>NC_138202.1:317584176-319020426 GCF_964194415.1 Vipera berus
CTATTTGCTTATTGTAGATTGCTTTAATTACATTTATAAATTTCTCCCCCAAATCCATAATCTGTAGTTGTCTTATCATGAATTGCCAATTCACATTATCGAATGCTTTCTGCGCATCCAAAAACATCAATGCCATCTGTTTTTCGGGATGTGTTTCATAGTATTCTAATGTGTTTAATATAATTTGCATATTGTCTCTAGTCTGTCTTTTGGGCAGGAACCCATTTTGATCCAAATGTATAAATTTGTTTAGGAACTTTTTAAGTCTTTTGGCCATGATTGATGCGAATATTTTATAGTCCACATTCAGCAAGGAAATCGGTCTATAGTTCTTTATTTTCTGTATTTCCGTTTCTTCCTTTGGTATCAGGGTAATAAGTGCTTCCGACCATGAATCTGGTATCTTAGCTTCAGAGAGGAGTTCATTATAGAGTTCCAGCATTACATTGCCTAACAATTTCTGCAATGTTCTATATAGTTCTGCTGGTAGCCCATCTGGTCCTGGTGTTTTGCCATTCTTTTGTTTTTTTAATTGCTTTTGTTAATTCCATCATGGTTATTTTCTCTTCTAGTAGCTTTTTAAATTTCTCTGGTACTTTAGGTATCTCTGTTTTTTCCAAGAATTGTTTTATCCTTTCATCTGAAACTGCTTGTTGCTTATATAAATTCCCATAATATACAAGTTACACTCTTTGTTCATTTCAGAATCTCCGTGCCTTAGTCCAAAAGAAGAGAAAATCAAAAATATGATCTCCAAAGTGAAAAACAATCCACCATTCTGCAAACTAAAAAACAGACTCTGTAAACTTCTTATCAGTGAGTCCAGCAGCTGTCATTCAAGGTCACTTACTCTCCCTTATTTTTTCTTAAGCTTCAAGGGTATTCTCAGCTGAGATACTTGATTCATTGCCTTCTTTTGCCTTCCATTGTTGTCCACCGCTGCAGTTCCAGAAGAGAAGCAGTTTAAAAGTCCGCTCCCCCCTCCACTTCTCCACGGCTTCAAATTCTTCTTATTCCCCCCCCCCAATTTCCAGCATTTAAGGTTTCTCAATCATCTCACCCAAGCAGTCCTCCAAACTTACTTTCAAGATCTTCCAAGTGGCCGCCCTGGCTTTTGACGGCTCGCAATGGCTGTCTGACAGCTGCTGGTCCAGGAAGCTTCCTTTGGCTCTCCAGGAGGTTGCGATTCCTCTTGTGCTGCCAAACTGTGCCTCCCTTCTTCACTGTCCCTACAGGACAGCTCTGATCTGTCTGAAACTCAGACAGACCCCCCAAACAGCTGAAAAGCGACAATGCTTCAGGAGCTCCCAAAGGATGTGTTGTCCCGCCACTGCTGATTTTTATTGACATCTCAATGGTTTTATGTAAGCTCTTCACCAAAGAGATTGACTAAATTAGGAACAGGTAGTCCAGTCTAACAGTGGTTCTGCTCATGTTTGGATGACCATCTGTAGAAATTGTCCTGGGAGATTTCTGTTCAACATCTGAACAAATGTGTTTTGCAGTTCTGCCAGATTTCATGTTATTGAGATCACTGGAGATTTAAAGAATGCTGATATCACAGAACTAGCTCTTTTCATCAGTCCAACTGAGGTAAGATGCCTAATCAATTTATTGCCATGATGCAATACTGAACGAGGAAGATGAATGAACTGAAGGGGAATCGAAAGGGGGGAAAAATAGCATCTGAAACTTCATATTTTGTTCATCTAGGTTAACATTTTCATTTTTTTCTGTAAAAGGTTGCAGTCCCTTCATTAGCATTAGTTAATTATTCTAATGATGGGAATACTTCTCTCCCATTAAAAGTACAAATGTCTTATGCGGCATGGAGTGGTACTAAATAAAACTCTCTAGTAATGCCATTGATGGAGTTCAAGCTACAGAAATTTTTAATTCCTTTCTGACAATTCATAAGCATATAACCAGTAAAGTTCAGTTGGTATAAAATATTGCAGTGACAGTACTGACAGAAATTAGGTACTATTGGCACTAAATCTCATTCATCCCTGAGTGCATAATCAAAGTTCTGCACTATAAAAATCCCTTCTCACTTTTAGTCTCGACTCTAGACGTATCAGTACATTCCAGTATGTTCCTATCTACACCCAATAATCATCCTTAGAAATCATGCTCCAAGTTCCCATTTATATTGAGATTTAGTGCACGACTGCTTTGGGGCATTTTTATTCTTCCAGGCCTTTTATCTCTTATTTTATCTTAATGCTGCTTTCCTGGAAAGGCTACTGAAAGTTGCCAGTGATAAATGGTTGAATTTGGTCGGAAAGCTCTTGTTTAAATAGTAAAACTACCTTGAAATTTCTGAAGCATTGTGGAAAATTTTAAATTGCACCTTCTCAGACTCTGAATGCTGCCAAAATTCAAAGATACACTTGGGTAGGGTGTACAGTGTAGAAGAATCCACACAGGGGACTTAAAAGAGAACCTCTACCAGCACTGATTTTGTTTCATTTGTGTTTGTGGGTTGCTTCTCCTGTCTTTCCGCAGTCAAAGCTTTCTTCCTCCAACTGCATTTTCAGAGACTTTTCTCTGATATCTTGAGACTTTGTCAGATAATCACCAAGCTTCTTGTTATTAACTCTTCATCAGATGATATCTTCCCCTCTGCTTCAGAGATATCAGTCTTTAATCATCTGAGAGAGTGTATTTTGCCCCTAGCACTGTGAAATTCCCAACACACTGGTGCAGCTAAAGCCAGCCCTTTCTTTGGTTGGGTGCTACAGATTGTTTCAAATCCTTAACACTGTGCCTTAGAATTAAGTCTTGTTTATCATAGTTTCCTCGCTGTTACTTGAAGCACCATCTGTTTTAATGCCACTTGAACAAGCACAGAGTTTTATGTCAGAGTGGTCTGACCCTTTAATGTATGACCAAGGTTATATAAACTGAATTCTGAAATAAATGTCTGCATTCTAATAGGCTTGCACCATTACCCCACACAACATATTCTTCTGATGATCTATATGAGCTGAACAGGAATAGAAGTACTGTACATGTATATGGTAAGGGAGAGAAAGGAAAAGAAAGCAAGAAAAAGGCAGCATAACCTGGGCAATTACAAACCTCATGACTATTTGTGTGTAGAATGCTAAGCTTGGTTAGTGTTGTTTAAGTTGGTTTAGCATACTGTGAGAATTCAGCCTGGGTTCAAGATAGTGCATGTATGTATGTGTATGAATGTGTGTACAGTATATATGAGGTACACACACACATGTATGTATGTATGTGTGTGTGTGTGTGTGTATATATATATATATATATATATATATATATATATATATATATATATATATATATATATATATATATATATTAGCATAGTGTAGCGTAGCATAGCATAGCATAGCATAGCATAATGGTGTGGAAATGACATCAGGAGAGACTGTAGATACAGAAGGACCTTAGACTGGAACATTGGGCACTAGCTATCAAAATGAAATTCAATGGTGAGAAAAGTAAAGTTCTACATTTAGGCAAGAAAAGCCAAATACACAGGTATAGAATAGGTGATACCTCACTCAATAGTAGTAACTGCGAGAGGGATCTTGGAGTCCTCTACATAGAAGGAAGTAAGCAGTGGAGTACCACAAGGTTCTGTCTTAGACCCAGTACTCTTTAATATCTTCATAAATGACTTAGAGGGGGGAATAGAAGGGGATCTCATCAAATTTGCAGATGACACTAAGCTGGCAGGAATAGTCAACACCCCAGAAGATAAGCTCAGGATCCAAAAAGATCTTGACAGACTTGAACAGTGGGCCCTATCCAACAAAATGAAATTTAATGTTGAGAAAAGCAAGGTTTTACATTTAGGCAGGAAAAACCAAAGGTACAAGTACAGAATAAGCAAAACCTGGCTCAAAAACAGTAACTGTGAGAGGAACCTTGGAGTCCTAGTGGACGATCACTTAAACATGAGCCAGCAGTGTGCAACAGCAGCCAAAAAAGCTAATACAATCGTAGGTTGTATAAACAAAGGCCTAGAATCAAAACCACATGAAACATCAGTACTGCTTTATAAAGTCTGAGTAAGGCCACACCTGGAATACTGCACCCAGTTTTGATCACCACATTACAAAAAGATGTTGAGACTTTGGAAAACATGCAAAGAAGAACAACTAAGATGGTTAAAGACCTAGAGACTAAAACATATGAAGAACGGTTGCAAGATTTGGGTTTGGCTAGTCTAGAAAAAAGAAGGACTGGGGGGAGGGGACATGATTGCAGTATTCCAGTATTTGAGAGGTTGCCACAAAGAGGAGGGTGTCAACTTATTTTCCAAAGCACCAGAAAGCAAGACAAGAAACAATGGATGGAAACTAATCAAAGAGAAAAGTAACTTGGAATTAAGGAGAAACTTCCTAACAGTGAGGATAATTAACCAGTGGAGCAATTTGTCATCAGAAGTTGTGGCTGGTTTTTAAGAAGAGACTGGACATTCACTTGTCTGAAACGGTAGGGTCTCCTGCTTGAGCAGGGGGTTGGACTAGGTCCCTTCTAGTTCAATTCTGATTGAATCACTTAAATATGAATGTGCTGCAGCTGCCAAAACAGCTCACAGAGTCCTAGGCTGCATTAACAGAGGAATAGAATCAAGATCACATGAAGGGTTAACATCACTTTATAATGCCTTGGTAAGACCACACGTGGAATATTGCATCCAATTTTGGTCACCACAATATAAAAAAGATGTTGAGTGTGATGTATTAATGTTAAAGTGTTAAAGTTATAAGTTCATGTTAACCATTGTGTGAGGTAAATAACCGTGACAGGAGTACACGCGGAAGCTTTTGACAGCTGTCAAAAGCTGCCGCCGGCGAATGCGCAGGCATGGCAGCTGACAGCTCTCAGCTGTCAGCATGGCCACCTACCACACAAGCGCAGCCGCCATGAGGATTCCGAGCTGTCAAAGAACCGACGCAGCTGATTGGTTCAGCAGTTCAGGCGGGAGGAGGACAAACGGCTGATTGGTCCAGCCAGCCGGCGGCTGGCTATAAAAGAGCAGAAGAGGAGCAGATGATTGTCCGGTACCTCAATAAACAGTTAACTGCAGCCAGCTGTCTCCGAGTGGTCCTTGAGCTGAGCCACTTCATTGAGATTCTAGAAAAAGTGCAGAGAAGAGCAACAAAGATGATTAGAGGACTGGAGGCTAAAACTTACAAAGAACAGTTGAAGGAATTGGCTGTGTCTAGTTTAATGAAAAGAAGGACTAGGGGTGACATGATAGCAGTGTTCCAACATCAAAGGGTCTGTCACAAAGAAGATGGAGTCAGCCTATTATCCACAGCACCTGAAGGCAGGACAAGAAGCAACTGTAATGGAAACTAATCAAGGAGAGAAGCAACCTAGAACTAAGGAGAAAATTCCTGACAGTGAGAACTTGCCTGCAGAACTTGTGGGTACTCGATCACTGGAAGTTTTTAAGAAGAGAATGGATAGACATTTGTCTGAAATGGTATAGGGCAGGAGTAGGCAACCTTGGCTCTTTTATGACTCATGGACTTCAACTCAGGAATTCTGGGAGTTGAAGTCCATGAGTCATAAAAGAGCCGAGGTTGCCTACCCCTGGTATAGGGTCTCTGCTTGAACAGGGTGTTGGACCTGTCCCTCCCAACTCTGTTATTCTGTTAAACGTCTCAGAAAGGACCCTATCATTACATCCAGGTTAAAAATATTATGTGGACACAATTTTTATATTTTTCATGGGTAAGTAAATAAAACAAAAATCCTTTATTAAAAAATAATTGTAGCCCCTCATATGCAAAATACTTATTAATGATAAACAAGTTTAATGATAACCGAAACCAAATATTACACATTCATTCAGCACCCATTAATTCTTGTCCCTATGTTTTATTGCTTTACCCTATACACCTCCAGTACTGAATGATTTGCTAAACATTTAATTTATTCATATATGTTTTACTTCCATCCACAGATCTTCTTACATTAGCAATCTACCTTTGGGTTTGTGAAAAATAGTCCATAATTATCATTTTTATTTTATTCCTCTATATCAACATATGCATTTTTCACATTCTTATGTTTCACATATTCATATGTTTCTCAATAATCTGCTGAAAACCAAAAATCTGGTCTGCATGGTTCCCAAATTTGCCTATTATCTTCTCTTAAACCCTTATATCAGGCATGTCAAACTCATGATGTCACACGACATCGTGCAACGTATTGCAACTTTTTCCCATTGCCAGCAATGGGTTGGGTGCAGTTTTGGAGTGACGCATCCGGTCCATTGGCTGGCAGTTTGACATGCCTGCCTTATACCCTTTCACTCTGCCAAACACTTTCCTAAGCATACTTAACAGATTAATTCTCCTGTAGTCTCTCACATTCATTCTTGTGTTGTTTTTTTCTTGTACAGAGGAATAATATCAACATCCTTCCAGTTGCAGGCACAGCTACAGACTTCACAAACAGATAAATAAGTCACAAGCAAAATACATTTTTATAAGTTTCTAGTGATGCTGTCACTCTTAGAGCAACCTTATTATCTAGAAGCATTTTTCTCAACATTTATAAATTCCTTTTCATCACTGCTTTTTCATGGACACTAACATTTGTATCGTTCATTTAAATTCTACTTTGACATGACATGTCATATCCATAAGAATAAAATTCTTCCAATATTCTCTCATGTCAGTTTCACTCAGATCATCCCATCACTTTCATGTTTACTTTTGTTCTTTTTAGACCTGGCCCTCTTCATCTATTTCCAAAACAATTTTTGATTTCATCGAAATCATTCTGCATTTCCTCTGCTTTGCTTAAACTTAAATTGTTCTTTCACTTCTTTCCTCCCCCCCCCCGATACGTGAACATAGCCCGAAGGATCTTTGTAGATAAAAGAAATACTGAGGGTGACAGAGATGATCGCCAAATTGTTTATCCTCTAACTTTATTTTTGTATATTTATATATCAAATACCTGCCCATTGCAAAAGTAGTGACTCTGGGTGGAACAGAACAAAAATATAAAACAAATCACAAAAATCACTATTAAAAAAATTATAAAACATACAGTTTTATAATTAGCAAGGTCTCACTAGTCCCCTGAGATGCCTAGGCCTGATGACAAAGCCAGGTATTTAGGGACTTCCAGAAAGTAAGTAGGGATGGAGTTGACTTCACTTCGAGGAGGGAGGGAGAATGTTTCATTAGGTATCATTAGCCGCCAAGGATAATTCCCAAACAGACAGAACCTGCAGTCCTCTGGAGGACTTATCTTTTGTCCACTCTTTTTATATACTCTGCTTCTGTTCTCTCTCTATAAAGCTACATATCTGGTTTGCAAAATTTGAGACCATCCAAACAGGCTTTTCTGTCATTGAATAGTTATCCAATTTTTCCAATCCAGATCTGATAAGCATACTTTTGTGGTTGTGTAGAAACCCAGAGTTATGATCTAATCTGAATCAGTACATAGTCCTAGTTTGTTACAGGTAGTCCTTGACTTAGTCGTTTTGTTTTGCTGTTCAAAATTATGATGGCACTGAATGAATCAGGTGACAACCAGTCAATCTCAGAGTTTTGGCCACCTAAGCATTCCCATGGTCACATGATAATTATATGGGTGTTGGCAACCCATTTACACTTACCATTGGCTGCCAAGTGCCCCATAATCAGCTGATCACCATTTGCAATTTTCCATGCTGACTTCCACAGAAATTCAAAGGAAAAATTACAATTTGTTGGAGTAAATCTTCCCCATCTGCACACTCTCCCCCAGCTCCTCTGTGCTCCGCCCTCCCACACCAGACTTGTCACACACCCTCCTTGACCCTCTCCCACACCCACACCCATTCCCTTCCACACCCAGCAGCAGTTACTTGCCTGCCTGCAGGCCTAGTATTTTCAGCTTACTGATTGCTTCCCTCCTGACTTTGGTTGTAGGAAGCCAGCAGGAAGTTGCCTTGCCTAACAGCCATGGTATTCAGTTAACAACAACAACCAGGACTGCAGTGATTGCTGTTGCTAAGCAATGCAGTCACATACATTGCCATTGAAAGTTGAGGACTACCTTTATATACTAGAGCTGACCTTAAATATATGATAAGTGCAATTCACATCAGAAATATAAGCATAAACCTACAGCAGTCTCCAGATTCAGTCCCCAGCACCGTTGGTCAAAAGAATTAAATGACTGTGTTTAACATTCCTCTCTCCTTGAGACTCAGGAAAGTTATTGACAATAAATCAGAATCTAAGCAATCTTTATATGACAGGGTTTTTTGTGAGAAGTATAGTTATATTCACTTCATATCAAACTTCTGCTGGAGGCTAGATTGGAACCACTTAGATAAGCTCAGAAGAAAATCCATGGAGTGCGAATAACTAACATTTATTGAAGAAAGATGAAAGCTGCTGAAGTACCAAAAGAATTTCAGCAAGTGGTTAATCACAGACTTGCCTTATTTATAAAGACAAGAATAAAACCTACTTACATTTAGTTTTTCATTCTGCTTTACCTTATGGTGAACTTTCAGGCAGGCTGGCTTGTTTCCATCTTCCTTTGTTTTTACATCAGTTGGACATGCTTTATCGGGTTTCACATTTAACAGTATGTTAGTACAATGTGTAAATCCAATCTCTGTCTGTAGAGTGTTTTGCAATGATTGTTATATAGAAGTAACTTGATTGTAAGATAGTGTGTTTTCAAGCTTTTAAAGAAAAAAAATACTTTCACAATACTTTGAACCTTTACAGTATGCTTTTTTCTAAAGCAAGGACTGTGTATGTTGTTGCAATATAAGAGAAGTAAATGTGCAGTGGACAGTACATAAGTTAATGTACATACAGTAGGTTAGTGTACAGTTGAAGTATCTTTGTGAAATAGAAGATAAAATTGCAGATGCTGATTTGTTCTTCCTTATGAGAAAACATACAAATCCCTTTAATATGCCTTGTTTATGCTCTGTATTGATTTGCAGGATGCAAATTATCTTTCTAACTTAACCATGAATTTTAAGTTTCAGAAAGAGAAGACATGTTCCCATTGTAAATGCCTTTATTAATAATATAACATCAGCATGCCAATAAACTCTTTTTGAAAAATAAAGAGTATGGATCTCATGTAAAGTAGTTACTTCTACAAATATTCTTTGTTGTTGTTAGCTGCGAAGTCACGTCCGACCCATTGTGACCCTATGGACAACGTTCCTCCAGGCCTTCCTGTCCTCTACCATCTTCTGGAGTCCATTTAAGCTCACGCCTACTTCTTCAGTGACTCCATCTAGCCACCTCATTCTCTGTCGTCCCCTTCTTCTCTTGCCCTCAACCTTTCCCAGCATTAGGCTCTTCTCCAGTGAGTCCTTCCTTCTCATTAGGTGGCCAAAGTATTTGAGTTTTAGCTTCAGGATCTGGCCTTCTAAAGAGCAGTCAGGATTGATCTCCTCTAGGACTGACCGATTTGATCGCCTTGCAGTCCAAGGGACTCGCAGGAGTCTTCTCCAGCACCATAGTTCAAAAACCTCAATTCTTTGGCGCTCAGCCTTTTTTATGGTCCAACTTTCACTGCCATACATTGCAACTGGGAAGACCATAGCCTTGACTATATGCACTTTTGTTGACAGGGTGATGTCTCTGCTTTTTAGTGTGCTGTCTAGATTTGTCATGGCTTTCCTTCCTAGGAGCAAGCGTCTTTTAATTTCTTGGCTACAGTCCCCATCTGCAGTGATCTTGGAGCCCAGGAAAATAAAATCTGTTACTACCTCCATTTCTTCCCCATCTATTTCCCAGGAATTGAGAGGGCCAGATGCCATGATCTTGGTTTTCTTAATGTTAAGTTTCAACCCAACTTTTGCACTCACCTTCTTTACCCGCAACAAGAGGCTCTTTACTTCTTCTTCACTTTCTGCCATTAGAGTGGTATCATCTGCATATCTTAGGTTGTTGATATTTCTTCCAGCAATCTTAATTCCAACTTTTGATTCATCTAGCCCTGCCTTTCTCATGATGTGCTCTGCATATAAGTTAAATAGGCAGGGTGACAGTACACAGCCTTGCCGGACTCCTTTCCCAATTTTGAACCAATCAGTGGTTCCGTGTCCAGTTCTCACTGTTGCTTTTTGGCCTACATATAGGTTTCTCAAGAGACAAATAAGATGGTCTGGTACGCCCATCTCTTTAGGAACTTGCCACAGTTTGTTATGATCCACACAATCAAAGGCTTTAGCATAGTCAATGAAGCAGAAGTAGATGTTTTTCTGGAACTCCCTAGCTTTCTCCCTGATCCAGCGTATGTTGGCAATTTGATCTCTAGTTCCTCTGCCTCTTCGAAATCCTGCCTGTACTTCTGGTAGTTCTCGATCCACATACTGCTGGAGTCTAGCTTGTAGGATTTTAAGCATAACTTTACTAGCATGAGAAATGAGTGCAATGGTGCGATAGTTTGAACATTCTTTGGCACTGCCTTTCTTTGGAATTGGAATGTAAACTGATCTTTTCCAATCCTGTGGCCACTGTTGAGTTTTCCAAATTTCTTGGCAAATTGAGTGTAGCACTTTTACTGCATCGTCTTTTAAGATTTTGAATAGCTCAGCTGGAATACTGTCACCTCCACTAGCTTTGTTGTTGCTCAGCTTTTCTAAGGCCCACTTCACTTCACATTCTAGGATGTTTGGTTCGAAGTCAGTGACCACCTCATTGTGATTATCAGGGACGTTAAGCTCATTCTTGTATAGTTCTTCTGTGTAATTTTGCCACCTCTTCTTAATCTCTTCTGCCTCTGTTAGGTCCATGCCATTTTGGTCCTTTATCATGCCCATTTTTTCATGAAACTTTCCCTTCATCTCTCCAATTTTCTTGAAGAGATCTCTGGTCCTCCCTATTCTATTGTTTTCTTCTATTTCTTTGCACTGTTCATTTAAGAAGCATTCTTATCTCTTCTAGGCTAGCTATTCTCTGGAATTCTGCATTCAATTGGGCGTATTTTTCTTTTTCTCCCTTCCCTTTCACTTCCTTCCTTTCCTCAGCTATTTGCAAAGCTGCCTCAGACAGCCATTTTGCTTTCCTGCATTTCTTTTTCTTTGGGATGGTTTTAGTTGCTACCTCTTGTACAATGTTGCAAACCTCCGTCCATAGTTCTTCAGGCACTCTGTCTATCAGAACTAATTCCTTAAATCTATTTGTCACCTCTACTGTACATTCAACAGGGATATGATTTAATTCATACCTGAGTGGCCTAGTGCTTTTCCCTACTTTCTTCAGTTTAAGCCTGAACTTTGCAATGAGAAGCTCATGGTCTGAGCCACAGTCAGCTCCTGCTCTTGTTTTTTACTGACTGTATAGAGCTTCTCCATCTTTGGCTGCAGAGCATATAGTCAATCTGATTTCTGTGTTGACTGTCTGGTGATGTCCATGTGTAGAGCCATCTCTTGGGTTGTTGTTATAGAACTAACACCCAAAAATGATGTCCTTATCATCATGGGGGATTGGAGTGCTAAAGTAGGAAGCCAAAAGATAACCAGAATAACAGGCAAGTTTGGCCTTGGAGTACAAAATGAAGCAGGGCACAGGATGATAGAATGTTGTCAAGAGAATACGATGGTCATAGCAAAAACTCTTTTCCAACATGGACATTACCAGACGGTCAACACAGAAATCAGATTGACTATGTGCTCTGCAGCCAAAGATGGAGAAGCTCTATACAGTCTGTAAAAACAAGACCAGGAGCTGACTGTGGCTCAGACCATGAGCTTCCCATTGCAAAATTTAGGCTTAAACTGAAGAAAGTAGGGAAAAGCACTAGGCCACTCAGGTATGAACTCAGGTTAAATAGGCAGGGTGTACTGTCACCCTGCCTATTTAACTTATATGCAGAGCACATCATGAGAAAGGCAGGGCTAGATGAATCAAAAGTTGGAATTAAGATTGCTGGAAGAAATATCAACAACTTTTTTTGTCATAGAATGCACAGAACTGAAGAACTGGTTCCTTCCAAGCTGCCAGCGTGAGTCCAGGTATGCCTGCAGAGTGATTTTGTGGTCCCGAGCAGCCTGATCCAGGCTCCGGAGGCCTGGAAAAGGCCTCTGCCACCCGGATCTATGGCTGCAAAGCGATTTCAGCCCCCACCCCCACCCCCCAACGGCCGATCTAGGCTCTGGAGGCCTTTTCCAAACCTCTGAAGCACAGATCTATGGCCATGGAGTGATTTTGCGGCACCCCAGCGGCCCAATCTGGGCTCTGGAGACTTGGAAAACGCCTCCGAAGCTCGGGTTGGACTGCTGGGGGGCCGCAAAATCACTCCTTAAATGGCTTCTTCTCACCCCCCCCCCCACTCCATTGAGAATACAGTCAAAGAGAGAACAAGATTTAAAAGAAGCACAAGAAAATGTAGAATTGTTTTGATGGAAATATGTAATAAGTTGAGAACTGGGTGAATAGGGCTAAATAAAAAAGTAAAAGGAATTACAAATAAAAATGATGAAATGATTTTCAATGAAATCAACATGACAGATGAGCAGAAGCAGTACTTTAGAGATTTGTATGGGAATGATAATGATATGTTCAATATTGAGATGGAAGTGTGTGATGTCCGGTTCTTTACTGAATTTATCAATATACAGTATGTTTAAGGAGTGCTTATGGTAATTTTAGATAAATATGGTTGGGGACATGAATTAGTACTTTTAAATGCAAATGAAGTAGAAATGTCGGATGAGAACCAAATTGATTTGTAGTGAATGTTCAACAACATGATGCAAGAAAGAGTATGGATCTGAAAATTAATGTATCAAATGTCAAGGAAAATGGACTGAACAATTACAAAGTTATACATAAATGGTGAAAAATTATATCAAATAGATAGGAATGCTAAAAGATAGTGGATATTAAGTTGTCTCTTGCAAAAAATAAATGTTTATCAAAAGAAGGAAAATAGTTACATAAAAGATTTCTCCATTAAGAGAAACATAAACGCAAATTGAAAAGTTGGGAATAGGATTTCTTAGAATTCTAAACAGAAGTGTGTACGATAAAGCACTAAAATAAAGTGTCAAAAATAATGGGTCACCAGTTTGAAAGAAGCTCAGTAAGGTGATTTGGTCATATAGAGAGAATGCAGGAAGACTGAATTACAAAACAAATATGTCAAAGCAAGAACATCCAATGTTAGCAGATGCTCTAATAAAAACTTTTAAGGTAAACAATGCCTCAGAGTTCTTTGAAGAGTTTGTCCATCGGAAGCTTGACAAAATACATGAATGAAGAGTGAATATGTTGAAAGGAAGGGAAGATCAACATAGTTTTGACTAGATGGAATTAATGAAATTTTTAAAATGTTTAATGCAGAAGATCCCAAAATGTGGTTTGTGGAATTCTGGGGGTTTTCGTAATAATACTAAGATGTACTAATACTAAGTTGTGAGTGCTCCATCACTGGAGGTTTTTAAGAAGACACTGATAGCCATTTGTCTGAAATGGTATAGGATTTTCTGCTTGAGCAGGGGTTGGACTAGTAGACCTTCCAACTCTGTTATTCTGTTATTCCTTTAGTGGCCTTCTGACAAACAAAGTCATTGCTGAGAAAATGGCCTGGCCCACAGGACTCTCTTCCATTCCTGTCATATCACAGCCACAGGTGTTTCGTAGTAAAAACATATGTAATATGTTACTTGTCTTCATTTTCTCACAAACGTATACTACAGTTTTCCAGGGGCTAAATGACACATGATGTCATTTCTCTGACACTTAATGGAATATATACTTGTTTATTCTTGTGTTTTCTAAATTTTTCTAAGGTAATATGTTTAGGACACAATCTGTCTTTAAAGACTAAAAGCTAATATATGAATTAGGGAATGGACACGGTGAAAGCAAGGATGGTTTGCAAGGACAGAAATAGAGAGGTGTAATGAATAGTGTTTGTGGGAATTGGCTTTACTATCTTCCTGTTCTTTTCCTATGTTATATCCATTATTTTTTATTCCTCTTTGCCACATTCTATAATGTTGTTTATTCCAAAATGGAATAGTGCAGACATGTCAAACTCGCGACATCACACGACATCGTGCAACATATCAGAGCTTTTTCGCCATTGCCAACAATGGGGTGGGCGTGGCTTCCTGATGATGCATCCGGCCATGGGCCGGCAGTTTGACACCCCTGGAATAGTGTGATGGTTATATATGTATCTCTGTGTTTATAAGTCTGTATTCCACTTCCATCCAATATGTGTCATTGTGCATGAAATTCTAAAATTCTTGTACTTTCATCATACCTTTCTGCCAAGACTGGTACTCAGTGGTACTCAAATAAAAGTTGTGAACAATAATAAAGAGATTCATATGGACTTTCAGACAACTTGGTTTCAAGTCACTTAATGCTTTATTGATCATAGCAAGTAATTTGAAGCATACATAACAGAATAAGCCAGTGATGTTAGGAGATCAACGTAGTCACACTTTCCTTGTCATCGGTCCCAGTCAATAATATGATTACACCATAGTGTAAAACCTTTTCTCAAAAGGTTTTAAATGTAGCTTGATCCAAATCATATTGCATTCTGCAGTATTTTGCTCCACTAAGAACTCTGGTTCCATGTTTCATGCTGATTTGTGATTATAGGATTTAAAGTTAAACATGTCTGGAATGTAAGGAAGGCAGATGAAGTACCATCTAATGCACATTAAAGGGTTGTATTCTCAACCACAAATATGAATATGGTTCAGGATAAATTGTCTCACTTTTCATCTGTTTAGAACCAGTACAGTATAATAGTGAAGAAATTTCACTATTCAAGACCCCACTAAATCATTGGTTTCACTAGGAGAGTTTATGTGAGTCAGTTCTCTCAGCCCAGTCTTGTTGTGGTAGTAAACTTAGAAAAGACACTCCATCTCATGTAAACCACTTTCAGTTTTAGGAGAAAAGGCAGGATATAAATGAAGTTCTATCATTCAATCTATCTATCAATATTGTCTATACCCCATAGTTTACATAAGAAGCAACCACACAAGAGCCATGGTGGTGCAGTGGTTAGAATGCAGTACTGCAGGCTAATTCTGCTGACTGCCGACTGCCAGCAGTTTGACAGTTCAATTCTCACTGGCTCAAGGTTCATTCAGCCTTGCATCCTTCCAAGGTCCCAGATTGTTGGGAGGCAATATGCTGATATTATAAACTGACCAGAGACTGCTGGAAAGCACTATGGGGCAGGATATAAATCTAAGTGCTATTGCTATTTCTATTGCTCTTACACATGTGATTGGGATGGTTTGGGGGAGCAGGTGTGCATTTTTGATGACTGCACTATAAAGTTACAGCCAAATAGAAGGAGCTATTGATTCAGATTAACTGTAGATTTTGAACACTTTCCAAACTATAATGTTCTTTCTTTTCTTTCTTTCTTTTCTTTTTTTTCTTTCTTTCTTTCTTTCTTTCTTTCTTTCTTTCTTTCTTTCTTTCTTTCTTTCTTTCTTTCTTTCTTTCTTTCTTTCTTTCTTCTTTCAACTCAGTCCTCAATTAATTTGATATTTCATATTTGCTCTACTCTCCATTTTCAGAAACAACTGGCATTTAATCTGCAGTATTTGAATGACTCCTCCCTCTTACGTCACTAATTTGAATAAAACTTTGTAAGTGGTTTAGTAAATGGAAACATCACTGAAATCAGACTACAGAGTTTCACTTATACATCTATGTGTCATAAATGATAATTTACTGGGAATTTGCTGAAATGTTCATTGGTTTATAATCCTCCAGGGAGTGCTACAAATCCATGCTATGTTTGTGAGCTCTCAGTATTATTTTTCAAGCCATGATTTCACTGATATCCATGCAAAAATTCATGTTGAGTTCTTCGGTGAGTCTGCCTACCAAGAGTTGCATAGCACTGGCATAAAAACTCAAATAAAGTACTTGGCATTCATTGCCACTGAGAGATCACTGACAGTGTAGCAGTTCATGCTGCTCAGCTTTATATAGATGGGAAAGAATCAGGTAGGATGTCAGGAATCTTCACAAACAGTGAATGAAGGTGTAATCTACCCCCTGTTGCTAAACCCCATCATCTGTTAGTCTGAGAAAACTTTCTTTTTAACTTGGAAGTTATAGACACTGTGGCATTCTATGTCCTCTTCTCCTTGTCCTGAGTAAGATTAATACACTTGCAGAGTGCAGATTTGTCACCTTTCTGGATGAGGTCCCACACAAACAAATACATATGTGCTAAGAGGGGTTAAAAACTCAGGAAGAGACATGCAGTTCCTTTTTAGGACCTAATGAGAATGAAATCACTGGAACTGATGAGAATCTGGTTTAGATCCCCTTTAGTCAAAAAGATCCCAGGGAGACTCGGGACCAGCTTATCCTCCCAAACAGCATTAAGTAGGTGGTGAGATTATATTGAAAGGAGAATGAAATGAAGAGAGAGACGTAAACTTGGAGATGGAATCTTGCCCATTGCATTAAGTCCCTTGAAGAAAAGGTGAATAAATATGAATTATTTTTTTTCAGAGAAAAGGGGGAATTTCTTTCCCAACTCATATATCCATTGCTCTCTTTGATAGTTTTAACCCAGAGCTGGAGAAGCTATGCATGAGCATACATTAATTTGATCGGTTCTTTCAGATGTGCAGTTGAATTGCTTGTGTCTATAATATTTATCAACCCTGATTGTCTGTGGCTTTCTAGGACCTTAGGCAGAGATTTAATCCCTTTTCAATGGAGATGGCAGAGAATTAAATGGAACCTGAAAGCAAGGCAAGTACATGAGTAACATTCCCTGATTTTTCAGGATTTTAGATGCAGTGCATTTTAAAGAGTACTTGAGGGAAATGCACAAAGCCTACTTGTTTCTCAGACTCTACTGCCAAACTAGCCAAGATTGTTCACTGTTGTTCATGCTGTGACATTCTCTCACATTTTGTCATATAACATCTGCCCAACATATGGCTTGGTGGAAGATCCTCAAGCTGCATTGCAGAAGACTCTTCTTTCTGCTTTTCACAGTCAGGCTCTAGAAAAATCCTTTCATGTTCAGTTTTTTTCTTCTTCTGACCACTACAGCAAAATGCTGCTTAGAACCAGTAAGTTTCTAAATGGTTTGGCACCATATTATATTCTGCTTCACCTGTTACAGAAACTAGCAGCACCTAGCCAAACATTAGCTGATCTTGAAAAAGCTAAACAGAGTCAGGCCTAGTCAGTGCTTTTTTTGTAAAAGAAAAAGGTGCCGGAACTCACACATGTCATACAACCCGCCTTGCCTACCCTACAAGGTTCCATCCAAAAAAGGTGCCGGAACTCCGTTCTGAGTGTTCTATGAGAAAAAAAAAGCCCTGGGCCTAGTTAATATTTAGGTGGTGAAGCAACAGGAAATCCCTGGGCTGCAGACTAGTTGGGGGAAAAAAATCCTGGAAGAGAGCCCTGCAAACTCTTTCCATACAATTGCCAAAGAAACAATAGTAACATCTTCATGTAGCCTTTGGGAGACTTGCTCAACTTGGAGTGACTTTACCTCTATAGACCGGCCTAGCATTCCCCAAAGACATTTTTCCACCAGTCCTGCCATTTCAAAACACACCTAGTAGAAACCTTTCAGTAGCTGAATCTTGGCAGTGAAATTGTCTTGGGAATCCATTTGATCTCTCCAATGAAGTCTTTTTCCTGCCAAAGACATTCTTATGTAATGAAATAGTGGATGGTAGCAGTCTAATCTGCCATCTACACACATTATGTTATGTTATGTTATGTTATGTTATGTTATGTTATGTTATGTTATGTTATGTTATGTTATGTTATGTTATGTTATGTTATTTATATTATTTTAATTCCATTTATATCCCGCCCTTCTCCGAAGACTCAGGGCGGCTTACAAGCTTAGCAGTAGCCTTCATTCTATGTATATGCCTGTTATGTTATGTTATGTTATGTTATGTTATGTTATGTTATGTTATGTTATGTTATGTTATGTTATGTTGTGTTGTGTTGTGTTGTGTTGTGTTGTGTTGTGTTGTGTTGTGTTGTGGTGTGGTGTGTTATATGTTATATATGTTATGTTATATACGTTATATGTTATTCTGTGCTGTGCTGTACTATGCTATGTTATGTTGCTATTATAATATTATTATTATATCTTCCTTCTGTTATTGCTAGTTTTTTTAAAGTGTTGTTATCTTGCTTGTTCATGACGTTTGAACCTCTGCCTGGGTTTAAAAGTATCATTTCAGAAACAATAAATGGTTGGAAAATTGTTCCAATGCTCATCCCTTTGCAGTCCCAGATTCTGAATGGGCTGCTGTCAGAAGTTAGCACATTCTGCAAAATTAGGAGCATCACTTGGGGAATTGAATTAAAACTTTGGATAGAATCAATAAAAGAGAAACTCTGTTATGGGATGTATTTTTTCAAAATGTGTTCTATCCAGGACTTAGACCAGAAATAAGAAAGATCAGATTCAAATCACATATGACTGCTCCCTCCCTCCCTCTCTCATTTTAAACATTTAATTCTTTACAGTGATTTACAGATTAATATGTGTTACATTTTAGTTCTATACATGTCTTCTCATATGGCCTATTAAGTCTGATTGATTATGTGCCCTTAAGGATACTTTTGAATCTTAGTGACCAAATAAATAGATTTTCCCAGGATCATTTGTCCCCAACGTCATTTGTTCAAGTCTTCCAAAAATGATGCCACTGCAGCTGTAATTGACTCCATGCACTTTGATGCTATTTATCCACTTCTTCTGTTTCCTTCTACTTTCCTAACATTATGGACTTTTCAAGGCAGCTTGTTCTTTACCTGCTGTGTCTAAAATATGAAAACTTGAATCTGATCATTTGTCCATTAGACTAAGCTCACTTGGAAATGTTTCATATTTTTAAGGGGCATCCACAAGGGGAATCAATAAAGTCAATAAAGTTGGCACTGTGTGATCAAAGCCTCACCTTTTTTAAAAAAAACACGTTTTGCCCACATAAAAAAGGGGGGACTGGCCTGTGATCAAATTGCCTTCTTGACTTTTTTGTAAGTTTCCTCCCCTTCTGGATGCTCCTAAATAACACCTTGTTGCAAACTGCTGAAAGCTACATCATATACAGATCTCACTACAGTAGACTAGTGAGGAACTTTAGTGCAACCTAAAGACCAAAGAAATGAAAGTGGGGAATAATAGTTGCTATTTTTTTCATTATAAACAACTGCATAGAATATGTATCACACAAGGAGCGTCTCATCTTCTTTATTGTACAATAGCTGCTTTAATCTGACAGCTGCTCAGTGATAAAAGACCTATTGTTGGAATGTTACATGTTATTAAAAACTTAGAAATATTCATGTCTGCAAGGAAGAGGAGTAGCTGGCTGCTTTGTAAAGTATCAGGAAAAAAACATTGATATAAGAAAAAAGTATAAGTCTACCTTTAGTGTCCCAAAGGTCTTTTTTCAACCATGACCTGGATGACTTCATAGACATCCACCTTTAGTGGACTTTAGATACAATGGAGAACACTTTTATCTGATTTAGTTCAGTGGTGAGATTCAAATATGTGAACAACCAGTTTTCTGTGTGGATGCTCTCGTGACCTCTTGTTTGGACTACTGCAACGCTCTCTACATGGGGCTGCCCTTGAAGACCACTCGGAGGCTCCAACTGGTACAGAATGCAGCCACGAGAGTTGTGTTGGGAGTTTCACGATACTCCCATGTTACACCTCTGCTCCGCGAGCTGCATTGGCTTCCAGTTGTCTTCCGGGTGAGATTCAAGGATCTGGTAATGACCTACAAAGCCCTACATGGCATGGGTCCGGAATACCTTAGGGAGCACCTGCGGCCGGCATCAACTTCCCTCTGCCCAGTACGCTCCCACAGAGAGGGCCTCCTCAGGGTGCCACTGGTCAAAGAATGTTGACTGGTGGCCCCCAGGGGGAGGGCGCTCTCTGTGAGCGCACCGGATTTATGGAACCATCTTCCGGTTGAGCTCTGGATGGCGCCCAACCTCCGCTCCTTCCGGCACGATCTAAAGACTTATCTCTTCGAACAAGCTGGCCTGGCCTGATGGGATGGGGTTGGGTTTTACTACTTTTAATGTGTTTTAACCTATTGTAAGAGTTTTGGGCACTATGTTTAATCTCTTTTAATTTTTGTATTCTGTCTTTTAACATGTACTGCCCTGTTCACCTCCCTGAGTCCTCCAGGAGAAGGGCGGTATACAAATAGAATTAATAATAATAATAATAATAATAATAATAATAATAATAATAATAATAATAATAATAATAATAATAATAATAATAATAATAATAATTCTGGGCCTGGGCAACAAAAAATTAGCTACTGGTTCTGTTGAAGTGGTGCAAACCAGCTGAATCACACCACTGATTTAGGTCATTACCATATGCAGTCCAAGCGGAGATCAATATGCCCTCTCAAAATATATATGTTTCTGTGCATACCTCATGCTTCAGTTTAGGTGAGAGAGGAAAATTGCTAGAAAGATATGGGCATACTTCATGACTGATATATGTGAGAGAAAAGAGAAAGTATTGGAAGGTTGAGTGTGCCAAGTGACCAATATTTTGGCATAACAATAGGCTGAGTTGCAGAACCAAAGCTGAGAAGGTACTACCGATAGGAAGACTGGACGGATGGAAGCACACTGGAATAGAATCTTCTAAGTCAAAGCAGAAAGGCTGGGAAGATTGGAAGGGTGGTGATACACTTAGTGCAGCAGCTGAGGGGGAATAAGGAAGGAAGGCATTGGGATGATCAGTTGCATAGGTGGGCCATCTGTGTATGCATTGGGGTAATGGCAAATTCTTTCCTTCACTTTGTCTTTTCACCATGGCTTCCTGAAGCTTGGTGCTAGTGATGATACTACCTAGAAGGTCACTGGTGGGCTGCTTTACAATCCCTGGGCTTTCCTGGCTTCTAATCGCAGTTCTGGGCATTCCTGGCTTTTTGTCTTTCTTTTCTTTGTATAGTCCAATGTGTAAAAGAATAGACACCTTTCAGGAAAAGGTGGAATAGACTTTGTTCTAGTCTGGCCTTATCCATGAAAGCGAGCTGGGTGAACTTGGGCCAGTCACTCTCTCTCAGCTCAACTCACCTTACAAGATTTTTATTGTGGGGAAAATAGGAGGGGGAATGTGTTGCATATGTTTGCTGCCTTGAGTTATTTGTAAAAATAATAAAAGTGGGAAATAAATAAATAAAAATCAGAAAGTTGTTTTATGCATTTATCCTCTTGAAGATTTGTAATCTGTAATTTAACATTAATACATCTCCTTTATCATTCTGAAATGCTACAGTAATATTAATGCTTGAAAAAGATCCACAAGATGTGCAAGTTAGTACGAACCTTATAAAATGAACTGCAACATTAGCTGAGAGACAAGTACCTGTATCTGACAATACTTGATTGATATTAAGGATATATCTCGAGATACATTGGAACCAGCTGTTTGAAAAGGCCTTTGGTGAGTCCAGACTGAATTTAATAATGTTCTAAAAAATATAAGTTCCCATGATTTTATTAGATTATAATTTGATATCACTGTCCAGTAGTTATTAGAAATTGATTTGTCTTTCAGTCTATCAAACTATGTATATCAAGGCACCTAACAGGAGCTGGGTTCTCAAATCTTTGGTTTTGACATTCTCAAGATATTAAAGGCATGATGGCACTAAAGACTGAATATAAATTGTTATTACATGTATGTATATTGTTATGTATTAGGCTTAAAGAGCACCTTTAAGCAGTTACAGAACAGATACCACCAGGTGGAGCTGAACCGAAACTGTTGTGGCCGGTGTCAGTTTTCGGCAGGAAACTGAGGTTCAAACTGATTGGTTGGTAGCGTACCCGGCCAGGTATATAAAGGGTACAGGTACCCCTATTTCCCCAGTACAGTTACTTCCCCACAATAAAGATCTGCCATGCTGTACTCATCGTCTCGGCATCCTTCCTGCTTCCCAGAACCCAATATACAATAGTGGCAACGAAGGTGGGATCCTGCTTCACCATAAGAGCTGAAAGTCACTAGGGGACGGCAACGCTTGCTGGAGGAAAGAGGCATCTTTCCCCCCCCCCGACGACCGACTAGCCACCACGCTAGCAGCCACATCGGTAGAGCAGGATTCACAGAAGCCGGACGCAGAGATGACACAGATCGGTCAGCTCTGAGAATTCGACATCCGTCACCCCGAACAGTGGGACTCTCACCTGGGACAGGTCGAAAATTTACTCCGGGCGAACCGGATCACAGAAGATGGCCTGAAACTGGCAACCCTGCTCTGCATAAGCGGGCCCGCCAGTTACGAGTTGGCCATAAGCCTGTGCTCGCCAATGCTGATTGGAACTGTCTCATTCCAAGACCTCACCGAGAAGCTGGATGGGCATTTCAAACCACGAATGTTTAAGCTGGCCTGGCGGTTCCAGTTCGTCCAGAGGGTCCAACTGCTGGGTGAATCGGCGTCGGAATTCATCGCAGCCTTGCGACAGGCCGCCCGCCTCTGCAAGTTCACCAATCTGGATGAGAGGCTACGCGACCGGTTCGTGTTCGGCCTACACGACAAGCGCCTGCAACAGAAGTTGTTCTCTAGGCCCAACTTGACCCTCCAAGATACTCAGGACGAGATCTTGGCTCACGAGGCGGCCGGTGGTGCAGTACAAGTGGTCCAGACCCCCCAACCCAGCAGCCCAGGAGGATCCATCCACCTTGAAAACACTGCATATGGTGGAAGCGGAGAAGCGGTGGAAGAAACCGGCATTGATCAGGTTCACCAGAGACCGAAGCAACGTGAGAGGCGACGCGGAAGCCAGGAGAAACAGCGGAAAACAGCCCCCTTCCCAAAGTGTGCAGGCTGCGGCGGAGACCACGCGAGGGCCATCTGCAAGTTCCGGTCAGCCAAGTGTCGGGCCTGCGGCAAAACAGGCCACATTGCAGAGGTCTGTCGTAGCCGTTCCTGAGATGGCCTCCACAAGCTACAGCTGGAGGATGCATCGTGGAAAGGTACTGGGGCCCAGAAACCTAACCGCATAGGATTTTTCGAAAGCCAGAGGGCCATCTGTAGAACTGGGGCCCACCGGCCACTTAAACCCAAGCTTAAATTGGACATCCACCTTCAGGGCATTCCCTGCAAGATGGAGCTTGACTCCGGCTCTGCAGTATCAGTAATATCTTATAAGACTTTAAAATTCGTGTGTGGCTGGAGCAAGCGGTGGGTCAAATTGAGGCCCTCCAACATTATCTTAACCGATTTCCAAAACGCCCCAGTAAGGATCAAGGGGGAGGCCAACCTTTCAGTGAGGTTTAAGAGTTTCTATGGGCACTTGGACATCATTGTGGTCGAGGGCCGGAGAACTAGTCTAGTCGGGTTAGACTGGTTTGAGGCCCTAGGCATAGTGATATCGGGCATCCACAGGACCCAGGGAAGCAGCATCGAATCTGTTTGCAATGGGTTTGCGGACATATTCGATAAACTAGGCAAGTACACCTGGGCCCCCATTTCCTTTAAACTGAACCCCAGCGTCCTACCTGTTAGAATCAAACCCCGGAGAGTCCCCTTTGTTCTCAAACACAAGATAGAGAGAGAGCTAGACAAATTAGTCGAGCAGGGTGACCTACAGCCGGTAGAGCGGCGAGACTGGGAGACCCCCATAGTCACCCCCCTTAAGTCTAATGGGGAAGTAAGAATCTGCGCCGACTATAAATGCACGCTGAATCGGGCCCTTAACCAGCATGCTTACCCGGTTCCAACGGTCGGCCACATTCTCGCTTCCCTCCAAGGCAGTGCCATCTTTGCGAAGCTGGATCTCACGCAGGCGTACCAGCAGCTGCCGGTTACCAGGGAGACGGCAGATGCTCAAACAATAGTAACATACAAGGGAGCCTTCAGAGTTAACTGCCTGCAATTCAGTGTCAGTGTGGCTCCAGGAATTTTCCAGGAGGTAATGGAGTGGACTCTTAAGGGCATTCAATGGGTATGCCCTTATTTCCATTATGTCCTTATTGCAGGGGACACAGAAGAGGTCCTGGCAGATAGACTGAGGGCAGTTTTAGGTAGATTTTGCTCTGCAGGTCTCAAACTAAAAAGAGACAAATGCAGCATTGGGGTTGCAGCCACAGAATTCTCGGGGTTTAAAATAGATGCCAGTGGAATTCACCCTGCAGAATCCAAGGTAAGGGCAATCAAGATGGCCCCCACTCCCAAGAACAAGGCTGAATTGCAAGCCTTCCTGGGGCTGCTAAATTTTTACCATTCCTTCCTTCCCCACAAAGCAGCAATAGCTGAGCCTTTGCACAGGCTCCTAGATAAGAAGGCTGCATGGAGCTGGACCAGTGCCCACGAAAAAAGTTTTCAAACCCTAAAAAGCCTACTGCCCAATAAATCCACAGTCACCCACTTCATTGAACAAAAGCCCATCTGTACTGCTTATGATGCTTCACCTTGTGGAGTGGGTGCAGTACTGAGCCATCTAGAAGGGAACAGGGAACAGGTGCCCATCACATACTACTCCAGAACATTGTCAGGGGCAGAAAGGAATTACGCCCAGATAGACAAGGAAGCCCTGGCAATAGTGGCAGGGGTCAAAAAATTCCATGACTATCTCTATGGGAGGGAATTCACAATATTCACCGACCATAAACCCTTATTAGGATTGTTCACCACAGACAAACAAACCCCTCAAATTCTCTCCCCAAGGATGCTCAGGTGGTCCATATTCTTATCAGCGTATAACTTCAAACTGGTGCACAAACCAGGAAAAGAAATGGGCCATGCAGATGGGTTAAGTAGGCTACCCCTGGCAAACACTGAACCCGACCTAGCACCGGCAGCGCAGATA
This sequence comes from Vipera berus, assembly GCF_964194415.1. Taxonomy (NCBI): domain Eukaryota; kingdom Metazoa; phylum Chordata; class Lepidosauria; order Squamata; family Viperidae; genus Vipera; species Vipera berus. The sequence goes on from NC_138202.1 coordinate 317,609,007, forward strand.
CTGGCCATCCAAGAGCTACATGAATGCCCTCTCCATGCAAGGGATATAGCGACTGAGACAGCGTCAGATAGAATCCTGAGCAAAGTCCAGTCTTGGGTATTTACAGGGTGGCAGGATAAGAGCCCAGGCCAGGAATTCCAGGCTTACTTCATAAGGAGACAGGAATTGTCTGCCCATAAGGGATGCCTGTTGTGGGGTAGTAGGGTCATAATTCCAGAGACACTGAGAGATAGAGTCCTAAAATCTCTACACGAGGGGCACCCAGGCATAGTCTGAATGAAGGCATTAGCTAGGAGTTACCTGTGGTGGCCAGGGTTAGACAATGCAATAGAAGAACAGGTGCACGGCTGCTACACCTATCAAAGGTGCAGGCCGGAAATGCCCCAAGAACCAGTCCACAAATGGGAGGTGACTCACACACCCTGGTCCAGGGTTCACATAGATTACACTGGTCCTTTCGAAGGACAGCTTTTCTTAGTAGTGGTAGATAGCAATTCCAAATGGTTGGAGGTAGTGCCAGTCCCCAATATGACCACAGTCAAAACAATCCAAGTGCTCAGGAGGCTTTTTGCCACACATGGCCTGCCTGACGTCTTGGTATCGGATAATGGGGCTCAATTTACTGCTGCTGAATTCCAGGCATTCATGAAAGCGAACTTGATTAGGCGCATCACATCTGCACCCTTCCACCCGTCGTCGAATGGACAAGCAGAGCGCATGGTGCGAATGACCAAAGACGCTCTCAAACGCATCATCGTCAGTGACTGGCATCACAGGTTGGCACAATTCTTGCTATCTCAACACATGACACCTTGCACAGCCACGGGGAAGAGTCCGGCAGAACTTCATTGGGGCAGACGCCTCATCACCAAACTGGACAGACTGCACCGTGACAGAGTGGCTGCTGACACAGACCAACCAAAGACCCCAGGGAATTACACCCTGGTGACTTGGTTTGGGCCAGGAACTACAGTCCGGGACACTTGTGGATTCAGGGGGGGGGGTGGTTGACAAAACCGAGCCCCTATCCTACATAGTAGGGGTGGAGGGGGGTTGTCAGATCAGACGGCACATAGATCAGGTCAGGAAACAGGTTCCTGAACGGTCACAGAGCAACCAACCGGTGGACTACCCATTACTGACCTCAAATCCTCCCTACCAACAAACAGTAGGACCGGAGCCTGAGGAGGACATCACCAACCCAGAACTGTTTCCAGAGAGCCCTGTCCGGCCGGAACAACAACAGGCTCAGGACCACCGCGACAACCCTGCCACAGGGTCTGACTCTGGGATGGGTCAACCTGAAATGCCCAGCAGGGACTCAACCACTGACCCAGCTGCCCAGGACAGGGAAGAACCCCTAAGATGCTCTTCACGAACTCATAGGCCACCCACGTATCTCGCCAACTATGTGCGTAAATGAGGGGAGGCTGAAGGGCATGGTATCCTGATGTGTCGTCACGTTATTAAGTGTTGTTGTATATATTGTATGGTAACTATTGTTCGTTCTTAAAGAAGGAAAGGGTGTTATGTATTAGGCTTAAAGAGCACCTATAAGCAGTTACAGAACAGATACCACCAGGTGGCACTGAACTGAAACTGTTGTGGCCGGTGTCAGTTTTCGGCAGGAAACTGAGGTTCAAACTGATTGGTTGGTAGTGTACCCAGCCAGGTATATAAAGGGTACAGGTACCCCTATTCCCCCAGTACAGTTACTTCCCCACAATAAAGAACTGCCATGCTGTACTCATCGTCTCGGCGTCCTTCCTGCTTCCCAGAACACAATACACAATATATATGACATGGTTATTCTTACTAATTGCATGATGTCATTACCAAAGTTTCATACAACTATATGGTTTATGTTCTGGTTATACTATTATTGGAACATCTAATTTGTTGCCTTTTTGATCATTACTATCTATGTGTTACTGGAAGATTTTTTTTTATAATTTATACAGACTCTATAAAATGTTTGCATTTAAATTTTTCTTGAAATATATCACAATATGTTGTATTTAATATGTCCAAATGGATGGATGCAGTTTCAAGTAGATATAACTCAGTGATTCTTACTAAGTTTTGGGGGTAAGATTGGTTTTACAAAATGAACATTACATTGAAATGAATATTTTAAGAGGGATTGCAGTATTAACTTCTTTTAGATATTTTATGCAGATAGTGTATATAAATTAATGAGGAAAAATCCATCCGGATAAAACCCCTAGAATATTTTTGTTTACATTATGGCTACATTTGGATGATGGCAGTTTCAACCTACCAGAATTCCAACTATATAACTGGGTATTTATTTTTTTTGTTAATAGGGAAGATGAAAATTTTTAGAATTAATTTCCTCTTTGAGTCCATTTGGAGGAGGGAGTGTTCAGCTATACTAAGCATGGATCTTCATTTCCAGTTTTGAAAGATACCAGGCATATTTGATTATTATTTGGTGATTAGTTACATTTTGATCCCAAATCACTTGAGAAATTGACATTATGGAATAACCCAAATTTGAAATTAGTACAGAAGATGTTTTATTGTCATGCTTGGGCTAAATGAGGGACCTGATAATTTAAATCAGTTGATTCCTGACAGTCGTTGTGAAGATTTTTAGAGATGGCATCTTGACTGACCTATAATATACACTTGGTAATATACATATTCAGCTGAATCATACATTAATTAAACAGTATGGCCCAAAGCGATCTAGCAGCCTACTTCCAATTTTAGCTTTTATAAGGAATGTAGTACTTCAACAGAAACTAACAGTTCATCATTAAAAAGTGAAGAGAAAATTAGTATTAGTTATGTATGTGGATTACAGAATGAAGAATTAGAATATTCAATTTTGGAAAATCAATGAGTGCAGGTATTAAAACATATGAAACATAATTTAAACATTAAATTCATCAGAAAACATGTGTTTATTGGACCCCTCAAAGAATATTTAAAAAGGAATGGACATCAGATTTTTATTTATTTATTTTTGGGTGGTGTAGAAAATGTGAAATTTCTTTAACTCATGTGGTTTGGTCATATTCTATTACAACCTCATTCTGGTTTCAAATCACTATACTGTATAGTGCATGTTAATATAATTTTAAGAAAAAAAGTTTAGTTAAGGATCTTAACATGATGTTGAACAACATTTCTAAAACTCTGCCCTCTGATGAAGAACTTTAGTTCCATTAATTCCAGGATATGGCAAAGATGGTAATTCCATATAGTTAGAAATAAATGTAATCTCATTGATTTTAAGGAATTGATCCAGAATATGAGTTTGTAATATAAATTTGCAATCCTAAAAATGTAAAAGTGAAACAATATGATGATACGATGGTCTAGATCAGACATGTCAAACACAAGGCCTGGGGGCCGGATCCGGCCCACGAAGTGGTTTCATGTGGCCCGCGAAGCCATTCTGGAAACAGTGAGGGAACGGCCCCCACTGCCTTGGCCCTGGCCCAGAGACCCTCCTTCTGCCAGAGACCCTCAGATCTGTCCCACTCCTGCCCAGGCCCCCATAAGCACCCTTGATGCGTAGGCCATATGCACTCTAGCCACGCCCACCCAGTAGGTCACGCCCACCCTGGCCATACCCACCCGGCCCCTTGAGGGCAACCGAAATGCTGATGCGGCCCTCAATGAAATTGAGTTTGACACCCCTGGTCTAGATAATAAGTTTAATAAACTGAATTAAATATAATTAATTATAGTGTGCATATGGATTTTTTTCTGTTAATTCAGTTTTTTCCTCTTTTGTCAGGTTTGTTTTATTTTAATCGCTATATTACATTTATGAGATTTGTTTCTATCCTTTTCTTTATAGGCATTTTTTAATTTCACCATTTAACAAAATAATTGGGAAGGCATGATCAGTGACAAATGAACTTCACCCTTGATTAGTGCTACAATGTAATGGCCCTGCTGGCACAATGTCCAATTCTGTTTCATGACAGGCAGCATCTGGAACACCTGGAGCTGGTTTGTACATGGCAAAATAGTCAGAATGGAGTGGCAAAATGACACTACGTCTTGCCTACTACAAGAACTGAACGCCTATAATGCACTCAGTGACAACAGAACCAGAAACATACAGCTGGGAGAACCTGGCACTCTTTCCTTGTTTAAATCATTCTTTTAAGTAACACAAGTTGAACAGGTGCTGGTGCTCTTTCACAAGCGTTCTTGAGATCTGGTGCTATTTCAAAAGAATGCAAAATCTTGTGTTTATAATGCATTTGTACAAGACAAGCATTTTGGAAACTGCCATTCAGGCATTGGATGTGTTCACAACAGCTCAATATGGTCAAAAGATCTGGACAGTTTCTTCTTCAGGCTGCATCAGCAACACATCATAGGGGAAGTTAGATTATATCAAAATTGTGTTGGGAAAAGAAGGGAAACATTGTGTGAAAGCTGGAACAGCTAAAAATGACTTTCAACTGCTGAGGTGCTGGCTGAGAGAGGATAAAAGCTTCATCATGAAGACATCATGGCTCAAAAAACTAATTATATAGGCATATTTATGCCAGGATACCTGAAGATGATTTCCATGTATTGTGAATGCATCATGCAGTTTTGTCTACATCAATGTATAATGTATTGACTGAAATAAAATCATCAAATTGTATTTCACTATTTCAGATGTTAGGAAATGCAAAAGATTAAGCCTGAGATGTAATCTAAGTAAACCAAACTAGGACAAAACCAAAATAATCTATTGGATGATATTTCTCTTCCAAATTGCCCCCTTGTTGGAAGTATCTTTGATCAATAAAAAGAACTGGAGAATATGCTGTGAGTGGCTTGGCTTTGCTGGGTCACAACATGGACAACCCTGGAAGAAAGCCTTAATTGTTCTAGAATGAATTTGCATTACGTATGATCAATAGGAAGAGACTCCGCAAAGATTTTGCTAAATGAGCACTTGCAGGCTTCAGTGGTATGGGACTGATTAGGGCATTTTATATTCCATCTTTGTTTATTTGGTAAAAAGCATACTTGGATAGCTCACCATTTTATGGCAGCCTCGCTTTGCATTTTTTTCAGTCTGCTAATTAGACCATTTTAACTAATTTGTTTGCATTTTGCATGAGCAAGTTAGGCTTTTGGATTGACTAACATAATTGCAGCCAGTTTCTGCCAAACACAAATTACTCTTTCTAGTGTGAGCTAGAGAGAAAAGTAAATATTTAATAGACATCAATACCCTTGTAGCATTTTTAGAGTGCAGCTTTTTTTCTTCCCTATGGAAAGTTTAAATAATTTCTGTGGTGTTTGATTGCACTTTAATGTTCAGAAATTATTTTTTAATCTTTTTTAAAATAATAATGAATTGGGCATTTTAGCAATTCCATGCAGGTTTTGCTTCTGTATTATTTACAGTTTAAAAATACTGAAATGCTTTAAGATTGGGTTATTCCACATTTAATGTTAATGAGTACAACTTTTTAAACTGAGTGCTATTTCTCTGAAATTGGTTCCATAGATTTCTTTGCTACATTTATATAATAATATGGGACTGAGACATTTGTCTTAAACACATACACAAAGAGCTTCCTTTATGTAAATTTGGACAGCTATGTTTAAAACATTTAATAATTATATAATCTTTAAGACCAATCCAATCTCATAATCCTGCCAATGTAATTTGTGCAAAGAATTCCTCACACACTATTCCTATGCCTTTAAACTCAGTAAATACAAATTCACACCCCAGTTTACAGAATTAACTAGTAATTTAGTAATAGCAATGGAGATATTTAGACAATTCTCAGGCTTTTGCATAAAATTTGGATTAACCCTAAACTACCAGTATTTGCTGAAGATTTTTCAGAAGACAATATGTTGTTGCTTTTATTAATTTCGCCTCACACCAATACAGAATCTTTTTGGCTATTATCCCATTAAAAGTTGCAATTTAGCAGTTCTTTTAGGAGGACCTGACAGCCTCAGCCAAACGTTTGAAAGTAGCCTGAATATATCTCCAGTAATCTGTTCTAATAACTGAATAATCATCAGAGATGTTGCATTACAAATATACCGACAAGCTTATTAGAAGGGCAAATTGGAAAAACTGGAATTAAAATGAGTGCTTCCTTTCACTCCTCAGAGGAGAGATTGATTAGACATATAATAGAGTACTGTGCTTTGGGAGAGAGTCAACAGCATTTTTTGTTGCAAAAAACATGATTTGCAAATTGCATATAGAATAGATTTTAGGATAGTATAAATCACACAAAGCAATTAGTTGATACAATTTATAATTACAGCATTTGACAGGTTCTATGGAAAACACATATCTCTAAGATAAAATCAAATGACTTTCTAAATAATGTTACTGCCATTTGAGTGGGAAGAATTCTTGGTGAATAATACTATTCAGTGTCATCCTCTGCATGTTTATTCAGAAACAAAGCTACCCTCAATCAAGAACTGTACATAGGTATGTTGAATCCAGCTTCTGGATGTTTATGCATAAATGATTTTTGTATGTTTTGGAATCTGATTTTCCCATAAATATTTCCTTCTTGTCTCCATCTTTTGATCTGAGACATCAGTCCCATGTTTTCTGGCTTCATTACAGCTTTATCCAGTGAGGCTGAAATGATAAAATATCAACAGCAAGACATTGCACTAATCCTATATAAATCATCAACACCTTTGAAGTTTACAGCATCTGCCATGCCAGGATTTATTTATTCCTCACATGGGGTAAGACTTCAGATGTCATTAATTCACTCAAAATTATTAATTAAATAAGGTGATTTCAAGTAAGTACTGTGAAGTGAACACAGTGCACAATGTCATCAATACCACATGTTAGGAATGTGAAGTCACAGACTCAACAGGCCTCCCACAATCAAAGTGGCCCCACAGCTTCTATAACTAATGGACTATTTGCACTCTATCAGTAGCAACCTTTTCCTACCTGGTCAGAAGGACACAGTTACAAAATGGAGTTCCCAGGCTCTGCTCTCTGACCCTTAATTATTCATGATGAGTTCAGGAATTCACTTCAAGGGACGACATGTTTTAACAGCTCTGAATAAATGGAGGCTCTCTTATATTGGTTTTAATCCAGAAATATTTTCACAAAATGGGTGGTTATTCAAATTATTTAAATAAATAAATGTCAGCAAAAGTTTCAACTCTGAAGTTCTGCTGTCTTCATCTGGAGAATTTTGTAACATCTTATGGTGCAACCCCTGGAGCTTCTTGCTTACAGTTGGTTGACAGCTTTTGGAAAGAAATTATGGACCTGTGACAGCCCAAAAAAGGGCAATCAAAACAGATAAGTCTAAAGTACTTTCATTTTGAGAAAAATATAATCTTTGGGTTGCTTTAGGGTTGTTGTTTTTTTACTTGGGTGGGAGTAGAGGATGGATACTTTGGAACATATTTAGGACTTTAAAAATACTTTAAATGTAAATTATTTACAGTTTTTAAGTAAAACAAATACTTAAAGGAAGCATCATTAACCAATAAAACTGACAGCACATTCAGCCATATTCAGACTGGAGTTTATGTTATGTTCTCCACTTATTAACTTATGTCATAATCATAATCATAATAGTAAAGTTGGAAGGGACCTTGGAGGTCATCTAGTCCAACCCCCTGCTCAGGCAGGAAACCCTATACCATTTCAGACAAATGGCTGTCCAGTCTCTTCTTAAAAACGTCCAGTGTTGGAGCATTTACTGCTCCTGGTGGCAGGTTGTTCCACTGGTTAATTGTTCTAACTGTCAAGAAGTTTCTCCTTAGTTCTAGGTTGCTTCTCTCCTTGACTAGTTTCCATCCGTTGCTTCTTGTCCTGCTTTCAGGTGCTTTGGAGAATAGCTTGACTCCCTCTTCTTGTGGCAGCCCCTGAGATATTGGAACACTGCTATCATGTCACCCCTAGTCCTTCTCTTCATTAAACTAGACATACCCAATTCCAGCAGCCATTCCTTATATGAAATTCAATTGTGAAAAAAGTAAGGTTCTACACTTAGGCAGGAAAAATCAAATGCACAGGTATAGTATAGGTGGTACCTTGCTCAATAGTAGTAACTGTGAGAGAGATCTCGAAGTCCTAGTGGACAATCACTTAAATATGAGCCAGCAGTGTGCTGCAGCTGTAAAGAAGCCAACACAGTGCTAGGCTGCATTAACAGAGGGATAGAATCAAGATCACATGAAGTACTAATACCACTTTACAATGCCTTGGTAAGGCCACACCTGGAATACTGCATCCAGTTTTGGTCACCACGATGTAAAAAGATGTTGGGACTCTAGAAAGAGTACAGAGAAGAGCAACAAAGATGATTAGGGGACTGGAGGCTAAAACATATAAGGAATGGTTGCTGGAATTGGGTATGTGTAGTTTAATGAAGAGAAGGGTGAGGGGTGACATGATAGCAGTGTTCCAATATCTCAGGGGCTGCCACAAAGAAGAGGAAGTCAAGCTATTCTCCAAAGCACCTGAAAGCAGGACAAGAAGAAACGGATGGAAACTAGTCAAGGAGAGAAGCAACCTAGAACTAAGGAGAAACTTCCTGACAGAACAATTAACCAGTGGAACAACCTGCCTCCAGAAGTGGTGAATGCTCCAACACTGGAAGTTTTTAAGAAGAGACTGGCCAGCCATTTGTCTGAAATGGTATAGGGTTTCCTGCCTGAGCAGGGGGTTGGACTAGATGACCTCCAAGGTCCCTTCCAACTTATTATTATTATTCCCAAAAATTCAGAGGTCCTTTGTTTTTTAACTAGTTCCTAATTTTACATGGCTGAGACTACTTAGGGAAAGTTAGTATTAACTACAGCTAATTTAAGTAAACTAGCTTTAGAATCATAGTTTGGGGTAATTATTTGAAGGTAATCATAGATAATACTACTTACAGATTATAAAGAATGTAATTTCTGTTACGTTAAAACAACCATTTCAAACTGATAGCCTTCAGATTTACCCAAAACACCTGATTCAGAATGCTAGATGCTGTAATTCAGCACACCTGGAGGAAACCAGCTTGATGGTCCTAAACTATGACATTTGACATGATGTTAGATAATATAAATAACTTTTTAAAAGGCATAATCAAGCTACAGAATTTGCTTGATAGTGGGAAAAGACAGATGAAATTTTACATGGCAATTCCTTATTTAGATGCAATATTTAAACACAGCCCTTGGAAGCAAAACCAGGAGAGAATTATTACTTATGTACCCTGCTTCAGAATTTCATGCTAGCATTTGTTTGTCACAGTGGGAACTAGATGCAAGAGAAGGTGGACTTTTTAAAGACTCCCCACTGATATCTAATTGGTCTCTGTGGAAACAGAATGATCATCTAGATAGAATTTTTGCTGGACACAATGCACTCTTCAGCAGGTTTATTGTTGTATTCTTAATTGTTTTAAAATTGGCAAATTAGAGACATTTGACTCATGTTTGCACAAGAAACTGTGCCCGTCATAGGAAATAATCAGAAGTTGTACAGGTTTGTGAAATCCCTACGCCTGTGGAATTGATTACAGTTTTCTGAGTAGTCAAAAGACTTTGCTCCACACCTTTTATCCTTCAGATTTTTTTTGACAGCAACATTCCCTTTGGCCAAAAATAATAATTAGCTATGAAAAAATATAGTCCAAAATATCTGAATGATACTAAATATTATATTCTTTGGAATTTGAGCCAGACTTTGTTGGAATAATAGCTAACAATCAACAACAAACTCATTGATTTCAATGGGTCTAATCTAAACAATGCAAAGTCGGGGTCAAATTGTATTTGCCATTTATGTACAATATGTATGAAACAACAGCTATCTGCTGCAATTTAAAATACCAATAAAAAGTCAATGTAAAATAGAAAAGGGAAAAAAACAACCAATAAAGATAGAGCATTAAGTAATACAAAAACTATTTCCAGTAATATCTAAGTGCTCAATAACATTTAAGAATATTTTCATCTTTTTCTGAAAGTAGAATTGAGAATTAACATCTTGCTTTCTGAGAGAAAATATTCCACAACTCAGCAAACTGTCAAAATCTCATCTCCCACCCAAGAAAGAAGCATGAAATAAAAATTCAGGAATAAGCCTTGAGCCCATTTATAGACTTGTACAATTCCTCTAAAATGTTGATGTCCTGAATTATAAGCAAATCTGAAAGCAAAATCTGATGTTTGTAAGCAGATGTTGGAGCCCTAGGATCCTACAAGAATTCCAATTCTGGAGCTTCCCTAAAAACAGATGAAATTCAGAATAGCACTGAGAGGCAAGTGCTAAGGACTAAATTAATTTTTGACACTCTCCCCTATGTAGTATCACTCTGTAGCATTGAAATAAATTAGAATGCCTGCAAATTAAAATGTTCCTTACAGCGTATTAAGACATTGTTACCTGCTAAAAGAGGTCATGGTTTATCAGAAGTCCTTTGCCTTTGAACCTGCCTTGTAGGGCTTTTGAAAAACCAAACAGATTCTTGAGCAAGATCCATAAAGAAGCATATAGTCCACAGAGGTAACATAGAAATATATATATCATCAGAAATAGTCCCATGTCATATATGTAACATAACCTAATCATCAAAAAAAGGTAAAGCTAAGAGAAAGAAATGCCTTTAAAAAAAGAAAATGTACAATTTCTCTGTACCTACTACAGAAACTGGTGTTTATTTCTGCATCTTTATATATTTGCAAATTGGCCTCTCCATTTTCCATGATGAGTTACTGTTGGTAACTCATACTCCATTCATCAACAGTTAAGCTCTGAATATGAGTCAGTATGTGCTCTGCCCTTGCATTGCTGTCTCAAAATAGATTAACATCCATTTCTCATAGTCTCATTCAGAAAAAGCACAATTATGCCATACCAGTTGAACAGAAAGCTAAAATAAAGATAGGAGTAATTCTCAGCATTGTTTCTCAACTGTTGCTTCTAAAAAAACCTCTCTTTAATATGAATGACTTTGAATTTCTGAGACCAGAAGATTTGCAAGTTATATCACTGAAAAAACTAGTTGATGTATTAACCAAACTCAAAAAGTATTATCTCAAGAAAATTCCAGAGAACAGGCCCATTAACTGCAGGAATCAATACCAGATTTAGGCATAAGGTAAACAAGCTACAATTTAGTGTTTCACTAAATTAAAATGTGAGGCAGGGCCTCACAAAATTACAAAATATCAGTTTTCTGATTTTGCAAATGTTCATTTTTATTTAATTTAATAAAGTGTTCTTGGTTACTTATATACAAATGTATCTTAAAATTATTTAAAACTCACATTTAAATATTGTTTGCAGGGTATACTGTGTTATAATCTATGAAAGAGATCAAGCCAGCCAAATGATAAATATGTAATCAGTAAATTTGTATTTTTGTATTTTTTCACTTTAAGTGCCTTGCTGTTAAATAATTAAAAGGCATATATATGTTTTTATTTTTTTTGTGGTGACCCAGAATCCTGTTTTGGAATGCATTTTAGTGAGATCTTCTGATATAACTTTTTAACAAGGACCTCAAAGCTTTATACAGCTTGGTATTCCACAAAGTCTAAATCTGCCACTGGGAGGAAGTCAAATATTATCTTGTAAAATAGGAAAGGGAAGATCCCAGAAAATATACACCAGTCAGCCTAAATAATACCTATGAAGATTCTGTGGTAGATTATAAGCAAATAGATCTGTAAGGCCTTTGAAGATAATGTGGTAATTACCATACTTCCCTGAAAATAAGACCTATCCTGAAAATAAGACCTAGCTTGATTTTTTACATGTGCACCTAATATAAGCCCTACCCTAAAAATAAGCCCTAGTTAAGACCCCACCCACTTTGTCCCACTGACTGGTTACATGAGATGGGGCGAGGCACACACATAAAAATCAAGTTAGGGCAGGGGTTGGGAGCTGCCCCATGAGCTCTGCACCCACTTACCTCAGGACCACCACAGCCTCCCATACCCTGGCAGCAGTCTCACTGCTGCCTGACTTCTTCTGCAGCTGCTTGCAGCTGCTTGCAGTAGAATACCATGTGGTGTGTCGTGCCAGTGCCAGAGCTCGTGGTGTCATGCTGCTGCCACATGGCATGTTGTGCCAGTGCCACCACTCGCAGTGTTGCGATGGAGCCGCCACTCACGGCAAGATGCCACATGGCATATCACACCGGTACTGCCTCTTGCGTGCACCACACTACATCCTGCTGTGAGTGGCCGCAGAAGAAGTCAGGCATGTGAGGCCTGGCTGTGGCAGTCCTGAGGTAAGTGGGTAAGACATCCCCTAAAAATAAGACCTAGTACCTCTTTTGGAGGCAAAAATAAATAAGACTGGGTCTTATTTTGGGGAAAACATGGTACCAGAAGTCAGCATGAATGTATTAAGAACAACTTTTTCCTGAGTAATTTTATCTAATTCATTAATTGGATAACTGTCTGAGATAACTAAGAGAAGTACAAGACTTTTCAATTAGAAAATAAACAGGAATAGGATGAGAGATACCTGGCTTGGTAATAGTACTGGCAAAAAGGAGACTGGAATAGTATTTCATTGTAAATTGAATATGAATCAGCAATAGGATGCCCAAAGGAAGTAAATGTAATTTGGGGGTGTATCCAAATTAAGCAAGTAATTGTTCCAGTATTTTCTGCTTTGTTCAGACCTCATCTCCAGATTTTAAGCAAAATTGGAACACATCCAGCAGTGGGTAGCAAAGATGATCCAGTCATATGAAGAGAGATTAAGGAGCTGAATATATTTAAACTTGAGAAAAGTTCTCTTAGGAAACATATGATAGCACTCTTCAAATACTTAAAAGGTATCACATAGAAAAAAGCTAAAACCTGTTCTTTCTCATTCCGATGTGCAGGACACTGATATAATAATGGATTTAAGTTATAACGTTCTGATTGAATGTTGGGGGGGGGGGAATCCTAACAGTTTGACAGTAGAACTATTTGTCCAGACATGTGCTTAGCTTTCTCCATTATCTATGCTCAAGTAAAAGATGTGCTTTAATTTGAATTCCTGCACTGAATTATGGGAGTTGTATTTGATAGTTAACCAACTATCCTACCAACTCTTGTGATTCTAAGAGCCAGACAGCCAGACAGAATAACAAAATAACAGAGTTAGAAGGGATCTTGGAGGTCTTCTTGTTTTACCCCCTGCTCGAGAAGGAAACACTATATACATTTCAGACAAATGGTTGTTTGATCTCTCCTTAAAAACCTCCAGCATTGGAGCAGCCACAATTTCTGGAGGCAAGTTGTTCCACTGGTTTATTGTTCTCACTGTCAAGAAATTTCTCCTTAGTTCTAGGTAGCTTGATTAGTTTCCATCCCTTGCTTCTTCTCCTGTTTTCATGTGCTTTGCAAAATAGCTTGACTCCCTCTTCTTTGTGGCAACCCCTGAGATATTGGAACACTGCTATCATGTCACCCCTACTCCACAGGCAGTAGATTATCTAGAACACTTTCAGTTAGGATTCAGACATGGCTTTGGGAGTGAAATGGCACCAGTTGTGCTAGTAGATGGCCTTTAAAGGTACAGGTTCCTCCGCACATGCGTGCTAGTCGTTTCTGACTCTAGGGGCCAGTGCTCATCTCCGTTTCAAAGCCGAAGAGCCAGCGCTTGTCCGAGGACGTCTCTGTGGTCATGTGGCCGGCATGACTAGATGCCAAAGGCGCACGGGACGCTGTTACCTTCCCACTGTAGTGGACCCTATTTTTCTACTTGCATTTTTACATGCTTTCAAACTGCTAGGTTGGCAGAAACTGGGACAAGTAACAGGCACTCATTCTGCTACGCGGCACTTGGGATTTGACTCGCCAAACTGCCGACCTTCTGATCAACAAGCTCAGCGTCCTAATCCACTGAGCCACCGCGTCCCTAGATGGCCTTTATTGGAACCTAAATGGGGAAAATAATGTCCTTTCTGGTCCTATTAGACATCTTATCTGTTTTCAGTGCTATAGATTATGTCATCCTTCTGGGCTGTCTGTTGGTGATGGAAATAGGAGGCCTGTTCTATAGTACCATGTTTCCCCAAAAATAAGACAACCCAAAAATAAGCCCTAGTTCAGACCCCGCCCACTCTGTCCTACAGTCTGATTATATGACGTAGGACAAGGTGCACGGGTAAAAATCAAGCCAGGATGGGGGTAGGGAGTGGAACTGGCCCATGTGCCCCGCACCCACTTACTCAGGACTGCTGCAGCCAGGCCTTCCATGTCCCAACACCTGTCATGACACTGTCTGACTTCTGCAGTCACTTGTGGCTGCTCACGGCAGGACACCATGTGGTCCAACTGCTCACACATGCTACAGCACAACATGCCATGTGGCCTCCTGCCGTGAGTAATCGCAGAAGTCGGGTGCTGGTGCGATAGGTGTCAGGGCGTGTGAGGCCTGGCTGTGGCAGTCCTGAGTTAAGCAGCTAAGACATCCCCCGAAAATAAGACCTAGTAGCTATTTTAGAGGCAAAATAAATAAATAAACCCGGGTCTTATTTCCGGGGAACACGGTAGTTCCACTCCTTCCTAAAAGGGGTGGCTGGGTGGTTTAAGAGACTGTAGAAAACCTTGGGCAGAGTCAACTGAATGTTTATCTCAGAAAGGGCAAGACAGTCTTTGCTGAGAGAAGTGTGGGCAAAGTGTTTCAAAGAGAATCTGTCTTAATTTACTATAACTGAGATTGAGAAATTCTTATTCTAAGATTCTATATTTGCTTCACAATAGCATTAAAAAAAGCCTCAGTGAAATCCATGTTGCTCTTGCTTCCTTGATCTTGTCAGATGTGTTGACCTGAAGATTATAGCAATTCAAAATTAATGAATTAATGAAAATAATGAATCAAACAAATAAATATTTACATAGAAACATAAAAAACTGATGGCAGGGGAAAAAAAGCTAATAGTCCATTGAAGTCCTTGGCGTTCTTTTAATATCTTTATTTTTATTTCATGAAACAAAACCATATATGGGTACATAAGCTCAAATAAATACAAATGCTTTACTTCAAACTGCTTCTTTAAACTGGCTATGCTATACCTGTATAATTAAGAGTTTGCCCAATATCTTCTAAACTGAATTTCCATATTGCTTAAATGTGTACACACATTATTATACATAAATACATATATTCACAAGACACTAATATTATTATCACATGTATACATATATTTGTGCAGAGTAGTATATATATGCTACATAACTTTCTGCATGTTGCCAAAAGAGAGAAGATACATATTCACTAAATCATAAATCTAATTAAAAAAATGAATCCCAGCTGACAGCTGTCTAAATTCTGTTTTAACATCCAAAAAAAGGGGAGCCCACTATTTAGGTAACAGGTTCCACTTTCAAGCTACTCATAACCTCTTAGGGAGAGGGTTTTTCCCCCCAATATTCAAACAGAATCTGTAGTTTTATTTAATACTTTTCCAGGCACACTATCCAGAGGATCTCATATGTCCAGGTGCCTGAAATCTTGGCTACAAGCCAATGAATAAATCAAGTTGATTAATCTAATGAGTTTTAAGCAATTCATTTATCGGTTACATGCAAACAAAGCACTGTTGTTGTTGTTAGCTGCGAAGTCATGTCCGACTCATTGCGACCCTATGGACAACGTTCCTCCAGGCCTTCCTGTCCTCTACCATCTTCTGGAGTCCATTTAAGCTCACGCCTACTGCTTCAGTGACTCCATCCAGCCACCTCATTCTCTGTCGTCCCCTTCTTCTATTGCCCTCAATCTTTCCCAGCATTAGGCTCTTCTCCAGTGAGTCCTTCCTTCTCATTAGGTGGCCAAAGTATTTGAGTTTTAGCTTCAGGATCTGGCCTTCTAAAGAGCAGTCAGGGTTGATCTCCTCTAGGACTGACCGGTTTGATCGCCTTGCAGTCCAAGGGACTCGCAGGAGTCTTCTCCAGCACCATAGTTCAAAGGCCTCAATTCTTTGGCGCTCAGCCTTTTTTATGGTCCAGCTTTCACTGCCATACATTGCAACTGGGAAGACCATAGCCTTGACTATACGCACTTTTGTTGACAGGGTGATGTCTCTGCTTATACCCAAAAGGCAGGTTCTTTTTCAGTAGATGCACATTTGTGCTGTAAAAGAATTATACTAGAAGAGGTCTCACTGACTGAGTTATTACTGCTTATCATCTATAATTTTTATAAATACTTATATTAAAAATTGTTTGTGCCTGGTTAACTAGGACCATATTTCTTAGTTCTTAACACTTTAGGAAAAAGTGGCTTTGATTAATTAAATTTTGCAAGCCTCTATTTTGTTATCTTCCACCAACCAGAGCTGATTTGTGGCTATTTCATGTTGGTTTTGGTTCAGTTTGGTTTCCAAGTCATTCTTTTTTTAAAAAAAATTCCATTTATATCCCGCCCTTCTCCGAAGACTCAGGGCGGCTTACAAGCTTAGCAGTAGCCTTCATTCTATGTATATGCCTGCTTATTAGGGCTTTCACACACACACCAAGCGGCATTATTACAAAGTCAGCTTAATTGCCCCCAACAATCTAGACAATATAGCCACCTAAAGGTGTTGCATTAGTGAGAGGGTTGCATAGAAATTTAATAAATAAATAATACTAAACTTCAGATTGCTTCAAGTTGGATATTGCAAAAAATTAAAACACCTTTGATTTTTTTTTGTTTGTTTTTGGTCTGGGATTTGAGGTTAAAGAAAATCAATTTTCAGTATAGTCCTCACTTACCTTCTCTGGATATATTCCTATCATCCTTTCCACTAGAAGTCCTTGCACCTGAAGAATATGGTCTAATTGCCATGACATTTTTCACTTGCTTTCTATTAATCAGAGTCATAAAGCAGTAATAGTGGCATAGCCAAACCGAGTAATTTAAGGTGTTCATTGTTGTTGGGCAGGTTCTCAAATTGAAATTGTGGATTCTTCATAGGTTTTTTTTTCCTTAGAAAATATGTCGTATATGTATATGTATATGTATATGTATATGTATATGTATATGTATATGTATATGTATATGTATATGTATATGTATATGTATATGTATACACATAGACAAGATGTCTCAATTTACTGAGGTTTTAGATGTTCCCAGGATATTGTTTATTTTTTTTATTTTTTTTTATTGAATTTGTATACCGCCTTATTCCCGTAGGACCCAGGGCAGTTTACAGGGCAGTTAAAACCATGAAATACAAAAAATTAAAATCAATTAAAACAATTAAATTAAATTCAAGCCCCAAAAGTAAATCTAAAACCCAATTAAATTAAAAACACCACAGTCTGGGCCAAAAAGCTCAAAGAGCCAAGTTTTCAGATCCCAGCGAAATGAGCGAAGGTCGCGGGTAGTCCTACGTTCTGTGGGTAGTTGGTTCCATACGGCAGGTGCACCCACAGAGAACACCCTTCCCCTGGGAATAACCCACTGGCATTCATTAACCGGCGGTACCCTGAGAAGGCCCTCCCTGTGGGAGCGCACAGGACGATGGGAAGATGATGCCGGCAGCAGGTGTTCCCTTAAATAGTCCGGACCCAAGCCATTTAGCGCTTTATAGGTCATTACCAGCACCTTGAATCTCATTGGCAACCGGAAGCCAATGCAGCTCGTGGAGAAGAGGTGTTACATGGGAGTATTGGGAAGCTCCCATCACAACTCACGCGGCTGAATTCTGCACCAGCTGAAGCCTCCGAGTGGTCCTCAAGGGCAGCCCCATGTAGAGGGCATTGTAGTAGTCTAACCGGGAGGTCACAAGCGCATGAGTGACTGTGCATAGGGCATCTCGGTCCAGATAGGGCCGCAACTGGCGCACCAGGCAAATCTGGGCAAAAGCCCTCCTGGTCATGGCTCCTATATGATCTTCAAAACTGAGCTGTGAATCCAGGAGGATGCCCAAGTTGCGAGCCCTATCAACGGGGGGTAACACCTCATCCCCTATTGTTAATGATGGAAAAAGCTAGTCAGTCCGAGATGCCGGTATGAACAGCCACTCGGTCTTGGCAGGATTGAGACGAAGCCTGTTTCTCCCCATCCAAACCCGGACCGCCTCCAGGCAACAGGACATCACGGCAAGAGCATCACTAGGTTGGTTCGGGGTGGAAAGAAAAAGTTGGGTATCATCAGCATACTGGTGATACCCCACCCCGAAACCACAAATGAGCTCACCCAGTGGCTTCATGTAGATGTTGGACAGGAGGGAAGAGAGGACCGACCCCTGAGGGACTCCACAAATGAGAGATCTCTGGGCGGACCTCTGTCCTCCTGTCAACACCAACTGCGAGCAGCCCAGGAGGTAGGAGGAGAACCACTGTAAAACAGTGCCCCCCGCTTCCAACCCCCTGAGGCACCGCAGTAGGATACCATGGTCGATGGTATCAAAAGCCGCTGAGAGATTGAATAGGACTAGGACAGAGGAACAACCCCTGTCCCGAGCCCGCCACAGATCATTCACCAGCGTGACCAATGCCGTCTCTGTGCTATGCCCGGGCCTGAAACCCGATTGGTACGGGTCGAGATAGTCTGTTTCCTCCAGGAACAGAGGGAGCTCATGCGCCACCACACTCTCAACAACCTTCACCAAAAAGCGAAGGTTGGAGACAGGACGATAGTTATTCAACATTGCCGGGTCCAGGGCTGGCTTCTTGAGGAGGGGCCTCACCACCGCCTCTTTCAAGGTGGCAGGGAAAACACCCTCCCTTAAAGAAGCAGTTATTACTGCCTGGAACCAGCCTCGTGTCTCCTCCCAGGCTGCATAAACCAGCCAGGAGGGGCACGGGTCCAATAAACAGGTGGAAGAGCTCAACCTCCTCATGATCCTGTCCACCACATCAGGGGTCATAGGATCGAACTCAGTCCAGATAACACTCTCAAGACCACTCAATTCCTCCCCATCAGACTCTGTCCAGTCAGAGTCCAAGCTGGCCCTAATCTGAGCAATTTTATCTGCAAAATGACAACTAAACTCCTCGGCCTGCCCCTGCAAGGGGTCCTCCCTCTCCTCCCGATAAAGGACGGAGTGAGTAACCCGAAACAAGGTGGCCGGGCGATTATCTGCAGACACGATGAGGGCAGCGAAGTAATTAGACTTCGCCATCCTCATCGCAGCGAGATAAGACCTTGTAAAGGCTCTTAGCCACAATCAGTCAGGTTCAGACCGACTGGATCTCCAACAGCTCTCTAGACCCCATCTCTGACGCTTCATCTCCCGGAGCTCCAGTGAAAACCAAGGAGCCCACTGGGATCTGCGCCAGGTTAGGGGTCGCAAGGGGACAACACAGTCGAGCGCCTCAGTGGCAGCCCTTTCCAAGGCATCCACTAAGGTGTCAGCCGAGCTGTGAGTGAGGGAGATAGGAATAGACCCAAGCGCCATCTGGAACCGATCCGGGTCTATTAGGCGCCTGGGGCGGAACCACCTGGTCGGTTCTGCAGTCCAGCGGCGGGGGGGTGACATAGCGGAAGACCAACCGCAGGAGATAGTGATCGGACGATGACAGGGCGACAGTGTCTAGATAAGAAAACCAGGTCAAGAGTGTGACCCCCCATGAGTTGGACCCTGAATTACTTGGGTCAGGTCCATGGCCGTCATGGAGGCCATGAACTCCCAAGCTAACTCTGACGACCCTCCCAGGGAAGGCAGGTTGAAGTCACCCAGAACAATGAGTCTGGGAAACTCCACCGTCAACCCTGAGAAGGTGTCGAGCAACTCAGGCAGGGCCGTTGCCACATAGCTGGGCACCAGGTATGTTAGCAACAGGCCCAACTGAGCCTGAGGGCCACATCTCAGGAGGAGGGACTCACTTGTAGTTATCCTAGACTCCCAAAGACTTTTTGCCTTCTATATTGAAAGTTGTAAAGTTCTGCATTCCTGTCTTTAGTGATAAACCTCTGCCTCCTCCATTTACAATTGTAAAGTTCTGCATTCCTGTCTTTAGTGATAAACCTCTGCCTCCTCCATTTACAATTGTAAAGTTCTGCATTCCTGTCTCTAGTGATAAACCTCTGCCTCCTCCATTTACAATTGTATACAACAAATACCTCTGCCTCCTCCATTTACAATTGTATATAACAAGACTTGTCTCCTGTAATTGCCCTTGCCTCAAGATATGGCTTCCTGTCTCCTGTAATTGTCCTTGCCTCAAGTTATGCCTTCCTGTGATAACCCTTGTCTTCTCTGTTAGCATTTGTATACGATAAGTTATGCTTTATTGCTTCCTGTGATGACCTTTGCCCTCTTCATTAGCAGTTGTATGCAATGAGCTATGTTTTCCTATGACCTTCCATATGTTAATTCCTCATGTGTGTACTTCCCCCTCCCTGGTGAAACTGCTCAATAAAAGAGTGCTGTGCAAAGCTGTTCGGGGGGCAACACCATCCACCCCGGGCACTCTGTGCTCTCTCACCTTGAACAAACTTGTGTTGGTGCCTCAGTTTGTCCTAGGATTCTGTTCCTGCGCTATCGCAGTTCCCAAGTGTGACCGTCGGAACGTCCGGCACACTGGGTCGGTGGCAAAGGGCAAATCCTTCCATGTTCAAGGTGCTCACCCTTGCGAGGGTCCCTCTAAATTCTCACCCCTGTTACGGGGCTCTAAGAGTTGAGGCCGGAACCCTGATCGGTCGCTCGACGCGACACTCACTCCCGCCCATCTGTACAACAGTGGTCTCCCGTGGACATAAGGTCTTCCGAATAACCACCGCCACCCCACCGCCCCTGCCCTGAGCCCGCGGCTGGTGTAGTACACAGAAAGCCAGAGGGCACAACTCAATCAGAGGGACACCGCCCTCTGGGCCCAACCAGGTCTCTGTAATGCATGCCAGATCCGCGTGTTCCTCCTCGATCAAATCCTGGATGAGGGGAGCCTTGTTCACAATGGATCTGACATTAAAATACACAAGCCTGAACCCAGGGTCCTGAACCCCCTCAACCCCGGATAAAAGGGTGCCAACCGGAGGGTCGGAGCATGCCACCGCTCAAAGACAGCGGGGGCACAATCCCAGATGTTGATATGGCCCTCCGTGTAACCACCTGCTACCATTCCCAATTGTCATGGGGATTTGCAATCCCACCCCAGTACAAACGGAGCCAAAAGTCCATGCCCCCAACCCCATCTCACCGGGAACCGTTTTAGGCCGAGACTGACAGCCGGTTGGTGAAACACAGCTTGATTCCCTCCCCTCCCTACCATTCTCCCCCTCCCTAACCCTTTAAAATAACTGGCTAAAAAACATACCAGGGGCCTCTTAATAGATTTCCACCAGAGGCCCCTATCTAAGCCCAACCACCTCTCAGGGTCCCAACAATTGGGCCCGTCCTTAAGGGAAGTGAGGGACATGGCAACATGTCGTATCCAGGAGGGAGGAGCCCCCCTGAGAGCATAGAAGTCCGTGCAAGAGTACCGAATACGGGCCATAGCATAGCTGACCCATCCCAGGAAGGTATCCACATCTTAATTTTTTTAGGGTTAAATTTAATTGCTAGGGAGAATTAGCCTAGTTTTGGTGTTTTCTCTTCCCCAACGACCCAGTTAAACAAGTTTGAGATGTGCCTTGTCCATTCCCCCACCCCTATGCCGTCTAAACTCTTTCAAGTTTTATACATTGCATAAGCCTTGCAATAACTCTCTAACGTTCATGAAGGTAGACCAGTATTATCACTCCTGGTATAAAAAGGGAGACTAACATAGAAGCTTGCTAAAATTTACAAGCAAATTTATAGCTAAGGACCTGAAGTTTCCTTTTTTTTATTTTTTTGCTTCCATCTTCACATTATTACTATGCTTGCTCATACACATTTTTGTCACTTATTCTGCTGAGCAGGTTGAAATCCTGAAGTTGCATCTGGCAGCAGTTTTTCTTTTGTTCTCCAGTGCTTTAATCATGTTGAGATGTTAACATTTTTTTTTCTCACACAAGATCTACCTTTTACCAATGTCTGCTAAAATATTAATCCCAGTCTGTATTTTCTAGAATGCTTATGCTGTACTCTTATGCTTTTGATGCCGATTTCGAATAGGAATCTGTTTTGAATTCTCCTCACTCTGTGTGTTCATTTTCTCTAGTGCTGATTGTCTTTTTCTTATACACACTTAACTGCTTTGTCCACCTCTTTCAGAATGGGATTAAATGTAAACTTCCATAGTTCATGTTTAAGTGTCTCCTTTATGTTTTCCTGGTATCTTTTTGTCTCTGCTTTCTCCCCACTCTTTTACACAATTTCATCAGATACCAATCTATTTTTTAAACTATCTCTCATGTATCTCTTTGGGTGCGTCAGCCTTCCTGTCCTATCCCTGAATACTTATCCAACACTGTTCCTTTTTTATTTAAAAAAGCCAATATATCCTCCTCTTTTTAAAAACTCCTGCATGACGAGCTTCTTTCCTTGATAGAGTTTTGGCACCTTTTCTCTTTCTCATCCTAATTCCCTTTCCATCATGTGCTATAGCTGAGTACATAGTTAGTCTGAGGATGGTGCCGTGCTTTTCTTAATCTTAGTAGATGGGGCAAAAAGGAAGGATAAGGTTTAAGGTATAAAAAATGAATCGTAGGAAGGACAATAAATAAATAAGGGAACAGGCATAGAAGAATTCAAGGGTTGCAGGTTAATTAAATTGTCACTCATGTCCTAACAGTTCCAGTAGAAATGCATTGAGTTGTTCCTCCATTTTATGTTAAAGGCTAATTTCTGGAGGGAATCAAAAACAGCTTATTTGACGCAGGATTTGAAAGGCGGGATGCCACCCCATCACTGTTTCAACTTCCATGGAAAGAGAACACCAGGCCCATGTCCCAACATCAACAATTCATCAACATTTCTTACTGTTGAGTGCGTTCTCCTAATGTTATTTTAACCAAAATAGCCCTACCATTTGGTGTGACAATGAACAAGTCTGCTTTATCTTCTGCATGACTACCCTTCAGATAGTAGAAGGATGCTAGCATTACACTTCTCTTAATCTTCTCCAAGCTAAACATCCAACTCTTTCGATTCTTCCTTCCTGCAAAGTAGACTCCAAGAATTAACATGCCTGATTACACTCTGAAAGCAACATCCCCTTTGGGATTGAACAGAACCATATATTGATACCTGGAGAGCAACAGGATGAGAAGGAAGAGGAAGAATGAATTGAAACTTCAGAATTTTTTTAAAAAATAGTATGTTTTAAAAAATACTGAAAAGTCAGTGTGAAATGTAACGTTAGAAAAGATTGTTAAGCAATACATACATTTTTTTAAAGTTATAATCTAGGCAAATATTTTCTATTTAAAAAATGTTCAGCTGATCCAAAGTATACTGGTGTAATATGAATAAGAAAAGGAAATGATACATGCATACAGAGGAAGCAGTTAGTTTGATTCTGAAGGATGATTGCTTTAAGAGCTGGCAAATCTTGATTTTTGCTAATGAGTCTCTTTTTAAAAAAAATATGAAAGCTCTGTGAAGAAGCTGGCTTTCATTGTAGTGTCACTATCCAGCATCCACAAATGGAGTGGAAATAGATAATGGATGTGTGTGTGTGTGGGGGGGAGAAATGTTATACTGAGATGACTCACAGAAAATGACCGACAGCTCCCCACCCCTGCCTCTGAGTCACACCCAAGTTTCTTGTCCTTATTAATTGCTGCTTTAATCCACCCATCCTTTTCTGGAGCTCAGATGGCAGACAGGTCATGTTCAGAGCAGATGGTTACCTCACCACAGAGGGGGATTGGATTACATACGTGACATGTTCAATGCTTACTTTGATTTTGCAAAATGTAAGCTTGCCTATGAAGATATTTATAAAGAATGGGAAACTGATGATGCCAGCAATGTCATTAACCTGAGGCAAACAATTTGTACAAGGTTCTCTCTTTATCACTTTTCATTCCCATCTCCAGATTTTTTTACTTCAATTACCCCTATAGTTAAGCTCAAGTAAATTCCTAAAAGTCAGAGGCCTACAGCGAAGTTATAAAGGCACTTACATTTTATGCTGTTTGATTTTGTGTTTTACTCTGTTGGTAGTTATTGTTCAATAACCTGCATTTCATGGAAGTTGCATAGAAAATTCAGTTCTTGAGCAGTTGACCACTGTGTTGTGAGGCAGGCAGAGATGGAGGAAGATTCCTTTTTTTAAAAAAATGAACTACATTTTTTCCTCCCAGGCCAAGTTACACATATGTAACCACACACCCAATCACACCCAGACCAATGCCTCAATAACTCACCCAGCCCACAGAGAACACAATTGCCCTCTAGGCCACACCTGCCCTAGTATTTGATGGCTACAGGGGAGGTGCAGGCCCTTGCAGAGATAGACACCTGGCCCCATCCATTGCCCACCACATCAAAATGGGGAGATCACCCTACTCCAGAAATGGAGAAGGCCAAGGAAACAACAGCCACCCTGAGCCCCAAGTAGAGTCCCACTCCAGCAGATCCTGAGCCCAGTCAGGGAACCCCCAAATCAGGGCCTTTAAGTAGCAAAGCAGGGGGTTTAAAGCCAACACAGTGTCCTCCAGCACAGTGCTGCTTAGCACCACCAACAATCCCCATCCTTAGGTACTCCCCCACATAGATCAAAACAGTCTCAAGGGCAGGCCTGTCCAGGCCAAATGTTCTTGGGGGAAGAGGGACAACAAGACATCTAGGATCACACAAGGAGACCCTCCACCTCTGAAACAGACGTGTTTTGTCTTTATTTCTCAAACTATTCATATATTTCTTACTCGCCATTTAGAGTACCTTTGATTATAATCCTTCATGTTCATATAAGCATCAGTCTGCTACTTTTATATTAGATAATTGACCGGCTTCTTGAGAAATACATCGTTAAATCCCATTTAATGGGCAGCTTAACTCATACAATTCCAGTATTTTCTTACCAAAAATAACTGTAATATTTACTAGAGTATAAGATGTGTTTATTGTTTAACGTATAGCAAATAGCAAAATTACAACTGAAGTGGAAACAGATGCTCACTACTGAGAATAATGAGCAGTGGTAAAATGGTTGTTGATCGTAAAATCACAAGAATTGTGTTTTCATTACACTTCCTACCAGCTGATCAGATGTTCTAAAGGAGAATTCCCTTAATACCAAGTTTCTAACTTAATAACTTTAACTTTATTGTCACTTTGAATGTACACTAATCGGCATATCTTAAAATGAAATTTCGTTGCATACAGCTCTCAAAGGGTCACCATCTCCAATGTACACTACATAAATATGACAAAAATAAATACATAAATACAGAATTATGCCTATACCCACATATATTATATAACACAGAGAAACATTACAGTCTAGTTTGGATTATATATATGGGTGCATGGCAAGAAAAACTAATCTTGTGAGTTTACCAGATGGATGCAGGGAACTCTGGGATCTCTAGCATCCAGTCTTGGCTAAACAACAGAGGATTTCAGGATGTACAATAAATGGCTATGAAGTGAGTTTATAGGATATAAATCAGAATAATAATGGCAATGATTAATGGCATATAGATACAGTACATTGAAACTGTATGGTAGATCATGACTGTTCTGTATTATTCCAGCTCCTGTTTCTTTAAGTCTCATGTCTGGCTTCAAATCAAAAGGGATGAAGAGTGTTTGTGGGCAAAAGATTTTCCTCTTAGTTCCTCTACTTTAAAAGGGTGATTGGGGAGGAGAAAAAAAGAAAAAG
Source organism: Vipera berus (assembly GCF_964194415.1). NCBI lineage: Eukaryota > Metazoa > Chordata > Lepidosauria > Squamata > Viperidae > Vipera > Vipera berus. The sequence continues at coordinate 317,634,654 of NC_138202.1, forward strand.
AAAAAACAACTTTACCACTTAAGAAACAATTGTTGAACCCTGAAAAAAGAGATAAGCTCACTTTAGAATAGAACATTGTGATGTGGTAATATCTCTTGAATCTCGCATGGGAATTACAGATGAAATTTCTATGAAAAATTGAGACAGCATTGATTGTCTTTTGTTGAAGTTTTCTTTGCATTTAATTGATGTTTGGAGATATAGTACAGCACAACACTCATTCAGTTGTGAGTGACAGTTTGGTTTGATGGCTATCCAAAGATAACTTTGTAACTCATTGAAGTGTGACTTAAAAATGTCCTGAGTTATCAGTAACCAGCATTCCATCCAGAGTGGCAATTCTTAGGAGTTATAACAGAATAACAGAGTGAAAAGGGACTATGGAGGTCTTCTAGTCCAATCCCCTGCTCAGGAAGGAAACCCTATACCATTTCAGTCAAATGGTTGCCCAATCTCTTCTTAAAAACTTCCAGTGTTGGAAAATCAAGAAAGATCATTCTGGGTTATTCTCTTTTATATTTACTTCAACCTCTGGACTAGATAATTAAACCTCCAAGTCTTTCTTTAATGCTTCTTTCATACCAAGATCATTTCTTAATTTCTTTACAAAGTCTTCCTCTTAGCTATACCCCTTCCCTTAAAGATAATGTTTTACATCACAGGTCCCAAACCCCCGGTCTGTGGACTAGCACCAGGCCGCAGCATGCCATTAACCGGGCCACGCAATCAACCAAGCCCTATCCGTGGGATGCAGGCAGCACACGAAACCATGCCCCCTCTGGTCTGCAGAAAAATCTTTCTCCATATAACTGGCCCCTGGTGCACAAAAGGTTGGGTGTCTCTGCTTTACATGCTAGTTGAGTTTGAAATGTAATTCAGATTATACATATGTATATACAGGTAGTCCTCATTTAACAACCATTCATTTAACATGTGTTTGAAGCTACAAGTAACCTACTTATGACTGGCATAGTGTTTCCCCCCCATGCACACATGATCACAATTTTGACACTTCGCAACCATCATGAACAGTCCTCACATTTACCTCTGTCACAGCATTCTTGCAGTCACATGATTGCAGCTTGGGTGCTTGGCAACTATTGGATATTTATAATGGTCACTGTTTCCCATGGTTCCATGATCATCATTTGTGATCTTCCCAGCTGGCTTCCAACATGCAGAGTCAGTGGGAAAGCTGGCAGAAGTCGCAAGTCACAGTCATGTGATGCCTTGCTTAACAACTGTGGATATTTTACTTAATGACCTCTTCACTTAGCAACAGAGTGACCCAATTAGGTTTGCTAAATGAGTTCTAACTATATATAAATATTTAATTTTAACAGGATAGGGCAAACTCTAACTAGTCTATCTTGACAATGGAAGGCTTCCATCACTGGAAGTATATGTGTGATGATTGAAGGTGAATGTACGTGTGCTAGGATAATGTTGCAGGATCCTATCTGGGTGCTTGTGCCCAACCCAGATTGGATTCTGCAGTATATATACTGCTCAAAAAAATAAAGGGAACACAAGATAAGACATCCTACTATTAAATACAGTACATTGTGTTGTTTAAGTGTTCCCTTTATTTTTTTTCAGCAGTATATATGCTTTCTAAAGTTTGGTGGTTATTCCCAAGTCAGTTTAAGATGGTCTCCCAGACATCTGGGTTAGTTTGGGGAAGGGGATATACAGTAGTTTACTTATATGAGAAGAAGATTAAAGATTTAACAGAAAAAAATATTTTGCATGTAGTGTGCAAATGTATTGGTAGATAAGTAAATAGATAGATGAGAAAGAGAAAGAGAAAGAGAAAGAGAAAGAGAATGAGAGAGAGAGAGAGAGAGAGAGAGAGAGGTGGGGAGTGTGATAGATAGGTTTAAGATCCAGAAAGATCTCAACAGACGTGAACACTGGGCCCTATCTAACAACATGTAATTCAATGTAAAGAAAAGTAAGGTTCTATACATAGGCAAAAAAACTTAAATGTACATGTATAAAATAGGAGGAACCTGTCTCAATATTGTGTTTCCCCAATAGTAAGCCCTAGCTTGATTTTGGGGGGTGGGTCTAATATAAGCCCTACTCTAAAACTAAGCCCCAGTTTGGGGGCAAGGCGCACCCCCCAAAATCAAGCTAGGGTGGGGCTAGGGGGTGAAGCTGCCCCACGTGCCCCGCACCCACTTACCTTAGTGGTAAGACCACCACTGCAAGGCCTCCCACACCCCGACACCTGTTGGGCTGGTCCTTGACTTCTCCTGCAACCGCTTGCTGCCACTTGTTGGCAGACGCCATGTGTCACATTGCGCCATTGCCACTGCTCATGGCAGGACACTGCATGGTGCTTCAGGCCACTTCCGCTCCTTGCATGCTTCAGGTTGCTTCTGCTTGCTCACACAGTGCTTCGGGTCGCTTCTGCTTGCTCATGCAGCGCTTTGGGCCAAAGCACCACGTGTCCTCCTGCTGTGAGCAGCAGACGTGCCCAAAGTGCTTCAGGAGCAAGCAGAAGCAGCCTGCAGTGTGCAAGGAGCAGAAGTGGCTTGAAGCAGTGTGCAAGCAAGCAGAAGCTGCCTAAAGTGTGCAAGGAGCAGAAGTGGCCTGAAGCACCATGCAGCAACTGCGCAATGTGCCACATAGTGTCTGCCTTCTAATGCTGTGGAAAGTTCATTTCTAGGAAGAGAGCTAGCTACAATTCGTGGTTTAGTTTTCCTTAAAGAGACCACAGGAGAGATGAAAGGTGATACATGGTGGCACAACGGAGTGCAACATTTATGTTGCTAAGCGAGATAGGTCAGTGAGTTTTGACCCCACTTTACGACCTTCCTCGCCCCCGCCGTTAAATGGATCGCTGCTGTTGTTAAGTTAGTAAGACAGTTTGTTAAGGGAACCTGGCTTTCCCGTTGATTTTGCGTGTCAGAAGGTCGCAAAAAGGGGATCACGTGAGCTTGGGACGTCTGCAACCGTGTCGTAAATACGAGCCAATTGCCGAGCATCCGGACTTTGATCACGTGACCATGGGGACACTACAACGGTTGTTAAGTGTCAACAGTGGTCAGGAGTCACTTTTTTTTCAGTGCCATTGTAAGTTTGAACTAAAGGAATGGTTGTAAGTGAAGGACTACCCAGATGTCCATTTTGAACAGTTCTATAAAATCCATATCAGTATATGAAGAAAGAATCCTGATTTTTCTACATGTTTTCTTACCTAGGCCATTCTCATTCCTGGAACTGGGTATGTCTTGTTTAATGAAAAGAAGGATTAGGGGTGACATGATAGAAGTGCTCCAAAATTTGAGGGGCTGCCCCAAAGAACAGGAAGTCAAGCTATTCTCCAAAGCACCTGAGGGCAGGACAAGAAGCAGTGGATGGAAACTAATCAAGGAGAGAAGCAACCTAGAACTAAGGAGAAATTTCCTGACAGAACAATTAATCAGTGGAACAACCTGCCTCCAGAAGCTGTGAATGCTCCCACACTGGAAGTTTTTAAGAAGAGACTGGACAACCATTTGTCCGAAATGGTATAGGATTTCCTGTCTGAGCAGGGGGTTGGACTAGATGACCTCCAAGGTCCCTTCCAACTTTATTATTGTTATTATAGTATTCTTTATCTTTATCTTTATTAGACTTATATACCGCCCTTCTCCCGTAGGACTCAGGGCGGTTCACAAGGTTTTTAAAATAACAATACAACAATTACAAAAATTAAGAACAGTTAAAATGATTACATTTAGACCTTGAATAAATATAAAACCCCAATTTAAATCCAATTAAAACCCCAATTAATACTCTCAGTCCAGGCCAGAAAGCTCAAAGAGCCAAGTCTTCAGGTCCCGGCGGAATGAGCAAAGGTCAGGGGCAGTCCTAAGCTCTACGGGCAGCTGGTTCCAAAGGGCAGGCGCACCCACAGAGAAGGCCCTCCCCCTGGGTGTTATCCGCCGGCAATCTTTTACCAGCAGTACCCTGAGAAGACCCTCCCTGTGGGAGCGCACAGGACGAAGGGATACACAATAGCGATGAGGCAGGTTAGTTTGCCTTAGTCAAAAGAAGCACATTGCTGCTCATACAGCAAGATCTTCAATGACTCCCTGAAGCTGTATCAAGCCAGACTACTGGACTCCCAAACTTGGGAGAGAGGGAGTGAGGGAGGGAGAGGGAGAGGGAGGGACAGAGAGAGAGAAAGAGAGAGAGAGAGAATGCAAGCTAGAGATATAAGGCTGTTCGTTATTTTTTTAAAGTATTGAAGTGTAGTTTATACACTTCCTTCCCTTGCTCTTCTATGAGCAAGAACTAGTAGGAGAAGTTGATGGCAAAGGTAAATCCTCTCCTTCATCACAGCTTCTGAGAGTAGAACAGCAGATTGATTATGAAAGCAATGGAACAACTTCTGGAGTCATTGATATTTCATGCCTGAGAGTTTTGAAGCAGAATTTGCAAGGTCATTTGTCTGAGATAATATAAGAATTCCTGCCCTGGTGAAGGAGGTAGACTACAAAATTGCCTTTCTAATCCTCAACTAAGAGGTACTAGAGACAGAAATCCAAAGGGTAGGACCAAATCTCATTTATATTAACTACTATTTAAAATAATGGCAGCAACTTTACAAATTTTATTATTTTCCACACTGCCTTACTAGGTTGCTATTTAGTTTGCCAGAGAGCCATGTACTAACTTGTTTACGAACCATGAGGCTTTTTATCCTTTATTCCCAAACACAATAGTCTCTTGTGCCATGTTTGGAACTTGTTGATCCACTTTCTAACAGCATCTTATATTAACATATCACATAAGTAAATGAAACATATTATTGGAATGTTAAATTATAACATCTATGTTTCAAGCCTTTCTTTTATATTTGACACACCAATTTACTTGAGGACCTTTTTCAGAAAGTATAATGGGAAAGCAAAACTATGATTTCCTACCTAAGTATGAGAAAAATGGAAACTACTGTATGTTTTCAGAAATTTTTTCCCTATCCTACTCCCTTGCTAGATTAGATCTTTCAAAAACAAAAATATTTTTTCCTCCAAAGGCTATAACAATTAAAATATAAATATACAGTCACCTTACAGCTAAGCAACAGGAAACAGAGGCAGAAAAGCTAAAATGAAAGCAGAAGATCAAAGGTGAGAATAATGTAGTGCAGAAATCTTGCATAGCCCTTAGGCATAGCAAAATTATCAACCCTCCAACTCCACCATTTGCTTTGCCTAAAACTAAAAAAGAAGAGCATACTTAATATCCAGTACGAGGAATATATTACATTATCTGTAACGAAAGCAGAAGCTGCTATTTAAAAAGTCAGCTTGAGATACGACATATTTATTGGTGCTACCATTGGACAAAGTAGTAATAGGTATTCTCCCATCTGACCTCAAATAGCAGTAGACTATGAGGAGCTTTAGATGCCAGTCTTAATTGACTAACATAACTGACCTCTCTAACTAACATTAGAGACTTATTAGTAAACAGGCAAAATAGATAATACAAAATTGGATTAAAACTCCTAAGTAAAATATATGCAGGAATTCTGGGGAATGGGATATAGCAAAAAAACTATAACTCTTTTATTTTATCTTTTGCAACTCACTCATCTCCTGGGGTTTATGCCCCACTGTAAAAAGCTATTGAACTTTATGAAAGTAGCACAGCCATGCCTTCTTTCTCTCTCAGTTGAAGAACAGTCACAGAGGGTGACTCTGTAGATGCTAGAAGAGGTTGCAGAACTCTTGCTTGGAAGCAGATGTTTCTGGGGACAATTCTAAAGACCTGCACCAGTGGACCATTATTTTACTAGTGACTATTATGGATCAGATGATTGCCTTCACCCACTGAATTAGGAATTGTGAGTATATTTATCCATGCCTTTGCTTTTCATAACAACGTTGTCATAATTTTAATGACTAGCGATGAAACTAAATTTGGAAATAGGCATAGCTAATAAGGTTTCTATCAATCTCTGCTCAAAGTGTAAACAGATTTAGTTCATTTCATCCATTTTCTTCTCTTGAGTAGGACATGAGAGTTATAGCAAACTCAGTTGTAGGATCTTTGTATTTAGAAAATAATCTCTGAGCCTCCTGTGATAAAGATGTATTTCTATAAACACTTAAATGTAAGATTGTGTAGAAAAAAAGAATAGAGAATTTGCAATGTGGGTGACAAAATGATAGAGATGCCTGGGATAGTGAAGGATTAGTTGGGAAAGATTTGGGGAAAAACACATTTTAAGAAATGTCAAAAAACTTGGAGAACCCTGTTTTTCCCATTTAAATTCCAGTCCTTATTTATTCATCACTAATAGTAACCTCCTAAATCTATTTGCCCTATAGCTATTTCTCAGCCATTGTCAATACAGGGAATTCTGGGAGTTGTAATCCCGATGTATTAAACTATTGGATTCAACTGCCAAAAGTATTGTGTCAGAACACCATCTAGTGCCATTGTAATGCAAATTGTTGAATGTTGTTAACTTGTTTTTAAACATGTGTTTTCTATTATGTATGCTGCTGTAACCTGTTAGCAGTATTCAACACAGAATGTTAATCAAACAAACAAATCCTATAAAATACATTGAGGTGAAAACTGAGGTATGATTTTTGCATGCACAGAAGTTAACAAAAAGAGTAAACATTCAGAGAAAATAGGAAATCATATGGAAATCATATCTAAAGAGTTTATGATCATGTCTTACTCTATGTATCTTTATTTATGTATTATTTTTGCTTTTTGTGCATATATAGAGGGAGCTCAAAAAAGAAAATACATCTACAACCCTGGTTAAAAGACTTTGCAAGAGGAAGATAAGTTTACCAATGGAACCAGTTACCAATGGTGCTAGAAAACCAATACTATTTTTAATTAATTAATTCATATTTATTTATCACATTTATGCATATAGCCACCCATCTCACTAAAAGCAACTCTGGTGAGCATAGTAATGGTAATGATAATTTTACTTTCATATGTCAGAATTCCTGGAAAGCACACTATAGCGGCACTTATTATTATGTTACATATCCCAAAGGATTGCAATTAAACTGACACATGGTATTGTTTCTTCTCAGAGTATGTACCCACCTCTCAGGCCCATAGTTGCCATCTAGCATTTCCCATGAGTAGGTAGAAACAAAAGTCTGAGGCCTTCCCTGGGGTCTCAGAAATGTTGGTTCCTATCTAAGAAAGGAAAAGGCAGGGCAGCAACAATATTTCATTTTGGCTAATTGTTTGTCCCTGTTCTCTAAAACACATCATGATAGTCATTTCTCTTGTAGCTAACAGGCCTGCTTCTTTGCCCCTCTCAAAGCTTTTAAAAGAGGAAGCATTAATTGTTGACAGTTCCACATTGGTCTCCTTCTCAAGGTTTGCTCTTTATTCTGATTTTTAAATCCTATTTTAGTTATGAACAAACTGGACAAATACTGCATGGTCAGGATAAAGGAGACAATCCTAAACCAATTAAGTATTTTTGACCTTCACAGTCAACAGGAGCATCAGATGGGCACTTAATGGGGAAATCAAATAAAATGACAGCTGTCACTTTTTTAAAGTCTGTAGAGAGAACTATACCTATTACATGCTTTTCATTTCCACATTCCAAAAGCATCGACAAAATGATGACTCAGGGGAAACATTTCTAAACAAATGTTTTTTTCTTTGCTTTGGTATCTAAATGATATATTTAATAGGTCTCCTTTGGCAAGTTTAGAATAGAATAGAATAGAATAGAATAGAATAGAATAGAATAGAATAGAATAGAATAGAATAGAATAGAATAGAATAGAATAGAATAGAATAGAATAGAATAGAATAGAATAGAATAGAATAGAATAGAATAGAATGGACATACAAGGAATTTTTTCTCCGATGCATAAGCTTTCAGTGTACATACAAGCAACAAGTGATAAATCATGATCGTAATCATAAAATACCATCATCATAAATTCTAACTTACAACAGTTATAGGATACTAAATATGCAATCAACATAAATTATAATAGGATACTAAATTAAAAACAACATAAATCATAGACACATACAACAAAGTTAAATCATAAGAAACTAAGGAAATACTGTAGGTAATAGGAAAGATGAGAAGGATAATAGTAATATAGCCCTATTAGATGGTTTGACATCTCAGGGCATAGACAGTGTTGTGGGAATTAGTTGTTTAGCAGAGTGATGGTATGGGGAAAAAACTGTTCTTGTATCTAGTTGTTTTGGCATGCAATGCCCTGTATTGTTCTCTTGAGGGAAGAAGTTGAAACAGATTATGTCCAGGATGTGTGGGATCTTTACATATTTTCACAGCCTTCTTTCTAGCTCGTGCAGTGTACAAGGTCCACAGTGAAAGTCAGGCTGGTTGCAGCTCTTTTTTCTGCAATCCTAACCATATGTTGATGTCTGTGTCTTGTTTGGTTGTTGTGCCAAACCAGACGTTATAGTGCTAATGACAGACTCAATAATTCCTTTGTAGAACTGTATCAGCACTTCCTTAGACAATCTAAACTTTCTGAGTTGGCACAGGAAGAACATACTTTGTTGTGCTTTTTTTGATGACATTTTTGATGTTAGGTGTCCATTTTAAGTCTTTTAATATTATAGAACCTAGAAACTTGAAGGTCTCTACTGTTGATACTCTGTGGTCTAGTATTGTAAGAGGTCATAGAATAGGAAGGGTTCTCCTAAAATCTACTATCATCTCTACAGTTTTGAGTGTGTTTAGTTCAAGATTGTTCCAGCTGCACGACAGAGCCAGTTGTTCAACTTCCTGTCTGTATGCAGATTCATCATTGTCTCAGATGAGACCATTCACTGTTGTATCATCTGCAAACTTCAGTACTTTAACAGAGGGATCCTATAAGATGCGGTCATTGGTATAGAGAGCATGGGGGTCAAACTCAATCACATCACACGACATATCATGATGTATCTCAATGTTTTCTGGCTTTGTGGAGCTGGGATGGGCGTGGCCTGCACGTGACACATCCAGCCTGCAGGCCACCAGTTTGACACCCCTGGTATAGAGGGAAAAGAGTAGTGGAGAGAGCACACAGCCCTGGGAAGCACCTGTACAGGTATTTGATGTGATTTTGCCTAGCTTCACCTGCTGCTTCCTATCTGTTAGAAAGCTTATAATCCACTTATAAGTGTGATTAGGCACAGCTAGCTGAGTCAGTTTAGTGAGAAGAATATCTGGAACGATGGTATTGAATGCTGAGCTGAAGTCTTAAAAAAGGACCCTTGCATAGGTCCTTGGAGATTCAAGATGTTGTTCCAAAGAAGCAGATATGGCAATACTTAGGCAATCTTGGTTGAACCCAGGGTAACTTAACATATTCTGACTTGATCAGGGTTTTTAGTATTAGGGTTTCAGAAGGCAATGGCAAATCACTGCCAGAAAAAGTACCATCTATTCACCAGGAGTTAAGCTCAATTGGTAATTAAAAAGATAATAAAATACCTTTTCAATTTTAATAATTTATTTTAGGAACAATAAAAAGATTTTATTGGTCCAGTCCAATCCCATCTTGAAAATGAAAGGATAATTAAGTTTATAAAATTCCATACATCAAAGTAAATTTACATCGAAACTGAATACAAGAGAAAATTGTAAATGACAACACATGCAAATTTTTGAACATTTTAAAAAATAAATATGGGATAGAATGGAAAACATTTTTATTTTGTTACTTGTAAAATATTCTGTTGATGAAAGTTTTATGAACTTCTCAGGTGTTTAAGATGGTTTTTTTCCGTCCTAGTGATGGCTGTATTATAACATGAGGGTTTTTAAAAAAATATATGTTGCTAATACTAGGTATAAAACACCAGGTGTGAAATTGGAAGATCATGAGTTCAAATCACACATTAGGCACACAGTCAGTTGATGACCTTACGCCAGTCACACTCAGCCCTAGGAAGCAGACAGTGGCAAACTACTTTTAAAAATACTGCCCCAAATACCAAAGGGCAGTCTAGGCAGTCACCTGGAGTGCAGAGTGACTTGAAGGTACAACCTATATACAACTAAAACTCATAGATCAGACATGTCAAACACAAGGCCTGGGGGCCGGATGCGGCCCACAAAGTGGTTTCATGTGGCCTGCGAACCCATCCTGGAAACAGTGAGAGAACAGCCCCTGCTGTTTTGGCCCTGGCCCAGGCTGGCCGGGAGTCAATGCACAATTTTGTGGTGGCCATCTATGCTGAAACGCATTCAGTCTTAGCTCCACAAGGCTGTCTGGAAACAGTGAGGGACCAGCCCCTGCCACCTCGGCCCTGCCCACTGAGCACGCGCTGGGGAAGTATCACCCTTTGTGAGGAATGAAGAAATGCACCATTGCCTGGAAGTGGCCAGCAAATGGCCCTCCCTACTTTGGGCAGGCTAGGGGCTGGGCAGCATTGCGCTTCTCTTCAGATTCATGCCACCCGGCTCAGCCTCTCAGCACTGCGAGGAGAGCACTCTGCTGCCTGCCAAAACCAGGCAAGCTGGGGGCTGGGCAGCATTGCGCAGGTAACATTGACTCTCATGCTGCTCATGGCATCCCCACCCCCAGAGCCCACCAAGCCAGATATGTGAAGAAGGCGAGGGCCACGTGCTGGCCACTTCCAGGCGATGGTGCATTTCTTCATTCCTCACGAAGGGTAATGCTTTCCCAGCTGCGTTTCTTGCCTGTTTTTCTCTCTCCCTCATCTCAAATATTTTCCCACCACTGGAAGGAAGGAAGGAAGGAAGGAAGGAAGGAAGGAAGGAAGGAAGGAAGGAAGGAAGGAAGGAAGGTAGGTCTGAGGGAAGTCCTGCCTTAGTCCTTCCCTACTGCCCTTTCACCATCCCCTTGTCCACTCCTCCTGGCCTATCCTGGGGGGTCTCCCATCCTATTGCTAAGGAAGCTTTGGATACAAAGCCAGGTCTCCTCACATGGAGAGGGAGTAGGCCTCCCTCTTGACTTTGCCCTCGTACCCGTCATAAGCAACCTGGCTAAGGAGAGCAAGCACAGCAGCAGCAGCCATGAGGAGGTAAGTGCAGCTGGGTGCCCCCTTGGGGAATTGGGGCTGGGCTTAGTGCCGCAGGTGCTTGAGGGCTGGGCTGGGCATTTGACCTCTGTGCCACCGTCCAACCTGCCCCCCGCATGACCTGAGAAGAACAGTGAGGCTTCTCCAGTGGACCATGCCTTGGCACTTGCCCCGGTCCCATCTCCTTCTGCCAGAGACCCTCAGATCTGTCCCACTCCTGCCCAGTCCCCCATAGGTACCCTTGATGCGAATAATGTAGAGCTGGTCATGCCCACCCAGTAGGCCACACGCACTCCAGCCACTCCCACCCAGTAGGCCGTGCCCACCCACTCCCCTGAGGGCAACTGCAATGCTGATGCGGCCCTCAATGAAATTGAGTTTGGCACCCCTGTCATAGATCTATCTATCTGATTGTTTGTAACCTTCAGTTAGGCAAAATGGTGCCTCATAAAGCAACAATTTTTCAATCAATGTTCCTCAAGTGGACTAATTTACAGAATGTGTCCAAAATCCCAGACTCATGGCTCATGTGGGATTGAAATTTGGCAAAGCTGGGACTGTTTCAGTGCTGCTTCACTGCCACAAGCAGCCACAATCATGTAATCATCATTTCCAATGCTCCCTGCCTGCTTCCTACAAGGATAGTCAATGGGGAACCTGGAAGGCAGTCAGAAGTTGCTTCTGCTCCCCACCGTTGGGTTTTTTTTGTCTGCTGTGGTCATTCTACTTCTCTGTTTAGGTAAGATGACCATGTGTCATGGTTTGTCTTGTATTTTTTATCACTGCAATGAAGCATTTAAATTGAAATTTTCAACACTCACTGTGCTTGGACTTAGATTGCTTTGCTAATTCCTATTTGGGTATGAATTAAATTCAATGGGACATCTGGTTTGAAGACATCTGACATCTGGTTTGAAGAGATCTGGAGAACTCAAAAGCCTATCATTTGGAGATTCTTGGTAGTGGGAAGATAGGATATCAATGTCTTTATAATAATTACTACATGCATAACTGGATTTTGGAATGTTATTATTTAGAATAGAAATTCATTCATGCACACATACCTACATATACCTAAATGCACTCAGACACACACCAACAGTAAAATGAAATGAATGGGAATTCTACAAAGCACAATGCTTTGGAATAGGGGCTCAGCTCCTCATTTGAATGTCAGAGGTAATAATCTTATTTCTTTAATCTATTTATATTGTAAGATCATCAAGGCAGGCAACTGTGCTTCTGATGCATTTGAATTGTGCCTTGAATAATCCATTTTGTGTGGAAGCCTCTAGGCACAATAGTTAGAAGAAAGAATAACAATAATTAACAAAAGCAAAGAAAGCAGGTTGGGTGATAATTATAAGCAAAGTAATTAAGAATCAAATCAATTATATGCACACATACAATTAGAGCACAGGTAAGCACGCAGGCATTTATAATGTTGAGAAGTAAGGTAGCAGAGTATTGAAAACACAGAAATTGAGGTATAAAATTAGCTGCCGTGAAATGTTTTCTGTTTGGTTTCTGCTTGTCCAGCTCTGACTGGTGTAACTTATAATTAGCTTCTCTGCCTACACTAGTGTGGTTCCAAAGAAACTCTAGAATTTCTCAGCACCTTGACAAGTTACAACCTGAAATGCTACACTTAGTCCATTAAAGACTCCCCCCCTCCCCCATCATGGTGACATTTTAGTGTAGCTAGGGAAATTTGCCATCTCGCCATTTATCATATTGAGGGCATGGATAGGGAGGAAAAAAAGGTTACTACGAAGGACACAAATAAAATGGATTGCATGTATAGAGGTGAGCTGAAGAAAGCTGATAAATATACTCCCCTGAATGTCAGCAAATGTCACTTGAGAAGCCATTTGCTGCTACCATTAGAGCCTCGTGAACCAACAAAGAGTGGCAAACCTGGGAACAACAAGCTGGGCGTACTTACTTCCACATGAATAAGCAATGAGCACGCTCAGATGTTACACCAGGGAAGTGGTTAAACTTGATAGATGAAGCTGTTGATTCAAACTTCCCTCTCATGTACCGTATCCTTAGAAGCATCAGAGAACAAAGGAGACATTTTTGCAGTGAATGGTGTGATTAAAACAGTTAACCCATTCTGTTTTGTTCATATTTGCTTAAAGAAATAGCATTGTTAGGTTATTGCTAGTCACCCAAATAACACACATATGTAGCCAAATTGCCATATTCCAAAACTGAACAAATTATAAAACAGAATGTAAGGAAATTGTCTTGCACCACCTACTGCCTGGAGGTGCTTCATAATTGTTTTATATTATTCTTTGTTTGATCAGTGTCCATACTTGCTTTTCCATTGTCTTTGTTTGAATGGTTCTTGCCAAATGCAGGACTGGAAAATGGTTTAATATCAACTCCGTAGCCAGATGTAGAGCAGTCACTTGCCCTGATAGTTATAATGAATAAGAGACATTTCCTTCATCCTTCTCAAGGCCTTTTGGCAAACTGATATCAACGCTTGGACACACATTCGTGTTTGTTCCATTTTCCTGAAAGATCTCTGTGTGAGAAGATGTACCCAGGAGTCTGAGTGCCTTGGTACATCTCCACACACATAGGGCTATGTTTTCTTACCTTTCACCATCTTCTCATAGTATTCTTCTGAACTTGTTTCAGTTTACCTCTGTTCTTTTTGAGCTACGTTATCTGGAACTAGATGTAGACCAGGGGTGTCAAACTCAATTTCATTGAGGGCCGTGTTAGCATTGCGGTTGCCCTCAGGGGGCCGGGTGGGTATGGCTGGGATGGGCGTGGCCTACTGGGTGGGCGTGGCTAGAGTGCATATGGCCTACTGGGTGGGCATGGCCAGCTCTACATCGTTCGCCTCAAGGGTGCCTATGGGGGCCTGTGCAGGAGTGGGACAGATCTGAGGGTCTCTGGCAGAAGGAGATGGGACCGGGGCAAGTGCCAAGGCAGTGGGGGCCGTTGCCTCACTGTTTCCAGGATGGCTTCGCGGGCCACATGAAACCACTTCACGGGCCGCATCCGGCCCCCGGGCCTTGTGTTTGACATGTCTGATGTAGACAGAATGGACTGAGGAATATTACTTCCCATGATCTCAGCTCTGTGGTCCTGGTAATGCACTCCAAAATAGCATTTGCTTTTTTGGCTGGTGTATCACAAAGCTGGCATATGTTTAATTTTTGATCAGCAAGGACACTTGAACCCCTTTTATGTGTACTAAAACATGTTTTCCCTATACTATACATGTAATTTACGTGTTTCCTATCCAGATGCAGAAGTTTACATTTTTCTGTTAAATTCTAACCCCTTCATTTCAGCTCAGTGTTCAAGCCTTTTTGAATCATCTGTCTTTCATCTAAACTATTACCTGCCTTTCCTAGTTTTGTGTCACCTGCAAAACTTTGTACATGTTCCCTCTGTTCCACTTACCAGTTTTGGGTGGCTCCTAATCAAAAGTAAAAACAGCATAAAAACCAAATTAAAACTGTAAAATTAAACACTTTAACAGTAGTTCCACCAATTATGAAACCATGTAATAATTGTGTCACCTAGTCCATATTTTACCTTTTTTATGATGAGAATATCATGAGACACTGCTGAAAGTTTTGCTGAGCTGTAGGTACAATCTGTCTGTGGCATTACCTGAATACATTAAATTAGTACTTGGTCAAAAAATAAAAAAAATAGTCTGGCACAATCTATATGTGACAAATCCATGTTGGTTCCTGTTAACTGCAGCCTAAGGTAAAGGTAAAGGTTCCCCCGCACATGTGTGCTAGTCGTTTCCAACTCTAGGGTCCGGTGCTCATCTCTGTTTCAAAGCTGAAGAGCCAGCGCTTGTCCGAGGACGTCTCCGTGGCCATGTGGCCAGCATGACTAGACGCCAAAGGCGCATGGAACACTTACCTTCCCACCGCAGTGGTCCCTATTTTTCTACTTGCATTTTTACGTGCTTTCGAACTGCTAGGTTGGCAGAAGCTGGGACGAGTAACAGGCGCTCACTCTGTTACGCGGCACTCAGGATTCAACCCACCAAACTGCCGACCTTCTGATTGACAAGCTCAGCATCCTAACCCACTGAGCCACCACATCCCTAACTGCAGCCTACCTACTCAACTATTCACAGCAATGCTCCTGATAATCTGTCAAAGAGCATGACTAGTGTAGAAATCAATCTTAGAGGCTATAGGGCCTCCTCCTTCTCCTTTTTCAATATAGAGATGGTGTTTGTTTTCCTCCAGTCTTCTGAGAGTTCTCACAGATTAAGAGTGGCCCATTCTGCTACTTCAATTAATACCGGTATTTAGCTGTTAAAGCATGTTAAATAAATTCATAGAGGCTGACCAACTACCTCTTGGGGCTGATTTGATCTAGATTCTTGCACTGAATATGGAGCTGAAGTTGAATGCTTAAATGATCCTCATCTAATGCTATAATTCTATTAGTCAGCAAACTCATTCCCACTTAACATGGGAGCATTAAAATCATTGGGACCAGCACATTGGTAAGCACATTGTACTTTTATTTATTTATTTATTTATTTATTTATTTATTTATTTATTTATTTATTTATTTATTTATTTATTTTATTACATTTCTATACCGCCCTTTCCCGAAGGACTCAGGGTGGTTTACAGGGCAAATTAAAAAACCGAATTCAAAAGTTAAAACAAGTTTAAAAGAAAAAATTGTATGTGCCCCTGTCAAATAAAACCCCCATTAAAATCAAATTTCCTCAGCCTGGGCCAGAGAGCTCGAAGAGCCAGGTCTTCAGGCCCCGGCGGAATGAACGGAGGTCGGGGGCAGTCCTCAACTCCACTGGCAGCTGGTTCCAAAGGGCAGGCGCCCCCACTGAGAAGGCTCTATCTCTGGGTGTTACCCGCCGACAATCTCTTACCGGAGGGACCCTGAGAAGACCCTCCCTGTGGGAGCGCACTGGACGAAGGGAACTCGATGGCGGCAGCAGGTGCTCCCTCAGATATCCCGGACCCAAGCCATTTAGGGCTTTATAGGTCATCACCAGCACCTTGAATCTCACCCGGAGGGCAACTGGAAGCCAATGCAGCTTGCGGAGTAGAGGTGTTACATGGGAGTATCGGGAAACCCCCATCACAACTCGCGCGGCCGCATTCTGCACCAGTTGAAGCCTCCGAGTGGTCTTCAAGGGCAGCCCCATGTAGAGAGCGTTGCAGTAATCTAAACGGGAGGTCACGAGCGCATGAGTGACTGTGCGTAGGGCATCTCGGTCCAGATAGGGTCGCAACTGGCGCACCAGGCGAGCCTGGGCAAAAGCCCCCCTTATTCTTAAAAGAATAAGAACAATGAATGTGCTAAATAATTGTGCAGTTATATTAAAACTTCTGTGAAACTAACATTGTGAGAAGCAAGGAAGCATGGTAAACTGAATACCTTGAATTGGTTATTTTGGGGTAGGCTAAGGCAGGCTAAAGTTAATGTCATAAACAAATGCATGAAACATTGACCAATCCACCTATTTTCAACATTGGAGGGAATATAAAAACTGGAAATAACACATAACTACATCCCCTGTATCCAACATTTATCCACTCCAAATACTGTGAAGTGGAGGATATATAGAAGACAGATGGAAATATTTGTGATATCATAGATTAAGGAAACGGTAAGGAGCAAACAGATTAAATTGCTTTCCCATATTGCTTCTGTGATCCTGAATGCCCATATGCTTCTTTTTTCCTAAAAAGAACCACTGGGGTTTTTTTCTTACTTTTTTAGAAAACTACTACTTTTAGTGGCTGGACTACTAACGCAGAAGAAAAATAGAAAAGTCATTACAAAGCCAATTAAAATTGTCAAGTAATCACAACATAAATGGCAGTCAGAGCTAGTCTGCATAGAGCTTTAGTGATAACTATGTAAAGTGCACATTATTCACATTAGTAAAATCTGATTGGCTAATCCAAAACCTCACATTTCTATTAAGAAGTATGATTTGTTTTTTTCAAAAGGGCCAACCAGTTACGAAAAGTTGGATTTCAAACAAGTAGGATTAAAAAAACTCAAATAAGTTGTGTCTGAACTTGTATATTAGCACTGTGATTGCAATAGAGAAACACTTACCTTCATTTTGACTAAGTGCTTCTTTTTTAATAATATTTTATTAATTTTCCAATTTTACATTTAAGTATTTAAAAAGCAACGTGGTGCCTGGGTTAATATTTCCATAACAAAATCTTTAGTACAAATCTTAAGTTACAACCTCAAATATTTCTTCTCTTTTTCCCTTAATATTTACTGTCTCGTATTTAAGCTAATACAGTTCTTATTATATCAACTCAGTAAAAACATCATTATTACATTTATCAATAAATTTTAGCTTATACATATCTTAATTATTTTTTACATTCAATCTTCATAAACAATCCATATCCTGTTATTAATTTTTCCCAATTTTTAGTTTCTCATCAATATTCCAATTTAACCTTTGATATTTATAATTTTCAGGCTTTAGGTAACCAAGATTTCCCTTATTTCAATTCATAACAGAATCTAATATCCAAAATACACATTTTATTTAAATATAAACTTGTTCTATTTATCCCCTTTAATAAATCAAAACCATTATATATATTACCTGGGTTATTCAATAAATCAAACATATTCATAATAGTTAACTTTTTTAGGTCTAATTTTTAAATATTAAACAGATAAAATTCTTATTTTCAACTAATTTCCAAATATTTTAAATCTAATGACTAAATTTCCCTTTATCTCAACTTCTCCCTTTAACCCTCTAAGTAATAATATGAAATCCCCTCTAATAAATCAAAACCTAATTTTCTTCAGCCTTATTCTGGCTTTCTTCCTTTGCCAACTAGGCTTCCATATAATTGCTTTTAGATCATCAGATAGATCTCCCTCTATTATTATATATGTTATTTGAAATAAAGGAGACCATTTAATTGCCTTTTTTTTTTTGAAGGACTAGCCCATTTGTATTCATTAAGTTGTCTCCCTATTATTCCAATTCCCCATGATTGCCCTGATACATTTATCTTCCATTCAATCTGTTCTTTCTCAAATTTCTTCTGATTTATATAGAAAGTCTTTTCCATTTTCAGTGTTGTCACTCCCTTTTCTGGATTTTCCATTAACTGTATTTGTTGGTCCATTGAGTCCTCTGTCTTAATATTTGATTGTTCCACTTCTTCTGTTAACTCTGAAAGTCAGTAAAGATTTACATTCATAGTTCAAGTAGGCCAGTTATGCCATCCAGCTGTTCTCTTACAGCTGAGTTTCTCACAGGTGGTGCCAAGGTCAGAATACTCTTATCTAGGGACTGGGCTTCAAGCCAAATCTCTTTTAGGAAATAACAAGGTGTAATACCAAATGTCACCACAAGATGTCACCGATGCCATTTAAGGTTTTTTAAGTCCAAAATTTTTATAATCCTTTTTCCAATTTTATTTCTTTTTTGTAGATAAAAGCAAAAGTCTTCAATAAAAATAGGACAATTTTTGGTCCCCAGGTTTCAGGAATATATAAATCCAATTAGATTAAAGTTGTTCTTTTAGTGCTTTAATTCCCCTGGGTAGTCAGTCACCACTATTCTTAGAGGGTGGCATAGAACTTCCCTTCCCTCTCTCCTCACAGGGGGAAAAATACTTCAGGCAGCTTTTACTGGAAAAGAAAGTACTTAGGGTAAAGAGAAGCTCGGATCTCACCCAGTTTTATCCGCGTTGCTTTCAAAGTGCTTGGCAGTAAGTTTGGCTTTGGCTGTCTGCAGCCTATGGCCAGTCTTTTCTCCGCTGGTTTGGAGGGCTGCCCCGGATTAAGCAGTAGGGATCAATTGGGGGTCCCCTCCTTGCCCTCCTGCGATCAATTGGGGGTCCCCTCCTTGCTCGTCACCCCTACAGGGTGACTTTCAACCCTTTCCAGGGTCCCCCAGTGGAGTGAAACCAAATGCGGAAGTCAGAGCTTGCCTTCCAATGTCCAAGGCGGCCATGATGGCAAACTGGAAGTCCAACTAAGTGCTTCTAAGTATATCACTAAGGTACGCTATCAGTAAGATTAAGTTCTTTGCAGTTTGGCTGATTTATATGAATGCTTTTATTGTTGCTAGCCAATCCTCTGCGTGCTTACTCAGATGGGTACCATTTTCATCAGAAAAGTTTATTCTTTAGTAAGCATGTCTTTAAAACGGCTTCCTTGTGATTGGTTTAGTCTTTTTGTTTCAAAGTCCTTGTCCGTCTATTAAAAGGAATTGAATTGCATAGAAATTGGGTGGGCTGAACTGAGAAATAAGATGATTTGCCAAACTCAATTTTGGTGCCTGCCTAAAATTGAATCCCATTCTGTATCCATCCAACACATCTATGCATACTGGGTTTGAGAAAGGGTGCCTACCATATTGTAAAGATGAAAAAATATCCCACTATTACTTCAGTTTGTACAAGGCATGGGCACATTAATGCAAGTACTTCCCTCCATCCAAGGCATGACCTCCTGATTTGTTTTAATGGCAGCAGCGAATTATTTTCCTCAATTTAAACACAATCAGTTTATTGCTTTCCTATTGCAATAAGAGTAATTCTTGGCACTATTTATCCTTTCAAATTCTTGGTATTCTGCATATGTACCAGAGCCTGTGTGTATATAATACAAAGAAGCTTGCATAATTTTACTTTTGTCCCTTATTGGTTGGGGTTTTTTGTGTGAATTTATTTTCAGAGCAAAGGAATGTATAGTATTCAAAAGGGAAGGGGGAAATTGTACTCTGCATTTTTGATGTTAAAGGTAAAACACTATAAGCTGCATTCATTTATGTTAACGGAATCTTTTGGTTGTAAATAATCATAATGATAGTGTCTGAAATTTGGTATGCATTAGATTTTATTTCATTTGTTAAGACTTCATTGGCATTCAACATGCCATATTTCCTTGGAACATGTTTATTAAATAAGTAAAGTATAATTAAACTAACAAAGCTAATCTTTTAAAGAAGCTTAATAGCTGAATTTTTCAGTCTGTAAATTTGTGTTATTTTAAAAGACAGGGAGTCATAATTCTGCCTCGATTCATTTCTTGTTCTTTTTTCTTTGCTTTTCTTATACATCTTCACATCTTAAATCTGTGCATATCTAATTTGACAACTATTGATTATTAATAAAGTGCTCGTGAAAGATACACTTCATATCTCTTCCCAGCAATAATGTTTTTGTTAATGGAAAGTATAACATATCTTGACAGACACAATATAAAACCTACTTTTCTCCCCTTCTACCAGCCTACATAATCACTAATGTTGTGGTACTTTCTACTGCCTGAATACACAGGAAGTGGCTCAACAGATATGGCAGGTAATAATCATAGTGGATGCTATTTTATAAAAGGTAACTAAAAATATTTTAATGATATAAAAGCAATAGATAAATAAAAGCTATTACATTTAATTTGGCTTTCAGCTTGTGAGCAATTTTTTGTTAGCTTTAATAACGGAGAAAGCTCATGCAGAAGGGCTAATGGTAGATTTAGTGTTAGCACTATTCATCAGGTTTCTAAGTAGTACTTACCCTGGGACATTTCCTAAGTAAAGGTAAAATATTCTCAGTGAGGGGATCGAGGACAATAAGGCATTTGCAAATATTTCTTCTTAAGATGTGCTACTTGATGACATGCTTCTCAGGAGTTTGCAACGTGCAGGAGTTAAAATAATTTTCAGACTTTGTAAAGATAAACACCAGCAGACTGCCAGTAAATGAGAGTGAGTAGCATTAATGACTTCTGCAGGAACCATTGAGGAGTATGTGACTGTTTCTGCACTGCTCACACAATCTTTATACCCAGGGTGCTTTATTCATAAGCAAGAACATTTGTTCATTGAAGTTTCTCATGGAGCTATCCTAACGTTTCTCTGAAAGATTAGCTATTTCCAAGCCTTTTGCAAAGTATATCCTGCAGTGATAGGATTTCAAATGAGTCAAGTTCAATCATTCTTTTGTAAGCTTATCAGATTTTATCAATTGCAAGCATTAACATCTGAAGAATAGTGTACAACTACCTCATTTAAAATCAAGGGAAATCCTTCAATCTTTTCTAAAACTTATATTAAACATGAAAAGGTCCCTTGAAAGTCTAAGAACGATGATTTGGGATTTCACCTTGATAAGTTTCCTTGGAATTGTTTGTGGCATTGAAATTCTCATAAATTTATTTCAGCATGAAAAATTGACTCTGAAGATACTCCATAGGCAGCACAACACCCTGCTAAAATTACGTTACATCAATTATAAACTTTCCAGATTGTGCAAGTGAGGTTATATAATATGGAGGCCTCGATGCTCTCTAAGCTCGGTTGTTTGCTTGCAGATCTTTCATTATCAGACTGGGCAATAACCAAGCTCAGAGGACACCAAGGACTCTACAGTTCAATCCAGGAACACATATATGATCTTCTATTGAGGTTATATACTATTTCTATTTTGGGTCAAAAATTATTCTAGTCGAGATCTCCTTCCCTCCTTTTATTGTTTTTCAGGACACATCGTGTCATAATTGCATTTCAAGAACTTATATAGGCCTAGTAAAAGGAACCAGCGAATCAACTAAGTAAATTTTAATTTACCAATGATTCATTCAATTCAAAGAAATAAAATTTTAACTATTTAGAATGTTAGATCTACCCTTAACCTTTCCTTAAATTTATTCTATAACAGAACAATAAAACCTAGGTCCCTCCTACCGTAAAAATATAGTGGACGTTTTGTTAGATTCATGATGTAAAGTTGTTGCCACAGCAACAAATTACCATCACTGTGAGCAACAAGTCCTTCAGAAGCAGTATCATTACAGATTAACTATAATGGGTAGATTATAACAAAAAGCAGAAGGGATTAAGTGCAAGAGGAAAAAAATGTTAATAATAACTCAGATGTAACCAGTATATTTTGTGCACAAGTTGGCTAAATGTTTATGATATGTATATTTTGGTCTATAGCTATGCTGCAAACAAATATATGTGTAGTGTGTCTGTCGATCCAGTTTGTTATTTCCGAAGGACTGGTTTACAGCATGTACAACTGTTGCAAACTTCAGAAAAGGTAAAACAAGATTGGCCTTAAAGACATTTGTCAAAGTGTTCTGGGTAATATGTGCTATTTCAGTTATCAGATTGACAGGAAAATGTCTCAGTGATGTGGCAATGGTAATAGTGAAAGAAAACAGAATTAAAAGGGTCTGCATTCAGCTAATGCCACATTGCTAGGAGTGAAGATCAGAACATAGGTGGGTGTGAAGGGAGTGTAACCTGCAAAAGTATAAACCAAAATACTTAAAAATACTTAACTGTGTATAAGCTATTAAGTGTACCTCTAGCATTATGGAAGGCTTCTATAGTGGGAAGCCCACTATAGCACAATAGTAGGACACCAATAGCTGCAGATTATGAATTTAGTCTCCAATAACAAGATCTGAAAGTGGCTGTGGGCAATATTCAGCTAGCAGGATCTATGTTCTAATGCAACAGAAATCTATTTTATATATTCCCATGTGCTGTTTTGGTCCACAGTATGCTGTACACACACATATATATTTTTCAACCATGGAAATATTAAGATTAAAATGTTTAACTCCCATTGCCAATGCAATTGTAGCATACAATATGTAAATTAACAGTCCCAGAGCTCCGCAGCTTGCACACTGAAATTTGAAAAAAGGAAGAAGAAGAAAACAGAGAAAGGAGAGGGAATGAGGTGTATGGGTAATATGCCATTATTATTATTATTATTATTATTATTATTATTATTATTATTATTATTATTATTATTATTATTATTATTATTATTATTATTATTATTATTATTATTAATTTAATTTGTATACCGCCCTTCTCCCGAAGGACTCGGCAGTGAACAGGGCAATACATAATAAAAAACAGGATACAAAAATTAAAAAGTAATTAAACAGCAATGCCCGTATTTTATGATATATACTTTGTTATAGTGGGGTAAGGATGAAGAGCAAAAGAGTGAAAACTTTGCATAAAGCAACACAAGCCCTTTCTGCATTGCCGAGTTCTAGTGCTGGTAGGAAATTGGGGAATTATCACTCCCTGAAAATCTCTATCCTACTTCTGTTGCTTCAAATCTCTATCCAAGCCTAAGAGAGTTTATCAATTGTAGAATAAGGAAGAAATCAGTACAATTGATTGATATAACTTTGCATGGCATCTCAATTGCAGAAGAAACTCTAGGCAGCTTGCACATTAGCTTTAAAAACAACATGAAAACAATAACAATAATTTTCCTACCTAATACCCTCATCTTGGATCAGCCAAGTCTGTGATCCTAAAGTCAAGCACAGTATCCATATTATTTAAATACAAATAAAACAATACAAACTTATAGCAATGTTCAACAATTATATATATTCTTGGTTCAAATATTGAAGGGGAGCCAGCTCATCTAATGAAAAGCCTTTTTTAAATAGCATATCCCCCTCCTATTGTCTAATGCCTCATCTCTCCCTGAATTTATCACTGGAGCAGGGAAAGCACCTATTTCTTTTTAAATGTCACTCTGGGATGCAAGAAACTGTGATGAACAAGCCATTTGTAAATCTTCCCTTTTTCACTTCATGGAAAATGGAAAGTCACAAGCTATTTAGCAATACAAAGGGTGGGGGAAGGTTATATTGACACAATACAATAAACAATGCTTTGCCTAACCATAGCACATTGAATAAACTTCAATTGGCTGGATTCACACAAACGTGAAATCCTGGATACAGCTTAGTGTGTCTGGCTTCATAATTATTATTAAGATGATATATAGATGATAAAACTTTTGAAGTTATATTCTATTGTGTATTGTGGTATGCAGCTGTATCTTCTGGTAGTTCAGCTCAATCAATGAGCAAGCCAGCTAAGCCATGATCAAGCATGCCATATTTTGGCTTCTGTGTATTCAGCCACTATTTTACTGTGGCAGGAGTTTGTCTAGGAGTACCTCACATTGCAGCAAGTAAGCTGAGAAAGCCTTGAAAGGTAAAAGGTAAAGTAATTGAATCATCAGTCCAGGACCCAGGCATGTTAATCTCCTTTAATCCAACCACTTTTAGTTAACTAGGATGGGGATAAGCAATGTATTTTGTAACTTTCTGAAAGAGAAAAGAACATGAACAAAAGCAAGAAGCAGCGTGGGATTTTAGCAGTACTACCTCCTCCCAAACTATGGCATCAGGCAGTTAATCATCATAGCTCATAATTCGAGACATCTTATGTGTATCATGTCAACATTATTTTTAAAAAAATAAAGAAAACTCAGAATTTTGTGTGTAGACTGGAGGGTTGCTGAGGAAGAAGTTTGCCTATGATGACATGGAATCTAATCCTTTGCAAGTTTGCTCAGAAAAAAAACACACATTGCATTGCCTCTGCACAATATGCTTGGTTAAAAAAATGCTTGGCTACTTTGTGGTTCCGTGTTTTATATGATCTTAATCGGGATGATATACGTTTAGTTCAAACGAAAGGAAAGGAAAATCCGGTATTTTATATAGTTTTCTGTTGCTCAATCTGTGCATTTTTACACAGAAGTAAGTTCCACTGCCCCAAAAGACTTACTTCCAGGTTACTCTAAATAGGCTGTCACACATTTAAGGGAGTAAGCACCACTGAACACAGTGAAGCTTCTTCCTGAGTAACATACTTAAGATGCTCATGGGAACCACTGTAAAGACATGGGGTCGACAGCTATCTGAAAGTGACAAAACTTTGCCCTGCAGTACTTGTCTCCCGAGAAACGGGTTTCTTCGTTCCCTTCGTGGCCATTTCCTTTTAAGCCCCTAAAAGCACGCTCAGGATCATACCATTAAAGCAGTGTTTCCCAACCTTAGGAACTTGAAGATGCGTGGACTTCAACTCCCAGAATTCCCCAGCCAGCTACGCTGGCTGGGGAATTCTGGGAGTTGAAGTCCACGCATCTTCAAGTTCCTAAGGTTGGGAAACGCTGCATTAAAGTACCTGTCCACATACAATCTCTCAAACGCAGCCCTTTAAAAGAAACCCGCAAAACACTTTATGGGCAAATACAGGAGATGGGGACCGGGGAGGGGAGACAAAAGGCTCGCGCAACATCGTTCGTACGGCAGGAATATAAAATGTTAGGCAGCTTTTGTACATTTCTCTATATGGGGGGGTGGGAGAGGGGAGAGAATAACACAGAGGAATGAGAGGAAACAGCAAGAGAAATGAGGTTCATTCTTTCCGCCAGCTCAGTACGGCCTATAAAAAGGGGTCCGACGCTCACGGCGACTCGTAGAAACGCCATTCCCGCAGCTCCGTTTTCTTCGCCGGAAAAGAAGCGCGTCGTTCAGAGGCGCCCACGGGCGAAAGGGCCGTCCGCGTTTCCCCCTCGCCTTTGATCGCCTGAGCTCCTCGCAGCCATTCCGAGATTCAGCTCGACGCCAACTTCCCCTTCCGTCGAAGGACGTCTAAGGACGGGAAAAAAATAAAAAATAAAAATAGGGCGAAGGGCACCCAAATAACCGAGCTAAAGAAAGCAGAGGTGATCCCCCTGGCTTGGTCATGAACTCCGGAGGAGCCAAGCCGCCGGTTTTCCGCCTCCAAAGGTCGGGGTTAGGGTGGGGCGCTCGCCCACATCCTCTCAAAACCCTCCCCGGGCCCGGACAGCTGAAAAGTGACTCCCCGGAGCGTTCCTTCTTTTCCCTCGCCCTGTGAAAAGAAGGCCTAACCCGGAGTTGTTTTCTTTTTTTGGGGGGGGGCCGTCGGGGAAAAAGTCTGGAAAAACAAACCTGGCCCTTGCGTGAGATGCAGTGGGAGGCAAGGAGGGGAGTGAAAGCCGGCCAGGTCCCCTGAGAGGAAGGAAGCAGTCCAGGCCTCAGCAGGCTCCAAAGGGAGAAGACAAAAGAGGTCACCAGGAGGGAGAAGGTTCCTCACCCCCAGGTGAACTTGTAGCCTTCAGATGGACCTCGAAGCCTGGCTGAGCTGGAGGGCGCTTCTTAAGTTCAGGTTTAGGCATTCCTTTGCACGTATTCTTATTCGTAGGTACAGCTAGTCCTCGACTTGCAACAGTTTAATGACCATTCAAAGTCACAACGGCATTGAAAAATGGGACTTATGACCATTTGTCAAAGTTATGACCTTTGCAGTATCCCTGTGATCATGTAATCAAAATTCAAATTATGATGATTGCTGTGTCCCAAGGTCATGTGATCACCTTTTGTGACCTTCTGACAAGCAAAAGCAATGGAGAAGCCAGATTCACTTAACAACCAGGTTGCTAACTTATCAGCTGCAGTGATTCACTTAACTGTGGCAAGAAAGGTCATAAAGTGGGGGGGGAACTCACTTAACAAATGTCTCACTTAACATCAGAAATGTTGGTCTTAATTGTGGCTGAGGATTACCTGTAGTTGAGACATCAGAGAAACATAATTAATAGAATTTTTAAGTTTAAATGACATTTTAATAGAGAAGTTTAAACCTCCTGCTGTCTCTGGATAGGAGCCCCCAGAATCTTAGTGGCATCTTGGGTCCTCAACCACTTTTCAAGGTTCACCTCTAGCAATCTTCATTGTTTGTTTCAGGGATGATTTGCTGAGTAAGCCACAGCAGCTGGGTTCACTTCACTTGCTAAAGGAGCTCTAATGAGCCACCCATGGCTAAATTTTCATTGATGGAAAGACCAGTGTCTGGCTGCAGTTGCACAAGCCAGCAAATTCTCCAACTTCCAATTCACCATTGATTCAATTGTGATGGATAGAAGGAACAGCTGGAAACTTCCTCTGGATTGCAGAAAAGAGGAAGGCAGGCAATAGAGCCATTCCATGGTTTCTGATGTGAGAGTCCTCTTACCTGTCATCTTCTCCACCAGATTTCTTGGAAGGAATGGATGTACTGCAACTACAATTTAGGAACTCATCAGGACTTGTCAGCAGGAGGTAGCCAGAAAAATCAAGATAGCAGCCAAAATAGTATGCTATAGCCTGTACCTATGTTTTAGGTGCAACACACCTTAAAAATAGATGGAGCTTTATTTGCACTGTTGTGACACTCATCTAGACTTTTTTAAACAATTCCTTGCAGAAATTCCTGCATTCTTTTAGGGTCCTTGGTCCATGCAGATTGTATGATACATTAACCATCAGAATTTCCTCAGAGTTGGGAAACTGAGGCTCTGCAAAAACTTCCAAATTATGATGCCAGCATCCCTAATTATTCTGCATGCTGACTGGGACTGCTGGGAGTTGTAGTTCAGCAACTTCTGCAAAGCCATATCATTGTGGGTAACAATATCTAGCCAATTTGGCTGATCTACAAAAGCTACCTGAGGTTGGATCTAGTGCTCCTGAAATAGACACCATAAGGAAATGGCCAGGGTTATAGAACATCCTAGGAAGCAAAACAACAACAAAAAACATGCTTGAGAAGAGCAGTGGCAAACTATTTTGATAAAGTAGGGCAGGAAAGGTTACAAACCACACCTGATGCTTAATCACCGTGGTAAAAACAGTCATGAAATTGGGTATGGTCACCTGTTGCCTCACTTAATCATCACATAACTTAATGATGAATTTTTCAATCTCAATTATGGTTGTAAGTTGAGAACTAATGTAATTATTACAGGCAGGATTTGAGGGCTTGAAGAGAATAGGCTGAAATTCAATTTTAGCAATATGGATCTCCATAGGGATGCTCAAGCAACTCCAATGGTGTCTCCTGATAGAGAAATACTACCTCTGAAGAGGCAGACGTGCAACAGAGTTTTGAGTAGCAGCTCATACTTGAGCAACAGTTGAAAGCCATGGACAGAGGGAGCTTTGCCTAACTCCATCTGATGCAGCCTTATTTGGAATGCAAGGGCCTTTCTGCAGTGATTCATGCCTTGACACCATTCACCTAAATTACTTCAATGTACTCTCTATGGGGTTGCCTTTAAAGTAACCCATTTATTGTCTAGCGGAGGGCTTTTCAAGCAGTGGTACGGGTACCACCTGTGGTACATTGGCACCTGGCAGGTGGTACGTGACCATCCTAGAAAAGTAGTGGGGGATGGGAATGAGCACCACACAATGAGCACCACACAAGCCTGAGAGAGAGATAGCTGGAGCTGCAGGGCTGTCAGGGCTCAGCAGAAGCGCCAGGATCAGCGCTTCTTCGGGGCTGTCAGCTCAGCGCTAATCCTGGCACTTCTGAGCCCAGAAGAAGCGCCGATCAGCTGGAATGTTGCAGCATCTCCAAGGTCTTGTGATTTATATTCAGATGCTTGGCAACTGATTCATATTTATGACGGTCACAGTGTCACAGGGTCATGTGAAGTGACCAAAACCTGCTGCAACCCCCTTGCAGACGGTGGGAATAAAAACCAAACACCCCCCACCCCACCTCTGCTGCCAATCCTCAACAGAAATGCTCACAACAATGAAAACCTCAGACAGGAGGAAGAGCACTGCCAGGCAGGCAGGTGTCTTGCTTGGCTGTGGCTTGGGGGGCACTTTTTTCAGTGCCATTATAACTTCGAACAGTCACTAAGCGAACTGTTGTAAGTCGAGGACTACCTGTACTTCATCACTTTTTCCTTTTTTTCCCTTTTTTTTTGGTCATCAAGTTTTTGACACCTTGCTAGGCGACTGGTGGTACTGGGATGTTGCCATATCCTAAAAGTGGTACAATCGGTGAAAAGGTTGAAAAGCCCTGGTCTAGTGTTCCTTGGCAGGAATGCATTCCACCTCTGCTGTAGGCTATGTATTGCCTTCCTACTAGCTTCTGTGTGCAATTTAACATGCTGGTATTAATCTATAAAGCCCTTTATAGCATAAAGGTAAAGGTAAAGGTTCCCCCGCACATGCGTGCTAGTTGTTTCCAAGTCTAAGGTCCGGTGCTCATCTCTGTTTCAAAGCCGAAGAGCCAGCGCTTGTCCGAGGACGTCTCCGTGGTCATGTGGCCGGCATGACTAGATGCCAAAGGCGCACGGAACGCTGTTACCTTCCCACCGTAATGGTCCCTATTTTTCTACTTGCATTTTTATGTGCTTTCGAACTGCTAGGTTGGCAGAAGCTGGGATGAGTAACAGGCACTCACTCTGTTACGTGGCACTCGGGATTGGACCCGCCAAACTGCCGACCTTCTGATCGACAAGCTCAGCGTCCTAACTCACTGAGCCACCGCGTCCCTTCTTTATAGCATAGCACCATGCTATTTTCAGGACCAAATTTGTCCACTTTGATCCAACTGTCGGGACCAAGCCTTAGAGAAGAGACAGTGAGATCCACTCAAGTCCAGATCTTTATTTGCTTGTACTTAATAGGCAGAATCTTGTCACATTAAAGTTATAACCTTCTAACCTATCCAATATATCTTCGGAGATTCTAACTACCCTGAACCTTTTCTTGCCTCCATCCAATTCAGGACTGCACAATCTCTTGTCTTGGGCCCCTCTGTAGAATGTGTTGCCTCTACCCTAAGAATTTGCAGTGCTACTGCCAACATTTTCTCTCACTTTTCCTTCAGCTGCACATTCTTTCACACTGGGAAAAGCACCTGGTGGCTCCATGCTTTTGGAAGCGGTAGGGATGCAACCACACAGGCATTGCTTTTCTGCAACAGTACCTGCCTTTTGTAATGACCTCCCACTGAAACTTAAATTAGTCCTCATTTTGGCCATTATGTGGGAGCAGCTGAATAAAAGAAGCGTGTTTGTAACTTGATGCCTCTTTTTAATTATCTTTGGTGTTTCCTGGTTTATATATTTCAGATTCTATGTAATTTTAGTGGGATGGGTGTCTTAATAATTTTGTATGTTTGTAAATCTGTTAAGAGCTCAGTGAGATTATTGCAGGGTACAAATGTGATAAATAAACAAGCTTGACTTGAACACTTAAGACCAGCAGGCCATAGATTTCCCATTCCTGTCCTACACTCAAATCATACCTGCTATACTGAAAAAAAACACCTGTAGGGATTAGGAGATGCTATGCTAAGGCTTGAATGGTTAGATTTATACAAAAATTCAGCAAATAGATGGATTTCTTACATACCTAGACTGACAAATCTTCATCAGTTGAATCTCAGTGTGTTGATAGGCAACAGAAGTTTGCTGTTTCATTGCTTCTGCAATCTGGTTAAGCTAAAGAGAACAAATAAATTTGCTGAGTTTCTTTTTCTCAGAAAAATAGTTAATTTAATTCAGTGGAGCTTAAGTCCCTTGCAGACTGATGGAGAAAACTTAACTGTATTTAAGTTAAAGACTACTGCTATGTTAACAATAATGTATTAGAGAATTAAAACATAATGACACATGTGAGAACTATTTTTATATAATAAAAAAGCCAATTATTTGTCTAAAAAAGAAAATAAAAATGCAGCATTTGTAATTTGCAAAGTTATTTGCTACAATCTCCTTCTATGTGTCCAACAATAGCTAAAATGATGCAAGTGAGCCAGAGAAGGACATGCTCCATGTGGGCAATATAATGCCAGGCTATGCAAAACTAACAGTACATTCCTGAAGACAGGTCAACAACTCTGCAACACCGATAACATAGTCAAGCCCTTTCTTTAACCTGCTGTCTTTAAAATGTGTTCAGCTACAATTCCCACCATCCCCAAACATGATGCTAAGAATGTAAAATCCATTAAAGTCAGGTTTAAGTTTAGTTCATGTTACATTATAGGATGAGATAAGTATGATTACAGAAAGAGATAACTGAACCAGTTTGGTCTAGCGGTTAACACATTAGGCTAGAAATCAGGAGATTGTGGGTTCTAGTCCCACCTTTGGCATGAAATTCAACTGAGCAACTTTGACCCAGTCATTCTCTCTTAGCCCAACTCCCCTTATCACCTTGAATTATATGGGACTATATGCTATACAAGGGGTAGGCAACCTTGGCTCTTTTATGACTCAGCATGGCTCAGTAATTCTGGGAGTTGAAGTCCACGAGTCATAAAAGAGCCAAGATTGCCTACCCCTGTGCTATACTATATGAAGGCCTTTATTTCTTTTAGGAGTTCTGTCCCCAGATTACTCTGTCTGAAATGTAGGTGAGTAGTCTACCTTAGCCTGTTGGTCTACAAATAACATGCTTCCGCTTGGCTAGAGGTGCTGTGGGCAGTCATCCATTAGCTTTTCCAACCATGGAACACCAGAGTCTACGAGAAGTGAATGGGCCACAGTTCAGGAAAGGCTTTGTAGGGGGAGGTTGCTAACTTAATGCAGTATAGGAGGTGCCACTTTTAAGCAGCTGTTCCTCATGCATATTTCATTACAGCACCAGATAATGCATCCCATCACCTTCTCAATTATTCCCAGATGAACATTTTCAAGACGTTTTGACATCTGCCTTAATGCCTGTTATTAATTTAGTAATTGCAGGAGTCACAAATATAAGTGTAAAATGTGCGAGTGAAAGGGTGAAGGAGAGGAGTAGGTTTCAATTTTATTCCAGTTTCTAGAAATAAACCTTAATCACTCCCAGTAAATGTCTATAGTAACTATCCCCAACCTGGTGTCTTTCAAATGTGTATGGCTTCAATTTAAACCATTGCAGACCTAGTATAATCTATGTTAGCTGTAGAGCTAGGAACTATCATCCAGTATATCTGGAGGGCACCAGACTGGGAAAGGTTCTTGTACAGAGTTGCCACACTAAGATTGAAATCCCTTGTCTGTTTTCTAATGAGCTTTGGATATACAAAAGCACAGACTTAATTCCTATGCATCAGAACATCTTGATAAATATTTTACATCAAGTTCATTCAAGTTCTGACATGGTAAAATATCTCAATTACATGTTCACCATAACTACTTATTTAGATCCATTTTATCTTGTACCCTAGATCCTTGAATTGACACCCGCTTAACGAAATATATCTCTCCAGTTCCATACTTTGATTTTATTGTATTTATATATATATATAAAATTCTAATTTAGAAAGGAGGAATGTAGCATGCCATCAAACAATGCCCAAAATCTGAAACATTTTTTCTAATTGTCAGATATGCTTCGAGACCTCGCATACATGCCACAAGCAATCTCGGGGAATAAAGTTGTTGGGGGCTGCAGATAAGTACTCTATTGGGAAGCCTAGCAACCTGGACAGAAAAGAGGTTCTGGTACTTGGCTCTTTTTTATATGGGCAAGGAAGTACACAGGGTGTGTGTGTGTGTGTGTGTGTGTGTGTGTGCGCGCGCGCACGCACGTGCGCAAGAACAATCAAGATGGTGATGAGAAAAGCCCAGATAATTTCAAGGTGGACTAAACTTCTCAACAAACATGCCTTAACAACATTAGGGCTTTGATCTAAATATGTATTTCTGAATAAATATTGCACTAAAATTATCTGTATTCACGTTGAATTTCCTAGCAATATTCAAAGCACAGAACATTGCTCTTATATTGCTTTAAGCTTCAAATCTCTCTCTCTCTTTCTGTATATAATATATATATATATATATATATATATATATATATATATATATATATATATATATATATATATATATATATATATATATATGGATCTTTGGTTATTCGGGTTTTTTCCCACGTAGAATTGAAGGTGTAAAAGCAACGTTTCGACGAAATCCCATATATGCTGTGTATGTATGCACATGTGTGATTATAATCTAAGATTTGCTAAATCCTGTTTAACTCCTGATGCTCTGGCTTGCCTGACTTCTGCTCTTCTGCAGGGGAGTCACCCTCTCTTTTCCCTCCCTTCCACACATACCCCCACAAAGATGCAGACTTCTATCAATCTTCCTATCTTCCTTCCTTCCCTCCCTCCCTCCCTTCCACTGGACATATGTAGCCCAGTCTTGGACAGCAGGCACTGTATCAATGTTTCCTCTCACTTTTACCTTGTAAGCCACTATTAAGAAACAATAGTTGTCTAACTAGCAACCACCTCCTTTAGGGAGAAGGAAGCATAGCCATTAGACTTACTTGTAACCTTCAGAAACTGTATTCAGGAAATTAAGACAGAAGTAGAGGAAGAGTAATGAACTTCTTGGAAATTTATCACTTCTCTGGCTATAGAGTAACATTCCATAATAAACTGAAAAATGTGAAGTTTGATGTTCGAGAAAAAGATCTAAATTTGCAATCAAATGAAGCTCATCTTAGTGCTGTACAAAATAGCTCATTTATCCCTCTGCTATGGTTGAATAGGATGCATATTTGAATTCCTGTAGTAAATTGTTTCAACTTATATATTTTTAAAGAAAATAATAATATATTTCACATGAACATGTCTTAAATATGCAAAATGGAAGTGGGTATCTGGATTCATACATCTCTCCAACACAAAATGTATTTGATTTAATAAGTGCATGAACTTAGTGACTATAATTTAGCACCCATAGTGCTTAGTCAACAAATCTTAGTTTAAGCCCAGAGGTGACCAGGAATTGAGAATTGCACTGGGGGTCTAGATTTTCTAAAAGTTGCGCTCTGTGCACCTTCACCATCTAGCAAAATTTTCTCCTTTTTTCTCTATTTTGCTTTGGTCTCCTCTTCCACAGACCTACCATACCGTATCTAGGTTAAAAAAAACCAAGTGACCACTACATGGTAACATATGCCATTGCTTGTCAAATAATTTTTTGCCAAATAACATTTTTATTATTATATTTTTTTAAATAACAGGTACATTCCTCATCACTATCTTTTTTATTAGCATAGCTTTAATGACCACTTTAGCACTATATTAACCCAACCATATGCTCAAGTCCTTTGCTGCCTCATCATTATGGTGGGAAGTTCCTGGGTGCAATGAGCAAAGGACAACAGGAGTATACATCAATATTGTATATTTCCAGCAGTTTATCCATGGTGTGAAGATCTATCTGCCCACTTGAAGCAAGCGTGCACCTGTATGGGGCAGCAGTGATATAGGAAGATACTGGAGCTGGATGGTAACATTATATGTTGGATGGTCATTTTATACTCCGTGGAAAAGCAATGGTAAACCACTCCTGTACTTTATTGAAAAAATCACATGTATAGACAATATGGCATCACTAGAAATGAGAGTAAAAAAAATTCTGCCTGAGACAGTATGTTGAAGGTTCTAGCTTGCCTTCAGGTTGTGATGAAAATAATATTGACAGAAGGAGGAACTTTGCTGTAAAAGAGACTTTTCATATGTTCTTTGGGTTTTCCAAAATAATCTTTCTAATATACTCTTTCCAAATATTTTCTGAAAAGTGAATGTGATTTCCAGATGAATATAAAGGAAAAGAAAAAACTTACGAATTATGAATTTTAAAATGGTGTCATGAGATTGATCTTTCCCAGCCTTTGGCTGTCTGGAAATCTTCCTCCATTATCAATCAGGACTACTATGCAGAGAGACATAGACTAGCACTCCAGAAGGCACTGTTTGGAGACACCTGTATAATCATATAAAACTAAATGATATTTAATCTGACTATAATCCTAATCAAGCATAGCATGTTGTGTGAATGTATTTGCTAGACCTCTTTTTTCATTTGCTTAAACATACTGTGTGAATACAGCTGCTATATTGTTAACTCTCATTGCTCAGAACACTTCACCAAGGAGCAATTTAACACCAATGAGCCTATTTCTGGATTACATATAGGGTGGCATAATACATATGTTGCTCTGGAAGGAAATCCTAATTATTTCAATGAGACTTAGGGACAGGAAGGAAAAATGGTTCAAATTAAGGTCAAAAATCTTAGTCCTATTGACAAAGTAAACAACAAATGTCCTATGATGGAACAGGATTGTTCACTGAATATGTTTATGTAACCTAGTTAGAGAAACTTCATTCCTGAGATATGTTTTGTTTGAAAGATGGAACAATACAGATGTCTGACTTTTCTTCCATGAAACTCATCTTATATGGAGATAGACAGGGGTCAAAGTGCATAATGAGTAGCTGAATTATGAAACCGGTCTTGATTTTAAGGAATCTTACCTTTTAAACAGGACAGGAGAGGAACAAATTGGCCATTTATGGATCAGCTTGATCACATTGCAATATGAATAAACATTTGATGTTTCTAAGCAGTAGAACTATGAATAAAGGCGAATATACGTGTCCCACGATAATGTTGCAGGGTCCAATCTGGATCGGTCTCTGGGACCAGAGGTTTTCTTAGTTGCTTTCGAACTCATGCTGGAGCCCATCCTCAAGGAACCTCTCTCTAGCAGAGTGTGTGCTGTTCTGTGTGTGGTATTTCTATTGTCTGTTGTAAGTGGCTTTTTAGATGTTGATTGGGGTGTATTAATGGCTGGCTTTTAAGTCATTAACTGTGGTAGAAATATATATGCAGAGCAAGTGAATCAAGGCTATAGGTTATTAATGAGCATCTAGGGGAGGATAAACCAAGAAGGGAGGACTCCTAGAATTTTGACTCCTGATAGGAGGAAAAAAAAACCTTTATAATCTGAATGGCTCACAAATTCACGTACTGCACTGTTTGCTTGGCTGAACATGTTGCATATACCTCACCGTTATCATTAGTAGTTTAGAGCTTTGCAAATTGTGTGAATAGACCCAGTTATGATTTATTCAACAGACTATGAATAAACTAACTATTGCTTAGTATGATATGCGAATCCAATATACCAGGGATCTCCAACCTTGGCAACTTTACGATTTATGGACTTCAGTTCCCAGAATTGAGCAGAGCTGGCTGAGGAATTCTGGGAGTTGAAGTCCACAGGTCGTAAAGTCGCCAAGGTTGGAGACCCCTGTAATATACAGTTTAGGAGGAAAGAAACTATTCTCCAGAAAGATTCCCTCAATCTTTAAAACAAGGGTGTCAAATTCGCAATGTCATGTGACGTGTTGCAATGTATTGCAACTTTTTTTCCATTGCCGGCAATAGGGTGGACACGGTTTCACCATGACACATCCAGACCACGGGCCTGCAGTTTGACACCCCTGCTAAAAGATTGGCCAAAGACCAGCTTAGTTGTCTCCACCCTAGGACCATGTTAGCATTATCTCAGAGGAACAGTATGATTCACCATTCTGTTGCTTTCAGTTGGTAAATCTTCATTATTAATGCAATACAGGTGTAGCTTAGATTTTACTTAAGCACCTGTTCATTGATTTCCTTTTATTTCTGGTAAGCTGAATTTTATTATGAAAGAGAAAAGCTTGTATGTTCATTGTAGACCTGGAGGCAGTACCTATCTATTTATCTATAGTACGTATTTGTGGACAAGCCAAGAATTTTAAATTGAGTTTGGCTTATCTGTGGGTTGGCTTATCTGCAAATATATATGGCAATATTTTTTAAAGTACCCTATATTTACTCATAAATAAGCTTATCTGTGGGAAAGCCAACCTTTGAATTTTAAAACAAAATACCATGAATAGATATTTTTTTAATGAAATCTGTAGGAGATGACCAGGCTGATCCTGAGAGGGGGTCAAGCACATCATCAGTCTTGAGTCCCTTTGTACCCACAAGAGACCTAAGTCTATTCCACCTTGAATTACACTGACTTATCTACCGCCAATTTGCTTTGAATGTTAGTAGTTCAGATGCTTGTAGAGAGTGCTAGCATGCAATAAACTTGCAGTTATTTGAACCACCTTTGCTTCTGATTTCCTATACTTGACAAAATCTGTAGAATACACTGAAAAAACTTACCAACATTTTGAGGGTACATTTTTGATGGTACATTTTTCATCACACTTCGGTTAAAAATTTGAGGGATGGCTTATCTGCAGATCTCCTTATCCATGGGTATACTGTATATGGTAGCTTTCTGTAACTCATGTATCCCCAAAGGGTTAACCTAAATTTTCCATCATTGAGCCGTGGTGGCGCACTTGTGAGAATGCAGTACTGTAAGCTACTTCTGCTGACTGCCTACAGTTCGGCAGTTCAATTCTCACTGGCTCAAGGTTGACTCAGCCTTCCATCGTTCCGAGGTAGGTAAAATTCCATCGTTCCAAGGTAGGAACCAGATTGCCCAGTTGGAACAATATGCTGACTCTGTAAAACCCTTAGAGAAAGCTGTGAAGCACTGTGAAGGGGTATATAAATCTAAGCGTTATTGTTATCCCTAATGAAAATGCCACTAATCATCCACTGGAAGACGCTCTAGATGGGGATTGGTGGGGTGTGTGTGATTTATATGCTATTTATTTTGATTAGTCCTAAGATTCAAACTATCAGCAGTAATTGGAGAATCCAAAAATGGAACCTGAAGATGTCTGCACAGAAAAGATGTGTTCTGTCTCTGAGAAAGATTCCTGATCTCTCTTCCAAAGTAAAGGAGCAAAAATAAAAATTATATCAACACCTTGCTATCCTTCCTCTTTTCTTCCAGTACTTATTTTAGTGTGTTTTTTCTCCAAGTGCCTACTCCTACACAGTTAGGATGTGTTATTGGGATATATTTATTCATGACTGACAAACATGTTTTTATCAAACCAATTTTCTGGCCTTGCATGCAGATTGGGTTCAAGTAACTAGATAATTTTAAAGTAGGGTGGGCTAGTTTGTGGTTCAGTAGTCATGTAAATACAACCTTGTTATTGTAGCATATACTATTTTTTAAATCACATTCTAAAGCTCTCTTCACATGCAGCAACAGAGCAGAGGTAAGAAACTAGTGCTTTACCTTGTATGAACTTGAAGAACAGGAGATCCATTCATCACAAAGTTTGGCCTGCCTGGATGAAAGAGATAACATTTTTTCAGGCTCCTGGTTATGAAAAAGTAGGTTGTGGAAGGATTGGGAATAAGACACTATTACCATAGTTACATAATTGGGACTAGGACACAGGTCTGCAACCTGCGGCTCCGGAGCCGCATGCGGCTCTTTCAGCCATCTCCTGCGGCTCCTAGTCCTCTGCCATGTGCAGTCCAAAAAAAAAAGTGGGACTAAAAAATTTCAACCAATCAATTCAAAATTTCAACCAATCAATTCTCGCCTTGGCTCCACTCTTCAGTCAAACCCTGTTCTGCGCATGCGCGCATGTACACGCATGTGCACACATTTTTTGCGGCTCTCAGTTTTTCCTTTTGTGAGGGAACCAGTTCCGAGTGGCTCTTTCACTGTTTCAGGTTGCTGACCCCTGCTCTAGCCACAAAAGGAGCAACTATATAAGAATACAGTTAAAGAAGAGAAAGTAAAAGAAGATAACTGATGCAAACATTGCATGTAAGCTAAACAGCATGTTGGAGTTCTAGCTATTTCTCTAGCATCTAGAGAAAGACTATGATAGTCTGATGGAGTAAAGTTCCCCCCCCCCGATTGGTTCAAATCTGTGTATTTGTTCTTAAAATGCAAATATTACCCAATGTGAAGAAAACTCCAGCAAATTTTTTGCAAAGAAATTACAAGAAATTAAACTAGAGCAAATGCTGGATCCCTGAAACTTCTCATTGTTTTGACAAATGGAGTGAGTGTAATCATGTTTTGTTTCTGCGGTATTTCTCCATCTGTGGTATCAAAGGAGGTTTTTCTTTTAGTGAAAACAGCAACACCAGATTGATAAAAAGTGTGGGATCCAATTCCTTTGACAGAATAGTTTCATATAAGACACAGGTCTGCAACCTGTGGCTCCAGAGCCGCATGCGGCTCTTTCAGCCGTCTCCTGCGGCTCCCAGTCCTCTGCCATGTGCAGTCCAAAAAAAAAGGGACTAAAAAAGTTCAACCAATCAATTCAAATATGCAGGGCTAGGAGATCTGGGTTGCAAAAATCCAGAAGTTCACTAAATGGCAACAGAGAAGTGCAGAAAACTATATATGGTATGCTGAACTACAGATTGTCTGAAGTTTTGCAGCCCAGATTCTAAAATAACTGCATAGATCCAATCAACTCCTTCCTAGCAGTGCAATGGTGTGCACATCTATTCAACAGTCACTGAAGGGGCTTACCCCTAAGTAAATGCAATGAAGGATGTATAAGGCAGTGCACCAGTTTCCTTTTGCATGTCAAACTGGCTTAGGAACTTGTCACCAAGGGTGGGAGACAGATATTCTCATATGTTAAGGAAGGGTGTAGCCTAGTCTGGAAGGAAATGTCTACCATCTAAAGGAAAACTGGAGAATAACATCAAGTTACTAATCTGGGATGAATTTAAACATTATAACTTATAAATGAGCTACAGGCAATGTTCATACAACACACTAAACCAGTAACTATAATTAATGAACTACATAGGTTATTCCAAAATCAAAAAAGTCACAAATCTTAGTGTATTGCAAGAAGCAGACCATCACATTAACCTATAAAATAGTTTGTTTCAGTTTAATATGTACTGTATGATCTTTTAAGCACACTTTATGCAGGAAAAAAAGGTCCCAGAGATGCACCACAGGCTGTATCAATGTGTTATATATATCCTGCTATCATGTAAAGTTGATATTCTGTTTTCACAACAGACCACTTCTCAAAGTATTGATGCAAGCACATGTGCTTGTCTCCTTATCAGTGGCTTTATGACCAGAATTCCTCCCTTAATCCCAGTCTCATGCTGGTTGCAAGCTTGGGCAGATGCAGCATCCTTTTGGTGCTTAATAGGTGTGGTGGTGGTGGAATGTTCTCAACCCAAATGAAACAGAAATAGGTAGCAGAGATACATCTTTTTCTCAATATATAAAGGAATAAATAAAAGAAAACTGATTATTTTCTCCTAGCAATGTACATAACAACTGATGGCGGGATGGGATAAAGAGGTCTCCTGCCCAGTAGTAAGATATGCATTTTCTTGCAAAATAATCTTTTAATACTGACAATTCCAGCTAATGGAGAGTAATTTCTAGTATTTGATGAAGGATCAATTATGTTTATGATTATGTATTCCCTTATCTACATTTTCTGTGACTTACCTGACTCAGATAAACAATCTAATTCACATCTTGCAATGCTAGAGTTAAAGGAAAGGGAGGGAGCCCTACTTCCTAAGCTAGAACAGAACAACATAATGTTAGCCCTGGATCGGGCCAAAACCCATCATATTCCAGCATTTTGTTTCTCACAATGACCAACTAGATGTCACCGGGCAATTCTCAAGCAAAAGTTGATCCGCTTGGAATGGGGACACATGAGGATCACCCTGAATTACTAATCCCAGAAGAGGAATCCATCCCAAGAAACCACCTAATCCACCTTCCTGATACATAAGTGGCTCAGTAAGGCACTTTTGGAGAACCTACCTCCCACGTCTCTCACTTCTATCCACTGGTATCTCAAATACCCTAAGTCTAGTTTTTCTACTGGAACTTCAGAATTAATATAAATTTTAGCATGCCTTACATGTAATATGGATGGTCTCATCTCATTATAAAGTTCAAGTCCTCTCTCCCACCTTGTTGCATCCAAATGTGTTGGACTGACCCTTCCAAATTTCCAACCAATAGATCCACTGGCTGCAATTAATGGGAACTGTACTCCAACATGTTTCGACAAACGTTGTTTTAAAGGTAACTTAAACCACCGTAAGTCTTACAAAGTTAAATTTTATAAGCATCCTAAGTATTAATATTGAGGGGCCCTTGGTGCTTTCTGAGCTTGGTTATTACAAGCAACAGCCAAGCTCAGAGAGCACCAAAGAGCCTCCATTTCAGTCCTGAGCTACAAATAGTCCATTCTAGTATTAATATTCTCCTTCTTCCTGGATTGACTGAAAAATTAGGCTTTTAAAAAAAAATCTCATTCTAGTTAACCTGATATGTGCCCACAATTAAGCAAGCCAGGACTAGCATTTTTTCAAAAAAAAATGCAATTTAATCTATGTTGGGCAGGGATTCTCTCCCGACATATCCTTGGTTATTCTGATATTAATGATTTGTGCTTGCACAAATTACTTTCTCCAAAATGAGATGTGACCCTAAATTTTCTTTTGGAAAGTAAGGCCAGCCCTAAGGGCTCCATCTTGTCCAGATCATGGCTAAGGCTTCCAAAATCCTGTTCTTAAATAGAATTGCACCAGCAATTTGTCTACTTTTTCCAGTCAGCTTTCCAGAAAGTGGTGGAAAACAAGGGTGCCCCTCTTTTAGAGAAAATATGCTCTTGAATTATGTATTTACTTGCCTGTTTCAGTCCCAAAGTGCTTGGTTAGTAGCTTCCAGACCATTGCTGGTGTAGCAGTACCAGAAAAAAAAGTGTCTGGTCAGTTGGAGTTTTTGAGTCCAGGAAGTCAGAAGAAAGTTGTCTCCCAATCCACCTGACTCCTCTTAACTTCAAAGACAATTGGAAGTTAGGCAGTTTCCTTGAAGCAGCCTTGGCCCTCAGTTCAATTCTTCTCTAACCCCATTTCTACCTAGCCCAAGTCTTCCTGCCCCTATGCAAAGAAACCCAAATGCCTGCTGTTAACTGCAGTTCAGGCCTGCTTCCTGATACGCACCATTGACACCTTTTCCTCATCGTTTCCCATCTGTTCCCTTCCTGGTTGACCCATGGATACTCCCTGTGTAAGCTCTCCAGGAAGGCTGAGATTACCCGTTCTTCACCTGATGCAGGGGATTCTCTACATTATAAAGTCACTTAGCAGCTGGAGGTCTGCTTAGGGTGGGGAGCCTGTTTGGCAAGATGTGGATCATTGCCATGTTCAGCTGAAGAGCACAGGGCATGCCTGTTGTCATATGGAAGCACAAGCAGTGTGGGCTTCTTCCCTATATACAAAATCAGCATATTTATACTTTGAACTTTTGATTTTGCTAATACTAAAGGGGCTGTTACTCATAGATATTTGTATAAACAAAAGCAATACATTCTGTATCCTAAGAGTAACCCCTGTGTGTATGTGTATGTGTGTGTGTGTGTGTGTGAGTGGTGTGTGTGTGTACTTTTGTGTGTGTGTAAGTAAATATAGAACTCTGTGTCTATGTTTGCAAAAGCTTGCCAACTCTATCTGTGTCTTTCCCATATGGTAAAGGTAAAGGTCCCCCCCCCCCCCCCGCACATGCGTGCTAGTCATTTCCAACTCTAGGGGCCGGTGCTCATCTTGAGCGCCTGTTACTTGTCCCAGCTTCTGCCAACCTAGCAGTTTGAAAGCAGGTAAAAATGCAAGTAGTAAAATAGGGACCACTACGGTGGGAAGGTAACAGCGTTCCCATATGGACAAACCCTTATTACAGCTGCAATCCTAAATAGCCTTATCTGGGAATGAACCTGACTGAACTTAGAGGGATTGGCTTCTTGGAACTGTAAGTAAGACTCTCTGCCTTTACTTGTTGCTCCAAATGAATTTGGAGGTAATTGCTTTAGGTAGCCCTCTATATTTTATTTGTATACACTCACAGAGATAAAAGACAATAATTTATCTTGCTGAACAGCCAAAGAGATGCCAAAATTAATCATCACGAGTGAAGATAAGGATCTTTTTTTCTCTTTCAGTAACAATGTTGAGTAATTTCTTCCACTCAACAGTTAAGCACTTTTTAAAATTGTGCCTCCCCCCTCACTTTTTAGCAAGTTTTTTTTTTTAAAAAAAAAAGCAAAAACACAACTCCATTGAAATAAATGTGCTTGCAATTGGGCTGATAGGTCAAAGCCCGCAATTTATTTATCCCCATGTAGCCTCACTAAACTGGATGGAGGTGCTTAGGCTCTGCCCTTCAACGTGTCTGGCTTCTCAGTTACAGATCATAATGTGCTGAGTGATAATGTAAACGGCACGTCGTCCCTTTCTTCTCCTCCTCCTTCTCGCCTGTCTCCCTACAAGAGACCCGAAGCTTATTGAAGGGAAGTTCAGAGTCTGCCGTAATCTTGGCAAAAAAAAAAAAAAAGAGGCGCGTCGGCCCGTGTGCTGGGATGAATCCCCTAGGGCAGGGGTAGGCAACCTCGGCTCTTTTATGACTCATGGACTTCAACTCCCAGAATTCCTGAGCTGACTCAGGAATTCTGGGAGTTGAAGTCCATGAGTCACAAAAGAGCCGAGGTTGCCTACCCCTGCCCTAGGTCAATTTTGCCTCTCACTTATTTTCAGAGTTTTGCAGCACGATCCCATTTGCAAGGGGAATGAAAGGTCTCTCCGAAAATTAACGGCGGCTTGCAAGTAAAGAAAGGCAAGCCCTTTCGAGGCAACCTGGGGTCCAGACCAGAAAGTTCCGCGCAAGCTGAAAGTTCAGCCCAGGTGGAAGAGCAAGAGCCCGCAAAGCTGCGGTAGTGTCCGCTCGCCTCGAGTGGGCTCCCTCTCACGCGAGACGGCGCTCCTAATCCAGGGCGCTTCGCTGGTCTTGCAGCCGCGGAGCTGATCCCAGGGACGTCTTTCAAAGGATCCCTTCTCAAGGGAACTTAAGAAGTTGCTCTGCCCGAACAGGCGCCTCCGAGGCCGGGAATGGCAAGGCCCAAGGCTCTACGGGGCTTCCTTTAGACTAAAGGAAGCAGCCAGGCACATACCGCTGCTGCTTGCCGGCCTCTCGCTTTGCAAGGAATCCGCGGAGAGACCTCTGAGCCCGCGTCGCGCATCCGTGGCCTCCGGAGCCCAAGGCCCGGAGAGAAAGACGGGCAAGCTGAGATTTTCCGGAAGATCTTTGCACTCCTTACTAGCACTGATGATGTTACCTA
This sequence comes from Vipera berus, assembly GCF_964194415.1. Lineage (NCBI taxonomy): Eukaryota > Metazoa > Chordata > Lepidosauria > Squamata > Viperidae > Vipera > Vipera berus. Next base: position 317,678,188 of record NC_138202.1, read on the forward strand.
GTTTGGGTAACGCAACGTCTGCAAGAAAACAAGCAAGCTCAGAGACCACCAAGGACTCACCACTCATTTCAACCCTGAGCTACAAATATTCTCCTTTACTGAAGATTTCCCCACCCCACCCCGCCGCTAAAATGCAGGCAGCTAAGGAAAGAGCCAGTCTCTGTCCTCCTCTGAGATGCTGGGGCTAAGAAAAAGGGAGGGAGGATTTTTGTCCCGGCAGGTGGGCTCTTCCCCTCTCGCCTACCACCTCCGCCACCCTCCTCCCCCCCCTCGTCGTTTACTCGAATGCCGCCGAGGGAAGGGCAAGCATTTGCCGCAACTTTTCCCTTCTCCTCTGTTGGATTTTATTTTATTTCGTGGCTGGGTTTTGCCCCCTAGCTTTGTCCGCTCTGCCGAGGGAGTCTCCCCCCCCCCCCCACAATCCATGCAGCCGTTCCGGCGCCCTCCCGACAACTGTGAAGAAGTCAAGAGGTCCCCAGTCTTTCTTTCACCCCTTCCGTTGTTCTCCCTGACACTTGCCTTAAAAAGTCTGGCGCGGAACACATTGAACCCTTCGCGTCCCAAAGGCGGCGAAACCCTCTCCTGGGCCCAAGCATTCATAAACCATTGCCTCCCCCCCTCCCCGGGATTTGGCTTAGCGATAAATAAATAAAGGTCTCTCGGTACTGCTGTCCCCGAAAGCTACATAGGTGGGTTAATTCTTCGCCTATTGTAATTTCCCACGGACGTTCTTCTGCCTGTACAGGTGAGGGACGGAGCCTTCGAAAGGGGTACCTCCTGCCCTGTTGGAGCTAAAAGGGAAATCTCCGATGGGCATCCCGCGCTAAAGTTGGGGAGAGCCGGCTTTTACCTACCATTTCTTCCTTTAAATAAACCCATTTCTTCTTATATAGTTTCCCCGGATTTCTCCCCCCCCCCTATTTTTCCCCCCACTTCTTTCCTTTCTTTCTTCCATTCAATAAATTCAACATTATCTACAAGCTTTTTTTGGAAAAGAGAGAGAGAGAGAGAGACAGAGAGAGAGAGAGAGAGAGAGAGAGAGAGAGAGAGAGAGAGAGAGAGAGAGAGAGAGGAAAATCTGTTTGACAAATAACAGTGATCTCTGAATGCAGAAATGTCCTTTCAAATAAAACCCTCATGACATGGGAGCGTGGATCTAATTATTTAGGACGTTATGATCAACAGAAACCTCCATTTCCCACCCGAGTCCAGGGCTGTCCTTATTGTCACTTCCAGAGCTACATGCAGTCAAATGATTCCTCAGATATTTCTTGGAAGCAAATCTCACAAAAAATCAAAAATCGATGAGGCCTTAAATTAGTTTAAATCCTGCTATTTCTGTGAAGCTTTAGTGTTAAAGCTGTCCTTACGTGCTGATATATATCCTCTATAAATCCATTCACCTATCTTCCCAAACACACGCTTCTTTGCTCTTTTCCTCTCTGTGAATAAACATAATCCTATAAAATAATCTTAATTATTAATCCAGTTGTACTTAATGCATGAACATTGGTGCACCAGCACACAAAGGACCTCGCCTTAATATTATCAACAACACTTTGCACTTTTCAATGCACAGACTCTTTCATTAAAGTCCCTCCATTGAATAATTGGAATTGTGGGTACTTGGGCAGTACCCACAAATCAAACCTTTGATTTTATTCCCAGGGCTCTTTATTTGAAGCAGCCAGAGATCTGGTAAAATATTTGTTTAGTCCTGAAAAAAGATATGATCTGGATTCTCAATGATCCAAGGTTGATTCTCTAAATTCTCCTTATGTGTTCGTGTGTGTCAAGTGAAAGGAGATTCACATGATCAAAGTTGTCCCTTTGTTACATATGAACTGTTGCACTTGAACCACCCTTAGGGAATATTTGATGGCTCAGGGGATAGTGGAATCAAATATAGTTGATTAGGTGTGACCCAATTCTTCATTGATATTTTATAGATTTTGAGAACAGCCAGGAAGATTTTGCAGAATTCTGCAAAGGAACAGACCACAGAAGACTATCCTGATTCTCCTCCCATTGGCTTCAGAGCTCTATGAGATATTTCATTTTGAGATCAATGCAGTTTAAAGCTGCTCAGTTTGTAAACGTGCAATTAAAATCACTTCACCATTTAAACATACTCTCTGAAAGAGTCTGAGAATTCCAGCCAGAAGCACGGAGCAGAGAAACAACTTTTCAGTCCCCCTTTAGTTGGCAAAAGAACTTGGTCACAAAACAGTTTCTGAAAAGCTGAAATTCCAAGCATTACTCTCAGAATTTTATCTAAAATGGACTTGAGGTGAGGGAGAGACTCTATCTAGAACCACAAGGCTTACAGTGCAACTCTACTTAGGTTGACTTAGAAACAATTCCCACCGTGCTCATCAGGCATTCCTTTCTGGTGAAGAGTTTAGAATATCATCCTTGAAGGATTAGCACAGGATACGTATACATTTTATATGGATTTCTGGTACCTGCTAATAAAAATGAATAGGATAAGAGAGTAGGAATAACAACTTCTTTAAACCACTTTAAACGACATGGTGTTCTTGGGGCAATGTACACATTAGAGTGGGCGAGTTATGGGCTCAGCACGAAATCCAGGCAGTAAACTATATATGCTTACTGGTCTACCGTAGGTTGAAGATCTTGCCTAGCCTGCCTTTAAAAGATTTCTCCTGACCATACCAAGAAAAGTTCTCTTCCTATGCAAGTATAGAGAGTCGTGGCCTCTGAAATCAGCACCATATGGCCAAGTAAGGTTTCCAGATCAGCTTTAGAGGTTTGGTTTCACCTTAGCTTATCTTTAGAAACAGCGTTAAAGTTCATCATTTCCTTAAGTTTGCCCGTTTCTTCTTCTGCAAGAGGATTCCCTCCGAAATAGTAGTAGATACTCTTTCTGTCTTCCTCTCCCCCTTCCTATTACTTCTTTTCCACTTTTGGATGCACCATAGTTCGTTTTGTTTGTTTTATTTTTCACTGATCAAAATTCCACCTTTTAAAAAAAAATTATTTTTCTCTTGGCTGCTTGGTTAGTTGTTCCAGCCTCCCTCTAGGATTGTGACTTTCGCTAAGGACGTCTGAGCAGCCTCCCCCACTGGGCGACCTCCAAATTCCTGGGATTATCACTTCCATCACTCCCAGTAGGCATGGATCTTTCTCTGGGAGTGAGAGAAATGGTGGTGGGAAACACCTGAAAGGCAACCGGCGTCTTGGCAAGCCACGCTCAGTGTGATACTGACAGCCCCTGTTAACAGGGAGTCTCAGCTTAAATCTGCAGGAGTGGAAGTAGCTGAAATACAAACGAGGGAAGAAGTGAGTGAGTTTAGGGACGTCCAAGCATACTCATCCCCTAGCTAAGTCTTCCCTGTGTTTTGCTAAGCTGCACAAACTCAACCAAAAGTGGTTCGGCCAACAAAGAACGAGGCACAAAAACCCCCCAAGCACCTCTTTCGCCTCGCTCTCTTCTTCTCTCCCGGCAAAAGGCGGGGAGCTTTGCTGGAAAGTCTGAACGCCCTCTGAATAAACTGCATTTTGCACTTTCGTGAACGCCTCTGCCTCCACTGACAAAAGGACGGAGCTTTCGAGCCAATGTAAATTGTAGGCCGGCAACTTTTTCTCCCAAGGATGTGCAACGTGGCTATGGAAATCAATATGGAGACAGAGCTGAAGGCCGATAATGGAGAAGGAACAGCCAATGCAATACTCTGCATTTGGGGCTTGCTATTCGTTAGCTCGCGCTCCCCAACGCCGCTGCTCGCTGTTTCCCCCTGACCTTCTGGTCAGAAAAATCCCTGAACGCAGATATTGACACCCAACGTGCTTGCTTGTTTGAGCTTTGCCTATCCCGGGGATGTTAATGGAGCCCGGGGGAACAAGCTTCATCCAACTGGGGCGCTCTGAAGACGGAGCAACTAATGATTTGCGTCTAATTGGCGCTGCCCTCTTCGAAACTTCCAGCCTTTTGTTGCTTTGGGGGAGGCGAATGGATTGGAGGGGGCAGAGGAGGAGGAGGAGGAGGAGGAGGAGGAAATCAGGCTAATCAAACCTTTCGCCACGGCCAAATTCGCCCCCGGGGTCCTTGCAAACATTTGTTTGAATAATTTACCTCCAGAATAGGAAAATACTAATTGTTTTTAAAGTGCCGACCTAGAGGGAGGGGGAGCGGGTAAAGTGGGAGGCAAGCGGAATGGGGAAGAAGGGAGATAACGTTGGCCATGAAAGCTCACGATTTGGATCGTAGGGAAGAACTGGGCGTCCGCTCCTCGGACAGAACGCGAGAGCAAAAGCACCTGCAGAGATATGAACGGCCGCGAAATTCCTTCCAGGAAAGCTGAAACCCCCAGATTTAAAGGGACCACGTCTCCTTTCTTTGGTCTGTCGCGGCGGAAGTCCTCGACCTTTCTCACGAGCGCCATGGTCCACATCTGACGAAAACCAGTGTCTACGGCACCTACTTGGAAATAGGACCTATTTAGAGGGTCCTACTCCCTCCTAACTTCTAGGGTTTTTTGTTGCCATGCATATGCATACGCCTGGGAGTTATGTGGTATTGCTACCCCTTGGCTAAGTTTGTCAGGCAAAATGGCTCATAGTAGACTATGCCATAAACTAGACTTACCACCTACCAATTCGTGCCTGAGGTCATGCGGATGAGGGGAGTGAAAAATTAAACTGGGGAAAGAGTCATCTGGCCAGACTCATAAAGGCCTTGCTGTACCCTAAAATAGTGGCCCCAACCTTTTGGGCACCAGGGACTGGTTCCATAAAGAAAGGATTTTCCGCGGACCGGAGGGGGCGTGGTTTGGCAGGCTGCCTGCATCCTGCAGATGGAGCTTGGCTTGTTGTTGCTGGCATGCCAGACGGGTGCCGGTCGACGGACGGGGTGGGGGTTGGGGACCCCTGCCCTAAAACATCAAGCAGCTTCTTGTGTAGTTAATACTTGGATGGGAGACCAACAAGAAATCACAGATCTGCAGACTAGATTAGGATCCGGGAAAACTCACCCAAGAGGAGAGTTAACATTTTATTTTGGTATGGGTGTTAAGAACATTATTTGGAGCTATCCAAGAGTGGTGGAAGCTGAATTTGATTCAAATATGTTCTTTCCATTTTTTATTCCCCCGCCCCCCAATTACGCTCAGATCTTCTTTCTTCTGATCATACTTCACAAAGTTTTGGGGACAATTGAAGGGGATAATAAGTTTATGAGATTGCGATCTAAATATGACAACGATGATGATAATGACGACTATAAATTATCTAAATCTATTGTGGATTTTAATGTGTTTGAAAGTTAGCCTTACTTGCACATCTTAAGGACAAAATCCCACGAGACAGACTTATTTTGTAATAAACAGGTGTGCATTTAATAGAACTCATGCAGAGATGTAGAACTGCCCCACTTTCCTGGTTGCTTAAATTGGAAAAGGAGGGGATGATTAGACCAGAGTGGTTGAGAGGGGCCAGAATATGTGTATTTATTTGTAGGATCTCTCTCATTTTATTAATTTCATCCATTAAGACCATTTTTAATCCCACTGCATTTCAGGCCAGAAGTTGAACTAAAGAGAAGGGACTTCTGACTGAGGGGGGGTGGGGTGGCGTTTATGAAAGGAGTGGGTTGGGAGGGAAGGGGAACTGTTATTGTTATTGTTATTATTTTGGAAGCCGGGCCTTGAGAGGGCGCCCCTTTCAGACACTGAAAAAGCGTTCATTTTATTTTCACTTGCCCTTTGGCGACATGAATTTGAGGATCCATAAAGAAAAAAATTGAACCAATCGTAACCTTGGTTGGAGTGGGTTAGGGTTATTTTGAAACTTGGGGAAAATGCAACTTCACTTGTCTCTCTCTCTCTCTCTCTCTCTCTCTCTCTCTCTCTCTCTCTCTCTCTCTCTCTCTCTCTCTCTCTCTTCCTTTAACTGCTTTAGTCTGGTCTTTTTTGACAGCCTCACCCCCATCCCCCCCTCCTCCAAATCTTGGACGGGCTAGGCTTTAGAGCATCTTTACTGGGTAGAAACTCCTCTGAACGTGGGGAGGGATTGCTGCTTGGGCGACCCCCTTGGGGCCCTGGAGGCTACAGTTTGCAGAAGCCCTGATGACTAAATGCTCCCTCAGTCAATTGCTTCGGCCTGGCCTGCAACTGTTCTACTTGACTGAAAAAGAAGAGAAACATCTTAGTTTTATGGAGGAAAAAGAAGGAAACAGAGGCAGACACAGTGAGGAGAACCCTGAAGCGTTCTCAATGGACTGTATCTTTGCTCCAGAATTTACATAGGTAAATTACAGTTCCTGCATTAGATTAAAGCTTTCCCTTGGAGGGTTCTCTTTCTAAATTACTCAAGGAATTCACACTGTATTCTCCAGGATTTGTTCTCTGTGCATGTTCAATAGCAGCAGTTTCTAAGCACATTTTTGCCATGTATCTCTCGCTTGAAGTGTACTGATGGTTTAACGTAATATAAATGAGTGATTAAAAACACGTTCAACAGTGCAGAGAAATAGGAGAGAAACGGTTTCCAAATGAAGGCTGTAATCCTAGGAAATGATTGGACTGCGTGGGATTTACTTCAATGTAAACACAGCTAAGGTTGAGCTGGAGGTTTGATCAGGAACAGGATCTTGCTTGGAGGAGCAGCTAATTCCAGCTATATCTACTACACACAGGATGTCAGGAATGCCCACAGCACTTGATCCCAAGTAGACACAAATTCACTTTACGGCGGGCGACAGCCAGGCCTGCCCTCTGCATTAAGGCCATTACGTGCATATGTGCGCCTGCTATTTTAGTTGTACTTCGTGGGAACAAGCACCACTGAACGCAATGAAACCAATATTGGAACTGCAACTTCCTCCGATTTTTAGTGGAGTAACCTGCCTAGAATCAGAGACCCCTTCTCACAGGAGCCTATCTGAAGTCAGTCGAGGTTTATTTTTCAATTGTCCTTACTGGTGAGAGGTAGGGTGATAATACTTTGAGATACCACCTGAAGTAGGTGCTCAGAGGCACATTTTTTTGTTTTCCAAAATGTCACATGAAAAGAGAAAAAAGAGTATTAACCTTCCAATGGGAAAATTCGGGAAAATATTAGAGGAGCACCTGGCAACAGGATATATCTACTTAAGTCCCACCATCCCGAGTGAGTTGTCCTTCAAACAAAGAACATCAAGGATTTCATGTCAAAGTAAACTACGGTCCACACAATCTGCTATCAGACCTGGTGCAATACAAATGTGTTAGACTACAGCCCACAGCATCCCTAGAAACCTCGGCAACAGATTTAGGAGAATCAACTCTTCATTCTTATCCAACGAACAAGGACTTTTCTGCTTGCAGAGTGCCTTGTCCATACCCCTGGAACGAATTTTATTTCATTTTTAAAAACATTTTCTTAATCCACTAGTCCAAGGCATTTTTGCATATTCTATGTAAAAATAACTTTACGCAGAAATACAGCAAAGTTTCACCACAAACCTTTGGAAGTGACTTTCTGATAGCGCAGATTTGTCCCTTTTCCTCCCTACTCCTCACTCTATTCCTCAGAGTTATTTGCCTCCCGTTTATAGCTCTTCACATCAAGTGGCCTTAATTTCAGTCGCCGAATGGATCAGATTTAAGAGGGTTCGGCATTTCGGAAATCAGATTTTTTTTTAACGTGGAGAAAGATACATCTTAAAGATTGTAAATGTGCATACTCATTGCTTCCTAAATAACTCATTTAAACTCCTAAAATACAAAGAAGCTTTTTCAGTTTTATGCGTGAAAGAGGTTGATGGAAGTGTTCTCTCCTTTCGACTCTTAATCTCTCTCCCTCTCCTTCTCCCCCCCCCCCCGCCCACGTTTCCCTTTCCGATCCCTTTTCTCCAGCTCATTTAAAATTCCCCCGAGGAAGCCCCAGATTTGACTGAACCAATCTGAACAATATTATTGATAAAAGGAGAGGAAAGAGAGAGACGATTCTAACTCCTACCCACCAGCTAGGATTTTTTTGAACATAATTAGGATTAAAAGAAAGAAGAGGATTGGAAGATAGAAGTATCAACTAAACAGTAGAAAATAAATTCTCTCTTTCTCTTTGCCCCCCCCCCTCTCTCTCTCTGTGTGTGTCTCCTGTCTCCCCCCGTCTTCCCTCCTCCTCTCCTCTCCGCCCCTCCTTTCTTACATTTCGTTCGACCGGCCGACGGAGCGGTTCGGAGAGGCTGCCTTCGGAATACAAGTCCCCAGTGATCGCCGCTCTTGAGTCCCTGAAGAGCCAAAGAATCTGGCGCCCTGATCTGTTAGTGCACCGTAATTGACGAGGCTTAAAGTTATCGCCTCCAACCGACGGTTGGGCGCCTTTACCTACACCTCAGCCCCACACTAGGCTTCGGCTGAACCGGCTACCCTCGAGGGCTGCACGTTTGGGAATGAGCGCCTGCCCAGCCCAGGCGCCCCGCGGTCACCGCCATTCCCCGAATCCTTTCCCGGTGAAGTTCAGCGCCGCGGAACGTCCTGTTGCTCGGAACGCAGCGGCAGAGGGACCGGGACCAGCGCTCTCCCCGATTCCCGGCAGAGGCGCCTTCTGGTCGGAAGGCGCCCCCTGGATCTTCCTGGAAATTAACTTCCGCCTGGAGACCAGGGTGCCAGATGCCAGCCTGACGAAAAGGGGGTTGTGGGGGTGGGGGGGAGGTGGCGGCGGCCGGCGCGGAAACAGTCCCGCCTGTGGGGAAAGGCAGCCCGGGCGCGCACAGTGGCTTTGGGCCCCGATCCCCGGCTTCCCCTCCATGCCCTCTCCTTTGCTTTTCGGGAAAGGGGGTCGACTACGGATCGCTTTTCCCCCGGGTTTTCTTGGAGCCGTTAAGCCGGCAGGTCTTAAAAGAAAAAGGGAACACTGCACACGGTACGAAAAAGTAGGCTCCTCGACAAAGAGCAAACGTGATTTCTAGGAGATCTGAATGTGGGCAGTTAGGGGTCAGGGCGGGGGAGGACTTACAGAATCCGGAAGAGAATTTCGAGGGCAGAAGGCAGGTTTCGGCGGCCCTGGAATAGAGGTGGAAGGCCCAGGGTGTTCTCTCTCTCTCTCTCTCTCTCTCTCTCTCTCTCTCTCTCTCTCTCTCTCTCTCTCTCTCTCTCTCTCTCTCTCTCTCTCTCTCTCTCTCTCTCTCTCTCTCTCTCTCTCTCTCTCTCTCTCTCTCTCTCCCTCTCCCTCTCTCCCTCTCTCTCCGACTTCATCTTCCTCCTCCTCCTCTTCTTCTTCTTCGCCTCCTCCTCCTCCTCCTCCTGCTGTCTGTCGTCTGTCAGTGTCTTCCTCGACCTTCCCAGCTCCCTTTCGGCTCCAGCGGCGCTCAGCAGTTCGCTCCCCAAAGCGTTTTCCCCCCTCTTTTTTCCCCCTTTCCGGGGGCTCTGCATTAGCCAATTCCATTGACAGTTTTCAGCCAGCAGCTGCAGTCATTAAAAGGCATTTACACCCTGGCCTCCTTCGCACAAAGATGGAGCGCCAACAATTATCTGCTTGTACTTTAAGGACATGAGAATGTGTCCCTAACAGGCTTAGAGGGGAGATGGAGAGCATCGCCGCAACCCCCAACTTTTGTCCTCGAATCAACAATGCCTAAAGGTTGTCTTTGGTTCCCCCCCCCCCCGGACAGCGCCTCAGAGGCCTGGCATCCCAGAAATATGTCCGAAATCACCCCCTTTGGGAGACGGAGGGGTCAAGAGACCAAGATGGAAAAAGGTGTGCGGCTTCGGGGATGGGCGGGTGCGCTAAAAATGGACCTTTGTAACCTGTTTTAAGCTCGGGAAAACGCTCAAGTCAGGTTGTGGCGGAGCGAAGCAAGCCTGGTGCTGCCCATTCATTTACTGTGATACGGCCGGACTAGGCTGGGCCAATCCTTCGTGGGATGATGAGGGAGACAGAAAAGCCAGGCTTGGTAGCATCTTTCGAGGAGATGCCGTTGCAGAGTAGAGTAATAAGCCCGACTTCGACGTCGTTTATCCAGGTATTTGAAACGCTTCCGACCTCTACTTAGTTGTTAAAGGGAAGCATGTCATTTTGAGTCCCCCTGTCCTCTGAAGGCCAAGTCAAGCCCACGCAGATGCTATTGAAAAAGTGCTGGCAATCTGACCAACCCCGCTCAGATCCCAAGGCCTAAAACCTCACCCCCAGACCCCCGCCGCGCCTTTCCTTTACATGGAAGAAAATATCAAAATAGTTCTGAATTTCGGAAGAGGTCAGAACTGAGCCGGGACCAAGGCGTTAGAGACGGTTCATATGGCCCGGACTGGAGCATCCACAACACCAGGACAGCTCCTGAGAGACTAGGAATGCCGCTCGGAGTCTGACTTTTTCTCAGGAGCTTCTTCTAACTAGCAAGGTGTGTATGAACACACACACATATACAGAGAGAGAGAGAGAGAGGGGGGGAGAGAGGGGGAGAGAGCGAGCCACACACGAGCATTCTTCAGATAAACCGACTGAAACATTAAGGTACCGACTCGAGGCAGGTGTCCCTCTTTCCCCGGGGCCCCTGTATTCTTCATCCTTTTGCCCTCGGCGAAACTGAAAGTTTGCTCCGCCTCCCCAACCTTTGGTTAAACACTTCAGTGGACAATCCCAGCTTTTCATAACTCGACAAAATCTCTCTGTTCTGCGTTAAATGGAAACCTGATACCGGGACAGGGACAAGAGGGCTGGCTGGGTGAGAAGATATCAACCGCCAGCCGGCCTCTTCCTAACCCGCCGCCGCCGGACTAGTTTGTTAACAGAAGTGTTAAAGTACATCAGTAAAACTTAAGGGCTGTTTTCCTTGGGAATATGAGCCCCTGTTGACAGTTGGTGGAAGAGTGACGAACGCCTAATCTAGTCAGCAGGATCTTCCAGTCCAGTAGCTCTTCCAACTGGACTTATTCATCTGCCACTTGGCATTTATTTCAGAGAGCCTGCTCGGTGAAAAGATCCCAGCCAGTTTGGGTGTCCGGCTAAGGCCCCTAACTCCCCCCCCCCGCTCTCTCGCTCTCTCTCTCGCTCTCTCCTCGGCAGCATTTCGAATTATGATGATTATGCATCTTTCAAATAGGCCAAGTCACGGGACGTTTTCCCATTTTAATTGTACATAACTGTCCCCGCTTCTTCCCTCCTCCTCCTCCTTCTGCCTTCCTCGGCAGTTTGGACTCTCACCGCCCCCTTCTCCTCTTCCCTGTCGCCCTTCTAGATCTGCATCGGAATGCAGAGCAAAGTTGTTGGGTGTTTTTTTTCCTCTCTCTCTTCAAGTTTTGAATTCCTCCATGATTTTTTTTTCTTTTCTACTTCTAGAAAGGCGGCTTAGGATAATTATTTCAGCTTTATTGAGGGCAGATTAGGAGAAGTCTGGATGCTGCGTTTCAATACGCGTTCTACATGCCTGGACAATGTCCCTATTGTTTGCTACTGTGTGTGAACCCATTCAAAATATACACTTTTTAACACCAACCAAAGTCCTGTCTAAATATACACAGTAAGGATGGAAAGACATCCATGACCCGTACAAATCTCTGTAAATCACACTTCCATCGCCGCCGAAACGAAACAAAGGAGTTACCAGCTCAAGATGCCGATTAAAATCGCCTTAAAAGCAACGCACCTAAGGATAAATGGAGGTGGACGGCGACCACAGAAGGCCGGCTTAGCTGTTGGGAATGTCAGCAATTTGGTTTCACCTATATATTTTTATATGCATTGCTCACGGTCACACACGCAAATACAGTATGCACAGATAAATATGAAGATTAAAAAAATATTTTTATGAAGCATTTTACTGCCCTTCTGGGTTTTTTTTTAAAATAATCCTGGGAACTAAAGGGGACACGAATCCCAAAGTAATAGTTGGGAGGCGCGATTGATCGGACGGGTGTAAAATGCCTAGACAACATCCAGAGAGTTTACAAAAGAGCTAAGAAGAGAGTATATATGAGGAGCAGAGCTGAAAAGGGATGAAAGAATAAGCTGCAGGGAAATCAAACCTAGGATTCGAAGACGCCACCCAGCAACCACCCCCACCACAGGTTTTACGGAAGAATTATTTCTTGCTCTTCAGAGATACGACTGTTCCCAAAACTGAACCTGACCCAAACCGTGCAGAGCCTCTCGGCGCTTCTGAAGGCCAATTTGGGCAGGTTGGCACTTCAGTCAAGTTCTGCCTAATGAATGGGGAGGGGGCCTCGCCCACGACCTCCAGGAATCCGGGGCTTTCCTTAACCCCGCCGATTTTGCTCCGCATTTCCAAGCTAGGTTGCTCGGGAGAAGAGCTTTCTGCTCCGAGAGCCCAGACTTGGGACAAAGTTTTCTCTTGGAAGTTACAGTACCTCTGCAAAATCCCAGCGGAGGGGGGGGGGAAGGAAAGGAGGGAAAGAAAAGATAGGAAGCTCCCGCTCTTCGCTCTCGAGCCCCGCACGCCCCCCATGCCCCCCCCCCCAGCCTGGGTTGCTCCCGGCGGGGTCAGCGGCCTGAGGATGGGCCTAATGATCTCATCTAGCTTTTCTTCCCCGGCGCTATTAGTGCTCAGATAGGCAGAATGAAGGGCAACTACGTGCAAATCATGTGTAAATCGTTTCCCTTCGGAGTCCTTTTATCCCCACTTGGCCCCGATCGCCTCCTTCTCCTTTCACCCCCCCCCCAACCCCTTTCCTTCCTTTTTCCTCTCTTCCCAAAGAGGGGAAGCGGCTCCCTTAAATGCCACGGTCAGCTTCGGAGTCTAATCCTGGATCTCATTTCAGAGAAGTAGTAGCGTCTGCCCTTGTACATTTTATTGCCTTATTTATCTAGGGAAGTGGGGGAGGCGGGGGAGACATGCCGGTGGAAGACGCCTCAGAGAAGTGGAAGTGCTCAGATTAGGACTTGGCAAGATTAACACACCAATGCGCCCGAGCTTCCCTCGCCTTCCTCCTCCTCCTCCTCCTCCTCCTCCTCCTCCTCCTCCTCCTCCTCAGCCGCCGCCGCCCCTCCCTCTGCTTCCCGACTCCCCTCCTCCTCGCCTTTGGGCGCAGCGGTAAGAGCCCTTTTTCTTACGTAGTCCCCGATGATTGGCAAGGCTGACAGTGATTGGCAGGGCGCTGCTATGGCGACGCCAAACGACACCCGCCAGGCCAATAGAAAAGCGAAACAAAATGCTTCGGCGCTGCACTCACGGTGGATTTAGGAGAGATATTATGAGGCTGTTGTCATTAGGGCGATCGCGGCCGAATCACTGAATCTGTTTTCGCCGCGGCGGCGGCGGCAGCCGCTCTGGCTCTGGAGGTGTGTGCGTGTGCGTGTGTAGTGCGTGTGCCTCTGGGTGTCTAAGCGAGCAAGCCGGCGCGCAGATGCCCGCCTGTACGTGGGTGAGGGTGTGTGAGTGCGAGTGTCCTGCGTGCGTGTGAAAGGTGGTGGGTGGGAGTGAGTGTGTGCGCGCGGGGGGAGTGTGTGTATACGTGTGTGTGCATGTCTGGGTTCGGATGAGGGTCTCTATGCGGGTGTGGATGCGCGTGGGGTGCGTGAGCCCCCTTTCCCTCCCCTCTTTCTCCTCTTTTTCATTCCCGTCGTCTGCCTCTTGCCTTCCTTTCTTTTCGCCTTGATCCCGACTCCTTCCTCTCGTCCTCCTCTCCTTCCTTCCTTCCTTCCCCCTCTGCCTCGCCCGGTCTCTCTCTTTCGAGCCCCTCCCCCGTCCGCCAGGCTGGGTCCCATGGTGTTCCGATCCCCTTTAGAGCTTTATCCCACCCATTTCTTTCTGCCAAACTTCCCCAGCGACCCGCACCACCACCACCGCTCGCTTCTTCTGGCCACTGGTGGCAGCAGCAGCAGCAGCGCCGGAGCTGGAGGCGGCGGCGGTGGCAACGGCGGCGCCGCCACCGGGTGCAGCGCCGGAGCGGCCGGTGGCGGCGGCGCGGGAGGAGGAGGAGGCGCCTCGCGGGGAGCCCCGGAAGAGCCGTCCATGTTCCAGCTGCCCACGCTCAACTTCTCCCCGGAGCAAGTGGCCAGTGTCTGCGAGACGCTGGAGGAGACGGGGGACATCGAGAGGCTGGGCCGGTTCTTGTGGTCCTTGCCGGTAGCGCCCGGAGCATGTGAAGCCATCAACAAGCACGAGTCCATCCTGCGGGCCCGAGCGGTGGTGGCCTTCCACACGGGCAACTTCCGAGACCTTTACCACATCCTGGAGAACCACAAGTTTACCAAGGAGTCGCACGGCAAGCTGCAGGCCATGTGGCTGGAGGCGCACTACCAGGAAGCCGAGAAGCTGCGCGGACGCCCCTTGGGGCCGGTCGACAAGTACCGCGTCCGCAAGAAGTTTCCCCTGCCGCGAACCATCTGGGACGGCGAGCAGAAGACCCACTGCTTCAAGGAACGGACTCGCAGCCTCCTGCGGGAATGGTACCTCCAGGACCCCTACCCCAACCCCAGCAAGAAAAGGGAACTGGCCCAGGCCACCGGCCTGACGCCCACGCAGGTCGGCAACTGGTTCAAGAACCGGCGGCAGAGAGACCGGGCGGCGGCCGCCAAGAACAGGTCAGTAGGGCGGCCCCAGCTCTCTGGGGGAGGAGGGAGAACGCGCACCCCTTGGCACCCCTGCCCTCTTGTTTCGGGCCGCCGATGGTCCCCCGGGAAAGCCTCCCTTCGGAGGCGACGGCCCTTAAGAAAGCGGCCAGCTCCCGGGAGGTCGCAGAAGAGAGCCCGACGTTCCCCGACCTCTCGGGGGGAGAAGGTTGCCTTTTCAAGTCCGAAACCGGCGCGGTGCAACCATGCTTTTCTGGGCATCTGGGTCGGGAGAGCTTGTTTCGCCTCTTTCTTGGCTGGCGATCCAAGGCCAGGTTCAGTTTAGGCCCGAAAGGGTTCCGTCTCGGAGCCGATTCCAAAGTTCGTGGGGGTCTTCCTTGAGCCTGCTCCCCCCCCCTCCGCTTTCAATTCCAATCCTCTTTCTCCCCGAAAAATAGACACACAACCCCCCCCCCCAAAAAAATCTTCTGGATGTGTGTGTGTGTGTGTGTGTGAATGCGCGCGTGTCTTCTTGCCTACCGGCGGGTGCGTAATTCTCGCCGCCAGCTTTAACTAGGGCGCAGAGTCCTCTAAAGCCGAGGCTGGGAGGGAAGCCTCCTTCTCCCCGGGTCGCTTGGCCCGATACAAAGGAACGGGCCGTTCTTTTCATTTCATTTGGATTGTCCTTGCCAGTGTTTGAGGCGCGTTTCTCTCTTTTGTCGCGGGTTGGCAAACGGCCATTGCGAGAAACAGCTCAACAACAACTACCTCCAAAGGCCTCGAGCTGCCGTCAGCAGGAAAGCGTCTGCCTTGATTGATCTGGGTCGGGCCCTGGAAGGCTAGGACTTTTCGCTTTTTCTCCTGACCGGCCAGCTTTCCGCGCGGCGGTGGGGCTCTCAGAGCGAGGTCTCCGGATCCCCTGCCGCTTACTTCTGAGTAGACGGAGGAAGATTCCCCCTTCCCGGAGAGAGAGCTTCTGAGAGAGAGAGAAAAAAGGGCTCTTCTTTTGTCCTCATTAATGCCGTTAAAAAACGAGAACGAGAGAGAGCAGAGAGGAGAAGATAAGGATGCATTATTATTATTATTATTATTATTATTATTATTATTATTATTATTATTATTATTATTAATAATAATAATAATAATAATAATAATAATAATAATAATAATAATAATAATAATAATAATAATAATAATAATAATAATAATAATAATAATAATAATAATAATATAAAAAAGGAAAGCATCTAAAATAGTTTCCAAAGTTGTTTTTCTTCCCACATACAGGCAGGTTCTTTGGGGTTCAGATAGCTTGACTGAAGCGTTTTTATGAGTGTGTAAATAAATATATAGGGCGGTATTGCAGGCAACTGGATGCTAGAACTTTATTAGACTACTATATGATTCGAGTTTCTCTGCTTGGTTATTGATTCAGAACGCTTCTATAGTTTTAACATGGCATCCAAAAAGGTAGCAGCTGCATGAAATAATGTAGGGAGATAAAACCCTTCTTCTTCTTTTTTTTTAACCAAGTTGATTTTTCTAATTCCGTGTTGTTTATATTGTTAAACTTTGTTCCAAATGCTGGGGCAGGGAAATAAAGCAAGTGAAATATTGCCGTAAAACTATTTTTCAGTTGTATCTGTGAGAGAAGGCATATAATCCCACACCAGCAAAGCATGAGAGTTGTAAATGTTTGGACTGAATGGTCGAGATTAATGTAAAAGGCATGTAACGTGGAAGAGAAAAATAAGTCATTGAATAATCACAATAATCACAATAAGGAAAGCGGCAGTAGTAATAAACGCAGTAGTATAAATATAGTGGAAATGACAAGGCGATCTATTTTTAAAAAGCAGTTCACTGCCGGGTGAGAAAAGAATTAAAAATATCCTCAGATCCTTCTTAAAAGGGATTTGAAGGTTCTACACGGACGTTTTTATTTTCATTATTTGATCCCCTTTGCTAAATTAGATACAATCTCGCTCTCGCTCTCGCTCTCTCTCGGGAGGGATGCGATGCGATTCATACCCCCCCTATCCCACCCACCCCCACCCCATCCCAAATCTTCAGTGGCTCAAGGCAGTTTGCATTGAGCCGAGGGTGTGGGGTCGCGTTGAGAGTCTTCTGCCAGGTGCCCGATAGTTTTGGTGGGTCGGAATCCCCCCCACCGCCCCCTCTTCAGCGCCGGCTTTGGTCAGCAGCGGCAGCCGAGCTTCCTTTGTCTGGCTGTGCGGTGCGGTGCGGGGCTACCAAACGGGGCTGGAGCAATTCAACCGTCCTCTCAGCCGCTCAGAAAAATAGACTCGGAGGAACGGCGGGCTTTTCTTCTCTCCGGGATGTGCAGAGACTGAAGGTGCCCAGCACTTCGCAGATGTTCGTTCCCCTCCCCCACAGCCAGGCCCGTCACTTTGTTTTGCTGTTTGTTTACATTGCGCCCATTACAGGGTTTTTTTTTCCTTCTGGGTGGCGTTCCGGGGAAGCCCCGGGTGGGGTGGGGAGGAGGAGGAGGGAGCTTCTCCCTCGCTGCCGACCACCCATCCTTTGTGAGTCGCCCGTTGTGGTTCGAAACTGGGTTTGTCCCGCTGGCGGAAGGGTGCGTGCGAGGAGCAGGAACTTAAGGGGAGTGAGGTTCTAAGAAGGCCCGGGATCTTCCCCCTTCTGCCCGCCTGAAAGCGAGCGAGAGGAGACGCCATCTCCAAATAAAGCAGCCCGCGGGAGTGACGGGCAGAGGGCTGTGCGCGGGTGCGTGTCAGTTAGGTGCCAATGCAAATTCCCTGTCCCCGCGTGAGTGCGTGTGCTCCCACTTTGCTTGCTCGCCCAGAGAGGCGAACCTGAAGCCAGCGGCGAGGGATCTTTGCTGGCGTTTTCTCTCTCCCCCGATCTGATCCGTTTGGAGGGAGAGGGGAGGCAGGGCCGGGGGTGGGGGGCGGGCAGGGGCGACCCCGGCTCGAAACCGAAGGTGGCAAGGCCGGCAGACGGCTGCTCCGGTTTTTGAGAACTAAGGACGCAGCGGAGAGGGAGGAAGTCTGGCCGGGAAAGGAAGGGGGGGCGGAGGAGAGAGGCTGAGCAGACGCGAGGGGTCAGGCTAAGCTGGGGCGAAAGAAAACGGCGGTGGGGTCGAGCTGGGGAGAAGGCTCGGACCGGCCTCGGATCCCAGCTCCTCTGCCTTGAGAATCCCACTGGCTCCGAGCGCGCTGCGCATTTGCGCGGCCCGAGAGCCAGCCTGAAGGGCGCCACCTCTCCTCTGCCTCTTTCTGTGTGGCTCTGCTTCTGAGCGAAGGTTTGTCCTGTTGGTTTGTCTCCCCGCCTCCTGTAGGCTCCAGCACCAGGCGATCGGACAGAGCGGCATGCGGTCCTTGTCAGAACCTGGCTGCCCGACTCACAGTTCGGCGGAGTCTCCGTCCACGGCGGCCAGCCCCACTACCAGCGTCTCCAGTTTGACAGAAAGAGCCGAGACGGGGACATCCATCCTCTCGGTAACCTCCAGCGACTCAGAATGTGATGTATGATAATGGAAAGGAACAAAAGCTAAGAAAATAATAATAATAATAATTAAAACAAAAACTAGCAGAAGGCAAAGTGAACCCCCATCCCATCCCGAGCAAGCGCGAGCAGACTCCCTCGACGAACTGTCCCAGCTCCCCGAGGAAAAAAAAAAGCCACCTCAGAACAACCCTAGAAAGAGAACCGAAAAAAGAGAAGCAGACACTTAACCGAATTTAAAAATAAATAGAACCAAACCTTACTTAACAAATAAAAAGAAATAAAACACACAATCCACTCAGTAAAGGAACAAAACAAAATTAACGTTGTGAATTTCTGATGCTGCAGCTGGGAAATAATAATTGTGATAATACTGTGCGATTATGAATATTATTACTGGAAAAGGGAAAAGAAAGAAAAAGAAAGAAAGAAAGAAAGAAAGAAAGAAAGAAAGAAAGAAAGAAAGAAAGAAAGAAAGAAAGAAAGAAAGAAAGAAAGAAAGAAAGATGAATGACATTTGTATTCTTTGTAGGACAAAAAGCACATTTGAGCGCTTTTCTTTTTAATTTTTATAAATTTTATTTTAATGTTTGCGCTTTCCCATGGACTGCATTACACCCATTTTGCATGATAATGATTCAGTTCACATCTGGGGAAAATATAATATTCTCTATACTAAATGAACACAATAATAATAAAGACTAGGGTGCGGGGTGGGGGGGTGGGGAGGAAAACACCTATCAAAGTTGTACAAAAAGAAAGAAAAGCTTTTTACAAAAAATTAAAGGAACTCTTTGAAGAGGGAAATAACTAATGTTTATCACTTTTTGTTGGGTTTTAATCAGCTGATCTTTTTTTCCAAATACAAGTGACGGTTTAAAGTACATGCAATTGGTTTGCCCCGCTCCTCTTCCTCTCTCCTCCTCTGTTGTTGTTATTTTTATTGTTTTTTTAAAAAAATTGTTATTCTTTTGTTCAACAGACAATCATTTTCTTCCTAAGCACCTTTTTTTCTACACTTCTGTCACTGCCTGTGTGGGTACTGGTTATAAATGTGGAAAAAGAATAGTTATGACTGTAACAGATTTTTATTTTTATTTCAAAATTTTATATGAATTATGTATATCTTAATGATGAGGTCATTTTCCCCAGTTTGTAATATATGTGTAGAAAATACTTGTATATGATACTTGCTCTTCTCTTCTTGTGTCCCTGTCTTGCCCTCGCCCTTCCCCTCCCTTCTCTTTCCTTCTTAAAAAAAAAAGACAGAAAAGAAACATTTTCCCTGACTTGGGTTTCTTGCACAAACGTAGCTGTCAAGAGGTGACAGACTAGGTTTTCAAAAGGGACCTCAGTGATAGAAGAAACGAGGCTTCTGGCTCCACTGTAGTTTTCTTATGCAAAAGCATTTTGAGTATTTAAATAGCAGCTGTTGAGGTCTCTTCTTAAATTCACGTAGGATGCTTATGCCACTGTTTCCTTTACTGCGTGTCTATCTCTATGTACAAACTTTCTTAAAAAAAAATCAAATACAGTATTCCATTTTTTTTCTTATCTATTTAGTGATGTTGGTGTGTTTTCTGTATTGCTGGTAATTGTTTCCTGCTCTTATTTCTCCTCCTCCCACAGAGAAACTGGGCTTCATGCTAAAAAGGTATATCCCTGCCAGCTTGTTTCAGTAAAGAGGTGCCTAATGAGCGATAGGGCTTCTGGCTCCCGAAGCCACTTGAACAGCATCATTTGGGGCTCAGCCCACAAGGCCCCTTGCCGCATAACCCTACATGGGTCTACTAAAAAGTAAGAGAAATAAAGTCCATTGGCCGAGATGAGGCTGACTCGCAGGAGAAGCAGAAAAGGTTGCAGCCCTAATTGCCCAAAGGCTTGCTCTAAGGCTTGCCCTTTCAGCTCTGTAGGATTCCTACTGGTGGCAATCTTAGGAGGTGGTTGGAAAAAGTTTCCGTTCACTCAGAGTCAGTTTGCTGGAACTAAACCTCCACTGAACTCCATTAACTGATCAGAGCGCATTCAGGATCCAGCTTGAAAATCCCCCAGTATAATGACTAGTGAGCCTTTGGCACATATGGGCATGCTTTTAAAACATATTTTGGGGCACGGGAGTTGGGGCGACAGTTACGTTCAGCTAGGTATGGCCAAATGAGGGAGAGGTGGATCTGGGAGGTCTCAAAACCTTGTTCTGTGCTCCTAGGCGAATGGCGGACCTCAAACTCCTTGCCGAGTGCTCCTGGCTAAAGAAGACTACGGTTTTCCTCCAGACACAAGTTTACCCCTTCAAATTGCTAGAAGGAGATAGAGGGGCCTAGTTTAAAGCAGCAAGAGGGATAAGGAAGCGTGTTCGGGCACCTTAATACCTACTATCGAGGATGATCACAAGGTCTTTTGCCAGGTACAGTCCTTGGACAAAGAGACTCTCCTGATGCATCCGCCTTGTGATTGGTCTTAGCTGGCTTTTCCTTCAAAGAAGGTTGGAAAGTCCCTCAAGTGGTACCCGAGTTTACCTGGCCTGCCTTGGGGGAAAGGGGGGGGGGGGTGATGGCTGCTAAGCCAACCTCTGTGGCAGGTGCTCTAAATGAATGTTCTTGTCAGGAAGAGGCACCTACTTCTTCTGCCCATTATGCCTAGATTGGTGCCGCTCAGCACATTGACGACAGGAAGGGCCCTATTACTGCCCTTCAAAGGCATGGCAACACGTTGAGGGGTCTGGATCCCTCTTTAGACCGCATCCTGCCCTTTTGAGCCCTGAAAGTGGACAGGGCTGTATCCTCAGGAATAGCCTCTCCCTCAGTCCCCCAGCTGGGATATTGGGAGCTGGAATCCCACTGATGGCCCTAACTTAAGGACGGATCATGTAGACAGCTGCTTTTCCATAAGATTCCACTTCTGTCCTGTTTTCCCATTCCTTCCTTCCTTCCTTCCTTCCTTCCTTCCTTCCTTCCTTCCTTCCTTCCTTCCTTCCTTCCTTCCTTCCTTCCTTCCTCCTCCAATCCTTGGTCCAAATTATGCGTTTCGGTGGCGTTGTGCTTTCCTTAGGTGAATTCCAAATAAGAGTCTAAGATGGGTGGGCTTTTTTGTTTTGTTTTTCTCGGTCTGCAACTTTAAAAGCAAACACGACAGCGATACAAGCCTCCCAAAGCAAACTAAGGGAGTCCTTCATTAATCAGTTTACGGCTCCTCCCCCCAGTGCTCAGGAGCTGCTTAATGCGCTGAAAAGGCCCATTCTTTGCCCGGACGAAGAAGGGTCCTGCGTCACCTTCGGCGCATTCAAAAGTTTTCGGCTTGGCCCGGGGCTGGTTAGTCAAGCGTGAATTAAGAAGAGGTGAATTCTAAACGTGTTTTTACTTGAAAATACAATTTTGAAACGTTGATTGGGATTAAGGAACTAACGTGCCTGGAATGTTTCTTGACCATTTCGAAACGCGTTTGGGATTTCCGAAATATCTCCCTCTTGTCGTCTGATGTGAGGCAGGTGTGTGTGTGTGTGTGTGTGTGTTAGGAAGAGATGTTTGATTTGGGAGGCCTGGTGTTTTTAACCAGAGGAATTGGAGTAGCGCAATATTTTAAGAGGGAACGTTGCTGCTAGTTCGGACAAAACCCTAGTTTGCTTGAGAATCAGTCCCATTGGATTTACGTCTAGCAAAACCGGGTGGCTGTGGTCTGTTTGGGGGCTGAACGACCGGCTGAAGCCCCACCGATTTCAGGAGAAACCACCAAGGCGCGCCAGGTCCCCCTCTTCCTTGAAGCGCCAGGTGGGAGTTTGAAGCTTTTGGCTTGATCTGAATCGTTCCCACTGCCCCCTCCCCCCCTTTTTTTCTTTTTTTTTTCTTTTTAAAAAATAACGGCTCGCCACCGAGAAAACAGGGTCAGAGGAGAGAGAAAGAGAAACCCACTGACTTTGTCTGCCTCCTGAGCCAGTTGAGAGATTGTGCTTCCGGACTTAGGGCGTAGAGAAAAGCTGGAGGTTTCAAAAGTAAGAGGAAAATGCGGGAGAGTTGAGATGGCTTAATTGGAACGGCGGAGCCACGGCAGCAAAGAGACTACATAGGCAGGAAAGGACTTGCTCTCTCGAGCTTTTAAAGGCCTTAAAAAGATCAGCCCGACCACACTGACAGAAATAAAAGCCGGCCTTTCCCCACAGAGCTCCCTAGAAATACCCCCACCCCGCTTGAGTTAGAAATAATAGCAAATATTTGTAGCTTGGATGGTGGTGGTGGTGGTTTGTATTCCGAGCAAGTTCGGAGAACAAACCACCACCAACATACCCTCCCTGAGTTCTGCGTCGCTGTAAAATAGGTTTAGGCCGGTTCCTGCGAGAACCTGATCTGCTTAATCTAAAGCCCTTTCCTTCTCTCGGATTTGCCTGGAATTGCGTGCTTTGCAACCGGGTTCAAACTCTGGGATGCAACTTCCTGATACTGAATCTCTCTAGATTCTAGAAGAAAGAGGAATCTGCTCTTGTGCTCAGGAGGGTCGCTCGGCCCCTCTCCAAGCGATCGGCTTGTAACATTGGCGGGAGGCGAGAGTAAAGGAGAGCGGCCATTTGGCCTCTCGGCGAGCCTCTTCCCCACTTTAACAGAGAAAAAGCGCTGCACGCAATCCGGAGAAAAATGCAGACATGTTTGACCGAATTCTAGACTGTGGTGAAGAGGATTTATTCCCAAGTAATACTGTGCGGGAGACACCAAAAAGCCAACTCAAGTGTATAGGGACTGCTTTCAATTGACTTTTAACAACCCAGTTCACAAGCAGCCCGAAGTGGGGCCTTAACAATATTCACTTCGAGGTCACTAAGTCGGCTGTTAGCCTCTCACCTGCCTCGAAATGGAGAAATAAAGGAATATCTGACCCATCGTGCCATATTCTCTTGCTCTATGTCGAAAAGAGCGAGAAGGGCTAGACCAGAAGCGGCAGAAATCGGCTAGACCTTTTCCAAATCGGTGTGAAACGTGCTGGCCTGATTCATACAAATTTTAGGCATTTGTTTGGGGTCAACTCCTCCCCAGGTAGAAGAAGCTCCCTTGACCTCCCATGTAGCCACAAAGAGCAGGTGAAAATGGAGGGTTTTTTTAGCAGGACTAGAGATTGCACGTGGCCCGATTGGTCTCACAAGGTTTATCATAAAACGCTCCTTGTTCATTTTATGAAGTTCCCCCTGATTTCTTGGTAGTGGACTGCAGAACAGAAAGCGAAGTGTTTTTTTTTAATTCTGTGTATGCGTGTGTATTATTTTTTTTTTGCAAATTAAGCAATTTGGAATTATTCTGAGTCATATAAGTGCTTCTCTGATCCCAAGGATGGCAGGAAAAGCCTCCAAATCACATTTTCTTCCATTGCTTCCGAAGAAGATCTGCTGTCCGACATGAACCGTGTGTATTCAGGAACAAATCTGGTTAATTCAAGGGAGGCTTCCTTTTAGTTATAAACGGCAGGGCTAGCGATATTTCTGGCCACTAATGTCACCGTTAAAGTTGGCAGAAGTGAGATCAATGCATGTTATTTAAGAATTTTATTTTCCTCAGAACTGACTCCCTGTATGGTGAAATGGAAGTGGGTAGAGGCGTTAGGATGGCGGCTAGACTTTGAGAACAAAATCACCCAAATGTTTGAGTTGGATGCTCCAGATCCCAGGCTCAGTGATAGCCAAGGTCCAAGGACTTTTAACCCCAGATCTGAGCTGAGCACCGTGAGATAAATTCTTCTTGGTTGTATGTCACTTGGAACTCTTAAAAATAACCAGGCAGAATGTAGATGATGAGACTAGGATTCCTAGTTGTTGCCTTTTGACTTATGTGAGGGGCACTTGGTTCTGTAATGTTTGTGCTTTGGAATCCTGAGGTCGTGTGAACTCCCCATCCCACCCCACCCGGGCTTGCAGAAACACCCCCCTCCCAATCTTTTTACATGGAAGCAAGACTAAATTATTTCCAATGGTCTTACTTTAAAATAAGGGCAGCCCCAGGCCTGATTTAGTGAGATAGGAGACCATGTTGGGATCGAAGTGGTTTATTCCAGTTAAATTCTCTTTGGACTGCCGTTTTTTATTTCACTAGCGATTTGGGGCCTACAAAGCTAGTTTTCACAGCGCTGTGCTGGCCAGCAACGCTATAAATCACCAGCGAGGAAATGCCCTTTGTCATTCTGCTTTTCTTTGGCTGGCAGGGCAGACCGCAAATTTGGAGGCTCTTACTATCGAGGATGCTTTGAAAGAACTGGAGGCTTCTAAGGCCGGATCCTCCACAACGCGGGCCTTTTAATTAGAGCTCTCCTCCTCCTTACAGTTGTACACACACAGAGAGAGAAATCACCGCAGCAGGCAGATGAACGAACTTGTTGTAGCATTTGCATTAGAAACCTAAATGGCTGATTGAGGTGTAAATCTATGAAAATCTGCCTTTAAGCCTTCTCTCCCGCTCTCTTCCTACCTCTCCTCGGCTCCCTACCAAAGCCATCTGCCCTGGGAAGATAGGGCCTATCGAAGATGGCCAAACTAGGCAGGGAGGGGGAAGCTTACGGCTTCTTCCCCCCCCCCCCGCCCCCCTTGCTTTGGCCGATCGTTATCGACAAGTCCCTTCTCCTGTATTAGTTTATTATCCAAGGCAAGCTGGACTGTTGATTAAGATGAAATGACTCGGAAGCTAAAGTGCGTTTGATCAATAGGCAGGAGGAAAGCCGCAGGACCTCGGAGAAGGCCAGATGGCAGGGCAGAGAGGCCCGTCAGGCGGAGCGGCAAAGAGGCACCGGGGAGCTAGAGGGCAGGAGAAAGACCAGAGCAGCCTCCTGCAGTTGGGTGCTCTTCAAGGGCTTAGGAGCACAACTCCCAACAATCCTAGTAGCATGGGTGTTGTAGTCCTGTAAAGCTGTGTAGGCCCCGAGCTAGGAACACTGACCGAGGGCGAGATCCAAGTTTAGGGGCAATCTATAGGGAGGAAAAGAGAGAGGAGAGAATCCGCAGAAAGGAAGAGGACCTTCTGTACCCAAGGCTCTTTCCCCCTCCTCTCCCCCCCCCGAAAAAAACTACTGAAGGCAGCCCGCAGCCTCCTCCATTTTGGTCCTTCCAAGTGTATATCCGGTTAGAGAAAATTCTCGGCCCTCTTCCATTCGGCGGAAGCTGGCTCTGAGCTTATAGGAGTCCTGCAAATATTTCCCAGCGTCGGGATTGACTCTAGATTAAGCAGACTGAGCTTATTGGGTCGCTTTTCCAGCTCTCATTTCACTCGTGGCCCTGTGCAAAAAGAAATTGATTCGGAGTCTTGCCTTTAACACGGAAGTAATCCCTGAGGCCTTGAAATCTCGCGGTGTCGGCTCTTCCGCTACCCGCCTGAAATGCTCGGTTTGAGGGCAACTTGGTTTCTTGAGATGGAGTGGGAACGCCGCGGGCCACGGAGTTTGAATGGTCGCTCCGAGTTGTCCTCGAAGGTTATTCCAGTGGGTGAATACAAGAAAAGAGCTACTTGGAAACCTCTCTTGAGATTTAATTCCGACTCCAAAGGACCATTTAATGTGACAGAGATCATCTGTTGCACATAGTGAAGTTTTGCCCTATATTATCAGGCAAAGGCGAAAACAATAACATTCCCAAATAGCTCTAAAGAGGGAAATAACGCTAATACTATGGGATGATTTCCAGAGTCTGGACTGCTTTTCCTTCCTTCTGACCCGAAGTTTTGCACCCCCTGTTCGGAGAAATGCTTTTCTCAATTGAAGGGAGAAGATCATTTTCCGAGAGGGTCGATTCTCACTTTGTTAGTAAAGCACCTAAAATCGTTTATAGAGCTTCCCGGAAAATTCCCCGAATTACTTTCTTGTGAAAGTAGAGATCCGGTTCTTTGTAGTTGTGAGCTTGCTTGCCTTGTGCTGTCCAGGTAATATGTAGTAGGTCCTTTGTCCAGCCCGTAAAGAAATCGCCTGGAAGACCCCACCCCGCTCCCCCAATCTTATATTTTCCTCCAGCGTCTTTGTGTGCCTCTTTCCGCCCCCCCCCTCCCTTTGCCTATTGACAGCGAGTGCGGATGGGAGGGTAGCTCTTCCTGGTCAGGATCGGTTTTGGAGCCTTTTCAAGATGCCTCGGCTTGATCAATTACAACTGGCTCTTGCGAAGGAGACGCCTGAGTCTCGCCTGTTTGGCCCCCTTCCTCTCCAGCCATCAGTGAAAAGAAACGGGGACGTCGGTACCCTGGCATGGCTACGATTTCCTCGGTTAGCTGAGCACAACTTTCTCTATTCGTGCTCATTCATGCAGCTCCTTATCGAGCGCTATGCTGGCCTGGCCTGTCCTGGATTCAGCCGCCCCCCCCCCCCCGCGCGCCTGTGTGGAAACATAGCTGGAGAGGACCTACATACAATTCCATAATCTTTTCCTCCACATATGGATCCTGCCCACCACCCAGGGAATCGGCACCATTCTAACAGCCCAGACATTTCCTTCCCTCCACAGCGTTATATTCTGCCTCCCCCTCTTTACACCATACAGTAATTACAGGGTCGTCATTGTTGTAAGCACATTCAACACACACTCTCTGGGCATCTTATGAACCCAAGCAACCCCAATGCAGGTACATGCAAGAAAACGTGAAGACATTAAAGCAATCCATCTATACGTACCCAAGAACCTTGGTGACTCCTCCCTCCTGGCCACTCTTCTTTCCCCTCTTTATTTTGTGGAGTAGTGAATTAGGAAGAAGTTAGTGACATGTATAAGAGTTTAAGGACCCCCCTTTCTATGGAAATTAGGAAGCCAAAGGGGAACGGAATGCAAGGAAGTCTTAACAAAAATGGCGAGTGGTTACATTGAGCGCCAGCCTCAAGAACTAAAGGCCAGGAGATTTAGTCCTGTGTATGCAGCGGAGGAGTTGAGCAAACAGCAGAGTTCAAATTCTGCCTGGAAAGGGGGATGGGCAACGGAAAATGGAAGGCTCTTTCATTCAAGCCTTTCTGGATGACTTAATGTGCCACTTAGTCTGCAAGTATGGTTTTTAAAAAGTCAAGATGGCAGCCAAGTGGTGCATATAAAAACCAGGCAAAGCTTTGATTACATCTTCACGGCTGCCATCTTGACTTTATTTTTTACCATACTCTGCAGATACTTGTAGCCTGAGTGAGAAGACTGCCACTCTCAGATGGCTTATCCAGAGTGTGACCTTTATTCTGGGTCCTTTTGGGGCTACTAAACTGAAGAGAACACTGGACTTTCTCCCCCCAAAAAATCTTTTTCCTGCAGCAACATCCTTCAGCATCAAGAACTAGACACTGCTAATTTAAAGCACCATCTACCTTTTCTTTGTGTCAGTACAAAGCAATAGCATTATAAAATTGGGTGTCTGCATTGCCCAGCCTATTTCTCTTCCTACTGCTTGTTAAATCATGCTGTTCAGATCTGGGTTGGGGGTGGGGGCAGTACAGGGACATTGATTGACCTTCTCTACTTTCTCTACATCACTAACCAAGAGCAAAACATCCACCACCAACAGAGACATGGCACCCAAATATATTGAGGCTGGTATTCATTCTGCAGTACCACAATTTGGGGCCTCTGCTGTGAATTTCCAAGCTGATTGCTCTGCCTGCTTCTTCCACAACAACAGTTACACTTCAAAGTTCAACATGGTGAAATGGGAAGGTGTCTTTTGATCATAATGGTGCTTCTAAGAATTTGTTTTACAATAAATTGAGTATTGAACTACTGGAAATGAATAGCTATTGGGCAACCTCACCTTATTTACAAGAGGAAGACAATTAATTGCAAGGAAATTGGCAAATAATGTGAACCTTCATTATTTTCAGAGCTTGTAACAAGGGAAAATAAGGCCACTTATTCTATGCTGATGCTATTTTCAGAGATAAAATCATTGAGTTCTGTTCTCAGTTTGGTTAGAAACCTGGAGAGGAGTTACTTTAAGCATAGTGGACCAGGGAGAAAGCAGGGATAATGGGGGCTGCAGGGGCTAGTCCAGGCAAACACCACACACAGTTACACAACCTGAAGCCATGAAAGGACAATATCAGACTGAAGCCATGACAGGACAATATGAGATTGAAAAAGCTATTTTTATTATAGTACATAGAATGGGAACACACAGTTGTTGACATCACCAGCTTGAGATCAGTATTGTGCGACCAAAAGGGAATATTTGATTGGTCATGGCTTTCCCTTTCTAAAGTAGAGATGAGGAAAGACCCTACTTATTTTCAAGAAAAGGAATGCCTCAGATTGATGCTCCTCTGGGCTGGGCTTGATATAAGGCTACTTACATTTGATCAAAAAGAACTTCCCTTGAAGAGTTCCCAGGGCAGATGAGATGAAAGTCAACCAGAAGATGGAGCTGGATACAACTCTGCTCTGGAACCAGTGCCTTTTTTCCTGCTGAAGCCCAGCCTTTTGATCCTACACAGGAGCAGAAAAGGTTCCTCAGGAGGAGAGCTTGGAGGGGGAGGTGCTCATTGCCCACATCAGCATGTTTCTCCTCTGAGATTCGGCCCAAGGAAAGAAGCTGCTTATTTTGAAGCAGGGGCTTTCATTTCAAAAGTAGGTCCTTGAAAAATGTCTCGCAAGGCATTCTAGAAGACTTCCCAAATCCAGCTCTCCATTGGAAGAACTAGAAGGGGTGTTACTTGGATCAGTGTTCCTCAACCTCAGCAAGTTTAAGATGTGTGGACTTCAATTCCTGGATTCCCCAAGAGAGTTAAAGTTCACACATCTTAAACTGGCTAAGGTTGAGGAAACAGACTTAAATGCGTGTCACAACATAGTCGGCCTCCACTTTTCCTTCAGTGGCTGAAGAAACGGCTTAGAGGTCATTTCCTATCGACTGCCAACATAACTGTTAAAGAGCTGTGCTGGGAGGAGACGATATCTGGCTGGAAACCACACCGGTTCTTGAGTAAAAGCGCTTTGGGCGTCTTTGGGGGTTTGTGGACTTGGTTGGCAGAGTGTGCTGCCCTCTAACGGCCTACCAGAGGATGCGTGTTTGAGGTGGGGGAGAGCGATCCATCGGGAGGGTCAGCAGTCGCTCACTCTGTTAGAGCAATAAAGATGTCCTTTGCTTGTGGACGGTGGACGGAGCGTGCGTCAATTTTTAGCTCCGGCCAAGATTCCAAGTACCTTTTGAAGAGCAAAGTTCTTTTGAAAGTCTGAACTGGGCCATCTGCATTGGGGTGGGGGGTGGGGGGTGGGGGTGGGGCGGCAGGCAGTGTCCTTTCTTTAGATGTAATCATCGTCGTCGTCGTCGGCTCTAAGACTCACCGGTTTAAGACGCTAATTCTATTAAATAATAACGAAAGGGTCACGAAAGGCAATGATACCGGATCAGAAGCAGGTAAGTAAGCTGGACTTTAATTCGAATCCGAAGGCAGAGGAGATCACAGCCTCTTCATAGGATACTTGCAGAGTTCACACCAGCTGGAGAGAGGAGGGAGCGAGCGAGCGAAAGACTGCAATGCAGATTCATTCATTAAACATGAAAGGTTAGTGCAGGAGAGGAGAATCGTTTAGACGTTTAGGTAGGAGCCGAGCCGGAGTGTTTCTCTCTCTCTCCCCCACTTCCAGCCAACCATCCACCGATTGCCTCGCGCGCCGCTTTTCAGTTCGCATTACAAATCGTCTCAGCTGGAGACCCCGTGGAGACGCCTTATAGGCCCCCTTCCCCCTCCCGATTTATTTCAAATCTTTGTATTACCTTTCCTGGTGTAACCAGATTGCTATCGCTTTGCAAAGGTAACGGCTCCGTTTGCAGGTCACGGTTGTCCACTGTTAATTTCTGCTTCCTACTTTGAGTTTGTGGGAAACACTGAGCCAGCAAGCAAACGCCTGACTAAGCTTAAACGTGGTTGTCCAGAATTGGTTGTTCAGTGCACGGTGTGCAGCCTGAAGATGTGTGGACTTCAATTCCCAGAATTCCCTAGCCGGATTCCTCTCCACGCCAGAAAGATTACTGTGATCTGGGACACTGTGGAACAGTCTTTGTCCATCCTTAGGAAGTGTCACTACTGGGGGAGAGGGCAGTGGAATGGAGCATCCTGTAAAAAGCTTCAAAGCTGAGCATCCACATCTGAAAGAACACTCAAATATATTTGCCTGGAAGGCCGGATCTGCCACTCAGTAAGAACTCCCCAGTATATATTCTGGGTCTTTTCTCCTCCCTCCTGGATGGCACAAAACACAGCAAGACATTTGCTCCCTCCCTGCCTGCCTCCCTGCCTGCCTCCCTCCACCTTGCAAATCCCTATCATGCTTTAATCGCCTCTATTTTGAACAGATTTGTCAATACCTCTCATAGTAGGCAAGGTGATTGGCTTCTTTCACTGGGCTTTGTAGCCCCCTCTCACTGAGGGGGGAAACACATTCATCGGTGGGTGGGATGTATTCAGCAATAGAGCAAAAATGAAGAGGGTCTGGCTTTAAGACTCTGCCCAGAATTTTTTAGGCTGATTTGTCTACTTATACCCCATCTGTATATCTCCTAAGTTTAAACAATGTACAATAAAGAAACATGGGAAGACACGAAGGCAGGAATAGCTCTAGAAAGGAGAAAGCAAGCCTTGTTAGGTAGAGCTAACTGGCCGGGCCCCCTAGAATGGGATTACTGAAACTGACTAGTTGCTAGGTAGCTATATAGCCTCTTCCAGGAGGAAGTGATTGAAACTGACAGCTATAAGGGAGCTGGCAAACAGACAACAAAACAATCCAACCTCCCTAATTTGTTTCTGGAGACTGGAATAAACAAAATCAGAACTGCTTCACCGGAAGGCAAACATACTTTTCAAAACTGAAAAATTAGAACAATGAAGAAAAAACAAACACCCCCCCCCCCACTCTTGCTTCTTTCTCAAAATAAATAATGAAGATCTATTCATTTCAGAACACTGTTAAAGAGGAAGAGTGCTAATACACCTCTTTGTCTTTCCCGGATGAAATAACCCTCCCCTTTGCCTTGTTGAAAGCTAGAAGAGAAATTGATGTGAAAATAGGGAGATGACTAGTATAAAGGGAATTCAGGGAAGGGGCTACTGCTGAGGGCAAAATCAGCTGCAACACTGGGCAAGGGGCTCGGTTTGCACCTTCCAACGCTCCCCCATACATCTCTGATCACACCCACAGCAGGTCAGCTGATTTTATCTCAAAAATAAACAGTGACAAGGGTTACACATTTTGCAGCCGTGGTGGGATAGTGTCAACTTAAGAGGAAAAATACTGTTTTCATAGGTACTCCTAAGTGATATCTTAAAATTGTTATAGGCTGGGGTGATATGGGAAAATGGTGGTTGTTGTTAGGTCAGGACTGTGCCCTGTTAACCTTCATGTGAGGACAATGAATCAGAAGCAGTGACCATCAAAAATTTAATGAGCATAAAATGAGGGATGAGTTGCATGCTACAGTTTTTAAGAAGCATCCTCTTTGGTGAAGAAGCTGTCATCCCCACTACATATGTATGTAGGACTGGGTGTAATTAACCAACCAGTGGTGTGGGAAATAAACTCTACATGTGTTGAGAAGAAAGCTTGATGAGGGACTATTTTCTGTTTGGAAAAGAATGCTTATCTATGTATGTACGTACCCACACCCAGAGTAGAAAGTACCACATATTTCTCTCCAAGGTTTTGATAGCATCCTATCCAGTCACCTGTGAATTCTCCATTTGATTTTGTGCACTTTACATCTTCCTTCCTCAACCATCTTGTTGCTTTTTAATTATTTGCCAAAGCATCCAGCTAACCTAATTAACAGGCTCCCTCCCCCAAGTTGTCTACACAATCCCTGATCTTTAGAAAGGGAGGGGAGAGAGAAATCTGTGTACATGTGTGTTTAAAAAGCAGCACTTTGAGGTCATTTGTGGGTTCCTAGAGATTACAAGAGGGCTGGAGCCTTTCCAGATTGCAGACAGTTTTAGATGTTGAATTTTCCCGATGAGTATTTACCATCATAACTAATTTAAGGTCATTATTAAATACAAATTCTCAGCAGGGCTCCTTAATGATAGAACACGTTGCTAATTAGAGAGTTTTGGCTCTGTTTTGGCGAGGCAGTCTAGAGAGAGGGCATTGTGTTCTGCATGCAAAGGCAGATTACCAAGAGTGGGGGTGATGAGGGGCACCAGAGTGAGCAGAACCAAACCTTAAGGCCTCAGACAAGGGAAAACTCAGTTGGCAGCACCAAATAGGCAGCACTCTTCCTTCTGGGATGGATCCACAGGACCACACATCGCTGACCCTGCACAGCTTGCTCCCTCTCACAATTCTTTCATATAGAGGGCAGGACTTCATGTGTCCCCAGAGCTTCACTATGGCCCCTACATCTCCGCATATTTTCAATCAACTGTAAATGTTTAATGCGACCAAAGAAGAATTTTATTGTGTGGTTGGAAAGTGATTTGCAAATCATATTTCTTTTTAATAAAAGAACAAAGAAATCAGGTTTGTCTTGGCTCCATCTTTTTTTTTCTTTTTTGGAGGGGGAGCCCCTGATCAAGCTTGGTTCCCAGCCCAGACAAAAGATGCCTTAGACTTCAGAGTTGGCAGCTTCCATGATGGCTGCTTGATCACTTGGGATATTTCCATGAGTTTATATCAACTCATTCCCCGCCACCCAGCTAATTCACAACTGCAGCTGAATGAAGTGGTGGAATGGGTAGCACTATGTAAAAAAGCAGTAGGATCTTTTTTTAAAAAAAAAAAGACAAAAAGTTCCCCTACTCAAAAAATAATGTCATTGATCTGCAAAGCTAAGTTTTCTTGATGTTTTAAGTTTTTGTTTATATGGATCTTAATGTAAAAAAAAAGCATGCAGGAATGGTATCTGTTGTCTGAAATCTGAAACAGGTTAATTTCTGTCCAACATAGCTCTGAAAAATCTCTTAATTCAATTGAACAGGAGTGCCATTTTGGTAGGGTTTGCAGGCCTTATGTAATCATCTCATAAGCCTGAGGATTTATTATTTCCCACGCTGATCATTCCATCTGGATGACCCGTAGCTTAATTTTTGCTAGATTTCATTTTTGGAAAAAAAAATAAGCCATCTTTTTTTTTTAAAAAATAAATAAATCTTTTTATTGCTAGAGACTTAGAAGCAAGTACTACCATTACTGCATCTGATAGGCCTTAAGCTAAATCTGAAGGCATTGTTCAAATTCTAATTCCATTATACGGTTACTCCTTTCTGTACCCTTGTTTTGTTTACCTATTAACCCAAAGAAGATTTTGGGGTAAGTCAGAATTCTGCAAGCTACTTTGACTTTGCTTAATAAAAGGAGTCAGGAGTCTTTTTTTTTCCTTGTAAAGCTACTATTGCTTTTTACCAAAATGTGCTTCTTTTTTCTCCCCTGAAGCTGAATCATCTTTTTGCATCACATCATACAAGCCATTATTATAAAAATAAATCACCTTGAATGTTTGGCAGAAATATAATCTATAAATGGTACATACTAAAAAGTAATATTTCTTGCCAACACGGTGATTCTAGATGTCAATTACTTTGGTTATAAACACTGAAAAAGTCTAGTTAACACATATGCATGCCAGAAACAGGAAATTATTTGATTTTTTTTAAAAGGTAAGTTTAATGTGTTAATAGTTTGGTTATTACGTCAATGCCCCAAGAGTAAGAAAGAACTTTCTGGCATGTGAATGGCTAACATAATATACCATTGCAAGACTTTTATAGATTAGGGTTGATTTTTGTCAAATGCGATGTTATCCTCAACTGGCAGCTGTATATGCTATACATCTTTCAGCTATAAAATAAAAATAAAATATAATGTAACTGCCAGTTTGTATTCCGCCCCCATTTTCATTTCTTCTGACCTCACTTCACAAATCTCACCTTTCCCAACCAAATCTCTCAGCTGAGGATAATTATTTTTGTGTATTTCATTACGAAGACCAAACTCTGCAATTTCTTCACCAAATTAGTACCCCTCAAATGCTGGAGTACTTGTATGATGCTTTGGGGATGCTGGAATTGGGTATGTGTAGTTTAATGAAGAGAAGGGTGAGTGGTGACATGATAGCAGTGTTCCAATATCTCAGGGGCTGCCACAAAGAAGAGGGAGTCAAGCTATTCTCCAAAGCACCTGAAAGCAGGACAAGAAGCAACGGATGGAAACTAGTCAAGGAGAGAAGCAACCTAGAACTAA
This sequence comes from Vipera berus, assembly GCF_964194415.1. Classification (NCBI taxonomy): domain Eukaryota; kingdom Metazoa; phylum Chordata; class Lepidosauria; order Squamata; family Viperidae; genus Vipera; species Vipera berus. The sequence continues at coordinate 317,712,269 of NC_138202.1, forward strand.
GGAGAAACTTCCTGACAGTTAGAACAATTAACCAGTGGAACAACCTGCCTCCAGATGTGGTGAATGCTCCAACACTGGAGGTTTTTAAGAAGAGACTGGACAGCCATTTGCCTGAAATGGTATAAGGTTTCCTGCCTGAGCAGGGGGTTGGACTAGATGACCTCCAAGGTCCCTTCCAACTTTATTATTATTATTATTATTATTATTATTATTATTATTATTATTATTATTATTATTATTATTATTATTATTATTATTATTATTATTATTATTATTATTAAAGTTGAAATCAAGGGGCACCTAAAGCCAAGAGAAGGGAGGGTTTACTGATGCCAAAATCAACACATTAGGCTTTAAAGTATCTCAAGATTCTGTATTTCTATTGCTACTATTGATGAAGATAATGATCATCCATGAAAACTTTCAAACTTTCATGGAGGTATTCCCCAGCTTCATTACCTTTACTTCCCTTTCTATTCAATATGCCAAGACAGCTGCAGTACTGTAATTTTTTTTTTAAAAAGCAATGGCGTCAACAATGCTTTTCCTTTACTGTATAAATACAGTATATAGAACCTTTCACAGAATAAAGATTTTGTGTGCATTAAGTGTCATGTTTTATATATTACATGGCCCTTGGGTTTCAAGTTATGAAAACTCAGGGCTTTGTTCTCTTAGTTTGGCTACCGTATATCTGCAAACAAAAACAACACACCCCAAAACAATGGAGTAATTCAACTATCCACTATAAAGGTATAAATCTAAGATGGGTCTGAATATTGAATCAAGTCCAGCATTCTGCTCTTGGCATCCCTACAAGAAACTGTAAAGGGAAAAGCTTGCCTCTGATTCCAAAGATAGATTGTCCCTGCCAATGGAGGTTCCACAGAATCAGTCATTTCCTAATAATTGAGGAATTTATAGTCCATCTAATATTCCATCTAAATCTTCCAATAGTTCTACCCCATCTTTCCTGAACATTCTGCCATTATTTTTTGAAGAGCCTGGATTTGGGGGAGGGGAAAATTGTACTCCAAATCATTCATAATTTCTCTCTCAACTCCTATTTTTTCCTTAATTAAAATGAAAAATATAAGGCAATAAGCTATGCACTCATCATGATGAAATCTTTTATAACATAATAGAAGGAGAAACTGCTCATTAAAGCACTCTGTTATCTTCACTTCAAATTAAGTAGAGAGGACCTAGAAATGTCTGCACAGTGTAGTCAGAACAGGCAAGATGGTAGCTGCACTGATGCAATCAAAGCTCCACCTTTTTCTGCCATCTTGGCCTTTTTTATCATACCCTATCAACACCTGTTGTGCCAACTCTACCAGTGACCTTTGGTTAAGATTTTTCCCACTAATTCTAAATCAGGAATGACTCATTCCAAAAATCAGGAAATGGCAAAAAGTTATGATGTTAGCCATGGCGAGCTTTTCTCATGAGCGCATAATAATTTTAATTTATTCTTTTTTTTACTGCTAGAAAGGCCTGAAATATTCTTACAGGTTTCCTGTAACACAACTCAGAACAAAATTTGTTCAGGATGAGTCCTGTCAAGGGCAATTCAGAATCCCATAAAAAGATCATGTAGAATTGCTAGTCAACATATAAAATGAAATGACCTTGTACCAATTCTGATTTTATGAACACAATCTATGTCTGAAGAGCTTGTTTGTTGGGTTCACATCCTACATGTTTCAGTTATAGATCGTGATGATGGGGAGGATGAGGATGAGGATGAGGAGGTGGAGGAGGAAAAGGAGAAGGAGAAGGAGAAGGAAAAGGAGAAGGAGAAGGAGAAGGAGAAGTAGATGTAACCTGGACATAGAAAAAGAGTGAAAAGCCCTATTTACCTTTTAGGTTTGCAGCAAGACCTTAAGAATCCCCACTGTTCTGCCCCAGTCACTTCTTACAAAGATAAAATAGAATATGGACTGGGAAGGAAGAAACCTATGCTTCTTCCTCCAAAGTGTTTGTGCTCCCATGACATGTACACTTATAGTAAAACTATATTTTTCTAAATTAGCTCAGTTTTTTTGAGTGCCTGTCACTCATTAGCTGACCATAGGAGTAAGAATCAAATGTCATGCTTGACTACAGAGGCGTTCACTAGTTTTTGGTTCAGAATGTCTTGCAAACTCAGCTCATGTTCTTACACCAGCAATTGTAGAGGAAAAGGCAGATACAAAGTTAAATAAACAACAGGAGAAAAAAATCCATTTGTAGACTTGCTGCCCAAATCACAACTACAGTAGTAACCAGCACAGAGATCCCCAATCTCAATTCTTTAGCGAGCAAAACACTGAGCTGAAGTTGGTAAGGATCCCTTATATTTATCTCCCTCTGGGTGATTCAAGACCTGTTTTGTTAAATTTGGAAGCCCCCAAGGATCAAAAGAAGGTGGGAGTTCCCTTTGGTCTTCTTCTTCCCCCTCTTTCTCTCTGCAAGTGAACAGAGAGAGAGAAGTCACTGCCATATTAGCATAATGGGGTCTTCAACCTGACTGTGGCTGGTGTCCCAATGCTGAAATGGGCTAATCGAAGTACAAGCCACTCCAAGCAAAAACAGCTCTGTCTTTGATGGCTCCTGCTTACAGGCAATAGGTCCAGCAAAGCAAGTTCAAGGAAGTTCAAGGAAACAAGTCCTCCAGTCCAACATTTGGTATTCAATCTTCCCAGGACAAGCAAGCGAGTTGGCAAGAGGAGTGTTCTTGGTGTCAAACCCAAGTGGGAATTGTTCTTTATTGTTCGCTCGGGAGTCTAAATGCTTTGTGAAAGATAACTCAAAGGTTAAGGAAAGCCTTTCTAAGCATGCTCGGGGAGTGCTTATTTCTTTTTTCCTCTCTGCAGTGGCAGAAAGATTCAACTCATGCCATTCTAGTGGCTTGGAAAGTAAACCATACTTTCTGTGAATGATTCCAGACAAAACACCATGTTTCACCAATGTGAGGAAATTGGAAGTGCTATTTGGAAGGGAACAGCACAAACTAGCAGCAATTACAGGACCTTTCTTTGGAAGTCAAACGTTTCCCTCTTTTCAGTTGTGGTTTTCAGTCAATTCACTCTGTTGTTGCAACCCCAGCACTTGGGCAGATCTGTCATTTGCTCTACCCCTTTAGTGGGCCAAGGGCTGCTGCAGATGCAGCAGAATCAAATTGTTAGCGTGAACAAGGAAAGGCAAAGTCAGTGGTCATTCATGTTCTGCAACAAAAGGAAAAGAAAAGTTCACTAGCTACAATTAAGCTTGATTGACATTAATTTGAAATACTAATTTTACGATTGGAATTGTGAAGATCCTAGGGATAGAGATGTGGCAGGGGAAGAGACCCGAGCTTGCTTTATTCAAAGAAATAATACTTACCTGCAATTGAAATCCCAGAGTAAGAAAGAGCAGAGTGTTAAGTGCCCAGCCCTAAAATATGAACTAGTGGGTAGCCATTGATATTGTTCTTCTACCTTAGGAAATTATTCTCCATTTATTCTAAGTTCTTGGGGGTTTCTTTCTGTTTTCAATATTCATGCTCTGTAATAATATCCCTTCCCCTATTTCTGATTATTGATTTCATTCAAACTAATATTCATCTGAATTGTATCAGAGAAGTAGAGAACAAAGCTACTTTTCACCTTTTTAAAGTAAAGGATTCTTATAATTTAAACAATTTGAAGACTGCTGCTTCCTCGCACCTTAACCTTCTCTTCTTTAGACTAAACATACTAAGTCCTTTTACCTGCTATTCATAGAATTTAGGCTCCGAGCCCATTGCCATCTTCATTGTTCTTTCTCAGCACTCTTTCTCGTCTCTCACCATCCTTTTTGTATTATGGTGACCACGACTGGACACTGTGTTCCAATGTCCAGGGCAGCAGAGAGGAGAGCTATCATTTATGCTTTAACTTGAGATGAAATGACATGATCATGTAACCCTAATTAGGTTAAATGAAAAAGATCCTAAATATTTCATTCCACCCACATGAGGAGTCCCTTGAAAGAGCATGTGAGGGATACCGCAGGACCACTTTGTATATTTGACCACATGTTTTACAGTACCACCCCTGGACAATAAGTTTTCTATCCCCTGATTCAGCAATATCTCAGATAAGAGGTTTATAGGGATAAGGAGAAAATGGACTTTGAGACAGAAAAAGGCAGCCTCTCATATTCAAGGCAACACCAGTGAGGCTGGGCAGTAGGAAAGGGCTAAGGAGTTTATACTTTGGATTTCTAATAGAAATATCTTCTATGTGTGGTCCAAAATGGCAGCCACAGCATTACAACTGAAACACCACCTGTTTTTATCGGTCTAGCCCAAGAGCTCAGAGAGAAGAAATGCAGCAAAGAGTCCCATTGTCTGCACATTTTACACCACAGAGGTACTGGGGGGGGAGAGTTCAGTCCCAAAGTTTAGCCAAGATGTCAAGAGTACCTCTGAGTCTAAACAAAGTTTATTCTCCTTACCACTTGGTAGCTAAGTCTAGATCTAGGACTGAGGCTTCTCAGCAAGCTCCATTTCATTGTCTTATGTTTTCAGTCCCTTATCCTGTAGAGTGACAGAGGAGCAGCCTGCTCTTTTATTCCCCTTTCTTTTTATTTTCATAGCCACCCTGCATGTTGGGCTAGAAAAGAGTAATGGAGCATCCACTCTTAAATGCCCTCCGGTCTAAATATACTGTGACCCTGATTTGAGCTGGGCCTTTTTAAGGTCCACAGAGGCCTCAGGGATAGTATGCTCATTTGAACTTATCTACCTTCTCTTGCAATTGATGTCAAGTTTATTTTCCCCCTTTTTATGATCTATTAAAGACAATTGCTGAATAAACGGGAGAGTGCAGAGAGTGCGGGGAAGCAAAATCCAAGAAATACAAATTTTGTTACTAATTCCTTGTATTGACCAAATAAAAAGTAATGAGCCATCTGATCATTTTGATGGGGGGGGGGCAGGGAGAAAAGAAACAGCTGTTGATCCCAACCTCACATTTTTGCTGATCAGTGCTGTCCTCGATAATTTTCAGTGCAATTGTCTTTGGCCTTACTCTGGGGAGATTCTGGAAGGCCCCCATCATTCAGGAAATGCTTTGTGACAGATCCCTGATGGTACTTGAGTAACGCTGCCTCTCCCAAGGAAAGGAACATTAGTTCTCCTCAGGAGGTGCGAAAAAAGCCTTCTCCCCTAGCACTAGTGTCTTTTCAAGTGTGGAGGGGGCTGCAGGGTGTGTCATGTGAAATTACTGAAGCAAGGAGAACAACACTGAGGAGGTCCATGTTAATTGCAACCATGGTTGGGTTCTGTTTTATAAGGAAGATGACCTTAAAAAATGGAAAAGCAAGTATTTTTTACAGAAATTTAGGGCTACAAAGTGGGAAATCTTATGGATCTATTTGGTTGGACAGTTTGGGGAAGCTAGGGTGAGTTCTACCACCAGGCAAGGGGGTCTTCCAGGTGGGCAGAAGACCTGGGAAGTCCCTTGTTAAAGGAGAGGGAAGCTTGGGGTCATCATCTGATGAAGGACGGAAGTTTGGGGTTTGCGTGAATTGCAATTCCATTGTAAAGATTCCTTTTCGACTGTGCTGTGAGCTGGTGAGGAGACTTCTATTCCTTGATTGAGAAAGAATTGCAGAGGCTCGTCTGGGGCATGGAATATCAATTTGGGTCTGACAGAATTAGGCAAAGAGAAGAACTGGGTTTGATCCTGGTCATATCTAAAAGACAGGCATGAAAAGATTGCCACCTCCATTTTGTTTGCTAGGTTTATTTTCTCCACTATAGGACTGGTTAAAAAAAAAAGTCAAGATGGCATCCATGGTGGTGCAATCAGAATAACAGAATAACAGAGTTGGAAGAGACCTTGGTGGTCTTCTAGTCCCTTGCTAGACCCTATACCATTTCAGACAAATGGCTGTCCAATCTCTTTTTAAAAACTTCCAGTGTTGGAGCATTCACAGCTTCTGGTGGCCGGTTTTTCCACTGATTAATTGTTCTAACCAGCAATGGAGCACCCACAATTTTAAAGGCAGGCCATCCCACCGATTAATAGTCTCACTATCACTCCTTATTCCTTGGTTGGATCTCTCCTTAATAAGTTTCCATCTTTTGCTTCCTGTTCGGCCTTCAGATGGCTTGGAAAATAAATTGACTCCCTCTTCTTTGTGGAAGCTCCTTAGATATTGGAAGGCCGCTATCATGTCATCCTAGTCCTTGTCTTCATTAGACCAGACGTACCCATTTCCTGAAACTGTTCTTCATATATTTTAGCTTCCAGTCCTGGTATCATCTTTGCTGCTCTTCTCTTTCTAGTGTCTCAACATTTTTGTATTGTAGTGACCAAAACTGCATGCGGTATTCCAAGTGTGGCCTTGCCAAGGAATTATAAAGTGGTACTAACATTTCCTGTGATCTTGATTCTATCCCTCTGTTAATGCAGCCTAGCACTGTGTTGGCCTTTTTGGTAGCTGCAGCACCCTGCTGGCTCATATTTAAGTGGTGGCCCACTACTAGGACTCCTAGATCCCTCTCACAGTTACTGCTGTTGAGCAAGGTACTACCTATACTGTACCTGTGCATTTGGTTTTTGCCTAAGTGTAAAACTTTACTTTTCTTACATTGAATTGTTGGATAAAGCCCAGTGTTCAAGTCTACCAAGACCTTTCTGGATCTTGAACCTATCTTCTGGGGTGTTGGCTATTCTTGCCAGCTTGATATTGTCTGGAAATTTGATTTCTCCTCCTATCCCCTTATCTAAATCATTTATGAAGATGTTAAAGAGTACCAGGCCTAAGACAGAACTTTGAGGTATTCCACTGCATACTTTCCTTCATGTAGATGTAGTTCCATTAAAGACTACATGTTGAGTGCAGTTGGTCAATCAGTTGTGAATTCAACTGGTGGGGATGCTGTCAACCCACATTAAATTGTAAGTTGTAGTCTACTTTGTCAAATGTTTACTGAAGTCTAGGTATATTATGGTCACGGCATTTTGCTGGTCCACTAATTTAATCACTTTGCCAAAGAAATAAGATTTGTCTGGCATGATAAATTTTATTTATTAATCAATCAATCAATAAATAAATCGATTGAAACTTTGCTTGCTCTTTTTTAATGAATATTGCTTTGTTCACACCATTATGGGCACCATCTTGACTTTTTTGATCACACTCTGGAGATGCCCCTCTTTCAAGCAAAGGACTCACCCTATTGAGATGCAAGATGCAGGTGATCCTTCTGACCAGGTGCAGAGTGCTCTTTCCTGGGCAGCAGAGTTAGCCCAATAGACATCGAAGGGCTGTTTGTTAACCACCTCTTTTCAAAAGGCTTGCAAACTTTGTGGAGCAACCGGGTTAATGCTGTGGTGAACAGGGGTGCCCCTTGATTCGAAGTTCACAAAGATTGTCCTAACTGGCCTGATGCGTTTCAAGAGCAGTCGGGAAGCAGACTAGGGGCACTGCTGTTGCATTAAAGAGCAGAGTGTTTCCGAGTGTATGGAAAGAAGGTAACCAGGATCCTGCACACGAAAACATTCATTCATCCTTCCAGCGTATTTTAACAATTTTGAATGCAAAATTATTTATCCGTTGAACAAGATGCCCAACATGACCCCCTCTCCACACACACACTTTCTCATCGCAGAAACCCTGTAAGGTAGACAAGACGGAGAGATTTCAGCCATTGTTTCACGGTGATAGGATCAAAATAACCGTAGGAAACCCTGGCTTCTTTGATCTATGCCCTGCTCCCCCTCCTGGTGCTCTCCAGCTATGCCCACACAACTTCTGGGGGGCTCCCGATTGCCAAAGTGAATGGGACGAGTTCCTCATATACCTCGTTAAAATAACCGGGCGAGAGTGATATAGATGCTTTCTTGCCCTTCCAAGATTGCTGGGTCTGCAGCCGTTCTCATCGCCTCGGTCCAGGCGCCTGTTCTCCCAGGACAGACTCCCTTTGACTTCTCTTTCCTCACTAGTCTGTTAGGCTGCAAATCTCATCACACACACACACACACACACACAAGTACACACACCCCTCAATCTCTCTTCGGGCTCGCCTGGCGAGGCGCATGGAAGAGCGCGGGGCCGTGGCTTTTCCAGCCCAGCCCAAGAGCGCAGGTATCCGCGATCAGCCTCTCCCGGAGGCGAAAACGGCGGCGGACTAACATGGCGAGTCCTCCTTCCCCAGGGCGAGGCAGGAGCCTCGGGTCGCGCCTTCTGGAGAGAGCGGCAACTCCCTCGGCGTCTCCATGCGCCCAAGGCCGCTAGGCGGATTTGCGAAGGTAGGAGCTCGCCGCGGGGAGGGCGGGCGGCGAGGCAGTTCAACAAGCGTCCGGGAGGGTAGAAAGCCGCGCTCTGCTGGAACCGGCCAGTCGAATATAATTCGGCCTGTCCGAACCGACCCCGCTTGACGACGATGTAAACTTCAGTTCAAGACATTTGAAGGGCGCCCCGATGAATAGCTGAGCGGTTTCTATTCTACAGCTCGCTAACTTGACTTTTCAAAGCTCTGCTTTTGGACGCATAACCATTCTCTAATTTGTTATTTAGAATTGGAAAGTCTCCCTCTCTGAACAATACCTCTTCCTAGAAATGTATACCAACCCTTTTAGAGATCTGTTGACTTACCAAGGCAGGGGCCCAAAGAGCAAAATTAATCCTTCAGCCCTGATATTTGTGTTCTCATATCTGTGTAACTTCCAACACAAATCTGTTTTCTTTTAAACATCAGTCTAAATAGCAAACCCAGTTCCAAAGGCGTTTTGGGGAGTCTCAAAAGTGGCATTTCCTTCTGTGCAAACGCTTGCAGCATTGAAGTTACAAGAACCAGCATAACAGGGAGCCTGTGTAATCTTCAAGTATGATGTTGGTTCATCTCTCCTCCACTTTTGAAAGAAGCAGGAAAAGGCAATCAGGCAAAATCGGTTTGGACTTTATTTATGTTGCTCTCAAAATGTAAATATATCAATTTTGTTATTAAAACAAATAGATATCTTTAGTTTTTGGAAGCACATTCATTTGAAAGTTCCATCTAAAGAAGAGGAGAAAATACACAACCTCATGCTAGTAGATACATGGACTCAGATCTGGTTCCTCTCTTCTTATATTTTTCATTTACAAAAATATTCTTTGTGCGAGAAAGAGCTTTTCAAGAGGCTCAGATAGCATCTTACAAAATAACATTTTACTTGGAGTCAATTCACAACTTGAGATGACAGCTTACAGTAATCAAGGAATGGGAATTTTCGAGCATTTCCACCAGCTTCAGCTTTCAATATCTCCTGGGGTAACTGACTTGTGATCTTTTTACCAAAGGTGGTTAAATGCTGCTCAGTTATCTGTACTCAATTCGCAGCTGCCCCCTTCTCAGAAACATTAAAAAACTACCGAGGTGCTTGTTGAATGGATGGACTACCTATATCGGTTTAAATCTTAAAACATCTCCACCAGCTCAGGATGGAAATAAATCCTAAATCCTGTTACAAAGTATGTATTAAACAAAAAGCGGTCCTGTTAATTTGGTGAAACCTTTTGCCAACATTCACTGACTTTGCCTGGTGAGCTGAGCAAACCATATTAAAGGTAAGGAAAAGGTGTCCTTAAAAGTGCAAGGCAGGCGTTGTGGCAGGGGCAGTGATGAGGCTTGCAGTTGTCGCCCGTTTTCATCGGGCGGCTAGTTTCCTTTGGAATAAATTGCATTTTGGGACAGATTCCTGTTCGTTCTGAAACAAGGTCGTTGAATCTCCCCCGTTATCTTCTTCCCTCTCCAGGTCCTCGCAAAGCTTCCCCGAAGCTTCTCCCCAAACTGACCAGGCTTTGCCTTGGAAAGCCAGGAACTGAGAATGGCCTCCTCCGTAGATATCTGCCAGCAAAATATCCCGGTCCAAAGCAAAGCAGATCTGTAGCCGGAACGAAGATTGATCTCATCAGTGGTGGGAGAATCGGATAACCGCACACAATTCTTGCTTTTAATGTCACTGCATTGATTTAAAGTATCCTCTTTTACTTCCAGAGTAAGGAGATTAAGAATAGTGGCTGCTGTATATGCTATAAAAATAGCGATGAGTCAGTTTAGTGAATAATTCCATCATGGAATTGAAGAATAACAATAGCAACCGCTCATTCAGGGCTGCTTTTTAAAAGGATCATTGCAGGTTTTTTTTAAAAAAAAATCTTTCCCAAACACCTCTAATTAAACAGATTTAATCAGTGGAACCTTTAGAGGTTCCTACTTTGGGGAGTGACAAGGTTTTGATCGAGTCTAACTCAGAAGTTCGAAGTTGTTTCTTGATAATGGCCATTATCTTCAACCAGCAGCCCTCAAGAGATCTCCTTTGTACAGTAACAATACTGATGAAATTCATCTTTGTTACTGCTAATTCCAGGGGGGGTCTGGGATGGAAGACAATCGCCACCAGCAGCATCGGTTTCTTTATTAACATTGTAATTAGCGTAGTCACTTGTGTTTCCTGAACAGGAAGCTAGTTTTGATCCCCAGCATTGTTTTCTTTTCAACAGCTGGGAACGAGTGGATTTGTCTGCGAGCGAAGGAGACCACCGTCTCGCTATCTCCCGCACGCTTTTCTGATCCCCCCCCCTCCCTCCGCCAATACTTCGGGGAACCGGCTCGCTAGTTGGGATAGTCTCCGTCTGCCTAAGTCAGGGGTCTTCAAACTTGGCCCTTTTATGACTTGTGGACTTCAACTCCCAGAATTCCTCAGCCAGCAAAGCTGGCTGAGGAATTCTGGGAGTTGAAGTCCACAAGTCATAAAAGGGCCAAGTTTGAAGACCCCTGGCTAAGTGCTCATCCTGGCCAACGAGCGAGAGAGGAGACGAAGCCCGCCTTGAGAAGCCGGCGTTCTCCTTGAAATCCTCGCGTCTACTACTACTATCTTAATATAAAGAAAGGCGGATACGTAAATTTGAATGGACAACTTCCACTTCCAACAGGAGAAAATGGGGCGAACCTCTTCCGGGAATGGACGATGCGGAGGCGGGGCTTGACCTGCGGGGTGAAAGGAGTGGCGTTAAGGCGGCTCCCATCCAGAGCTCCGCCCACCACAAGCGGCGCTAAGCCATGGTCTGCCGGCTGCAGCACAATGCCGAGATCAGCCCAGACCACCTTCGGGTTTTGCTTGCAGAGTGTTGGATCCAAAGGGAGACGCGGGAGGATTCTTGGTTCATTTAGTGGGGAGGGGGCTTAAGATTTCCTTGAAATCAGCCTCAGGCTTTTGGCTAAGACCTCTCCCCGTAGTCACAGCCGTGCCAACCCAGCAAATCTTGCTTGGTGTTCCCGGATTCCCATCTCGCAGCCGTGCCTGACGGGGCCGCGTAAGCTACTTGTCTCGTGGAGCAACCCCATCAAAACGAAAAAAAAAAGAAAGCCGGTCCGGATCAAAAGGCAAAATCCTGGTTCCTAAAAGTTTACCTAAACGTGTTCTCAAAATTCTTGCACTTAGAGCTTTGGATTCTGTACAGAATAAGAACAATGCTTAAAGCTATTTTACCAAAACATGGAGCCTACTTGAAGAAAAATTGTATTTCTGATATCTTATCAGATCTCCTATGGTATTGCTCTTGATTCTATCTTTTCACTTATTATGCATCATGATCTAGACTAGAGATTTGACTAGTAATGGAGTACTCATTTGATGTAATTGATATTTTCTTACAATTTCACAAGAGATGACAAAGCATAGATTTAAGAAGTATTGCCCGCCCTTTCCTAAGCTAGACTGTTGATCCTAGCTAGACTTGAGTTTTGCAGCTCTACATTAGAAGTCAAAGAGTTTGTGACCCTCGCCGCGCTACAATTTTCGATCCAAGTAAAAGTAACGGACCCAGCTAGTGACAACCAGCAGCTCTCCAGAATTTCAAAAGACTGCGAGGTTGATCCGGGGGGCCTTCTGGGTGCAAAGCCTAATTTCGGCCGGGCTTGGTTTAAGGGCAGAATCCCAGACGGACAATGCAGAATTTTGCCTATAGGCGATTCCCCAGCACAACCCGCGACTGACAAGGAAGCGTCCGCTCTCGTGGTAATCCGGGCCCGTTCCATTCGCTCGGCCAGAATTGCTGGGGCAAGGAACCTACTCGGCCAGCAGAGCCGAACCTCGTACGCAGGAGAAAATGTAGCCAGAATCCCCGAATGCTCTAGAAGTCTCCCCTTTTCGCCCGGAAGCCCTAGGGGTCTTCAAACTTGGCCCTTTTATGACTTGTGGACTTCAACTCCCAGAATTCCTCAGCCAGCAAAGCTGGCTGAGGAATTCTGGGAGTTGAAGTCCACAAGTCATAAAAGGGCCAAGTTTGAAGACCCCTAGTCGCTGCTTCCATAGGGCCAAGAGGAAGCGCGCGTGCCCTAAGACGCGCCTCCTTGAACCCGGGAGATTCTGTCCGGGAGGGAGCGCAAACGCAGCAAGACGATCAACTATTGTGTTGCACCGGAAGTTGAGCTACGCCAAGAACAAAGGCTCCGTGTCGGTGTTTTTCAAACTTGGCAACTTGACTGTTAACTCCTAGAATTCCCCAGCCACGCGTCTTAAAATTGCCAAGTTTGAAAAAACCCCGAGTTAGCTGATGGGTGGTTAAAAGTCAGTATCTTCCAAAAAGTTAGTCATTATGTGAGAAGAGTAGAGCTGGGTGAGGAAAGTATGGCTCCCACTGATGGCTGAAGGAATTCACCAATTGCTGATGACTTGCATGTGAGGACCAGCCATCATCTCACTTTGTCCGTGTCTGATACGTTCTGAAATGCTTTGGAAATGGCACACTGTTGGGGTCACCCAAGGCTGAGCGTTTGACACTCGCAAGCATGCGTAAAGGACATCTTGATAGATTTTAGCCTTCCTATTCACTTGCTCCCCAGATATACTGGGCTTCAAACCTCTATTCTCACCAGGGCAGATGAGCAGTCTGAGAATTAGTGGGAGTTTTAGTCTAGCTGAAATCAAAGATACAAGGATGGAAAGTCTCAGTGTTCCCAAACTGACCCTTAAGTCTGGCACCACCACAAGAAAAATTTCTGTGCTGCGCACTGGCTTTAATCAGGAAATGCAGCTAATTTTGGCACAAACTGCCTGGGAGAGTCCCATAACTCAAAGTTCCCGCCTCAGTTGAGCTAACTCCTTTGGGCAGCAGTTCAGAAGTGGTCTGCCACTGTGGCTTTTGGGGATTTTTTATTCTTTTAACCTCCCAGCCCAGTCTACAGCCCTGGGATTTCCTGCCCTTGTCCCATCTAAATATTATCAGAAAAACTCATAAAGAACAATGGAAGAAAGAAAGAAAGAGGAGACAGGATAACAAAATAAAATATTGGGAAACAAAGACACATTTCTAACAGCTCAGATAATATTGTAAGGTAATATGTAACCTATAATGCGTTGGAAGTCCTAATCTATATGTAGCCCCTTGTTTCTTGCATTACTATGTTTTTCTTGATTCTCCAATTTGGTTCTTTACATCTTTTGGAATTGGGCTTTGCTTTCCTGGCTGTGCAATAGGACACATAACATTATATTAAAAACTGCTCAGAACTGATGACATTGTAAGTTCATTCTTTTGTGTATGCTGGCATATTGCACTACCTTCTAATTGTCATCTGCAGCTTCCCTTTTCCAAACAGGAAAAGCGAATATTGGATAGAGTCAGAATTGTATGGGTTGCAGAGTTCTTCAGTTGTGGGCCTTTAAAAAAAAGGGGGGGGGCAGGGGAGGGGAATGCTATTCGGTGTGTTTTTGCTGCCATCTACTGGTGAAAACAATGTAGAAGGGGTTTTTTTGTGGCCTTGATAATTCTCCAATCTAGGCACTTCTCTGTACCTATTGTCTGTGGCAAGAAACCCACGGAATAATGAAATAAAATGGCTGTTTTATCCATGGGGGGGGAGATTGGGGTTTTGTAATGGAGATATTCCTTATCAGATGTATAATAGGAAGCAGAAAATATGATCAGGTTACAAACCAGCAAGCAATATCAAAAGCAAAGATATCTCTAACATAGCATATTATTCTGATGACTGAAGGATAAAATTCAAATACTGAAAAATACACCAAATTATGAAAAAAAGTTGCTTTTGATAATTAATTTCCTGAAATAACAATTGACCAGTGGGGATGACTGGTCAAGTTGTAGATGCTTCAGAACTAGAAGTTTTTAAGAAGGGATTGGACAGCCATTTCTTTGAAACGTTATAGGGTCTCCTGCCTGAGCAGAGGGTTGGACTAGAAGCCCTCCAGGTCCCTTCCAACTCTCTTATTCTGTTAATTCTTAACAAGTTGTCCAAAGGCAATCATTTGATTTTTTTCTTTCCTGAAAGGTTTATAAATAGCTAGGTCAGGGGTAGGTAACCTCGGCTCTTTTACGACTCGTGGACTTCAACTCCCAGAATTCCTGAGTCAACATAGCTGACTCAGGAATTCTGGGAGTTGAAGTCCACGAGTCGTAAAAGAGCCGAGGCTGCCTACCCCTGACCTAGGTTATTGAAGAGGAATGATAAATCTATCAATAGTCGCTAAATCTCTGGAGAAGATAAAAAGGGTTAATGTTCCTCAAATAGCGGAAAGGTTGTCATGCACAAGATAAAGCTGAATAGTTTGGTATTGCTCTGGAGGGCAGGTCAAAAAGCAGTCAGTGGAAATTGCACAGAAACAGATTTTAATAAATCAGATGAAGGAAACATTCCAGCAACAATTACCTCTGAAGGACCCAGGCATACAGTGTGGGGTGTCCTAAATCTATCATTGTCACCGGAAGCAATGATTATATTTTCATTGGCAACTTCAAGGCTAGAACTTTGTGTTCTCAGTGGTGCAATCCTTGAGACTCATCTGGAAATTGTGCAAGTACTGTAGAACATAGCGAAGAACTTTATGAGTGTGATCCTATGTCTGTGTAAAAGATTGGTTTTGGCTGCTAGTCTTTTTTTTATTATTAAAAAGTTTTATAAAAGTTACAATACAAACCCACCCCCAAACCAACCCCCTCCCCCTCCCCCACTTCCCAGAACTGAATACAGGGTTACAAAAATAACAATCAAAATCTAAATAACATTAACCAACTATATATGTAACCAAGTTCCTAACGCACTTTAGCTCCCCTTTAACATGAACACAAACAAGATAAAAGTAAACATAATAATAATAGGAACATAAAAACAAGATAATATCCATATTATTAAATAATACTACTATTAATAATAAAATATAATAAAAACTAATAAAAATACCATAAAAACATACTAATATTAATAATATCATTCTATAATTCATTCATAAGCTAGATGAAACTTTTCAGTCCCATATTTGTTCTGAATGTAATCTATCCATCTTCTCCAGACCGAAATGTATCTTTCTTGTGAATGATCCTTCAAATAAGCAGAAATCTTAGCCATTTCTGCCAAATTTGACACTTTAAGTGACCAATCTTCTATAGTAGGCGGCTGCTAGTCTTCTGTTGAGTGAGATTCAACGTGATAGCATTGCTCCATCTAGGCTGCATTAACAGAGGAATAGAATCAAGATCAAGTGAAGTACTAACACCACTTTACAATGCCTTGGTAAGACCACACCTGGAATACTGCATCCAGTTTTGGTCACCACGATGTAAAAAAGATGTCGAGACTCTTGAAAGGGTACAGAGAAGAGCAACAAAGATGATTGGGGGACTGGAGGCTAAAACATATAGGAAACGGTTGCTGGAATTGGGTATGTGTAGTTTAACGAAGAGAAGGGTGAGGGGTGACATGATAGCAGTGTTCCAATATCTCAGGGGCTGCCACAAAGAAGAGGGAGTCAAGCTATTCTCCAAAGCACCTGAAAGCAGGACAAGAAGCAATGGATGGAAACTAGTCAAGGAGAGAAGCAACCTCGAACTAAGGAGAAACTTCCTGACAGTTAGAACAATTAACCAGTGGAACAACGTGCCTCCAGAAGTGGTGAATGCTCCAACACTGGAAGTTTTTAAGAAGAGACTGGACAGCCATTTGCCTGAAATGGTATAGGGTTTCCTGCCTGAGCAGGGGGTTGGACTAGATGACCTCCAAGGTCCCTTCCAATTTATTATTATTATTATTATCATCCCTCTCTCTCTCTCTCTCTCTCTCTCTCTCTCTCTCTCTCTCTCTCTCTCTCTCTCTCTCTCTCTCTCTCTCTCTCTCTCTCTCTCTCTCTCTCTCTCACACACACACACACACACACACACACACACACACGGATCCATCCATGGATCCATCCATCCATCCATGTGTCTTATATGTATATGCCACCCAAATATTTTATCAAAACAATATTAAGAATTAACAGATAAAAGCACAACTGCAGCAAGCCTTTTATTTTTAACCAAGTTCCAGATGTATCAGGTTGCACCTCTAGTTTTATAACCCTGGCTTCAGAATCATCTGGGTCTAGTCCTACCAAAATGCATACAAAGTTTTTATGCTGAAACACAATGAAAATCTGATTTTAAGAGACTGACCCAAATGGGATATGTAAATTATCTTCATTGCATCTTGCTAGCCATTTTTGATGAAATCCATTTTTGTCACATGCCACAAGGATTCTTCCTCCCTGCTCCCAAAAGCATATATTTATTTGCTTTTGGATGTCAAACCTTGTGAGGAACAGTTGAAGGATCTGCATACATTTAGCCTACAGAAAACTTAACTGAAGGGATGTGTGATATCAGTCTTCAAATATCTGAAGAGTTGCCACACAGAAGATGGAGTGGACTTATTAGAAGGAGTAGAATGAATGGGTTAACGGCCATTCAGGTTGAAATCAGGAGGAACTTCTGGCCTATAAGAGGAGTCAGTCAGCGGAACAGGCTATTACATGAAGTAGTAACTGTTTTCTGCCACAAGTATCCAAACTGAGGCTAGATCAGGCATGTCAAACTGCCAGCCCTTGGGCCGGATGCGTTGTGCCAAAACTATGCCCACCCCATTGCCGGCAATGGGGAAAAAGTCATGATACGTCACGCGACGTCACGTGATGTCACGAGTTTGATATGCCTGGGCTAGATGGTCATCTGTTAGAGATCTGCAGTGGATTCTGCACAGATCTGGGGTGGGATTAGATGACCTTTAAGATTCCTTCCAAGTCTAGAATTTAGTGAAAGGCCCGATTAGTGGTAGAAAGCATTTTTGGTTCATCAGGAGGGACTCATCTGCCTCAGAGTAAATAGATGTTTTGTGGTTGGGCTGCCAATGATCAAGTTTCCCAAGACAGCTGTTGGGTAAGTGCACCTGCCATTTGCTTCCACAATTCCAAATATTTCTGTATGGGATCTGCTTTTCCTAATCTAGTGGCCTTGGAGATGTTTAGAACTTACAAGCACCTAATGATGTTTGAACTATTATTCTTATGAGTCACTGAAAACTCTGTGGGGAAAAGCAGGATATAAATATTTAAAGTAAGCAAGCAAACAAAAATATTTCAGTGTTTTGTTGTGGTTTTGCTGCAGCTGATTAAAATAGCACATGGCTATTTTTTTGACTATCTTGTACCCTACCATTCTTCTCACATGTCCAGATGCTGACTAGCCAGATGTTTCCCCAGCTTGTTTGTCCTATTTTTCTTCACACCATCCTGCAAGCATAGCTATCCGATGGTTTCTTCATCCCTTGAACTCATGGCACAAGTTCTTGCACTAATTGGCCAGTGATCCTATACATGCTGGAATTAGGCACTTGCACTTTGCTAACAATGGATGTTGCTAATATATCATAGGGTTGCTGACTTCATACAATACACTTAACCCTAAACCTGGATTAACCATACATAATTGCTGGGTTCACATAACATGCTATGTTCCACAGTATGACTTAAGGTGTTTGTTTGGTTTGTGGAGAATACTAAGATGGTGGGTGGGTTTTGCAAAGTAAGCTGAACCAGATACTACTTTATCTCATCATATAATAGTCTAATCTAGTGTGTGGTATGAACTCAATCAGCATAAATGGATACAAATGAATGCTTAATGCCTGTTAGCTTTTCCTTGCCCTGCATTAGGCAGATGAAGTGAACAGTCTAACATGATGTGTGTTGTTATATATATGGAGAGCCTACATAAGGGAGTTAAATCCCACTATAGGTACAAGATTTCTGAATGACATTTGTAGGACTATATCACATTTTCTGCTGCTGTTTGTCATAGAATGTAAGCCCTTGCTGAAAGGAAAACAAGAATCATTTTTGCTGATTTTCCAACATTCTCAGAAGTTCTTCAATCTTTTCATAACACTTGTTTACATAATTTTAGACCTTTCTCTTTATAGTAAAAAGCCTGAGCTACTTGGGGATGAAATAATAAAAGAAGACCCAATTTCACAGGGAATCAAACAACATCTGTCTCAAACTTGATGCCCTATCCAAAAAGAATGAATTGAATAGGTGCCTGTCCTCACAGTTCGTTTTACATTTATGGAAAATGTTTTAAACCTTCAGTTGCTTTCTCTCTGAAAGATATCAATCAAACATTATTCCACATTTTATGGCCTCCCAGTCATTGATAATTTATTCTACAGAATCAAAATAGCATGCAAAGCATCACTTATCACAGAAATGGAGCCTGAGCATTGTGCAAAAACAGATTGCTTTGAACAATCTGGATGATGGATTTTTTTGTTTAAGTTTCCAAATGCTCCTTTTTCAGTATAAGAAACCCATAAATATTTAGATGGCAGTTTTCATATGGCCTATTCATGCTTATCTCACTGCTTCACTTCCACTGAGCTTGGATATTCAACTTTTTTTTCCTGCAATATTTTCAGTTTTTATGCTAACTCTATCTCTCCTGCATCCGGCATTGGCTGCTCATATCCCTGAGTTAATCAGTCATCCAATTTCCATTTTTATACTCTCCTAAAATTCTAAGATAAAGCTCAGCTAAGGGAATGAGAAAAGAATGAAGGCTCGGCTAGTGCTGAGAATTATTCCCAGTGTTTTTAAACACTCATTAAAGGCTTTTGCAGTATCTCACTTCAATAAACATCATGCTCCAGTTACTACTTCAAATCATAGGGGCATTATCCTGAGCAGCACTTATCAATATTTTAACATGTGAAAGTCAAATGATGTTGAAACATTGAACTATATTTCCATCTGTGCAAGCTAAAATGGTACAAATGCATCTCATGTAATGCAACCCTGCATCCCTTGCTGCTTTCTCAGAAGTGATACCTCCTGATTCCTTAGTATTTCATGTGGCTGCTTTGAGTGACTCCAAGAGGAATCCAGTTTTTTTAAAAAAAAATTCTTTTTAAAATATTAAAAGAGCTTTAGTCCAAGTAAGTAGAAAGGGAAAGTATCCGTATGGTGATTTGGGATCATGTTAGGGAGGGAGAGGCACATTTTTAAAACGGTGACTTAGATTCAAAGGGCTTTAATTATGCACATGAAAAATGTAATATGCATGAAACGGAGAAAGTTATTTTTTACTCATTAGATTATTACAAGGGAAGGGAATCTTTTAAGACCATTTGGAATGTTGATGAGCAGGTCTTGGGTGGTTTCCAACAATGGCTGATATTAGAAGTGTGGCCAGAAACAAAAACACTCCTTTATTGGAAAGCAAACTAATAGAATTGCTCCCTGACACATCTAGATTTGTCAGGATGTTATAGGAGATGCTATCTAGCCTTCTTGCTTACCCCCTGGATTGCTATAGTTAATCTTGACCATCAATTGAATATGCTTTAAAAAGCCAGATGGCATTAAACTAATGGGAAGGACTAACAGATTGAAACCCATTTACAGTTTTTGTAGCATGAAACCACAAGGTCCCCAATGTATGTACATTTTTAAAAGGAACAAGAGCACAACTATAGTGCCCTGCTGCTAAGTTTCCTTCTGAGAAACATCTTATTTTCAAAAGAGGAGAAAGAACACAAAGCCAAATCCCACTCAGACCCTTTGAAGGTGAATGAGTTGTCATAGCCTCTTGGATGCCTGACAGCAGTTCATTTCAGAATCCTCAAGGGAACAGCTGTACAAAACAACAGAGATGTCTCATATGTGATAGAATCCGTGATGGGGTTCTTTGAATGAGGATTTGAGTTCCACGGATGTCTGAAGTCATTGTGGCACTACTATATGGCGAATATGATGTTGTATAAGGAGATTCAAAGAGACCCAACAGAACTCCAAAAAGTAATTGGGTAGGCCGCATGGAGCACTTTTGTATAAGAAACAATGTTGGTATTGCCGCTCCTATTATAAAATAGACTACCCTGTCAATTGTTCTGATAAGATCCAGCATCTGAGAGTGACTATATCAACATCTGATATGATTCTCACTGTTACTTTGGCCTTCGAACTGGATACAAACCGGCAAAAGCTGATATTCTAAGGCAGGTTTCTTACTTCACATTGAATAGAGCAGTGTTTATCAACCTTGGCAATTTTAAGATTAATGGATTTCAACTCCTGGCCAGCTGGGGAATGCTGGGAGTTGAAGTCCACTCATCTTAAAGTTGCCAAGGTTGAGAAACACTGGAATAGACAGCTCCGCATCTTTTTTTTATTGAAAAGTTTTACAATACATTTTTAAATACAACCCCCCTCCTCCCCCTCCCCTCTCCCCAACCCCTCCCTCCCCTCCCCTCCCCCCTCCCCGACTTCCCAGAGCTGAATACAGGGTATAAAAATACAAACAAGCATAATCTAAAATATGCTAACAACAATAAGACATTAAATTCTGTCGCACTTTAACTCTCCATCGTCAAAATATTAATAAAATAACTACTAACTAGTTATACATCATATAGATCCAGTACTTATTCAAATGCTAAATGAAACTTTTTAGTCCCATATTTATTCTGAATATATTCAATCCATCTCCTCCATTCCACAATGTATCTCTGTTGCGATTGGTCTTTCAAATACGCTGAAATCTTTGCCATTTCTGCCAAGTTAGAAACTTTTAAAGTCCACTCTTCTATAGTCGGCAGTTCTTCCTTCTTCCAATATTGCGCTACTAAAAGTCTTGCTGCCGTAATTAAATTCAACATCAACTCAGTATCTATAACAGTAGTATCTGTAATAATACCCAATAAAAACAATTGCGGAGAAAACTTTATCCTTTTCTTAAATATCTTTTGCATATTCCACCAAATTTTAATCCAAAAAGCTTTAACCTTTTTACAAGTCCACCATATATGAAAATACGTTGCATCCTCACAACCACACCTCCAACATTTGGGCTGGCAGTTCGGATACATACTTGCTAATTTTTTAGGATCTAAGTGCCACCTATAAAACATTTTATAAAAATTCTCTCTTAAATTTTGGGCCTGTGTAAATTTTACATTTCTAACCCAGATCTTTTCCCAAGTGTCCATTGTTATAACTTCTTGAAAATTCTGAGCCCACTTTATCATACAGTCTTTAACAAGTTCCGTTTCTGAATCAATTTCTATCAATGCATTATATATCCTTTTTATAAGTGCTTGACCTTGATCTCTAATTTGTTTTACCAAATTTTCATCAGTCATCGAAAAACCAACTTTCTGGTCCTCTTTCCATCTAGCCTGTAATTGCCCATACTGAAACCAAGTTTGTACAATCTTTTCTTCTTTTAAAATATTATATGGCTTTAATTGCCATACATTCCTCTCTAAACTTAAGATTTCCTTATATGTAGTCTCATCATGTTTAAATCCCACATTTATATTTTCTATTGCGTGTTTAGGTATTGCCCAAATGGGTATCTTATAATTTAACTTATGTCTATACTTTTTCCAAACTCGCAACAGAGCATACCTTAAAATATGTATCTTAAACACATTATTTATTTATTTATTTAATTGGATTTATATACCGCCCTTTCCCGAAGGACTCAGGGCGGTTTACAGGGTATTTAAAACAAGAAATACAAAAGTTAAAAACAATTAAAAATAATTACAACAGTCCCTGAAAAAGTCATATGTTGTGACATTAGTAAAATAGGTCAGTCACATGACCAGCCCTATTTTTTGATGGTTTTTGCAGGAATTTTTAAGTAAACCAATGGAGGCCCAATCGTCAAAAATTCAAATCAAGGACAATAACAAATCATGACCCTCAAGATTTAATAATCTCTCTTGTGTTAAATTAAACCAGTCACTTATCGCTGACAAGGCAGCAGCCTCATAATATAATTTAAAATTAGGCATTTTAAGACCACCTCTTTCACGAGTATCTTGCATTATCTTAAATTTAACTCGTGGCTTTTTCTCTGCCCAGACAAATTTATTAATTCCTTTTTGCCATTCCTCTAAATTTAAATCTTTTTTAAGTATAGGTATCATTTGAAATAAAAAAAATTTTTTGGCAAAACAATCATTTTCACTGCTGCAATTCTTCCCAATAAGGATAATTGTAATTTTTTCCAACTATCTAATTCTTTTTGTATTTTTCCCCATAACATTTCATAATTATTTGTATATAACTTCACATTTGAGGCTGACAGATATATCCCCAAATATTTAATCTTTTTAACTATTTCAAATCCCGTTAGCTCTTCTAAAACAGCCTTTTGTGATACTGTCATATTTTTAGACAATATTTTAGTTTTTTGTATGTTGATCTTAAATCCAGAAACTTTCCCATATAACATTATTATCTCCATCAATTCTACAACTGAGTAATCCGGCTGAGTTACTGTAACAACCAGGTCATCTGCAAACGCCCTCAATCTATAATCCTGATCTCTTATTTGAATTCCCCTAATTTTTTCCGAGTCATGTATTTTAATCAATAATATTTCCAATGTTAAAACAAATAATAGAGGTGACAACGGGCACCCCTGCCTTGTACCCTTTTCAATATTACTGTTGTGATTCAGGGTCAGCCTGTGGGTTCAGCAGTCGGGTCGGACGACTCAGAGGAGGAGGAGGAGGGGGGTGTTGAAGAGAGCCCTCAGCCAGGCCCCTCTCACCTGGTCACGATGCAGACCCAGCTGTGTGAGCCTGACAGCGTGGATGAAGATGACCCACAGCTGGCCCTGTTCACGGACGCCCAACGCAGGAGGCAGTCAATCAGGAGTTGCCCTGTTCAAGGACGCCCGATGCAGGAGGCAGTCAATCAGGAGTAAACAGAGGAAGGCAATGGGGCTCCTCGGAAGGAGGCAGAGAGAAGCCATGCCCTGAACTGTATTTAAGGGGAAATGCGTGGGAGGGCTGGTTTGCTGAAGGCAACCGCTTGAAAAGCTCCTGTTTCTTGGTTTGTGTCTTGTTCTATTTGTTTTTGTAGCAATAAATTTGGCAGGCGTAATTCCAGCCTCTTGCCTTCTTGTAAAAGGGGTTGTCCCTGCCTTTTCTGCAGGGCTGGTAGCAGGCTGGTACAGAACAATTACATAGTTCAGTCAAACTGTTATTAACTATTATACGGGCTGTTTGCTTTTGATATATTGCCCTAATTGGTTGTAAAAATTTGTCCCCAAATTCCATTTTCTCTAATACTTTCATCAAAAATTGCCAATCCAATTGATCAAAGGCTTTTTCAGCATCCAAAAAGATCAACGCTGTGGGGATCTGATTGTTTATTTCCAAAAATTCCAATAAATCTACAATATTTCTCACATTATTCTTCATTTGTAACAGCTCCGCATCTTATTTCTTCCCTATAAGTCATGTACATATACTGTCAAGGTGAACTTGAGCAACAGTGAATAAAAACAGGCAGCTTCTCTTGAACAACTGCCCACAACACATTCTAAGGAATTTGTTTTTTTCATTCAAGGGAATAACTTTTATAATCTTTGTAGCACATTATAATCCTCTCCTTCATTTACTATTCATTTAACAACTGTTTGAAGTTACAATGACACTGAAAAAAGTTAGGGTTGGTCCTTGCATTTACAACTGTTGCAGCATCCCTACAATCATGCGATACAAATGTGGGTGCTTGGCAACCAGTATGTATTGACTGCAGTGTCCTGGGGGTCATTTCATTACCACCTGTGAACTTCTCAGCTGTCTTCTGCTAAGCAAAGTCAATAGGGGAAACCAGATTTGCTTAACAATCACACGATTCACTTAACAACCACAGAGATTTGCTTAATAACCATATCAAAGCACGACAGATTAAACCTATTGAACTAGATGCAGGAATATGAGAACGAGGATGAAAAAAAACCCATCAGTGTTTTTTTTCCTAACCTGCATGAAACAATTCCAGGCTATTGTACAGTGTGAGAGCTTCAGGCCAAGGAGATCATGAACTGCATCTTTAAGTCTGAAGATAACTGTTATTTATTTTGCTATTATATAAACAATGATGCTTAAGTCCAATGTACTTTACAGATGATCCTCAGTTTATGACCAAAATTGGGACTGAAATTTTGGTCATGAATCAGGGGTGGTGGTTAAGTGGGTTCCTGTGTGATTAGGCTTGATTTTATGACCATATTGATGATAGTCAGCAAGTCACTATTGCTGTTAAGAAAATCCATATGGCGAGTAAGCAAATCGAACTTCCCAAAGCACTTTTTTTTGCAGTTTTTTGCTGGAAGATGGCAAAAAAACCAAAAAACCATCCCAAACCCCATAGGAAATTGCAAACATATGACTGCAGGATGCTGCAACCAGTTGTAAATGTGAGCTGGATGCCAAGAGCCCAAATTGAATCATGTGACCCTGGAGGTGGTGTGAGAATTTGTGATGGTATGTACTGTAATGACTGCAGGTCATAATTCATTGTTCCAAGGGCATCATAAATTGGAACATGGTTAAATAAATGGTTGTAAGTCAAGAACTACTTCTATAGAAATACAGAAATTTCAACCTACTATTGACACATGTCATGCTGTCAAATTTGAAGTGAAAAATTAAACTGCTTTTCTGTTCCATTGGTCCATATTATGAAAATTGTATAGAAACAGAGATATACAGTAAGGGTGTTAGAAACCTATCTTATACAAACTTCCTTAAAAGATTTTTTTTCAATCAGAAATTTATAGATTGGCTAAAGACTTTGACTATTAGTGATATACAAGACAAGTCAACACAATGAGTGTTCTAGGAGGCCAGTTACTGCAGACTGTTCACTAACACCTCATGGATAGAATGTGAGAGAAATCATGTTAGGACCTGAACATCTTTTTCATGTCAAATTGTGCCAAGTTGTTAGTACATTGAAAAACACTTTATCTAAAATTGCTCCAGGACAGAATTTTTGAAATTATCTTTTATACTAAAATTTTGCGGTATATTGAGCATAATTGGCTGTAAACCAACATCTCTAATTTGTGAATAGGGTTAGAGAAGTTATCTGGAAAATAGCAAATGAATTTGTCTTCAAGGGTATCTTGCAAAGCACTATTTTGTTTTTTTATAGGCACTTGACAGTGTACATGGCAATCTTCATTTTTAGCGAGAGACCAAAATCAAGGTAGTTGTCAACATTTCCAAGGCTGTTCCCACTTCCCTGAATAAATAGCATTGCAGTGTATTATAATGCTTGCAGTATTATTTCCTTGCAAGTTTAAAATTAAAGTTATTCAAGGTTTCAGAAATGTCTGCCAAATATGCCAGTGAAGTTGGAATACTTGGTGTGTAAGTGCATGATACAACTCTTCTTTCTTTTGTTGCTGGAGGAAAATGTCCACTTCAGCTTTCAGCTTGAATAATCATGAAAATCTTTTGTCCCTTTGGAAAATCATTGTGTGAAAGAAAAATAGCTAAATTAAATGCATTACAGGATATTTGGAAGAGTTTTAGCAAGCAATGCTTGTCTATGTATATGCAATCAATTGGGCTTTGGCTGGACTTTTTTTCTTGCTTTCACCAGTATAGAATTCAGAGTGAGTATCACTGAAGCATCATCACTGCATGTACTAACCAGTTTTATTCTCATTAAAGTACTTTTTATTAAAAACAAACTTGGAAATAAGTTTCGTAACATCTGAAGCTTTGGTCGTGATTGTCAATTTCTTCAGAAAACTCCCCATGGTTTTTCATGCTTCCTTTGTTAATGAATTGAAAGTAGAGAAACAACTGAAAAGGTTGTGCTACATCAGTTCTGAAATCTCCATAACTTTCACCATCTCTATAGCTTGACATTTAAAATCCCCTGCCAAGTCATTAATGCAACATTTCACAATTTTTTTAGAACTTTGGCTGAAACCTGATGAAAAACTTCATTTGCCCAACTTTATATGCTTTAGATTTTGAAGATAAGCATCAAACATTTCACAGCAGTATGAAGTATATTTTATATCAGACCATCAGGCCCTGGTTAATACAGACTAATCCTGATCACTTTTGAAAACCATTTTAGAAAAAGTAAGAATATTTCATTACTTTCTACAATGTACTCAGACTTCTGGTGAGAGATGAATACCTACATGTATAACAACAAAAGCTATGTATATGTATGCAGTGATGGGATTCAGCCACTTCGCATCACTTTGGTAGAACCGGTAGTCCAGGCCCAGAATGGATTTCCAGAAGCAGTATTCACACAGAGAACTGGTTGTTCACATATTTGAATCCCATCTCTCTCTCTCTCTCTCTCTCTCTCTCTCTCTCTCTCTCTCTCTCTCTCTCTCTCTCTCTCTCTCTCTCTCTCTCTCTCTCTCTCTCTCTCTCTCTCTCTCTCTCTCTCTCTCTCTCTCTCTTTGTGTGTGTGTATAAATTCATGATATAATGTTTGAAAAAAAATGTGATAGTTTTCATTCTATAAATTTTACATCCTTGTTCCCTGCCTTGGAATTTCTTCATGTCCATCCAAGGGGGTGCAGTGAAAACTAGTTAACAGCAAAACAGTGAGCAACTGTCAAAATACACCACATCTGCACATTCTTAGAAACGGACAACCCATTTGAATGAAAAAGAGCATAGACATAGAATACAGGAAACTTTCCATGTGAAAATATGCAAGGATCGTGCAGATTTATTTTTATTTGTTGCAAGCATTGGGTACTTAGCTGTAGTTATCATGAAGCAAGGTGAAATACTTATGAGGGATATGAACTTGGAGGTTTGGTGAATTAAAGTATTGTCTGTTTCACTTTGAAAGAAAGGGTAGATGATTAGCCACATCCCAGAATGAGAATTCCCTACAATATTTTCCAACAACAGTGACAGAGAGCATCCTCCTTCCACCAGGTCCCCTCCACATAGGAAGTAAAGTTGCATTCCCAGAGAGCTGGCAACATATTATTTAGTGAGAAAACCCTTGATTTTTTTCACTACTAGAAAGAGCATCAGTGCAAAGTACAAGGAAAAAGCCCTAAAACAAAAGATAATAAGAACCTGGCACAATTCCAGCAGATTCAGTTACAAGAAAATGAACAAATTCAGCTGATTGTGCCACCAACTGGAGCATCTTGACTTTTGCTGAGCAGAATGCTCTTAACCAAACGCAGTGTTCTGAACCAGCCAACTACCGGCCTTGTAATAAGGCAAACCCCTGTTCAAGCAGTAGAGACTGGAGAGCGTCTGAGGCTGCAAAGCGTCTGCCAAGTTTAATTCACAAGCAAAACAACAGAACAAGAAACCAAAAGCACAGGAACTTGAATCCTCAAGCGGAAGGGTTGCTTTCAGCAACCAGCCCCTCCCCAAACACTCCTTTTATTTAGAGTTCAGGGCGTGGTCTCCCTGTGCCTCCTCCCGAGGAGACCCGCAGCCTTTTTCTGCTTAGTCCTGCTCGACTGCCTCCTGCGTCGGGCGTCCTTGAACAGGGCCAGCTGTGGGTCATCATCCTCCGCACTATCGGGCTCACGCAGCTGAGAAGAGGGCCCCGGCTGAGGGCTCTGCCAAGCCTGCAAGCCATCATCAGCCGGTTCGTCTTCCACACCCTCCTCCTCCCCCTCATCTGAGTCATCCGATACATCTGAGCCGGCTGCCGGGCCCACCGGCTGGCCCTGAGTCACAACACTATCCCGCACCGCAGGGCCCTTCCCCCGGGGCTGCCGATCCGGATGCGGTCGGGATGGGAATTGTTCGTGAAACGCAGTCACCAACGCAGGGGCATGAACGGCGGTCGCGTCTTCCCATGTGAAGTCCTCCGGCCCGTACCCTTTCCACTCGATCAGGTACTGGAAGCGACCTTTCAGCCAGCGGGAATCCCTGATGCTGGCGACCTCGTACTCGGGGGTGCTGCCTCCATCACGAGGTCCTGATGGGGGAGGTTCCGCTTGACGAAGTGGACAAGCCGGTTGTTCGGGGACCAACAAGGACCGATGGAAGACGGGATGCACGCGCAGGGAACGTGGCAGAGTTAAACGATAGGCGACCGGGTTGATGACGGCCTCGACTGGGAACGGTCCAAGGTAACGGTGGTCCAGCTTCCTCGCCGGCTGAGTGGATGGTAGGTTCCTGGTGGACAGCCAGACCCGATCCCCCACCGATAGTGGAGGCGTATCCCTTCTCGACCGATCGGCGAACCTCTTGTAGTCGGCCTTGGCCTTCTCCAGCTGCCATCGCACCAACCGATGGATCGCCTGTAACTCCGCCATGAATTCGTTCGCTGCCGGCTCCGGTGAGTCCACGGGAGAAAGGGGGAAAAACCGGGGGTGATAACCCACGTTGGCCAAGAACGGTGTCATCTGCGTGGAGGTGTGCTGCGAGTTGTTAAAGGCAAACTCGGCTATGGCCAAATAGTCCACCCAATTGTCCTGCTTCAGGTTAACGTAGCAGCGCAGATACTGCTCTAAGATGCCGATGACCTTCTCGGTACCCCCGTCGGTCTGAGGATGATGCGCGGACGAGAGGCAAACCTTAATGTCCAACGCCCGCATCAACTCCTGCCAGAAGCGGGCTGTAAACTGGGCCCCCCTATCGGAGACGACTCTATTGGGAAGGCCGTGCAGCCGGAACACCTGTTGGATGAACATGCGACTAGTGGCGCGAGCTGACGGTAAGCCGCGACAGGGGATGAAGTGCGCCATCTTGGTAAACATGTCCACCACCACAAACACTGTCGTGAAGCCGGAGGATGGGGGTAGATCCGTCAGAAAGTCCATGGACACAGCCCCCCAGGGTCTCTTGGGTGTTGGCAAAGGCTGCAGTAAACCAGGCGGGGCCCCTGTCGCTGACTTGGCCTGCCTGCATGGGATGCAGGAGGTGACATAAGACTGGACATCGTGTCGGACTCGGGGCCACCAGAAGGTACGGGAGACCAGGTTCAGAGTCTTGAACAGGCCAAAATGCCCCGCAGCCGGGTTATCATGACACTGGCTGAGGACGAGTCCCCTGAGTGGCCCTCCTGGAACATAGAGCCGGTCACGATAATACAGGAGTCCATCCGTGACCGACCAAGGCGAATCTGGCCCCACCTCTTCCTTCCGCTGAGCCACCCACGCCTCCTGCTGCTGCGCCTCCCGGACCCGAGCCCGTATATCCACCGGCTCCCGCACCGCAGCAAAAGACTCGACGGGGATCACTGTCCTGGGCGGAAGCTTGTCTTCCACTCGGGTGTACTCGGGCTTCCTGGACAGAGCATCCGCTCTCTGGTTGTGCCCGCTTGGTATGTACCGCACCCGGAAGTCAAACCTCGCAAAGAAGAGGGACCACCGGATCTGGCGTTGGTTCAAATTCCGAGCGGTCTGCAGGCTTTCCAGATTCTTGTGGTCCGTCCGGACCTCGATTTGATGCTGCGCCCCCTCCAGATGATGCCTCCAAGCCTCGAACGCCGCCTTGATGGCCAGCAGCTCCTTCTCCCAGATGGTATAGTTGCGCTCCGAGGGGTTCAATTTCCGCGAGTGATACGCGCAAGGGAAAAGGGTACCGTTGGGCGTCGCTGCCTGGAGTAACACGGCCCCAATGGCAATGTCGGAGGCGTCCGCCTCCACGACAAACGGCCGTTGCGGGTCGGGATGCTTTAAGATGGGCTCCTTCATGAAGGCGTCCTTCAAAGCTTGGAACGCCTGTTGTTCGGGGGCGTTCCACTGGAACCGAGTCTTCTTCTGCAGGAGCCGGGTGAGGGGGGCTGTCAAGGCAGCAAAGCCAGGGATGAATGTTCGATAGTAGTTGGCGAATCCAAGAAGTCGCTGAACATCCTTCACTCGACGCGGGGGTTGCCAACTCTGCAACGACTCAACTTTACTCGGTTCCATGGCGATGCCCTCAGGAGAAATGCGGTGACCCAGGAAATCGATGGTCACCTGGTAGAACTGGCACTTCTCCAACTTGGCAAACAGCCGATGTTTCCGGAGGCGCTGCAGGACCTGACGGAGATGCTGATGATGCGCTTCACGCGACGGGGAGTAAATCAGGATGTCGTCCAGGTAAATTACGACAAACTGGTCCAACAGATCTCGAAAGATGTCGTTCATAAAATGCTGAAACACAGCGGGGGCGTTGGTCAGGCCAAACGGCATCACCGTGTACTCGAAATGTCCATAGCGAGTACCAAACGCCGTCTTCCACTCATCACCCGGCCGAACCCTGACGAGGTTGTAAGCTCCACGCAGGTCCAGTTTCGTGAAGATCTTAGCCTCCCGGAGTCGGTCCAAGAGCTCGGGGATGAGGGGCAGCGGGTAGCGGTTACGCACCGTGATGGCGTTGAGTTTCCGGTAGTCACAGCAAAGCCGTAACTCGCCCGACTTCTTTTTGACGAAGAGCACGGGCGCAGACACTGGCGAGGACGAGGGCCGGATGAAACCACGAGCCAAATTCTTTGTCAGGAAGTCCCGCAATGCAGCCAACTCGGGCTCCGACATGGAGTACAAACGCCCCACTGGGAAAGGCGCATCAGGGACTAGATCAATGGAACAGTCATAGGGCCTGTGCGGGGGTAATTGGTCCGCCTCTGACTCGCTGAACACATCAGCAAAGTCGGACAGTTCGGGAGGCAAGGAAACCCCTGAGGAACCCTCCACCTGGCCGGCACAGATATGGCGGGTGTGGTCCACGCACTGCAAACTTGGGAAGGTGACCAAGTTCTGAGACCAATAGATCTGTGGATCATGCGCCCGGAGCCACGCCAGTCCCAAGACCACGGGGAAGTGCAGATCCGAAGTGATGTAGAACTGAATGGCCTCCACATGGGAACTGATGGCCATACACACTGGTTGCGTGGCGGCCGTAATAGGCCCGGACAGGAGCACTCGACCATCAATAGTCTCCACTAGCATGGGCGGATCCACCGGACACTGGGGAACAGCCCATTTGGCCACGAAGGCCGAGTCCATGAAGTTAGTGGTAGCCCCAGAGTCAATTAAGGCATGGACCGGAATCCCCTCTGGCTTGCCAGGAAGGATCAGACGTGCCTCCAAAATCAAATGCCGTGGAGGTTCACAGGCACCGTCGGAATGGCGTCGCTCGGCGTGGTCGTGGTGGGTCGCCCGATCTATCACACCGTCTAGATCGGGCTCGGGCCGTTTCCCGACAGCAAAGCAGGGGACTTTCTCGGGGCCGGCTTGGTCACTGATGCCCGCTGACGCTTCTTTGGGCAAGAAGCAGCCAAATGTCCAGGGTCCCCACAGTAAAAACACAACCCCCCCGATCGTCGTCTGTCCATTTCCGTCACCGATAGACGGGACCGGGCGGCACCCAGCTCCATTGGCTCCTCCCTCTGGACTGGGGGCACACGCTCAACAGGGGCGGCAGGGGTCTGTGGGGTGGCACGGCGACTCTTTCGCTGCTGCAGCCGGGCATCGATCCGCAGACAAAGATGGATCAGCCCATTCAGGTCTGAGGGAATGTCCACGCGGGCCAGCTCATCCAACATCTCCTCTGACAAGCCATCCTGGAAGGCATCCACGAGCGCAGCCTCATTCCAGGCGGAATCCTGGCTAAGCAGCTGGAAATCGCTGATATAGGCCTGTAGGGGGCGCTGACCCTGCCTCAAAGCTTTCAGGCGTCGGGTGGCAGTCTGCGCCTTAATCGGGTCCTCGTACATGAGGCGCATATGGTCACAAAACCCCCCAAAGTTATCCAACAAAGGGCTAGGCTGTGCCAGCAGAGGCGTGCCCCAACGAGCTGCATCCCCCGACAGAAGGCTCAACACGAATCCCACCTTATCTCGGTCAGTGGGGAAATCAGCTGCTCTCACGCTGATAAAAAGCTGGCATTGTCCCAGGAAGGCAGGAAACAGTTCTGGATTGCCAGCAAATTTATCCGGCATAGCTATCTGACATTTCCTCCTGGGTGGGGGTGCAGCATGTACCTGAGCTTGCAGTTGAGCCACCTGAGCTGCCAGCAAAGTGAGTTGCTGGGTGAGCTGAGCATTCTCGGCAAGAAGCTGCTCCATCGTAGTAGTAAGGGGTGGGAGGCTGAAAGCAAACTGTTCTGAACCAGCCAACTACCGGCCTTGTAATAAGGCAAACCCCTGTTCAAGCAATAGAGACTGGAGAGCGTCTGAGGCTGCAAAGCGTCTGCCAAGTTTAATTCACAAGCAAAACAACAGAACAAGAAACCAAAAGCACAGGAACTTGAATCCTCAAGCGGAAGGGTTGCTTTCAGCAACCAGCCCCTCCCCAAACACTCCTTTTATTTAGAGTTCAGGGCGTGGTCTCCCTGTGCCTCCTCCCGAGGAGACCCGCAGCCTTTTTCTGCTTAGTCCTGCTCGACTGCCTCCTGCGTCGGGCGTCCTTGAACAGGGCCAGCTGTGGGTCATCATCCTCCGCACTATCGGGCTCACGCAGCTGAGAAGAGGGCCCCGGCTGAGGGCTCTGCCAAGCCTGCAAGCCATCATCAGCCGGTTCGTCTTCCACACCCTCCTCCTCCCCCTCATCTGAGTCATCCGATACATCTGAGCCGGCTGCCGGGCCCACCGGCTGGCCCTGAGTCACAACACGCAGCTCCTTAAAGAGGAAATACGTCTTTGCAAGGTTATACTTGGTTTAGCCTAGTTGCCACCTTTTATGCCGGCAGCAACCTCTAGGCCAGTTACAGAGGCCACTGTGCGTCAAACCCATCAAAGTAATCCAGCCATGAAGTTAGCTAATGCATCACTTACTATATATCCCATTGTGATATTGGAAGCTGCAGCTCAATATATCTGGGTTCTGAACCCAAAGCAGCTGACATAATACTTGTGATTTCTTCAGGAACACAAATGTATTGCAGTGATGGTCAACTGAATGCCTTCCTCACCTTAGTCAAGAGAAAAGACTATCAGAGCCCTGCCCCTTGTTTAGAAAGCAGTGCACAGAAAGAAGGAGCAGGCAATTGTAGCACTAGCAGCCTCTTGACTTTTTGATCCTCCCTCTCTCCATGGATGCCCTTGCATCCATTATATGTATGTGTGACAGAGATAGTGACAAAATAAAGAACTGATTCAGCTACAGCAGCTGCTTTCAGGTAAAATGCAGTCCATGAAGGAAACCAAGCTGCCCATGAAGAAAAATTAAAAGTTAAAAGTTAGATATTTATCCAAGTAATGCCAATATTTTTTTACTGATGCATTAACACTATTCCCAAAGCCCCAGCTAGTTAAGGACTCCCCAAACCATAACTTTTATAGTTCATCTTTCCATAGTGCTTTGGACTGTATGTTATGTTTCAAATCTTACTAAAATTATGTAATAGGTCATACTTTCATATGTTATATATAAATTCCATGCATATAAAATGTCAAAAAAGACACCATGTCCTATTTCTTTTATTATTATTATTTATTTTATAGGCATGTTTTTAAAGAAAAACAATCTCTTTCTCTCACTCTCTCTCTTGCACACACACACACAGAGTATGTGTGTGTGAAATTATTTTTCTTAAAAAATGCCTGTACATGTGTGTAAAATTATTTTTCTTTAAAAGGATGCCTGTAAAATATGCCCAAGTGAACACCAAGAACACAGTATCTTCTTTTGACATTTTATGTGCATGGAATTGCACAATTGTGGCCACTAAATAAATAAAGAGATCTTGGCTATTAGAAACATATTTTCATTTAATATTTATAGAATACATTTTACATTTCTTAACAGCATCAGCAATGAATCAGCACTGGTCCTCATTAAGCCACTTGGGGCTGGGAGATGAGAAAGCCAAGCATCCAGGTTAATTTCACCCATGTCTCGTTCTGCTTTGGATACAAAGCTGAAGATAAAAGATTTGGTTCCTTTCAACTCTATGGAAACATACAGTAAAGACTTTTTCCTTTCTCCAGTGGAGTGACAGATGACAGTACTTGGGGTCAGGCTCAGGGATGGCAGCTTAATCTTCAGATATCTGGACAGATGGACAACAGGGAGTATCAGAGCCAGATTAAGGCCAAGTGATACCCTAAGCAAAGTTCAACAATGATGTCCTTTGACAGGAGTGAACCTATATAGGTGGTCCTCAGTTAACAGTAATTGGGCCTAGGTAATGCAGCCATAAAGTAAAGTAATGCACTAAGTAATGCAGCCATAAAGCCTGATGTCACATAATTGCATTGTTTATTGATGAAATCCTGGCATTCTCCATTGTCATTGTTAACCATATACCACCAATCATTGCGAGAGAATCCACCCCAATCCACCTCATTCTTGGCTTGATTGCTCCCAGCCCTGAACCTTAGTAAGAGGCTGAAGTAGAGTTCTGGGATTTTCAGCAGTCTCAACCATCCACCCCCACCCCCAGCTTCTATTTAGGCCCCAGCATCACCAGTACTGCAAGGAGTGCTGCCTCAAGCCTTGTGCCATAGCCTGCCATTACAGTTCCACAGCACAAACCCTCAATTGTCCCCATCAACTGGTGTTCCATGTCCTTGCTTCCCCCAGCATGCCAGACTCAGTCCTATGCAAGGCAGCTTCTGGTGGTGCCAGACCTTCTTCCAGAGCTTGTGGTACCCTTCTCAAATAAAACATGGCTTTATCTCCAGGCTTTAGAAGGCTTTTCAGAAGCTCAAAGGAAGTTGCACCTTCCCTTCTTCAGGTCATGCATGGCCTTCTTGTGAACTTTTGAAAGGCCTCAGAAGCCTTCCAAAGCACAACAGGAAAGTCATGTGTGATTTGGAGAAGGAAGGGCATGCACAGCCTCAGGAAGAAGGCATGGCGTAGCTGACAGCTGTTTTGCATGTGGCCGGGCTGGGTTTGTCTTGTCAGCAGTGGAAAGAAAGCAATGGACAGTAGAACCAGCAGAGCTGATAGAGTGCAGATCTGCAGAAAGAATATATCAAGAAAAAATAAGTACTTTCCAGGAGGAAATGTATGCTATGCTGCAACTAATACAAATGTTAATGACTTCAAACCACGAGAAAATTAAAAACAACTTTGAAAATATAAATGAACACATCTTTAATTTAACCTCACAATAAAAAACTCTCAGAAA
Source organism: Vipera berus (assembly GCF_964194415.1). Lineage (NCBI taxonomy): Eukaryota > Metazoa > Chordata > Lepidosauria > Squamata > Viperidae > Vipera > Vipera berus. Next base: position 317,747,433 of record NC_138202.1, read on the forward strand.
ATAAAAAGAGAGCAATCAAATAAAGCAGACAACTGAACATAACCCAGAGGAAAGAGATTTAAAGATGGAACCCAACAATGGAAGGAATAATGACTTAACCCAGGCAGAGAAAAACTTGCAGGAAATATCAGACATGGAAAAGATAACTTACACTTCAAGATTGCAAGATTTTCTGAGGACAGGAAAAAAGATTTGACAAAATGGATTGTAGAGCTGTCAGGAGAACTATGAGAACTTGAGAGACAAAAAATTATAAGAGAAATTAAGAGAGAAAGAAAGAAAAAGATTTTGAATGAATACAAAGGGGTGAAACATTCGTACAAAAACATCTTACTTGACTTGTCTCTTGTACCTACAACAACATCTATAAGACTATGGGAAGACCTTCTGGTCCAGCGGAGTATACTGATTAGGAAAGATGTTTGCCAAAAAAAAAAAGAAAAAGAAAAGAAAAGAAAAAAGGATAAAGTTAGAATCAAGAAATTAGATGATGGGACTTATCAGATAGAATATGTAAAGATTAAACACCTGTTTGACTATGGTTAAAGAAAATTCTGGATATAAATGAATTTTAGTTTAAGAGGGATGGCCCCCTCAAGAAATGTAGTATTTTTTTATGATATGAGAAATATAAAAATGTTGGGATGGTTCATATGAGGGAAATGTTTCAGATACTTAAGTGTAATTGATTTTTAGAAAATTTCAATTGATAAGAATGTTTTTAATTGATTTAAAAGATTAGATGATTGGATTTATTAGATGGAATATTTAAAAATTAAACATTTGTTTGAATATGGTTTAAAAGAGTAGAAAAAGTCTGGATATAAATGTATTTTAGCTTAAGAGGGACATGTTTCTCAAGTAGTATACTATTTCCTTTTTTTCTTCTTTTTTTGTTTTTGTTTTAAGATATGAGAAATGTAAAATTGTTGGGATGGCTCGTAAGAGGAAAAAAGATTTAAATACTAAGTGAAATTAACTGGTAAGAATGTTTTGAACATTGCGGGGAAAACAAATTAAATAAGAACTCTGAAAACAAGATTTATGACAAGGTAATTAAGATGATCAATTAGAAAAGAAGCTTTATATTGATGTGGTTGTTACTTGTAGAAATACTATAAAAATATTTATATTCAATTATTATCAAAATACTAAGAAATGTACTAAGTCAAGATTGATAAAAGAGAATATTATTGGAAGAAGAGAAAATCAAAGAAAGCTACTATGTGGATTATGGAATTATAGAAATTAATTGTTATTGGTTGTTTTTAAATATAAGCCCAGACAACACGCTGTTTACCAAATATTAAGGTGATTATGTTAAAACATTAATAAAATATATTAAAGAAAGTAGCTATGGATGGAAACTAATCAAGAAGAGAAGCAGCCCAGAATTAAGAAGAAATTTCTTGACAGAACAATTAATCAGTGGAATAACTTGCCTCCAGAAATTGTGGGTGCTCCAACACTGGAAGTTTTTAAGAAGAGATTGGACAACCATTTGTCTGAAATGGTATAGGGTTTCCTGCCAAAACTGGGGGTTGGACTATAAGACCTTCAAGATCCCTTCCAACTCTGATATTCTATTCTATTCTATTCTGTTCTGTTCTGTTCTGTTCTGTTCTGTTCTGTTCTGTTCTGTTCTGTTCTATCATAACAGAATTCTTAGAAATAGCTTATAGCCCCTAGGGGGACAGCCCCGCCAAAACATATAGTGGCTGGTGCTTTGCCATTCTTAATAGCAGAATGAACCCATGTCTTACCGAGTCATTCCAGATGTTTGTCACCTGGAGCTCACTCAGCTGTTTCTTAAACATTCTGACTTGTATGCATTTCATGGTCATAACTGAATCCTCATCAATATTCTGTGTCATATTAAATAAAACTAGTTTTGTTATGTCAAAAGCATTTTTATCACTTCATCAGCACATTTCTTCCTCAGCAGCACTCTAAATCTCCTGCTACAGTGATGCTTTCCAGACACACAACCCCTAGGAGGTCTGCTCATTATGATATTTTATTCCATTTTCTCTAGATTATCTTCATGGAATAAGACTTCACTATCCAGCACTATTCTTACAGAAAAATTGCCAGCCTGAAGCACATTATTTCAAACAAATCAAATCACAAGTGTGTTGAAATGTCACAGGTATTGCTGAAATGGAAAACCTGAGAAAATAATCTTTATTTTCCTAAATTAAGAAGTCTGCTAAACTTACCAGCTTCTTCATTTCTCAGTTTTTGTTTAGATCAAGAAAAAAAATGCAATAACAAACTACTGTATCCTTTCCACACACAGTCTATGCTATTTTGGTCTAAAACAGGAATAGGATGGCAGCCTTTTTACAAGTGTCTGGAAACACCATTTGGACTGATAGTTGAATTTTAATACCATAATGAGATTACAGGCATATTTTTTCAGCACATCATTGCCACCGAACAGGTCTTGGTGGGCCAGGATAAGTTGTGTGAATTTCATAGGTCCATTTGTGTTGGTGCAGTGATTAAAATGCAGTATTGCAGGCTAATTCTGCCAACTGCCAGCAGTTTGATCCTGATTGGCTCAAGGTTGACTCAGTCTTCCATCCTTTCGAGGTCAGTAAAATGAGGGCCCAGATTGTTGGGGGGGGGGGCAATATGCTGACTCTGTAAACTGCTTAAAGAGGGCTGTAAAGCACTGTGAAGCGGTAAATAAGTCTAAGTGCTATTGTTATTGCTACTGCTATCCTCCAGTGGAAATTCAAGAGGAAGATCATATGTGGCAACTCATCAATATGATTAATTTCATCTAGGATGAACAATGAATATTTTTAATTTTGGTTATCTTTGCCACTTAGGCATTCAATGATATCGTACTATAAAATAATGTAACATAATATATATTACATTTGCAACTATCATTGCTCTCTTTGCTCTATTCAGTCATGCTCTGTTAGTGAATCTGCTCTTACCATTTCGACCAGCTGTTTATCTTATCATGCAATCTGTTCAATTTATGCTTCATTGTGTTGCACTCTGCATCACAGATTATTTTCCAACGATGTCAACAGCATTTGTGCTCATATACCGTACTGTAATAAGAGCTCTCATGAATAAAGTAACCTTTGCCCCTTCCCACTCCCTTCAGGAAAATGAAGCAAAATTAAAACCATCTTCCAGATTTTAACCTCAAGAGTATTTTGATAGAAGTGCTGAAAGTGGTTAGGGGACAATGCAGTAAATGAATGGCCAAGATTGTCATTCCTATTCTTAGCAACACAGGCAGTGAAGCTGTATCCTAGATTGTGGACTTAATATCAATTGAAGCATCCTTTGAAATGTTTATATTATAAGGCAAAGTACAATACATAGTTAGAAGCAGAATGGACAATCAAGTAAAAATTAGAATTAACACAAAGTTTGACTTAATTTTGATAGTCATCAGGTTTGAGTGATGTCCTAAAATATATATATTTAAAAGAAAGGCTTATTAATAAGCCATGATTTCCAGGCTTCAGGCAAGCCTCAGACTCTTTTTAAGTCTCTCAAACCTTCAAGATCTCATTGTTCTAATTCAGCAACAAGCTCTCAAACTACAATAGAGGTGTCTGAATCTTTCTTTTTTTTTTAAGGCTCTGTGCAACTATTACTAAACAAGTCTGCTCCAGGCTTAAGAAATAAGATCCTCAAAATTCTGCCCTCTTCTTTCTCCAAGCAATATCTTTGCATTACTGCCATAGACCCCGCAGATCTTAATGTCTGCTTTTCTGTTAGAATAAATGAAATCTCTCTCTCTCTCTTAGTTCAATTTCTCCCCTTATAAAACCTGAAATGTTTTTTTTTAAATGTACATCATCCATCATCTGGATTTTTTATGGCTAACTGTACGTATTTCAGTCTAGCTGCTCCTTGAATTTACAAATGTTCTCAATCCAGAAATGGAGTTCATATATCTGTAAGGGTCTTTCCATTAATTTCACTTGTTTATTTATCTAGATGTAATTTTATTCTGATCATATTTTTATGACAGCTTCTCATAATATTTCATTGCATACACATATATACACTTACGCTCACTGACCCTGTGCTGTCATAAGCCATTCTGTTTTTGAAGCAATAACAAAATTTGAAATATTGAGAGTCTCTGAAACCTGGCCTCACCTCACGTGATATGGGAGATCCCAAATTGGATTTTATTTCCTTTTATTTCACTTTATAGCAGCTGAAATTGATAAGTACAGTGGAATTATATGGAGGAGGGGATAAACTATCCTGTCCCCCATCTAATTTTCCTCATAAATTACTTAGCCCTAGCACCCCCTAATTTTAACATCACAATAAGAATTTTTTTTTCTCCTCTTGATGTGTCAACAAGATTTTTTAAAGTACTAGTAATTAATAATACAAAATTAAGCTAGGAAGGAGTTCACACACAGAACTATTACGGTGATGTTAAATCTTGACTCCCTCTCTATTTTTTTTTCTTTCTTCTCGAAATCCAACTGTGTATTTTTCATATGTCTAATCAGCATACATGTAGTCCTCACTTAACAACCTCAATTGGGCCCAGAATTTTGGTTGTAAGTCATTGCACTCATGAAGCAGGCTATCATTTGACTTGACTTAGTTTTATGACCATTTCTATGACAATTGTGAAGCGATTCATGGTTGTTAAGCAAATCTATTCTGCCACATGGGCCTTTTTTTTGTTGGAAACTGGCAAAAAACATCAGAAGCAAATGTCGCATGTAATCGCAGAATGCTGCAACCAGTTGTAAGTGTGAGCTGGTTGCCAAGTGCCTGAAATGCAATCACATGACTGGGGGGGGGTATGTTCAACTGTTGGAACTTTGATAATTTGTTGTAAGTAATTTTTTTAAAATTTGTTCAAACAGTTTTTAAGTGACTTGTTGTTAACTGAGGACCTGCTGTACATAGGCTTCAATTTTTCGTACTCCCTGGAATATTTTTCATCTTGCCTTATAGGTATATCTCATTGACTGACTCACTCATAAAGACATATTTTTCTTAAATTGCTAAGTGCCCATTTATGAGCACTAGGAAGAGGTATATAAGTCTAAGTGCTATTGCTACCTTGCGACTACTTTTTCACATCCCTGCACAAATAAAGGCACCAGGATGCCAAAGGATACTTGTGGTTCCTTGGATTTTTGGATATAATTTTATTTTCCTAAAAGCCCAGTTGCCTGGATACTTCTCTTTGTTTAATGGCATGACTAGCCAAAAGCTGCCCTTTCCAGAAAAATCACCCTGCAAACTTATGACTTAAATTCCATCCCAGTTTTTGTTAGCAATATGCTTTAAAACAATATTTCACATTATATTTATGAAAGCATTCGTGTACTGACAAATGCATCCCGCCTGAAAGCAACCTCCACCCACTTTGCTTTCATTTGTGTGATTGTGACCCAATCTGGAGTGGCTTCAGTTTGCTATGGCCTCTTATTTGTTCCAAAGCAAACATGGATATGCTAGGATTTTTAAAGAAAGGAATTCTTTTTTTCACAGCTAAGATTCCCACTGCAACCTGATACATTCTGACAGGTAAGTTCCATTGAGGGCTTCTTTTAAGGAAGCATCACATTCTAGTTACCTCAATATATAATCTGATTTGCCTCTACAAATTAGGCTAGATAAACATAATCAAACACTTTGTTATAGGTCTTAAGGAAATCACTCCCATTATTTCATCCTGATAATCTGGAAGACCAAGAAACTCCATCACAGATTCAGTAGAAAATGCCAAGTCCTGAAACCCAAGGGCGGTGCTGGGATCAACGTACATAAGTAGATCACGTGTTTAATCACAGAATCCAAAGAAGTATTAAGTGACAATATGGAACATTCCTATGTACTCAAAAATACTCCTCAGAGGTAGGGTGTAAAATGGATTCCCAATTTTGGCGCCTCATAGGCTATGCAGCTCAGATTACTGTACTAGTGATTTTAGGTACTTACATTAGATTCACATGCCAAGGTTAATACCAAGAGTGTTTGCAAAAATCTACGTGTAAAAGATAATCTACACCTAAGAGATAAAACTGAAGTTTTAAGGAGGAAAAGTCATGAAGCTCATATTTTTTCCCAAATTTTGCAACTATGGTTGTAAAATTACTAAACTACTAGCAATAGGACATAGGCATTACAGTCTGAAAACTGTAGATTTAGCCCTTCTCCTCTTAAAGGAGTAGAATCTTCAGTAGGAGGATTAGAAAAAAACAGAAAATCTTGTACTGGTGAAGAACGGGGGAATTTGTACATAAACTGGAAGCAATTAAATAACTATAGAATTAATGTTTATTACAATTAAATACACCAAAGTTAGTTTGTGTCCTGGCTCAACCTTCTCTTTGTATTTTCCCAATTTGACTTTTGGCACAGCGTTCAATGGGCAAGTGCAGTCCTTGTTATTTAGATTTTAGATTTTATTAGATTTATATACCGCCCTTTCCCAAAGGACTCAGGGCGGTTTACAGGGCATTTTAAAATCACATCAATATAAAATACAAAGTTAAAAGAGAATTAAAAGATTAAATTATCCCTGAAAATAAAACCCCAGTTAAAATTCTCAGCCTGGGTCAGAGAGCTCAAAGAGCCAAGTCTTCAGGTCCCGGCGGAATAAGCGTAGGTCAGGGGCAGTCTTGAGCTCTACGGGCAGCTGGTTCCAGAGGGCAGGCACACCCACAGAAAAGGCCCTCTCCCTGGGTGTTATTCGCCGGCAATCTTTTACCGGCGGCACCCTGAGAAGACCCTCCCTCTGCGAGCGCACTGGACGAAGGGAACTTGATGCTGGCAGCAGGTGTTCCCTCAAATATCCCGGACCCAAGCCATTTAGGGCTTTATAGGTCATCACCAGCACTTTGAATCTCACCTGGAGGGCAACCGGAAGCCAATGCAACTCACGGAGTAGAGGTGTTACATGGGAGTATCGGGAAACCCCCATCACAACTCGCGCGGCCGCATTCTGCACCAGTTGTAGTCTCCGAATGGTCCTCAAGGGCAGCCCCATGTAGAGAGCATTGCAATAGTCTAAACGGGAGGTGACGAGCACATGAGTGACTGTGCGTAGGGCATCTCGGTCCAGGTAGGGTCGTAACTGGCGCACCAGGCGAACCTGGGCAAAAGCTCCCCTGGTCACGGTTCATATATGATCTTCAAAATTGAGCCGTGAGTCCAGGAGGTTGCCTAAGTTGCGAGCCCTATCAATGGGGGGTAACACCTCACCCCCCATCATTAAAGGTGGAATAGTTTGGTTAGCCCGAGATGCCGGTATGCAAAGCCACTCAGTCTTGGCAGGATTGAGACGAAGCCTGTTTCTTCCCATCCAGACCTGGACCGCCTCCAGGCAACGGGACATCACGGCGAGGGCATCGCTGGGTTGGTTCGGGGTGGAGAAAAAAAGTTGGGTATCATCAGCGTTATGTTGTGTGAAATGTTGTGTATTCCAATTTTCTTTGATGTTTTATATATACAGAGCTTTACAGCCTGATTTCACCAGTTCCTATCATTCCTGTATCACAGATTATTTTTGCTGTCATTTAACTGATGTGGTACTCAAGCAATTGCATTTGATTTTGAAGGTCTTGGAGCTTCAGAATGTAAAATTATATCTTTGGTTGGCTATCAGCTCTGCATTCCTATCTTAAGGAAGCAGCAACTGTGCCTTCTTAAAACTCTTTGAGGGGAAAACAGATTATAAATATAAATAATATTAAAAAATGAAATAAAACAGTACAAAGATTTGTATCTGTGTCTTTAAATATTCACACATGTGTGCCTGGGATGCCTTATAGATTATATTTTTTCCCCTCCAAGTACATTAATGATGTGGGCAAGTTGTTCATTCTGTAGAGGGAAGACCATGGTTGATGATCAGGTTTCCCCATATCTGGATTTCAAAAGATAGCAATAATAATGAAACCATGGTTTTTTAAAGTTGTGCATACTAATACTACTCATAGGGCTGAGTCCTGTTTCAGTTACGGCCATGTGGGGACCGTGTAGCTTTTTCTGAGAAGAATATGACAATGGAACAAAAGCTAACTGACTCCAGCATTTTGCTAAGGGAACATGATTAAACAAGACAAGGTATGTTTATGAGTATTCTACATGCATGCGAATGTATATATGACAATTAGTCTTGCTCCATTCTATTGATGTTCTTCAACTGAGGTGTTGACAGCTTAATTGAATTACTGGCAGACACTCTAGCTGAAGAGAATAGCAACTTTTGATTCTTAAGTATGTATTAAAGGAAATAATTGGAAGAACAACATAGTTTGAGGATGACTTTCATTTATCAGGCAAGGAGAGTAGCAGGAGGACTGAGAGCCAGGTGGTGCAGATAGACACCTATCAGTATGTGTATTTTAGGGCAGAAATCTAACATAAAATTGTATTTATGGTAGTGATTGTTCTGTTGTCAGAGAACAAGCAATATTTTTTTATGGGGCCAATATCAGTTGGATGAGAAATATTTTCTTTTCTTTTTTAATATATTTTATTAATTTTTTACAATAACAATCTTTAGTGCTTAATGAACAATGTGTTGTCTGGGTTCATATATTTAAAAACAATCAATAATAATTATTTTCTATAGCTGATCAATATGTTAGTTAATATATTTCCTTGATCCTCTCTTCTTCCAGTAATATTCTCCTTTTGTCTACATTAAACAAATATAATTCTTAATACTTTCAATACAAACAGAGTTGGGTATAAACATTTTTCTAGTATTTATACATATAACAATAACATCAACATATAACATCTTTTTTAATCAGCTTATGTTTCAATTATATTTATAGAAGTTATCTTATTAAGTCATTATATGTCCTGTTTTCAAGATTCTTATTTAAGCTTTATTTCCCCTCAGTATTGAAACCACTCTTATCAGTCATAATTTTCTCAAAATTCATTACTTTTGAATATCCAAACTTTTCATTCAAATATACCATCTCAATATTTTTACATTTCATATATTATAAAAATATTATACTACTTATATATCTTATCCCTCTTGCTATAGGGCCCCTTTATGTTCAGACTTTATCTATTCTTTTAACCATGCTCAAACAAGTATTTAATCATATAACACACCATCTAGCATTCTTACTATAGGGCCTTTTTATATCCAAACTTTATATTTTTTAACTGTATTCAAACAGATGTTTAGTCATATAGTATTCCATCTGGTACATTGAATTACATATCTTAAATCTAATTCTAATCTTTTTCTTTTTCCAGGTTGCTTTCCAAATCAGTCAGTTTAGCTTGCCAGGTTGTATTTTTGTAGATATTGTTGGGGATAAAAAAAGACAAATTGAGTAGAATATTCATTTTTTGTCTCTCATGCTTTAATGATTCTCCTGACAGCTCTTTAATCCATTTTATTAAATCTTCTTTTTTTGTCCTCAAGTTTGTTTTTAAGTCCTGGAAAATAAAACATCTTTTTTATTTCCTTTGTTGCAGCAAAACTTTGCAGATTTTCTTTTGCTTGTATTAAGTTGTAGTTCTCTTCATTTGTAGCTTTCATATTTAAGTCATTTTCCTCTGATTTATGTTCTATTGTCTGATTTATTTGTTCATTCTTTATCTTTATATTTTGAGCATTGTTTAATTGTGAGTTTAGTTAAAAGTATGTTCATTTATGTTATCAGAATTGTTTTTAATCTCATCATGATTTAAGACAATTGTCATTTGAATCTGTCACAGCACTGTATATATTTTCTCCTGGAATGTATTTGCTTTGTCTTGAGTCATTATTCCTGCAGATCTCTGATGTTCCACACTGGGGTCTTCAGGAGGAGATGTTAGGTGTGGTTTCAGGACCTCCAGAAATTCTCTGGCATTTTTTGAACTTGGCTTGATCTAGAATGTTCTCAGTTTCCCAGTTGAAACTACGGTTGAGTCTGTCCATGTGTTGTGAAATTAAAGAGCTTTTGTCATGTGTTCTGAGGGTCAGTTGGTGCTCATGGGTGTCAATGCTGCTAATATCGGATGTTCTTGGTTTGACAACAGATGAAAATGCAGCCATTTTCTCTTTGCCTTTAGAATTAGTTGATACTGGGAGGGGGGATAGGCATGAGAATCCAGCTAGTCATACCAATAAATACTCGGCCATGGGAATCCAAGGACATTGGCCCCAGAGCTGATAGTGTTTTGGTGGGCTGGAGAGCTGGGGAGGAAGCCCATGCTTGAAGCTAATTGGGGTATGTGATTTATGACTATTTATTGGAGGTGGGAATTATACTTTGTTACTTTGTATCCAGGGGAGGGGAATTTAGTTTTTGGGTTCAACTATGTAGTGCCGATACTTTGTTTTTTGAATAAAAGATTCTTTAAGGTAAACAATGCCTCTTTTGAAGGGTTTCATATGTTGGAATCATGACAATGGGTGTATTCTGCTAGCCTTCTGCCTCTTTGTCCTATATAGTGACTGTTATAGTCCTTACATTGTTGTAGATGACTCCTGTTTTTTCTTCTAGGGCTGCTGAGTCTTTTGGTTTGCATAGGATGTTTTGGAGGATTAAACTAAGCAAACTGATGAAATTCTTTCAATATTTTAAAATACGCAAAATTCATCTTTATCAATGTATCAATGTATAATGTATAAAATACAAATAAAAATAAAAATAAGAAATTAAGGGAAAGAAAAAGAGAGGGGAAAAGGAAATATGAGGTACAAGGGAAGAAAAAAGTGTTGACTTCAGACTCTTTTTAGCACAGCACAGGATAACATTAGTCTCATTTTTTTTATTTTTACACATTAGTATATAACTAGCCATTTCTATAACAATAAAGCTATTTAATCAGCAAAGTCAAAGTTTCATTTTTTTCATCACAAGCACAAAATCCAGAAGTGATATCCAAATAAAAAACACAATTAAATATATTCTCCTCTTTGAATAAAACAATCAATTTAACCATTTCTGCTTTATCTTCCTTGCTGTGGAAATATGTATTTCTATTTGCACTTAATTTTTATGAACTATCACCAATTGTATTTTAAAAAAACCACTATCTTCTTTCAGATTCTTTAACCTTAAAGGAAAAAATACTTTTTTTCATTCATTTTAAAACACTAAACTTTTCTTTAAAAACATTTCTAAAATCAAAACATTCTAATACATCTTTTTTTAACTTCCTCTTAACATAGATACTTCAAAGTTCACTTTCAGACCAATAAAATTTAGATCGCTCCCTTCAGGTTACCTTCATAGAATAATTTTTTTTCTTCTTGTATACATCTTTTAAAACTCTAAACTTTGCTTTAAGCTAATACATCTTTTTCTTTAACTTTCTCTTAACATATTGTCAAATAAACTTTCAATAATATTTTACAAACTTTAAGAATTACTTAAACATATATAAAGGAAAAATAAATTTTTAAACTTTAGATTAAGACTTTGTTTCAATTATAAACATTAGACTGATAAATATCTATCCTGTTTAAGTCACTCCTTCCAGCTTGTTTTCATGGAATAAAATCTTTTTCTTCTCTGGAATATTTGTCGAATAGTTATAAGCTTCTCTTTTTCCCAAGGATTTCTCAACCTTGTTACTGTCCATGAGGAAAAAGTCCCAAAGTTGTCCTTTTAAAAGTTGAAGATTTTCTTTTCTTCTTTCTATTGTGTTGAAGTCCACAAGTCATAAAAGAGCCAAGGTTGCCTACCCCTGACCTAGTGAATCACAAGTTCCTGGCTCTTGGTTTACCACTAAACTTGCTCACATTAAATAAAGGCCTGTTCTAGTGGGAGATTATGATAGCTACTTGTGATTTATAATGCAGCCTGGAGTATGCTAACATATCTGATCCCACCTACCACAATCTCTCAATCATGCACATTGTCTAAGAACCCTCATCCCCAATCAACAGGATGGCATCAGGTTAGGGGGGACTAGTATAGTCCAGTCTGAATGATGGTAGTAGCTTTATGAAACAAAGTAAGAGTGCAGAGTAAAATAAAAACATCCACAGAAGGGTTTGTGGAGATTGGTGCTTATATCTGAAAAAGAGAATTCTTGCATTTTAGATAGGAGATTGCAACCTGATCTAGCTATATTCTAAGTAAAAGAATGAACACCCCCCACCCCCGATGAATAGTAAGAAGGTACAGTGAAGGAAAAAGTGCAGAAGGGATTCATCCATTATGACCACAACAATCCCATACCTTCCTGTTCTATTCCAGTTGGTTGAATTATAATGGAGAAATAAGCGGGGATACGGATGCAAGATACTGTATGAAATAGCTGGAGCTATATTAATTTTCCCATTCTGGCTCCTTTACAATCATGGGGACCTCTATTGCCACACATAACTATCACTGTGTTACAACCAAAAGCTAGGTGAGAGAGATGAGAATTGTAACCCAACATATCTAGGAGGTAGCAGGTTAAGTAGTCTGGGCTCCAGAATTGTTTTGCAGTCCTGAATGTCCATTGTTGACTATAATAGGCCATAGGACAGAAAAGCATTATTATATAAAGGATGAATTGTTTTCAGCTCCAGTTATCACTCTGAGCAGGTTAAGGCATCCAACTATCTAATGACAAGCCCTGAGGATTTAAAATAAATTCAGAAACAAATAATACAGGGAAATTTTAACTCAAACCTCTACTTGATTCAAATTACTCATGCTATGGCAGTTTAGCCAGGCATCTCCTTTAGATGTGTTTGATAAAACCTGGCAGACAAAAAGCAATGAGTGGTGACAATTAATCTTTTTGAGTGGAGAGGAGGAAAAGAGCAGGACACTGGATGATCTTACAAGTGCTTTTCCTCAACATGTGCTGCTTAGGTGAACACATCACCCCAAAGGATTCACACATGTTATAATAATGTGACCTTGGAAAGTTACACATCAAGAACCAGAAGTGAGTTTGCCAATCAAATGCTGGTAACACAGTGATGTGCATTTCTATAGCAACAATTCAACTGACCTTGTATGTTATGTTTCTTTCCTAAAAGAAAGGGAAAATGCTACAAGTGTCACAAGTGATGCCAAAGAACAGAGTATGCCAATATTATAATACATTATATTATATTTTGGAATTTAGGTTTCACTACACTTAGCAATGTCACACACAACAGAAGGCAACATTCATTCTTGGCACTTCTAGAGACCAGGACTATACTAGACTGAACAGGGATTTTGTTACTGAAGAAGAGATTTTCAAGTAAATGTTTTGTCAGAATCCATTTATATCACATTCATAAATGTATGTTTGAAACATTATTTCCCCCCCCCCAGATTCTGCCATCTCCCGAGGAAGGAGGAGCAGATGTGGATTCAGCCTGCCTTAGGTTATTTCAAAGACCAAGGGAAACCTTTTGAACTGGGGGAACAAAGGGGAGGGTTAGGGAAGAAGGCATCTGGCCTGTGTCTCCATTTGAATCTGTAAAGGAAGAAGGCAATAACCATAAAGATCCGAAGTTCCCTTTTTCCCATGAAAGGGATGACACGAAGTAAATGATGGGGGGCTGACCAAATGGGGTTGAGGGAAGGGGGGGTGTCAAACCGGGAACTCTTTATAAAGTTTCAATCTGTAAAACAATACCAGGTCCTGTCTTGTATTTCCACAACCAAACATGTCCTAGTAAAAATTCCTTTTGGACTAGAACTGACTCCAAGAGTTTTTGTTTTCCTAAGATGTGGATTGGGGTGGGTCCTGACACATTTCTTGATCGTAAGTGTCATTCAACAATGGATCCCAAGCTCTTCGTTGCTAGATATCGTCAAGCAAAGGCTCAATGATAATTACATATGTCCGTGCAACTTAAAATATCCTTTTAAAAAAGAATATTAACATGCCTTTTTGAAACTTTAAATAATGCTACAAGGTGCTTTGCTGATTAAGTTGTGACAGACCAAGCACAGGTGTCCCGCTGGAAGCTGCAGTAATAGCAGCTTGCCAAAGTCAACAACTAAACAAAGAATTTTAATTTAAAATTAATTTTAAATTTAATGCATGAATTTTCAGTTTATGTATTAGCTTCTCTCAACTGAATGGTATCTTGTTTTGATCGTCTCCAAGGGGGTAGATGGAATTAATGGCATTGCCTATTATTTTCATGATGTATTAATAGGAATAGGGCTACTGGGCCTTCCCTGATGCCATTGCAGATTTGTGGAAATATATACAACTGCAAAAATATGTATCCTTCTCCCTGCAAATCTTCTCTGTTCTCTTTTGAGAGTAGGTGGGAGGTGGTGGGCATGAAATGAACCCTGGAAACAATGTGGTAGTTGAAAGGGAAAACCATGAGTAAGAAATGGCAACAGCTGAGGAGAGAGAGAGAGAGAGAGGGAGAGGGAGAGAGAGAGGGAGAGAGAGAGAGAGAACAATTGTGTAGTGTGTATATGAGAGACTGTGTACCGTATATGCTGACTCTTCCAGAACTGCCTTTTGCACCAAGCCTACCAGGCAAATGGCAACTGGCCTGCAAAAACTTTCCAAGACAGCCTCCAGAGTCTTCTTTTACATAAGCTCTAAGAGTTTGCGACTCTTCCAAAGAGCTTACTGTTGTTGAGTTATCCACAAGCTTGGATCCATTTCCTGGTTGGCAGGATTTGTTTGAATACTCAAGAAATATCCAAAGCACTTCAGTACACAGGACTGAAATATAATACATTGTTCTATGAGATGTATAGAAGTCCTGAATTATCTAGAGATGTATGTGCACTTGCTGGTGACTCAGTGTAAATTTTACAGGGAACATACCACATCTTTTGCCTTGACCTTAGAAGATATACCTTGGTTGCCACCTGCATTTGTTACAATTGTCACATGCCCTGTAATAACAAATATTTGCTTGCTGTCCCTACAAAATTTGCAAGGTAGGGGACGTTGCCCTCAACTGGATCTTATATCTTCAAGACTTCTTCAAAATTATGGGTAGCCTGCTACTGAAAAGGACCTTTGTTTATAAGGCAGCTTCCCCTGAAAACCTTTGCCAGCCAATGTACAACAGACTACTCCTTCCTTGGAGTATTTATCTGAATAACCATTTATCTCAATAACCACAGTAAATGAGAGAAATGCTTTGAAATGCTTATGATTCTTCTGCTGAAGCCATTAAAAAAGACAATGTTCAAGACATAAGATGTTTTTGCAGCACAAGAACTGCTATTAACCTGCCTTTCCTCCAAGAAGCTTGCAAAAATTGGCACACTTCTGCTATAACTTAGTTATTCACCAGAGAGCCAATATTGAAAGTAGGGCTCAACCTAAAACTATGCATTAGGGATTCATGGATGACTAAGATATGAGGATTTTGTCTGTGTTAGATACTGGGTTCATTGCTTGATTGACGAGATGAGGCGAGTGAGTTCAGCAAGAATCATTCTTTGTTTGGTTGCAGGAACTGAACTGAGAAACAGGGCTGCGAATGCAGCAATTTATACCCTGGCCTCTAGGTGGTGTTCAATAGGTTTAAAGCAACCTATTGCCGCCCTAGAAGCAGCCAATGGCAGCACTGGAGATGGGTTGTCTGAGGAGCTGGGAGCCGTTAGCCAGCTTCCCTGCTTGAGCAACCTTCCAGCAATTAACCCCACGTGATATTCCTAAACAAGACAAAGCCCAATGCATTACACCCCTCCCCACTAGAATGTACACATATTATAACAACAAAAGGAATGATTACAGCAAGTACAAGTTTTCAGACATACAGAGGCTCTCCTGGCTAGCAGCAATCAATGACACATACAACATTATAGCTCAGTTATTTTGGAACAAAATCTTGTAAATACGCAGGAGGCTTGCGAACCCTTATGGAATGCCTAGGAGAGCTGGTTACTTGGATGCCTAGTGCATCAAACCAATCGAGCCCGATCAGGCTCATTCACTGACCCCCTACTACGACAAAGTCCAGGTGCCCAGAAAACCCCTTAAATTTAACGGCTAGTGTGGCCTCACCCTTAACTGCAACTCTAGCATTCTGGAAGTCGGTTAGTATAATGTCAGATAGCCTCAGCTTGGCCCATCTCTTGCTGCGATTGCAGACGAAATTAAATGTCTCAAGTGAAATAATGGATACAGCTGAGCCCGTGTCCAGCTACATCTTGCAAGGGACCCCTTGCAGCTCCACCTGAAGTCTAAACTTCGGCTTAATAGGGTGGCGAGCTCCTGTGCGGCAAATGCTTCTGTGGCTGGAGCAAAAACCTACACTATACTGTCCCGGGGCCCCAGTACCTCTCCTCGTCGGAATGTCTGACTGGCGATTTGATTGCCGGTCCCTTTGGTGACCTCTGCAGATGGATGCAATGTGGCTGGTCTTTCCACAGGCCCAACACGTGGCTGTCCGGAACCTACAGTCCATGCATTGGTGGCGGCTGCCACATCCTGGGCACCTAAGGAAGGGATCTGCCTTGTAAGTTGTCCCTTGTTGCTTGTCGCTGTGACGCTGTTGGTCATTGTGTCTTTGTAGCTTGTCGACTTCTGTGTTGTCTTCTGGGTCTTCCGTGTGTTCGGCGTCCTCATGGTGGATGGCTTCCTTGTGCTGTGCTGTTTTGGTGGGCTTCATGGCTCTTACGGCCGCGCCGGCGGCTTCATCCACAATGATCTCTTTCCTCGCATCTGGGAACGACAGTCTCTTTGGTGAAGAGTTTTTGCTATAACTCTCAATTCCGGAGACCGTAGACAAGCTGGTCTCGTAGCCTCCCCTCGAGATTGGAGAACTGGCACAGGTGTGCAGCCTGCCTCAATGCCGTGATGAATTCAGACACTGTTTCACCTGGTTACTGAACCCTCTGTTCGAATGCATGGTGCCAAGTGATTACTGACAGCTTGGGATGGAAGTGATCTCCGAGCCATTTCTTCAAGTCCGTGAAAATTACGGACTCCAATAGCATTGGTGCGAACAAGTTCTCCGTGATGTTGAACATGGCTGGGCCACACACACAAAGGAGCATGGCGGCCTTCAGGCCATCCTCGGCAACTTGATTTGAGCATAGATAGTTTTTGACGCTGGATAGACACAAAGACCATCTTTCCAGGTGAGCTATATCAAATTCTTCCAGCTTTCTGATCTTTGCCATTTCTGCTGGTCTTCATGGCTGGGGCTCATTGTCTTCTTGTCCTGCTCCTCCGTTGCCCAGGGACTGGTCCTCTGGGCGCGTGGTCGCTAGCGTGGCTGTGCTAGGCTGACCATAGTACGCTACCCCTCCAAATAAAGAGCTGAACACGTACTCTGGCTGGCGTCTCTTCCTTGCGACGGACCCACTACATTACAGTGGCGACGAAGGTGGGATCTGCTGCCAACAAGGAGCTGAAGTCACTTGGGGAGCACACCACACGCTGAAGGAAGGAGGAATCTTCCCTTTCTCCCAACGCGACCGCCAGCCACCGCCACCGGCCACCCACACACCGCAATGACCGACGGGACAATGGCATGAGCTGGGCAACCCCACAAATTCGACACCCGCCACCCAGAGAAATGGGCCCGGTACCTGTCGCACGTTGAGCTGTACCTGAGATTTAACCAAATCTCGGAAGACGGCTCGAAAGCGGCAGCCCTGCTCTGCCTAGGCGGACCAGCACTCCTCGAGGTCACCGCAAACCTGTTTGCTCCAGAGGCCATCGATACTGTCTCGTACCGGGACCTCGTAGCTTAGCTGAATGCCAATTTCCAGCCCTGCAGATCCAAGCTGGCTGCCCGAGCCCAGTTCGAGAGGAGGAACCAGCAGCCCGACGAGTCCGGGGCCAATTTCATCGCCGCCTTACGAGAAGCTGCCGTCGCCTGCAAGTTCTCAAATTTGGAGGAGCGGTTACGAGACAGGCTGGTTTGCGGCCTATAGGACACGAGGCTGCAGGAGCGCCTGTTTGAGAGGGAGGAGGTTTCACTCCAGGAAGCCCAGGACGCCATCCTGGCCCACGAGGCAGCCTGCAGAGCCGTCCAGGCCATACAGGAAGCCAACCCCAGTGGCCTGGCAGCCAGCGTCCACCAGCAGGTCGCCTCAGACGAGGGTGGACAGAGCATTGACCTCCTCCAGTGGAAGTCGACCCCCGACCATCGAGGCGGACGCCCAGACAAGCCCAGGCCCTCTAGCAATGCTACCAACCTGCAGAAGTGCGCAGGGTGTGGTAGAAACCACGTGCGCAGCCTCTGCAAGTTCCGGTCGGCCACGTGTTGGGCCTGCAAGAAAACAGGCCACATAGCCACGGTCTGTCATAGCCGCCGCCCCCGAGAGGAGATCCACGAGCTGCAACAGGAAGAATCGCCGTTCAAAGGTACTGGGGCCCCAACCAAAACGCGAATTGGCTATGTTGAGAGCCGGCTGGCCATCCACCACATGGGTAGCCGCCGGCTGCTCAAACCCAAAATTAGATTAACAATCCGCTTGCAAGGTGTTCCTTGCAGCATGGAGCTTGACTCCGGATCTGCGGTCTCCATCATTTCAGACGAGACCCTTAACTACATTAATGGCCGGAGCAAGCAGCGGATTAAATTACGGCCTTCAAAATTAGCCCTGACCAACTTCCAGAACTTACCGGTCAAGGTAAAGGAGGAGGCCACCATTTCCGTGGGGTTTAAGAGTCGTGAACAGCACCTGGAGGTAGTAGTGGTAGAGGGCTGGAGAGCCAGCCTAGTTGGCCTAGACTGGTTTGAGGCCCTGGGAATCGCCGTCTCCGGTATCCACCGGATCCAGGGAGAATCCATCGAGGCCGTCTGCAAAGAGTTTGCAGACGTCTTCGATGGGATGCTGGGCAGGTACACTGGGCCCCCCATCTCATTCAAACTAAACCCAAACGTTCCCCCCGTTAGGGTCAGGCCACGGCGAGTTCCCTTCGCACTCAAGCACAAGATCGAGTGCGAACTGGATAAGCTGGTGGCCCAGGGCATCTTAGAGCCCATAGATGGGGGGGAATGGGAGACCCTGATAGTCACCCCACTCAAACCCAACGGGGAGGTAAGGATCTGCGCCGACTACAAATGCTCAGTGAACCGCGCCCTAAACCCGCACGCTTACCCGGTCCCCACGGTCAGCCACGTTCTCGCTTCCCTCCAAGGTGGCGCCATATTTGCAAGGCTTGATCTTGCGCAGGCGTACCAGCAACTCACGGTTACCCGGGCAACGGCTGATGCCCAGATGATAGTGACTCACAGGGGAGCATTCAGGGTGAATAGGCTGCAGTTTGGGATCAGTGTAGCTCCTGGCATTTTCCAGGAGATCATGGAGAAGACGCTCAGGGGCATCCCTATTTTGATGACGTCCTGATCGTAGGAGCATCAACGGAGAAACTGGCAGGTAGGCTGAGGAAGGTACTAACCAGGCTGCGCACTGCTGGGCTCAAATTGAAGAGGGAGAAGTGCAGCATAGGGGTCCAGTCCACTGAATTTCTGGGATTCAGGGTAGATGCCAAGTGAATCCACCCCACAGAGTCCAAGGTGAGGGCGATCAAACTGGCACCCACACCCAAGAACAAGGCAGAGCTACAGGCATTCCTGGGCCTGCTTAACTTCTATCACGCATTCCTTCCACACAAGGCAGCCATTGTAGAGCCACTTCACAGGTTACTGGACAAGCAGGCAGCATGGGTCTGGACTTCCGTCCACGACCAAAGCTTCCAGGGCTTTAAAAGCACTACTGTCAAATAAGTCCACAGTGATGCATCCCCTTATGATGTGGGCGCAGTACTCAGTCACCTCAAGCCTAATGGGGCTCAAATCCCCATAGCCTACTATTCCAGGACGCTGTCTGGAGCAGAGAGGAACTATGCCCAAATTGACAGGGAAGCCCTGGCAATCATGGCCGGAATCAAGAAGTTCCACGATTATCTGTATGGCAGGGAGTTCACTGTCTACACAGACCACAAGCCCCTGCTAGGCCTATTCACCATGGACAAGCAGACCCCCCAAATACTGTCCCCCAGAATGCTCTGGTGGTCCATTTTCCTTGCAGCCTACAATTGCAAGCTGGTGCACAAGCCAGGGAAGGAGATGGGCCATGCAGACGGCCTAAGTAGGCTACCCATAGACACCACTGAGCCAGACCCAGCACCAGCAACACAAATCCTAGCCCTGCAGGAACTATCAGAATGCCCAGTACATGTCAAGGACATTGCAACCAGCACAGCTGCTGACAACATCATGAGCAGGGTACTCTCATGGGTTTGCACGGGGTGGCAGGACAAGTCTCCGGGGCCTGATTTCCAGGCCTATTTCACCAGGCGACAGGAGCTCTCCATGCACCGGGGTTGTCTCCTTTGGGGAAGCAGGGTCATCATTCCCACCACAGTCAGGGGCAGGGTATTGGAATCCTTACACGAGGGACATCCGGGGGTGGTCAGGATGAAGGCACTGGCCAGAAGCTACCTCTGGTGGCCAGGGCTGGACAAGGACATTGAGGAATGGGTCAAGGCCTGTTATACATGCCAGAGATCCAGGCCAGAGATGCCTCACGCCCCAGTGCACAGGTGGGAAGCCACACACACACCCTGGTCCCGCATTCACATCGACTATGCGGGGCCGTTCCAGGGCCAACTGTTCTTAGTGGTAGTGGACAGCCACTTAAAGTGGTTGGAGGTAGTCCCTGTCCCCAACATGACCTCAGCAAGGACAATCCAGGTGCTCAGAGCTCTCTTTGCCACACACGGCCTCCCCGACGTAATTGTGTCTGATAATGGGCCTCAGTTTACCGCTACTGATTTCCAGGCATTCTTGAAGGCGAATTGGATTAGGCATGCCACCTCCACGCCCTTTCATCCATCGACTAACAGGCAAGCTGAATGGATGGTAAGGATGACCAAGGACGCACTCCGGCGCATCATCAGTGGGGACTGGCATCACAGACTGGCAAAATTTCTACTTGCCCAACACACTACACCATGCGTTGCTACCGGAAAGAGCCCAGCAGAACTTCGATGGGGACGGCGTCTCATCACCAAGCTGGACCGTTTACACCCGGACCGAGTAGCAGCAGAGACGGATAGGCCACCACCACCACCATCATCATCAACACACAGGGTTCTCAACGTGGGGGACCTGGTCTGGGCAAGGAACTATGGGGCAGGGCATCCATGGATTCTGGGGACCATGGTTGAGAAAACTGGACCCCTCTCTTACATTGTGGGGGTGGAGGGGGACAGACACATAAGGCGACACATCGACCAGCTCAGAGGAAGGGTTCCTGAGTGCACCACACATGCCCAACAGGAGAGCCAAACCCCAGGGGAGGTCAGCCCAACCGGAAACAACTCAGAACCGGAACCAGAGGAGGAGGGCCTCCTGCAACCAGCTCTGCTCAACCCAGCACAGAGGCTTCACGAGCCGGCTGTCCAAGTCCAGGGCCAAGCCACACCCAGACGGTCCACCAGGCCCCACAGAACACCTGCCTATTTAGCGGACTATGTGTGCAAGTGACCTTTCAGCAGTTGAATGGGTATCGGCACATTGTATATAGTTGTGCATGCATACAGTGGTAATGTGGTTCTTCTCTAAGGGGGGAGGGGTGTTATGTATCCAAGTCATCTGCATAGCAACAGCCACCAGGGGGCATTGGCCTGGACGGTTTTGGCGGGAAACCTAGTTTCGGCGGGAAACCTAGGGCCAACCCCATTGGCTGGTTGCCTACCTGGCTGGGTATTTAAGGAGGCCAGGTAGCCCTTGTTCAGGCAGTACGCTACCCCCCCCCCCCAATAAAGAGCTGAACACGTACTCCGGCTGGCGTCTCTTCCTTGCGTCAGACCCACTACATTACAGGGGGAATTGCTTTTCCCACCAGGCGTGTTCGGCCTCTCCCTGACTCTTCAGCTCAGTTGGAGGAGCAGGATCCCACCTTCGTTGCCAGTGTTAGATACTGGGTTCGTTGCATGATTGATGAGATGAGGCGAGTGACTTCAGCAAAAGTCATTCTTTATTTGGTTGCAGGAACTGAACTGAGAAACAGGGCTGTGAATGCAGCAATTTATACTCTGGCCTCTAGGCCGTGGCCAATAGGTTTAAAGCAACCTATTGCCACCCTAGAAGCAGCCAATGGCAGCGCTGGAGACGGGTTGTCTGAGGAGCTGGGAGCCATTAGCCAGCTTCCCTGCTTGA
Source organism: Vipera berus (assembly GCF_964194415.1). Lineage (NCBI taxonomy): Eukaryota > Metazoa > Chordata > Lepidosauria > Squamata > Viperidae > Vipera > Vipera berus. Next base: position 317,769,472 of record NC_138202.1, read on the forward strand.
GCAACCTTCCAGCAATTAACCCCACATGATATTCTTAAACAAGACAAAGCCCAATACATTACAGTCTGATAGGCATTAAAGGAGACTATTTGTAGCTCAGGATTGACGTGACAGGTCCTTGGTGCTCTCTGAGCTTGGTTGTTTCCTTGCAGACTTTTCATTACCCAAACTAGGGAACATCATCAGTGCTACCATAGTAAGGAATGGGGTTTGCTCTCAGTTTATATTCTGGTGGCTTGCCCTGTCAGTGGTGGTGCGAGTGTTCTTGAAGGTTCTTTGGTTGGGCTGTTTACTGTTAGCTTGTTTGGTAGTTCCTTGATTGGGGTATTGTTTACTTCTTGATTGTTGGTCTGATGTTAATCTATGCTATGGACATGAAAGGGGCTGTGATAATGAATGAGACCATGCTTTCATCCTCATGATCATCTTGACAATTAAACCTGAAGCTAATATGGTTCCAGGGAAGGCAGAGCAGTCTAACTCAAACAGATAATTTGCAAGGGTTTAGCAGTTGTCACACTGGCTGCTATATCATGGGGGGGCGGAGCAGCTGTTTATCCCAACAATTGAGGTTATTGTGGTGGAGAATGCAATAGGCTGCTGGCAAATGTAGGGCATGCCAAGCCTTCACAGACCACAGCACTCAGAAGCTACATTGGGGCTGGCCAGGGCTCCTACCATGGGCTTCACATGAAATACAAAGGAGCAGCATCTGTTTCTGCTTTTAGGAGCATCATGTGCATGACACACCATTAGCCTCTGGCTAAAAACTGGGTGATAGGATCAGAGCTGGGTACTTCAGTGAACTGAACAGTAGAAGGAATAATGTTCTGGGCTGGGAAGGAATAGAAGGAAATGGGGAGAACCCTGATTCCGAACAGCCAGAATATTTGTTTTCATGTGGAGGTGTCTGCCTGCATGAGCCACATTTATTTTTCCATCTGGGAGTTGAATGGGGATTACAACTGGAGGACAGAAAGGAAAGGCACCATGATATTTTTTTTCCATTTTTTTTGCTATATTTATATGGCCAATTGTTAACATGTGTTTCCCAAGCTGTTTATATATCAGATTATAACACAGGAAATTAAAAACATTTTTTTAAAATGACAACCTCTATAACTATAGTGAGAGTCCAGAGTGGGCTCAGCCAATCTCAATGTATACACGGTTGTACTTTGACAATAAAGGTTCATTCACCTTGGCTTGGTTGAAAAATTAGTTGTTCAAAAAAGACCAGGTGAATTAAAAAAAATATTTTGAAGTGAAAAAGCTATGCATGTGGTGACAATTGAGCAGAAGTCTCTGTTCTTTGTAGAAATCACTTATTTATTTCAAACAAGTCTGTATATGGTTGGTACTTCCCTATTACTAGAACATAATCAAGAAACTGATCTGACCATGGACAGTGGGAAAGGTTACCCAAGTCTGGTTTACTTGAACTACAGTCAAGCCTCATTTAGTGACTGCCTCAGTGATCATTCACAGTTACAGTGGTGATATAAAAGGAACTTGGTAACTAATCCTCACATTATGAGCTTTGTAAGGTCTGTAAAGGAAAGGAGATCTGAAGTAAGATCATAAGCATAGTATAGTTCCACTTAGCTATTGCTTCATGACCAAGTTGCCAGTCCCAGCTGTGGTCACTAAATGAGGACTACCTGTAATGAAAAGGAAAAATAGAATTAAATGTTACTACATGGCAAAGGAAATTTATGGAAAATCTGGAGATTGGAAGAGTGGGTGGGTGAATGGACAATTCATCTCTTTGGGAATTCAGACTATTGTTAAAATGAACATGGAAGCTGAAGGATATTGAGGTCTGCTGCTAGTGTTCTGCAATTTATCTAGAACATAGTTAGGAACCCAGCAAGGAGAGGGCCTTTATCCATACTGCCTCCTCTTTGCAGAGGTTTGCACTGTGCTGTAAGATAGCTTAAGAGGGCTAACTCAGATGCTTCAATTTGGGAACAAAACAACATAGTGCTTACCCTGTATGTTCAATTAACTGTAACAAGAATGCTTGAAGCTGGCTAGAGTCCCGTACTATAGACTGCATGACATTGTTAGCAAAACCCTATGACACCTAATTCCCACAGCATTCTTATGCCCAAGGATATTTTACCCATGCAGTGGAACTGTATTACTATTATCCTTCTCATCTTTCCTATTACCTTCTCCTATTGGCATCTATGATTATCACTTTGTTGCTTGTATGTACACTGAGAGCTTATGCATTGGAGACAAATTCCTTGTGTGTCCAATCATACTTGGCCAATAAAGAATATTCTATTCTTTAAAAATATTCTATATTATAGCTTTTATGTAAGCTAAAGGAATCTATTTCCTTTAGATAATGGGATCAGTTCACTCTAAAGTTATTTGTTATTTGTTGTTGTTACTTGCTATGAGCCATGGTGGTGCAGTGGTTAGAATAAAGTACTGCAGGCTATTTCTGCTGCCTGCCAGCTGCCTGCAGGTTGGCAGTTGGATTCTCACTAGCTCAAGGTTGACTCAGCTTTCCATCCTTCCAAGGTCGGTAAAATGAGACCCAGATTGTTGAGGACAATGGGCTGATATTGTAAACTGCTTAGAGAGGGCTATAAAGCACTGTGAAGTGGTATATAAGACTAAGTGCTATTGCTAAGTGCTATTGCTATTTGAATCAAAAGCTGATGTCAGAATACACCAAAAGACCCACCAAGTGAGGTACAATGGTATAATGAATGAGAAGTTTTTTGCTGACTTGGCTCCCTTCCTGCAATGGGCCAATGCTCATAAAAAAGAGGCTACAGCTGCTGTTGTGGGTCACTGCTACCATCTTGCTTTTTTGACAACACCCCTGACAGCCAGCATGTTGTTTTTAAATGTTCTGGAAGTTGAATACATATTGGGGGGGGGGGGGAGTTCTAGAAGACTGAAATTAGTCAATAACTATCTGAGTCATTTCTCCCCCCCCCTTCTCCCCCACACACTTAAACTGAATAACCTTGGAAAGGAGTTAAAGTATAATTTCATCAACTATGCTGGCCAAATCCTCAGCTCTCAGCTATAGTCACTTAACACATTTCTTTTTGCCTTCAGGAATGGAGTGAGTAAATGTTTCAAATATGCTGTTTCTCTGACCATTTGGGATATACTCATTCTATCTCTTTTTTTCCCTCTTACACACACACACACAGACACAGACACAGACACACACACACACACACACAAAATGGGGGAGGCTGTAGTCACACATTGGTTCTTTAAGTGGCTTATAACATTGTAACACCAGAAAGGTCTTCACCATTTACTGTTTTCTAAAATGCTTCAGTGCCATTTAAAGCATTTTACCCTGGGTCATCTCCCAAGGTGGTCTACAATAAACAGCATTAATCTATAGCAAACATAAACACAGTGTAAATGTGTAAAGCACTTCAAATGCCCACCCCCTGGGTTCCAGTCATCCCTCAGGGACAAGCAATCAAAAGGCTGCCAGTGCCGTTGCCTTTTCCTAACAGAGGACGAATCTTTAATAGCTGCAAAGCAAGCAGCAATCCAACAGGTGACGCTTCCTATTATTGCATTCCTGTGCCAGAAAAAGAGACATCTAATGAGGGTCTAGCTTAGTGTGATCCTGCCAAAAGCAATTGGAAACCCAACCAGATAATGATGGTTACTTCTAGCTCAGTGCCCCCCCAACCTTTTGGGCATCAGGGACTGGTTCAGTGGAGAAAGGTTTTTCTGTGGACTGGACAGGGCATGGTTTCACGTGCTACCTGCATCCTGTGGATGGGTCTTCACTTGTTTGCGCGGACCTGTTGCTAGCATGCTGTGGACCATGGACCATGGATCAGGTCCCCCCTGCTATAGCTGCTTCTTGAAAGAGCTATTGATTTAAGAACATTGAGAGATTTATATTGGATAGGTCTAAAAGGCCCATGTGTCCTGCAATGGCTGGCTGTTAAGATATGCATCTATCTCAACATTAACATTGGCATATTATATATAATGCTGCAGAAGTTTTGAAGCAACTGTGTTATTCTGGAAATAGACACAGTTACTTTAATGAGTGCTGTATTTCCATTCGAAAGCATTTTAAAGAACCTCTTCCAAATCAGATCTGAACCACAGATTATGTGGTTTCTTGTGGAAATCTTTCTGAAGTGTAAAACAGGAATGGTTCTGGCCAATATGAAATATACAGTATGTTTGACTATAGTCAATGGCTGCATTGTTTTTAAATAACCTTCATTTGTTTCTGCTGTTTTGTTTTTTTAGCACAATTCAAACTCCTGAAATTATTAGCTGGGCTGAAAAATTGTGCTAGAGTCATACTTCAAATTCTGTGCCCATCCTGGACTACGTAAATCAGATTGAAAAGGGGTTCTTCACAAGTGGAGCTAATTTACTTAAGAGAAGTAGGGATTGGATATTCTGAGGGTCAATGTAAGAGCCACTCTTATGTAGTGGTTAAGGAACCAGGCTAGAAACAGGAGACTCTGAGTTCTAGTCCTAATTTAAGCATAAAGCCAAATGGGTAATATGGGCAAGTTGTCCTTACAGTTCTCTATTTTTTCCAGCTGATTAATTTTCACCTCCATTTTGGATGAATTTCCAGTAACTGAAGCACAGATATTCTGTCTGCTTTATTAGGATCTTTGTTAGATTTCAAGGTATTCATACTTTTCCCCCTTGCATTCCAGCCAAAGTGACAGATAATGAGAATTCTTTTCTGTACCAGTTCAAATGTTCTCTTTGACTATAATTGAAAGAGACAAAGACAGAAAAGATGAAGCCACCAGCATAGGAGTTATGCTACTGTAGTTTAATATGCATAAGGGCATGGGTTCAAACCAGCATTATATTGGAGGCTTAAGCAGCTTTGTAGGCCAAAGATCTTTTTAATCAGAAGCAGCTAAAATGCCAGCATCACCCTTGCTTGATTGGAAATAGCTGGATCACAATTACCCATGCTGTTGTAACCTCCCTTTTAGTCAACTGCAATGCATTATTTTATCAATGTGCCTTTAGAAAAAGGTAGGAAACAGCAGTGGGTTCAAAGCAGCGTCCCTTGATTTCCCACCGGGAGTAAGCAGTTTAACCGTACTGCCCTTTAAACTGCGCTGACTTTCAAATCCATTTCCAGGTCAGATTTGACGTGCTGAGGCTTAGCCTCAATGGTTGGGATCATGCTACCTAAAAGATGTCACAGCAAGTAGTACCATCTGTAGCAGAGATGCTGGTCTAGAGGAGGGAAACTGGGTTCAAAGCATGGAAGATGACTGGGTGACTTGGGCAACTCCTCCCTCTTAGCCCAGCCATTTCCCATGGTTGTTGGCAAAAACTGCATTAATTGTCACCTTAAGCCCTTAGGAGAAAAGCAGAAGATATGCGAAATAAATAGAGTATGTGATTTTTCATCAGTAGGAGCACCCAAGCCATTGAAATAGTCTTAAAATCTGAATCAATTTTGGAGTTTCAGTACAAGTCGTTCCTTCTTAGGTTATTTTTGCTTGTATCAGTTTAAAAATGTTCCATTATATATCTAATTTGCTTTTATATATATTGAATGCAGGCATCCCAGGAACATTTGTTTGGGGATGAGATACAGATATTTACCAAATTCCTAAATAAGGTTCAGTGAGTGACTTTTCAGCTTCATCAACCTCACAGAATTGGAGCAAGGATGACAGTGGGAAGGAAAATCTAGGTGCTCAAGGCAAAGTGAGGAAATTTATAATACAAATGTTGTTAAAGATAGCTATTCTGCATTTATTATTCCCATGCCCTTCAAAACACAAGAAAAATAATGAGATAAAATCTCTAACAGCCTTGCCAGACTAAGTTTCCCCAAATTCTGGAAGAGTAGAACCATGGCAATAAATAAATAAATAATAATAAACCTTTATTGTCAAAGTACAACATGTGTACATTGAGATTAGCTGAGCCTCCCCCCGTGCTCTCCCCCCCCAACACACAGTGACAACAAACCCTCCATCCCACCACACTATGTGAACCAACTACACCACACACCGGCCTCCCAAGTCAATTCTGCATAAGATTATGTCCCATTTAAAAGCCTAACAGCCCACGGATAAAAGCTATTTTTCAGCCTGTTGGTACGGCTGGCTATATTCCTATATCTCCTACCGGATGGTAGGAGAGTAAAGAGATACCGTCCAGGGTGTGAGTCATCCCTGAGAATCTTCCTCACTCTTCCAAGGCAACGAGCCCTGGCAATGTCATCCAGTGGTGTCAGGGAACAGCCCACAATGTCTTGTGCTGTGCTCACTACCCTCTGTAATACTTTCCTATCCGCGGCTGTCAGACCAGCATACCAAACCACAATACCATACGAGAGGATGCTCTCTATAGTAGACCGGTAAAAGAGGTAGTATAAAACTAGTGCTTTTCAATTAAGACTACCAGAATTTTCATCCTGTTAGAATCTGTTTCTATCCCTCCAGATCTCTTAGGATGGCAATTCCCTGAAGCCTTAGCCAGTGCAATCTTTGGTCGAGCTTGCTGTGAATTCCAGGTCTTAGAATCCCATCATGTCTGAAGGGCATTATGTTGCCCTTAAAATCTATTTTGTGATTTATGCTCAGAAATTCAAGATCTTAAGGACTGCTTTATTTGTTTAATATTTTTGCTTCCATTTCAGTATTATTCCATTCCAGTAGTGTGGTCTTTGGAATCATAAATTGGAAGAACTTCCATGACCAAGTGCTAGAATCATGCTCTGGCTTTTATAAAACTACCACCTGGAAAAATGCTATCAGATACACCCTGTTTTCAGCTATGCCACCCATTAATTAGAGAGAACAGGCTTGCAAAAATATATCTACATAGATTTGGCACAGTTATATACAACATGCAAAGGGAAGAATGAAATACTGTACTTTTAAGTAAGAAAATAGCCCTTGTACCGAAACCAGCCTTTTCCAGTGCATGAAGCTGAACTGGTCACAGTACCCACTTAATATAGTTGGATAAAAAAATTATGATTGTAGTTTAATTTACCTGCAGGACATCAAGTTGATGAAGGCTAGTACTGACTGGTGTCTACAGTGCTACATGACTTTTTCTTTCTAAGAATATAGTGTTCTGCTTCTGAGGAATACTGAAATAATCTAACACGAAAGTCTGTTTCAATCTCACTTGGTTGCTCTTCTAGAATGCACACCCATTAATTTTCTTGGCACCATGGTAGGGGATTGATACCGTTTTGGAAAACAGTAATGCAGTTGACTTGCAAAATAAAGATGATACGAAGATTTACCATATGTGCTTTCTGCTAATTAAAATGCTTATTTCCTAACTATAATCCTTGTGACAATTTTGAAGACAGGACAGAAATATCGTCCCCTGTGTATATTTTTGGGTTATTGCAGCTTCCCCAAGGTCCTGTAAATTTGAATTACCGCATTTCTGCCAAGTACTAAATGTCTTAGCCACTAACTCTTATAGAAGCATGTGAAATGTACAGAAACAGTTCTTGGTGGAAAACCTATGGTTGTTATCCCATTAAAATATTATCTGAGATTCTGCAGGTTAAGTATCCAGATTAAATTCTTTGAAAGTCTTTTTTAAAAGCTACCAAAATCTCATTTCTGAGTAAATTCTATCACAGGGAGGAAATGGGAGGAATGCCTAAGAGAGAGTTTATTACATTGCTAAATAGCTGAATACAATTCTAGAAGGTGGTAATAAGTTGCTTTTGGAAAAAAAATAATTTCCAAGAAGGGGTTAGCAATGAAAGTGCCAATGCTGTGTATTTATCACAGCTATGTTATACAAAAAGCCATCCCGGCAGGGCACAGACCTAATAAACGTGTATTTAAGTCAGGTAAGAATCAGCCACTGAGGTAAGCAGCCATCAACATACAGTCACACATGTCATTATGCAAAGTGCTAAATAAACATATGCTTCTTGTTGAATGCAGCCACTATAAGAGACCAAAGGAACTGATGATAATTAAATTAGCACTGTTGGAGCTGGGCTGCAAAAAGCCAGACAACCACTAGATGTCATCAAAGAGATGCAGAAGCCCAGACTCTGCTGCTTTCTAGTAGCTACCTGGATTTTGAGATAGCAAGGTAGTCCTAGATATGAACTGCAAACAATATTTGCTTTTATAGCAATTGATTTCACTCAAATCTTAGTGTTTGAGGAATAAATTCTCTGCTTTGCCAGCAGATGGCGGTGAGGCTTTACCTTCAGCAGATTTTGCAAGAAGCACAATATACTGAATTTCTTTTGACAACATACTGCAAGAACTTTGAGCAGAAACCCCATTTACTTGATGCTGCAAACATGAGTGTATTAATCAGAGCTTTTCAGGAAGTGGCACAATGTATATGACCATGCAGTGCCTGACAAAGTAAAAAGTAAAAACAAAAAACAAAAGTATTTTTCTTGACATAACTTCACTGAAGAAAATAGCATTTTATTTAACTTAACAATATTATTTGTCTTGCATCCAAATAATGCAATTAGAAACCAATCAGACTCTCTGCTGAGTTTTACTTAAGAATGATGTTGGATAGGATCTACTCTAGTTTGTACAGCAAGGTGAGCTGAGACAGGGAGCTATTCATTATTTACCAAATAGATCCCTTTTGAGCCCAAAGGTTGGAACAAACCTGAAAGGAGGAAGAGAAGAAAATCTAAAACACTGAGAAAAGGGAAGATGATCACAAATTTCCATGGGGAAGGGCATTAAAAAAAAGTGGCAACTGCAAATAAGCCTTTCTATGAAAACTGACTTTTGCCCTGGTGATCATCTTTAACAATGTGCATTTTCATAAGTTAAAAACAGACCTTCAATTGCAACTCAAGACTCAAAACAAATAAAGAGCTTTGATATCCATCAGATGTGTCACTTTAACCACAGTCTTATATCGTCTATAATACTGCTTAAAAAGTGCAGCCATTCTTACTTTAGATTCCTTGCCATTTCCCCCACTATCACTGTATCTTATAATGCAACAAATGCTGTTCTGGATGAAAGGTCCTGGAGCTGCTTTTCAAGGACAGCCAGTAAGTGTGATGTAAAAAAAAAATACTTAAAAAGCTAGTGTGGATACCGAGTACAATTTGTGAATTATTGGCTCTTAATCTCTGGTAATACGCAAAATTGGGTTAAAACTCAGTGTGAGTCTTTAGTAAATAGAATCCTTTAAAAGTATGTGCTTGGTTGTTATTGTTGTTGTAATAATAATAATAATAATAATAATAATAATAATAATAATAATAATAATATTCAATACGAGATTTGAATCACCATATCCTGGGCCAGGTGAAACACGGGGCAGTTTCTTTCCCCCTTCTCCTTCTCAATCAGTATTTGCTTAAAGAGGGCACATAGCCAAACAATTAATTAATTAATATTCCCTCCATCTGCTGGAAGGTCACAAGGAGAGGTCTTTAAATGTGGTGTTTATAAGCATCTCCTCTTACAGAACATTACATGGCATCATTTCTGTCACCTGATACAGTTAATGCACTGCATGGCAAACAGTGTAATACTGTTGGCTAATTCAGGAATACTGTGCAGACATTAAAGAAGGTGGCGGCCTCACTCAAGGTTTCCTGGGCGGATTATGCCAGTAAATAAATTAGTTTAGAGAGACATCAGTGAAGTGGAAAACATGCAGTGTACACAGATTTTTTTATTATTCCTACTGTGTATCTATGGAGAAATCCATTCCCATACAAACTTCTTCTTCCAAGGTTCAATTGCTATAGTAATTTTAGAAAATATCTAAGTCTATCTAGGGACGTGGTGGCTCAGTGGGTTAGGACACTGAGCTTGTCGATCAGAAGGTCGGCTGTTTGGCGGGTCAAATCCCGAGTGCCGTGTAGCAGAGTGAGCGCCTGTTACTTGTCCCAGCTTCTGCCAACCTAGCAGTTCGAAAGCATGTAAAAATGCAAGTAGAAAAATAGGGACCACTACAGTGGGAAGGTAACAGCGTTCCGTGCGCCTTTGGCGTCTAGTCATGCCGGCCACATAACCACGGAGACGTCCTCGGACAAACGCTGGCTCTTTGGCTTTGAAGCGGAGATGAGCACTGGCCCCTAGAGTTGGAAACGACTAGCATCTAAAACAACTATGTGCATACTACAACAAACTCTTTCTCACTTTTTGCAGTTGAAGTACCTCACCTTCAACCATTGGGAAAGGTGCCCTGCAACACTGAATGTTCACCAATATTCACACTGTAAAGAGGAAGAGGCCAATTGCAGATTATTCACATATACCTGTAACCATCAGGATGAAGCTCACAAATATCTGGGCATTTTACAGTTCAATAGCATCAATCATGGACAGGTTAAAAACATGGTTAGCAAAGTATACATCCCAAGAGTAAGAAAAATGCTGAAGGCAAAATTGAATGGTGAAACAAATCAAATCCATCAATACCTGGGCTATACTTGTCATACCCTGCTGGAATTATTAACTGAACACCAGTTGAACTAAACAATTTGAACCAAACAACAAGAAAGCTAATGACTATTCACTATGCATTACACTCTCATAGTGTATCTCATAGATACAGAAATAGAGACAGAAGTTTACTTCAAATCAAACAAATTGTCAAAGAAGAAAAGTAAGCACTGGCTGTGGGTGTAAAATTCAGCCAAGAACATTGTGTGTTAAAAATTGGAATTCAGTGCACAGGAAACAAAACATGGATATCAAAATAATGTAATAAAAACACAAACAGAATGCTAGCAAGGAAAAGCATTATGTGGTCAATTTCTACAAAATATTGAGGAGAAAGTGGGTAAAAATAAAACCTAGCAGTGGCTTACAACTGGAAGATTAAAAAAGAAACTGAAGGCTTGATTTTGGCTGGTCAAGCACAAGCTATTCAAGCTAATGCAGTCAAGCTCAGAATTAAAAAAAAATCAGATGATTTAAAATACAGATTGTGCAAAAAAAGAAATGATCATATACTACGAAGATCACACAAACCGATTATAAACAACAACATGACACAGTCACCCAAATGATTCACTGGAACATCTGTAAAAATTATCATCTGCCATTAATGAAAAATTGATGGGAATATAAAGTTGAAAACGTAATCAGATATGATCTAAAATATTCCAAATAAAAACTAACAGAATAACAGATTTGGAAGGGACCTTGGAAGTCTTCTAGTTCAACCCCTTGCTCAAGCAGGAAGCCCTATTCCGACAAATGGTTGTTCAGCCTCATCTTAAAAACCTCCTATGTTGATGCTCCTGATAAAATCTTGGCTCATAATACACCATATTAACTGTGGTTGAAAAGAATAGTGTGGATAATTGAGGTGGAAAAAAGAAGGCTATAGAAAAGAAGTCTAAGAACCAGAGAAGATCACCAATTATCAAGATCTGAAAATCAACATTGAAAGATTATGGCAGAAACTAGCCATCATGGTCCCGGTGGATACCATACCAAAAAAAATATTGGATAGCACTTAGGAACTCCGCATATTGACGAAAATTCCATCTGTTAATTACAAAAGTCTGTACTGCTTGGATCTGCTCATATATTACACTGAGACAGTACAACATTGTAGATTCTTGGGAAGAACTCAAAGGATATGAAGGACAGCACTAGCTAAAGGACTGGTAGATGTGATGTCCAGACTTAATAGGTGGACAAAAATGTCAAATCCAGTGTAAACATCTGGCTGACTGTGCGCCCAACCGTAATAATAATATCCTGTCCTGAAGTTTGAAGCCACAAACACAAGCAGAACAGATTCCATTTTTGAGGATGCTTAAAGGTAAAGGTAAAGGTTCCCCCGCACATGCATGCTAGTCGTTTCCGACTCTAGGGGCCGGTGCTCATCTCCGTTTCAAAGCCGAAGAGCCAGCGCTTGTCCGAGGACGTCTCCGTGGTCATGTGGCCGGCATGACTAGACGCCAAAGGCGCACGGAACGCTGTTACCTTCCCACCGTAGTGGTCCCTATTTTTCTACTTGCATTTTTATGTGCTTTCGAACTGCTAGATTGGCAGAAGCTGGGACGAGTAACAGGCGCTCACTCTGCTACGCGGCACTCGGGATTCGACCCGCCAAACTGCCGACCTTCTGATCGACAAGCTCAGCGTCCTAACCCACTGAGCCACCGCGTCCCTTGAGGATGCTTAGTCCATATTAAATAAAAAGCATATGGAACAATGAAATGTTTTGAGTCATAGTTCAGTGGCTCAAATGCTTCGCATACAGAATTCCCCTTTTCCAGTTACAGGATCATATCTCAAATGCCAAACAAGATTTCTAAGGGCAGTTTGCCACCGACCAATCAACAGTCATCCTTATGCTGACATTGAACGAGGAACAAAACTCAGTGCTTCACTCAAGATGACACACGTCCTGCAATAACAAAAGTCCTCCCACTTTTCACCTCTGTGCTCTCACTCTCAAAAAAATGTAGTACATGTTAAAGAGTTTCCCAGCCTCAGATCCCATTTTTTCATTTCTAGGTCATTAATATTATATCCCAGACTTCCAAACATTGCAAGACTTCAGCTCCCCTTGTTAAATTTTATCATCAGAGTGTTATGTCTGTATTTTGAAAGAAACTGTTATTTGCCTGTAAATAAATGGATTCCAAGGCCAATTGAAACCAATTAATGGGTAAAGGAAGTATCTCTGGAGAATACTTGCTTTGTGTGTATCTTTATGATCTTTGGAATTGGGGTAGCTAGATGTTGTACTTAAGCTTTAGGCAAACCTTACATTTCTGGGAATGGATTGTTCTAGAGGAATCCAGAATATTTAGTTGTCCTCTGATCTGCCAGACACATCCAATATGGCTATGTTTGTCTGAGCTGCAAAAGAAATTAGGCTCTTGCACATCCTTAATGTACAAATGTATAAAATTAATAGAAAGAGAGAGAATAAGTGATTATAAGTAGATCACCCACATATCTAATCTGAATGGGAACACAACAGCAAACGCTAAAAGCAAATCACAGAGCAATGCCAAAAGAGATCATTTGTAATACTTAAATTGTGGAGTTGAAGCAAGTACAAGGCAACACTGGTTCACAGACTCATTAACAATGAATCTATTCAGAGGAATGAGTTGGGGAGATAACAGAGGGAGAAGGGGGAACATAGACTCCTACAGTAGTATCAAAAACAATTTCCAAATCCTATGAAGACTGGCAAATAGATGGGGAAGAAATGGAGGTAGTGACAGATTTTATTTTCCTGGGCTCCAAGATCACTTCAGATGGGGACTGTAGCCAAGAAATTAAAAGACGCTTGCTCCTTGGGAGGAAAGCCATGGCAAATCTAGACAGCACACTAAAAAGCAGAAACATCACCCTGTCAACAAAAGTGCATATAGTCACGGCTATGGTCTTCCCAGTTGCAATGTATGGCAGTGAAAGTTGGACCATAAAAAAGGCTGAGCGCCAAAGAATTGAGGCCTTTGAACTGTGGTGCTGGAGAAGACTCCTGTGAGTCCCTTGGACTGCAAGGCGATCAAACCGGTCAGTCCTAGAGGAGATCAGCCCTGACTGCTCTTTAGAAGGCCAGGTCGTGAAGCTAAAACTCAAATACTTTGGCCACCTAATGAGAAGGAAGGACTCACTGGAGAAGAGCCTAATGCTGGGAAAGATTGAGGGCAAGAGAAGAAGGGGACGACAGAGAATGAGGTGGCTGGATGGAGTCACTGAAGCAGTAGGCATGAGCTTAAATGGACTCCAGAAGATGGTAGAGGACAGGAAGGCCTGGAGGAATGTTGTCCATAGGATTGCGATGGGTTGGACACGACTTCGCAGCTAACAACAACAACAATAACATGAAGACATTGTGCTATTATAGAACATCCACAACTTTGGAAAATAGTTTTTTTATAGTTAAATTTGTTATATCTGTTAAGCAGGGTAGCCAGATGTACCTACCATCCTACGTCTGCAAGAGAGTGTACAAGGATGATAGGACATTTTTGGCCTATGTTGGGAGGTCTTCCTGAAATGTTTTGCAGCTGGATGTGGATACGTTTGGCTTCTTCAAGACTTAAAGACATCCATTCCTATTATTTTGGCTCAGAATGTCCTTCAAATCATATCACTAAATGTTTTCAGTAACTGATTAGCATCTCTTTGATTTCTGGCTAAATGGCCATCCATTTGAACCTAGGGAGAGGGGCTAGGGAAAAAAGCCACTGCTAAAAGTCAGATGTTTTCTCACTGAATTTTTGTGTGTGTATCAAACCATTATTTTTTAATCATTGGGAAGGGAAAATGAATGACAATATAGGATTTGGGTAGGGAAACAGTAGCTTCCTTTTGGGGACTATTAGTAGCTGGCTGATCAACTTACTTATCCAAGATTGTATGGGGTAAATCTTATCATGGTCTTTGACCAGGATGGAGATTGTATGGATTAAACCCATTTGGGTATGACATTTCATGCCCCTGTTTTTCTCAGATAAATTTAAAAATTCTCGTCATTCCAGTTCAGTTCCATTCCTTCATTCTGCATAATGTTGAGACAGTTTTTCTTTTTTAAAAATATTTTATTAACTTTTTATAGTCATAAATGCTTAATATTTTATCAGCAACATAATGTCTGGTTTTCAATATTTAGCTTACTAATACATGTTAAACTCCTTTCTCTCTACCTGGTTTTTCTAGCCACTGATAAAATGTATCCCATGTTCTAAAACAGGGGTGTCAAACTCAATTTCATTGAGGGCCGCATCAGCATTGCGGTTGCCCTCAAGGGGCCGGGTGGGTATGGCCTGGGTGGGCATGGCCTACTGGGTGGTGTGGCCAGAGTGCGTATGGCCTACTGGGTGGGTGTGGCCAGCTGTACATCATTCACATCAAGGGTGCCTGGGCAGGAGTGGGAGAGATCTGAGGGTCTCTGGCAGAAGGAGGGTCTCTGGGCCAGGGCCAAGGCAGTGGGGGCCGTCCCCTCACTGTTTCCAGGATGGCTTCGTGGGCCACATGAAACCACTTCGTGGGTCGGATCCGGCCCCCGGGCCTTGTGTTTGACATGTCTGTTCTAAAATATTCTGAATCTTCTTTCTCTTTCATTTTCAATGTCAGTCTGTCCATTTCTGCACAATGTAAAATTTTCTTAATTATCTCTTTCTCTGCTGGTAATTCTTCATCTTTACAATGTTGAGCAACTACAATTCTTGTTGCAGTTAACACATGTAACATTAAGTATACACATTCCTTCTCAAAATTTCCTACAATTATACCTAACAAAAATAATTCTGGCTTAAAATCTATGTGATTTTTAGTCATTTTCTTTAACCATATATGTATTCTTGACCAAAATCTTTTGGCTTTAGGGCATGTCCACCAAAGATGATAATATGTGCCTGGTTTTTGTCTACATTTCCAACAATTACTAGACATATTTTTAAACATTTTCGCTAACCTCACAGGTGTTAAGTGCCATCTGTAAAACAGGTTATATAGGTTTTCTTTGTAAACCACCGCCTTTGTTATTTTAGAATTTCTTTTCCCAAAGGCTTTGCCAGTTTTTTAAGTCTATGTTATGCCCAAAGTTTTATTTATTTATTTATTTATTTTATTGGATTTGTATACCGGCCTATTCCCGTAGGACTCAGGGCGGTTTACAGGGCAGTTAAAACCATGAATACAAAAAATTAAAAACAATTAAAACAATTAAATTAAATTCAAGACCCAAGAGTAAATCTAAAACCCAGTTAAATTAACAACCCCACAGTCTGGACCAAACAGATCGAAGAGCCAAGTTTTCAGGTCCCGGCAAAATGAGCGTAGGTCGGGGGCAGTCCTAAGTTCTGTGGGTAGTTGGTTCCATAGGGCAGGCGCACCCACAGAGAACGCCCTTCCCCTGGGAATAACCCGCCAGCATTCATTAACCAGCGGTACCCTGAGAAGGCCCTCCCTGTGGGGGCGCACAGGACGATGGGAAGATGATGCCGGCAGCAGGTGTTCCCTTAGATAGTCCGGACCCAAGCCATTTTAAATTTAATTAAATAAATAAATAAATAAATAAATAAATAAATAAATTTAGGGCTTTATAGGTCATTACCAGCACCTTGAATCTCACCCGGAGGGCAACCGGAAGCCAATGCAGCTCATGGAGAAGAGGTGTTACACGGGAGTATCGGGAAGCTCCCATCAAAACTCGCGCGGCTGAATTCTGCACCAGTTGAAGCCTTCGGGTGGTCCTCAAGGGCAGCCCCATGTAGAGGGCATTGCAGTAGTCTAACCGGGAGGTCACGAGCACATGAGTGACTGTACGTAGAGCATCTCGGTCCAGATAGGGACCAGGCGAATCTGGGCAAAAGCCCCCCTGGTCACGGCTCCTATATGATCTTCCAAACTGAGCCATGAATCCAGGAGGACTCCCAAGTTGCGAGCCCTATCAACCGGGGGTAATACCTCATCCCCTATTGTTAATGATGGAGAAGGCTGGTCAGCCCGAGATGCCGGTATGAACAGCCACTCAGTCTTGTCAGGATTGAGACGAAGCCTGTTTCTCCCCATCCAAACCCGGACCGCCTCCAGGCAACGGGACATCCCCGCGAGAGCATCACTGGGTTGGTTCAGGGTGGAAAGAAAAGGTTGGGTATCATCAGCGTACTGGTGATACCCCACCCCGAAACCACGAATGAGCTCACCCAGTGGCTTCATGTAGATGTTGAACAGGAGGGAAGAGAGGACCGACCCCTGAGGGACTCCACAAACGAGAGATCTCGGGGTGGACCTCTGTCCTCCTGTCAACACCGACTGCGAGCAGCCCAGGAGGTAGGAGGAGAACCACTGTAAAACAGTGCCCCCCACTCCCAACCCGCTGAGGCACCGCAGTAGGATACCAGGGTCGATGGTATCAAAAGCCGCTGAAAGGTCTAATAGGACTAGGACAGAGGAACAACCCCTGTCCCAAGTCCGCCAGAGATCATTTTTTGCCCATATTATCATTGTTTCTTTAACCTGTTCTTCCATCTTTACACTTAACATATACTTATACAGCTTCTTAATCAATTTTTCATTTTATGTCAATAATATCTGATCAACTTCTGTTCTTTGTAAAATCCAGATGTTTTAACATCTTTTTCATATCTCATTTGAATTTGCAGGTGTGGCCACTATGATAAATCAATGCCCTGTTCTTCCAGTTCTTATCTGGTTTTTAGTTTCCTTTCAGTATTCAAAATGTCTTTATAAGTCACAATTTTCTCATAGTTAATTAAGTTTGGGTGAACAAACACTTCCATTGTTGAAAGCCATCCAGGTATTTTCATATTTTCGCTTTTACTTTTTCCCATTCTAGAAGCAGTGCATTTCTTATATAGTGGTTTTGAAAGTATCTATGTATTTTATTCTTCCCATACCATAAGAAGGCAGTTATCCATTTTTTTAACCAAGTTAATACAGATGCTTGATAATATAAGGGCCAATCTGACAGCCCAAATTCTTCATTTTCTTTTGCTTCTTATAGCATTTTCAATCTAATTCTATCTTTTTTTCCTTGCCAAATAAATTTCAAAGTCAATATATTTAATTCATCAAAAAATCCCCAGTTTTATAGGTATTGTTTGAAATAAAAAGAGTAGTTTTGGTAAAATATTGATCTTCACTGTTGCTATTCTCCCTAGCATTGAAAGTTGTAGATTTTTCCATTTTTCCAAATCTAATTTTATTTTAGTAATTTTATGTAGTTATCTTCCTTTATTGTTGCACATCTTGCTGTTAAATATATCCCCAGGTGTTTGACTTTTTTTATCTCACTGAATTTTGATAGCCCGAGCTACTAGTGCTTTGTGGGGTGCACAATAGGGATTGAGAGTAGGATGTGACCAACACTGCCCACCATTGGATTAGGAGGCTGGAACAAGGATGAAATTGAGAGAAAAGATGGATTAATGACTAAGTAATGACTAAGTAATAATGAGAGTTGTCTGGATCCCACTTACATTATTATGAATGTAAAAGGTCAAGTTGAAATAATGACATGGGTAAAAAAAAGCAAGGGAGTTTGCTCCAGCAAATAATACAGTTGAGAAAATAAACCTAGCAAACAAAATAGAGGTTGCACACTTTTTCTCCCTATCTTTTAGATATGACCAGGATTAAACCCAGTTCTTCTGTTTGTCTAATTCTGGCAAACTCAAATTAACCTTCCCTGCTCCAGACAAGCCCCTGCAATCCCACAAAACCAAAGAATAGAAGCCTCCTCACCAGCTCACAGGACAGCCCAAGGAGAATTCTTATAAGGGAATAGCAATCTGGGAAAACCCCAACCTTTCATCATCCATCAACTGATGACCTCAAGATTCCCTCTCCTTTAAAAAGGGACTTCTCCAGCACTATTGCCCTCCTGAAAGGCCCTTGGTTAATGACGGCAATTCAGACTAGAGTTTTCATTGCTAAGAAACACAGTCATAAAATGTAAAATGTGACTTCATGTGACTGTGCTGTTTAGTAAATAATGGGATGTGGGATTTTGGGGTATATATCTGGGATTGGGAGGTTAGTTTGAGTCAGAATTAGGCAAAGAGAGGAACTTTGGTTTGATCCCATCATATCTAAAAGGAAGGGAGAAAAAGGGTGCAATTTTATTTGATAGGATTATTTTCATGATTACGTTATTAATTTGATGTGAGTTCTGCCATGTTTGATTGCCATTGTTAAGTGTGATGTTATGTGGTTGCCATTTGTGACCTCCTGCCAGCTTCCCTATTGACTTTTGCTTGTTGGAAGATGGTAGTGAAAGCCATAAGTACTACTTGTTCAATACCATTGTAAGTTCAAATGGTCACTGAATAAATGATCATAAACAAGGACTATCTATGGAGCTAACCCTAGGTACACCATAAAGATCTGCCTAGCTTCCCCAGACTGGCAAGCAAATCAGATCCCTATGATTTCCCACCTTGTACCCTCAACTTGTCTAAACATCTTTGCTTTTTCATTTTTCAGACCCAATGATTGTTGCAATAAAGCTTGTTTCTTCTCCTTAATGTTGGGCTCCTTCTTCAGATTAAATCCACATCCAATAACATCTACTGAATCGTATATATTCATGTGCTTGTTGACAATCTCACCAAAATCTAAAAGAATTAGACTAGGACAATGTTTCTCCACATTGGCAATTTTAAGATGCCTGGACTTCAACTCCCAGAATTCCCCAGCCAGGAATTGTGGAGGTTGAAGACCAGACATCTTAAAGTTGCCAAGGTGGAGAAACACTACTTTAAGAATAGGAGGGCTATCTGAGTTTGGAATGTGGACAGCATGCAATGAGTACTCTCACCACATGGCTGCCATAGTGACTGTGCCACTCAGATGAGACCTATTTACTAGAAAGCATAATAATGAGATTACTACTTGCCATTTTTACCATAACCTTACCATACCATAACCTAGGATCCATTCCTGCTAACCATTGTATTTCTTTTTGTATTGGGGGGGGCATTTCTAGACAAAACAATGGGCAACAGTGGCACATTATTTTTCTAAGGATGACCATGTGAATCCAGAAGCACTGTGGGTAAAAATGATGGTGCCTACTGGCACTTTGCTGACCCTCCTATTTAATTAATTAATGTTATGATTAAAATTGGGTATGACCTGGAGCTTAGTGAACAACAAGGGAAGCAGCCACAAAAACATTACAATAGGAACCAGGTTGTCTATTCTACGGTAAGGCAGTTAAAACAGTCTTGTTCCCTAAACAAATCATATAGTTTCTTTACAATTTCCTTATCCTGTTTACTATTTTCACTGATTTCCTTGTCATCTAGTGATGCATTTTTAGACCATGTGTAAATATGAATTAGGGACGTGGTGGCTCAGTGGGTTAGGACGCTGAGCTTGTCGATCAGAAGGTCGGCAGTTTGGCAGGTCGAATCCCGAGTGCTGCGTAACAGAGTGAGCGCCTGTTACTCGTCCCAGCTTCTACCAGTTCGAAAGCACGTAAAAATGCAAGTAGAAAAATAGGGACCACTACGGTGGGAAGGTAACAGCATTCCGTGCACCTTTGGTGTCTAGTCATGCCAGCCACATGACCACGGAGACGTCCTTGGACAAGCGCTGGCTCTTCATCTTTGAAATGGAGATGAGCACCGGCCCCTAGAGTTGGAAACGACTAGCATGCATGTGCGGGGGAACCTTTACCTTTTAAATATGAATTACCACAGGATGGACTGCTAGCAATCTTGATTAGATAGTATTATCTCAATAAAACTTCCAGTTTAGAGACCACATGCCTCTTGCACATCAGAATGTTTTAGTTTTATTTCCAAAAGGTTGACAAATAATAAGATATTTTTCTGCTGTAATGGCTCACTGTGGAAATGTTATAAGCATCTGATTCATCACTAGAGAAAATAGGGCTGGTTACTGAATTTCTGGAAAGTTAGGTAGGTGACTTGGTGGGGGACTGCAACAAAGTAGGACAAAGGGAAGAAGAAAAGTGTAAGAGAGAAAAATGGAATTCACAGCAGGACCATTTCCTCATACCTCACACTTTCCATCATCTTTAAGCTTCAACTGCATTTTCCCACTATCTTTGGTTCTTCTAGCATATGATTCAGGAAATAAAAGAAGATCAGTTGCATTCTCCTATGTCTTCTGCTTTTATCTTTATGCAGATTTGTTCATTCTTTTTTTGCTACCCACAAGCACACACAAACCCCAGCTGAGTCAATGAGCATCAGTGTTGATCAACTTTACAAAGATTCTTGGGAACATATGAGAGGATGGAATGAGGAGCGAGCCTGCTCACTCTTGCTTACTACTAGCTAATATTTCAGAGTCTTTATTATTTTTCCATCATCTGTTACCTGCTGATTTTAGCTGAAGAAGCTGAAAACTGAACATGGAATCAAAGAGTTCTTATAAAGTAGCAATGTGATTTTTCATTGAGTTAATCTCTGGCTTCAAGTCATAATGATCACCACGGCTATCTTAGCTATATAGTCCAATCTGGTATTGTGTGGAATTTTCTCAGAAGGTGCATTCTAGTTCTGTAATGTATTGGCCTTTTGTATATGTTGTAAGTGTCTGCTCTTGTTGCACTGCTTGCTAATTGCTGGCATTCAATTGCTAAGTGCTAGTTCACATGTATTTTGTAACAGTTGCTAACTGGTCCAGACTGGTTGTCTCCAGCCAGCTAAGTAAGTATTTGGGCGGGAAACCTATGCTTCAAACCTATTGGTCACCGCCTATCGGCCAACCGTATAAATAGCTGTGCAGCAGCTCCCTTGTTGCTTCTGTTATGTTCTGACTCTCAATAAAGCCTGTTGCTGTTTGAACCCTCTGTCTCACTCAATGTCTGCAAAGAACCAGCTACACAACACGTTCTATTGTGTTTTCACTCAGAAAACAAAGCCTTGTCCCCACTCAGAGAACTTTCATAAGCTGGAGAATGTCTTCATCCTCTAAAAAAATTAATGAAGAAATTCCATCCTTATGTATAAGGTTGAAAATAAAAGAAACATTTACACACAGGTCTACAATGTTAGGAGTTGTATTTTACATTGGCACCCAAGAGCCCTAGAGAAGATGTAAAAGATTCATTACATCTATCGATACAAATTGAAGATGTTTTAGATGTTCCATCTCCAGGTCTTGTTTCTGACAGCCCCCTCTGTGCTTCGAGATTGAATTACGCCAGACTCTGTGCAAATACTGGGTACAAGCTAGCCGCAGTGAAGCTTCCCACCACCATACCTGGTCATACCTGTTTTCCTTTGAATAGAAACCAATGGTGTTTTTTTTTAATTTCCCATTGCTCCTCCTGTTTTTGTTAAGTGAAGAATCAAGCTCCTTTGTTCTTCCTTAGTCTCCATTACAGCAGAAGGGTTGCTATTTTGCTCAAGCATGACTCAACAGTGACCTGATCTTTCTGGGAAAGAAGGGCCTCACTATCTAGCCCCCTCCAGGCTGCAAATCTATGGCAAACAGCTGCAAAAGCCAATGTTGGAGCCGAGACAGGCAGCCAAAAGAGAGGAAGGGGGAGATGTTTCTCGAGCAGGGGTAGGCAACCTTGTCTCTTTTATGACTCGTGGACTTCAACTCCCAAGACTTCAACTCCCAGCTGGCTCAGGAATTCTGGGAGTTGAAGTCCACAAGTCATAAAAGAGACAAGATTGCCTACCCCTGTTCTAGAGGCAAAAGAAATAGAGGAGAACAATGTTATGGGATATGACTATGGAGACCTTCCACTCAAAGGTGATGCATCTTGTGTCTCTTTGGACACTGAGCTTCTACCTTCCTATTCAGCTATGGCAAGTTAGAAATGTGTGTACATGAACAGAGACATTTAGAGGAGTTGGTGAGGGGTTTATTCTGCTTGTTCCCCATTTCTTCTTCTTTATCAAAAAGTAATGATAGAGAATGATGTGCTCAGACAAATCAGTGAGATGTGGTGGGTAGTAGGTCAAATTTAGACTTAGGAAATATGGATTCAAAGCCACTCAGCCACAACACTTGCCTGTTGCCCATGACCAGTGACATATTTCTATCCTTACTTAGTTCATAGCATTAGCATGCTTATAAAAAGGATGAGAAAATCAGTGAGAACATGTGGAAAAATATTAGGAAACTTTCTTAGAACAAGTCATTCAGAGCATTTTCTGGGCCATGGACAGGAGTAATTCCAAGTCCCAAGAAGATGGCATTCATAGAGTCTAACTCTTTTGATAAGAATCTTGAAACTACCATATTTCTATGTACAAAACATATTCATAAAAGAACAGATTCAGAAAATTGTTATTTTAAAACTACTGTGGGAACCTAACTGGATATTTTTATTTATTTATATCCTGCCTTTATTATTTTCACAAAAAAACCCTCAAGGCGGTGAACATATCCAACACACCTTCCTCCTTCTATTTTCCCCACAACAGCAACCCTGTGAGGTGAATTGGATTGAGAGAGAGTCACTGGCCCAAAGTCACCCAACTGGCTTTCATGGCAAAGGTGGGACTATCCGGGGTAGGCAACCTTGGCTCTTTTATAACCTGTGGACTTCAACTCCCAGAATTCCTGAGCCAGCCAAACTGGCTCAGGAATTCTGGGAGTTGAAGTCCACGAGTCATAAAAGAGCCAAGGTTGCCTACCCCTGGACTAGCTCATGGTTTCCTGGTTTCTAGCCTAGTGCCTTAACCACTAGACCAAATTAGCTCTCTGATATAGAGATAATGATATAGAGTTGGAGATAATAAAAAATGAACACAGGATGCTTGCCCATAATTTTTGTTACAAACTGTTGCCAGGATCCTTCCCTCTTATATAAACAGTGAAATCTCACCATTACTTGTAAAACAATTATTCACTAGTTTTCCTTGTTGTACAATGGCTATTATCAGAGACTTTCTAAAGCAAAACTAAAGACCAGAATTTATAATGCCATCTGTTATATGTCCATTATTTAGCAAAAAAAAAAATGATTGGTAGAAGTAGAAATGTAAAAAGTATTTTAACATTGCATTTTTTTTGTTCTGACAAATATAACTAGCAACTCTAACTTTGGGGAGAATTTAGCACTCTGTTTAGTTTTATATGACATTTGATTAAATATCTTTCAAAAGCTAAAAGTTTCTAAAACTTTATCACGTTCCCACCAGATGTGAAGAAATGTTCCCTTCAGTCTAGAGCTTCAGCAGCATCTCAATGAATATTTTTAAAATATGTGAGATTCTACCTGGAGCCTTAGCACCAACGTGAAAGTTTAAGGAGTATTTCTAGCACAGATACTGATAAGAATCCTTCATGCTGCCAAAAAGCTCCTTTTTAAAAATGAAAAACTTAATTCTGGAGTTTGTGCACATGACACAAGTCCAAACTCAGTATTTCCTAGTAGAACCAAGAAAGAAACCTTGATTAAAACCCCAACTGGTCATTTCCAATCAATGTAGGCGAAGGCTAGAGCAGCTTTCTTCAATCTGGCAAGAATCTTACTGTAGAAATAATTGTTGAGCACTGCAGTTGTGAGTATGTATGTGGGAGTGGGGTAGGAACTAAGGCCGAAGTGAACAATATACCAGTTTTCTCTGACCTACCCTTTCTGGAGTGTCTGCAGTGAAGGGTTAAAGAAGTCAAGATGGCTCCATGCCCATGGGATGGATACCAAGTCCCTTTTTACATGCATCATAACAGACATTTTAAAAAATAAGATAGTAAGTGTAAAGGTTTCCTCTGTCCAATCATATCTGACTCTAGGGGGTGGTGCTCATCTCTGTTTCTTAGCTGAGGGAGTCAACATTGTCTGAAGACCCTTTCTGTGGTCATGTGGCCAACATGATTATACACCGAGGTGCATGAAATGCTGTTACTTTCTCACCGAAGTGGTACCTATTTATCTACTCTCATTTGCATTCTTTCAAATGTCTAGGTCAGGGGTGTCAAACTCAATTTCATTGAGGGCCGCATCAGCATTGTGGTTGCCCTCAGGGGGCCGGGTGGATATGGTCTGGGGGGGTGTGGCCTACTGGGTGGGCATGGCTAGAGTGCGTATGGCCTACTGGGTGGGCATGGCCAGCTCTACATCGTTCGCATCAAGGGTGCCTATGGTGGCCTGGGCAGGAGTGGGACAGATCTGAGGGTCTCTGGCAGAAGGAGGGTCTCTGGGCCAGGGCCAAGGCAGTGGGAGCCGTTCCCTCACTGTTTCCAGGATGGCTTCGTGGGCTGCATGAAACCATTTCGCGGGCCGGATCTGGCCCCCAGGCCTTGTGTTTGACATGTCTGGTCTAGGTGGACAGAAGCTGGGCAAGTAACCAGAGCTCACCCCATCATGCAACACATGGGTCTCGAACTCAGGCTGTCAGCTTTCCAGCTGACAAGCTCAATGTCTTTAAACCTCAGACATCACGCCTCCTGTGTTTAAAAAAGTACGAGGCTTCAATCATGCAGCCAAAACCACCATCTTGATTTGTTGGACCCATCCCAGAACCCTTTCTTCTCTTTCTTACAGCCTTTTTCCTGACCTCTCAGTCACTGGTTAATATTTTTGACAGATCTGACACACATTCTCACAGAATCCTTCTGAACATGACAGTGGATTATAAGAATCACTATATGATGTTAATAATAAACTGGCCTATGTTCTGGAGTTCTGAAACTTAAGTCAAAAAAAGGCAGGTCATTTCCTGTTATTTTGAGCATTCCGCCACAGGAAGAAAATGAAAACTCAAATATTTTGTAATCTTTGCAAATCTTCCCTTTTGTTCGAGGGAGGTTGGGTGTGTCTCTATTTGTGTTATAGCATAAAAGGTGAGTTAAACTTAGGGAAGTATTGGGATTTTCAGGGTGACTAAGGGAAACTCTTTAGTCTTGATGAAGGCATATTTAGGCTGAGAAAAAGTGTGCTTAGAGAATTTAGAGAGGATATTTGAGATAACTTAATACTACTGAATCTGGGCTTCAAAAATATGCAAAATGTTAGTGCTCTATAGGTATCTTTAGGACTGGTTTTCTCAGTTGTGATATGAGTTTCAAAGCTGGACTATCACAATGGCTGATCAGAAAATGATTAATATCTTTGAGTTGTGGTGGGCAGAAAATTTGGTCAGAATGCCTTGGACTGCAAAAACAAAAATTAAATACTAGGCAAAATAAAATCAGACCAAATACAGGAAATACTAATAACTGAAGTACTAATAATGAAGCTACAGTTTGAACATTTTGGACATATAATGTGAAAACAAAAATAATTGGAAAAGCTCTTCAGGAATGGAAAAAAATCAAAGACAATAAAATAAACAAGGTAATAGAAGACCGAAAGCCTAGATAACATTGATGACACTGGGGACAGAAATAGGAGCTTTGATTATGTTCCATAAAGTCAGAGTTCACATTAGAGAATACGTGCTGTAGAAAGACTTTCTCCAGGAGGATGTGTCTCCACTTGCCCTGCTGCACCCATCACCACTCTAATGGAGTTCATCCACTTTACTATTGGTTGTACAGTGTTCCCAACCTTTCCAGTTTTGCAGATCAGAGGGGGGAGGGGAAGAAGTGATGGTTCCATGTGAGTGGTGGGCAAGCATATGCACAACTCCATTGTGCAAGTGGTGGGCACATGCACCCGCTTGTGCAAATGGAGCTGCACACATGCTCTCTCCCACCACTCATGCAAGTGGAGCCCCACAACAACAACAACCCCATAAGGTGGATTGGGTTGAATGAAAGTGACTGGCCCAAAGTTACCCAGCTGGCTTTCGTGCATAAGGCAGGACTAGAATTCATCTTCTCCTGGTTTCTAGTCTGATGCGGTGACCAAACTTAAAATTAAGAACAAAACTACTACAAAAGTCCCTAGACTCCAGGGAGCTAGGTCTTTGCATAATGAATCCAAAGTAAGATAATTTGAGCCTGATCATTTGTGTCTCAAGTGAGAAATCTGGGTGGATTTATTCAATATCAATTTCTTTGTTTTCTTGGGTTATCCATGGTATTTTCAGGAGTCTAATGCCAAAGTTCAAAAGTATCAATATTCTTCCTATTCTCCTTCTTCAAAGTACAACTTGTCTTTTCTTTGAGCATCACAGAGAAAAACATTGCTTTCATAGCTATTTTATAGATTAAAAACACACTTAAAAACACACTTAGATCTATATATTTTCCCCAAAGTCTTTCATGGATAGTGCTAGTCTGCAACATTATTTCTTGGCTGCTGGTTCCTTCAATTTGATCCTAAAATACAGAAGCTATCCACCAATTCAATATCTTCATTGTCAATTATATAGCCATTAGTTTCGTCTTCTTTATATTTACATTACATATAAAGTCCCATTTTTCACTGTGTTCTTGACTATTATAACTGGAGCCTGCAGATCATTTGTCATCAGCATAGTGTCATTAGCATAGTGTGAATTATTGATGTTTATTTCACCAATTTTAAAACCATGCTTAATTTTTACTAATCCAGCTTTCCCCCCCCCAAAATGTGTTCTGCATATAGATTTGAATAAATAAAAGGAGAATATGCAAATTTCTCTTCATTCTTTGTCAAAAGTTGCCCAATATTTCTATACACGTTCCACAGCATGACCTGATTCATGGAATCAAAAATTTTCTATTATCAAAAAAGCACACGCTGACTTCTTTTTGGTATCCTTTGGCTTTTTTAATTATCCAACATGCATCAGCAAAAAATGTCTAAAGCCAGTTGAACATCTGGCATCTCTTTTTCTATCTAGTGCTCTAATCTGTGTTGGATGATCCCAGATATTATTTTGCTAGCATGTGAAATTAAGCATACACAATTTGTACACCCTGTTAAATGTTGGGTTGCTCTGAAGCGGCTTAATCACATTCATACCCTGGATGCTGTCAGAAAAAAGATGTGCCAACATTAAGAAAGGTAGAGATATAAACATGTCAATGGTTGTAGTTTTTCAACTGTTTGTTTTGTTTTTGCTTTTGGACAAATCTAAAAAGAAATCCTGAAAAAAAAATATAGACCATTTTGAAAGGGAAGAAGTATTCCAAATTTCATAGAAGTTAGTGTACAGATTTTCAAACTATGCTCCCTTGAAATAGGTTTTTATATTTCACCAGGAAAGTATACTTAGAGGAAAACTAAATGCTGCCAAACCTAAACAGAAATCTATGATCACAGGGAAGGGGTCAAAACTTTGTTTTGAGACAGATTACACTTTGCAGTGGAAATGGTTCCTATCCTGAGCAATATCCTTGGAATATTTCAGACCGATTGGCTGAAAGGTTTTTTTTGCGGAATGAGATTTAACCTCTTCCTATCTGTTGGCCACTGTATATTTGCTGTTGAGATCTGAAATGGCAGTGACTCTCTTAAGAAAGAAAAAGTGAAGTATGGAGGAGGAGGAGAGGAAAAATCATGGCAATGGCAATAAAAATGACAAATCCCCACCTTCTGTATTTTCCTTCTTTCATTTTCTTCTTACCTTTTAACTTACAGTGAAATAAATCTTTCTCACGTGTTGCTCCTGTTCCTGTAATTGAAGATAATGTTTCTTGAAGATAAAGGACTAAATTTTAACCCAAGCAAGTTGATCTCTATTTTCCTCTACAGGAATAAAGGTCTGCAGGAGTTTTGAACTACAATTCCCATTATGCTCATTCAGCCTGAGCATTTTTCACGTTGGTTGGTAACAACAGGAACTCCACACACACTGAGTAGGGAAGACTGGTCCAGGCCATAATGCCTGCATTTACCTTTAGTTCTTACTGAAGTAAGACACTTCCTTGGTGAAATTATACATGTGAAGAATGGTTAGCAATGAGATAGTTTCTCTTTCTTTTGTTAAGATTCAGCGCTACTAAAATCCTCATGGTTAAAATTGTTTAAAATATTCAGATTGTTGCCCATCTCCACCAGGGAATCCTAGAACTAGACGAAATTGCCAAATACACACACACACACACACACACACACACACACACACACACATTCATAATGGCCCAAATGATACAGAAGAAGTAGGCAGAGAAGCTAGATTGGCTTCCAATCATTTTAACTATTGCAGATATGAATAATTTATCCATTTTATCCTGCCCAGCAGAAGAAAGCTGTTCTCTCCCTTGAGCTCTCCTGAAGTAGATTTTTGTATAAAAAGACTGTGTCTTCTGTCTGTCTGTCTGTCTGTCTGTCTGTGTCTGTCTGTCTATCTATCTATCTATCTATCTATCTATCTATCTATCTATCTATCTATCTATCTATCTATCTATCTATCTATCTATCTATCATCTATCTATTTGACTTATATGGCCACTGATCTCATATGATGGTTCTAGGTGGCAACAATCCATAAAAAACGTAATTAAAAACAAAAGTAGCTCCTAGTATGTATGCAATTTATGGAAATCACCAGAAAGAAGAACCAAGATTTATTACAATGAGATTGATTTTGATTTAATGAAAATAAGCACGAATATCACCAGAAACAAGCAGCATAGGGTGATTCTACAATGTATTTTGATTATCAATCTAGCCAAATTACAAATTTGAGTACTTATAGCACTTTTCTGGGCTTGCAGTTTTTCTGTAAGGTGGGTTTGTTTGCCTTTTGGCTATCATCAGGCTCCAGAGAAACAACAAAAATGATTGTCTGATTGACAATCTCCCTAGATAACAAAAAATATTCTTTAAGTCTGAGTTCTTCCAGTGGTTGATGGACAGAGTCTTCCTATGAGTGTACTGTAAGTGGGGCATCAAGGAAGAGGGGCAATCTTTATTGCTCCCACCAGAGATGGGAAAGGGATATTGATTAGATCAGTTTTATTGCACTGTGTACTCACAGGTTATTTTCATCCACGTATACTAAAAAGTAAAGTAACTACAGTACCTTCACAACTCCTGGTAGCAACATGGTACAGTGTTACCCATTGATAATTCAGGATGGTTGCAATTGGATATTTCTAATTGGCTTGAGAAAGTTTAGAAATTGAAGCCAATTTAGTGGCAGGCAAGAATTTCCCAGGGAGATGGGATCCTTCTGGCTGCAGATTTGCAGCTGAGGTCAGTTCAGTTGGAAAGGTACACAATGGAGCTCCTACATACAGTCCATTAATTCAGCTGTCAAGGGCTCAGGAGTCCAATTCTGCACACAGTATTTGAATCCTTTAATAAATACAGTTGTGTTTTTTCATTACATTTTAAGAAATTTTGCTGTCATTTCACAGAACTCAAGAGTTGTTTCTAATTATTTGCCTTCAAATAACAATTAACTTATGAAACAGATTAATCTGAGAAAATCAAAAAGGGAGAGAGAACACAAACTTGTCTAAGGGACTTTGATGAGTTTTAAATCTCAACCAGCATTCTACTAGCTTTGAACTGAATTTTTTCCATATGTTTGGTTGATAGGTATCAAGGGTAAAAAACTTAAATGAAAAGCACACGCGTGAAGGAAGCAAAAGTGCTTCAGCAGTGATTAGTAGAGAACAGAAAGTGCATGCAATGGATTCCTCTTTAGGAAACTGAGTGGAACTAACAGGATTTGTTTTTAAGGATCTCCTTGAAGACTTGGGATAAGGGGATATTATTCATTGCTTATTTTAAAACTAAGCAGGAATCCTAAGGGTGAATATGCCCAAGATAAGCATTTCTCACAAAAAGTTCACTGCTGATGAATCAGATCTTAATCTTCTGAACATCCCAGATTAATTGTAACGCTGTGCACTTCTGCCCTACAAAATGCAAGGGTGTTTCTGGAAGTTCTAGAAAACGTGCGGGGTGGGGGAAAGGGAAAGGGAAATTTCAAAAACATTCTTGCAAAAGACACAAATGCCAGAATACTCAAAGCCGGTCGCCCTAACATGCAAGGATTATTCTGATTATTTGCAAAACCAAGCTGACAGGGAAAGAGAATTGAAGCTTTGCATAATGAAGGCTGCAGGTATTCCCATATTCCTGGCAATAAGTATCTCCATGCAGCTTATTACCAAGTAAGTATGCATTAGATGGGTTGTTGGAGCAAGGGGGTTTCAATAGATCTCTAGGGGATCTAAGCCCACTCTTGTTTCCTTCATAGACCACATTTTTTGATTGCCCCATTTTGCAGTTGCTGCTGGAATTCTTTAAGGGCAGGACCAGGAGAAGCAAATAGCCCGAAACTAAATGAGAAGTAATTAAAATAGGGAAAATTTGTACTAATCTGCCTTCTCTACAAAAAGTATTGGCTAATGCATGGGAATCACTGGGTAAAAGCCCTATGGGCCATGACAACCACCATTTTTCAGAGTATCCAACTTGCCATTGGAGAAAAGATAACCCCACCTCTTTTTTGCTAAGCATTTCATTAACTATTTTTGCCTAACTCCAGGCTCACAGTCAGTCTATTGTTGGGTTTGTATAAGATATCCATATCTTTATTGGGGCCACTTGATAAAGAGATATAAACCTGGGGATCTGGAGCCTGATAGTGAGATCCCTTCCCTTCCTTCCTTCTTTCCTTCCCCTCCCCTCCCCTCCTCTCCCCTCCCCTCCCCTGGTTTTAGATTATCTGCTTCTCTAGTTGTATGTAAAGTTGAAGCCAAACAATAAAATAAACCCAGGTAACCTACAAATTAATGATGCAGCAAAAATTGTTCAGCTCTGCCTTATGATGAAGCTCATACCTTATCAGATAATTTTATTTATTTTATTTATCTGTATCCCACCTTTATTATTTTTTCAAATAACTCAAGGCTGTGAACATATCCAACATATCTTCCTCCTTCTATTTTGCCCACAACAACAACCCTGTGATAGTTAGCTTGGGCTAAGAGAGTGAGAGAGAGAGAGACTGGTTCAAAGTCACCCAGCTGGCTTTCATGGCTAAGATGAGACTTGAACTCACAGTATCCTACTTTCTAGCCTGATTCCTTAACCACTCGACCCAACTTAAATTGACATAAAGAACAAAACTACTGCAAATAGAACCTTCAAATTCTCTACTAGCTAAACATCCCAGAAGGATACATAGTGATATCAGACGCCAGTGTAAAGATGAACAGAACCACCTGGGACACTTTTTTCCCCTCTATTTTCCAAGGTCATCCACTAAGGTAGCCAATTATGATCTAAATCCATCCTTGAATTGAAAAAATCCAGATAATCAATTTCACCTCTGTTTACTGAAAAAAGACACTATTTTGGCAGATAGGAAACTTTATATGAACTTTCAGCTGAAATAAATAAATATGTATTGATGTCATTGAGATTAAAAAGGAATTTAATTTAGAGCAGGCGATAGTAGATAGTTTTAGATATACTAGTACAGTAGATTTTGATGTGATTTATAATAGATCAGTTAGGTTTCTTACCCACAATTGTGTTAAGAGTAGCAGGCAACCAAAACAATCACAAGAACTTGAGAGGTATGAAGCTAGGAGTGGTTCTTGGACTGGCAAGAGTATGAAATCTGCTCAGTTGTTCCTCAAAACACAGCCCATAGCTCAGAATCTCTTGATTCTACAACTTTTGACCAGATTCCACCCAATGGAACTTTAGTTCTATTCAAAAGCAGAGGTATGTTCTGTAAACCTGAAATATACTGCCCATCCTCCATAGAGATGGTCATGCTGGGGAGCCAATAGATACATTCAGGGCTTTTTTTCTCATAGAATGCTCAGAACGGAGTTCCGGCACCTTTTTTGGATGGAACCTTGTAGGGTAGGCAAGGCGGGTTGTATGACATGTGTGAGTTCCGGCACCTTTTTCTTTTACAAAAAAAGCACTGGATACATTTTTTTTTAAATTCCATTTATATCCCGCCCTTCTCCGAAGACTCAGGGCGGCTTTTGACTTACACACACACACACACACACAAAGAGAGAGAGAGAGAGAGAGAGAGAGAGAGAGAGAGAGAGAGAGAGAGAGAGAGATTTGTGTTTAGGCTGCATGATTTTTCCACTGATGATTTTGTTTCTTTAAACTTTAATCCAGAGGAGAAGAATGTGGCATCAGAACTGACTTCTGGCTGCTTCCACCAAAAGCAACATGAAAAGCTTAAAAGTCTCCTTATCTATCAGTTTCCCATTTGAAACATTTATATTTTCAAAGCTCCAGGAAAGGAAAGAAGCGAAGAAATAATTAATTCAGGAAGGGGGAGGATGGTGGTGGAGAACTGCCTCCCATGTGCATGTGTATATGCATACCCATTTTGAGACTTGGAAAATGCTTGGCTCAACCTTCCCACCAGCTAATTCTTGATCAGATTCACTGGCCATGATCTTTAATGATTTGCTTAATCAGTATTTGTTCAATAAACCACAGTGATTCACAAACTGCAAGTTATTTGCAGATATTGCTCAGGCATGCAGTCTGAACAACTGAGCCAGCCTGCACCACATCTCTAGTAATCATTATCAAATTGTAAGGTTTTGTTTGATAAAGGAGGAAACAATAAAATCGGTGGTTGGAGAGCACATTTATTTTCAATTAAATATAATGGGAAATGGAAGGAAATCATATTTGGCCTCATTCCACACTATTTTTCAGAATAGGCCCAGCTTATTTTTGCAAGGTCAGGAGCAATCCTAGTTCAGGGAATGATTGTGGAACCGTGCTAAAGCAAAACCATAGTCAAAAATTAAAAACTGACCTTCAATCCTACCATCATGATCACCAAGAGTGAGTCTTGCCCGTTTATTTGGCAACACAAGGGCTCACGTTTTAATCCATGGGGAAAGTTTCATTCATGACTGAAAACATTTTGGCTGATAGCAGAGGTCAGGTCTCTACGTCCTATGTATGACAAAAGCACCATTTATTTTTATCAAATGGAAATTTCATACCTGCAT
Organism: Vipera berus; assembly: GCF_964194415.1. NCBI lineage: Eukaryota > Metazoa > Chordata > Lepidosauria > Squamata > Viperidae > Vipera > Vipera berus. Next base: position 317,802,693 of record NC_138202.1, read on the forward strand.
TGGTGGAGATCAACCCTACTGAACTTAATGGAATCTATGGAAAACCTCTCCAGGATTGCAATATGGCTTGCACTAATAATTTTGGCATATTTTTGCTGGAATGGAAACGCTCTGAGTGAGGTCACACTTGTTTAGTATTTATTATTTATTAGATTTTTATCCTGTCTTTATTACTTTATAAGTAACTCAAGGCAGCAAACATACATAACACTCCTTTCTCTCCTGTTTTCCCCACAACAACCCTGTGAGGTGGGTTGGGCTGAGAGAGAATAACTGGACCAAAATCATCCAACTCATTCCTGGTTTTTAGGCCAGCACCTTACACCAGACTGGCTTGCTACTTGGATAGAAATCAACAGGGAATCTTGGGGATGGTCTAGGTGGGGGGGACTAAAGTGGAGAAAATGGCCTGGAAGAATAAGGCTATGAATTATTTTTGAATTGTTGTGTAGAAAACATCACAGATGGTTCCATGAAATCATTGGGTCTTGAAGAAGCTACTTTTCATTTAACTCTGGGCTGGGCTCTGGACTCCAGTATTCAACTCGCAGGAGCAAATGTGGAACCTTTTACTACCTAAATTGGTCAGTTTTCCATTCTCTCCCCACCTTCTTTCTGTATCCTTCAAATATTTCTCACTGGTTTTTTCCCCAACATTTGAATTTACATCTTCAGACCCATTTTCTCCTTTCTTTCTCTAGGTGGGATGCAGTCACCATCGTTTTCAAATAGTTTTTTTTGGGGGGGAGGGGGAGAGAAATAAAGTTCACCTCCCCCCCCCCCGCTCAAGAGGACTAGGACCCTGAGCATTAAAACTGGGATCTGAAAAAAAAAACCTGGTGAGCACAGACGAGAGAAATAACCAACGCCTCTGCTTTGAAATTTGGAAGGAAGCAGATCTGGTGATCAGTGGATTGCGGAGAGTTTCAATTTTGTAAACGCCTAGAATAAAATGGTTATGCAGCGAACTAAGGTAACCCAGGAAAAAAGAGCCAAGCCTCTTCCCGTCCCATTTGGGGAAACTTCCGCTTCCTAAATCATACGGGTCCGTTTCCTCGGGAATCTTTCATTTTCCTTGAAGAAATTCTGGGAAAGATAGCCCGGCCCCTGAAGGTTGCTGCCGCTGTCAGGGAAGCGAGCAGCGAATGGTCAAAAAAGGCAGCGTGGTCGAAGTTGTTTTTTGAGGTGCGGAAACGCGGGGCGATTTTGCCACACCCCGCGCACAGCTCTGGTTGTTGTGTTTCGCCACTTCTTGCGACCATCTTTTCCCAGAGCCCTGCCCGGCTGTGCTGCCCAAGGAGATTTGTCAATTTGTTATTGACTTGTTTTAAACACTGTGAAAATCTTAAAAAAAAAAACAACCCAGAGCGCCGGCGGCCGGCTAAACACTAAAGCCTTCACTTCTCGCATCGTTATGCTGGATGTCTCGATTTTATTATAAAATAGAAGCAGAAATATCTTTCCAAAGGCGGTTTTCACAGGATAGAAACAATACACAAAATTGGAGGGAGCCTGGCTGGCTAGGGAATCGTCCTTGCATTTTTATTTTATTTTTTATTTATTTTTTTTTGGGTGGGGGGGAAGTGAGAGCGGCGGCAGCGGCGGCATCTAGAGGCCTGGAGAGACGGCTGTCATCAGGCGCGCTGTTTGCCTTGCTTGGTTTGAAGGGGTGTCCTGGGGTCTGCGTGGGTTAAACCCAGGAGGAAATCCAGGGCTCGCCTAAGACTGGATAATGAAGCACCTTGACGTAGGTTGGCCCCACAGGCTTCAAGGGGAAACCCTATTAGTAGGAGTATTAAAAATAATAACGAGCGATAGAGGCTCCCTCAAAGTTAAAATGTGCAAAATGGTGTCCAGTGCCTCACCAGGAACCTCCTGGGAAACTCGCCTTTGTTCCCATTTTGCAGATGAAAGAACTGAGGCGGAAGATGTTTGCAGTGTCAAAGAGCTCACCCAGGTTCACCTTTATAGCTACTGGATCAGGGGGAGGCAAGATATCTGGCTTAAGTGATTTGTGGATGCTGCCTTGTCCTCCCCACCTAAATGTTTGGGTGGGTAGCGGTAGGAAAATATACAAGGCAAAAGAAGCCCATTTCCCTCTTCCCTTCAATCAAGGTTCACGTGTTGCAACGTGTTGTAACTTTTTTTTGCATTGCCCGAGCTGGGGTGGGTGCGGCCTCCGCATGGTGCAACCGGCCCACGGGCCGGCAGTTTGACACCCCTGATATAGCATCAGCTACGAGGGAGGGTAGTATTATCTGGAGGAGGTCATGCTTAGAAGCCAGGAGCTTTTTACAAACTGGTGGCTACTACAGCATTTGAATAGCTAGCATTGGCATATAGTACAATGATCACAAATAAGTTAAGAGGTGTGGCTTCTCTATTTATATTGTTTATATCTCACTCCACCCCCCCCCCAAAACACTCAAGGGAGTATATAGGATACTGCTCCTCCAATGTTATCCTCACAACAACCTTGTGAGGTAGGCTGGCTAAGAGAGCGTGACTGGCCCAAAGTTATCCAGCGCACTTCATGCCTGAGTGAGGATCTGAACTTGACTCTCCCAAGTGTCTTAGTCCTCTACTCTAATCACTACACCATATTATACTCTCCCTTTTTCTCTACTAGGCCCTTTGATTCTGTCCTACAAGAAAAAGTATTTCATAAACTGCTGTTCACAAGCTAGATGAATTCTCCAAAAAGGAAAGAGATTGGCCCTATCACTCTGATCCCCGAAGTAAGCAAATAATCCCATTCTTTGCAGAAGAGTCCCAAAGGCTTCCTTATTTCCAACTGCAGTACGCTGGAAGCCTGATGGAACCATCAACTTGTCAATCAGCCTCTGCATCTGATGAAAGTAGCACGGCCTCGGCCTCTCCGTGGCCTCCCTCCAGATGTCATTGAACTAGAATTCCCAGCAGCCTGCACTCATCCTGGCTGGGAAGAAGTAAAAATCTGAAGAGCCAGATCTGCCTTAGACAAGAGTCTTTCATCAACACTTCTGCGATTACATGGGCAAGTGATGGCTGCCACAAGCAAAAAAATAAAAATAAAATAAAAATGGATTTGACAGATTCACGGCAGATAAAACTATCTGTGTTGCCCAGTTACTAGAGCCTCCAGATTTAGAAGCAGTATAGCATGGGATGCCAGTCGGTGGTGCGGGCAGCCATAGGGGTTAGGGTTCCCAATATCCTGTTGGAATTGATGGAGCTTCGGCCTCAGCTCTTCAGTTCTCAACAGCTTCATGAACTGATCCCTGCAGATCAGGTTGAGGCACATTTACAGAGGCATGTTAAGAAGAAGTTGAAATCCAAATGTGGGTTCAGATCTTGTACAAGAGGTTGTGTGGGCTGAGACTCCCGGCCTTCATTCTGTCAAAGCAACAGCTTTTACACCAACCTCCCCCCCATCCCCCCCATCCCTTCCTTCTTCCTACAGTAATGTCCTCCACTTTTCTGCAGTGAGTTTCACCACATCCTCTTAAGATTTAAGTCATTGGGCAGCTTTCAATGTCTTTGAATTTACAGTATGCTCCAGATAAAGTAACAGTCAGCTGCTCGGCAATTGATCCAAAGTGAAACAACGGATCAATTTTTATAGATCCTTCTAAGGTTTCAGATCCTTGGTTTGTGGAACAGAGGAATTAAGTGGGGGGGGGGAAAAGAAGAGGACAACCCAGATGAAGAGAGCCTGGGTACAGGGAGCATGGTAGGTTCGGGGAATATTTTTAAGACCCCAGATCGACCAGATTTGAAGACATGGAGTTGAGGATGGAGTCTTGCAAACTGTGATGATGCAGAGGGTCTGCGCTGGGAACTGGAATGGCGCTAGGACCCTGAGGATGGCCCAAGCTGTGGAGCGGTTGTAAGCCCGGGTTTGAATTGAGAAGTAAGGCAGGGCTGGAGGAGGAATGATCCGGGGTGCCGGAGGGTGTTTTCTCGTCTTCGGAACTGCCCAAAACTGTCTTATTGCCGTTGAGGGAGGAGGAAAGAGGATTGTGGCCATTGGAACTGGAATTTTCATTGTTCTCCCTAAAAGGCAGGGGGATGGGAGAAAGAACAAGAGGGAGAGAGAAAAAAAATCAGATTGCAAAAGGACACAACGTAACACCCCTCCCTCATCCGCACCCTTAATAAAAGTACAAGGTACTGAAATATTATGTTGTGTGCGTGGGGGGGAGGGGATACCATTTCCTCATGGACAGCATATTAGAGGAACAGAATATAAATCACCGGTCAGCCTGAAGCCAAGTATGGCTCTTTTCCCCCTACCCCACCTGGGTATAGCACTGAAATAGTCTACTTTTAAAAAAACAAATCTTCCAAAGTGATTTCTGGACAAGAATATTTTCATTTTGTAGAACATTTTTGTTTGCTTCAACTTAAATATGTGAGTTTTGTTTTGTTTTTTTAAAAAGAGGGAGCAGAAAGATAGGGGCTCCAATTGTCATGGTTGTCTCTATTGCAGGAGCCATGGAGAATATAATGTTTCAGGTACAAATTATTGCCACCTTCTTTTTGTGGAGGCATATATCTTTAAATGCTTTATCCCAAATTAAGTCAATAGGATACAGTATGGGATATAGGCTAAATAGGAAAGTTTGTAGATTAAATTTCCCATAAATCACTAAGCATTCAAAAAATGCTAGGTAGAATCAGCAGCATGATGGAAATTGTAGAATTTGCATCAGCTGTAAATGATGGGAACTATAGTGGAGGGCTGGAGAAGCTAAGCTCTGCCATAGCTAGGTTTATATACTGTGCCAGATTATTGTGGTGTTAACCAAACTACACAGAATAACTAAACCATATGAAATATACTTTAACATCACAAACGTTAAGATTCACACAGCCAGAACAAATAAATTACGTTATTTATTGTTGCTAGGTATAAATTAGGCTGGCAGTGGACTTATATTTCACTTTATACCATCTTCATTCTAATTTTCCTTTGTTAAACATGCCATAAATAATAAGTTCACATACAATTCTAATCCACATAACATGGTTTATAAGCCATGGCTCATTTCACTCAACATGCTAAGCCAAAGCCAAACAAATCTCGGTATGCCTTATTAGTGTGTGTGTGTGTGAACCCAGTCATCATTTGTTAGGTGTAACTATGTTTAAAGAATTATTATGAAACTAGCCTACCAAACCTAAATAATAAACAGTCTCCTAAAAAGATTAATGTTGTTTTTATTTCAATAGACATATGTCTATATAGCAGCCAAGGCTCTGCATTTCCTTGAACTTAAGGTCTGTTTGGCACAGCACCCATAAGCTGCTTGCCTCTCATGCTGAAACTCTTGGGAAATTAAGCTGGCTTTAGATATTGCTGTCTAGATATAAATCTTGTTCTTCAGCTTTGGCAGACATGACAGCCAAGTGCTTTATTTGCATGATGGCTACCATGGACCATGGTTTGTGAATCCCCTGTCCCCCCCCCATCTGCCAGACAAGTGAATGCCTGACACTTTCCTCTCCAAGAGTGGGTCTTTGAGGACATATGGCTTCCACTGATAGACTTTGAGCCTCTCCCTTAACTTTCCCTCACACTCAATCCAGCATGTATACCCATGGGTGAGGGATAAAATAAAACATTCCCTATTACTTGGCTACCAGGGGAAACTGGCAGAACTGTTGTCCATTTACCTGGGTCTTTTAAAAAACAAAAAAAGGCTTGCCATAAGTGATCCTGACAAAAAGAGAAAAGGCCATCCTTTCACCAATCTACCAATGCATTTGTTAATAAAGCTACTGTTTTTCACTGGTTCATGTGGAGAAGGACATTCAGAAGTGGGCAGGCAGTCCAGTGGCCCACGACAAAATGGCTGTGGTGGGCCATCACCAATTATTGGAGAGAAGGGGGCATTCCCCACCACAGGACATAAACAGGAAATTAAATGCAGCAGGGAGATATGTAATTCTCACTAAAATCCCCAATAAAAATGAAGACACAACTAGGCCAAGATGGCTCTGGGATCTTGTGAACAGTGACCTGAAAGTGTAGTCCTCAACTTACAACAGTTTGTTTAGTGACCATTCAAAGATACAATGGCACTGAAAAATGTGACTTACTGTATGACCTTTTTTCATACTTAGGACCATTGCAGCATCCTCATGGTCACATGATCAAAACTCAGATACTTGATAATTGACTTGTTTTTATGATGGTTGCAATGTCCCAGGGTCATGTGATCACCTTCTGATAAGTAAAGTCAATGGGGAAACCAGATTCACTTAACAACCATGTTATTAACAACTGCAGTGATTCACTTAACAACTGTGGCAAGATAGGTTCATAAAATGGGGTAAAACTCACTTTACACTTAGCAACAGAAATTTTGGGCTCAGTTGTGGTCATAGGTAAAGGACTACCTGTACCACTGAGAATACAGATAATCTTTGACTTACAGCAGTTCCTTTTCTGGCCATTCAAAGTTACAACAGCACTGAAAAAAGTGACTTATGACCATTTTTCAGTTATGACCTTTGCAGCATCCCCATGATCATGTGATCAAAATTCAGATGTTTGGCAACTGGTTCATATCTGTGTCCTAAGGTCATGTTATCATCTTTTGCAACCTTCTGGCAAGCAGTCAACAGGGAAGTCAGATTCACTTCAGGTTACTAACTTAGCAACTGCAGTGATTCACTTAACAACTGAGGGAAGGGAAGTCATAAAATGCGTCAAAACCCACTTAACAAATATCTCACTTAACAATAGAAATTTTGGGCGCAGTTTTGGTGTAAGTCGAGGACTACCTGCATTTACCCTGGGAGTCATAGATCATATTCACAACTCTACCAAAGGGATTGAAAATGAGAAATAAAAAAGCAATGATAATCATCAGTGATTCACACCCAACTTGAACAGAATGGTTCAGATTTCATTAGCTTGGCAGTCACTCCCAGACCTAGGGGCATTTGTATAATACATTAATCTCTGAGATAGCATAGTTCTAGGAGCAGGGCTCTAACGCTGCTGGGGAACATTAGGTAATTAAGATGCCACGGAGTTAATTTGCCTTATTCAAAGACATGGAGCAGGCCGTTGCAAGGAATAATTATAACTCTTTGTATTAGCCCCTCATAAGGTTAACTTTCACGGTTATTTATGATGATCTGCACCACTCCCTAACGCCACTTAAATGGAAAGTGTTGTTTCCACGCTAATTTCCGGCATGGCATCCTTCGCGCATGCTCATTTCAAAGAATGAATGCCCGGTCCTGAAGCCGTGCTGGAGACGGACTCACGTCAACTTCCGTAATTCGTCCCTTCGCTTCTTCCAGTTCTTCCAAGCTTGCGGCGGCCTCTGACGCCGATGCTCGATACGGAGTCTGAAGAAGTAGCTTTTTCAGGCGTTTTGGAAAGGCCTGAACTGCAAATAAACGCCAAACTTGCCACTTTCCCTAGATATGTTTTCTTTGAAACAACCCCAAGACGCCGACAGTTTTCGGCTTTAAGTTGGTAATGGAGGATAGCAATATGGGAAATGTGATTTGCTGCCCATTCTAGCTGTAATTTTGACGAAAAATGCGGAAGAACGGGGTAAAATTTTCGGAGGAAAGGAATAAAAATCGGGTTTACAGAACTTGTGCCTGCAGCTCTTCGGGCCCTTTTTGGGGACGTCTTGGGTCTTGTAAACAATTTGCGGCTGACCTAGGAGAGAGTGTGGCAAAAGAAAACAGCTTCTTTCTTTTACCAAGGCGGGCAAATCAAGGCGAGGAGGAAATCGGGGAGGGAATGCGCCCTGATGCACCCCTTGAAGGGAAGTCGCCATCTCTTTGGCGATTGCTCCGGAGGACTCCCAAGTTTTCAGAGAGGCGGCGCGGAGGGGATTTCTTCTTAGATTTAGCTCCGCAATTGTTTAAAAGCGCATTCCAAGGTATAAGAGGCCCAGCGAGGTCCAGTTTTTGTATCCGAACATCAGCGGTTCCCAACCAAGCTACGGTACTACGTCAAAAAGAAATATATTGTAGAGAAACAATCCAGTTCTAGGTCGCTTTGCTCAAAGAACACCCCCCCCACCGAATAGTGCCCTTTAACGCGAGTGTAGGCAGACTGCAGCTAAAGGTTGCGTTCCTCCAAGTGGCTCCCTTGTAGTTAGCCATGGTTTACTGAATCAAATCCATTTGCTGGGTTCACCCCATACATTAAGTCGCAAACACATCAGGTTGTCTGGCTCCCAAAACACGTTAGGCGGCTAAGATAGGATTGATTCACTGGATGGGATCAGAGCGTGTCTGAATTTGGTCTTCTTAGAAGCTTTGTAGTTTTGTAGGACTCGAGTTTTAGATAGGCGACAACTGCATGAAACAAACAGATTCTCTTTACTAGATCTGCTATACCTCCGATCAAGCCAACTCTCAGGACTAAAGCTTCCACCCCCATAAAACACTGAATATTTCAGGTGGCACAAGCCTCTGAAAAAAAGCAAAGCAGGATGTCTTTAGAACCGGAGGGGGGAAAAAATCAAAACAAAGTGGGAGGAAAGGAGGGATAAACACACAGCTACTGAAACTTTTCGGTTCAGCTGGAAATCATTAGTTCCAGCCAATAATGGGCAGCTTCTTAGAAAGCCTACTGGTCCGAACTTAAAATCCGCTAGAAAAGACCCCCAAAACAAACGCCTTTTCGGAATAGCCTTCCCGCTCCAGTTCATAAGATACTGATGAACTCCCTCTAGGCGAGGCTTCCTTCTTGGAAAATTTGCTTCAGATTTTGAAGGTAATTTCGGCCGTTGAGCTGACTGAGGCTGATTTTGAACAACAAAAAAGGAGATGGCAAAATTCAGCCCCTTGGAGGTCAACTGTATAGCGGTTGACCTCAAAGGGGGCTGACGGTGGTTCCTGGGTATGCCGACCCCCTCGTCTTATCTGAAACGCTTTCCCCAACCCACGAAGACGCTGCCTCAGAGACAGAGGAGCGTTCCCAAGTTCGAAAATACCCCATTGCATATCATTTTAAAGACATGCTGGTTCCTGACATTATGTGTACTTGAACATAACGCTTTATAATTCGCTTTAAACCCCAAAGAACCCTTTTTTAAAAAAAATATATAAGAACAGGATTTATCGATATTCATAAAATTAATTGGATTCAAATCCAAATCACTTACTGTATAAGGTGGCTAAGAAAGGGAGCCCGATCCAGCCTGATGCACAGTTTAGGTCAGCGTGTTATATAGTCGTCATAACGAAAACAAGAACCTCAAAGTTGACTGCACTTAATATTAAGAAGAAAAAGCTGTGATTGACCATTTGATGTGGATCTTGTGGCATATTTACTCAAAAGTGAAGGCCAACACTTTCAGGAGAGCTTGCTCTTAAGAGAATAGTCGCTGAATGTCTGGCGACACATAAATAATAAGTATTATTATTATTATATTCTGTGATTGTTATAAGACTGTCCCCACAGACTTTCTTATTCCCATGCGACAGGGAGAACATTCTGATGAACACAGAAAGGCCGGGTACAAATAATCGGAGTTTTAGGAAGTGTTTCAAATAGGGCTGAAAAGTCTCAAATTCTTTGATTAAACAGAGGGGGGGGGAATTCCCATTAAATGCGCCTTCCAATACTGTACCCCTATTTTCTGTCCAAGACCCCAGGAAACCTCGGGTGCATATCTTCCTCCCCACTCCTGACCTCCAAAGATTGTGTTACTAAAGTTAATACTTACATAACAAAAATGGGGCGGAGAGGTGGGGTAGGTGGTAAGGAAAATTACTCACATGGCCAGAGACGAAGCACACCAAATATTTTTCATTTTAATTAAATCTAAAAGTAAAGAAACCTGCGTCCTAGGTTTTGCCCTAGTCTTTCTTTTTTTTTTTTAAAAAAAAAAAATCTTCGGAGGTTGCAGCCCCAGTGCCACATTTTGTGGTCTCCTGCCATGAGACCACAATATCCCTCTAATCTTAGCTATTGGCTAAGGCTCTCTTGTGAACTATCCTGCAAGTAAATTCTAGGTAGCAGTACCACTAGTACTATGAGAATTTTTATTAATTAATTATAGGACACTTCCCCACCGCCCTTAGTCAGATGAAAGGAACCTCTCTGGTCCAGGGAAGGCAGCGGGACTTTGGGTTGATGCCCGTGTCCCCCTCAAAAACAGATACCATTTTGTTAGGGACCAGCCTGCTTTGAGGAGTCAAGGCGGTGAATTGGCGCCTACTGGGAAAAGCACCATATTCTCTACCTTTTGGATAGGCAACCTGTGCGCCTGCGTTACTGTCCTCCGGTTGGGGCTCATAGGAGTTAAAGATGCTGTCTCACCAAGACCAGGGCAGCCCTCCTCCTTCACCCAGAAAACAGGCAGCCCAAGTCCATCTAGGGAAATGGCTGGCGTGAGTTTGATCCTAGTGCCTCGAATCCGATCCAGTCTAACTTCTTCCTTTAAAATTGGCTTTCGGATCAAGAAGTTCTTTATGCCCCCCCGCTAACCCTACCCAGCGCGACCTCCTTTCAAAGTTCCAGATTTGGGAATAGGGAGTCCAATGGCACAACACCTCCGGGATCCCTGGATCCGTTGCCAGGGCCATCGACTAAAAGCAATGCCTTCTCCCTCTCCCTCCCTCCCTCCCTCCCCCCCCCATATTTCCAGTTTTTGAGATCTCTAACTTCAAGTTTCTGCACCCACATAACCAAAGTGGCTAGGAAGCAATTGCCCTGAAGAAGCCTCTGCTCTCCTGGGTCGCAGAAGATAGGAATCCTCGCCTGATGCTTCTGGTCAAGTCATTTTTGCCCTGCATCCAGGAAAAGACATTGGGGTTGAAATCTGCAGAGGTTGGGGGTGAACCAGCTTTGCTGCTTGCAAACAGAAACCTTTCCTGTCTCTGAACCCCGGCAGCCACCTGCGATTCCTCCCCCATCACTCTGGTGGTCCACGTTTGGCCACTCAGGGAAGTGCTTGCCCTCCATGCTTGTGTGTTTTTCTTCAAGAGTAAAATCCTTCCCAAGAAGCACGCAAGGCCCCACAAACCTTTGACATTCTAATCTAACACATTTGGATGCAAAGCCCATCAGCTGTAATGAAAGTCGACCTGGTGGTTGCTTGTGTGTTTCAGCAACTGCATCTTAAATTTTACAACCCTCTTTTCTAAAATGTGCAGGATTGGCTGGTGTTCAATGGTGGCTTTTAGTTAGGACTCTATTTTAATTTTCTATCAGTGTCACTTCCCAAGATCATGCCTCTTTTCTGGGAATGTGGTGCTATCTGTTTGGATAAGTGACTCCCCCCTCCCCCACCTACTTTTACATATTTGTCCAGCTGTCCAACTCAGTACTGCAGCTCACCTTCTCAGGAGAACACCACCACCTAGATTTGTGCTCAGCAACTGCGGACTGCAGCACAGAGACTATCAACTAAGCAGATAATGCATTTTTATTAGCCCCAGATGTTGGTGGGAGCTGGTACTGAGTTTTCGACCAATATTTGGCTCGTTAGAAAAGTATCTTTGCCTTTAGTTACTGAATAGGAGGGTGCCAAGAATGAAAGTAGCCAGGGACTTGAATACTTTTAGGTCAAATTCATCTCTTTTCCGGGAGGTTATTGTACAAGAATTGACATTTCCCCTCTCTGGATGTGTGAAGGGCTTTCTTAATTCCACCGGGCCTCCTGAAAATCAAAAGGCCACCCTCCAAACTCTAATTATTTACATGCATAAAGCACGCTTTTGGCTGTGGAGTAGTTCATGCAGCCTGATGGTACTGTGCAAAGTTTTCTCTTCCTGCCTGCACCTGGTTTTCTAAATCAGTTTTAAAAATATTTTCAAATCAATTTCAGCTAAAAAGGGCAGAGAGAGAAGGGGAAGGGAGAGGGAGAGACAGATTCAGAGTTTACCAAAACAGTAGTCCTCGTGACAACCCCTAAAAAAAACAGCTGCAAGTACCACACGATTAGAAGAAGTAGGGGCTGCTCCCACAAAATGAGCTGGCACAACTCTGGAAACTTTCCTTGCCCGACTTTCTGCCACAGCTCTTACTCAGAAGTCTAACCGAGATGAAATAAGTTATTTCTGAAACAGGCCGAAATAAAACTTCAGAGAAATCTTTCTCATTGGGAACACGCTTTCCAATAAGAGCATCCAGGGCTTGAGTTAGGCAGGCATCGAAGACGCTTTGAAACCCGCAGCATAGCAAGCTGTCTTGTTCCGAACTCTTCTGTTTGACCCCTTCGAAGTTTGGAATAATCCAGACTTCTTTAATCCAACAGTTCCTTAATCCAATTACGAAGGTTGCTTGTTGGACTATGTGAGGTTTTTTCCCCCTCTCTTAACTTTTCGGCCTAAAACTCTCCCTGTTCCGCAGTATTTGTGGAGAGGAGTTCTTCCTACTGCCTTCAGGAGATGTGGCGCCTCACGGACATCTTGGGGTGCCTGGGGTGTCTTTTTCTCTTTCTGGCAGAATCTCACAATCCCAAGCACTAGATCTTGGACCAGAACAAATCTAGCAAACAAGCGTTGAGGGACAATTTTGGACAAAATCATCTCCCAGAAGATAATTTAGGTCTGGGACCAGCTAGGTGCACACTGAAAGTAAACCAAAAGACTCAGAGAGGGCTAAGCAACAGTGATTCTGGTTGCAGTCTTAAAATCTTAAAAGCCATCGCCCAGGCTAGGGTTCCTGTCGGTGGAAGATCCCAGGCCCTTGCTTTAGCATTGCTGTATTAGAAGGGCAAGTTCAGCAAAAAAAGGAAAAGAAATAGAAAAAGAAAGGCACGCGGGAAGGCAGGAGGGAGACATAGTTTTCCTACAATACCTGAATACTGTACGAAGGGCTTGTATTGTTTCTTAGAAATGAATAGAACTTGTTTGTGTTGATATTATATAACTTTGGGGAGTCTTGACCCATTACCACTTGATCTAATGTCTGGAAGCTCATTCCTATTGACACGGAAGCAAGTCTTAACGAAATGAAAGGAACTTGCATCCGGATAGATAAGCCTCAGTACTGAAACTCCTGGGATTTATTTTCAAGAAACTGTGTGCAAGCGGGTGTGTTTTTAAAGGATGGAGTTCGAGAAAAATAAAATCCATTGACCACTTATTCAAATATACACCTCACTGCCTACTAAGCTGACGTCTAAGAAAAACTCAAGGGAGTTTGTCACTGAAAAAAGCCAGTGGAAGATTTAGGAATGAACCCCAGATGCTATTCAATTATGCTCAACACTCTGGATTAAAATGTATAAGGGGAGGCGGGGAGGGCACTCCCCTCCCCACCCCCAACTCACAAATACCTCCTGAGTAGAATACAGTATTCCATTCAGAGCTGGAGATCTCTTTGGGTCATTTTAAAAGCAGCGTGCATACACCAACAGTGAAGTCACATTCAGTACTATTTAGACGTAGATACAAAGATATTAAAAACATGTTTTGTTTTTTGCTTATTGTATTGGCCATTGGCTAAATAAGGGTTTTTTCATACAAACCAGCGCTTGTGACATCTTGGTTGATGGTGATCCATTTGTTTCTCAGTTCTAGATTTTGGGGCATTGCTTTCTCTCTCACTATAAACCCACTGTTATAATTAAAATGAAAATTGAAAAGCTACATTCTTTATAGCTCCTTAGCGCAGCGCAGGTTCATTGACCTCTATGGGTTTTAATTCTGAGCTGGCAGAAGGAAAGGCAGCCTTAACTGGCACAAATTAGACAGTTTCTTGTCTTTTGTGATGTTAGGCTAGAAAATTAGAGACACAGATAAAAGGAAAAATGCCAGTTGGCTTCCCTTCAAGGAAGTTCTTTCTAATACTCCACTCCCGTTCATTGAAAACTTAATTTCCATATCTACTAAACTACTTTTCCGAAGACGTGGATTGGAATCCAAGTCGAATCAGGGTTATTTATCTTGGCCACAGCCCGATTTTGCTCTCGAATAAACCAAACTGGTCCCTGCGGTAGCCGATTCCCTTAGGCATCCCCCTCCCTAGACTAACTTTTCCAAAACTTTTTTTTAAAAGAAAGGAGAAAAAAAATCAGTCCAGACAGAGAAGCCTTGTGTTCCCCCTTCTTTTGTACTTTTCCCAGGCTGCGGATGCCTTCCTAAATCGCAGCCCCGAGCCTCCGGGGGTTAGTTCGGAAGGGAAGAAAGCTTACTCCCGGGCCAATGAAGCGCATTTCGGTCAGGAACGAAGTAAGCCTTGCACACCCCTTCCCGACTGTCCCCGAAGCAGAGCCCTTTCTGCGGGGAAGCGGAAGGGAGGACGGCTCTACTTACTCGTACCTTTCTTTGGCCTCCGCCGCCCGGTCCCGCTGCCTCCGGTTTTTGAACCAGTTGCTGACTTGGGTGGTGGTGAGCCCGGTGGCCTCGGCCAGTTCCCGCTTCTCCCTGGGGGACGGATAAGGGTTATGGGCGTACCATTCCCGCAGGACGCTCCGGCTTTTCTCCTTGAAGCAATAGCTGGTCTCCTCGCCATCCCAGATCGAGCGGGGCAAGGGGAACTTGCGGCGGACCCGGTACTTGCCGACTGCCCCTAGGGGTCGCCCCCGCAGCTTCTCGGCCTCGATGTAGTGCGCCTTGAGCCACAGCTGCTGCAGCTTGGGGTGGTTGTGCGCCGAGAACTGGTGGCTCTCCAGGATCTTGTAGAGCTCGCGGAAGTTGCCTCGGTGGAAAGCCACCACGGCCTTGGCCTTCAGGACGCTCTCGTTCTTGTGAAGGTGCTCGCAAGCCGGCAGCGACCAGAGGAAGCGGCCCAGCCTCTCGATGTTGCCCCCTTGCTGGAGCACTTCGCACACGCAAGCCACTTGCTCCTGCGTGAAGCCAAAAGTGGGCAGCATGGACATGGTGGCGCGTCCGGGAAGGCCCTCCTGCCGTCGCCGCCGGCCCTCTTATCGCATCTACCCTGGCCGAAAGGGGGCAGCCGTCCGGACCCGGTGCCCCGCAGGCACCGCCTGGGGGGGGAACGGCGAAGGGGAGGCGGTCGGGGGGCGCGAGGGAGCCAGCGACGCTCGGCGCCAATGGGGAAAGGGCTCCGCGAGGGAGCGGCCGACCACAGCGCGCTCCAACTGCTGACTTCCGAACGAAAGCCCCGGGGCTAGGTCAGCGCGGCTGTCCCTGTCCCGGCCGGGGCGCCCATGGAGCCGGAGAAGCTTCGCGCGCGAGGGAGGCTCCCACGCAGCGCCCGCGCCGACGCCCCACCTTTGGGCTCCGAGTTTGTTTGTAAGTCCCCGAGTTCCGACCGTCAAACTTTGCGCCTCTATTGTGTGAGAGAAGCGGCACTTGCAAGAGTGGAACTTTCACTCTCCCCACCCCCTGGCCGGGCTCGCAAGTTCCTCTCTCGCTCGCGCGCGCGCTCCCTCTCTCTCTTCCCCCCCTTTCTGCCATAGGATCGCTTACATGGAATCAAGTCCTTTAAAACCCCGCTTCCCCTTTCCTTCTTTTTCTCCTCCTCCTCCTCTCCTCTCCTCTCCTCTCCTCTCCTCTCTTCCCTTTCTCTTTTCTTTTCCTTGCCGATTCTTCTCTTCTTTCTCGCCCCCCCCCGTCCTCCCCCCCTTTCTTCTTGCTCTTCTTTGCCTCTCTCCTTCCAAATGTTGTTCTAAACTGGCATGAAAAAGTGATTAGCCGCGCAGTGATTGGTCCAGTTATCTGACTCGGGGACTGCCAGGGAGAAGACAATAGTTTTAATCAAATTATTTGCCATGGTGACGCTGTCAATCAAAAGTAACCGGATCTGTTGTGAGGTGGCTCCCTGGCTCAGTTGACAGATTGCTGCGAGCCACTCAGAGGCGGACTCTCAGAGCTGGGATGTTACTAAATGGTAGTTGGGGAGTGGGGGGGGGGAACGAAGGATGTGGGGGAGGGGAAAGCAATACGCATTGTGATTGACACTGCAAAACACAGAGGTAATGGGTTCCCCCGAGATCCAGCCTGGGCTGGTTGCAGACTGACAGCGGGGGCACTAGAACAACGGCAGTAACCCCACTCCACTGGCAAGAACCCCCTAGTTTGAGGTCTTTTCACCATTTCAGAAATCCCAACTTCGGGTGGGGTGGGGGAATTGTAGGAAGCCTAGGAGCAACTCAGAATTGCTGAAGATTTTGGTGGAAGCCCCGGTGGAAACGAAGAATTCTTACTGCCTATTCACTTATAAAATGAATCTTTATCTGCGTACATTGTAGCCCCTTCACTTTTTCAAAAAGCGAAACCACAGTATTTTTCAAATAATGTACTTTCCCTTAGTTTACAGTTTAGGCTGCCTATTTCAAGACAATTTGGAGAGTCACTAAGTTGAATCTTATCATTTCAAGCTGTAACCTTTCCGCTTGCCAACACTAGCTTTCTAAAATTATTCTGCTTTCAAACTCAGTTGCAGCCCTGAACTGAAAAGGAACGGAGATATTAAATCATTGTTTGCAGAGAAACTGTGCCCCCCCCCCACTACACACATCATCCTTGAAAACTGCAGCGTGGTGGGTCTGTAAAAACAAGATGGGCTTTGTATCAGATGTGTATTTCATTTATTTAAATGCACTGATTGATCTAAAGATAAGTAGTAAAAAAATAATGTTTCCAAAAAGTTAAGATCAGGACTGCAGTTTAAGTAACCCTCAGACACAACTGCCCAGAAGTAAATCCACTTTCTTTTAAGTAACCCTGCAAAAAAATCAAGCCAAACATTAAAAACATAGGCGCCAGTTCTGCCTAAAATGATTTACTTGTGGGCCTAGGACAGTGGGGAAACGACTTTTGAAAGACAAATGGAAAATACAGCAGTTCGTTATTGCTTTGTTAGAAACTTCTCTCAGCTTTTCTTGACGAAGAACACTTTTTCCATCTCTCTCCCTCCTCCTCCCCTCCGTTGTTTAAAAACCGCACACCTGGGTTGCCAGCGAGAGAGCACGAAGCGCAGTCCACCTATTCAGCAGAGAATACCCACCTACACTAAGCCGCTATAATCGAGAGACCGTTTCATTGCGATAGAGATAGAGATACCGGTGCGCTCTTCCTAGTTTTATTTTTCCACTTCTTTTAATTTCATCTCCTACTTCTAAATAGAAAATGGTGTGAAAGCGATAGGAGATGAAAAGAAAAGAAGCTGACAGGCATCTGCAAATGGGTGTCAAAGGCAATTTGGAGGAACAAGCGGGTGAATTCAGTTCTGGTAGGATAATTGGGGATCTCAAGCTGCCGGTCGTTCCCAGTCTCGCTAAACCTTGCTACCACCAAAGCTTTTCCATTGGTCGCTTCGTGTCCCTTGTCCCCAGCCTTAAGTCCTGGGAAAAAAAATACACAGTCCACAATTTGATCACTGGGACCGACCTTTCCTTTCTCAGAGAGCTTACTAGCCTAATTGACAGGTGGCGGCAGTTGATCCAGAGTTTGGTTGCCGAAAATGTTCCCGGATTCCCAGCTGACTAACGGATTGGTCCCTCAAATCTTACTCCCCGATCCTACCGCGCATAGCTGGTTATAATGAATGGAGTGGGAGAAAAAAAAAGCGTTCCGTCTGTGCTCAGCAGAACTTTCGTTAAATACTAAGCCCCCTAATTCTGGGCTTGCTCGCGCAAGGTAACCGTCGTGGACCGTTCGCACTCAGCCCCGAGACTTAATTCCCGGGGAAACCGAGTCTTAGGATCGCTTGTTGGTCTATTGCCTTTCTCAGCCAGTGATGGAGGGGCAAGGAAGAAAACCGCGGTGCCGGCAGCTGCTTTCATGGATCTCTGCGGATAGCCAGGCGAGAGCCCGAAGGTGCGCTAAAACCTCCAGAACTCGGACAACTGGGCGGGGGTGGAGAGATTAACAAGCTCAGTTATGCCCCGGGATGCACTAATCACCCAGGGACTCCAAAACTCTGATGGAACCGGGAAAACAGTCCGGGGCGCGGGGTCCAAAGGCCGCTCCAAAGTTTGTGTGATAACTGAACGCTTTGATTCGAAGAGCGAAAAGCTTCGGTGACACCTCCGCTTTTATCAAGAACGACCTTCTCGCTCCAAAGTCGAGATTCGGCATAAACTTTTTTTTTTGCTTAAGGAAAAAGTTTAGATCTCGTTGGAAATACTTTTTTCTAGCACTCTGAAAAGTCGTGCTTTGAAAATAGATATATGGAAAAGTCGGTTCCCTCCGGGGCACGTAAGTCCTCCACTCCGGAGCCTTTGGGTTACTCTAAGAACTTCACTGTTTGATGCGCCCTACCATCCGGGTTTTATTCCTCCGACTTCTCGACATAGTTTTTAATGGAGCTGTTGCCTCCACTTTCCTTGCCGTAACCTGACTTTAGGACTCCGACTCTCGTGTCGTTTTATCAGGAAAGAGGCTATCGATCCCAAGGGGTTACGTCTCTAATCAACTGCTTTCAAATCGAAGGGTGAGCGCAGTAAACAGGCACGAAGGAGTTAGGAGACGAAGCTTTTTCCGCCGACTTCATCTCGGCTGCACCTCCAGACTGCACCGCGCAGAAGATGGAATTCAGTAAGATTTATCCCCCATTGTGTGAGGACCGTTTTGGGGCAGGAGAAAGAGAAAGAAAGTCTCTCTGTCCTAGGAAAGGTTTTATGTAGTCCAGTTGCCTGCATTACCTAAATCGCGGGGTCCCACCAAGCTGACAGAGGATACGGGAAACGGCTCTTGCCATTGAAATCAGCGGAGCTCACTCTCTGAGGAGAGTTGCTGTACAAGATCAAGTTGCAAGGTCTCGCTGAAATTAATTAGGCTGTGGAGTCCGATTATTCCAAAGTTACTAAACTGCTCGTCTAGGAACAATAAAAGGCAGACAAAGGAGACTTGAACAAACGGGAAGCTCTTTAGTTTTAAGGCGGCAAACCTCAACAAAATAAAAATACAGCTTGGGTGCTAAAGGTGTTACGTTAGCTAGCAGAAAGAGCACTGCAAACACTTAGGCTGAATTTGGTGGGACAGCGAGTTGCCATTATATTGCACTAGACATCAACGTCATTCTAAGAGCTTTAAGTGACAATGTCACCCTTGAAATGAATATTTACGGTAGGTGGCCACCGGCAAGCCCTTCGCTCGCAACCCCATTTTCCACCCGTGGTTAAAGACAACAGAAACTCGTGTCCTCTACGGGTTTGCAAGAACTGCATAGTGAATGTCTGAAGCCTTCCAAACACTTGGAAACACAATACCCATCTCCATTCCCCTTAGACTCAAACGCCACAGATCCAGAGACAGACTCCAGAGTGCCCTCGGAGTACAGAGCAGGTCTTTTTTAAACTGGAAAGAAGAGATGCAGAACGGCGGTCTCTCTCTCTCTCTCCCCCCCCCACCCCTCTGCTCTTAATGGTTTCTTGGGCGCGACTTGAGTTCACTTGCTCCGATCCGAAAACCAGGACAGCTGAGAAAGGGGGGGATCGTAATTGGGAAGGGGGGGACATAAGAGAACAGCAGCTGTTCTCTCCTTAGCCGGAAGAGACGTCAGCCGCTCTCTTGGGGGCCGATTGAAGATACTCTCCTGCTTCTGCATCACCATGGGAAAAGCCCCCTCCCCACCCCAGTGCTATGGGAAAAATGGCGTGGACTCCTTGATCCTCTCGAGTCCGGCCGAGATTTATTCGCCGCTTTTTAACTCGGGAAAAACGTCGCATCAAATCCTGTACATTGACTCGGTTACCGAACTCATTGATCGCGCGAAGCCTACCGACCCACCCAACCCCGTCTTTTGAAAAATGCAGAACATCCCGCGGGAGGTGGAGGTGGGGGGACAGGAAAAAAAACCAATCAGAAGGCTTGGGGAAAAGAGCGTAGGTCCCAAATCCCTGGGACCGATCCGTTTCATTTGAATGTACAGATGGAGCCGGCGGCGCTGACTTCGCCTTCCGAAGAAGCAACGCAAGACGGGACTCAGCTGGACTAGGCTCAGGCAGAGGGTGGTGGAGTGAAGTTTATCAACATTTTTCACGTTCACGTTTTTCAGTGTTGTTCGGCTACTCGAGCCAAAAATCCAATTATGGTCACCAGTCAATGTCCTGGCTCCTCTCCGGATTAGGACCTTTCCGTCAAGTTGCTCCCCCTAACATTTTGGGGAGTGAATTTTCATCTGGAGGGGGGGGAGGAATGAGAGGCTTCTCTGGTCCAATGGCGATCCGCAGAAGGGACCCTCTTTCGAAGTCTGAGGCTTTGGGGTCTCCTTCCCATCCATTAGTCCGAATGAAAAATAGCCATTTCAGGGGAAAGCACCGACAACCACAAATACACGCAACTCAGGTAGCAAGTCTGCAGTTAGGTCTACCACATCTGAACTGTCAAATAGTGGTAAAGAGCCCTTTTTGCTTCCTCCTTGTGGTCGCCTGGAATCTTGCAGCACCAATACTCCACTTTCTTTGCATTTGGAGGCTCCGTAGATATTCAAAATGCTTCATATTCAAAAGTACTTATTTCTGTAAGAAGAAAACCCAAAAGAAGGTGTGTGCGTGCGTGTGTGTGTGTGTGGGGGGGGGAAAGTAAAGCTTGTTCACACGCTTTAGATTATTCTAGAGACTCCTGTATATTGAGCAGGTGCGTCATAAGAACTATTCAGAGTTTGGCGAATTGCAGCCAACACTGAAATTCTAACAATTGGCATTTGAATCTCTGGACTTTTACCTACACAATAACAACCAGTAAACTTTTTAATAAATTAAAGGGCAGTAAACCATCTGATGTCTAAATTGGTTTCAAAGAATGTGTTTGCTTTTATTCCAGCTTTCCTTTAGGGAAATCAAGGTAGTATTGGATAAATTTGAATTTGAATTCTCAATCAGAGACACTGCTTGGCTACAGCAGCACTTAAAGTCCAGAGTGCTCTCTGCTAAACTAAACTGTTCACGGGTTTGGGTTTGGTGGAGCAGTGGGCTAATGCCTCCTTAAGTAACACCAGCTGCCTGCAATTAGAGCAGGTTCGCATCCCACCAGGCTCAAGGTTGACTCAGCCTTCCATCCTTCCGAGGTAGGTAAAATGAGGACCCAGATTGTTGGGGGCAATTAAGCTGACTTTGTAATAATGCCGCTTGGGGGTGTGTGAAAGCCCTAATAAGCAGGCATATACATAGAATGAAGGCTACTGCTAAGCTTGTAAGCCGCCCTGAGTCTTCGGAGAAGGGCGGGATATAAATGGAATTAAAAAATAAAATAAAAAAAATCCCTGCTAGCAGTTTGGGGATTGTAAATTACTAACAGGATTCCAGGCTGGATGTAACTAAACCATCTCTACAATGTTTTTGTTCTTGATCTTATGCCGATTTGCTTTTGGAAGAATAAAACGGATATTTTTGTCTCTTAAATGAAAGAGCATCAGGATAACCTCTAATCATCAAAACTCTTTTTTTTTGAGAACCACAATTCCATGTTATACTTTAAAACCACTTACATTGGTAGCTTCTTTTTCAAATCCATATGGCTAATAGTTACAACTCTTAGATGTCTGATAGCGTTTCCATGCTTGTAGACCTAGCCTCATTAGCAGCCCTAGAACAGCCATTGGAGGAAAGGGGCAGAATGCTTGCTCAGTCCTGAAGTTTCAATGGAGTACTTTGGGACCTTCAGTGTCCTTGAGCACACCTACCTCATAGGGTGATTGAGAAGTTAAATGACGAGGAATGTGCATGTGTACTCTTCTGAAAATCTCGGACTGAGGGGCAGCATATGAGAGAGAGAGAGAGAGAGAGAGAGAGAGAGAGAGAGAGAGAGAGAGAGAGAGTAAGCTGGTCAGGGAAGAATTTTCAAAAATTAGTCTAGCAGAATCTTTGAGTCTCTTGTTTTTCTGCATTGAAGTTGTAGGAATTGAAGGCATCTTTTGTTCTGGATCCTGCTAAATTTCAACACTTAAGACAATTTTTATAGCAACAGTTAAACTAATGAAGATTGTCAGCAGGGCTTATGATGCAAGTTGTAGGACTACACAGACCCTGCTCTAGGCATAGTGGAAGAGTGATTTTTGTTATCGAAATTGAACAGCTATTTTTCAAGAGCCAACGTAACTAGTTGCACTATAATTTTTCTAGTGCAATGTCTCTTAGAGATCAGTAATATTGGCACAAAACCCCTGGAATTCCAAGGAACTTTCAAGGATTGCCAATCTTCAACAAAACCAAAAACACACATTTTTAAAAAAATATAAGAAAAATAATGAAGGAAAGGAATCCAAGCCAGGCAGCCCATACTTTTTCAAATAAAGAAGGGAAGCAGTTTTACAACTAATAAAGGAGAATATTTGCAGCTCAGGGTTGACAAGAGGGATCCTTGGTGCTCTCTGAACTTGCTTGTTTTCTTGCTAGCACTGATGATGTTACCTAGTTTGGGTAATGAAACGTCTGCAAGAAAACAAGCAAGCTCAGAGAGCAACAAGGACTCCTCAGCTGCACAACTGTTTTTCACTTTTAAGCAGTATTCAAATGTAATGGTGGTAATGGCGGGGAAAACTCTTTCCGTTCACTAAACGCCTTGATCTTCTTGAGTTCCAGCTCAGAGAGATTCCCTTGGCGGCTAAATACCCAGTGCCACCTTGGGTGAGACCTCGGCCGAGTGGGGAGTGGGGAGGAGAGGTTGTGTGAAAAGGATCCTACCCAGTTTTACATGCCTCTTTTAAAGGGAACCTGAGAGCTGCGCGGGATGAGATTTTCAGATAATGTTGTGTGACTAACTCAATTATGTTAAAAATTTGGCCTGAAAGAAACAGTATGCTAGGTAGCATGATGATGGAGCGGGAATGTGAAAGGGGGGGGGGCAGAGGCAGGGAGGGTTGGGGCCAGAGAAGTTGGCTCCCCCTCCCTCTCTTCTTCCTTCAGTGTGTTTGTGCCGACTCTTCTGTAGGGCTATTTAATGGGTAGACTGAGTACTGCTGCCTGCCTGGATGTGGCTCACCACTTTAGAACTGGGGCAAGTTGGATAGATTACAATACTAAGTACTCTTAGCTGGGAGTAGTTCTACTCAGTTTTGCACCTCTGGCAGGGTTCCCCACCTTTCAGTAATCCCCAGGGAAGGAAGCCATAGAATGAAGAGGGCATGTGATGAGTAGCTTTGGGGTTGTGATCCTACACGATCGATTTGACTTGAGCACTAGTGCAGGAGAGGCTAAACTATGGTGTGTTTTTCGAAGTGGAGCCCGATCCAGCTGAAAGGTGACACAAGTCCCCCCATTGATTCCAAGGGAGAGTTATGGGCAAGGAGCTTCATTTGCATTGCTGCAGTCATGCTGTCACACAATGGTGTCCTCCATCTCAACTCCAAGAAGTTATTGTCTTGATTGTGAAATCAGGTGACTTGTAGTGTGATCAAAGGAGTGTTTTCGGAGTGTTGAGAGAGGAAGGCTTACCTTTCCGAAGCCAATTTCCCTAGCATGGAAGCCACGGAAGATCGCTGTTCAATCATTTCTCCCCACACCATAGGAAAGGACTAGGATGACCAGCATCCATCTCCTCAAGCTGAGTTATTTCATTCCACCTAGGAAAATCTGCCTCTCTCTCTTTCCTGCCACTATTTCCTTCTTGTGTGTTGCTTTATTGTACCACATTCAAACTCTGGAGTTGCTCAGCAGAGAAGGAGCAGCAGACAACTCAGCCCAAAGAAGTCGCAGGGAGGTCTTTATGTCACCAGGTCTTCCTCAATGATAAATTATTCTGAAGAAGGTGGTAGCAAAGCCCAGAGAAAATACTTAGACGGTTTGCTGGGAATGAGAGGCTCAATTCATCTCACCCTTCAGGGCATCCCCTGGCCGAAAGCCAGAACAGAGGTAATAGAGGCTGGGTAGGGATTTGCAAGGGGAGCAGCGCATTTTATGCTGGCCTTCTTTGGCGCCATCGGGGACGAATATCCTAGTGATTGCTGAGAATACAGCTGTTTGCTTTAATGACCTTTATTAATCTCCCATGGGCATGGCTGGATTCTGGGAGTTGAAGTCCACAAGTCA
Source organism: Vipera berus (assembly GCF_964194415.1). Lineage (NCBI taxonomy): Eukaryota > Metazoa > Chordata > Lepidosauria > Squamata > Viperidae > Vipera > Vipera berus. The sequence goes on from NC_138202.1 coordinate 317,826,548, forward strand.
TAAAAGGGCCATCGTTCCCCACCCTTGCAATATTTCATTGCTTTTATCTGGGAGTATGCCCAGGGCAGTGGGGTTGACTTCCAGGTAACACAATTGAGGGTCTATCATTCCCCCAGTTAAAAATAAAAATTAAAAAAAATCAATGGGACACCTACAACTTTCCATTCGCCTGGAGAATTGCTGGAAGTGCCCTTGTTACCCCTTCCCCACTAAATTCAAGTGGACTAAAAATTCAGCCCTATGTTCCTCACAAGGGATTAAGTTTCCTTGGGTACATTCTCCAATGAAATGAGCACTTGTCTTGGAGGAAGCCCATGAGTTTGCTTCTGAGCAAATATCAGAGGTGATTTGAGTGTTTCCTTAGGATCGCAGTTCGAGGCTGCACTCCCCGCTCACAGTATGTGTGCACAGTTATATATGTTGAATCAGCGAGAAAGCTTCAGCGTGGCAGATGTTTTTTTTCCGGGATGGAGCGCGAAGCCGCCTCAGCCTGAAGCGGAACCAGAGAGGCTAATTCGGGCGTTTTAAGAATTTGACCGCGGGAGGTGCAAGCGCTGCCCGGGATTTAATCCGGACAAGTGGGTGCAGGAGTTGAAGGTAAGGTGAGAAAACCAGCCAAATCAAATGGCGGGCTCAGCCAGCGAGTAGTAAGTGCCCTTCTTCCTTTCCGGAGCAGGCGCAGGTGAGGATTCCTTTTCCTCGTTTGGGCTCGTAGCCGCCCAACAACCTGGTAGCCTCCACTTTTAATGGGGAGCCCTTGATTGCCTTGCCCTTGAAAACCCAGCTGGGAACAGAGCAAGGGGTGATGGTCCAGGTCCTGCTGATCTCGGCTGCCTTCTCTTCCAGGAGAAGCAAGCAGATGGAAAGAAATGCCGAGTCGAGGCCTAGGGAGAAGACAACGGGGGGCCAGACAGAGGCGTCTCGTAAGATCGATAAAAGCCCGGCCCAACCTCTCCCACTGAGAGCGAATGAATGGCACAGATATGGAGAGAAGAGGGCGCAGGAAACTTTCGCTTATCCAGCGTCCAGGTCTAAACCTAAAGCGGACAGGGCAGCGCGGCTTCAAAAGGAGCTTAAGAAGGCTTACAGTTCTGGTCCACCGGCACGTGTTCACCCGGTTTCCCCGGGAGTGATGGATGGATAGCTCTTTTGCGGCTGTTATCAAAAACTGCAGATGCGGATTCGCTGCTAGTATCTGTTACATTCCTGGAGGCAACGGTTGATATTCCTAGACATTAACTAGCTCCCAAAGAAATCCAATATGCAATTAGATCAGTTTTGGCCCGGGTCTCCTGGGTTCCCTCTTTAGATGGACCCAGATGGGACTCTTGAAATCGGTGTGTGTGTGTGTGTGTGTGTGTGACTGGAATTATGAGCAGCCAAGAGCAAGAGGCAGATTCGCTGCCTCTCTGCCAAGGTTGCCCGTGTTGCTGGGAGGAACTCCAGACTTCGACTTCTGGTACTAGTTCCGCAACTTCCGCTTTCTTCTGATCCAGATGTTTCTAGCCAGCTGGAGCTCCACTCATTTCGGACCAAGCCCTGAGTGACCGTTAGCCATTCGGGTTTACCCCCAGATAAACAGAGATCAATTGGATACATTTTATCCTGTAAGATGGGTTGGGTTTCCCCGCTTATACCACTGGTCTGCCCCTGCTCGATATTCTATGGCTCGCGGGACTACATCTCCCATTTCTTATCACCTGATGGGAACAGCAGTCATCGGGACAGCACTTGGTAGGGGAAGGCGGTCATTGATTTTTTCCCCCCAGAAAGAATTCTATTCCTGATACTCAATTCATGAAATATAGAGATCCATTGATCTCTTACATTGCATAACAATAAAAGGAGCCTGAGTGAGCGCCACCGCTTGCCTTCCAGTTCATCTGTGGTCAAGTCAAGATAGAGGCCGATCACGGTGGGGTTGAACTATCCAAAAACGCGACCAGAAGTTGTGTTGATAGCACCGTCGTGGTCCCTATCTCGACTTTTTTTTCCTGCCATATACTGCAGGCGCTCCAATTGTGTATAATTGGAGCGCCTGCAGTATTGCTTTGCACTCTCACTTGAGAAACGCCAATGAAAGCGGTCGGCACAGGACGGGAGGCGGATAGCAGCAGGAACAGTACCCGAGAAAGAGGGAAAGTGCGGGGAGAAAGTTGCTGCCATGAGCTGTTAGCCCGCAAATCAGGGACCCTCCGTTGCAGATTCCTGGCCTTCCTGGCCAAATGACAAGAGGCAGCCTTCTGTTTTCTGATAGATCTTCTTCTTCTTCTTCTTCTTCTTCTTCTTCTTCTTCTTCTTCTTCTTCTTCTTCTTCTTCTTCTTCTTCTTCTTCTTCTTCTTCTTCTTCTTCTTCTTCTTCTTCTTCTTCTTCTTCTTCTTCTTCTTCTTCTTCTTCTTCTTCTTCTTCTTCTTCTTCTTCTTCTTCTTCTTCTTCTTCTTCTTCTTCTTCTTCTTCTTCTTCTTCTTCTTCTTCTTCTTCTTCTTCTTCTTCTTCTTCTTCTTCTTCTTCTTCTTCTTCTTCCTCCAGAGATTCTATATGGCTTTTCCTTTAGGAAGAATCTCCCTTCATTTTAACCTCAAACCCCCTCCCCCCCCCAACAATCTGATCAGACAGACCGGTTTGAGAGAGAGAGAGTGACTGCCCAAAGTCATACAGTAAGGCTGGACTTGAACTCTGGCCTCACGGTTCTCCGTCCCACTTTCCCCCACTGCCGCTCCCCGCTCTCTTTTTCCCCCGGAGAAGCGGAACCGACCCAGCCAGCGGGTCTCTCAGGCCGGCTCACACCTTGGTAAAATGATGCTCTCTCATTTATCTCCCATTTAGAGGCTTTAAGCTTACCCACAGAAACGTGTCTGGGATTCCAGCATGGCCAACCTATCTGCCGTTTCGTTAAACTTTTTGATGAGGGAGAGTCCGAATTTGGCTGAGTTACTGTTGGATCACTTCAACTTTGGGGGAAAAAAAAATCCACTGATTTTCTTGTTAAAGGCAAAGCACGTGCTAAGCTAAGGTTTCCTTAATCATGTGAATAATTGAATTCTAAATATGCTAAATTAAACTACAATGCATACCCATCTTTCCCCCACGTTTCTTCTCCTCCTTCCCTCCCTCTGTGTGCAATTGCTTGCAAACTTTTTTTTTTACTTCGAAAGAAATGGAGGGGGTGTTTATGTACAGTTTATAAAGGAATATTACTTCTGTCACTTATCGAGAAGTAAGGCTGGCTAAAGTCGTGGCGTTGATTTCTCTGAGTAAGTTCCTTTGCCTGGTAAACAGATCTTGGTTCCTAGCCCAATACATTTCTCCGAAACCAAGAGAGCTGCATCATAATCAGTCGTTTCAGCACATTTTAACGGAAAGGCAGCTATAAATGTAAATAGATACGGTAAGTAACTAAGTCCATCTGTCAGGTAAGACGCTCACGCAGGGGTGCGCACCTACCTACAGTCTCTCCAGTTTGAAGGGGGAAAAAAGAGCTATACAGTCCATAACTGTACAGGTTTACTTGAATGTAAATCTCACGGAAAAGCCCAAAATTTGTTCTGTGAGTCTTTAGGGACAGCCGGTCTGCCCCTGAACTAGAGTTGCAAAAATACTGCTGGCCGCTAGGTTTTTTTTTTTTAAAATTTGGACAGGAATTTTACAGCCAAAGACTGCACGTCTTTCTTGTCTTTGAATTGTTAAGCAACTAAAACGCGTTGTTTGTAAATCTCGGTTTAACAGTGTCTTAAATTACATCAACAAACAAGCGCATTTTAAGAAAACCAATCAACCCCCACCTCTCTTTCCCACCCCACATATCAACCACTTAATACGTTTCTCCGCACTTTTATTTCCGAGGCGGCTTTGCGCAAGGTTGCGACATAAGAAAGCCGTTACCCCCCCCCCCCGCCGGCCGCCACCACCCCGGCGGATTGACCGAGAGACTCCGGCTCTCCTCCACGCCCCATCCGAGCCCCTGCAAACTCCCGGCTTCAGACAAGACAACAAGTACAAACAACAACAAGGGTAAAGAGAAACAGATGGTTGGACTGAGACGCGAGCGCGCTTTGCCTCGGGGGATTGGCAGAGCGTACCAGAGCTCAGGCGGGGCCAAAAAGCCCGAGCGGCGGGGGGGGGGCGGAGATGGGGTCCGTGTGCGGGCCAGCGCCTTGCGGGGAGGGGAGGCGTGTGTCTTCTCCGCCCGCCAGAGATCTCCGCCGCGGTCCCTGAGTCAGGCAGCCCGCTTGAACTGCCTAGGCTCGGGTCGCCAGCAGCCGGCGGCTCGAGAGGGCCCTTTCCCTTTCCCTCTGCCTCCTCCTCCTCCTCCTCCCTCCTCCTCCTCCTCCTCCTCCTCCTCCTCCTCCTCCTCCTCTCCGTGGTCGCCTCCCGAGCTTGATGAATAGCGATCGGGTTTCCTCGACTGGCCGCCCCCCTGTTTTCACAGCCTCCCACCACTAACCCGAGAGCCTGTTTCCTCGACCCGGGTTAATGCCGCTGATGATTGCAAGATGACGAGGGGAGCGGGAAGGGGGGGGGGAAGAGCTTGGGGGGGGGAGGCCGGGCCCGCTACAGATTCAGAGCAGTTGCCTTGTTACCAGCGACGTCCTCCCGGGCTCAAGCGGCCCGCGCAGGGATCGGCTTACAGCTGCAGAAGGAGAGACGCGCGTTGAGCTGCAGCTCCCCCAGCGCTCGCGCCTGTCCCTCTTTTCCAGGCCTCACCTGGGCGCGATCCAGCCCCGACCCGGGAGGAGCCCCTGCTGGAATCAGCCCGGGAGAACAAGACTGTCTTTTTTTTTTGGGGGGGGGGAGGACGGGGGAATGGGGAAGAAGTACTCAGACGAGAAACCCGGACAATTTCCAGGGTGATTTGGGTTGTTGTTGTTGAGCGGCTGGGGAGGATAGTGGTGGTGGTGGTGGAATTCCCTGGCTGAACTCCTGCTAAGGACAAGAATTCCGTTTAAAGGTCCTTGTTTGATGGCTGTTCCCCTTTTCCACCAACGGAGAGCTCACCATCCTTAGGAATAAAACCGGGGCAAGAACCGTAGTAATGTCTTTAAACAACTCTACAGTACTTCTAAATCTGGGAATCCCGTGCTCTAGTTCTAGTTGCCACATTGGAAAAAAAAAGATTAGAATGGGGAAAAGGTCAGAAGAGAACAACCAAACGAATCAGGATACTCAAATCTTCCATGTGAGGAAAAAGCTACATAGTTTTTGGATTCATTGGCTTGGAGTGAAAAAAAAATATCAAGGTGGCACATGGTTGAAGTGCATGAAATAAGGCATAGTATGAAGATACAAGGAGAACTTTTTCTCCCTTTCTCAAAACTCCTAGGATCAGGGAAATTTGGAGCGTAACCTAGGGAATTCATTACCGCAAGGCATGATGATGGCCACCAACTTCAGCGGCTTTAAAAGAGCATTAGACAAATTTGCGGAGGACTCATCTATTAATGGCTGGTTTTAGTTCTGAAAGGGATGTGGTGGCTCAGTGGGTTAGGATGCTGAGCTTGTCGATCAGAAGGTCAGCAGTTTGGAGGGTCGAATCCTGAGTGCCGAGTAACAGAGTGAGTGCCTGTTACTCATCCCAGCTTCTGCCAACCTAGCAGTTTGAAAGCATGTAAAAATGCAAGTAGAAAAATAGGGACCACTACGGTCTAGTCATGCCGGCCACATGACCACGGAGATGGCCTCAGACAAGCGCTGGCTCTTCGGCTTTGTAACAGAGATGAGCACCGGCCCCTAGAGTCGGAAACGACTAGCATGCATGCATGTGCAACCTTTACCTTTACCTTTTTAGTTCTGAAGATGTAGTTTTATTTCCAAATAACTGCTGTAGGAAAACAATATGGGGAGAGATATGTCTCCACCTCCTGCTTGTAACTGGTTGGCCACTATGAGAAACAAAACGCTGAATCCAAATGAGCTTTGATCTGATCCAGCATGATTAATATTACATTGTATTACATTTGTATATCATATCTGCACACAGTGATCTTTATTTAAGACTGATGTGTCCATTTTCTTTAATATCATAACACCTAATTTACACTCTTGAGCCATATTGAACCTATTTCAGCTCTTTTGAATCAATTGGACACTTAACTCCAAATCAGTACACCCAAAGTTAGAATAGGATGAAATATTATTTCTCAGAATGTGGAATTATGCCTCTGTTAATGCACTCTAAAACCACATTTGACTTTTTATCAGATAGTTCCAAGACTTTTTTTAGTTATAACAAATCAGGTAGTCCACCCATCTTGTATCTGTGTATTTGCATTTTTGCATTTTCTTTATATATGAGATTTCATGTTGTAAATTTCAGGCCAGTTTTCCAACCTATCTACATACGTTTTAATTCTGTTTCAGTTTTCTATGGTATTAACTATCCCATTTAGTTTAGTAGCTTTGACTGGGCTCAGTTCCACTCCACTTCGAAGAGAAACTGTTGAGTACTATTTTATCAAGCTAGCTGTGAACAAACATTCCATCCACCCCACATTATTAGCTTTCTAACTGGATTAGATCAATATATATGGTGAGCTATATTTTGTCTCCAAAGTAGTTATGGACAGATCTGATCAAAATCTTTCCAGGTATTAATGTTAGTCTGACTAATATTAGTTTCCTAGGTTCAACTTTCTGTTGCTTGGAAGGCAGGGCCAGCATCTCCTTCAGTAATTTGATTCATCCATTCTCTACAGTATGTACTTTCAAAGACAATTCACACTTAACTGTCCAGTTTAAACCATGGTGGCAAAGAACTGATGAAATGCATGTCACAATATCACAAATGCAAATGCTCTTTTGCACTTGATAGTAGCACATAAGTCATGTGGTATGCATTGCAATGTCAGGATGAATGCTAATCATTTAACTGTCTCACAATAATTATGAATCCATATGAATATTATTATTTAGAAAATATGATTGCTTTGTTTTTATGTCAAAAGAGAAAATTCTTTTGCTTGTCCTTCAGTTTAAGAGAAAAGAATTTGAACATAATGTTAATACTCAAGAAATTTCAAATTGGAAAAATGCCCAAGCAATAAAATAAAGTCTGGTATCTGAAATGAATGGCTATATTGCTATATTGTCCATAATTTAGTAGAATTATAGTTTAACAGCATAGGGACGCGGTGGCTCAGTGGGTTAGGACGCTGAGCTTGTCGATCAGAAGGTCGGCAGTTTGGCGGGTCGAATCCTGAGTGCTGCATAACAGAGTGAGCGCCTGTTACTCATCCCAGCTTCTGCCAACCTAGCAGTTCAAAAGCACGTAAAAATGCAAGTAGAAAAATAGGGACCACTATGGTGGGAAGGTAACAGCTTTCTGTGCGCCTTTGGCGTCTAGTCATGCCGACCACGGAGACGTCCTCAGACAAGCGCTGGCTCTTCGGCTTTGAAATGGAGATGAGCACTGGCCCCTAGAGTCGGAAACAACTAGCATATATGTGCGGGGGAACCTTTACCTTTACCTTAGTTTAACAGCAAATTAAAGTTTTATACATATATAAACATATATAGACAAAATCATCAAATTTCTAATTAATAATGGAATATTGGTAAAATTGCAAAATACAAATACAGCAGTATATAAAATAAAATTGTTTATACATAAGTATATGTGCTCAATTTATTATCAATTTGATGCACTCCAGATCTGCTAGGTCTATGCAGAATTTCTAGCTGCATTTCTCTTGCTGGGGTTTGAATATGAAGTTTAAATAGAAATATTAAATCCAGTTCTGCAAAATTGCCCATTTTAAAGACAGTCAATTTTAGTAAGAGGGAACTGAAAATGTGCTTAATTTCAGTTGGGCTTTAAAAGTTTATAACACTCTTATTGCTAATAAACATAATATTTCTGTACTATAACTGTCATTGTATATTAATGTATTTTTTTTAAAATCCCATTTATATCCCACCCTTCTCCGAAGACTCAGGGCGGCTTACAATTTAATGCACAAATCAATGTACTTAGCAATTTATGCAGATTTATAGAAAAATCTTTCAGCGTTAAAATGTTAATGCAATGTATATAACAAAATTTGGTCCTGTTTATCAGGAATTATGGTTGTATTAAGCTTAGGAGAGGCTAAAAGTATCATACTGAGAAATTTGAAATGCAATATTATTCCAGCTGTCAAGAAATGGCTGTAGGAAATTTGTTTTGGAAAAGGCAATATTTTCTTCTAATCAAAGGATACAGCAATTGTGGTACTATGGTTTTGGTGATAATATTTTGTACTGATTATATTATATTATGGTAGTATAGCTACTGTATTAGTATATTATATTGTGGTAGTGTATCTACTGTATTAGTAAATCAGTGACTATTGATCAGTGTAAGATAGAATTTGTTTTTCTTTTCTTTCATAGTTTGTGTGTTTAGTTTGTGTGGGGTTGCCTCTTTTTCAATATTTTATTTTATCCTTAATTTTAAATATTGTTCTATTAACTGTATATGTTAAGAACATTAAATAAAATAATAAAAACAAGTAAAACTGCCCTGTTGTTTGACCTGCTAGATGATATGCAGTTTTCCTTAGTGAATAGACAAGTTTCATTTTATTTTATTTTAGAGTCAGACCTTTGTTTCATGCTTCTTTGCTCCCTGTTAATCTCTATCTTCTATCTATGGAACTGATGGCTGGAAAAATACATAAGGTATGTAAAGAATATATCATTCATTTCATGTCACTTTTCAAGTAGAGCTGAAGGAGGCCATGCTTGAAATTGGTATTTATATAGGGACGCGGTGGCTCAGTGGGTTAAGACGCTGAGCTTGTCGATCAGAAGGTCGGCAGTTTGGCGGGTCGAATCCCGAGTGCCGCGTAGCAGAGTGAGCACCTGCTACTCGTCCCAGCTTCTGCCAACCTAGCAGTTCGAAAGCATGTAAAAATGCAAGTAGAAAAATAGGGACCACTATGGTGGGAAGGTAACAGCGTTCCGTGCGCCTTTGGCGTCCAGTCATGCCGGCCACATGACCACGGAGACGTCCTTGGACAAGCGCTGGCTCTTCGGCTTTGAAACGGAGATGAGCACCGGCCCCTAGAGTCGGAAACGACTAGCACGCATGTGCGGGGGAACCTTTACCTTTACCTTTAGGGTATTTATGTCACACTCAGCCCATTTAGTCCAGAGTGTCTTTAGATGCTAAGAGACCCAGGTTGTATTATGTTTATGAATTGCAATGGTAAGAAAAGTACTAAACTGAATACAGATGAAACCTGTATTAATGTAAACTAATAAAATTTATATTCCTCAGTTGTGTCACTGACCAGCTTTGGTTTTGTTTTCATTTTCATTTTATTTTTATTTCTTCATGATGTCAGAAACATCTCAGTATATTTATAATATCAAGGTAAAGAATCTTGAAGACAGCTTCCAATGATGATGATCAAAATACATGGTGAGATAATGCTGCTCCCAGTTCTGATGTCATCTTTTGAGATGAGTTCCAGAATCTTGAAGACTTTTAAATCAGGTATTATAAGCTTGGAAGAAGACAGAATGCAGAAAGAAAGAACTCTCTTTTAATGAACTTCTTGAATTATTGAAAGTAAAAATAGCATATTTATTTTAAAATTCTCAGTGAGGTTCCAGCAAAAATATGATGGGGTTTCTTCAGTACAATCCACAAAGGTAGTATCAGGGTGCCTGGCTTACAATGTTCTTATTTCTTCATCCCCTTTGCTTCTGAATATACTTCTTCCTAACTCTCTGAGGTTTCAACCAATCTGATAAATAACAATTTCCTTCAGATTTAATCCATGTGGCCTTCCCACTTTGTTTATAGACATTGCCCAGTTTACTGCTTCTGTGCTATTATGACAAGTTGAAATATATGTAAATATTCTCATAATGATATCAGTTCAGACAACAAAAAGTAGATGAGAGTTCATAAATATCAGGATACGGGCAATAACTAGGCAAGAGTCAAGTTTTAGCTATAGTCTAGGATTCTGACAATTTGAAAATAAACATGATATTTTTACTTTCAACAATTCAAGGTATTTCAAATGCAGGGGTTATTTCTAGAAATGTTATCACATCTTTAACACTGGTCAGATTGTATATAGGTAGTCTTTGACATACAATCATTTATTTAGTGACTGAAGTTACAACAGCACTGAAAAAGTGACTTATGACTGTTTTTATCACTTATGACTGAAGTAGCATCAAAATTGCTACGACTGTCATAAGTGTTCACATGAGCAAAATTTGGATGTTTGGCAACTGGCATGTATTCATGATGATTGCTGGCTGGGGTCATATGATCACCTTTTGTGACCTTCTGACAGGCAAAGTCAATGGGGAAGCCAGATTCACTTAACAACCGTATTATTAATTTAACCTCAGTAATTCACTTAACAACTGTGTCAAGAAAGGTCATAAAATGGGGCAAAACTCATCTAACAATTATCTGCTTAGCAATGGACATTTTGGGCTCAATTGTGGTTGTAAGTTGTATTCTGTATTCTGTAAGCCATAAATAGACGATAGATAGATAGATAGATAGATAGATAGATAGATAGATAGATAGATAGATAGATAGATAGATAGATAGATAGACAGACAGACAGACAGACAGACAGAGGCAGGCAGATGTGGAAGATTTAGTGCAATTTCAGTAAACTTAATTACTTTGGCTTTTGTGGACCTCATTTTGAAATATGCACCTTATGTTATTCAGCACTTTGTAGAATCCAAAAGAAGAGAATATATGTAGCCCAGGTTGATCTATGGACTCCTTGGTGCTCTCTGAGCTTTCTTGTTTGTTTGCAGATGTTTCATTACCCAACTTGGTAACATCTTTCTCTTTCTTTCTTTCTTTCTTTCTTTCTTTCTTTCTTTCTTTCTTTCTTTCTTTCTTTCTTTCTTTCTTTCTTTCTTTCTTTCTTTCTTTCTTTCTTTCTTTCTTTCTTTCTTTCTTTCTTTCTTTCTTTCTTTCTTTCTTTCTTTCTTTCTTTTTATAGTCAGAGGGAGCCATACATAGCTGTGATCTCAAAAGCCTCATCATTAGACCAAGCTGCCCCAGTTCTTCCTGCCCCAAACACCAACTGCCTAATTCCTCACTTTTTAAAATGTCCCAAATGATATGCCTGTAATCTTGCTAACCAAGGAATATTTAAGTCACCTGAATAACCACGCCCCGTGGATTGGCTGCAAATAATGTCAGTCTCTAAAGAACAGGAGAAGGGACTAACATACAAGCAGGCAGGCAAGCTAACATGTAACCTTTCTTGCAGTCACATTTAGCATTAAACCATTCCATATTATACTGTATAAATACAGGCTATCTTACAGAGAAATTCGAACTAGATTAATTAGTGCATGGGTAACTAGTAGAGACCCAGTTTGGTGTAGTGATTAAAGTACCAGGCTAGAGACCACAAATTCTGTATCTGCCTCAGGCATGAAACAGCTGGGTGACCTTGGGCCAGTCTCTCTCAGAACTAGGAAGGGGGCAATGGCAAACCACTTCTGAAATCCTGCCAAGAAAACTGCTGGGACTAGCCCACACAGTTGCCAGGAGTCCACAGGGACTTACCTGAAGACAACAACAACTAATACAATTGATTAATTGATGGTATTTATATCCCTCCACAATCTCATGACTATGGCAGCTAAGGCTGCTCTGAAGATGGAAAAATAGCTGTTAAAACTTTTTGAATCAGTAACAGAATTAAGTGCAATAATTTCTTTTTATTGGTAGGTATAGCAGATTCTTAATATCCTTTCCTCCAGTAATGAAATTTTTATGCTGTTCCACAAAATACTAGTTCCATTAAAGTTCTAGTGGCTACAGTTTTACAAGATGTTAAGCTTGACTACAGAATTTAAGTGATGGAGGGGGGACAATAGGGTGTTGTACCAACCCAACCTGATTAGTTTATGGTTCACTATGCAGTGCAAAACCAGAAAATTGGTTAATCAAGTAATTAAATTAAGTGTATTATGGACAAAGCCTATGAAGACCAATGGCTCTAATGAAGTTGAATCAGACCCCCAGGGAAGCTGGAATTGGCTGCAGATGCCAAATCTAAGAGAACAGATATAGGAAGAAGCAGGGGAAGAAAACTGCCATAAGAGGTTTGGAATAAAGCCACATGGGTGGCGGAATGAATTTAAGGTTTAAATCTTTGGGATAGTACTTAAGTCAAAATTTCCTTTAAGGCATCTTTCATCTCAGCTGTTTGCAGAAGGCATGGCATACAATCCCCATGCAGTCCCCCATCTTGGTAGAAGTGCAGGACTAATGTTTTCAAATGGATGAATTGTTCTTGACCAATTTCACAAGCAATCCTGCCAACAGCTCCAGCCAGGGCATTCTTAGCAGGCTAGTTTACATTTTAATTGTGATGGTTTCTAGCTGCCCTCAGGCACAGCAAAATAATAAATCTCACTTCAGAAGTAATAACCATCTCTTGAAATGCAGTGTGTCATGATTCTAGCTAGCATATGGAAGATAAGACGTAGTAGATTTGGGTACAGCACGGAGACGGCATTGGTCGCTCTGGTGAATGATCTCTGGAGGGCGCGGGATAGGGGACATTCCTCTGTCCTAGTCCTATTAGACCTCTCAGCGGCTTTCGATACCATCGACCATGGTATCTTGCTGCGGCGTCTCAGGGGATTGGGAGTGGGAGGCACAGTTCTTCAGTGGTTCTCCTCCTATCTCCTGGGACGCTCGGAGTCGGTGTTGGCAGGGGGGCAGAGATCGGCCCCTAGGTCTCTCGTTTGTGGAGTTCCTCAGGGGTCGGTTCTCTCGCCTCTCCTGTTCAACATCTATATGAAACCGCTGGGTGAGATCATTCGTGGTTTTGGAGTTGGGTATCATCAGTATGCCGATGATACCCAACTTTTCTTTTCGACCCCAAACCACCCCAGTGATGCCCTCGCCGTGATGTCCCGTTGCCTGGAGGCGGTTCGGGTCTGGATGGGGAGGAACAGACTTCAGCTCAACCCTGACAAGACTGAGTGGCTGTGCATTCCGGCATCCCGGGACATTCCAAATGTTCCATCTCTTTCTATGGGGGGTGAGCTCTTACCCCCCGTGGATAGGGCTCGCAACTTGGGAGTCCTTCTAGATTCACGGCTTACTTTGGAAGAGCATATAGTGGCCGTGACTAGGGGGGCTTTCGCCCAGGTTCGCCTGGTGCGCCAGTTGCGGCCCTATCTGAACCGGGATGCCCTGTGTACAGTCACTCATGCGCTCGTGACCTCTCGCCTTGACTACTGTAATGCTCTCTACATGGGGCTTCCCTTGAAGACCACTCGGAGGCTCCAACTGGTACAGAATGCGGCCGCGAGAGTTGTCTTGGGAGTTTCCCGGTACTCCCATGTTACACCTTTGCTCCGCGAGCTGCATTGGTTACCAGTTGTCTTTCGGGTGAGGTTCAAGGTGTTGGTCACGATCTTTAAGGCCCTACATGGCATGGGTCCGGGTTACCTCAGGGACCACCTGCTGCCGGCATCGACTCCCCTCCGCCCTGTGCGTTCCCACAGAGAGGGCCTCCTCAGGGTGCCGCCAGTCAGGGAATGTCGACTGGTGGCCCCCAGGGGGAGGGCCTTCTCTGTGGGGGCTCCGGCTTTATGGAATCAATTGCCGGTGGAGCTCCGGATGGCACCAGACCTTCGAACTTTCCGTCGGGGCCTGAAGACCCATCTGTTCGAATTAGCTGGTCTGGCCTGATGGGGGATTATGGGCTTTTAATTGTTTTTAATCTGTACTTCTGTTTTAATTGGGCATGGATTTAATTCTTTTTAATTTTTGTATAGTGTTTCTTATGTATGCCCTGTGAACCGCCCTGAGTCCCACCAAGGAGAAGGGCGGTATATAAATCAAATAAACTATAAACTATAAACTATAGATTTGGTCTATTCATTTTTTCCCCCTGAAGCTGGGCTTGTACATCTAAAATGAATGTAGTACAATGCCAAACCTCTACCCAGTCTTCTCCCAGATGTAACAAACTGAAGCCATGTATGAATTGAAAATGATCATTGCTAACTAATCTGGGAACAAGACAGGGATACAGGATAGGATTAAAAAGTGAAAATGGCAGCTGCAATGGTGCAATCAAGGCTCTGCTTTTTTCTTGTGTTGTGTGTGCATGTTGTACATTGAAATTTAGTCATTCTCTCTGAGAATTGATTCTGATCTGGTCTGCATAGTCCAGTCTCTTTACCTGCATAGCTTCAGTTGGTTTCCATTCCTTGATCACACCACAGCTTTACACCATATCATGCAGAGGATACCGAAACAAGATTTATTCTTTATTTATTAAGAAAATTCGTAAGGCCATCTGACTCGTTCATGGTGACTATGGATGGCTCATAGAAGTAAAACCTCAAGTACAAGACCCACTAAACGTCTACCTCCCACCCTCCCTGCAACAACACATGATGGGTTCTGTACCACCCTAGGGTCCTCAGGCCCACTGGCAAAGCTATGTTTTCAGGGCCTTTCAAAAGCGAGATGGGGGACAATCTTACCTCTGTGTATAAGGCCCTTCTTTTTGGTCCTACTGGATAGATCACCTTAAGAGAGATGTTTATAGTAAAGCTATCCGAATAAGTTTGGAGAAAAAATACATAAGACAGAAAGCCATCTTTGTTAGATGAGTGACTCTGAGGCTAGAAAGCATTGTTTTCAATGAGTTGGCAGCTATCCTTTGGAACTGTTACCTATTTTAGGTGCCACTGGCCTCTTTTGGTGATGATCTTAGAAGTGAACAAAGGCTGAACGTTTCTGGAGGAAGTTCGGGATGTGATCTTTGTCATCTTTACTCTTTTCCTTTCTCCCCATTGTTATCATTACTTCTAGTTTTAACTTCCTGAGTTATCCTGGGTTCTGCTATTATGTGGGCCGTAGAGAACAATTTTGCTTTTTATTATTTTTAATAATAAATTTTGCTTTTTATATATTTATTTATATATATTTATATATTTATTTATATATATTTATATATTTTTATATATTTATATATTATTTTTTGCTTTTTATTATTTTGATTTCATGAGGGCTTTGTTGTATTTGCTTTCACTTTGATTTGTCTTTCAGTGGAGGTTTATATTGCATTTTATCTTGTAACCTATTGAGAGTTGGAATGACTCAGCAGCGCACAGATTTAATAAGCAAACAAGTAAGCAGACAAATAAAAGTGATAATTGAAATAACATACATTTGATATCTCTCCCACACAAACATGAAGAAAAAAATGAGACAACTCAGGCAAAAAACGAGAAAAGAAAATGGACATACAGTCACTCTCTTTGTTTGTGCTGATTTCTATATTTTGACATATGAAGATTAAGACTCTCCTTTGCCCAGGCATACAGGAAGTACCAGGGCAGTGTCAATAACAAAGTGATCAATTTGGGTCAAGTATGCCGAGGCAGGCATTTCCCTGCCAAGGTTGTATAAATAGATGGTGCCTGTGAAGGCTGCGAAGGTGCTGGGAGGGGAAGTCTTCTGAGTTGAAGAGCAGTAGCTGACAGAGCACCAGGAAACTAGCTTGTGCATTATAGCAAAAAGTATCAGAACTGGCACTTCGCCACTTTAGTTAAACAGCTGAGGTTTACACTCGCTGCGTTTCTCATTGAAAATGCCCTTTGACCAACTAACAATGCAACGCTGCACATCTCTCCTTAGAATTGAGTTTATTCTCTCCAACCAGGACAGGCATTAGTTTTCCATCAGGGTGAATTTTTACTTTTTCCTTGCTTCCAAGGGCTGAAGGAGATGTGGAGAACAATCTACTGCCATTTCTGTTGCTTGCAGAGGTAAAACTTTTGGCCCAGTTATACTTACCGTACTTTGTGTTTTGAGGAAATTGTACAGAAAATAGTAAAATAGCTACATTAAGCCATGAAGATAAAAAAAAAAACATATTGCCTCAAATCACCATTTTGCAGTGCAGTTTCTGTCCATGGAGATGTGGAAAACTTGGTCTGTTTAACTAAGGTGCATATATAACCAGAAGAGAGATTCAGTCCATGTGTTTAGCTGATTTGCAGAAGACTGTTAAAATGTTCTGATTTCCATTTGTTCAACGATAGGTAAATCCTTTCAGCTTAAGGAGTGTTCCTTCCAATATGGAGGCCAGAGAGGGCAGGGAATGACAAGAATCATGGAGTTGCATTTATGGTGGTAGGATCCCAGGTGCCCAAATTGCTCACTATTGGGAGGGTGTGTGTGAGTGGACTGCTTTGAAACTGGCTTATAAATTTTAAACAAACAAACAAATAAAAAATAAGGAAACATTCCAAAATAATTCCACTATAGGTTGCCCAAATCGCTGGCCTCGTACTAATAATTTTTTTAGACTATCTCAACCTGGGACTCTTCAGATGTATAAGGAATATAGTCATCATGTTGACTGGGAACCTTGGCAGTTTTTATCACAAAACATCTGTAGAGCACCACATTAAGGGAACATAGTACATTTCTTAACCTCTTTGTTTTTTATCTGTAAAATATGCTTATTAATCAGATTTGCTTGAGACACAATTGGCCATTTTGAAACTTCATGTAAGTATTATTATCCTTGATCCTTCACAAGTCTGATGTGGATTTTTAGATACAATTTATAATTCATGGGTGGCAGAAGCTAATTAACTCTACTATCAACCTTGCTGCAATTTTTTCTTGTCTCTGATTAATGAAACTTGAAGTTTGAGTAGAAAACACATTAGATCCCATCTCTTTTGAATTAATATAATTGCCTTGTAAGATATCACTTCTTGCCTATAGACATTTTGCTGTTTTTATTTATTCTCATTAATGTAACACATATCACATTTATGTAAACATAGTTATTAGATGATAATTTTTCATTGAAAATAATATCAGTCAATCCCCAAAAAGATTTCTCTTCCTGTAATGTTAAACTTTGTAAACCAGGTGTTAAAAGAATCAGGAGGGTTAACTTAGTCTTTCTTTTTTGTTTCTTTGTTTTTAATTAGTATCCTCTTTTTAAATAAAAATACTATCCAATGTTACTTGAACTTTGTTGAATAGAGCAACATAATTGCTCATCACCATGCTGTTCAGGCTTCTGTCCTATGTGAATTCTACTTAAACCCAGCAGAAAAGTGTTAGGAATCACAGCTATTTTGTATAGGAATAATCACAAACACTCTGCATGGCCAATTGAGGAAGTACTCTTCTAGGGCTTCTGTTTTAATCCTCCACTTGCCAAACTTGCAACTTCTTTTGGGGGCAAAAAAGGCTTTGGAATGAGGAGGAGACAAATTTTGGGAGGGAGGAGGAGGAGGAGTGTGTAAAGTATGGGAGGGAATGTGTCAAGGGTTATGCTTAATTTCCTGCTACCTCACTTTCCATCCTGCTTTTAATCATATGTTGGAATGTTGGCCTGTCACATACAGATCTAATTCAGGAATCTCCCTGCTTCTGGCAAACAGACTCATATGCTGGACCAGGCATTAGGTTCATATTACAATTCTGCAAGGTTCACTGCAATTTAAGTGCTGGTTTTGGCCATTCAATTCTTGGGCCCTTGAAAAGCCTCTATCTCTTCCCAATTGAAGATGAACATGAGGTAGCAAAAATCCTGCTGCGGTGATTCTGCCTTGAAAGGTGAGAGCAGTGTTCATAAGAAAGGATGCTCCTTCAGTGTGGGTATTTTTGTTCTGAAACTTCTGCTCCAAAAGGTTTGGTTTAAGTGATGATATTTTCACTGTCACAGAATGTTTCCCCCGAGCACTTTAGTTTCCCCCACTTTAGCTATTTTATATTATTTTTATAATATGATGACTTTTGGCTTGTTAAAACAAATTCATCTGAATTGTTTCAATTATTCTGAATATTATGCAGGAAGTATACTTGACAGCTGATATAAAAGACGATGAAATCTCTTGTGAGTTAAGCTCAGTGATGACTTTGTGGACATGTCCAGTAGTTTCCATAGCAATAGTATGGAACTGGTTTGTCATTACTTTCTTCTGAAGTTTTTTTTTAAAAAAACTTTAGAGTCTAGCCTGCAATGCTAGCAGTCTTTCATTGAAATATTAATGAAGTTCCACTCTGCTTTAGTTTTTGGAGATCATCCCCTAGAATTGATCTGCAAAGAAATAGGATAAATGCTCCACAAGAGTCTCACGTATAGGAGCTCTCATTTCTAAAAAACACATTTGGTATTTTAAAGGATACTGAACATTTTTAAAAAAAAAACAACAAGCATACAATCTAGCAGATTTTGTGGCTTGTTCTTGTGAAAAGTGCTGTGAAATCACTGTGTCTACAGTGTTTTTTTTTAAAAAGAGGTACATTATCATAGTATTTATCAAAAGGCATTCCTGAGAAGAAGAAGTAATGTGGAATTGCAACAAGAGAATTATCTGGGAGCGGCTGATCATTTTTGGAGATATCATGCAGTTATCATATGTTAATAAAGCACAGTTCATAACATTCACAGACCACCTATAATGCTCTGTTTCAGTGCATTTTACCTGCAAAGTGGAGCCACAGAAGCAGTAAAAGATTGTGGTGAAGTAAGATATAAGGGAGATTTATTAATAATATTCCTCTACCTCCACCAGCATTTTTTTTGCTAAATATAATTCATCCCATCAATGAAGGGGTGAATGGCATTTTCCTCATTGTTTTCATTTATATGGAACATGTACTCAACCTCAGACCCATTCAGTTCTGATTCTGTTTATGTGCAAATTGCCTTTTGTTCAGTCCATCCTTTGTAGTCATACTGTATATTTAATTTTAGGCATATGATTGCACTGTCTAGATCAAGACTATCATATGCATTTTTTTTAATGCAGGTCTCTTTGTTTTTTTAATCTACTGTTGTGGACATGAGATTTAAGAGAAAAATGTGGTTGTTTTTCAGTTGATTTGTTTCAAAAAAAGAACTATTTAAGCCTGCATTTCTCAACCTTGGCAAATGTAAGCTCTGTGGACTTTAATTAAAGTAAAGAGTGAACAACCCATTAGCAAAAATCTCTGGATGATTTCATACAGTGATAAAACCCAGCCATTGGCAGCAACTTGCTTATTTTTTAAAATTAGGGTAAAAAAAATAAAAGCAAGTTTTACGTTTTAAAAATGAGATTACAACTTTGTACATAGTCTCCAAGGGCGTGCATATACAGTAGTGCAGTTCTTTCCAAACATTCAGAGAGGAAGACTCTGGGAAGAGAAGAAAGTCGGTCTCATGGGGGTCAGGTAATAGGATCAGGATCAAATGGACCTATAAGAGATTTGTCCACTCCACAGGCATTCTTGGATTAAAATGTTTTTGATAAAACAGAGAATGAAGTTGGTTTTCAGTCTCCCCACTCCCCAGCAACAAACCAAGATTTTTTTGGGGGTGTGTGTGAATCTCTTTCTAAACACAAATGTATTGTTTAGAAGCAGAGCATGAAATCTTAAACTCCAAGTGGATTATGCTCTCTTAATCTTTCACCATCAAAATATAGAGTAGATTTAGCATGCTTTCATTGCAGAGTGCTTGGCAAGCAGCCGTCAGATGAATGAGGCGAGCTGATTTCATTTGTACATGTGCCAGATGTCACTGTTAGATATGGCTGTTCCATTTCATCAGTGAAACAGGCTTACATGGGGATGTTGATTGGTGGGGAGCTGCTTTTGGAAAATAACAAGATGTCAAATTAACAGGGACAGAAGAGCCTATTACAAGAGATAAACGATACTCTGAAAGAATCATCGCTTCTCTTTTGTTTCATTAAATATTTGGCAATCTCATTTCATTCTCTTGTTTGGCTGCACATTAATTGGGCCTAGCAATGTAACAATAACATTATTACACTAGTTGATAACTTGATTGGTTTTTGAGTAGGATAACTGCAGTACTGAGGTCTGGAAAAAGGCACTGCTGGGACTGTATTGTGGAATGAAGAATATGGAGTTGGAATATGTGCCCTGTAAAAATCACTAGATGAATTTCCACTGGTTTCTGGGTTTCTGGATTGTACTCAGGAATTCTGGATTACAGATTCCCAATTCAGCCAACATTAGTCTTAATCAAGTCTTACTGGAAAAAATAAGGCAAGTAGGTTATGACAAATAAGTGCCATAGCTTGCAATGCCTACCCCTTAGCTGGATCAGATCCAGCTTTCAAAAGGCACCATGACAGAACAATGAGATGGGTTTAGTTTCCTCTCAAAAAGGACAGGTTTCACTCACCTGATATTGCAGATGAAAATAATGTGGGCATTTTCACTCAATGAGTGGGATCCACTCAATGAGTGTTAACACAGACTAACTGAAATCAATGCATCAAAACAGTTAAGTCTTTTATTTACATCAGTAGGTTTAAGCTAAGTAAGGCAGAGTTTGATCCCAGTATTTTTTACTAATTAAGAAACCAATTTCTGATTACCTAAATTTGAATTTCACTGGCTATGATTGAGTGTGCTGCTGCTATTCTCACATTCATTCGAAACATTCATCCATTCCATATTCATGATCCATTAGGTGGCCTTAGCCATATGTCTCATCCACGTATCTTCACCTTTAAAACAAGATATTAGCAATGCACATAATAGAATTATGGTATAAATAAGAATTGAAATTCCTTACTTGCCTTCAAGGATTAGACAAACTGCAAAATTTAAACAAAATCTAACATGCAGGAGATGTGCATCTTGTACTTCATTTAGTGAACTTTCTTATCTTTCATGCTTCTGTTTTTCCAGAGTATTAAACCACATTAAATAAAGTCAACTTTTTCCCCTTATACCTTAGGGTTAGTGTCCATGAAGACACCAATCTGCCCTCAGCCACCTCTATTTAGTGTCCTCCCCATTTCTTGACTCTCTAGTCATGGGACTTCTTAAAATCTTTCATTTCCAAATACTCCTTTTTGCAGCCCCTGGACATTAACTGCTACAAATTTACATCATAATTATTCAGAGATTGGAATTCAGAGATGTGGAAAAACTGGAGTATAAGCTCTAAAATAAACATAGTTAGTTTAAAAACCCAGAAAAGCAAAAGACCCCTGAACTTCCAAATATAAAGGAATATTTGGGGCAATAATAAACTTGGAGCATTTTGATACCTTTTACACAGCCTAAACCTTATTGGTGTCAGAGAGAACAGTGTAATGTGCAACTGCTTTTTTCAGTGGCACTTCTATCATTATATTGCAGTCTGGTCTACAGAACAAAAATGATTTAAAAAAATCAAATTAAATGTGACAGTCTACTAGTGTGGATATATCCTTAAGTAGGCAAGATACATTATCTCAAGTGTCCAAGTATTTCCTTTGATTGTTTAAAAATCTCTTGTTTAATCTATATATATTTCTTGCCTCTTAATAGCTTGAATTGCTGCAACATGCCATATGTAAAAATTTCTAAAAGGTGTCAAAATGTCTTGCCATGGCTTGCAATGAGAGTACAACGAAAGGTCCATATCATGATGTAATATATAAATAAAGTATGATTCCAATGTAAACCATTCATTTGGCAGTCATTTCCCCATTTGCAGGCAGTAAGTGATACAGAACCCCTACTTAGTTTTTATATCTAGAAGAAAGGAAATGTCTACTTTGAGTCATTTCAGTATTTAAATCCAGCATTTCTTATGCTTTTTTGCAACTGAGAAAAAGTATCTTTAGTTATTGGATGTACTGTAAACTATTTTAAGAAGTAAAGGCAAGATGTTCTACTGTTTCTTGCGAGTTAAGTATATTTTCATCATTTTTGGAAAAGTATGGAAGAAGTGGGGAATGTGAAGAATTATTTATGATGGGCAATGGTGATCCCTTTGTTCTGTACCAGCCTGCTACCGGCCCTGCAGAAAAGGCAGGGACAACCCCTTTACAAATGGCAAGAGGCTGGAATAAAGCCTGCCAAATTTATTAACATAAAACAGACACCAACCATGAAACAGGAGCTATGAAACAGGAACTATCCAAGCGGTTGCCTTCAGCAAACCAGCCCTCCCACACATTCCCCTTAAATACAGCTCAGGGCGTGGCCTCTCTCTGCCTCCTTCTGAGGTGCCCCATTGCCTTCCTCTGTTTACTCCTGATTGACTGCCTCCTGCGTCGGGCGTCCTTGAACAGGGCCAGCTGTGGGTCATCTTCATCCACGCTGTCAGGCTCACACAGCTGGGTCTCCACCAGGTGGGAGGGGCCTGGCTGAGGGCTCTGCGGAGCCTCAAAGCCATCATCAGCAAGCTCTTCAACACCCCCCTCCTCCTCCTCTGAGTCGTCCAACCCAACTGCCGAACCCACAGGCTGACCCTGAATCACAACACCCTTTGCCTTTAATAGGGTGTTTTTCTGAAACATGAAAAAGTTAATGATGGAACAGTTTGGAAAATTCAGTGTTATTTTAAAATCATGGCACATCAAGCCTTTCATGTAAATTACTTCAGAAAAACGTGAACTAGGTTTGAAGGAGATTTTGTACTATAGATTTATTTTAAGGAAAATGAACATACAAAAAAGCTACCATTTATATGCTTTAGGATCTAATTAGGGAGATGACTTTAAAAATTATTAGAGACATCACACTCTCATATTTGTTTCTTCCATTTTAAGCCCTTCTTCTTCAAGGTCATCAAAAGAAATAGTCTTTTCACAGCAATTCTTGATGATAACTTTGGCTGTTAGACTAAACAGTTGATGCAAGCTCAAATAAGGAATTGTAGGAGATGACCGGATTGAGCTTGAGGGAGGGGACAAGAGTGATATCATTTTGGAGTCCCTTTGGAGTCCAGCCTAAGCCCTTGAATTCCATTGTACATTGTACAAAGGGCTCATTCTCCTTTTAGCTTACCAATAGGAATATCACTCTTCTAGGTACACTTCTATATAAATGAAGCTGCCTTAGTTTGCTGTGCATCCACAGGCATAAAATATGTGTAATTCCTCCCTGCTTTGCTCTTCTGTTTAGTGTACTAGTGTTGTCTATGATGGAATAATGGAACTACTTTTAGAATTTGCAGATTGTACTCTCATTCCCCTTTTCCTCCCCCCAATGATAAATATAAACATAAGAATATTTTCTATTACTTGGGGTGGGGACTTCTACTGAGGCATCTGTTTGACCTTAAGGGGCAACAGAAAGTTGAGAAGAAGCTGTGACCTGATTCTCTGCAGCTTTTCTGAGGATTCAAGGTTTGGACTGCAGAAAAAAGCTTTGTTGACTGAAACCTTTTGCATTACATTTCGCCCAAAGGGGGGAAAAAAGGCTTATTGAAATATATTCTTCTTTCAACACATTTCTTGAAGAGTGAGTTTTGCTTTTGGACTAGTTTAGCAGTCAAAACAATCCACAAAGCTTTTATATTGAAGCTTCTTGCCCTCCCAAATTCTGTTCCTAAGGATAACCTCCCAGCAGCCAGATTGAACAAAGACACATTACCTCCTGTGGAGGCCTGATATATCTATTGTAGTGATTCTGTCACAAATGGACACTTGAAAAATGTTCATTTGAAGTGAGTTTGAAGTGCACAAGCAGAATGCATGTGTATGTGTATTCATAACTCTAGAAAGCTGCATAGCTAAGGATTAAGAGGTCCAAAGAAATTGTGCAGTTTGAATTAATAAATATTATTATTTGTCCCTTTTTTGAGTTCCTCATCACCTCCGACTCTGTAACAAATACTGTTAATTAAATTAAATTAAATTAAATTGATGAGCTTTATTTATGTCAGAAGCACCTTCAAATTATAGACATATAACGTTCAACACTGGGCAGGAAAAATAAGTATAAAATAGGTTCATAGAGATATAGCATGATATAGATGGGCTTATTCTGTTTATTTGTTTTTTTCCCAGTCACAGGGAAGTCTACAGCCATATTTTTTGACCCTGGAAAACCTGTTAAACTTCTTCAGCTTCAGAAATGTCAAGAGACAACTATTAGAAAAAAAATTAGAACAAAATTAAAAGGAAAGCTTCTCAAGATGCAGAATTTTGATTTACAAGAAAATTTCTTGGGTATTCTGTTCCTACAGAATATGGTGGCACTCCAAGCTACTTTGAAGGAAACAGCTGTGAGGATTTTAGATTTTCCATATTACTTGTTCTTCAAAACTGCAAACACATTATTATATATATATAATAAGCATAATAAGCATCTCCCATTCCCTTGTTTCCCTTCCTATTATCTTGCTGATAATCTGCCTATCCTCCTCCTCCTCACCACCACCATCATCTTAGCCATTGTCTACCCATTGCAGGATAAAGGCCTCTTCCACATTAACAACAGCAGCAGCAACAACAACAACAACAATAATAATAATAATGTGGGAAGGGAACTTGTAGGTCATCTAGTCCAGGGCTTTTCAACCAGTGGTATGGATACCACCTGTGGTATATTGGCACCTGGCAGGTAGTACGCTATCATCCTAGAAAAGTGGTAGCGGGGGAGGGGAATGAGCTGAACTGGTGACAGCACTGCACAAGCTTGAGCGAGAGATGGCTGGAGCTGCAGGGCTGTCAGGGCTCAGCAGAAGCGCCAGGATCAGCACTTATTTGGGGCTGTCAGGGCTCAGTGGAAGCGCCAGGATCAGTGCCAGGCTCCAGCTGGAGCTCGGCGCTGATCCTGGCACTCCTGGGATGTTGCAGCATTTCCAGGGTCTTGTGATTTACATTCAGATGCTTGGCAACTGATTCATATTTATGACGGTCACAGTGTCCCAGGGTCATGTGAAGTGACCAAAACCTGCTGCAACCACCCAGCAGATGGCGGGAATAAAAACCAAACACCACATCACCCCACCCCCCACTGCCAATCCTCAACAGAAATGCTTACAACAATGAAAACCTCAGACAGGAGGAAGAGCGCCACCGGGCAGGCTGGCAGATTTCTTGCTCGGCTGTGGCTTGGGGAGCACTTTTTTCAGTGCCATTGTAATTTCAAACAGTCACTAAGCAAACTCTTGTAAGTCAAGGACTACCTGTACTTCATCACTTTTCTCCTTTTTTTGTTTTTGGTCATCAAGTTTTTGACACCTTGCTAGGTGACTGGTGGTACTCGGATGTTGCCATATCCTAAAAGTGGTACAATGGGTGAAAAGGTTGAAAAGCCCTGATCTAGTCCAACCCCCTGCTCAGGCAGGAAACCATTTCAGACAAATGGCTGTCCAGTCTCTTCTTAAAAATGTTCACTGTTGGAGCATTCACAGCTTCTGGAGGCAGGTTGTTCCACTGATTAATTGTTTTAACTGTCAGGAGGTTTCTCCTTAGTTCTAGGTTGCTTTTCTCTTTGATTAGTTTCCATCCATTGCTTCTTGTCCTGCCTTCAGGTGCTTTAGAGAATAGCTTGACTCCCTCTTCTTTGTGGCAGCCCCTGAGATATTGGATCACTGCTATCATTTATTTATTTATTTTATTTTTTTATTTTTATTACATTTATATCCCGCCCTTCTCCGAAGACTCAGGGCGGCTTACAAGCTTAGCAGTAGCCTTCATTCTATGTATATGCCTGCTTATTAGGGCTTTCACACACACCCCAAGTGGCATTATTACAAAGTCAGCTTATTGCCCCCAACAATCTGGGTCCTCATTTTACCTACCTTGGAAGGATGGAAGGCTGAGTCAACCTTGAGCCTGGTGGGATGCGAACCTGCACTAATTGCAGGCAGCTGGTGTTACTTAAGGAGGCATTAGCCCACTGCTCCACCAAGGCTCTATCATGTCCCCCCTCGTCCTTCTCTTCATTAAACTACACATACCCAATTCCAGCAACCGTTCCCTATATGTTTTAGCCTTCAGTCCCCCAATCATCTTTGTTGCTCTTCTCTGTTTCCAACCAATACAGTCTTGAGCTTTCTTTTACCAACTGGGCCCACAATACTTGCTGAATACTTGTTTTAGGTCCCTTTTGAGACCTAAATTTATTTATACAGGGGAATTTCATTGAGACTCAAGGTGTACTGGAGAAGGATGAAAATGGTGGGCACAACACCTTCTGGCTACTATTGACAGGTCTCAACCATACATTAAGATAGTTTATTGGGATTCATAGTTTTCCAAGAGTCATAAAAATGTGAAAAATACCCAATGCTTATTGATTCTCAGTTGTAAAATTTACAGCTGGTTACACAAAAGCACCACAGAAAATATAAGGATGTGATGAAATCTAGATGCATCACTTTTTAAACCAGAACCATACAGTTTCTGATTCTCAAAGCAAATAGTCCTACAAACATGTACAATAGTCAAAAACATTTTGCATTTAATTAAAATATTTGTCTTACTTTGTTAAGGAAGTTTGAAGATGAAAATAGCTTGAAAGTAGATCTTCTACAGAAGATGACAGTGCCACAATATGAAAGATTCGCCAAACTAAAGATTGAAAAGAAAAGTTCTATAGTTTTAGCTGGACAATTGACAAAAGTATATAGTTACCCAATCACAAAGTATATTGTACTTCTAGTCAGTATTTATAAATTTCTACTTTACCACATAAATCAGGATAGCCAACTTTTCTTTTACTCTTTTGTCTCCTTTTGGGGGGGGGCAGTTTTGCACAGGTGGCCAGCCCTTTTGCTTTAATAATCTGAATTTACTGAACAGCTGGTATTGCTAGAATTAGGGAGGTTGTGAAGCATTAGACTGCCCACAAAATATGACTAATAGTCCATCACAGGTTGTGTTGATCTATTCAAAGTCATAATGTTATGATTTCATGGAGAAGATAAAATGAACCATATGAAACAAAGATGTCTGTTGATTAAGCAATCTGCTCAGATTTATTTTTAATGATAAAAATATACATTTTAGGATTGCTTTAAAATGCAGATATAAATTATTGCTTATGCCTTCTGATTATGGCAGAGCCAAGTTGTACGTAATGGGAGATATTGTGTATAAATTTCTGATATTTCATTATGAAAAATTAACAACTGTGATAACCAATGAAATGTGATAACAGAATTGCTGTTCACATCTTGTTGATTTAAGTTATGACACCAAGAAGAAAGTACTATTAGAAACACATGCTAGTTCATCTTTACTGTTCTTTTTTTGGGGTGGGGTGTGTGTAAAAGAATCTGGCTTTGTTTAAAACTACTTTTGGACTGAGAGATCAAAGCACTATAGATAAAGCAAAGCAATTACAAATTGTTCCTTCAAATCTAGCTAGTTAGTGATGCAAAAATAACTGTAAATAGTTAAAACTGTGAATCCAGATGGTGCCTTATTCCATTGGAAATAACAGAATTTATTGCAAGAAATCTTCTTCCTCATCTAAATTTGCAGGTAGGCTCATGAGAGCAAGAACAATTTCGTGATGGCTCCAGAAGAGGAATTAGTGAGCAATGGAGCACAGTTTAGAGTTAAGATGGAATATTGCTTCACAAGGTTTAAGGTAAGCCTACAACCAAATGCATCTAATTTCTCCCTTTCCCTGAGAAACTCTGTCCAATCTAACCATCCCACTTTCTTTCCTGCCCTATCATTTTGAAACCATCTTACTTCCCTCAGAAATATCTGTTTTTTCCTACTTAGAATTATTGAGTTAGAATTAGACCAGTACAAGATTCCAAATAAATCACCCAGGACAGTTTACTATTACATATCTCCTTAAATGTATCCACTGAAAGGAACTCAGTGTCTCTGATTCACTGTCAAACTGTTTTTTACTCTTATGAAGCTTTTTTTCCTCACATTCACTGTAACCTGTCCTCTTTGATTTAAATCCTTTATTGTATGCCCTTCACTCTGGAACAAAATAGAATGGTTTTTAACCTTTTTGTGTAACTCTCAGTTATTTTAAGAGAGCTATTATATCTCCTCTTTGGTGCTTTTTCTAAAGGATAACCAGTTCCTTCAATTGCTCTTCAGAGTTTCTAAAACCCTAATCGTTTTGATTGTCCTTTTCTAAAACACTTTGAATTTCTCGTTTTTTTTTCTATAAATATACTGCCCAGGAGTACATGGGCAGAATAAAGAATTATTACTTCTGTTGTTGCAACCTCAAATGCATTTAGCCATATTACATTGTGAGTCTGTATTCACATTGCATTTAAAAACATCTTTTCTTACAAATAAGATTATTAAACAAGGTTAGCCCTATTTCTTTTCTTATACCTGTGTATTTGATTTTTGTTTCCTAAGCACTTTGTACTTTGTATATTTTCATCCAACCAGTCTAATCTATTGGAATTGTATGCTTTAAATATTTTCCAAGATATTAACTTTTTTCTGTTTGTGTTCAAGTCAATCTTGACTCCTGGTGACTACATGGACAAGGCCACGCAATTTTCTTTGCAGTCTTTCTACCATTGCTTTCCTCCTAGGGCTGAGAAGAAGTGACAGGCACAGGGCCATCCAGTTGGCTTTTGTGAATACAGTAAGGCAGAATTAAAACACACAGTTTCCTGGTTTCTAATTTAGTGCCTTTAACCACTGCTCAAAACTGACTCCCCCTCTTAGCTATACCACCCAATTTTTCATCATTTACAGATTTGCATTCTCTCCATTTCTTCATCCAAATTATAAATGGAAACATTCAAGAGTAGAAGATCAGGAGCACATAAATTTTTTATTAGAGAAGACTGAGCCAAAATAACTCTAACCTTTTTTTGTTATCTATAAGCATTTTGCCATGTGTACAGTACTGCTGAAATACATGTAGCCCTCAACTTACAATCACAATGGAGCCCAAAATTTCTGTTGCTAAGTGAGACAGTTGTTAAGTAAATCACTGCAGTTGTTAAGTTAGTAACATGGTTGTTAAGTGAATCTGGATTCACCATTGAATTTGCTTGTCAGAAGGTTGCAGAAGGTGAATACATGATCCCGGGACTGCGACCATCATAAATATGAGTCAATTGCCAAGCATCTGAATTTTGGTCATGTGACCATAAGAATGCTGCAATGGTTGTAAGTGTGGAAAACAGTCATAAGTCACTTTTTTCAGTGCCATTGTAACTTTGAACAGTCACTAAATGAACTATTGTAAGTCAAGGGCTATCTGTATAGATTCTTTTCCTCGTATATTTAATACATCTAAAAAAAAGTCATTGTGGTCTTAGTACCCTTCACTAACCTCAGTACATACTGAACCTTCACTTTCCCGACACAAGTTCTACAATTTTACACTCTCTTTGTGTATCGTTTGTTTGC
The DNA here is from genome assembly GCF_964194415.1 of Vipera berus. NCBI lineage: Eukaryota > Metazoa > Chordata > Lepidosauria > Squamata > Viperidae > Vipera > Vipera berus. The sequence continues at coordinate 317,855,637 of NC_138202.1, forward strand.
ATACAATGCATAGTAAACTTTCTGCAAAGTTGCTATTACTTCCACTTTCTCAGTTAAATATTTCCTTTAGGTTACTATAAAGAATAATTTTTATTATTTAAGTTAAGTTTAAGTCCTTGAAAAATCACAGTGTAGCTAGGAACCACAAGAAATTCAAAGCATTTTACTGTCATACCTTAAAAATCCTTTTTCTAAACAGGTCTTACCAGTTATGTCCTTAGAGGAGTTATGCATGAACTATGAAGTTAGAAGGAGCAACCCAAAGCCATATAGCTAGAAGGGAGCATTTTAACTGTCCCCAAAAGATGGTTGTCAAACTTTGGTTTGTACACAACCCATGAAGGGGAACACACCATCTCATTTTTGTAACTGGTTATAATTTCAAACTTTTTCCTGATGTTCAACTGGAATCTGCCTTTCTATAATTTAAGACCATTTTTTGTGTCCTGCATTCTAGAGCAATAGAGAACAATCTTTTTCTGTATAGAATATTTTCAGGAAATTGAAGAAGTTCTATTATACCCCCTGAATTGTCCGAAGCATACCCAGGTCCCTTAATCTTTCTCTTGAAACACAATGTTGAGTCCCACTATCATCCTTTTTTTAAAAAAAAAATCTGCTTTAAAGTCTGTTTCTACATTTTAAAATGTAGTATTCTGAACTTGATATAGAACTCCAGGTATGACAATAGAAGGCAATGGTCCTTTTTATGCATACTATTAGCACCCCTAATCCTATATCTATATATTTGATTTTTTTCTAAGTAAAATATTATGTATTTGCCTCTGTTAAACTTTTATCCCTTTTCCATAGTGTATCAAGATTTCAAATTTTGTGGTGTTTTAGAACAAGGATGGTCAATCCACAAGATGCATATGGCACTACAGCACCCACAGATTAACCCATCAAATTCTATAAGCAAATAAATTCACTCAGTCTCATTCCCATCCTAACTCCTCCAGAACCTTCATGCTTTATAATAACATCAGAGTAGTAGCAACTAAAGGGACGCGGTGGCTCAGTGGGTTAGGACGCTGAGCTTGTCGATCAGAAGGTCGGCAGTTTGGCGGGTCGAATCCCGAGTGCTGCGTAACAGAATGAGCGCCTGTTACTTGTCCCAGCTTCTGTCAACCTAGCAGTTCGAAAGCACGTAAAAATGCAAGTAGAAAAATAGGGACCACTCCGGTGGGAAGGTAACAGCGTTCTGTGTGCCTTTGGCGTCCAGTCATGCCAGCCACATGACCACAGAGACGTCCTCGGACAAACGCTGGCTCTTCGGCTTTGAAACGGAGATGAGCACTGGCCCCTAGAGTCGGAAACAACTAGCACGCATGTGCGGGGGAACCTTTACCTTTACTAGCAACTAGCTTTCTGTAACCTTTATTAAAGCTGAATTTTGGCTCCCAAGCTTTCACACTTTGCCTTCTCCTGTTTTGGCTATTTATCTATTTCATTCAACTTTGTGTCACAGTGTAAGCATTCCTTCCACTTCTTTATCCAAGTAATTAACAAAAACACTGATAACTACTAGATTCAGTGGCAAATTCTGTAGCACAAACATTTGTGTTTGATGAGGCACTGTGAATGAGCTGTTTTTGAGCATGATTTTCGAGCCAGTTTGGATCATCTCCATATACTCTTTAATTAGCCTGCTAATCTGAAAATCACAAACTATTAAATTAAATGCTGTGCTGATGTTTCAATATACGTATTATGCCCACAAGGTCAAAAAAAGGTTACCCTTAATGAAATAAAATTAGTCTGACTGTCTCTACTCTTCCTCTTTTGATCTGACTGATAACAGCAACAGCAGCATTTAAGTAGTACTACTCAAGAGCTACATGTGGTTTTATAATAACCAAAATCCCTTTACTCCACTTCACAGAAAATGGAAATCTCTAGAATGCTTATTTGTACAGGAGTTTTGGAACAGTGCTTTGGTATCTGGTATCTAACTGCCAAATTAATATGGCCATGTTGCCAACAATACATTCCATCTTGGGCATTGCAGAAAATTTAAATTGTGAATATATTTAAGCATTGCAACTTAATATTGCTTTCAGATCGGCTCTGTCAGTTTCTAACCTCATAGCAAAATCTGTATGGGAGCTGAGTCAATTTATTTCAGATTCAACTTCAGTGTATTTGAATTGCAACTAAATTGTTTCTTTTTTTCATATGAAATGCTGCATATCTACAGAGTTTACGTGAGGTCTGTTTTTTTTTTCTTGGCAAGAAGACTTGACCCAATGTACCTTCTGGTTCAGGCCAGCCATTGCTCTTTGTCTTTAACTATAGAACTTCAGTAGGCTTGTCTCCTTTAATCCAGCCCTTCCCACATTTCCATTATTGAATTGACAAAGCCACAACCATGATTTATAACAGTGCAAGAAATTTTTTTTAAAAAATTTCTTTCAGAGTTTTACAGCTAGAAAAGTATGAAACCATTTACCGGTTGAGCTCCGGATGGCTCCCGACCTTCGCTCCTTCCGACGCGACCTAAAAACCTATCTGTTTGAGCAATCCGGTCTGGTCTGACGGGTTCTGCTGTAATTATTGTTTTAATGTAACTTATCTTCTGCATTTGGGCATTAGGGTTTAATTTGTTTTCAATTTCTGTATTTGTGCATTTTGATATTTATGTCACTGTTCACCGCCCTGAGTCCTTAGGGAGAAGGGCGGTATACAAATCAAATAAATAAATAAATAAATAAATAAATAAATAAATAAATAAATAAATAAATGTAACATTTGCATGTTGTACATGTAGGTAGCATGCAGAACAAATGAAAAAAAAACAACTCTTCAGTTCCTCCTTTTTCTCGCTTAACTGGCTTAAATAGGTTAGAATGCAGTAAATCAATAAATCATTTTGTGACTCTAACTGGTCTTCTGTGCAGAGGGCTAACATGAGGTATGATGACTAGTGCATAGCAGGGGTATGAGGAAACACACAGTAAGACATTAACTTTTGCCTGACCTGCAAAGGATTCTTTTTTTCTGAAGTCGTTATCTGTATGCCTATCACTATATATATATGGCTATTACTAAATTTCTCTTAGAGTTAATCAAGTGCTTCCAATAAACATCGCTGGCAATCTTATATGGCTAGCAGAGCATGGATCTTCAGATCCTCTTTCCCTAGAGGATTCTGTGTAGAAGAAACGTAATTCCTCAAAGCTCGATTCTTCTCCATCTTCAGTGATCTTCTGTCAGCCAGGAATCTGCAGATCTTCAAACTAGTGTTTCTTCACCTAAAACTCAACTTTGTTTGGCAGCCATTTTCTTCCTCTTTGGGCTTCCGATTCCTGCAACAGTGGCTAGGGAGATAGAACTCTTGTGGGCTGGACTTTTTTTTGGGGGGGGGGGGAAAGAAGATAAGCAATTGAGGAAAGTGCATAATTTTGCCAGCAATCTGTGAAATCTTGGAAAGATGAGAGTTAACATCTATTTCTGTCTCATCCCAGAGCCAAGCACCCTAGAACATATTACAGAGCTCTCACAGCTAGTTTAAAAACATCTTCCAAAGTTGCCTGCTTCCAAGACAGACAATGGTGCAAAGCCGTTTTCCAAACACTAGAAAGAGTGCAGAGGAGAGAACAAAGGTGATTAGGGATGAAGGTTAAAACATATGAAGAACAGTTGTAGGAATTGGATATGTCTAGTTTAGTGAAAAAGAAGGACTTGGGCAATATGATAGCAGTGTTCCAATATCTAAGGGGCTGCCATAAAGAAGAAGGGGGGGTCAACTAGTTCTTGAAAGCACCTGAAGGCAGGACAAGAAGCAATGGGTGGAAAGTAATCAAGGAGAGAACTAACCTAGAACTAAGATGAAATTTTCTGACAGAACAATTAATCAGTGGAATGACTTGCTTCCAGAAGTTCTGGGTGCTCCAACACTGGAGGTTTTTAAGAAAAGATTTGGACAACCGATTGTCTGAAATGACATAGAGTTTCATGGTTGAGCAGGGAGTTGGAGTAGAAGATCTCTTCCAACTCTGTTATTCTGTTATTCTATCATTTGCTACAAAATAGGGTTTTCTGCATAGAAGAATTTTTTTTAAATTCCCTTTTAGCCCCACTAAACCATGTTACTTATTAATGGGTATAGCCACCCACTTTAACTCTGGGAAAAGCCACATATTCTGGGACTCACTAAAAATAGCTTCATAGCTGATGGTTCCTGCAGCATGCCTTCTCTGCCAGATCTAATGGGGTGGGCTAATGTTACCAGGGACAGATGGGCCCTAAAGTAGCCTGGTCCCATGCCATAAAGGCTTTTAAATGTTAAAACAAGCATCTTGAATTGGACCTGGAAGCAAATTGGCAACTACTGCAGCTTGGGGAACACAGGTGTAACATGTGCTTTTCTAGGAGTGTGCATAATTGTCTGTGCTGCTGCTTTTCAGGTAACTTCAAGGGCAGCCCCATGTAGAGTGCATTGTAATAGTCCAATTTCCATGAGTAACTACAAGTGAATAAATATAGGAGATATGGAAAATATATATTGGAAGATATAAGAGATTGATATTTCCATGGCAAAGGTATTTCAGTATCCATATGCTTGAAATTCTTCACTTTTAAGAGGGCTCAGAGTGTGACAGTCGTATATTGCCCATGACTATCTAACGTCCTATCATGAATGTATCCAACCAGTATTTTATTTAAGTAATTAAGTAATTAAAATTTCGAGGCTGCCTGAGTTCTTGATTTGAGTGGCTTAAAAACAAGAAATACCTATAAAAAGAAGAACCCAGTGGACCAGAATAACTACCAGATCTTAAATAAAGTTCAACTATCTAGAAGGAGCTACACAACCACCTTACTGCAAAGCTTGGGAGGAAAAGCAGGTTCTGAATAATTTACAGAGTGCTTTAAGCTGAGAACCATACAGAATTCTGGAGGGGCTCTCATTCCAGGGGACAGGTGCAAAAACCAAAAGGGCATCATTCCTGAATCTCAGAAGATGACTTTGTTTGATAGATGGTACCCAGAAGACAGATCTTTAACTGGAAAGTAGAAGCTAATTATTGGAAAGATAAAATAGGTGCACATAACTTTCTTTTACGTAGTATTTTTCAATAAGAAAAGAGGGGAAGAATTGGATGAAAACCTAAAACAATAAGAACTATGAGAAGGAGAAATGGAAGTTTAGTGGCTGATAAACCAAGGTGAATTTAGACAGCTGTTGAAAGTTGCAGTTGAGCTGTATGTTTTTTGTGCAAAGATGAAGAGTACCTGGAGAGTGCAACTGCCAGATCAAGACAAAGAAAGAATACTAATATAATAAGCATAATTACCCATTCTTATCTCAAAGTAGGAAGTAGAAGTATAGCATAGGAATAGCAACATTCCTATTTAGCCAACACTTCAAACTAGGAGGTAGACTCTACCAAGAGCAGGAAGCTTTATTTTGCTAGTGGAGAAAGAAGTGATTCAAAATTTATTTATTTATTTATTTATTTAATTAAATTTTTATACCGCCCTTCTCCCGAAGGACTCAGGGCGGTGAACAGGGCATATCTTAAAACTACAAAAGTACAAAAGTTAAAAAAGAATTAAATTATTGCCCACAATAAAAACAATAAAATATATATATAAATATTAAAACCCTAAGTAATTCCCCATCAGGCCAGGCCAGCTTGTTCAAATAAATGGGTCTTTAACCCGCGCCGGAAGGAGCGGAGATCCGGTGCCATCCGGAGCTCAACCGGCAGCTGATTCCACAAAGCCGGAGCGCCCACAGAGAAGGCCCTCCCCCTGGGGGCCACCAGTCGACATTCTCTGACTGGAGGCACCCTGAGGAGGCCCTCTCTGTGGGAACGCACGGGGCGGAGGGGAGTCGACGCCGGCAGCAGGTGGTCCCCGAGGTATTCCGGACCCATGCCATGTAAGGACTTAAAAACCATCACTAAGACCTTGAACCTCACCCGGAAGACAACTGGTAACCAATGCAGCTCGCGGAGCAAAGGTGTAACATGGGAGTACCGGGAAACTCCCAAGACAACTCTCGCGGCCGCATTCTGTACCAGTTGGAGCCTCCGAGTGGTCTTCAAGGGAAGCCCCATGTAGAGAGCATTGCAATAGTCAAGACGAGAGGTCACGAGCGCATGAGTGACCGTACACAGGGCATCCCGGTCTAGATAGGGCCGCAACTGCCGCACCAGGCGAACCTGTGCGAAAGCCCCCCTGGTCACGGCTACTACATGATCTTCTAAGGTAAGCCGTGCATCCAGGAGGACTCCCAAGTTGCGAGCCCTATCTACGGGGGGTAAAAACTCACCCCCCATAGAAAGTGATGGAACGTTTTGAATGTCCCGGGATGCCGGAATGTACAGCCACTCAGTCTTGTCAGGGTTGAGTTGAAGTCTGTTCCTCCCCATCCAGACCCGAACCGCCTCCAGGCAACGGGACATCACAGTGAGGGCATCACTGGGGTGGTTTGGGGTTGAAATGAAAAGTTGGGTATCATCAGCATATTGATGATACCCAACTCCAAAACCACGAATGATCTCACCCAGTGGTTTCATGTAGATGTTGAACAGGAGAGGCGAGAGAACCGAACCCTGAGGAACTCCACAAACAAGAGACCTAGGGGCCGATCTCTGCCCCCCTGCCAACACCGACTGCGAACGTCCCAGGAGATAGGAGGAGAACCACTGAAGAACTGTGCCTCCCACTCCCAATCCCCTGAGACGCCGCAGCAGGATACCATGGTCGATGGTATCGAAAGCCGCCGAGAGGTCTAATAGGACCAGGACAGAGGAATATCCCCTATCCCGGGCCCTCCAGAGATCATTCACCAGAGCGACCAATGCCGTCTCCGTGCTGTACCCGGGCCTGAAACCCGATTGGTACGGGTCTAGATAATCCGCTTCATCCAGGACCAGAGGGAGCTGATGCGCCACCACACTCTCAACAACCTTCGCAAGAAAGCGAAGGTTGGAGACTGGACGAAAGTTGTTCAAGACAGCTGGGTCCAAGGCAGGCTTCTTGAGGAGAGGTCTCACCACCGCCTCCTTCAAGACGGTGGGGAAATTACCCTCACTCAAGGAAGCAGATATCACCGCCTGGAACCAGCCTCGTGTCCTCTCCCTGGCTGCATAAACCAGCCAGGAAGGGCACGGATCCAATAAACATGTGGTGGAGCTCAACCTCCCCATAATCCTGTCCACTTCATCAGGGGTCACAGAATCAAACTCTTCCCAGATAACATTGACAAGACCGCCCGTGTCCTGATCGTCAGACTCTGCCCAGCTGGAGTCCAAACCGGTCCGAATCCGAGCGATTTTATCCGACAGATGTTGACCAAACTCCTCGGCACGACCCTGCAAGGGATCCTCCCTCACCTCCTGATTAAGGAGGGAGCGAGTCACCCTAAACAGGGCGGCCGGGCGATTATCTGCGGACGCGATGAGGGCAGAGAAGTAATTACACCTCGCTGCCCTCATCGCTGCGAGATAAGACCTAATATAGGTTCTTAACCGCAACCGGTCGGATTCGGATCGGCTGGACCTCCAGCAGCTCTCTAGGCCCCGTTTCCGACGCTTCATCTCCCGGAGCTCCGCGGAGAACCATGGAGCTCGATGGGATCTGCACCGGGTCAGGGGCCGCAGGGGTACAACTCGGTCCAGTGCCTCAGTGGCTGCCCTTTCCCAGGCTTCCACTAAGGCATCCGCCGAGCTGTGAGCGACGGAGGCAGGTGGGGATCCCAGCGCTGCCTGGAACCCGAGAGGGTCCATTAAGCGTCTGGGGCGGTACCATCTAGTTGGTTCCACATCCCCACGGTGGGGGGTGGCAAGACGGAAGACCAGCCGCAGGAGGTGATGATCGGTCCATGACAGGGGCATAATAAATGGAGAGCCCCCACCAAGATCATCCAACCACCGTCCAGATAAAAAAGCCAAGTCAAGGGTGTGGCCTCCCTCATGAGTTGGTTCAGAAATTACCTGCGTCAGGTCCATGGCCATCATGGAAGCCATGAACTCCCGGGCTAACTCAGATGACCCTCCCAGGGATGGCAGATTGAAGTCACCCAAAACTAGAAGTTTGGGGAACTCAATCACCAAACCGGAGAGGACATCGAGTAGTACGGGCAGGGCTGCCGCTGTGTGACTAGGCGAAACGTACACCAGCAGCAAGCCCAACTGCGCCCCCGAACCAAACCTCAAAAAGAGAGACTCACACCCGACTATCTGAAGAACGGTGGTCTCCCGCGGACATAAGGTCTCCCTAATAGCAACCGCCACTCCCCCGCCCCTACCTTGAGCCCGAGGCCGGTGTAACGCTCGGAAACCTGGTGGGCAAATGTCAACCAAAGGGACCCCACCCTCTGGACCCAACCAGGTCTCGGTGATACAAGCCAGGTCCGCATGCTCACCCTCCACCAGATCCCGCACAAGGGGAGCCTTATTAACCACGGACCTGGCATTCAGGTACACCAGCCGGAGCTCAGGAGGCTGCACATCTTCGCTCCCAATGTCTCCCAACTCAAGCTGTTGCTAATTACTACTGTACAGTTAGTTCTCACTTAATAACCAGTTGCTTAGTGACCTTTTGAAATCACAACAAAAGCTACTTATGAACCAGTCCCAGAGTTCTGATGCCTCACCCACCCACCCACCCCCACACACAAACACCCCACATACACACCAAGTGTCATGGTTCTGACAGACAGACAAATAAAGCAGAACTCCGAGGCTTGGAAATTCTTGAAAGAACATGTTTATGCTCATTGTTAAAGTTGACACCAAGTGTCACATGACTGCATTTTGAGCCGGTAATTGGCTTTCAGGCCCAAAGAACCAAGAACAACATGTAGAGTTACTTCTGAATAGTTTCTTTATTGCTTGCTTAGAGACAGAAATTATCCCAAACAACCATCTGCATAACTATTAGATTTATTCTATGATTTCTAGGGGAGGTCTGCCTTTGTCCTCTCCCTGCAAGCCAAAGGTTCCAAACTCCGCTATCTTTTTGCTGTCTGGGATAGAGCCCTCCATCTTGCTCCTCCAGACTACATGCCACCACATGGGCTCACCTTTATGGTCAGTTGCAGAATTTGGCAGTCATTTGACCACAATTTATAAATTTATTTTTTTACTTCCCAGCCTTTTCAGCCACTTTCAGGTGATAAAACCCCAAAGAAATACATGGATTTGCTTAATGATTATGGCATTTGCTTAATGACTGTGGTGTTTGCTTAATGACCACTACAAAAAAAGTTATAAAATTGGGTCCAGACAGGTGGGTACCTCAACTTATGACTGTCATGACTTATGATGTGTCAAATTTCCGATGTATGTTATTGCTTGACATGATGAACATCTGGCCTTCATTATGGCCATCAGTTGAGGACTACCTCTATATTGTAGCTATTAACAGTAAAGAAGACACTAGAACAGCAGAAAAGAGTGCCACCTGGAATCAACCTGTGGTGCTTCACTTTTCTGAATAAAGAGAGAAAAACAACAACAACCAGGATGTGCTATGTCTAAGATCAAATTTCTGAGAACCCACAGGAAGCATAAGTTGTAGGGGAAATAAGGAACTCTCAGTGCAAATCAGCAACCATGATGTGAAATATTGGGAGGCAGGAAAAAATAGCATGGTTTTCTCTTCATCATAGCAATCTTCCTGGTAATTGCTAGCTTCCAAAAGTTGTGATAAATGTTATGCTACTGGCTCCAGCTATGGCATCAAGAGACAGTTGACAACTGGATAACAGAGTATAGGTGTCCGCATGGGACTCGAAAGCAGAGTATGTGATGACAGGGACAATAGATCTCTTGGTACTAAATCTCTGTGCCCCTTCCTCTGAGGACTGTCTTTCAAGCTGAAAGGCAGATTGTGTAGGAGAAAAATGTGAGGAAAGAAATGAAAGTGCCTGTCTTCCAGAGCATACATTTTAGGGAACATGGAATAACATCCTGAACATCTTGAATTGATTTATTATCACAAGTTGTCTGAGCAAACTACAGTCCTCTTGAGTTTATTCAACCCTCGTGCAACTTTCAATCAAAACAAACTAGGTCGAAGCAAGATGGGCTGTTACTCCGATCAGCTATTACTCTCATTTTCAAATAATAGTCAGTCATTGTACAGGAATGGTTAACACATTTCTCATGGAAAAATAACCTTCTGAGCTTTTGGACCGAGGTAAGGGGCATTTAGTTTCAAATTGTGTTTTCATGATAATAACAGCAAAGTAGGGCCATAGAGACTTTGAGGTTTTGAGGGTTGCATTATTAGGCTAGCAGGGTTAAATCCCCACAAATGCACCCCTACCCCTTCTAGGGGAAGTCTCTTGGTGGTTTATTAGCAGTAAGAACATAGTCAGAACATTTCATTTTCATCTCATTCAGGATATTTTCTGACAGTTGCCTAGAGGATTCTCATCAATGAAATCAAAATGTACAAGGACACATTAGCAAGAACTTAACAGAGGCCTAAGTCAAACAGGAGGGATTTCATCTCAGTCTGAATGATCCAACAGTGCCTTTGATATCATATTTTGTTTCTTATTCAACAGTTATCAAGACTAATAGATTCCCCCATGGACTCTGTGGTACAGTTCAGTCTACAAAGTTTTCTTTAAAAGGGCCAGAATGAATGAAGATGCAATCTTAATACATTTCCTGCAAAACAGGAACAAAATAACTTCAGAAATTCCAGTTCATGCTTTGGAGGTGGGGTGGGGTTAATGGGACTGGGCTAGTGCTCAGTCTGAATTATAGCCAACTCATTGCTTATTCTCTTGCTTCTTGTTCTTCCTATCCATGCTGAAAGACAACCCTCACTTGGTGGTTTCTGCATGGACCAGTTTACCAGTGCCTGCTTTTTTTTCCTTTTAGGGACTGGTCCCTCCTCACTAGGGACGCGGTGGCTCAGTGGGTTAAGACGCTGAGCTTGTCGATCAGAAGGTCGGCAGTTTGGCGGGTCGAATCCCGAGTGCCGCGTAGCAGAGTGAGCGCCTGCTACTCGTCCCAGCTTCTGCCAACCTAGCAGTTCGAAAGCATGTAAAAATGCAAGTAGAAAAATAGGGACCACTCCGGTGGGAAGGTAACAGCGTTCCGTGCGCCTTTGGCGTCCAGTCATGCCGGCCACATGACCACGGAGACGTCCTCGGACAAGCGCTGGCTCTTCGGCTTTGAAACGGAGATGAGCACCGGCCCCTAGAGTCGGAAACGACTAGCACGCATGTGCGGGGGAACCTTTACCTTTACCTTACCCTCCTCACTATTTCCTGACTTCAGTCCTCTTTCCAAATTACCTCCTTGGACATTAACACAGACCTTCTTCCCTTCCCTTCCCTTCCCTTCCCTTCCCCTCCCCTCTCAGTATCATTGTAGCTCTGATGTTATAATAATCAAAGCAATACAGAAAGGATTTATGGAGTCGTTGGCGTTCTCTAAGGTTGATTGTTTGCTTGGGGACAGTTCATTACCTGACATCATCAGTGCTAGTGAGTGTGGAGATTATACAGTATCTTGCCGTACCAGTGTTGGTGAGGTGTGGTTTAGTTGACCCTTGGTGGATGCACTGTCAGATAGTGTCAGATATTATTGCAGCTGAAGAATCACCTGGTCTGAGGGACCAGGAAAGAATCCAAGGAAATCATAGTAGAAACCTATTTTTTGAGGCAAATCCCCCAAACTCATTTCTATCCAAAGCCATATAAACTTTATTAACATCCTCAGTTTTTAAGAAGAGTCATGGCTGGAATGGAGTGAAGTAAGGTCTGAAAACCCAATAGCATTGGAGCTGTGCCCATCCATTTGCCCAATACCAAGAAACTGGTTATAAGGGCAAGGATGTCCACATGGGTGAAGTAAAAGAAAAATCAAGACAGGAACCACAATCATGTGATTGAAGCCCCTGCTACAATGCACTCCACATGTTTTGATTTGATTACATGGTTATGATAGCTCTCTGGACTTTTTGATTCCCCTGAAGACATCCTTGCATAGGAGTATTGAAATCCCTTTTTCTCATTATGGACAACAGAGGTCTGAAAAGAACCATTTTACTTTCATTGCCACCATCATCATCTAGTAACAAAGGCAGAGAAGAATGCTGTGGAACAATATATATCAACACCTCTTTTTCTGATCCCACGAGAGGAGTGGAAGATTTTACTGGGCAGACTGATAAAGCAGAATGTTGGGGTATTATTTTTTTTTGCTGGCTTCCTCAATGACCAATAGGTATGAAGAAGCGAAGGATCCCCAGGCTACAGCTGACCCATTACACTTTTGGAAGTGCTTTTCAGAGCCTTTAATGAGACAGAAGAAGTTAATAACTAAATACATGAGAAAATCACCATAGTAATATTGCTTAAATGTTAGTTCTGGTTCCAGCCACCTTTTGGAGCTTGACTCTTGGCATGAGCAATCCTCTCCGGCTGCAGTCCAACTCCTTATTCACCACAACATTCTTTAACACATTTTTGGCCTCAAAACGTCTGTATACTTTTATTCAGGAATTTCACTGATTTGAGAGGTTCCCATTCTCTGAGATAGTTCAACAGTTGAGGTGCATGGAACAGCTTTTTAATTTTATAAGTTATGTATACAATTTCCAGCCTCATATTCCATGTTTGGGGGGGAAAAGCAGCTCTAGAGTAGGAGCCAAGTAAAAACAATGTACTTCAAATAAAAATATTTTTAAAGTTTTAATAACAATATCCAAACTTTTCTAGTAGCATCTACTGCAATTTATTTCTCCTACAGCAGCAACAGAATCCACAAAAAACTGAGAATGTTCTTATGCTGCTGGTGCTTGCACTGAGAAAAAAATATTTTTCAATTTTTAAAAATAATTCCTTTAGTATATTTATATTGGCATCCCTAGAAGATGGATTTCAATCACCAAAACACAAATATTGGAGGCTTAGTGAACTTGACTTCTTCAGAAAAACTGATGGAGTTTGCAGAATGGGGACATCCTGTGCAATTAGAGGACCACTGATACATTGGGTCCCAATTTGTGGGAAGATTTGTTGAACAACAAGCATTGTGGAGATATTCTCAATGGAGACCTTTTTTAGAAAGTGATAAGCAGTGGTTTGGAAAGATTCCACTGATAATTTTGAAGAAAAATAAAGATGATAAACTGGGAGCTATGTTTATGATCAAGAATCAATAAATGGTACTTGATCCTGAATTGATCAGAGACAATGATTGTAGTGGGTTTATAAAAGAATAGACTGTGGACCTTCTGCGAGTTAAATACAACAATAGATTGTTAATAGATAGTTCTGAAGTTTAGCTTTCATGGTTTGAAGTGTCTATTAACTTTTTTTATAGTAAATTATAGGTCAAATTGGTTGATTGATAACAGATTTTTACAATTGTGATACTTTTTAATGTCATATAGCAATTTTGCAAATATAGATGTAGAAGTTCAGAAACTTCAGATCAGCAGTTTAACCAATAGAAAGGGATCTATAAACCCTGCAGGAGAAAAGTTTTGAATTTATTTTGTACCTGCACCTTTCCCCTTGATACATTTTATTTCAATGAGGCAATCAAGCAGTCTGGATAAGATACGAAGCTCTTTGAAGTACTGGAGCGACCGATAAATAAGGTGAGCAGTTTGAGGGTGGGGATGTTCATTTGGAGTTGTACATAGGCAACAAGCTTATAGTCACAGTGATTTGTTGCTACCTGTAAGTCAGTTTCCTGGGGTTCATAAATCTTCCTTCAAGTAAAATTCAAATACCATCAGTATAGTGATGTATGATTTACCCTTTCACAAAGCAGAAACGCCACACACAACCTTACATAAATTCTCAGTATCCACCCAAACCTGCAACATGCTGGTTGCCTTCCTGTCAATTTACTGCAAAGAAATCATGGCAAGTTGTAAGCCTTGGCTAACTAATGTTCCATTTCATGACCAGAAAGAGTGGTAACTGTCAATGGTGAAATAAAATTGACTTATTGTTTCCAGTTTCAAAAGAGCCAGCAACAAATCTAAAAAACTAGATGTGATCTTTTTCCTCCCTCCCCACCCCCACAGACACCTGCACCCTTCTTATGTTTCACTGAGTCCTGAAAAATAAGTGCATAACTCCAGTCTCCTAATCCATGTGGCTCCAGAGACCACTGTTACATGAGAACTTAAACTGATGGGGCTGGGCGTCACAGGGGCAGCTTAATCTTTTTTAATTCAAATCAACTGAGTCCCATGTGGCGCTAGGATGATACTCTATATGCAGCAATCAGACTGACCTAGACTTCTTGTGCTTTAAATGATTAATGAAACTGCCTCTTCGTTTGTTTCTATGGTGATGTGAAACTCGACCCGCTGGAGGAATCTGCCATTCACACTGAATGAATTGAGAAAGAGGTAGCTGGGGACGTTAAAAGAAAAAGGGGGTTGCTTGACTTAGAACATTTTTAAATGGTTTCTTCATTGCCAAAAAAACTTTTCATCCTGAAAATTATGACTGGGAGCAGCAGAGGAATATCATTTTAAATTAGGATTATGACAGATCAATAGATGAGTCAACAGCTCAGGGGTTACAGAACACCTCTTCTCCTGCTGCAGGCAATAATAGCAGAATAATGACATACAAACTTGTTGTATGTGCCTGTACAAGCAGATGCGCACATACACAAGAATGATCATAAGCAGAGGGTGGGGCTCTGATCATGTGGTCGTGACCACCATCTTGGACTTTTTTTAATACCTCTGAATATGGATAACAAAAATGTGAATTTAATGAATGAATAATAAAGGTAACCTGGAATTTACTAAAGAAAGCATATAATTATAAAATAGGGAAATGCTCTTACCAATAAAGGAGAATATTGGTAGCTCAGGGTTGAAAAGAGGGTTCCTTGGTGATCTCTGAGCTTGCAGACTTTTCATTACCCAAACTAGATAACACCATCAGTGCTGGTAAAGGAGTGGGGTTTGCTCTCAGTTTATATTCTAGTGCAGGCATGTCAAACTTGTGATGTCATGTGACATCACACAATGTTTTGGGACTTTTTCACCATTGCCAGCAATGGGGTGGGTGTGGTTTCGCCGTGACGCATATGGCCCGCAGGCTGGCAGTTTTACATACCTGTGGCTTGCCCTGCCAGTGTTGGTGGGAGTGTTCTTGGAGGTTCTTTGGTTGGGCTGTTTACTGCTAGCTTGTTTGGTAATTCCTTGATTGGGGTATTATTTACTTCTTGATTGTTGGTCTGGGGTTAATCTTGGAGATAATCTATGCTCATCTGGGTGTTGATTGCTGGTGGGAATGTGTTTTGGGTCTCATTGTCACCCTTTTTGAAAATATTATTGCACACCTTTACTGTACATTTCCTCTTCAACTCTTCCTTTTATTTTAAAATTGAATTACTTTGATTGTGCAGTATAAATAACCCCACATTTCTGTAAACTGCATTGTGATATCTTCTCTCTCTTTGTTGAACTTTAGTCAGTAAGCTCCTGGCACTGCAGAAGCTACCACGATGGCACCAAACTGAGGAAACATATGGTGATATCATCACATAAATATCACATCTATGTACTTCTTTCCAAAGTTACAGCATATTTTGTATATTATGTCATTCCATAGACAGCCAGTTTGGTCTAGTAATTAAGGTACCAGGTGTCAACGCTGCTAACATCGAATGTTATTGCTTGACAAGAGATGAAGAAGTAGCCATTTCATATGTTAAACTTGTGTATTGCTTTAAGAGATTGAGTTTAAGGTTGGGAGGGGGGAAGAGGAGGATTGTACTTTCAAGGCCATCTCTAACTAAAGAAGATAAGACCTTGGCGGGTTTCCTAATAGAAGGGAAACTGATTCTTTAAATTAATTGGAGAATATGATTAATGACAAAATTAGAAAGGTGGAGAATTGAGTTTTAATACATTGTGCAAGGGGTGGAGATTTCAGATTCCAGCTTCCTTCGAGCAAGCATTTGCCGGTGTATTAGGCTAATAAAGGACTTTTAAGGTAAACAATGCCTCAGAGTCACTTGAAAAGCCCATACGTTGGAAACTTGACACCAGGGTAGAAAGCAGGAAACCATGAGTTCAGGCCCTGCTTTAGCCATGCTGGGTAACTTTGGGCCACTTCTTACCTTCCCTCGTTTTCCATTTTTGATTTGTTCCTTTTCAGGTGACTTTTTAATGTACAAGAAAAGGGAAATGCCCATGTTTACCTGTGCTGGTTTCCCATTACCTGTTAAGTAAATTATTTTTTAAGTAGAATATAAACTGCACTTCCATTGCACAACCAAATTTAGAGTAGATAGTAGGTCAAGCCAGATGGAAGATATTTAGTTACAAGAACTATGAGTGAGGGCTAAAGACAGTAGTAATGAAATTGAAGCTGCCATGAGCATCTCAGCCTGAATGATTAAATAACAAAAAAAAATGTTTGTGCTTTCTGAATGCCCCGGCATAGTAACATTTTTAAAAAGAGTTATTTATTCTTTAAATAATTATCACAGCCACCCAGTAGGAAAATCTGCAGACTAAAGGGCTCTGCTTGTCTTTGAATGAGGAAAGAAGAAATTTGTCTTGGGAGATCCTCAGTCAAGCAAGTCATGGTTGTCCCAAAGGTGCTTTTCCAAATTCAATTGGCTTTCTTGGATTTTTTTTTCTTGAAAATGTGTTGCTACTCATTCATAAAGCTTCTTCAGTTATGTTGGAACTTTAGTTAGAACTGAAGAAGCTTCTTGGATGAGAAGCAAAACATTTTCAAAGAAAAAAAGCCAAGAAAGTCCAGTTGTCTTTTGGAAAAGTACCTTTTGGAAAGAAGAAATTGTTGAAAGTAAAGACCAGAAATGGTTGAGAACTTCAGATGCCTGCAGACAATGCTGCTGAAAAGCATGGAGGCCTCTGAAGATAAGCCCATAGATTAGTTGATGGTTAAGAGTATCTGCTTATTAGATTAAACAGGGTCTCTCCTTACCTTCCTTTCTCCAGTTTTCTTCTCCCCCCACCTTTTTTTTATTCCATCCCTTCCCAGGGTAGTTATGCCTTCATTATCTCTCTCCTGTTTTTTTCCCCTTCCTCTTCGTTCTCCTTCTTTGCTGTTTCTATTGGAAGAAGGGAGGGAAATTTGTTGTGTGTGGGTATTTATATGTGAGAGAGTTGTCTATGTATGTGTGGAAGAGAATAGCCTGTAAAGATGGGGAAATCAATTAAAGTAATTCAACAAGTTGGTTCCCTTGTTTTTTTTTAATCCCATTTATATCCCGCCCTTCTCCGAAGACTCAGGGCAGCTTACAATCTAAAGCACAAATCAATGTGCTTAGCAATAGCCTTCATTCTATGTATATGCCTGCTTATTAGGGCTTTCACACACACCCCCAAGCGGCATTATTACAAAGTCAGCTTATTGCCCTCAACAATCTGGGTCCTCATTTAACCTACCTCGGAAGGATGGAAGGCTGAGTCAACCTTGAGCCTGGTGGGATGCGAACCTGCACTAATTGCAGGCAGCTGGTGTTACTTAAGGAGGCATTAGCCCACTGCTCCACCAAGGCTCTTTTATAGACAATTAGTTTGGTAGCCTTTCATTTGATATTTTTTCTTCCCTGCCCTGCCTTTTTTTTGCATTGTGGTTTTTATGTGACACAAGCATATTTTTATTCGGAAGATGACGTTTCCAAGACTAGATTCTCAACCCTAGCCTGACAAGGTAACAAGCAGCATGTCACAGAGGATTTTTGTCATCCTTTCTCTCTCTTGATTCTTCCTTTTGGGGTAGACCTTCATTAGTTCAGAACTTTCATCCTCTGTAATACCTTTGAAAACAAAGCTATTCCATTTTCAGATGGGCTTATATGAAATCACTCTGAAGTGATAATAATAGCGAAACTGAACTTATCCCTTCTGCAATATGAATATCAACAGTTAACTTTTCCATATTATACCAGAGTATTAAATTTTATTTATTTATTTGACTTTTTTAAAAATTCTGCCTTTATCACTTTATAAATAACTCAGGCTGATGAACATACACAATACTTCTCCTATTTTCCCCACAATAACAACTCTGTCAGGTGAGTTGGACCAGTGGTGGGATTCAAATATGTGAACAAATGGTTCTCTGTGTGGATGCCACTTCTGGAAGTCCATTCTGGACTTGGGCAACAAAAAATTAGCTACTGGTTCTGCCGAACTGGTGCAAACTGGCTGAATCCCACCACTGAGTTGGACTGAGCAGAGCTTCTTTTAGAAAGCCATCAGCTATTTTTATTCAAGTTATCTGAGGGACCACCTTTTCCTGCCGGTGTTACATCTATCCATCTCATCAGGTCCAGTAGGAGAGGGCTATTGCGGGACCCACGTGTGAAAGAGATGAGATTTTTCTGCCATGCCACCTTCCCTATGGAATATCATCCTTCTTAGAAATCTCTCAAAATGTGGTGTTTTTCAACAAGCCTGGAGATTTCCTGGTAATGGAGAACCTTGTTAACATCTTCCCTCTCATGGTCTTAATGGGTTTGCAAAATGTTTTAATCCTTGATTTTATTGTACACTATCAGAGTCACATATAGATAATCATATAAATGTGACAAAATAAATTGAAATTGATTACATTTTTGAAACCAGTATTGAAGGAAAACTGCTTTTATTTTCTTTAATCACTTTTCAAATAATATTTTCAACATATCTTAACATTCTTCCTTATTTACACTTACACTTTGAAATGGAATGGATTAATATGTTTAATTAGACAAATATATTCATATTCAATTAACAGGATCACAACAGCGAAATAAAGATGACTCTTTGGGTTTAAAATGCTGAGTAGCTTAATAAATTAGGTTAACTGATTTAACCTGCTTTTTAGTTATTTTTTTTACCAAAAAGTGTTCCAGATTAACCCAACGGCAATTCTTTTTTTAAAAAAAAAACCCATAATGCTGCATGTTTCTAACAACTTTTAGCTTGCTACTAGAAATCAATCTTGGAATGAGCAATAGAGTAAATCAGCCTAACCTCCCAATTTCGTGTAATAACTGAAGAGATATTATCTCTTCTTTCAAAGATTTTATTCTGTGCTCACTTGTGAACCCAGTCCATATCCTATGTTGCTCCTGACAACATCAGTTACAATACTGCTCCAAGATGTTTGGGAAAGACAAGTTACTCTCAGCAAAACAGAGAATCTTAGGCCTCTAGTTTCTGAACCTCCTAATTATAAAATATTGAGAAAGATAGTGCATGGACAGAGAGAGAGAGGGAGGGAGAGGGAGGGAGGCAGAGATGAAGGGAGAATGTAAATATTTAATTTTAGGTAAAGGAAAATAGCAAATGTGTAAATTTGAAGCTTGCTTCCTTTTTTGGTCAATTGATGCTGTTAGTCCCAAAATGTAGGAGCAGAAGTCCAATATCTTAAACTTAATATCAAGTGTAGGAAATCAGGAGTCTGGACAGTTGAAATAAATATATAGATTTATTGCAAGCTTTAGCTCTCTACAAGAATCAGAACTACTAATGGTCAAAACAAATTGATCATAAGAGTCAATGGAATTCAAGGTGGGCTGGACTTAGATTTCTTGTCGGAGTGAAGGGACTTGAATCTGATGACGAGTTTGACCCCTCCCTCAGGCTCAGCCTGATCATCACCTACAATGTACACTTGATAACATTGAAAAACACTGCCTTGCAGTAATTCTCACAATGCCCTGCATCAATTTTATGTCCTGCAGCTACTGTACAAATGGACACAACCAGTTTGACCTTCCCTTTGCTGACCAATAAGAGGACATACAACATACTGTAATCCTTGGCTAGTGTCCTTCCATCCTCTTCTCTTATCTCACCACATTAGTTTATAGTAAGAGCAAAAGAAAATTGCTCTAGTTTTACAAGTTTGGAGTCCAGTGGGGAAACACAGGGCATTCCAACAGTTTTGTGTCACATGGGTAGAGAGGCATGCAACTGGGAGACAAAACAGGAATTGGTGGTTCTTGACAAGAACAATTACGATGTTCCCAGCAGTAAGAAAACTGCCTTCTTCTCATAGCTCAAGAATCTCCTCTCACTAAAAGATAAACTTTGCAATTTGAGATTTTAAGCAGTTCAGCTCAAAAAGAAGTAACAAGGCTTGGCAGCTAGAAATGCTACCAGCATCAGGACTATTGGGAGTGCTACACCAAAACTCCAAGTGGAAATATAGTCTTTTTTTTTAAAGTAGCACTATCAGTCTGCTTGGTGGACAGCTTGTAAGAACTGAGATGTAAAGCTTAGAAACAGCTGATCTAAAAACCAAAGCTCAAATGTGGCCATGCAATACTTGCTACACAAGTTTGCTAACACAGGAGAGAAAATTGATTACGAGCCTGTATTCTTTTTTTTAAAATCTGCAATAAAATAATAAGCAATGCACAAAGAGTAAATTGGACATTTTTGTCAAGGCACAGTGGGGACCTTAAATGTCCTTGCCAAAGCATGGCAAAGCCTTTCCACTGAGGTCTGTGAGATGCTACAAATCCTTCAACAAAACAGCTGGGAACGGGAAACAGTCAGAAAGCTGTAGGATTGGCATGGACTTTGGTGTCAATAGGAAACACCAATTCAGTTATGTGGCCAAGTTAGGGGACTGTTAAAAATGCAGACATATTAACAAGAATGTTAAACATAAAATGAACAAGCTGATCACTCTGCTCAATTTCTGAATGCTGCAAACCTCATTTAGAACACTGCAAGTGTTACAAATCCCATCCCTTAAAGAAAGTTACAATCCTATATTAATTTGTGAGCTGATTGCAGAAAATCTAATCAAATTAAGTGACACATTGAATCCACTATGCAAAGTTACACATAGGATAAGATGTTTGGAGATTGAAGTGTCCCAGGTGCTTGTGTGGGAGCATTCCTGGGACTCGAAATTGGATTAACAGTGCAGGCGTTAAAAGTATAACAGAAAGGTGATTTATTCACAAGAAATGTACTGTAGGAATAGGCAATGGCTAACATCTAAGTAATTAATCCTACCGTAGAATGAGGATAGAATGAAAAAAGTATGTCTTTGAAAAGGAAGGAAGAAGGAAATAGATTCAAATTAGAAAACAATAAAGAGTAGGCAGAGTGATAATGAGAGGATACAGAGTAAATCCTCTACCTTTTACTCTCCCCTTGAGTTCAGTACTGTAAGTCATGAAATGCTGAAAAGTCAATGTCATTGGATAAGGATCTCCAACAAAAGTAAGATCGGAAATGGAAAACAGTGTTCCTAACCATGATGTTTACCTACTGGTAGTTATGGTATACTCAGGTTCTTTAAAAGAATAATGACAAATTTTTGTTTATTTATTCCTGACATGTATTACTTTAAAAATAAGTTGAGGTGGTGAATATATCTAATACTCCTAATACTCCTTCCTCCTTCTATTTTCTGTACAACCACAAACCTGTCAAGTGGTTAAACTGAGAGTGTTTACTGGCCTAAACACACCCAGCCATCTTTCATGCCTAAGGCAGGTCTAGAATTATAGTCTCCTGGTTTGCTCACCTTAATCACTGGCTCTCGATTACCAGCATTATATTTTTACTTCAGCAAATCTTGATTTTCTGTGGGCTTATTTTGACAACATGGCCCTTAACTTGCCAAAAGATAAAAAAAATATTGCTGTTGGCATCAAATATAGTCTTGTCAATAAAGGCACATATATATTGAGATTTCAGTAATATGAACATTAAAAAAAACTTAATTTATGAAAAGACAATCAGTTACAAAAATTTAATCAATCAAGTCTACTAATAATATGTAGGGTCTATACAATTGCAATGGTATTTGTAAAACATAAATGTCTGGGAATAGATCAATTAAAACCAATGGACTTAAACTTTTGTGACCTATCAAAGTATAACTGAGTTCAATGAGTGTTCTTTGAAGTATGACTTAAGCATGGAGACACTTTTACATAGCCATACATAATTTTATGAAGATGAATGCACATTAAATCATGATTCCAAAATGCTATGCCTGATGTGAAAAAGTCCCCTTAGCAAATTGTCTGTCAATTTTCAAAGCCAGGCCCTTTGGAGTTGTAGCTGTGGGAATATCAGTAACATAAAGATTGCTCCTTAAAAGCCAGAATGATTTGTTCTCTACATCTTCATGTATCACATTTAAAAAGAAAGAAAGAAACACTGCTCTGCTATTGTCACTTCTCATAGCTGAATCTTAATACCTATTTTCCCCTCAGTTTCTTGCTGACTGACAGTATCATACTATTTTTCTTCTATGTGTGCAAAATTACCAATATCAGGAGCCAACCTCTCAAATAAAAAAAAATTTAGCAGGGCCCAGCCCTTGATTCTCTGTACGCTTTATGCTATCAGAATCCAAACACTTTTCAGGACTTAAAGCAGAATGATTACAATAGTATTTATTAGCAAGCATATTCCCTTTTCTAGTGGCATCCAGGGGCAGGATAAAAGAGTCAAGATACCAGTCATGGCAACACAGCCAAAGATCTATCTCTTCACACATGCATGGAGATGCCCAGGCTGTGGCCAATTGTATTAAAGTATGCTGGGTAAAATATCCCTGACACTATAAAGAACATTCACATGATACTGCAAGATCAGAATGAAGCACTCCATTGTGTCTGAGGAGATATAAGCAGGGTCAATGTGGTTTGTTCACATTTTGCCAGAGAAGATTTACTAAATAAAATCCCTGCCAGGGGCATAGTTTAGAAACTCTCTCTTGAGCCAGTACAAGAAATCTTGGACATGTTTCCAAGTCAGAGCATTCCAACATGTGAAGGTGAAGCCATGCAACCCCCCCTGTTGTTTTCTCTGTGGCTTCATCCTCATCCAAAGACTCTTAGTCTCTTCTAATGATCCTACAAAGCTTGCAGGATCCAATGTGGGTCGTTCACTGGGACCAGAGGTTTAGTCTTCAGAGCTTTTGGACTCATGCTGGAGCCCATTCTCAGGAACGTCTCTCAAGCAGAGTGTGTGCTTTAGGCTATTCTCTGTGTGGTATGTGCCTGATTGTGTGTGTCAGCTTGGAAAACTAAACCTCGGGTCCCAGTGACCGATCCAGATTGGATCCTGCAACATTAACCTGGGACATGTATATTCGCCTTCATTTGTCTATAAAGTTTATTAACAAAACAGAAGAATTATAGATGTGCTCAGATTTACATTAAGTTGAGAACTTAATATACCCATTGTCTTAATTGAATACATTGCAAGATGTCCCTATCAACTCATTCATAAGAAGAATTTCAAGACAATCTGTTTACCACTGTAAGCATGAGCAAATATGAATGTGTGGATCTCTCAAGTATGTGAAAACTTGAAACAATGCACATCAAGTGGAGATTCTTTTCAGGACAGCACTAGCTTATACAAATGGGTAGGATTTTTAGCTTTTAGACATGACTCCCTTCTGAGGCACGCAAAGTACCCATTTATAATTACCAAAATGTCTAATTGGATTACGATTATCGGAAAGCCATCTGAACCTAACAAACCAGATAATAAGTTCCAGAAGCATGTAGGATCAACACAATTTTACTTGCAAACTCTGTAAAGTTCAAATCAATCCAGTATGAGTTACAGCATAGTATCTGCCCCTTACACACATTCCATACTAAGAGAAGGTCTTCAACCAGACAGCTAAGCCTCCTAAGAAGGAGCAAACAGTTCTCTGAAAATAATGCCCTCTCAGAATATAAAAAGACCCTGCAAAGAGATAAAGGCATAGTAACTTGTTTTGTTATTTTTCTGTTGTTCCCCCCATTTCAGGTGAAACTAACAGTATTCTAAGACAGCGTTTGAGTACAACAAGGTGTTGTCTGAGGTCCATCAACTGACATTAATCCAGACAAGACAAAAAATATTACAAGTGATGTCCATATTGTTAAGGCTATGCAATGTGTGACATGTCTGCCCCATATGCTACCTTTCTTTTGATCTGTGTTTGTAACTATAGGCACATATAGCATCTGTGTCAACAAGTTTTGAAACTAGCAATGATCCTACGGGAACACAGACTTACCATCCGTGTTCTAGGAATGTCATAATTACAATGTTTGTTTGTTTAGGGTATAAATGTATTTAATTATCTTTTAATTTTTGTAACTCTTGTTTTATTCTTGCCCTGTACACCGCCCTGAGTCCTTCGGGAGAAGGGCGGTATAGAAATATTAATAAATTAAATTAAATTAAAATTAAATGAAAGATTTTTATAATTGGGATAGAGAATGGTGATGAACTTCTGCATCAACTATATTTTCTTTTGGTTCATTTCCAAGCTTAAATCAAGATTCCTCTTTTAATGTTTTTTCAGCCTTTCATGGTTGGGAAACTGCATAGAAAGACAGTCATCACATGTGTAATTAATATGACTACTGGCATTGATAATGGAATATTGTCTCCAAAATGTTTTATAGCATCTACCTTAATATTCAGAACAAATTGAAGACTTCTTAAACATCCAGATATAATAATATTACTTGTAGTAGTAGTAGTAGTAGTAGTAGTAGTAGTAGTAGTAATATGACTGATGTATTCTGAGCTGAACAGTCTCTGTTAGAGAGTCAGTGCAGTTTCTATATTTATTTTATTTACACTATAAAATGTACTACCATGTTTCCTCAAAAGTAAGACCTGCCCTGAAAATAAGCCCTAGCTTGATTTTTTTGGGGGTGGGCCTAATATAAGCCCTATCCCAAAAATAAGCCCTAGTTTTGAGGTGAGGTGCACGCCTAAAGATGAAGCTAGAGGAGGGGTGGGGGTGTGGAGCTGCTCCATGCGTCCCGCACCCGTTTACCTTTGCAGGCAGGCCTCCCATGAAGTGACACCTGTCTCGTCTCACCGGCCCACTTCTGCAATGAGTCTCGGACTGCATTTCACCATCAGAGGCCTTCAGGAAATGCTTCTGCAGCTGAGAATGGAGCTCTGGATTCCCCCCAGGTCTGTATTTTGCTGTCAGAGGCTTCCAGAAAGGCCTGTGCAGCTGAGAACTGAGCTACAGTTTCAATCCACAGTTCACTTTTTGGCCGCAGAAACTTTTCTGGAAAGCCTTTGATAGTGAAATGCAGGCCAGGGGTGCCACGTGCGTCAATCTGGAGCTCCATTCTCAGCTGCAGAGGCATTTCCTTCAGCCGCAGAAGAAGTGGGCTGGATGGCTGGAGCTGTTGGTGCCGCTGCCATGGGACTGTGGAAAAGACACTCCCTGAAAATAAGACCTGGTGCCTCTTTTGGAGGCAAAAAAAAAGACCGGCTTCTATTTTTGGGGAAACATGATATATTTGATAAATAAGCTGCTTTGAAAATTCTTTGACATGTAAAACACAAATGTTTACATGATAAAGTTTGGTGGGACTAAATTTTGAATTGAAACCTAAATAACATTAAATAAGATAAAACCACCCTATTCTGTAAGTAGTGGTCATCTTTTCTCTGTAATGAGCTGTGATGATGCAGTGGTTAGAATGCAGTACTGCAGGCTACCTCTGCTGACTGCTGGCTGCCTGCAATTTGGCGGTTTGATTCTGATTGGCTCAAGGTTGACTCAGCCTTTCATTCTTCCAAGATTGGTAAAATGAGGACCCAGATTGTTGGGAGCAATATGCTGACTCTGTAAACCACTTAGAGAGAGCTGTAAAGCACTATGAAGCAGTATATAAGTCTATTGCTATGGACTGCCAGGATAGGACAATTTAATGTGCCATCTAGCTTTTCTTTACCTGCTGGGCCCCATGTTTTAAATTCTGAATACTGCATTTAATAATATTAAAGTATTTTGGTAATCCTGCTTTTTTATAATTGGAAAGAGGACTTAAGACAGATCATGTAATCATTTAAAACAACCTAATCTGTTGTCAATTGAAAAAATGAATTACGCTCATTAAGATGCTCATTAAGATGCTGTCTTTAAACAAAATAAATATTGAAGTGCATATTAAAGTGGCTTTCACTTGATGTGTTTATAGTAATAATAGTAAAGCCATCAGATATATTGTACATTTGTTGGAACTAAAAGTAGAAGAGAAAGTCTTACTCCTAATTAAAATGCATCTGCTGAAAGCAACAGACACCTGGAAAAAACTTTAATAAAGATCTTAATCAAGTTTATATAACAAAGGAAGCTGTTTAGATCAAAGTTACATAATTTAAGGGCCCTCTATATGAATGTTAATATTTGCTAGCCAGGGTGAAAGTCAGGGATTTGAAACTCATTTGAAAGGTGCCCCAATTAGGGAAGTCCACTTAGTTGTACTAGCATTCCAACCCAATTACAAGTTAAGTATTTGTTCTCTTTTTGAATTTTTCAGATAGTTGAATTCTCCAGATCTTGTTATTTCTCTTTTCTATGTGGGTGGTAAAATTTAGGTTACGTACAGAATGTTACTTCAAATGTGAATCTTTATAAAGAGGGCATTTTAGCTTCTATCGTACAAAGTTCTTCTGAGGAGTTCAGATTTCCCAGAAGTAGTTGTGTAAAAATGAAAACTAGGTCCTTGGAGAATATGATGTAGCATACCATTTTGTTTTTCAATAAACTCAAGTAGTCCACAGTTAATAAGTGGTGAACTAAGGCTGAATGAGAACATCAACAAACTTTTAGAAAAATCATTTGTTTTGACTGGCTGAATTTTGGAGGGAGGGCTCTTGCAAGGAAAATCAGCACCAGTGTTTTATATCTCCACTTTTGTGAAAGGATGACATCATGGTTATCACTTAGTACCTAGTGTAAAGTAACATGAACCCTTTTATTGTATTTGAATCACAGCACTGTGGCTCCTTGGACTTCATTACAGATACTATTACTATACACTAATTAGGAAAAGTATTAATTGATGTCTAAGGGATGTTTTTATTTGTCTGAGATATTGATTTCATCCCTACATATAATTTAATTAAATTGTCCTTTATACTTGCCAAATTATATACTTGCCAAATGTCAAGCTATTGCCTATTGTGACTCATTCTCATATGTACTATCCCACAACTGCACCCTTGCAATGCATTCTACATCTGATTGCCTTGGAAGATGATCCAAAATGCAGTGCCCATCCACAAACTGGAAATAGCAATTTTAGCAATGTAACATCAAAGCTCCAGTTGCTTCTGTGGCTATCACTGTGCTTTCAAGTCCTCTTCACAGTACTGGTTATCTCCTGTAAAGCCTTATAGGGCTCAGGTCCTGGATCCTGCAAGCAGGTCTAGGTTTATCCTATGTGTCTTTCCAAGGAGGGGGCCTGTGGTCTTCCCAAGTGCCTGCACCCACTGCTCTGGAACACCTTCTGAGATTTGTAGCATCTTTAACATTTGGATCTTTTGGAAGGCATCTCATTTTATTCAATAATCTGTTCCAATCTGTATTGTGGATTTATTTTCTTATAGAAGAAATATATGGAACATTTTGGATTATAAATCTTGATTGTTAAACATCCTTCAATGGTTCTTTTTTCTCCCTGAACAGAAAGGATCTATTCCTTACTGGACAGAAAAATTTGAATTCTACTTCTATCTGCTTAGGGGAGGTTTAGAAACAGCTAGTTGGTTGGATAACTTTATAAAGGCTACTTACAAAAAAATAAAATAAAATGAATGTTTCATACTCAGCTTTAAATAGTAAAACACCATCTTTAACATCTGTTCCCAGTAGCCTTAGTTTGCCATATCACCAAGAAAATACTGATGAACAACAGAAAGAAATTCTCTCCATGTTGAAATTAATACAAAAAACAATTGCTTTAGCTTGTGATCAAGTTAAAACTAATACAAAGGAGATAAAAGAACAATTTTCTAATTTAAATCTACAAATTCAGAAAACAAGTAAAGAGAAGGAACCAGCAACCCAGAAAATAGAAGGAAAACAAGAAAATTCTGACACAAACATTGACAATCTAAAGGAAGAAACTAATGACCAGATTCAGATAAATGAAAACTCAGAAGACACAACGATAATATTGGACATGGAAAAGACATTTTACAAACCAAGGTTTCAGAACATACTGGATGACAAGGAAGGAGAGCTGAGGGAATGGAAGATAAAGCCATTAACAGAACTGTGGGGAACTGGAGAAGGAGGGAGGCAATTTAATGAATATCTATGGGCTAGTTCTTCCAAAAATACTTTAACTAAATTGTTTTTCTTGTTTCAAATAATACATACAAAAACAGAGGAAGAATTATTTGATGATCCAAATGCACTGACTTGGAAAGTTAGTTGGCAAAGGAAGAAAGATAGAGTAAGATTGAAGGAAACAGAAAATTTGACCTTTTAGAAAGGGTGCTATATTATTAATTAGATATATGAATATGGTTAAGAATAGATTGTTAGAAATAGAAGTATTATTATAACTAGATATCTAGGATTTGTAATCAGAATATTATATCTTGGTATGAAAAAGGAAATAAGAACATGCTAAGAACTTTGAATTAGGGATGCTTTTGGTTGCCCAAATATAATTTGTTTTGAAATTAGAAATGATTGGGATACTTGGAACATGGAAGGAAAACTAAAATTGAAAAAAGCAAAAATAGGATATGGATTAAATAAATGGAAATTGAGTGCAAATGCAATTGATATGCTTTGGTTAGAAAAGATATTTTAAACTGATATTATTGACATTATTAGAAAAATATAACAAATGTTGATATGCAATTGTATATTTAGTAACAACAATAAGAATTGTATTTGCTTAGTGTGGAAAAATGGTTATTACCAGAA
Organism: Vipera berus; assembly: GCF_964194415.1. NCBI lineage: Eukaryota > Metazoa > Chordata > Lepidosauria > Squamata > Viperidae > Vipera > Vipera berus. Next base: position 317,884,306 of record NC_138202.1, read on the forward strand.
GGAGAGAGGATGTACTGGTGGGTATAATATCGGACTTAGTTTGAAGAAGCTTATATGTACCACAGAATTACTAATGGACTCAGTCATCACATTGCCTATTGGGCACTTGTTTGTGAAAATAGAAAATTAATAAAATGTAATCTGTTCCAGAAAATCAAGAGATTTCCTAGAAAGGAGAAAAAAAAGAAGAAGCAAGGTTTTACTCTTTTCCATTGGGAAGGAAGCCAGAGAAAAGCCTGGGTTTCCTCACCATCTCTGGACCTTTCCCTTTCCCTCCCTTTCTGCCACAACACTATGAAGATCGACAGCAGGCTAATTTCATGTATAATATGAGTTTTGCTAGTCTTGTTTTACAAGCACAACAAGAAATATCCTATGGGGCCAGCGGTTGTTCAAAGTGAGTTTGGGAGAAAGTTCTTAAAAATAAACTTATTAAAGATGCTGTTATGTATGGGGATAATAAAATATAGCAGCAGTTCATTGTGACCATCAGGGGGCGCTGTACTGTAACTGGATTGGCTGGTAAGCGCTCGGTGGGAAAACCCAAATAAGGGATTGGCTGTCAATGCACCTGGCCAAGTATATAAGGGGGTACAGGTAACCACCAATACTACCACCAATAAAGAGCTGCCATGCTGAGTCTTTTGTCTGTTGTCTGACCATGTGGCCAAGAACCCACTACACAATAGATGCCCTCTTCCCCTTTAAACCACACCGCTTCACTCCTGTTAGCTCTCTTTTTCGAATATTTACAAGTTATTTAGATGCTGTGTAGAAAATATTTTTATTTTCATAGCAGGTAAGAAATTCATACCAATTTGATAACAAATACATATATTTATGCAAGGGAAATACATACATTTAAACACTACAGACATGAATAACGTAGCAATCGTATAGCCAGGGTTTCACTGGAATAATCTGTTCAAGATTGTGGACAGCAATGCAGGCAGATATTTCAAAACAACGAGGAAAGCATTTTATTTTGTCCTAAGGAAAAAGAGATAAGGAACATATGATGAAGCTTTTAATTTTATCCTTTTAATGTGTAAGAGTATTGTTACATCTTTAGGAAAAGGATTAACAAGTCTTAATAAAATGAATCCAAACTATATAAGCATTATCAAGCACCAGATCAACCAAGCAGCTGACTAGATTTAGGAAAGCAACTTGTTTTTGCAATCTTGTAACCTTGTTTCCCAACTGTGCTTCAGTAATCAAAGCAACCCTGTCTTCCATTTTCCCATTGTATGTCACGTGATGGAGTTAGGAGGAGAGATACTCTGAAATGAGTGAATGGATAGATGGTTGTTAATCATAAAAAGGCAACAGTGTTAGAAAAATCATGCTGCAAACATGGTGTCAGCCAAACTTGTATGCACAAGGACTTGTACATTTATGATACCAAATTCTCTTATAACATGAGATTTGTGGAATATTAAATAAATACAGAAATACATAAATAAATAAATATCTAATATCATTATTAGGCACTCAACAACAGCTGAAATAGAGCAGAGCAGCCACTACTTAGAATAGTGACTTAGTGACAAGGGGGTTGCGTGTTCCCTGGCTTCCATTTTGGCTGACAGAAATTCTGCAAACCTAACTTTGTTAGGACAGTCAGGAAATGCTATCTGGGAAGAGATATTTCAAAGATCAGCGAGAATAAGCCAGTTGACTGAATCCATAGATTCATTCTGGTTCCCTATATCAGCCTCAAGCCAGCACAGTTGATTTTCCTTCATTTTCCCCCTCGGTAGGAGATAGGGAGAAATAATAAAGGATGAACAACTTCTGACAGAATACAAGATGACCCTGAAACTACCATTTCAGCCTGCAGTTGTTAAACAGGTGGAACACACTTTGGGTCCCCCCCCCAGTTATCCACCATGAAGCTTTACAATGGAATTTAGAACACACTTGCATTTTCAGCAGATGATCCTGTGTCAATACAGTGGTGTAAATGTGTACCTTAGAATAAGTCTTAAAAGCACTTGAATTTTTAAACTTTCCTAAAATGTGCATCTGTGGATTGCATCGCTAAAAGCAAGTCTGAGGGATAAAAATGAGTGATGACCCTTTTTGCTATAAACCATGGAGTTCATCTTCCAGCGTTGTTTATAAATATGAGGTGGGTGATTGGCTTAGAAACTGCTGGGCATTTCAAGGCCTCAATTTAGATAACAGGGACACTTTTTTATATAGACATCAATCACTGAGAGAAGAGGCTGTGTGATTAATCAAGCAGTGTTTGGGTTCAGGCCAATATTCTTGTTGTCCTTTGCACTTGAGAGTTGAACAAAGAGGGCTGGAAGAGCTTAAATAGAATGGACTGGGATGACACATTAGAAAAGATCTCCAAACAGAAAATAAGAAAAGGGTGAACTCTTTTTAACCACATCCTCCTCACATGTTACAGGAAAAATAAATAAATCAAAATCTTAGAAACAACTTCAAATGTTCTGTTGATGCAACCCGAAAGGATCTGGGGACACTTCAAAAAATAAGTTTCAGATATGGCCCTAGATTTGCAGGCTATTCCACCCAGCTCCATTCCACCCCATTCTACTTCTTTATTTTCATTAATTAGAGCCTTGGTAGCCTATAAATATTTGTAGTTGGGTGGTCACATGCAAAGGTGTGCACTGGAATGAAGTGGTAATTATTTGGTACAGAAGTCTGGGACACATTTTCAGAGATTAATTCATGAGTTATTTGTATGAAGACTATCAGGAGAGATGAAAGTTGGAGGTCTCTATTAAGCTCTATTTCAATTCTTGTCAAATTAAAAAGGATTTAAATGGGGTATAGAGAAATTCATGAAGGATTTGGCTATTTTATGTGTTGTGTTGTGTTGTGTTGTGTTGTGTTGTGTTGTGTTGTGTTGCATTGCATTGAACCGTTTTCTATCTCTCAAATCACAGGTAGCAGAGTTGAAATACCAGCTGCTGGGGAGTAATTCTTGAAGAAGGTGATGCACATTCACACTCTGCAAACTTCCCGATTGCATCTAGGAGACATTGCATGGTGGACTAGATAGGCTATTGGCCCTCTTCATGGTCTTTCTGTAATATATACTTGTTTAGTTCTAGAAAGTGTCCCATTCCATGTCTTATTTGTTCCTTTTGCATGTTGGAATATCAACAGCAGTCTTCTATTGTCTTCTGAAGTTTTACTGCATAAGCCTCCAGCCTCTGAACAAAGTTGTTGAGATAACTCACTTTACAGAGAATTATGTGGAAGCATGTTTTTTATTATGAAGATCAGACAAAGAAACTTCCTGACCCATTAGAACCTTTGTTTTATCTGCAAATAGTACTCTCATTGAAAGCATACTAATAGCATGTTAAATTAGATAATGCATTAATTGGTTAATAAGCTAAAACAGACCCGAATCCACTAAACAAATGTAATTTATTCTTTGATGTCTCTGGTTTAATGCCTTTAAGATTGTCTAGCACTATTTTTTTCCAGAATAATGTAGAATTTATTAAAATAGTTAAATGTGATGCTGTTTATGGGCGAGTGTGTGTGTGTGAATGTGGTTCCCCCCCAAAATATTCCAAGAGAATGCTCATTCTTCATTACAACTGAGTTAAAGAACCAACTTTGATACAGCCAATATCAAAAAGACTTATTCAGTTTGAAATTAGTATCTTAATATGCTTGAATTTAAAGATTTTAAGTTTTATTAATAGTTACAGGTCTATGTATTTTATTGCTCTGCTTTCTGGCCCATAGGTTATAAAAATGGTTTTGATTTTGATTTGCAGAGCTGGAATGAAATGGCAGCTAAATGAAAGAGACTACTAGACACTTGCCAAAAAGTGGGGATTCACCACCCAAAAAATAAACAGATTTGCATTAAATGAGATATATGGATAGGTAAAGGATTACATAAAAATTACAACTGTAATTTAAATAAGAGGTACTATTTGGGATCCCAAGATTCCACGCAACACTCTTCCAAAGTAGTCACCAAGTTTTAATTTTTAATTGGATAGAGGGAGGAAATTAGGGTTGTTTCTGGATCTGGATCACTCTTAGACTGGGGCATCCGGCAGAGATGTCTTTATTGGCTGTAACCAAATAGTCCCACCAAAGAAAACAAGCTTAAAACAGCAATGCACAAACTGGATAACCAAAGTTTATCAAGCATGCTGTGTGAATCCAGCTTTGTTTATTTATTAATCAGCTATGTACCATACAAATCACACAGTTCATGGCTATTTACATTTGCAAAAGATTTTAAAGCAAAAACAATTAAAACCATCAGTGCAATTTTAGCATAAGAGAAGTAAAAATAGCAACTGTAATCACAATGCACACCAACAGCACCAATCCTGTGCTGGCAATATCAAAAGTATCCCCTTGCTTCGGACCTGCCTCTCTATGATAGAGATCCAATCTACTTTTCTTTCTTGGGTTCCCAAAAGTCAAAGGAGGTTTTCCATCAGGTTTCAGAAGGAAGATGTTTTGTGCTGATTTGGGAGAACTGGCAGAAGCACGTTGTTGTATATTTCTTTTGTTTTTATGTGACTGTAATACTGTTGGGATTTTTTTGTCATTTTGGAGGTGGGTTTATTAATTATTTGGGGAGAGATTTTTATGATACTCATGATTAACAGTCACTCGGAGCCTTCAAGAATAGATAACATACAAATAAAATAAAAACAACAACAACAAATGTTCAAAGCCCTGCAGAATAGTTCAGTTTTGGTGGCTTTCTGAAAAGATGGCAGCGTCTGATCTTTGATATTCCAACAAGTCAGAGATTCCACTAACTGTATCTCTTGATGGCTAGGTTATCCCAACCTTCCAAAACAGAATAAGCAAATTGGAGGTGTCAATCTCTCACAAATGATTACATTTAGGGATGTGAAGGATTGCATGTAATATAATGAAATGAAATACTATTCCATCACGGCCACACTTAGAGGAAACTTTAGCTCTGCTCATTTGCTGCATTTGCAAACTGATCATTCAAATACTGCCAGGTGTTAGTTATTTCAGAAAACAGCTGAAGAGAGCTGTCAGCAAGAAACTGGGAAGCTGAAGTGGACTTCTTGAGAAGTGGAAGAGAAAACCAAAATAAATTAGCAGAAGAAACTGGGTATCTCATGTACATGCCCTAGTCATCTACAAACAAGCTGACTTGTAAAGGGCAGAACCACCCATAAGACTGATTATCTCAAGTACTGAATGTCAGTTGGACAAGAACAGCTTTTTACAGTTATTATAAAGGTCATTTCCTACAACCCAAGGGATTCCTAAATTTGGACCATGGGTGTGAAAGAGAAGGAATTCTTCAAGAATCCTTGTTTTGGGTCACTGCCTGCCTTAACTGGCTTGCTGTATTTAAAATCAGAATATTTAGCTCAATATTGAAAACTGTATAATTTTCTCCCTAGTATAGTCATAAGGAGCCTGTAAGCAGGCTACAATGAAGATTTCTGAACCACAATAATTCCAAATTTATGAAATGTGTGTTGTGAATTCAAGAAATAAGCACCACACTAAAATTTGCATCACAATGTTACCTACAAGTATAGAATTGATGGAGTTTGCATCATGATGTACGTTTACTCATTTCTCCCATTGTCTTCATCTATTGCAAATGCTTACATTTTAACCAACAACTCTTTAAACAACTCTTTAAACTCTTTAAACAACTCTTCCCTCTGGTCAGCTGTTTCATCTGAACAGCTGATCAAGACTTTTATTGCTCCTTCTCTCTTTCAAGACAGAAATGATGACCTAGGCAGGTTCCATGAAAACAAGGCTTCTCTGAAAATTCAATTTCTTTTTTAATTGGCCACAAAGGCAGAAAGTGATCTGGGGGGGGGTACATTCTCTAATGACTTTTTTCACTTTGGGAAGGAGAAACCTGAGAAATGGTAGCTTAGTGTGTCATTTGTACCATACATGCACAGCCAAAGTAGGTTTTGATAGAATAACCACTTCCCAAAATGACAAAGCTTGCCTCATCTTCTGCCACTTGTTCATTTTTAACAGGAAAAGACACCAGTCCTGTCCTAGCAGCAAGCATTTGTTCTTCCAGTGAGCTACAAGCCCAAATAAATGGAATGAAACCAATAAAAGGGGGACATAAACAATAATAAACACTGTTAACATTATTTATACATTTGCTGTATATATATATTGCTTCAACAGAGCTGTTTTGCAGGCTTACAGTAGTTAATTAACTACAGCAGTAGTTCCTGGATCACTTATCTTTTTATATAGGCATATTGGATTGGTCTGAACATTACTTGATTTCCCTCTTTCCCCTCTGACATTGTTGCTACTCTTCATGTGTATACACTATGTGCATTATCTATGGAGATTCTCAATCATCTAGCTCATGGTTTTCCCATGATTGTCATGTGGTCAGCATGAAAATACAGAACGCATTTTCAAAGTACATGAAAGTATAGAATCTGCAGTAATTTATTTTTTCCCAATGTTATGCTTACCTTTTATCAAAACAGTATAATGAATCAATTTTTACAACAATATAAAAAATAAAAACAGAACAGCGGGAAAATTTGGAGGGGGAGGGGGAAGGGGAGGGGAAGGAGAGGGGGAGAAGTAGAAGGAGGAAGAGGAGGAAAAGAAGGAGGAGGAGAAGGGGAAGAAGTAAGATGTGGGGCTATCATGATGTGTGTAATTTTTTTGTTCGTAGTGCATCCTTTTGGTAGCATGCTGACAGCTTCACTTAACAAATGCTACAAAAGATAAAGAAGAATACAGGATTTTATCTTTTGCTATTAATCCTAGGTCCCTGGTAACTTCTATTTCTTCCCACAAATGTAGAGGAATATGAATGACTTCACAGAGGCCATTCTGAGTTGTGAGACAACGAAGCGTAATCTGGGCAGAACACCTGCTTTCCCCTTCCTTTTGGAAGAAAGACAGGTCACTAGAGATTTTTGACGTCTTTGAAGACACAGGTAACATTAGAACTCAGAGCATACAACAGATCTTTAGCTCCAAGGGTCTTCCGTTTATACCTCCACTCCCTCTTTTAATGTGCAATTTCTTCCTATGAAGGCCTTTCTTAGAACAGTTCCCATCACATAGCTGTAAAAGGACATTTGCCTCTGCCTGACCTTGAATTAGGAGAGAAGTAGGTGGTGCGAATCTTCCCCCAATGCCACCAATCCCCTACATCAAGTTTGTACCATGCATTTTTTTTATGGGCTAAGACAAGGGCTGCACTGCACTCTGACAAGAGCAGGGATTAATATATGTTTGAATGCAATTACAAGTGACCTTTCTTTGGTCCAGAGCAGCATTTTTCAATTCTGGCAACTTTACGATGTGAGGACTTCAAATGGCAGGCTGGGGAATTCTGGGAATTGAATTCCACACATTGAATTCCGCCAAGTTTGAGAAACGCTGGTCTAGAGACTACATTTCTCCACTGAGTGGCATGGCAGGAGTACACTACAAATTAGATGTGGCTAAAAGCAAGATGCAGCTTGAACCAGATCAAAAGACTGATGCTATTCCAGAAAGTCTGTAGGGAGATGCCTGCAGAACTTTCTGAAGAGCCTTCAGAAGCTACGTTCAGTACCAGAATGTATTACATTACATTGCTTTCTGAGGCTTTAAATCATGGGGAAGAAAGGAAACAATAGCCCAGACAGAAATTGTAGGTCTTCTGGCAAATTGCCCAGCTAGCCACAAAACACTTCCCATTCTTCAGAAGGAGAGAGCAACATGTAAAAACTTTTCTCTATAAAAGCTACCATGAACAAATAAGGTTGAGATAGTTTTTTTCCCACTTGGAGCCAGTCCATTTGGGATTGGACCAGGATAGGACCTTCAATTTTCCCAAGTCATAGCAGCTCACTGAGTAACGTGGGGACAGTCATTATCTTGTGGAAACATTGGTGAAGGAGTGTTTCCACGATCCCATAGAAGGCAGGCAAAATAGAAATCATGTTAGTGAAATAAATAAACAAATTCCTTGCATGTATCTAGACAGATGCCAGGTTCATTCTCACTGGTTCTCTAAAGAGAATGAACATGCATCATCTCATAAACACCAAAACTGTGATAATCTTGATGCCAAGGGAGGTTTTTTCAGTAGCAGCATCTCAGTTATGAAACTATTTTCAAAGCAAAATTTGATTAGTCACGTCTGTGATGGTTTTAGGCAGACAGCCAAGAAATCTTTTGGTCTACTGCAGGGGTGTCAAACTCACTGCATCATGTGACGTGTCACGATGTATCGTGACTTTTTCCCCCTTGCTGGAGCTGAGTTTGGCACGGCTTCCACATGACGCATCTGGCCCACGGGCCAGCAGTTTGACACTCCTGGTCTAGTGGCTAAGGCACCAGGCTGAAAAATAGGAGATCATTGAGTTCAAGTCCTGTCTTAAGCCATGAAGGGCAGCTGGGTGACCTTGGGCCAGTCACTCTCTCTCAGCCCAACTCATCTCACAAGGTTGTTATTGTAGGGAAAAGAGGATGAGGAAGGTATGTTGGATATGTTCTCCACCTTATTTGTAAAAATAATAAAAGTGGGATACAAATAAATAAATAAATATCTCTATTTCCCATTCCAAGTATTCTTTATTTATCTGTTATTTATTTATTTATATCTCAGCTTTATTATTTTTATAATAACTCAAGCTGGCAAACATATCTAATAGTGCTTCCTCCTATGTTCCCCACAAGAAATCTGTGTAGTAGGTTGGACTGAGAGAGAAAGAAAGAGAAACTTAGCTCAAAGTTGTCCAGCAATTTTTCATGCCTAAAATGGGACTAGAACTCACAGTCCCCTGGATTCTAGCCCAGCACCTTAAACACTATCGCCACCGTATTTACAAATTATTTCAGCCCTAAGAAGCGCCTTGTGGTGGTTTACTTTCATAAATATGTATCACAATACCCTAAAGATTGTATACAATTAACAAAACTTTAGAAATTACTTTAAGGATCTCTTTAAAAGGGGAAAATGAGGATTAACGAACCATTAAAAAACCATTAAAAATTGGCAAGCTTAAAATGTCTTGGATGCTTGCCTAAAACCATTGCAGATGTGACCAGTCAAATTTTGCTTTGAAGACAGTTCCAGAATTGAGATGTTGAAAAAACTGAAAAAAACCCCTCCCTTGGCATCAAGAGACAGTCTTGGTCAGAAAAGAAAATCATAACTAGACATGGCTGATCAAAATATCATTGTGATGATGAAGTAGCCAGAAATAGTTGGCACTAATTTTATTATTTTATTTGCCAGTCTGAATCACTATTATTCAGTCTAAAGGTTCAGTGGCGATGCTTCCTCAACAGCTGAAAGCTTTACCTGGTTCCTCTAAGACTACTTAAAATTTGGCAGAGGGAGCAGGGCTGAATTAATGATCTAAAATACAGCATACGTATGTTCCCAGGTATTGAGTATTATAGGAACTTTATCCAGTGTTACATATTCAGAGCACTTGAAAGTTTAATGTTTAAAAAGTGTGATTATAATGCAATTTTATTGTTATTAACTAGAACCTATGTTTCTGGAAATCATTGTTCACATACTGAGTGACTATCAATGTAAAAGATTAATACCATTATGATACATGGAAAACTCCCCTTGTTTAATTAGAAAAGTGATGTTTTAGCTACATCAGAAACACCACTGCAGGTCTGCAAAGATCAATGAAGAAATCACACAAGATGTTAATCTTTCTCTTAAATAGGTTATTCCTGAAATAGAGAATTGTCAAAAGAGCAAGGAAGGGTCTTTTTAGTGCTGGCATCTAATTCAAAAGTTCATCTGCAGGCTAACAAAGAACCCATCAACCTTTTTATCATTTTCAGCTATTTATTCAATCAGGCCATAAATAGCCTTGAAATGGTTCTGGCAACATTTCATTTGAAATTATTGCTTTATGTTGCATATGAAGACTGTTGGAGGTTGAAGCATTGCTTGTGAACTTTCTTGACATAATTTAACACAAGGACGGATCAATGAAGCAGACTTCATAATTATAACAGAAAGCAGATCTATTTACAGGAAATACATTAGAGGGACATGCAAAGTCTAGCACCTAGTTAGCAACTTCTTACCAGAACAGCAGAAGGAAATGATCTGAGATTAGCAATCCGATAGACAATGAGCAGGCTGAGGGATAAGGCCAGAGTAAATTGTTAAATTTTTTATCTACACTCTACTGCTGGTGAGATGGTCATGGGGTGCTGAAAAGTCAGTGACATTGGATTCATGCCTCCAACCAAGGCAAATCTGAAAACATTCTGGAAACTGTAATCAATCTGAAGTACTGTAGAGCAACTAGACTGTTAAATGGGAGAGCAGAATCATACTATGCTTTCCATTGGCTCTGATTATTACTCTGCTTCTAGATCTGATTCAAAAGGTTTATTTTAACATTTTTATTTTGAAGTTCTTTTCAAGAGAACTTCCATGCTATCTGCTCAGACCCAGAGATGATTATTTGAGGTTTTCTCCATGTAAATTTATCTAAGTAATGTAAGGCATTGACTGGTTTCAAGAGAGATGTTGCTCTTGAGTGCAACACTTCCTTTGCACAATGTCCTCTGCAGAAAAACTCTTGGTATTTATATTGCAATTCAATGCCAGATGATTTTTTTTTACAATGCTTCTAGAGAGTTTTAAGTGCTTAGGAGTTTCCAGATTTTTAATCTGCTGCTTATTTTATTTTTGTTTAATATAATTCTACCATTTTTATCCTTTATTGGGGGCTTTAGCTTGCTTTATAAATTTAAACAAAGATCATTGTTCATTATACTGTGTTACCTTTTCTCAATTTAATTGCATAAAATTCAAATAACTTATTGCTGTGTATTTGAAAAATGTAGAAATATAGAATGTAGAATAATTTTTATATTATTTAAACTCCATTCTTGATGCTTTAAAAAAAGATATTATTTATTTTCCTTGTTTTATCAACTTTACTGACCAGAGCATTTTATTCCACTTGATACTTTAGCTTTAATATCTTCAGTCAAATATCAATAAATATTATTTACTGGGTAATTTAATCAGGTACAAAATGCCTGTCTGCAGTGGAAGAACATTGTTCCCAAATAATCTTAATGCAATCATACATACAAGAACAAGAGGTTGACTTCAGGAGGAAGCATTTTGTTAATGCACACAAGATGGCTTGGGGAGTGGAGGGGATAGTCTGAGCCATATGAATGAGTGATGTACAAAATCAAAATTATGCAGGTTCCAATTTCTGGATTCATTTTATAAATGTCCTGATTGACATCCCAGTAGACTAATGTAGCTGTTAGTTGTGGTGTGTAGAGGAGTTTTCCTATTTCATAAACCTGAACCTTTGCTGGAATGTGCTTACCTGCTGAATTCCTTACTTTCAATATTTTGTGGTGTAGTTTGCAATTAAAAAAAACTATGCACAAAATGCTTCTTTTAAGAGAAAAGTGAATTTCTTTATAAAAAATTGGTTAACTAAATGCACTTGAAAAGTTCACAAACCTGAACTGGAGCATGATAGCTTCTTCCTATTGTCTCTTCTCAGCAACTAGTATTTAAGACATACTGCTTATTCAGGAGATGTAATCAGTGATCAGAATTATCACTTTGCCTTTCCCCCCCCCCCGCACCTTTTCTATCATTTTAATGTGAGTTCAAGATGCAGTGACCAGAATTGAACAAAATTTTCCAAATGTAGTTTCACCATACATGTACAGAAAGATAAAGATATTGTTTTATTGTAGTTATTTGTTGTACATGCAATTTCCTTCCTAAAAATCCCAAGGATGGAGTTTGCCTTTTTATAGCATCTGGCACGACATTTTTATTAAGTTGTGCACGGTGATTCCCTGATCCCTTTCCCAGAAAATTATTACTGCTCAGTTCACATTAAAATGTGCAGAGGAAAGTATAAAATCCCCTCCAAGGAATGTGTATACAAAAATTTGCATATTGGAACAAGTATGCATAAAAATGCATGCAGATTTAGGCGAATTCTTTTTAAAGGCAGTTTTGTAAATGGTTGTTGAAAGAGGAAAAAGAGGATAACTGAATGTCATGAGTAATACATGAGTAGATGGACTGCTGCCAAAGATTCAGGATTGCAGATCTGATAAGAGACTTTTCTGCAGTTTATAGAAAAGCTTTCGTTAAGTGATAAAGTCCTGCGTGCTGCAAATTTTAGGATTCAACCCTAGGTTTGTGTGTCTTTCTTCCATTCTTGTCTTATAATGGCATGAGAGATGTTCATATTTCAATGAGAAAAGTAATTATCAGTGTGTTGTTGGTGTGACAGAAACTCTGGCTTCAGCCCTTTGTTTCTAATGGGGATCCCTGCAAGTAGTATGTGTCAAAAATGTCAAGACAGCCCCCATACCTATATGGCCAGAAGTTTGTTCATCTGGGTGAGGAGGCTATTTTGGTGTTTTTGAGTCTCCCTGCAGATGTCTCTGCATCTGACTTTGTCATCTATTGCTCTTACATTGAAGAGCTGAGTTGAACAAAACTCCAAACAACAAATTAGCCTGTCATTAAGGTAAAGGTAAAGGTTCCCCCGCACATGCGTGCTAGTCGTTTCCAACTCTAGGGGCCGGTGCTCATCTCCGTTTCAAAGCCGAAGAGCCAGCGCTTGTCCGAGGACGTCTCTGTGGTCATGTGGCCAGCATGACTAGACGCCAAAGGCGCACAGAACGCTGTTACCTTCCCACCGTAGTGGTCCCTATTTTTCTACTTGCATTTTTACATGCGTTCGAACTGCTAGGTTGGCAGAAGCTGGGACAAGTAACAGGCGCCTGTCATTAGCAGACAGCAATAATAGAAGTGAGATAATAGCAATAGCACTTAGACTTGTATACAGCTTCACAGTGCTTTACAGCCCTCTCTAAGCAGTTTACAGGGTCAGCATATTGCCCCCAACAATCTGGGTCCTCATTTTACTGACCTCAGAAGGATGGAACATTGAGTCAACCTTGAGTCAGTGAGAATCGAACTGCTGGCAGTCAGCAGAATTTGCCCGCAATACTGCATTCTAATTATGGAGTCACTGAGGCTGCATGATATCTGCATGGTTCATATTTAGGCAGTAGCTGGTTTCCATATTTGAAAGACCTCTGGGCTGAGTGCACCCATCAAGTAACCTGCCTTCATCCATTAATAGCTCCTGGTGGATTATACCATCAATAAAATTGTTATTAATAACATCAATACTATTGCCAACACAACACAACACAACACAACACAACACAACACAGCACAGCATAGCATAGCATAGCATAGCATAGCATAGCATAACACATAACATAACATAACATAACATAACATAACATAACATAACATAACATAACATAACATAACATAACATAACATAACATAACATAACATAATATAACATGATATATATAGAATTTATATTAATAACATCAATAGAATTTATTTGTCACAACTGTCTAAAGTAATTCATTGTAATTCTAAAAGACATCTAGGAAAGGCATGGCAGCTAGGGAAAATAATTACATATCGATTCAGTGAAGCTCCGAGCCTGACAGCTGGCTAGAGGTGCTGGGGGGTCTCATTTTGGGACCCACTGTCAATTGAAGCTACCTCAGAACGTTGTAGAAGTAAACAAAGCTGTTGCCTTTGCAAGAAAATTAACAGTGCATTTTAATAAAGTTGTGGGGTTTCTTAAAGCTTTTGGGACAGGGAAGTGGAAGGCAACTACAAAGCAAGGCAGCCTGCTTCCAACCAATGTTTTATTTTTTTAGAGAGGATTTTCATCTCAGCCATTCCTGAGAGGTGGAGGCAGAGTGGGGTGGGAGGCTGGTGGGAAACCTTCCAGAGGCAGAGACAGCAGTTGCAGTGAATCAAGAATTGTAATGGAAGGCCTCTTAAACTACTTCAGGGTAGGAAGACAAGGAAGGTTCTCTGTTTTGTGTGAACTGATCAAATGCAGATGTTGCCAAAGAGGTGACCTTCTTGACCGCAACTTAACTCAGGATTGAATGGCAGACAGTCACTCAGTGGAAGAGTAAGGCCATGTTTTGGTCTGAGGGTGTAAATGCCTATACACAATATACAGGAATCAAGTGCCCAACTACTTTATGGGTCAGTGTGTTTTTTCTCTGTCACCTTTTTCAAACTGTTTAACCATTATTTTTGGCTTTTTTATGTGTGCCATGGATTGGGGCATTGAAAAATATTAAAATGGGACTCGCTTTTCCCTCTTCCTGGAATATCAGATTTCATATAAAACTCATCAGTTGAGCTGAGTATTTGGCTTGATCAATGGCAGGAAACCAGAGGATCAAATGTTAATAAATCAGAAACAGATACCTCCACTTGAGCAAGGAGATATCACTAACTTGAAAAACAGGGCAAATTATTCAACAGCTTCTCTTTCTATACATATATGCACGAGAAAACTGAAAGCTTTTCATAAGACACTCTGAAAGTTGAAACAAAGGACCCGAAGTAAAGAACATGAAAAAAGCAGAGGGAGTTATCAGCCGAAAAGTTACCCGTTCAAGGAACAAAAAAACTTTCCCGCTTTACCAATATACAAACATAAAGGAATGAGAAAAGCTTTCAGCAATGGAGTAGAAGGTACCCAATTTAGTTGAAAATTAAGTGGGCTTGATTCAGGGGATTTTTATTTGAGCAATGTTGGATGACATTTTTAAAGATCCCATCACCGTACTAGTTAGGCAGAAGCCATCTTATTCATCTTGGATGTTGTACATATAAACAGAGCAGAGGGCTTCTGTGTGCTATAAAGGAATGGTAGATGCTCTTGTGTACTAACAGAACTGATTCTATTATATAGCAGGGTTGAAGCTTCCTGCTGTAGGAAAGACTCCGTTCCTTTGAGTCTTTCCTACAGCAGGAAGCTTCAACCCTGCTATATAATAGAATCAGTTCTGTTAGTACTTCTAAACTACCAGCCTTAGCAAAAAGGGATCTATCTGGGTTCTGCTCCAAGCATTAAATTATCTTGGTCACAAAGGAGGGATCATTATGCAATCTCTCTTCTTGGTCAGGCTCCTGGAAATCAGATTGTTCTTCACATAATGAGGATCCAGATTGTTGGGGCAATAAGCTGACTTTGTAATAATGCCGCTTGGGGTTTGTGTGAAAGCCCTAATAAGCAGGCATATACATAGAATGAAGGCTACTGCTAAGCTTGTAAGCTGCCCTGAGTCTTCGGAGAAGGGCGGGATATAAATGGAATTAAAAAATAATAAAAAATAATAATATCAGTCATAGTCCTGAACACTTCTGAGATTGAATGGGGGAGTGGAGGAACCTGACTGGTGCTTTTGCAAGCGGCTTCTGTATTTAACTGGAGGAAAGTCTGGTTTTTTTTCTTTACTATAGAAAGGTGCTATTTATGTACAAATCATTCTCAACTTAGAACAGTTCGTTTAGTGATCATTCAAAGTTATAATGGCACTGAAAAATGTAACATGACCATTTTTCACACTTATGACTGTTGCAGCATCCCCATGGTCATGTGATTTACATTTGAGTACTTGATAACTGGTTTGTATTTATGATGGTTGCAGTGCCCTGAGATCATGTGATCCCCTTTTGTGACCTTCCAACAAGCAAAGTCAGTGGGGAAGCCAGATTCACTTAACAATTGTGTTACTAGTTTAACCACTGCAATGATTCACTTAACAAAGAAAGGCAAGAAAGGTTGCAAAAATGGGGCAAAACTCAGTTAACAAATTTCTCACTTAGCAACATAAATTTTGGGCTCAATTGTGGTCATAAGTCAAGGACTACCCATACAGTATGTTATATCTAAATTCTGTTTTTCAGCCAAAGAAATCTAGAAATGTGATGGTTGATCCCAAAATTTTCTGCTGTGGGTAATGATGACAATTTTAAAATCATAAGGTTGGATTTTTGCACATCATAAAGAGGGTTGGGGCTCTTCAAAATTTCTGAACACTGTAGGGCATAAATCCAGGTCAACTATATCAGCTTTTCCCACATCTGATGTCCTACAGATCAGTGTTTCTTAATCTCAACATCTTTAAGATATGCAGAATTCAATTCCCAGAATTCAATTCCCATGCTTAGTGGGGGATTAAAGTCTGTGCATCTTACAGTTGTTGGGATAAGAAACATTGATCTAGATGTAATAATAATAATAATAATAATAATAATAATAATAATAATAATAATAATAATAATAATAATAATAATAATAATAATAATAATAATAATAATAAGTTGGAAGGGACCTTGGAGGTCATCTAGTCCAACCCCCCGCTCAGGCAGGAAACCCTATACCATTTCAGACAAGTGGCTGACCAGTCTCTTCTTAAAAACTTCCAGTGTTGGAGCATTCACCACTTCTGGAGGCAGGTTGTTCCACTGGTTAATTGTTCTGTCAGGAAGTTTCTCCTTAGTTCTAGGTTGCTTCTCTCCTTGACTAGTTTCCATCCGTTGCTTCTTGTCCTGCTTTCAGGTGCTTTGGAGAATAGCTTGCCTCCCTCTTCTTTGTGGCAGCCCCTGAGATATTGGAACACTGCTATCATGTCACCCCTCACCCTTCTCTTCATTAAACTACACATACCCAATTCCAGCAACCGTTCCCTATATGTTTTAGCCTCCAGTCCCCCAATCATCTTTGTTGCTCTTCTCTGTACTCTTTCTAGAGTCTCGACATCTTTTTTACATCGTGGTGACCAAAACTGGATGCAATATTCCAGGTGTGGCCTTACCAAGGCATTGTAAAGTGGTATTAGTACTTCACGTGATCTTGATTCTATCCCTTTGTTAATGCAGCCTAGCACTGTGTTGGCTTTTTTGGCAGCTGCAGCACACTGCTGGCTCATATTTAAGTGATTGTCCACTAGGACTCCGAGATCTCTCTCACAGTTGCTACTATTGAGCAAGGTACCACCTATACTATACCTGTGCATTTGATTTTTCCTGCCTAAATGTAGAACCTTACTTTTTTCACAATTGAATTTCATTTTGTTAGATAGTGCCCAGTGTTCGAGTCTGTCCAGATCCTCCTGTATCTTAAGCCTATCTTCTGGAGTATTGGCTATTCCTGCCAGCTTGGTGTTGTCTGTAAATTTGATGAGTTCCCCATCTATCCCCTCATCCAAATCGTTGATGAAGATGTTGAAGAGCACTGGGCCACATCCCCCGCATTTCCACCAATTACAATTAATTTTAGAATTGAGAATATGAGAATAAAATTGTGGACCCCACCAAATCAGTTGGATTGGCTTTAATACACTCTGTTGAAATCTTCAGCAAGAGATGAGAAAATGATAGCATTTACATTTTATATGTTAAAAATCCAAATTATGGCATTAGAATTCAGGGACAGTTTTCTATGCAATGGCACAACAGATTTATGCCAAGAGAAGGGTACCATTTATTAATTTCCACCCTTTGTTTACATGTATAATGGTACTGACTAATTTTATTTCTATCTTTCTCAAACATTTTGGGTTTCAGTTTCCTGGATTAAGCACCCTAAGATTTCAGTCTCAGTTTTAAATGGGAAATTTGCCCCCAAGAATAGTCTTGCAAATTCAATTAAATGTATGATTCTCCATCAGGACAGCATTATCCTTCCTTCCTATTTTCTCCTTCTGCATCTATCACCTGCATTAATTAGAACCAGGGGGAGATCATCTTCAGTGGATTAACCCTAACTAACTTGTGTGCATTCAACATGTGCTCTTTTGATTAACTTGAGCCCTGGGCTGCTGTCTGAGCTATACTATCATGTAATTGTATGTGTTTTATTAATTTCAGATGAGTAGAAAGGCAGGATAGCTTTGAATCTCAAATTAATATACTTGGACCAGTCTATGTGTCTGAGCTGCATTTGACTCCTGTTCTCCTTTCTAGGTGCTTAAAATATAAAAAATAAAAATAGATGGTACAGTATACATGCACCTACAGATAAATACATATTTAAAAAACAGAACCAAGTAAAGCTTGTTGGCAAGACTGCCTGCTGCTTACATGAATCTGATCCTTTATGTTTGCTTACATAATCTGATCCTTTATGTTGTCTCACAATAGCCATGATCCAAATCCATTTTCTTTGATTTAATTAATAACAGAGAAAAGAGAAGCAAAAACAAAATCCAAAACTGAATATAATCAGAAACAGTAAGAAGCAGAAACAACTAAAATTAAAAAAGGGGAAAAAGCAAAAAGGATGATACACATTTGCCATAAATCTGTATACAATGTCTTAAGCAAGTTAAACCTTGACCACACAGAATCATACTGAGGACTTTGCACTTCTGATTTAGAGCTCTTTCCAAGTCCAACAATTTTATCTCTTCACTATAGCACAAACTGTGGCCCAAATATCAAGACTTATCTTCTGGTTTCTGCTGGCTATTAACACTCTCTCTCTCTCTCTCTCTCTCTCTCTCTCTCTCTCTCTCTCTCTCTCTCTCTCTCTCTCTCTCTCTCTCTCTCTCTCTCTCTCTCTCTCTCTCTCTCTCTCTCTAAGAGAGAACTGGGTAGGGACCTCTCTTGTTACTTTTCCATGTATATGAATTCAGTCTTTTGTATGCAAGAGTGGAAAGAAATTCCATCAAGGAAAATTTTCTATAAACATCATCTGTAGAACATGAGTATACAATGTGTGGCCTTCCAGAGATTTGCTGAACTACAATTCCCTGCTGCTTCACTCATCACAGCTAATGGAGAGGGATGTTGGAAGAGGTAGTTCATTAACTTCAAGATACCACATTCAGTGCATCTATTCATGCAGGGGCCAGCCTATTGCTTTTTGGCAGAATCAGAGCCATTTTTCTCACACACTCATCCTTATTGTTCCTTGCCAGTTTTCTTCTCCTTACCATCAGCAAAAGCTTAAGAATACATTTAGATTACCTGTAGAAGTGAATGAAAGACTTAGAAGGTACAGCATCTACCTGAGTACAGAAGAAAAAAAAAGTATTGGCCCAGAGATTATTCATTCTAAACATTTAACAACAAGATATGAAAGGAACACTTTTTATTTACCAATAGCATAAACATAAACATATTTTTTTCCTCAGATCTGATTTGTCGTACTGTTTGAACAGTATAATGCATGTAAGAATTACACTTAATATATATTTGCTTAGTAATAATGGCTCTTTGGCAGTCTTATATTGAAGAGGCAGAGTAGAGAAACTGTGCGACTTATCAGCTCTGTTCAGGATCTCTCTAGCCATGAAAGCAGGAATGATATAAGTAGAAAAAAAATATGTCACAGTTAGTCTTGTTACCAATAATTTGGGATGTATGCTGGCCATTTCTTCTACCTGTTCTTCATTAGGGGACATTAGTGAAGGGTTTATTCTTTTTCTAAAATGGGCTCCTCTCTTGATATAGGGTGTCATGTACCTAACAAGATGACCCCATTAAGACCTGGGTGCTCAGTTGGTTGCAAATGCCTGGGACTGGCTTACATCTTTTGATGATGCCCTTCAAGTGAACCCGAATGGGTTGAAGACAAAATATACTTCTTTATGTACTCACAAAATTCCCTAGAAATTCAAAAGACATATAACTTTGTGTGGAAAAGTCACACCTAGGAATCTGAAGAATAATATCCATCTAGACAGCCTTTTAAAAACAACTTTATTTATTTACAGTCTTACTTTAGAAATACATTTTATTGTTGATTGTTTATTTAATGGTTTTTTTATTGAAGTTGGTTCCAAACGTTATGTGGCGCTTATTCAGTATGAAATATACAGCAAAATTTTAAAAACAGTCTGATTTGGAAATGAAAAAAGTGACTTGCAATTTAAAAGCAAGAAGAGAGAAAACATTAAACTGTAAAAATAGTATTGCAACTTTTTGAAATTAAAAATTATTTTGATTATCCAAACTTTGTTGAATGCACAATATAGGATCAAAATACTGTTCATTTCACTATTTTCGTTTTAAATCCTTAGGATACATAGTTCGATAAATCTGATTGGATTACATTAAATCCAACGTAGTGAATAAACATTCCACTAAAGCCCAGCATTTTATACCAATAACCATTGGAAGCCCTATGGAAGAATTCCATCTTTAGGGTGCTCTAGAACAGTATTTCTCAACCTTGGTCGCTCAAAGATGTATGGACTTTAACTTCTAGAATTCCCAAAGCTGGCAGGGGAATTTTGGGAGTTGAAGTCCACATATCTTCAAGCAGCCAAGGTTGAGAAACACTGTTCTAGAAAACTGTCAAGGAGAAATCATTTCAAATCTGAGGAGGGAAGATGCCCCAGAAGAGAGGCCGTGTATACTTGCGCTACCTTCTTTAATTTCATTTGGAGCTGGACTCCTCAGAGGCCTTCTCTTTGAACATACAGGGTCAGTTCTACACTTGACTAGAAGGCCATTCAGATACCCAGGTTTGCAACAAAGTAGAGATATAAGAAAGAATAACACTCAAGAGTTTGTTCCCAGGTGAACATTAATCATTTATTGCTGAAATCTAAGCTGAGGGTGTAGACTCCAAATGCAGTGTCGTAAGTTCAAATAGTGCTAAAAGAATATTCCTATGATGTCATGAGTAGCTTTCTTAAACTTGGAACTTCTATGAATTGTAGAGAGCCCCATTTTTTGGAAAGTCATTGGATGGTATAGTGATTAATTTTCTTTCCTTATGGCAAAATGCCTTTTTTCTTTTTTCTTTAAAAATAATCACATTATCTATTGTACTATTTTTTTAAATTGCTGGGCTTTAGTTTTCATTATTGCCATGAAATACTTGGCCTTACCAAAAAATAGTCTACAAATGCACAACAGTTAAACTTTAATGGAACTAAAAATAATGCCATTCTTTGCAATTCACAACAGTGAATGCCAGTAATTTAGGAAGTGAGTTTCTGCATTTTCTCAATGTAACTTATTTATTTAGAATTGCCATTTGTCAGAGGCTCTTTCCCCCCCTAACATGACAACTTTTGAGCCTCAGATACCTTTGCAATTGCACGCTTATATTTCAGGAATGTCTTTATTTTCAGCTTGACGATCACATCTGTACTTGTTTAATGCTCTGCTGGTGGTCTCTCCTCTATGGTATGCCAACTGCTATGTTCATCTTAAACAATATTTACACTGATTGGGGACACCAACGCACAAGTAGCTCATTAGGAAAGAAGAGGACAGCTTGACTTTGCAGTAAAAACCAAAATTTGCCTTAAGAAAACATTTGAATTTCAAAGGACAGAATCCTCTGGATGATGATGACAAGAAAATATGGGTCATGAAGCGTAAATAATAATGCAAACAATATGTTATGTGATTAAGTGGATGTGTTTGAATTCATTATGGCCATTAATAAGGTGCCTAGTATTGATTATTATACTTCATCATTAGTTCATTTAATGACACTTAAATAATTTTATTTGGGGAGCTGTAATCTTCATGCAGCCAGAAAACACTAGTTTAGGAAAGACTGCTACAGAAAAGTGTGTTAGGTTGAATAAAATGTCTATGCTTTAATGATCACGTTGGCAGAGAAAAGCATTGCTTAGCAAAGAATTATGCCTTGTATTGCACCCAGGGTGCATGATTGTTTATTTAAAACATGTATTTATTTTAAGTGAACCCACACTAACGTTCAAAGAATTGTTCTAGCAGCTTGCAGAAAAGTAAAATCTTTTTAAAACAGTGAATAAATTTGATGTTTACAGTTCTAGAGGCAACATGAAAACATCAGGTCAAATTAGTGGGACAAGCTAAGCCTTGTATCTTAGCTCATTTTAAGTGGTTCTATAAAGTCCTGTCTATCAAGTAGCTAGAAAGAGTGATGCAGATTTCATTAATGTCAATCAATCAATCAGAATAGAACTGGAAGGGACATTATACCATTTCAGACAAGTGACTGTCCAGTCTCGTCTTAAAAATCTCCAGAGATAAAACACCCACAACTTCTGATGGCAAGCTGTTACATTGAATAATAATAATAATAATAATAATAATAATAATAATAATAATAATAATAATAATAATAATAATAATAATAATAATAATAATAATAATAATAATAATAATAATTTATTTGTATACCGGCCTTCTCCCGAAGGACTCAGGGCAGTGAACAGGGCAATACATGTTAAAAGACAAGAATACAAAAATTAAAAGAGATTAAACAAGATGCCCAAAAACTATAACAATAAGTTAAAATACATAAAAAGCAATAAAACCCAAACCCATCACCCATCAGGCCAGGCCGGCTTGTTCAAACAGGTAGGTCTTTAGATCGCGCCGGAAGGAGCGAAGGTCGGGTGCCATCCGGAGCTCAACCAGAAGATGGTTCCATAGATCCGGTGCGCCCACAGAGAACGCCCTCCCCCTGGGGACCACCAGTCGACATTCTTTGACCGGTGGCACCCTGAGGAGGCCCACTCTGTGGGAGCGCACTGGGCGGAGGGAAGTTGATGCCAGCTGCAGGTGCTCCCTGAGGTATTCAGGACCCATGCCATGAAGGGCTTTGTAGGTCATTACCAGCACCTTGAATCTCACATGGAAGACAACTGGGAGCCAATGCAGCTCGCGGAGCAAGGGTGTAACATGGGAGTATCGGGAAACTCCCAACACAACTCTCGCGGCTGCATTCTGTACCAGTTGGAGCCTCCAAGTGGTCCTCAAGGGCAGCCCCATGTAGAGAGCATTGCAGTAGTCCAAACGAGAGGTCACGAGTGCATGAGTGACTGTGCGCAAGGCCTCCCGGTCTAGATAGGGCCGCAACTGGTGTACCAGGCGAACCTGGGCGAAGGCTCCCCTAGTCACATTTGCTATATGGTCTTCTAAAGAAAGCTGTGAATCTAGGAGGACTCCCAAGTTCTGAGCCCTATCTACGATTAATTGTTCTCACTCTCAGAAAGTTTCTCCTTGATTCCAGGTTGCTTCTCTCCATGATCAATTTCCATCCATTGTTTCTTGTCCTGCCCTCCAGTGCTTTGGAAAATAAGCTGAGCCCCTCCTCTTTGTGGAATACTGGAATACTGCTATCATGCCACCCCCTAGTCCTTCTTTTCTCTAGACTAGCCAAACCCAAATCCTGCAACCATTCTTCATTTGTTTTTGTGTCCAGGCCTTTAAGCATTTTAGTAACGCTTCTTTGCACTTTTTCCCAAAGCCTCAACATCTTTTTTGTAATGTGGTAACCAAAACTGGATTCGGTATTCCAGGTGTGGTCTTACTAAGGATTTATAAAGTGGTACTAATACTTCACATGATTTTTATTCTATGCCTCTGTTTATATAATCAAGGATTGTATTAGCTTTTTTGACTGCTGCCGCACATTGCTGGCTCATATTTAAGAGATCTCCAAGGTCCCTCTCCCAGTTACTGTTTTTGAGCCAGGTTTCACTTGTACCTTCACTTGTACTTGTACCTTCAGTTTTTACTGTCTAGGTGTAAAAACTTGCTTTTCTCCACATTGAATTTCATGTTGTTGGATAGGGCCCACTGTTCAAGTCTGTCAAGTTCTTTTTGGATCCTGAGCTTGTCTTCTGGGGTGTTCGCTATTCCTGCCAGCTTAGTGACATCTGAAACTTTGATGAGTTCCCGTTCTATTCCCTCATCTACGCCATTTATGAAGATATTGAAGAGTACTGGACTTAAGACGGAATCTTGTGGTACTCCACTGCTTACTTCCCTCCATGTAGACATGTAGATGTAGTACCGTTAAGGATGGCTTGTTGAGTATGGTTTGTCAGCCAGTTACAAATCCATCTGGGTAATGTTTTCTAGCTTATCAAGAAGTAGGTTGTGGTCTACTTTGTCAAATGTCTTGCTGAAATTTAAGTATACTATGGTATGTCCATCCCCTTCATGGATTACTGCCTTGTCGTGGCGAAGGGGCTTGCGTAATTCAATGAAGCTATGAGCTATGCCGTGCAGGGCCACCCAAGACGGACAGGTCATAGCAGAGAGTTCTGACAAAACGTGATCCACTGGAGAAGGAAATGGCAACCCACTCCAGTATCTTGCCATGAAAACCCTATGGACAGTACCAAAAGGCAAAACGATATGACGCTGGAAGATGAGCCCCTCAGGTCGGAAGGCGTCCAATATGCTACTGGGGAAGAGCAGAGGGCTAGTACTAGTAGCGCCAGAAAGAATGAAGCGACTGGGCCAAAGCCGAAAGGACGCTCAGCTGTGGATATGTCTGGTGGTGAAAGGAAAGTCCGATGCTGTAAAGATTCTTTCTCCATAGGAACCTGGAATGTAAGATCCATGAATCAAGGAAAGCTGGACATGGTCAAACAAGAGATGACAAGACTAAACATTGACATCTTAGGTATCAGCGAACTAAAATGGACAGGAATGGGTGAATTTAATTCAGATGACCATCAGGTATACTACTGCGGGCAAGAATCCCTCAGAAGAAATGGAGTAGCCTTCATAGTCAATAAAAAAGTAGGAAAAGCAATACTGGGATACAACCCTCAAAATGACAGAATGATCTCAGTTCGAATCCAAGGCAAACCATTCAATATCACAGTAGTCCAGGTCTATGCCCGAACCACCAGTGCTGAAGAGGATGAAATTGACCGGTTCTATGAAGCCTTACAGCACCTTATAGAACTAACACCCAAAAATGATGTCCTTATCAGCATGGGAGATTGGAATGCTAAAGTAGGAAGCCAAAAGATAACTGGAATAACAGGCAAGTTTGGCCTTGGAGTACAAAATGAAGCAGGGCACAGGCTGATAGAATTTTGTCAAGAGAATACGATGGTCATAGCAAACACTCTTTTCCAACAACCCAAGAGACGGCTTTACACATGGACATCACCAGACGGTCAACACAGAAATCAGATTGACTATATGCTCTGCAGCCAAAGATGGAGAAGCTCTATACAGTCAGTAAAAACAAGACCAGGAGCTGACTGTGGCTCAGACCATGAGCTTCTTGTTGCAAAGTTTAGGCTTAAACTGAAGAAAGTAGGGAAAAGCACTAGGCCAGTCAGGTATGAATTAAATCATATCCCTGTTGAATATACAGTAGAGGTGACAAATAGATTTAAGGAATTAGATCTGATAGACAGAGTGCCTGAAGAACTATGGACAGAGGTTCGCAACATTGTACAACAGGTAGCAACCAAAACCATCCCAAAGAAAAAGAAATGCAAGAAAGCAAAATGGCTGTCTGAGGAAGCTTTGCAAATAGCTGAGGAAAGGAGGGAAGCGAAAGGCAAGGGAGAAAAAGAAAGATATGCCCAATTAAATGCAGAATTCCAAAGAATAGCTAGAAGAGATAAGAATGCCTTCTTAAATGAACAATGCAAAGAAATAGAAAAAAAACAATAGAATAGGGAGGACCAGAGAGCTTTTCAAGAAAATTGGAGAGATGAAGGGAACGTTCCATGCAAAAATGGGCATGATAAAGGACCAAAATGGCAGGGACCTAACAGAGGCAGAAGAGATTAAGAAGAGGTGGCAAAATTACACAGAAGAACTATACAAGAATGAGCTTAATGTCCCTGATAATCACAATGAGGTGGTCACTGACCTCGAGCCAGACATCCTAGAATGTGAAATGAAGTGGGCCTTAGAAAAGCTGAGCAACAACAAAGCTAGTGGAGGTGACAGTATTCCAGCTGAGCTATTCAAAATCTTAAAAGACGATGCAGTAAAAGTGCTACACTCAATTTGCCAGCAAATTTGGAAAACTCAACAGTGGCCACAGGATTGGAAAAGATCAGTTTACATTCCAATTCCAAAGAAAGGCAGTGCCAAAGAATGTTCAAACTATCGCACCATTGCACTCATTTCTCATGCTAGTAAAGTTATGCTTAAAATTCTACAAGCTAGACTCCAGCAGTATGTGGATCGAGAACTACCAGAAGTACAGGCAGGATTTCGAAGAGGCAGAGGAACTAGAGATCAAATTGCTAACATACGCTGGATCATGGAGAAAGCTAGAGAGTTCCAGAAAAACATCTACTTCTGCTTCATTGACTATGCTAAAGCCTTTGATTGTGTGGATCATAGCAAACTCTGGCTACACTCAATTTGCCAGCAAATTTGGAAAACTCAACAGTGGCCACAGGATTGGAAAAGATCAGTTTACATTCCAATTCCAAAGAAAGGCAGTGCCAAAGAATGTTCAAACTATCGCACCATTGCACTCATTTCTCATGCTAGTAAAGTTATGCTTAAAATTCTACAAGCTAGACTCCAGCAGTATGTGGATCGAGAACTACCAGAAGTACAGGCAGGATTTCGAAGAGGCAGAGGAACTAGAGATCAAATTGCTAACATACGCTGGATCATGGAGAAAGCTAGAGAGTTCCAAAAAAACATCTACTTCTGCTTCATTGACTATGCTAAAGCCTTTGATTGTGTGGATCATAACAAACTCTGGCAAGTTCTTAAAGAGATGGGCATACCAGACCATCTTATTTGTCTCTTGAGAAACCTATATGTAGGCCAAGAAGCAACAGTGAGAACTGGACACGGAACCACTGATTGGTTCAAAATTGGGAAAGGAGTCCGGCAAGGCTGCATACTGTCGCCTTGCCTATTTAACTTATATGCAGAGCACATCTTGAGAAAGGCAGGGCTAGATGAATCAAAAGTTGGAATTAAGATTGCCGGAAGAAACATCAACAACCTAAGATATGCAGATGATACCACTCTAATGGCAGAAAGTGAAGAAGAACTAAAGAGCCTCTTGTTGCGAGTGAAGAAGGAGAGTGCAAAATGTGGGTTGAAACTAAACATTAAGAAAACCAAGATCATGGCATCTGGCCCTCTCAATTCCTGGCAAATAGATGGGGAAGAAATGGAGGTAGTGACAGATTTTATTTTCCTGGGCTCCAAGATCACTGCAGATGGGGACTGTAGCCAAGAAATTAAAAGACGCTTGCTCCTGGGGAGGAAAGCCATGGCAAATCTAGACAGCACACTAAAAAGCAGAGACATCACCCTGTCAACAAAAGTGCATATAGTCAAGGCTATGGTCTTCCCAGTTGCAATGTATGGCAGTGAAAGCTGGACCATAAGAAAGGCTGAGCGCCAAAGAATTGAAGCCTTTGAACTATGGTGCTGGAGAAGACTCCTGCGAGTCCCTTGGACTGCAAGGCGATCAAACCGGTCAGTCCTAGAGGAGATCAACCCTGACTGCTCTTTAGAAGGCCAGATCCTGAAGCTAAAACTCAAATACTTTGGCCATCTAATGAGAAGGAAGGACTCACTGGAGAAGAGCCTAATGCTGGGAAAGATTGAGGGCAATAGAAGAAGGGGACGACAGAGAATGAGGTGGCTGGATGGAGTCACTGAAGCAGTAGGCGTGAGCTTAAATGGACTCCAGAAGATGGTAGAGGACAGGAAGGCCTGGAGGAACATTGTCCATAGGGTCGCAATGGGTCGGACACGACTTCGCAACTAACAACAACAACAACATGGTATGTCCATAGTATACTAAGTGTACTATGTCTCTTATGCTAGTTTGGGGTAAATATAAAATCTTGGAAACTATGTATAATAGGAATGTCTCAACCACAGTTCCAATGAATTTAAGGCACTTTTCCACAGAACCCTCCCCAGCTGTGCTGAGTTGCCATTTTTGAGGTTTCACAGGACGCGGTGGCTCAGTGGGTTAGGACGCTGAGCTTGTCGATCAGATGGTCGGCGGTTTCGCGGGTTGAATCCCGAGTGCCGCGTAACAGAGTGAGCGCCTGTTACTCGTCCCAGCTTCTGCCAACCTAGCAGTTCGAAAGCACGTAAAAATGCAAGTAGAAAAATAGGGACCACTGTGGTGGGAAGGTAACAGCGTTCCGTGTGCCTTTGGCGTCTAGTCATGCCGGCCACATGACCACGGAGACGTCCTCGGACAAGCGCTGGCTCTTCGGCTTTGAAACGGAGATGAGCACCGGCCCCTAGAGTCGGAAACGACTAGCACGCATGTGCGGGGGAACCTTTACCTTTACCTTTACAGGACTCATCCCCAGCTTTCCCATTGTTTCTTCCCACTTTCTCCCAGCCTAACTGTATTCATGGACTTTTCCTGCAGTCTCCCATCCAAGCTGTAAAGCCATCCAAATCTGTTTTACTTCAGCCATATGGCTCTACCACTTGTCTTTAAATTACACTGCCCTCTGGACAAATGTGAAGGTTAATCAAATCAGACACAAGGGTAGCCTGTTTAGGAAAATGTTAAATTTAAGGATAGCAACAGGACAGTTTTTTCCACTGTCATCATTAGGGAGGCTGGCAATATAACTTTTTCCTATCAAGGTGAGCCCTGGTAGGTTTATGCTGTATTAAGATGACTTATAGAATATATTAGTTGTTACTTTTGAACTTTATTATAGAATCTAGAATTTTATATATAAAAGATAGTATTTTAATAATTGTTGAACGGTTAAGACAAAAATATCTTTCTAATAATTGATGATTTTTTTAGATGAAAAGTAGACTTTAATGGTAAAACATAAGAATGTTTTGTAATGAACAATGTAAGTTTTGTAGACAAGAGAATTATTCTTCATTGAAATAGGGAATTGTGGGTTACCCAAAAATTAACCATTCTTTTGTATATTATAGGCTATTCTAGAATATTCTATTGCAATTAGATAAAATTTAAAAACAGGATATTGATATGTATTAGTGAAAATATATTGAAACTTTTGTTAATTGATTAGGTTACAACTAGAAGTGTATTAACTCGACTATTTTGACCATGTGATAATTAAGGGAATCAGAGAGGTAATCCCTATTGATGCAACCTGAACTATTTAAAACTTGTTATTTGTTATTTTGACTACCCAACCACCATATTCCTTCACAAATACATGTATATGTAAATATTAAAAAATCAATAAAACTTGTATATATATATATAAAAAAGGAAAATGTTAAATTTAAGGATAGCAACAGGACAGATTTTTCCATTGTCATCATTAGGGAGGCTGGCAATATAACTTTTTTCTATCACGGTGAGCCCTGGTAGGTTTATGCTGTATTAGATCAGAAAGTATTTGCAGTGAGGAAGGCAAATGAAATGAAAGTTAATATCTGCAGGACATTCGTTGTGTATGAATTTGCCTTCCACAACCTGCAAAATTTGAGGTTTAGTGCTAATAAATGCTTCTTAAAAGAGTTGCAGGAAAGCAACCACAATGTCTGATCTTATTGGGATTAAAATGTTACCCAAGTGTATGCTTGGAATTGAGAAGTTAGTTGCTAAGCATTCTAAGTCCATGATGACCCTGGAAAGAAAATTAAAGTGATAAATAAATTTCCAGAAGAATCAAACAATATTGTTGGGGTTGGTTTTTGGGTTTGCTTGTTTGCTTGTGTCAAACTAATCTATGATTTCACCATTGGGTAAAATGAGAAAGCTGTAAATGCAAGTGCATAAAGTAAAGCAGAAATTCTGCATAAGGTTCCATACAGGACAATGTTACCTGAACACTAAGAAGGTGGATTTTTGGAAGATCAGAGCCAGAAGAAAATGCTCAAAAACCACATGCCTCATCTCACTTTCTTTTCCCAATAGGAAATATCAACCACTGTTCTCCCCTTTCACACTGTTATCATGATGAAGATTAGTCCCTGCTATCTTCACCTTTTTAGGTATCCACACAGTATTAAAGGTAAGAAATATCTCAAACACATTATTCTAGAAACTACACAGATAGTTTATTTGTTATTTCTATTTCTTCATTCTGGTGTTAGTGTTTTACTTTAATACTGATTTTGACAAATATTGAAAGGTTGAATCATGATGTAGTTCTCGTAACTTTCTTTTGCATAAAAATTTAAGCTTACCAAATGTGAATTATTCAGCTCCAAGAGATTTGAAGAACAGAACTTCTGTATGTATCAAGTAGTTATTATATGCTCAATCTATATGCCAATGAGTTTGCAACAAACTGCATTCTTCTGCTTTACCTCCAGTCCCAATGGATATTTCATCAATCAGAAGTCTCTGTTCAGGTGGTAGAAATGCATTGCCTACCAGTTGAAAGATCCCTCTCCTGTATGATTGAACATGAGGAAAGTATAAGCAAAAAGGCTATGGATTGTAAGGAAAGGTTGGAAACAAATGATTGGCATAGTGCAGAGGCAAGAAGCATGTTTTGGGATATCAAAGACAACATTCAGGAAGGCCAGTCTTACATGGTAACCTGCTTCCTCATGGATAATTGCCTTTCCTTTTCTGAGGAAAGATATGTATTCAAGGGGCAACCTGAATTAATACTGCCCCTAGTAATCAATCTGTGAAATATGAGACTTTATTTCCTTTCCCCGCTCAATTTTATTCCACACATTTAATTGGACATTTTAATGAACTCTTATCAGTGTTTTTTTTTAAATAGAAGCTGGGGAAAAGTCCCTTCAAAGTCCATGATCTTTATCCAGTGAAATGCAGATTCCTTAGTTGCAGTGGGAGTTTGTTGTTATAATTCAGGAACAAGAATTCATGCTGAATCGGTATGAGGACTGAAAATGACACAGTTAATACTGGAAAATAGGCTAGAAATAATGTTGAAGGAGGGAATGAAATTCCAGAATCTGGTTTTTACATTTGCCAGAAATTGATTCAACAAATGTCAATTACCTGACATGAAAACTGACTTGTTTCTGTCAGGATGGATATATCATTATATGCAATTCAGAATATAATATTTTACAATGATTTGAAGGTATTCCTGAAACTTTGCCTTAAATCAGGTCATTGATAAGCAACCCAGTTTCTGTTTCTTTTTAGCTGGAACTTCCTAAACCACATAACATGTTACTACAGTAGATGGTTATTCCACTTTTCAGGTTAGTGAACTAATGGTCCAGTGGTTAAATCAAATTTTTATTATAGTCAGAGACCAGTATTGTTGTGTAGTGTAGTGGGTTCTGGAGAGCAGGAAGGATGCCGAGACGATGAGTACAGCATGGCAGATCTTTATTCGGTGGAAGTGACTGTACTAGGGAATAGGGGTTACCTGCCCTCCTTTTATACCTGGCCAGGTGAGCAGCTGGCCAATCGGTTTGAACCTCTGTTTCCTGCCGAAACTGGGTTCCCGCCAAAACAGTTACAGTTCAACGCCCCCTGGTGGTGACTGCTACGTAAGTGTGTATGTGTTCCCTTCACTTGGATACATAACAAGTATATCATCGATGAAACATAATGTATTGTAGCTTAACAAAATAGAAGGCAATGGATTCCTGACCAATGCCTTAAGAGGAGATGAAAAACATATAATGTGTTCTTTATTTGTTTTGAATTATTTATCAGTGAATTAGATTATGAAACTCATCATAAGGGTAATCTGATGCTTGAGGAAACAAATTATTTGCATAGGGTGTTCAAAACATAAAAAGCTGTAATGATTGCCATTCATAAAACTGGTGTTACCTATACAGCCCTTCATGCAATGCAGCCTGGTTGCTTGAGGTACCACTCATTTCCCATAGAATCTGCCTGGATGATTTGATCTGGCAGAATTGTCACACCTTCAATTAACAAACTATCATTGATCAGGACCTTGGAAGCACGTGACCTCTATAGCAGTGCTTCTCCTCTGGAATGAGGTTTTCCCTGAAATCCAAATGTACCCCATTTGAGATCCAGATGGCCTCTACCCTGCTGGTGTTCCAAAGGGGCTCTTATCCCAGACCTTTGGGAAGGGTGAATGAGTTCTTGTCATCGTTGTCATTTTTTGCCATCTTTTATTTTTTTATTTTTGTTTCTTACATTTTTAAAGCTGTTTTTTTCTTGTAAGCCACCAGAGTTATTGGGAGTTGGGCAGCATATAAATTTAATAAATACAGATGGTCCTTCTTTAGTGACTACCTTGTTTAGTGACAATTCATAACTATAACTTATAATTATGTGAGGAAAAAATTAACTTTATGACCAGTCCTCACATTTGAGATCTCCATATGTCTGCAAAGGAAAGCTGACTTTAATAGACTTTAGTAGGCTTACAATACTAGACAACACAGTATAAACAGTAGAGACCTTAAAGTTTCTATGTTCTATAATATCTCAAGATTTAAAATGGACACCTAACATCAAAAATGTAATAAAAAAGGCACAACAAAGAATGTTCTTCCTGTGCCAACTCAGAAAGCTCAGACTGCTCAAGGAGCTGCTGATACAGTTCTACAAAGGAATTATTGAATTTGTCATTTGCACCTCTATAACTGTCTGGACTGGCACTGCAACAAAACAAGACAGACACAGACTTCAATGGATAGTTAGAACTGCAGAAAAAAACAATTGCTACCAGCCTGCCTTCCACTGAGCACCTGTATACTGCGCGAGAAAGAAGGAGGGCTGTGAAAATATCTACAGACCCCTCACATCCTGGACATAAACTGTTTCAACTTCTTCCCTCAAGACGACACTATAGGGCATTACATACCAGAATGACATAAGGACAGTTTTTCACCCTGTAGTCACTCTGCTTAACAACTAATTCCTACAACACTGTCAAACTACTTAGTAAAGCTGTATTACTTATGATACTCCTCATCTTTCCTATTACCTCTCCTTATCTTCTTATGACTATAACTTTGCTGCTTGTATCTTACAATTTATATTGGGGGGGTTTTGTACCCTAGTATGATTTATGTTGTTTGCTTAGCTAGTACTCTATGACTATCACTAAGTGTTGCATCTTATGATTTATGATGAAGTGTTGTATTTCACAATTTATGATGAATATATTTTCATGTTGTATATGATCATGATTATCACTATTACTTGTATGTACACTGAGAGCTTATGCACAGGAAACAAATTCCTTGTGTGTGTCCAACCACACTTGGCCAATAAAGAATTCTATTCTATTCTATTCTATTCTATTCTATTCTATTCTATTCTATTCTATTCTATTCTATTCTATTCTATTCTATTCTATTCTATTCTATTCCATTCCATTCCATTCCATTCCATTCCATTCCATTCCATTCCATTCCATTCTATTCTATTCTATTCTATTCTATTCTATTCTATTCTATTCTATTCTATTCTATTCAAAATAAGATCATAAGCATATGGCTACCACATTACAAAAAAGATATTGAGACTTTGGAAAAAGTACAAAGAAGAGCAACTAAGATGATTAAAGGCCGAAAGAAAAAAAACATATGAAGAACGGTTGCAGGAGCTGAGTATGGCTAGTCTAGAGAAAAGAAGGACTAGGGGTGACATGATAGCAATATTCCAGTATTCCACAAAGAGGAGGAGGTCAACTTATTTTCCAAAGCACTAGAAGACAAGACAAGAAATAATGGATGGAAACTAATCAAGGAGAGAAGGAACCTGGAATTAAGGAGAAACTTTCTAACAGTGAGGACAATTAACCAGTGGAACAGCTTGCCTTCAGAAGTTTTAGGTGCTTCATTACTGGAGGTTTTTAAGAAGAGACTGGACAGCCATCTGTCTGAAATGGTATAGGGTCTTCTACTTGAGCAGGGGGTTGGACTAGAAGACCTTGAATGTCTCTTCCAGCTCTATTCTGATTGATTAACATTTAACAGTACCAATTATGGTTGGAAGCCAGTCTCTCCAAAGTAAGCAACCAGACCACTGGTGGATAACAAAAGTCAGTTGCTTTATTGTCTACTATCTATGTTATAAGAGTCTCACCAGACTGTTTGCCTTCCACTGGGAATGACCAAATAAGGCTCCATGGATCTTGGGGGAATTCAAACTTATGCCACTTGTGGCTGTTCAACGTGCTTGCTTGACTCCTCCTATCAGCCTAGCTGTGTTGGCAGTTTCCCAACACAGTCCCAATTGTAGCCACTGAAAGAGGATCACCTGTATAGAGATAAGAATAAAACCCAGCGAAGTAGGAGAAGAACATGCACCTTTGAGGACAAGTTGTTCCATATTCTATTTTGATATCTTTTAAAACTTCTGGGCAGGAAACTGCTTCCTTCCTTCCTTCCTTCCTTCCTTCCTTCCTTCCTTCCTTCCTTCCTTCCTTCCTTCCTTTCTTCCTTCCTTCCTTCTTTCCTTCCTTCCTTTTATTGCAGTTTGTTTTTTTTAATTAGGAAGGCTGATTCCTTATTATGTTTGCCTAAGGCCTACATCCTGCCATAGGGAATTAAGGCATACAGTGTGTGATTTGTGAACCAGATTCATAGTTTCTGTGGATGGATTCTGATCCTGGTATGCTGTAATGTGGCATTCCTCATCACGAAGAAAATCAGAGAAAAGCCATTTTATTTTAACAAAGTTTTAACTTTAGCCTTCTACAGAAGGAGAAATTCCTACCCCAGCCCCTTTGTACAGAGTACAATATATGGTCTCATATAACTTTAGAGCAACAATTGAGGCTCTTTTGGAGGACAGGGCTCCAGGTTAATGAAATTCACAAATAATGTTTATGAGAGTCATATTTAAACTGGAAAAAACTAGCATGCAAAAAAAAGGTTCTTGTTAAAGACTGGAATGCACAAAATAAACAAGTCGGATATTCTTAGAAAACTTGTTAGCAGCAGATATGGTTTCAAAAGATAACAAATACTGAATGTAAGAAAAGCAACTTTGTACCCAAGCCTTTTTTTTTGTAAATATTGGGTGAAAAAATAAAAATGCTTGTCAAGGTCTCATAAAAGCTCTGTTATATTCTGTTATATTCTGTGGTGCCCAAGAGAGGTCTCGGCTATTTCAATAGCCTGCATAAACTCCTTTCTGCTTCTTGTGGATACTTTTTTTGTTGGACCCATCTTTTCTCCTGTTTTTCCCCCCAAGTATTTCTGGGGTGCTGTTGTTTTTCTAGAAAAGAAAGATTTGTGTTTTAATTTGAAAAGGAGAATACAAAAAAAAATGGAGCGCTAAGGAACATGCTGCATACTTTCGAATAGGAAAAGGAGAAAATGCAAAGGTTGCTGAAAAGTACATACTTTGCTCCCTCCCCTCCTCACCCCCCCCCAAAAAAAAGAGAGAGAAAAAAAGCCCCTTTCAGATCAGTTTCTCCATGGAACAAATCTGTCTGCTAATTAACAAATGTTTTGGTCACAGTCAAGATACGTGTGTGGCATAAAGAATTACTGATTGAACTTATCAGCAAAATAAAGCAAAGTAGAGAAAATGTCTTCCCTTCAAAATATGCAATCTTTTGGGATAATCTCATTTTGCAACATATGGATTCTGTTAGCTTTTCAGTTCCTGGGTCAAATGAGAACTTGAAGTTGAAATGCCTCTTCACACACCTTCATTAGTAAGAAAGATCACATTTACTGGTCCTTCCATTCCCATTTTTTGCTATAGTTGTTTTATAGTTTCATACAAACATACCTACACTTGTATGGAACAGTGGATCTGCCCCAAGCCTCTTCAGAACCTGGCACAATGCTTCCATGGCACCACTGGCCATTATCACTTCCAAGATGCTGAAAGACCTGAGCTTTAACCTTATGGATCTTTTGCTGTCAGGAAAAGCTTTGTATTATCCAAGGGTAGCTACATAAGTTTTCCTTCTGTTTGCAGGTATATTCTCAGGAAGGCAGACATTTGACTTTTCAGTAATTGATTTGCTAAAGTGGGTTTTAGAGTGTGATGATTGCTTTATCACTGTATCTAACTCATGACCAACAAGTCAGCCATATGTTTAGACTGAATTTGGCTTTTTTTTTCAACCATCATGCCCATCTCATGGACCTAGGATAGACAGATGTTGTTGTCTGATGGTGCTAAAGATATAGTTACAGGATCTATGCTGTTCCAAAGAAAGCTGCCTTTTGCAATTGACTGGCGGTGATTTTGTCAGTTCTGATGCTCCAGATATTTTGGGATTGCCCCCAAGGCATCTATTGGTAAACATATTTTCTTCCAGTAGTCCTACAGCTGCTGGCTCTGGTTGCTCAGTCAACAGTATTGAGTCCTGTAGCCTATTTGTCATCAGGTGTCCAGGTGTCCAAACACCTAGTGTGATTCTTGTTGACCCAGGTGATAACTGATTCGATAGGGGCTTCTGTAAATTACATATCACCACAATGTTATTATTTATGGGAGAGACACTCTTATTAATATGGCAACCCATTTCAACAGCCTCCAAGTGACCTACAACATCCAGATATACACTTCAAACAATAAAAATATCAAACAAAATGTGACAATCCAAATTAAAAATAAAAGTGATAACAAAATGCAATAGAGAACACGCAAACACAATTAATAACAGGTCTGGGAACAGAACAAGGTCTTAAGGGTTTTCCAGAACTACAGGAGAGCAGGCGCCATATGTATCTCTGAGGAGATGCTGTAGAGGGGAGTGGCAGTAACAAAAAAGCACACTTCCTTGGACCCACATGATGACACTATTTAATTGATGGGAGCTAAAGTGACCAATAGGGTTCTTTCTGAAAGCTTATGCATAGTTATTTAGTCTTCTTTGCTCTTGTTCACTCACAGTTAATATTCATTGGTTGTAGTATAATCCTACCTATGTTAATAAGAAACAAACTCCCATGGAATTCCAAAGAAGTATACACAGTGATACAAACTATTCTGAGAGTAGGAAGAGAACCATAACCACACAGAAGACTGAATTTCAGGTTTTGACGCTCCAGTTAAATAAATAAATAAATACTATTAGCAGGCCCAGAAAATAACAAGAGAGAACCCTTCATCTTTTACATCTTGTTGCATCTTGTAGTGTAATGAAAATGGGTCACGCTATGAAGATGGCCATTTTTCTAGCATATCTTTCTGATGTTTTTAAATGTTTGCATACTCACTGATGAGAAAACAGCATTCTGCAATGACTCTGGTGGCTAGTGCATTCTTGTAACTGTGTGCGTATACTACCAGAGCTTGTTAAGATTTATATCTCAGAATAAAAGAATAAAAACAACTCACCATTATCTAAAAAAAATGATGGTACGTTTTTCCTTCTACTTTATCAAAAGTAAGGTGAGATAGAAGAGGAAGAAAAGAAATAAACCTGGCCATGCTTTGCTTTGGCTTGTATTAGTAACAATAACATAATTTATAATAGCACTCAAACTATATCCATCTTCACAGATTGCTTGGGTAGAACTAAAGACTAGAGATAGCTTTTGTCTCAGTGATAAATGGGAAAGAAGGATATCTTGGAGAATTAGGGTCAATTAGAACAGACAGGCCAACCCTAGATGTTTTCACATTTGTGAATTCTTGAAGGCATCCCATTGGCCCATGTGGAAAAAGGATTCAACTATGGATGTTACTGGCTTACAGCTTCATTTTTCTATTATCATAAGCCATACCAGCAGACTCAACATCTAAAGTACATTGGGCTGGGCAAAGTTCTGATCTAGCAGAGTTCTTCATATATTCTTACATCCTTTTCATCACTAAGCCATACATACATACCAACTGTCTTCCCTAAGGAACATCTGTCTAAATAGTAGATAGCTACTGATTTCAGTCTGAACTGTGAGAATGACACTGACCTATGATCAAGAAGCAGACATAAGATATAATCAGAAAATATACTCAGGAAGTGAAACTGCAATTTGGGTTAGACAAGCTGAATGTCCTCCATGATTCGCTTAAAATAAAAACCCTGGCAAAAATGATTTTTGCATCTGTCCTGCAAAAATCAAGTCCTTCTTGCAAAAGTTGAGTCTGACATGGAAAAATAAACAATGATGACATTTAGTTTTGCAATAGCAAAATATCTGACATTGCCAATTTCTACTAAAGCCTGAGAGTTTATAGAAAGACAGTTAACACCGCTAAAATATCACTTTTGCTCCTCTTGGGATTTGTGCTCCATAACAGGTCAGTATTTGGGCCATTCTCTTAGAGTCAAGCATGAAATCTTTTTAAGTGAATCACTTCCCATTTCCTCTCTCACCAC
Source organism: Vipera berus (assembly GCF_964194415.1). Taxonomy (NCBI): domain Eukaryota; kingdom Metazoa; phylum Chordata; class Lepidosauria; order Squamata; family Viperidae; genus Vipera; species Vipera berus. The sequence goes on from NC_138202.1 coordinate 317,922,091, forward strand.
ACAAGAGTTTCCTTCTTTCATTACCAAGAATGTCAGAATTTTGAGAATGCAGAAAGCAACTGGAGCCACATGGTTCTCTAAAAATATCAGGCCTTTCTGTGCTGGCAGTGGCCAAAGGATCAAATAAGTTACTCCTTCCTTCTCATTCTCTCACATGCCTATCTCTACAGGGCAGCAATCAATATCTTCTAATAACAGTTCAGGATATGATTCAGTATTGTGCTAGTGTCATTAACAAGGAGAGAGAAAGTATTTTTTGAAGAGAGGAAGGTAAGAAGCTCCTTTATACCAAGTCAGTTTATTGGTCCATCTAGTTGTATTGTTTACTCTGATTGGCAAGCAGTTCTCCAGGGTTTCCGACAACAATGTCTGCATTCAATTATGTCTGTTGAGATGTCTGCTGCAGTTATGGGATAAGATCATAAAATGGCTGCAACCTTGCTCCCTCTGTAGTAGAAAGCAAACTGTGAAAAGGCTTCTTGTAAGAGGTCAACATAATTCCCATCCAGCCAGTGCTGAAAGCATAATAGGCTCATCTCTTTTCAGAAACATTCACCATATGGAAACAGGTATGTGGAAGATGGAGAAGCTTAGTCCCAACTCCATGTGACTATGCATTGAGAATAGAGATCTCAAAGATGGGATCTAATACGTATTTTTTTTACATGCATTTTTATTGTTTTTTTTTTAACTAATCAAAACAAAAGATACAAAACACAAAAAAGATGTGCATTTGTAGATACGTGGAAGCAGGCCTCCATTTGCAGATGTGTGATTCTGCAGAGTTCTTATTAAAAAGACTTTCTTTGAACATTATAAAAGAAAGACACATCCTGACTTTAATCCAAGCTCTCTAGATAGCTTATTGGGAAGTGGATATGTGTCCCTTCTCATTTTATCCCCCAAACAGATCTACAGAATAAATTGGGCTGACAGACTCCAAATTATCCAGGAAGAATGAGAGGAAAGAATATAGATATGGTAAGAAGAAAGCGGGAGATTCAAGCTGAGGCTCCAGCCTTTTTAATAATGATAAAAGGTTTTCTGAGTTTGTCCAATTCCTTGCCCATGGATCATCCAGAGGCTAAAAATTGGCCTTGGCCAGGAAATAATGATTAGCACTATTATCTGGTAGCCATTTATCAACATTCAGATTCAGACCTGCAGCTTCCAGAGCCCAGAAGAGGAGGCAGTGTAAGAAACCACATTCCTATTCTGCACAAAAGATAAATTAATTTGTTAAGCACTTCCATTTCAGGATAAACTATGGCCTGAGTAAACAGTTTACTCTGCTGTTTTTGCAAGCCCAGCGTGATAGTGTTTTGGCTGACTCTTTGGGCAAAGAGTGCTCTCACAGACTCTCCTGAAGTCACTTTTAGGAGCCATATTTTGCATAATTCAGAGCAGCTGAGATTATCCTCTGTTTTAATATGGCTCTTATTCTTCATAAGGACATTACATTTTGGAGGCACTAGCCCCCTTACATCATAAAAAGAATGACTATTGCCACTGAAAATGAAACTGCCAAGAGTGCCACACTCTGTCCCAGTGGCCTTGTGCAACTGTCCCATGATCACTAACCGTCAGCATTTACTACCCTGTTCAGTATGTATGCTGGAAGCCTCACATTGTGCACTCTCCAAGTGACTCATTTACATTTCAACAAACAACAAACAAATAAAAGTGAAGCCAGTCCTATTATCTACCTATGAATTAAAACTATATGCCATGTACCGGTGATGAGATCAGCACACTGAATGCTCTCACATGAGATGGAGTGGATTTATTGCTAAACATATAAATCAAATTAATGCAGCTGCCAGCCTGCCTTCTTCCACCATCTTTCTGGTGAATGTGTGATACTGGCACTCCAGGCAGAAGGCTTGATGCAAGATATACTGATTTGCACAAACTCCTTTTTTCATTCTGAAAGCAAGATTTGCATTGTTTGGACTGTCTCACAACCAGAAATTTTAGCCATAGGAGAGGATTGGACAGGAGAAACAGTGGCAAGGAGGTGAACCTCACTAGAGTAGAAATTTTCCAAGCTTACCCACTTGTTTTAGGCATTTGGGAATGTTGTTTTGATATTGCTTTAGCAATCATTGAATAGATTTGGAGGGACAACTCATTGATATAGAGAAGTAGAAAGGCAAAACTTCATATAAGAAGAACATATCAAGAAGTTTCTCTACCCAACTGACACACAGGGACACACATGATCTTTTTGCTTCCTTCTCCTACTGGTTGGTTTCTTGGAGGGAGAGCTATAACATTTCAGATGTGATAGCAATAGGATAGCATGGTGAAAGTACATGTCCTTCCAGTAAAAGGTGGTAAAACTGGCTTATTGCCCCCCAAAAGGAAAGATAAAGGTAAAGTTTTCTTGAACATATTTGTGTCATTCTCTTACACAGCTGTTTGTCATTGCTTATGGGTCTTGGTGGTCTCTCGTCCAATACTAAGCAGATCTAAACCTGCTTAGCTTTTTTAAGATCAGCCAATGTTAGCTATATACTGCCATCTAGCTGGACAAAGGCAAGAAAGAGAGAGAGAGAGAGAGAGAGAGAGAGAGATATTGTGTTTCTATTTAAATTTAACTAACTGCAACCTTGGATTTTGGAGGTAGAAGCTCTGAGAATGAAGTCATCTGTGCTTCTGCAATGCAGGATAGGCTACAGGGGGCCTGAAAGCCACAAAATGCAGAAATATAAACATTAGCTGATCTGGATGAATGCATATTTTTATACAAATTTTTGGTGGTCAAGGATGTGAGGCATGGCAGATAGCCCTGGAAAGAGAGCCTAAACAGGGTGTGCCAAAACAGACACTCCAGCTATTCAGAGAGCTCTAGAGGACAGCACTATGACAAAAATGATCTAACTTAACTCCTTTTTCAGCTGAGAGATACAAAAGCTGCCAACAAAAATGTTAGGATTTGACAATACTTGGCACAAAGAGTTGAAACATAAATCTGTACTTGTAAGTCGTAAGGCCTTCCAGAAGATGTGATAAATCCCTTCCAAAGCATGGAAAAGTATGCCTGGCCGATAGAAAATTACTTCTTCTGCCTGGACTTGCCAAAAGAAAGGAAGCATGAAAAAAAAATGCACAGGAGATTTTCCAGTGCCAGACACACCATTTCATTTAATAAGCACACCTCATAAAACATTGGAGAAAAAAAATTAATGATGGTAATTTACTGTATGCACATTATACATAGTGACTCGTTTTGAAAGCAGCAACATTAAAAGACTGCCTGAGGGACTGAAAGGTTATGGAGACTGTGATAAAGTAAAAAGACATTAATCAAATAAAATGGTAATAATACGTTACTGTTTTACACTCAGACTGGATTTTCATCTTTAAAGCTTTCTGTAACTGAAATTAATGCTCAAGTTTTATGGTTACCAGGTAGAGGAATTCTTCAGTCTCTTCACATTCCACATGCTGCTCATTAGGTGCCAGGCCAAGGCATTTGGGCTGTTTGGGTTAGACTAGCAATGGGGTGCCTTCCCAAAAGTCAAAGTGCATTGTAGCCATGTCCAAATAGGTTATTTTGATACCCAGGCCAGAAATAATTCATTTCTCCCCAGCTGAGGGAATGAAAACACAGGAATAATAAATGAAATAAACATTTTTCAGGGCTCAGGATCTCTAATTCATAGGGGACCAATTATCAAGGAATTTGACCTGCCTACTATAAAGCGATTCTTACTAACTGTGCCAATGGCAAGGCCAGCCCTGTTAGAGACAATTGTTCCTAATGTTCAATTTGAGGAACATGAACATTAGCACTATCATGTTCAGTTAATAAATTGGTTGGACTAATTGATTTTCTTTTTCATTGAGTGAAATAGCTAGATAGCAGTTGTTAACTTAGAAAATGAGACCTCTCTTCTAAGATGAATATGCTATGGGAGGACATAAGCACAGATCATTAGATCAAATGGATCAAATGGAAATGCAATTCAGAAATCACAGTTTCTGACAAATTAATCTTTAGAGCACCCTAAAAGACACATTCAAAGATGGTGTCTTCAAAGAGATGTATGAATAAGCTAAAAATAAAGTCCTGTATTCATTTCTCCTGGCCTTATTGCTTTGTGTAAATGCAAATATTATATACAGATTTAGTTGCGTGATGAATAAAATAAATCATTCATCTTTGAAATTCAAAAGTTTATCAAGCTTATAATGCAGTAGTCCCTGTGAGAAGAACACCAAAATGTCAATTCTTTTCCCTTCTTCCCCACTAGGATGATCACTGCAGAATAATGGAGGTCAGTGAACACCCTCAAGTGCCACCATAAATGCTTTGCACTGCAGGCAGGCGATTGGTGCTCTGTAGCTGCTGCATTGCTCATACAAGGCATTTCCTTCACAGTTTGATGTTCTTTCATTTAGAATAGCAATGTCAATAGTCAAAGAATAAGTGGTAAGATGTTTTCAATACTTTGGGAGAGGTTGGGCATGTTAAGGCTGCCCCAGAACTTCTTTTGTGTGCATACATGACCCACAACAGCTCCCTCAGACCACACGGCCAGTTTTCCATTTTCTTGATGTGTGAAACATATGAAAACTGAAGAGTAAACTGAAACCATCCGTTGAATGATGTGACCACCACATCACACCCCCATTTTGTGTCACTGTACACAACCATAAATAGCATCAAAACCATTTTGTCATATACTGGTGTATGAATGTATAATGTATAATTCATCTGATTAAATTGATAAAAAACAAATAAAACAAGGCTAAAATATTTTGATCTGTTGATAGTCCCATGCTTTTTTTCCCCTGAACCACCTCTCCATCATTGTTTCACATCTACAAAATAAAATGAATTGTAGCAAAGAGAAAAAAATAGACACAGTACAAGACATTCAGAATCTTGGTTTGATTTTGTGACTCTGAGGCAAAATCTATGGGCTTCTACAATTACAGGAAAGTGCCCCAACATGGATGAGTAGATTAAGTATGTCATTTGAAACTGACCATATGTGTTATTATTTATGATTAGTCAAAATTTCACGTTTTGCTTACAAATCTCTCTTCTTTGCTTTGCCTTTTTTCATGTCTCTTCTAATTTCCTGAGATTAAAAGGCAACGTTTGCAGTTTATGGCTGTTTGTAATTAAATAATCCAACAGGCTACTTCTGGTGAACACAAAGCCTATACTGTCTGCAGATGCCCAGAGATTTCAGATTGCAGAGGGTGTGAATCCAGCTGAAATACTTTGTAGAGCCACATATCCTTACAGGTGTGTCTCTAACACAGCATTATGCTTTCTGTGATGGTAGACATTACATATTTATACTTTATCAATCTCCATTGGGAAAGCAAGAACTTGAGCTTACATGCTTCATACGTACACCCAAATTTTCCTCTTTGTTGCTTATTTGTTAATATTATGTAGCCAGATTGAGACCACTCTTCCGAGGATTTTGTTCTCAACTGTGCCAGTCACCCCATCAAAAAGGTGCAGTATAATAAATCATAATTTAATATCAGTATATAGGAATAGTGACTACAGATTCAAAGTCCATTTCTAATATGGGCTGGAATAATTTGAAATCATTTGATATTTACTAGTTAAAAGTCCAAATGTTGATCCTACTCAAAGCTTGGGAACCATAGCATGTAACAAATGTTGATGCTGCAATACCATACCATAAAGGAAAATACATTTTCATTGGGTTTGGTGGGGAAGAAAGAATTTGGCTCTCCGGAACAGTTTCCTTCAGCTTTTTCTTTTTCTGTGTGTGCAAAAAAAGGTGCCGGAACGCCATTCTGAGCATTCTATGGGGAAAAAAGCCCTGCTTCTTCCCTTTCAAAATGGTCTATAGTTTTTCAGGATTTCTTTTTAGATTTGTCCTAGAAACAAAAACAAAACAAACAATTGAAAAACTACAACCATTGACATGTTTATATCTCTGCCTTGCTTAATGTTGGCACATTTTTTTCTGACAGCATCCAGGGTATGAATGTGATTAAGCCGCTTCAGAGCAACCCAGGCCTCGGGAGCTAGCAATAGAATTGGATTGGATGATCCCTTGGCACTTCTAACAGCTATGCCAGGGGTACTGAACAAGAATGAAAATGAACAAGGGCAAATGCTTCTACTGTACATTCCCCAAGCTTTAGCCTTGCTGTAAAAATAACCTGACAATCGGTAGAAGTCAGGAGAGAAGGGAACACAGACTATACAGTTCTGAGTGAAAAAAACCACTCTTTTCTAGCTTAACTTGTGGGACGAAATACAGAAATCTGAACAGTAACTCTGCATTTTGCCCTGCAGGGGAAACAGAAAGTAAACATTTATGGATGGAAGACTATTATTTATCACAGGGAAATGGCACATAGGAGAAAGGTTAAAAACACACCACCCCCAATGCTGCCATTCCAATCAAATCCTCCCTCTCTGATCATGTCCCTCCAAACCTAATTAGATTGCAATTCCCATCAACCCTGATTATTTGCCATTGCTAATAGGCTGATTGGAAGGCCACATGTAGCCTGTTCTAGATGTCAGATCCTAGACAAAAGCAAGTTTTTGTCAAAGATGGGACAGTAACTGCCTAGCTTTCCAGTTTGTCACTTGATACCGATGGTGACAGAGGCAAAAGTCAGACAAAACAAATCTCTCAGCCAGAACATTAGTTTTCTTTCAGAGACCAAGGTGTTTAGCAGTAGAATTCCTAAAGACTCTGCTATTACGATAATGCTGCTGAAGCCAACCCTCTAGTGGCCAGAGAATTAAGCAAAGTTTACAGTATTTGGTGAATGCCAGCAGATCCTTGCACGTGTTTATTTGTCTAGAATTTTTAAAAATCACGCATGAGTTGAAATTTGCTGCTGCCTAGATTAAGGTAATTGCGTGAGACAACGGGTGTGTATGTGCACACAGAGAATGAGGTTGCCAGAATTTTGTGCTATTGAGCTCTTTAGCCTCGAATGCAGCATAAACAGAAGAGCTGGCCTGACATGCATCTTGATGACTTGAAGTGGTTTTGGAAATGAAGTCCACATATGTAATAGCTCTTCTCAGTTTTCGAGGAGAAGATTTATTCAGAAATAAATTTAACTAAGTGTGGATGGGGAAGAGAGAAGCAGAAAGGGCATTTGGAAGCTGAATGAGTGCCAAGAGCTGAAGCTACCAGCTTCCATAGAGACAGCTGCAACATTTCAGGGTGTAAAGTCAGCAAATTTCCATAGTCCTTGCTGCCAGGGACCACAAAATGGTTTCAAACAACGGCTCACTTCATGATATTTTTGTGCACGCTGTCTCCCCCCTCCCTCTCCCCCCCTCTCTCTGTCTCTCTTTCCCTCTTTCTCTTCCCCCCTCCCCTCATTTTTTTAACGGTCCTTCCACTGCTGAGTGGGCAGCATGCATTAAGCTAGCAGATTAATGAAAATGTTTCACTGGCACAAGATTTTTTAGATGGCCTCAGTGCAAAATTGCTTGCAGATTGGAAAACAGCATGTTTCATTTCAAAGTCATTCTCTTCCCATACATTAGCACTTGTCAATGTGGCCATTAAGCACAGTCAGTGCAGAAATTTAATTACAAAACCATTTATTTTATTGAAAGAAAAATAAACTTAAGCTACCTCAAAATGCATTAGGTGGGTTCAAAACTTGTTCAGCTGATAACACCCAAGGGTAGAGAGGCTGCAGCAGAAATAATGTGCCTTTCATGTGTGGTAGGGACTCAATATTAGAAACAGCTGCCTGTAAGTCACTCTTTATTTAAGTTCTATTATGAATTTAAGATCAACCAACTTAATAACTAAACTTTCTGGACCCGCAGTTAGAGATACAGCTGTGGTGTTCATTCTATCATTGTGTATATATGTGTGTTTTTATTTGGGATTAAACAAAATGAGTTTAGATTTTAAATGTAAGGAAAACAAATAGAGTTATCCAACCATCCTGGCTACTCTTAGCTCATGCTTAGCTTTTGTTTGAAGAATGTGAGATCAGTTGGTGGTGTAAAAGGGAGTCAGAAAAATGTGCTGGTCAATGAACGAGAAAAATGTCTCAGATGTCGGTCTCTAGTAGATTACAAAGGTCTTATAGTCAATAGGGAACAGTGAACAAACACTGACAATATTACCAATTTCAATTGTAGAATATTCTGATATTATGCACCAAACTGCCTCAGTAGTAATGAACTACCAATAATGGATCCATTGGGTTGCTCGGCTTGAAGGAGAAGCAGTTGAAGAAAGATGGTTTGGATGGATGGATAGTTTACAATACAGTTCCCTCACCACTACGTCTGAGCCACTACCCATATTTTCTCACAGGCATCTCTGGAAAAGAGGTAATGGAGGTGTCCAGTTGATTCAAAATATTTTTTGGTAGTTCTGCTAATCTCATTTAAAGTTGTACAACATGGTGGATAAGAACCAGTCAAGGGCATATGAAATGAGAGACTGGACTGAAAAGTTTGATTCTGAGGTACAGTGCAAACATTTCAGATGGAGGCTAGGATACTGGAAATCTGGGTTGGGCCAAGATGCCTACAAGAAATCTCACTGATTTTTTTACAGCCTTTTTGTTTCCAATTGTCAATTGTCAGAGGTTGGTGGCTACATTCCTTCATGCTTCTAGGTGCCTGGGCCTCTAGTTAAATGTTTGTACAAACACCTCATTTTCACATGCACACATCTATTGAAATATCATATTCCCCTCCTTCCTTTTTCTTGCTTCCACTGGAGCAGAGAATCCCTGGGAAAGAAGAGAATGTACAAAAATAATTGAGTGTGCAGCAACCTTGTGTGGAGATGGAGGATTTTCCTTTGTGTTTGTGGAGACAGTTGCTGCCTCTGGCCATGTTTCCATCACTTAAAGCAGGGGTCCCCAACCCCTGCTCCGTGGACTAGCACTGGTCCGGCATTCCAGCAACCGACCGAACAAACAAGCAAAGTCCCATGCCTGCGGGATGCAGGCAACCTGCAAAACCATATCCGCTCTGGTCTGCAGAAAAACCTTTCTCCATGGAAACAGTCCCTGGTGCCCAAATGATTGGGGCCACTGTCTTAAAGTACCTTTATAGAATTCCTCAGCCATCCCTGTAGTGATACAAAGCCTGTGCTCGTTACTTTTATTTTGGCAAGTCAAGGGTTCCCCTACTGGCTGGGGAATTCTGAGTGTTGAACTTAAAGCTGGCAAGATTTGAGAAACACTGCTCTAGATGCTATAAATTGATAGTGTGGAAAGGACCAAGACTGTGACTTGCCACTGCTATCAGTAGTGGAAAAGCAGGTTAAATACTTAACAAACATTTAACACATATCTCCCTTGCTTCTCAGCTAACAAAGAGAGAGAGAGAGAGCCTGTGGCCTAGGGGTTAAAACAATTGCCTAATGTGCAATCAGCCCAGGTTTGAATCTCAGAAGGGTATGGCTGACTGATGAGAACAAATAAGTTTGAAATGCATATCAGTCTCCCTTTAATTCTTTGTTAGCAATCCAAAAAATTTACACAAATATGAGCTGTCACTACTGTGACCACTGCCTGTGGATGGCCTTGGGTTAGGCTGAAACAGGAAATAAGATTTGTCCCATGTTTGGGGCCTAGCAAGGTAATCTAAATACTTAACAAACATTATATATATATATATATATATATATATATATATATATATATATATATATATATATATATATATATATATATATATATATATATATATATATATATATATATATATATATATATATATATATATATATATATATATATATATATATATATATATATATATATATATATATATATATATATATATATATATATATATGCATATGTATATATATATGTATGTATGTATGTTTGTATGTTTGTGTGTGTGTGTGTGTGTGTGTGTAGGTATGTATGTGTATATACATAATCAAGGACGTATCACTGATGGCACAGCTCACAATTTTTCTTCATTTCAGGCAAGAAATGAAATCAAAATCCAATGGAACCAAAAAAGGAAATGGGGAAATGGGGTTAAAGCTTGTAAAAATGCATGTGGAGGATCAGAGCAAAGGCAAGCTAATGCATTGTTGATCAAAAGAGATTTTTGTGAGAGCAATACAAACGCTGGTTGGGAGAATATCACATCTCACTTAATAAAACTGCATGCCAGCATAGACTCTTTTCCTTGTATCCAGACTCTGCATTGGCAGTTTCAGCTGTCTAATTTCAGGGTTTTTCAATGCATTTACCAATTACTATGAAATAGATTCTTCCAATAAAATTTAAGTATTTTTACAGGCATATAACTTCATCAAAAGGGGTATGCATAGCATGTGACTACACTCATATCAAGCAGACTTAAATGATCCTATCTTTATAAAGTCCACTGTAGGATCTCCCATCTAAATTTATTTGCAGGTTGTAAGATAAATAAAATTTGGGTTTTGCTTGTCTAAATCTTGTGCTGCATTTTTTTAATCTGACATATTACATATGTCCCAATATATAATTCATACTTTAGGATAAATGTAGGTATAAATGTATATATATATTTAAAAAGGTGCTTAAATATATATGTATGGATTTCCATGTATATTTTTCTACTCTAAAGACAATAATGATGAAAAAGACAGAATGGATTGATGAACATGTGAAAATTGCATATAGACAAGAAATGGGTGGATTTCTTGTTTTCTTTCAAAACAAAAATATCTGTAATACAGTAGTTTTTTTACGTATATGTTGGACTTTCCTTGGAGATGTGTGGTATGTTAGGTTAAGTTTGGGCTACCAGATCAGGGGTGTAAAATTCTGGACAAAAATTAAACATCAGGCAGGAAATGCAAAGAACTCTTTGGGGGTTTTTCAACCCTGAACTGGTAACAAACATTGCACTGCAAGTGGTAACTGAAGAGCCATAAGATTTGCATAGTATTACAATATATTGATTTACTTTTCATACCACACATATACAGTTGAATGCACTATATTATAATACAGATACACATACAGATAAATAATTATAATATTTATTTAAACTTACAGAAGTACATTTGCTTCTGCATATCATTTCTATTAACCAAAAAGTAGGAAATAAAAAAATGAATAATAAAAATGTTAGGAAAATGCCAAGCCAATCTGCTAGGATTATAAACAATGCAAAGTACTTAATCTTGTGACAGACACATTCTATGTGACAGTTGATGATGGTGTGTTTAAATAATATGAAAATGTATAAAATATATAAAAATAATCTGAAATATTATTTAAAATGTCTGATGGATTAAATCAAGCCATGTATAGTTTTTCCATAATTCGGCAACATTTTACTTACTAAACATCTGGGTTACAAACAGTGGTGGGATTCAGCCAGTTTGCACCAGTTCAGTAGAACTGGTAGCTAATTTTTTATTACTAGGCCCAGAATGGACTTCTGGAAGCGGCATCCACACAGAGAACTGTTTGTTCACATATTTGAATCCCACCACTGGTTACAAACTATATAAGACTTAAACCATCTTGGCTTTTTAGTTAAGCTCCTGATATGAACTAGGCCCAGGCTTTCTCCAGCAGATCAACAGAAGGACCAAGACACAAGGCCACGAATTGGATACAAAAAATTCATGACTATGTTTTCAGAGTTTTTCAAATCTTGAAAAATTAGGAGCAGAAGTGATGCACCTTTTTACCATTTGAGGGAAAATAAAAAATTTGAAAGAAACATCTTTATATTATATTGGAGATATTTACAGTGCTGACATTATCTTAATGGTTCAGAGTAAATATGCCTTTTGCTAGTTTTCTTAGTCAAAAAGCCAGTTGATTTGAATCCAGTACGATGCTTAGAAAATACTAGAGTATGACAGCTGTCCATCTTCTTTTGCTTCCAAGTTATGTTTTCAAGCAGAGCACTAATAGGCCACTGCAATCTGGCAACTGTCAGTTTCGTGAATACTCCTATGGGTTTCCTTGCATAACTGAGTGAACATAGGTATACTGTTAGCTGACAAGGCACTGCAGTCTGACAGCTGTCACTCCACACTTTGAAAGGTCTTTGCAGTAGTTATCAGTTTGAAGCAGGCGGCCCAGAAAATTCTTGAACTGATACCTGTAGTGAATAAATAGTAGCAGCATGTGTTCAACTCCTGCAGTGCAAAAAAGCAAAGTCAAAGAATGTTGAATTCCATAAATGAAATGAAAGCTATTGACCCTGCAACACCCAACTTAGGCAGTGCTAAAAACAGGTTTTTTTAAAAAATGATGAGTTATTTTGGAGAAGTAGGTAGAAGGGGCTAGACTAGAGAGAGTCTATTTAAACACAGATCTCTGAGACTTTTGCACAGCTGTTTTACTTTCCTTCTGTCTTCTTACCTGGGTTGCCATTGTCGCTAAAGAGATTACCTATTTGTGCAAATATTATTATTAAAAGAATTGTATTCTTCAATTAAAAGTATGCAGGATCTTTTTGAACTTTCACCAGATACTTTGGTAGGACATCTTACTGCAATATATATGTATATGTATATGTATATGTATATGTATATGTATATGTATATGTATATGTATATGTATATGTATATGTATATGTATATGTATATGTATATGTATATGTATATGTATATGTATATGTATATGTATATGTATATGTATATGTATATGTATATGTATATGTATATGTATATGTAAAGGTTCCCCTGCACATGCATGCTAGTTGTTTCCAACTCTAGGGGCCGGTGCTCATCTCTATTTCAAAGCTGAAGAGCCAGCGCTTGTCCAAGGACGTCTCCGTGGTCATGTGGCCGGCATGACTAGACGCCAAAGGCGCACGGAATGCTGTTACCTTTTACGTGCTTTTGAACTGCTAGGTTGGCAGAAGCTGGGACGAGTAACAGGCGCTCACTCTGTTACGCGGCACTTGGGATTTGACCCGCCAAACTGCCGACCTTCTGATCGACAAGCTCAGCGTCCTGAGCCACCGCGTCCCTATATATATATATATATAGGATAGTGCATTAACTTTTGTTCTTTCCCAACACTGGTACAAGATTTTTGAGGTTTGTCAAACTTTCTCACAGCAATGGGAGGCAGCAGAGCTTTTTGCCTTCATGTCCTACTTGCAGCCTCTAAAACTGCTTTCAGACACCTACCTGCTTCTCCAGTTACTCTTCTGCAATATCCTCCTCTTCTCTCTGTCTTTATAATGTTTGTGCTTCCCTGTCTTTCTTGTCCACTTCCCTCTGATCTTGACGTAGCTTTCTCCATGGGTTGTAGCATGATTTTGATAAAGCAGCACAGGGTTGAAATGAGAGGTCCTTGGTGCTGTCTGAGCTTGGTTGTTTTCTTGCAGATGTTTTATTACTCAGACTAGGTTATGATTAGGTAATTAGTATGATTTTTGTATTATAGCCCTGCCAACTACTTTCATTCTCACTGCCATAATAATTGGCCATAATAATTAGTCTATAACATAATGTCAGTTAAAGTCAATGTTTATAATTAGAACACTGTGGAAAGGGAACAGAAATCATCATCATCATCATCATCACCTAAAAATTGTCATGTAGAAAAAATAATTTTAATCAAATCATAGTAAGTAATCATAGCCTCTATGAATTTGAAGTAGCTGTCAAGTCTTCATGAACAATGTAGCTACATACAGCCAGGTTCCATCTAAAAAGTTACGCTAAATCCTGCAAAGTACCCTCCAGCCATTATTTCCTTTCAAAAGAACCAGTAAATAATGTATTTCAATTTATAGCTTCAAGGCTGTATTTAAAATCGTTGGCTGGAGTCAGGACGTTCTATTAAATTTACATTCCCTTGACCATTGTGGCATCACAATTTCAACTAAGGCTTAAAAAAAAAGAAATCACCAATTTGTATTGTAGCATGAATACAATATATCTGTAAAATACTTTAGTAGGATATTGTAAGCAAAACAAAACAAAAAAGAAAAAGAAAAGATTATACTGTGACAAAATAAGTCATAATTTTCTCATAATGCATGAACTTGTGAGAAGCAAATAAAAGATTTATCTATACTAGTTTCATAGCCCTGTATTATTCCAAAATACATTTCTTGGTGGGTTGTAAAAGCAACTGTATTCTGCATTTAAAAGCATGCGCAGTCGCTGACTTTTAAGCAGAATTTTACAAACTAGTACATCGTTTGGATTCATATATTTACATATTATCAAGTCACAGTGCTTCAGGGCAATGTAAGACAACAATTTCATTCCAAGCCTGTCTTCAAAAAGTATGCTTTTAAAATCTGTTTGGACATTAGCGGTTTTCAAAATTTTGATCTTCAGTAAACACTTGCATGACTTGCTTGGCAAGCAAAGAATCTCTGATCATCTGCCATAGAATCCCAGTGCACTGCAGAGACTTCTGGGATAGTTCAGCCTACGCTCGGAACCCAAGATGATACAAAAGTGTATAATACAAATATCCAAAGGAACATTTGCCACCAACACCAAAAAGCACATTTTATTGATTATGCTTAGTCCATACTGAGCTTTTTCAAACCCCTACCTTATTTTCTTCTCTATTTTTTTAGCATATTTATACTTTGATGTTTCCTAGAGTTTTCTAATACCTTCATATACTGTACTATTACCCAGAAAATTAAATGTTTTATTAGTATAAGCAGTTATTTAAAATACAAAAAGGTTGTCTACTCAGTCTATTGGAAACAATGCATCAAACCTATACTCTATAAGTTGGCCTTTAAAATATACACAATGCTACCCTGGCATTGTGTCAACTGATTTGAAACTCATCCAATTTGGTACAAAACACATTGTAATGTGAAAATGTTGTCCTGGTAATCATCGTCTCTTTGGTACTCAGTGCACAAACTAGAACTTGTCGGTGTTGACTGCCTCGTGACTCCCTACAGGAAAAATTTGGTTGATACTCTTTTTTTTCTTACTCATCACATCTCCTGGAACCAATTAACAATGAGTACCAAGGTGCCACTGTATCTGAAAAAAATATATTTAACAATACATTTAATGAGAATATTTACAAAAATAATGGTTTAGAGAGCAATCCTATGGTGTCAGAGATAACATTCTTGAGGCCTAAAATAGCCCAGGATTTCCCCTTCAAAGCAAGAACAGGACAATAACTTGGTGGGGGGGTGGGGGGGAAGTCTGGGACCACTCACCATGGCTGATTCACCACAGTGACTTGCCATGGCCAAATTGCATGGGACAATTCAACGCAGGGTATCTGAACGCGAGATAATTGTAATGTTATCCACCACGGTTTCTTCAACATTATTTTAATTTTTGTCATTCAAAATTCATTTTGTCCCTCTTTTAGCACCTTTTCTTTAATGATTCTATTCCACTATTTCTTTGATATTAGTGTAACTCTTGTATTTCTCGATTCACTTATTGCCTTTTATAAGAGAAGTGAGCCGATTGTGGTGAGCCTGCCGTGGTGAGTTGTCCCATTCTGACTTAGGGGAGTGGGGTGGGGGTGGGGGAAAGAGAGCAATCTACCTCATATTCCCATCCAGCCTTTTTTATAGTTTATCAGGCTCTTTCTAAAAATGGGAAAATTGGAAAATGCCAGAAAGATGCATGCAAGGAAGGTTTCAGTAGGCCTTAAATCCCAACCTTCCATTATGCTGTGGCATGTCTTGAGCAGTTTCTGGCACAATGCAAGCAATGGGAGGGGCAGTTTTGAGGCTCTTTGTCAAACATAAAGATATATCTAGATTTGTTGTTATTTTATATTTTTATTGGTCATAGTGTTTATGATATCATTCTTATTTTTAGGTTTCCATTGCATTGACTGTTTTCACTTATGCAAATACAGACATACATGGTATGCAAAATGTTTTAAATTCTAACAATTTTGAACTCCAAACGTGTAATTCCAACTATCAGTTATTTTCTAATACTGTTCTAACCATTCCTGTAATGCTCTAAGTTAGGAAAATTGTTTCAAGCTCAAAATGTTTTCATTTGGGAACATTTTTGCACATTCCTCAGACACAACCCAGTGTCTGGTGCAATGCTGCACAGTGTTGGACCAGAACCATAGACCCAGTCTCTACCATGGAAACACATTGCATCAATGATTGGGTCAATCATTCTCTTGAAGCCCAACCTAATTATAGGATTTATGGCAATAAATCACTCTGAATTCCTGGAGCAAAGGTACACTATAAATAAATCAGATAGATGATAGATGATAGATAGATAGATAGATAGATAGATAGATAGATAGATAGATATAGAAAGATAGATGATAGAGATGATGAGCTATATTTTACCTATGCCTCACTCTTCCTGCAACAGCTGGATCACTAAGCTTTATAATAAAATGTTTACCATTGCAAATGTATCTATATGTTCTTCTTTCCTTGAATTTTTTGTTTCAAATGTGGAGAAACAGATTCCCAGGGGAAACCAGCAATCCACAAACAGATCATTAGGAGGAAGAAATTCACATTACTTCTCTTGGTATTCCTGCTCAAGTTGTGGTAAGATTTAAGATGGATTGCTTTATCTGTTTGTTTATCTTTATTTGGATTCCTCTCCCTCCTCTATTTTACCTCTGTTGTCTGAAGGCCATAATAAAATTAAAACTGAACTGAATTCCTGCTCAAGAGGTGTTTGGAACAGAGGTGTGTCTGTGTGTCTGCGTATGAAAGACACCCATATGTGGATTTGGGCCTTGCCTCAGAGTTGAAGCAAACTATAGATTATCATGATCTGGCTTTTAAAGAAGTAGTTTGGAAGTAAATTTTGGGACCTGTTGCTCCAGTTCACATTCAGGGCACCAGCTTAAGGAAAACTGATGTAAAATTTGTGGATTAAAATTCCCTTCATCATACAAACAGTTCTATGTGGCAATGGAGGGGTAAAATGTACCCAACTTGACCCCATTTTCTTTTAATTTTCATTTGTGGAATTAAGTTGGTTAAAACAATGGTTAAAAGACCATATATTCAAAATGAGAACTGAACTAACTTTGATGCCCACCTGAGAAAAAAGGAAACAGAAACACTCTATCATTTTCTCATCACCAAATATAAATCCTGCCTTTCATAAGCAGAAGGCTGAATAAAGTCAGCTTTGTGTAAGAATTTTTCTTTTTGCCAGAAGGTATTGTTATCAAATTATAAAATATGCTGAAGTTAAAATGAGAAGTGATTATTCTCTGTATTGGAAATAACTGTTTATTTTTCCTGAACGGCTGTCTGGAAAACTGACACTGCTTCTTTTTTCTCTGTGTAGCTGTCTATATATGTTAGTCCCCTCTGTTAAATTGCTATAATATCAAATAAATGTGTTGATAAAGGACAACTTTTTGCAGTAATGAATAGAGTTATTCACAATATAATTGACAAATGAATCCTTTTTCTACTTCTTTCCTAGAATATGCACCTTGGATTAGACAAATGTTCTAAACTAGGTAGTAAATTGTTATTCTCTCCAAGGAGTTCCCCGATCAGTCTTGGTAATTTGCTAGTTATAGTGTATGAAATGTGATATTATTACTCATGTTACACTAGAGGATTACAAGCCCTACTAAATAAAGTGATGGTCTTTTCTTGGGGTGGGGCACCATTTCCTTTCAGACTTAAGTGTAGACAAGTGAAATAAAATTGTTGACCTCAGTCTTAGTATTAGTTTGGGTGAAATATTGCTTTAATACAGCCCTGAGCCCTATCCAGGAAAGAAGAGTTACTAAATGAGAACATTGTCCTGATTCCTTCTTTTCATACTACTTTATGAAGCAGAGATAAGAAATCTGCACTCTTCCAAATATTTATTTATTAATTGCAGCAGTTTATATACTACACAATCAGCTTGACTCAAGGTGACATGTGGGCATCAAATGTTGCCCAGGTGATACAGACCTCTCAATAGCTCCAGCCAATGTGTCCAGCGAGGAGATAGATGATCTCCCTAAGATTGTACGAAATCATCAACAATGCCTTCTTGGAAATCATTCTAGAAGCTGGGGGCCCAGGGTAGAAAAAAGACAGTTAATATCCAAAAGAATTACCTTTGATTTATGGATGCAAAGACAACTAGCTGTTTTTAAAGACAGAGAAGGCTGTTGAAAGGAAGGAATTTCTGCTTCATTGAAAGTGAGGATATAAGAAAAAAATAGTCCACATGTGTAGATCACCTTTATACCTGGAATTGGCACCCACTGTTCACTTTCTATATAGTAAAGGTGAAGATGGCTGCCACTCTCTTACCTCACTGCAAGCTCTCAGCCTCTACACCGTGGCTGTCCAACCTTGAGAACTTTAAGATTTGTGGACTTCAACTCCCAGAATTCTTCAGCCAGCATGGAGTTGAAGTCCATAGGTCTTAAAGTTACAAGGTTGGACACCCCTGCTCTACTCCATTGATGTACAGCTTCTGTTGCCTTAAGGGTCCCACCAGGCTTCACAGGGCAAAAGCGACATAATATGGTCAAAGTTCAAATCTTTTGAACTCCATTTATATGAGTGGAATGATTAAATACACACTCCAATCTGGCACTGAAAAACTGGGACTTTGAAAAATGTTTAATTTTGATTAAGATATCTCTAAGTTAAGTTAACCATTGGAATAAAAGAAAAAAGTTGATTTCTATAATGTTTGCCTGTGAGCTTGAATACTGGATGCATGTGCTGTATAGTATAGACTTTGATTTATAACATGGTGCTCTGTGTTAACAATCAGCCTTCAGAAGCACTGAGCACTGTGGTTATCAACTGAAAACTCTGGGAAAGTGTAACCCTACTTTTAGCCCTGGCCACAATCTGAGTGCATTTTACACTCTCTCTGACCATTCTTTGAATAGTAAAGGAGGTGGTTGTGTAAACAAGCACTCAAAATGTCTCTGTGACAAAGATGCATGAAAGAAATGGAAGTGAGACAGAGGGGAAGTGATTTTCATAAGCAGCAGAAGAGTTCAAAATCCTAAGCAAGAAGCCAATGAAGCAGCAACATCCTGAATAACTTTGGATTTGAGTAATGATGGCAGTTGGTGACATCCATTGACTGACCAAATCAACTAATCTCATTTTCAAAGAAAGCAAAGTGCCTTGACTAATTATTCTAAGGCATGCACCAGCACAAGATGATAAATATATGCTTTGATTTGAAAATCTGATTCTAAATGGGAGTCCCAGACTGATCATTAAATGTCAAAACTAACATATCTTTCCTCAGGTTTGTAGGTTGAGAATAATAACAGAAGCCATCTGTAACAATGTCAGAAATTTTGGGGGTTTTTGCATACTAGTCCTGTCTGGTGGCTTGCTGAAAAACTCCCTTTGTGCTCTGAGTCACCAACCAGCCACTTGGCTGAGATGTGCTCTGATATTTAGCTGTTCCAAAATTACTCTGTCTGAGGGGTAGGCTTTTTGTGGTTTTAGACAGTTTGTTTACTCTAGTAAATTATGAGAACCCAAGCAGAAATTTCTGACTATGCCTTTCTTATGTAGAACTGTTTCAGCAACAAATTTAAGTGCCGCTGAAAATAAAAGTATGGTATGTCACTACTCATTACAATGATTCCTGTAAGTTTAGAGGCAGCAAGAAAAACAAATAGCCCAAGAATAAACTGCCCAAACCATGTACATGGTCTTCTTTGAAAGTCTTGCAGGTTTCTTCTCATTTCTCCTAGAATCGCCAGTTTGCCTTCAATGCTGTCTACAAAAGAAGCTGGCAACAACTTGAGTTATGGTCTTCATCAAGTCAGAGGTTCTGTGAGCAACAGATGCCCACAAACTAGCTTGCTTGAAATGTTTGGGTTAAGCTTTCACTGGTTCTCATCTCTGTTGGTTTTTCCCCCAGGGTGTTATATGTGATTTTTACAACAATGCTGTGAAGTACTTAGGTAATGGTTGTTATTACATAACATGATAAGTGTGACTTAATGAGGGCAAGGCAGTCACCCAGAAAACACATCTTTGATAACACAGGAAACTACTATTGGCTGCAGTTAATGTAAGTGAAGATGACAGAATATACTATAGAAATGTATAGCTATATTCCATAGCTTTGCTTTAGAGACCATGTTGTTTGGAGGAAGATTAGTAGTTGCTTAGCCATAACCTAACCATTAGTTAAGTTTTCAATTATATGAAAAGTTATATCTAATCAAGAAATAACCATGGTAACCAGCTTCTCATCCAACCACAACATGTCGTGAAGAGGATGTGTAGTGTCTCAGATAATCTTATGGACCTTGCTCAAGCAACAGTTCTGTGCTGTGCCCTGGATGGGAGGGAGAGAACTGCCAATAATCTTTTCGGCCATCCTCACCACTCTCTGCACCGCTGTAGTGCTTAACTCATTCTTTACATTAGTCTTCACACCAAAGGAAACTACAACCCAACATACCAAAAAACCCACTGCAAAAGACAAAGTAGAAACAAAAATTAAAATAAGCAGGAAAATGGTAAGAGAACATCTATCCAACCTGGATGAATATAAATCACTGGGACCTGACAGACTGCATCCCAGAGTTCTGAAGGAGCTGTCAGATGTTATCTCAGAACCACTGCACCACATATTTCAAAAATCCTGGAACACCGGGGAAATACCTGAGGATGCGAAAACGACTGATGTGGTTCCCATCTTTAAGAAAGGGAAAAACACAGACCCAGGAAACTATAGACCAATCAGTTTAACATCAATACCTGGGAAGATCCTAGAAAAGATAATAAAAAAACAGATCTGCAAACAACTAGAAGCAAACAAAGTTATAACTAGTAGCCAGCACGGGTTTGTTAAAAATAGATCATACCAAACCGATCTTATTTCATTCTTTGATAAAGTGACTAAACTAGTAGACCAGTGAAATACTGTGGACATAGTATACTTAGATTTTAGTAGGACATTTGATAAAGTAGACCACAACCTACTCCTTGGTAAGCTAGAAAAAGGTGGAATAGACAACATTACCAGCAGACGGATCTATAGCTGGCTGGCAAATCGTACTCAATGAGTAGTCCACAGTGGCACCACATCCACATGGAGAGAAGAAAGCAGTGAGTTACCACAAGGTTCAGTCTTAGGCTCAGTACTCTTCAATATCTTCATCAATGACTTAGATGAGGGAACTGAAGGGGAGGAACTCATCAAATTGGCAGATGACACTAAACTGGTAGGAGTATCCAACACCCCAGGAGACAAACTCAGGATCCTAAAAGATCTTGACAAACTTGAACAATGGGCCCTATCCAACAAAATGAATTTCAGTGTGGAGAAGAGCAAAGTTTTACATTTAGGCAAGACAAATCAAAGGTACAAGTACAGAATTGGTGATACCTAGCTTAAAAACAGCAACCGTGAGAGGGACCTTAGAGTTCTAGTGGACGATCACTTGACTATGAACCAGCAGTATGCAGCAGCAGCCAAAAAAGCTAATACAATCCTGGGTTGTATAAGCAGAGGCATAGAATCAAGATCATGTGAGGTATTAGTACCGCTTTATAAAACCCTTGTAAGACCACACCTGGAACACTGCAGCCAATTTTGGTTACCATATCACAAAAAAGATGTTCAGAGTTTGGAAAAAAATTCAGCAAAGAGCAACTAAGATGATCAAAGGCCTGGAGACTAAAACATATGAAGAACAGCTGTAGGACTTGGGTTTGGCTAGTCTAAAGAAAAGAAGAAATAGGGGAGACATGATAGCAGTGTTCCAGTATTTGAGGGGCTGCCACAAAGAAGAGAGAGGTCACATTATTCTCCAAAGCACCAGAGGCCAGGACAAGAAACAAAGGATGGAAACTGATCAAGGAGAGAAGCAACCTGGAATTAAGGAGAAACTTCCTGACAGTGAGGACAATTAACCAGTGGAACAGCTTGCCTCCAGAAATCATGGGTGCTGCATCACTGGAGACTTTTAAGAAGAGACTAGACAGTCACTTGTTGGAGATGGTATAGGTTCTCCTGCTTGAGCAAGGGGCTGGACTAGAAGACATTCAAGGTCCCTTTCTATTCTATTCTATTCCATTCTATTCTATTCTATTCTATTCTATTCTATTCTATTCTATTCTATTCTATTCTATTCTATTCTATTCTATTCTATTCTATTCTATTCTAAAAAAGGAAATCAATATTGCTGAGGTGGACAGAACTAGAGAAAATAGTTTGAAAAAAATAAGTTTTACATATATATATATATATATATATATATATATATATATATATATATATATAGGGACGCGGTGGCTCAGTGGGTTAGGACGCTGAGCTTGTCGATCAGAAAGTCGGCAGTTTGGCGGGTTGAATCCTGAGTGCCGCATAACAGAAGTGAGTGCCTGTTACTCGTCCCAGCTTCTGCCAACCTAGCAGTTCAAAAGCACATAAAAATGCAAGTAGAAAAATAGGGACCACTACAGTGGGAAGGTAACAGCGTTCCGTGTGCCTTTGGCGTCTAGTCATGCCGGCCACATGACCACGGAGACGTCCTCAGACAAGTGCTGGCTCTTCGGCTTTGAAATGGAGATGAGCACCAGCACTTGTTTCATGGAGTAGCATCCATGCTGTATTCAGAAAAGGCTTTACTGGAAGGTTTCTTTGGCTTGTGCTTTTAGACTCACCCTGGCTTACTACTTGGGCTTTTACTTCAGAACAGTTCCTCTTAAGATGTTCCTCTTCTCCACACTGAAAACATAGGCTTGTCTGTTAATAAGCTTGTCCTTGTGGGGTGGATCATATTGACATGATCTAGCTGATGTATGAAATATCGCAGTTGGACACCTGGGATGAACCTGATTGGTTGGATTTTTCCTTGCTTTTGGTAATTAGGAGATGTGGAATATGCTAGCATCTATAATTTGTTTCACTGCCTCTATTGTCTCAGGACCCATTAAATAGACTTGATCATTGGTCTGATAATTGGGTCATAAACTATTCAATTCATACCAGCTATCTGATTCTCTCAGTTGTTTTGGTGAGCACAGATTTGCACATAGTCTTTTCAGTTTATGATGAAGGTGTCATGGCCCCATTGGAGCCTGGTTCGAAGAAGAAGGAGTACTTGGAACTGGGACTGTGCAACAGGGATGGCAGTCTTGGTAGTTCTTATTGTCATCACCCATTTTCTAGGGAGAAACTCACTTCACATTAATAAACTAGTTAAGGAAACAAACACAGAAAAAATATATTGGATTTCAACACACAGTGACAAAATAAAAATTAACCGTAGGACAATAGTCCTAGTTAAAGATTCTAAGCTATTGTTTTAGAGATGGTCATTTTCCTGAAACAGGTTTTTCTTTGCCTCTAGTCTTCTTTTCCAAATCTCTGAATTCTTATCCACTGCAATCTTTGGAAATGCCTTTGTCAACAAAATTTCCCATTGAGAAAGGCTGAGTTAGGTTTAAAAAAACTTAGCTTGGTGACCTGAAATGAGAACAGTCACCAGCAACACAATCTGTCATTATCCCTACAATGGGATTTGCTCTCTGATTATGCAACTAATCCTTCTTCACTTTTCCTAAACAGAAAAGTGAGCAAAGTTGGCAAACAAGTTCACATACTCCTGTTGGCACAATTACAAGTATCCCTCTTTGAAAGATAGGTCAGAATAAAATATGACCAAAAAACTCCAATGACAACAATAGTGGGACTGAGGCATAATTCATCATTACATAATTTGAATTATTTGCTAGAGTCCAAGTAGTTCTGTTACCTTTGTATTTTTTGAGTGGGGGAATGGTAGCTTCGAGTCAGTGTTGACTCTTGGCAACTGCCTGGACTAGTCCCTGTGGTTTTGTTGGCAAGATTTTGGAGAAGTGGTTTACCATTGCCTGCTTCCTAGGGCTGAGAGATTTTGACTGGCCTAAGGTCAGCCAGTTGGCTTCATTCCTAAGTACTCAGTCTCAGATTTTTTAGCCTGGTGTCTTAACCATGACATCAAACACCTCAACACTATCCACACAGTTAATCTCTACAATTTGAAGGTTACCACCATCATAAATAGGTAGCTTGTCAAGCATTTGATCAGCCTTCTTTCTTCTATTTATTTTTATTTATTTTATTTTAATAATATTTCTATACCGCCCTTCTCCCGCAGGACTCAGGGCGGTGAACAGGGCAAGAATAAAAATACAAATTACAAAAGTTAAAACTAAATTAAATAAATGCCCACATACTAAAATAGATATTTAAAACCTAATAAATAACCCCCGATCCCCCCATCAGGCCAGGCCAGCTTGTTCAAAAAAGTATGTTTTTAGCTCGCGGCGAAAGGAGCGAAGGTCGGGCGCCGTCCGGAGCTCAACCGGGAGCTGATTCCATAGCTCCGGGGCGCCCACAGAGAAAGATCTCCCCCTGGGGGCCACCAGTCGACATTCTCTGACCGGTGGCACCCTGAGGAGGCCCTCTCTGTGGGAACGCACAGGGCGGAGGGAAGTCGATGCCGGCAGCAGGTGTTCCCTCAGGTACTCCGGCCCCCTGCCATGGAGGGCTTTGAATACCATTACTAATACCTTGAATCTCACCCGGAAGGCAACCGGTAACCAATGCAGCTCACGGAGCAGAGGTGTAACGTGGGAGTATCGGGAGACTCCCAACACAACTCTATCTGCTTAGAATTTTTAAAAAAAATAATGGAAGGCAAATAATATTCATACTTCATGAGTTGCACATAAGGATGGCCTGCTGCCATCTAAATGTTCTGATATAGCATAAACTATTTCTAAGACTCATCTCAAAAACAGCTTGATTCTTCTAGAGTGGCCTGCCAGAATGCTAGTAAGGGCATGACTCCTATTGTTATAAGAACTGCTACTCAGATGATAGTGTCTTGCTCAGGACAAGAGGGTGACATCCCTGCAGGAAAGAAGCATTACATAAGCAATTATTTCACATGGAAAGAATAGACACTAATTCCTTTTGCTTAAATTATCCTGAAGATCACATTTGTTTCACTCTCTACTAACTGGAGAGCTGTTAATTCTCGGTCATGGCTCCCGGCACTTGTCATTTATGTCTCATCATGCTTTGCTTATCTAATATGATATCAAAGACTAAAGCATTGCCTTTCCCACTAAAGAGTATTTAGAGTTCTTGGAAATAGAATCACCCAAATACTATGTGAAAAATGTAAATTGTTAGTTATTTTTTTCCTTTACCCTGAATACTGAAAGCCTGCTTCAAAATATCCCCTAGTTATTTTCTGGAGTCAGTCATCCACTTCTCAACTAAGGAGCCTTACAGAACTATCACAGGCACCATTTTCTAGAACAAACATAAGAAATCTGTGGCCCACCAAATACAGTTCCTAAGAATTCTTGACTATATGGGGAGGAATGCTTGGAGTTACGATGCAGCAACTTCTGGAGGAGGGCCAGAGATTCCTCATCCTTATTCTGATTGATGAGACGAGGCAAGTGAGTTCAGCAAAGATGATTGTTTATTTGGTTGCAGGAACTGAACTGAGAAACAGGGCTGCGAATGCAGCAATTTATACCCTGGCCTCTAGGTGGCAGCCAATAGGTTTGAAGTAACCTATTGCCGCCCTAGAGGTAGGCAATGGCGGCGCTGGAGACGGGTTGTCTGAGGAGCTGGGAGCCATTAGCCAGCTTCCCTGCTTAAGCAACCTTCCAGCAACTAACCCCACGTGATATTCCAAGCAAGACAAAGCCCAATACATTACACAATCCATTCATTTTTTTAAAAAAGTGTTCCACTAAAAAGATAACCATTTAAAATCAAAATTCAGTAAAAGGAAAAAATATGAGTGATATTTAAAAATATTACTACCAAACTGTATTACCAGTTGCATTAACTGATGATTAATCAGATGAGTTAAATATTACTCTCTTATTTGTATTAACTTTATGTGATTACACACAACAAACAAAGGATCACAGAATCATAGAACCATAAAGATCAGAAGGACCTTTTAGCCCTTAATTCAGTGCCCTGCTCCATACAGGAACTCCACTTAAGGCATACCTAACAGATTAGTGTCCAGTTTCTGCTTTAACACAACCAGTGAAGAAAGCATATTACAACATTTCTGAGTAGTAAGTTTCACTATCCAGTGGATATTACTATTAGATTTTTTTCTCCTAACAATCAACCAAAAGTTTTCTGCCTGTAACTTAGGGCTACTATTTGATTTATTTTAATGTTTTTCTTAAAATAAATTTAACATAATTTAAAATATAAAAGAATGTCAACCCACTATTTTAAAAAGTCAGGGGAAAAAAGCAAGCAAAAAAATTGCATGACAGTCCCGCTCATTTTTCATTATTTTCTGCCTCTGCAACCTTCATCTCTGCAAAAAGAAAACTTAAAATTAAAAATACTGTGCTTCCAAGACTCAAACGTTTGCATATTCCATTTTATACATATAAAACAGCATAAATGGTACAAAAATATTATGAAGAATAATTGATATAGCAAAAAAAGGTTATTTGCTCCATTGGGAAATTCAGCTCTTTATTTTTAAAACACTTATGGTTTCTTTAAAAAGGAAATTATGCTACAGTTAAAATACAGTTACCATTTCAGTATGAAAACTTTTCAAATTTCAAGGAAAGGTCGAGATTGATTATCTGAATGTGAAAGCTACTAATTCATATACCTGACAACAGGTCATAATTTTACCAAAGCAACATTTTCCCATTTTTCTTGAATGTCATAAAGTTGAAGTTCCTGCAATGTGTTTTAGCATTTCACCCAAAATAACCATCACAGATGTCTTCAACTTTTTTGACCCTATTGTGTCAAAAGCATTTCTCATATACCCGATACAAGGCCTTTTAGACTTACTAGCTATTCATATCTGAGGTTTAAGAAATATTCTACAGAGAAACCTCACAACATACTAATTTTTTTAACACTCACTTTTGGAGTTATATATCAAAAAATTCTGCCCAGATTCAAATTAAATCTATAAGCATACACACAGTTAAAAAGAATGTTAGTGGGACCATGAGAAATTGACAAGGTAAAAAAACAAGCATAAATCTGGAATTATTTTATTATCTAACATATTTAGAATTTTTAAATTTTCAGCATTAATGAGAAAATATCAAGTTTAAGATTGCCAATTCACACAGGAATGAACCTACTTCTATAACTGTCAAGAATTTTAGATGCTTATATGTTTTAACTTTGTAACTTGATTTCCAAACCAGTTCTCTGATTTTAAAACTTTGGATCTACAGACTAGAATCCTGAAACAGAAGTAAATTACAGATTACAGGAAGTTTAAAATCTGTTTATTGCTCAATTTATAAAATCTTTCTTTTTCTTCTGCTCAAGATTTCTGAGTCTCACTGATTTGGTAAGAGAGTTATTTTCCCAGGCTAGTTAAATATCTATTTTACTATGAGACTATTGGATTTTTGTTTGATTTGAAGATCTATTTTCTTACAATCGTATTTGTAGAAACTCAAGATAAATAAGATCTATCTCTAATATAGGTATAGTTTTATTCTGTATCTTACAGTATTATAAATTACATGTCAGTATACTGGAATGTGAAATTATTCACCCACACAATGCTACATTTTCTTACAAAAGTGAACTCTACCATGTAAGATAATTAAGAAGAAATTCTGCACTTGATGTTCTGCATTTTTTTTATGGTATTACTTAGAAATGCATGGAACTGATCATATCTCATTTATGCAAAACAGTGTATAATATTTAAGTCCATTATTTTCACTAAAAGAATGTTTAAAGGAAGTCAGTTTTAAGGTCTAAATCATACTCTCTCTGGGGAAATTTAATTAAAGCTGTAGTCCTAAATACAGTTATTTAGAAGGAAATCTTATTAAACTGAATTGGGCTTGCTTCTGAACAAATATCCATAATGATTCAGAGTGGTGGGTTTCTAGATAAACTGGTACTAGAATGCAAATTTACATTATTAATTTGATTATAAAAATGAGGGCCCTTGCTTTTCTTTATTTTTTAATCTTAAAAATTAAAAAACTCTAGACAAAAACTGTTGAGATTTAATTAGCACAGTTAAAAAAGTTCCTCCCAATTTCAAACATCAATATTCATAACCCCAATCAGTTCTATAAAATATAATAAATGTCCTCTGTAGTTTACCAAGTTTTCTGGAGGCTCACTAGTTGCAGCAATAAATACATTTTCTAAAACTTGTTTGACATATTATTTATCCCTCTGAAAAAATTGCTCAAAAAAACTCCCCTGTATGTATGAACTTTTTAATTTTTAAAAATTATTTTAAAAATTCAGTCCACAATAAGAACAATATTTCATGAGTTGAGAGTAATTGTATTGTCTTAAATTGAAGAGAAAAAGCAGAAAAAGAAATTCAATAACAGAAAAATGCCTTTAACATATTTAAAATAAAGATTAAATTCACGATTGTTATCCAGTTCTAGGCATCTGAGTTGAGGTATGTGTTTTATTGAATAATCACATAGTTATTTACTTAAAACCTGTAATTAAAATACCTCTAAAGGAAGAAATATTTCCTTTGATTTCCAGTGTGGCTCTTGACACTACAAGTATTTATAAATATTTGTTTTTTAAATAATGTTACAAATTAAAAAAAACTGTTCTTAGATTTTAAATCTAAATGTTTAAATTGATTAATGTACAATGACAGTGGCAATGATTACTTTGAATAATTTTATGAGTATCCCTAAAGACCTACTGGAGCAAGGTTTTGACATATTTCAGACTGGAACTTTCAAATATATTTCGAATGTCTAAAGAAAGTTCCTATCCTGAACAGTTATTTTAATTTATTTTGACATACTTCTATGAAACATGACCATTGCTAAGTGTTTCTTTTTCTCTACAACATTTGTTTCCACTGGATGTCATCTTTATGTTCTGCAGCTATTAAAAAAGACATGCTTTTTATTTAAAAATATTAGGACACCGCTGAATTCTATTCAGTGTAAACTTCTGGATTTGACTGCTTCTTCCCATTGGTCATTTATTAGCACAATTGCATGTTACACAAAAACCATTATTCACAATTTATTATAATATTATTCAAACTGTTAAGACATATGTCTTTCATACATGCATAAGCACACCACGGAGAGGCCTTGGAGATTTGCACCAATTACTGATCCAAAGCAAGTGGTGCACAAATTATCAATGTTTGCTCAGTGTTCTAAGAAACAGAGCTGGAAATAAAATTCCTTATATTTTAATTAAAACCTGATTCAAGCACATTTCTTGAATGAAGACAAGGACTTGAAACACAGTTTTTACATGCATGCTGCAATGCAGTTTTCTGGTTTTTAAAAATCTGTAAAACACATTCTATTGAGAAAACAATGCTTGCAAAACTATGCATATTTCTTAAGATCATGAATGAATACTCAGAAGGAAAATTGTTTTCAGAAATGTGTAGTTCAAGTAAAAGTGTGTTGAAATGGCATATTGCCACCACACAAGTAAATATCAAGATGGCAGAATGATGATAGTGGTTAAGAAAGAGGTTTTGCAAGGCTTGGGACATAATCCAGACATTCAAGCCAAGAAATAAATAATTGGAAACTGTCCAAGGGTAGCTAAAACCAAAGGTAGATGAACGGGCTGGCCAAATTTCATTCTGTTCCCAGGCACAAGGCCCAGCAGTTTAATGGAAAAGGAAGCATGATAGAATGCCAATATAAAACAAGCCTTTCTTTTCTTGGTTACAGAGTTCAACTCTGCCTTGTTCATGGTAAATGTCCAAAGTTATGAAGGAAGATTAATGTATGTCTGTGGAGAGATGAATACCTATTAATCAAATAGATTATTTCATTGATTAACCCACGGGTGCACAACTTTTTATGCTGAGAAGTGTACTTGGGCTGGTTTTCTGAAAGGCCACAATCTATCAAAAAGTAATGGTCAGAAATTAACATGTGTAGAGCAGGGCAAACGGAGATTGAATTAACAGCATCATTTCATTTAATGCATGGAATCAAAATGTTATAAGGTTGGAAGGTACCTTGGGATCTTCTAGTCCAATCCCCTGCCTAGTGCAGGAATCTTCAGACAACTGCAGAGAAATGGCTGTCTCAACTTTTTTTTAAATGTCCAATGATAGACACCTATTACTTCAGAGGAGGCATTGGTGTTCCATTGCTTAATAGTTCTCACAATCAGGAAATTCTTCCTTATTTCAGATTTGGATCTCTCACTGCAAAATTTTCACCCATGGGTCCTTGTCTTACCTTCAGATGATCTGGGTAATAAATTCACACCTTCTTCCTTGTGGCAGCCCTTCAAGTAATGGACAACTGCTATCACATCTCCCCTGGTTACTCTTTTAGACATTTAGTAGTTTATAATTTCTCAACTCCACTGGAAGAAATCTTGAAACAATGTTCAAGGCTCTGGGTAGAAGTTGTCTATGGCACAGAAGAACCACTTTAGCTTTGCACGGGAAGAGAGGATTGCAACACTAAAACACAAAAATATAATGAAACAACAACAAATATTAAAATAGTTGAAAATCACACACACACACACTACAAATATTTAACTAACTAAAAGCAAAACCCTAAACCTAACTTTATCTAAGAGACTTTCTGAGTAAGAATGTCACACTTAGCACTTAATATAGAATAGAATAGAGCTGGGAGGGACCTTGGAGGTCTTCTAGTCCAGCCCCCTGCTCAAGCAGGAGAACCTATATTGTTGTGTCTGTAGATTAAGTAAAGGGGCTTCCTAGAAGCGGGAAACTGTGAGTGCAATTATTGGTTGATGCAATTTGGGCGGGAGTTTCCGGGCTGGGGATTGGCCACTGTTTGAATGTAGCAGACTATATAAGGGGAAGTTAAACGGTTAATCGCCAGTTGACTTATGCATGTGTTAATAAACGTTCTTGCATAAAACCTCACGGTCTCGATCGTCTATACGAACAATTGGCGACGAAGGTGGGATAGACGGCGGATCAGTGAAGGAACGGCGAAATCAGCTGTGCGCAAGGCGGAAAAATTTGAACGCAGTCAACCAAAGTACAACGCTACCGAAAAGATCTAATAATGGCACAAGTCAGCTCGCTGAAAGAGTTTGATCCGCGATTTCCAGAGGACTGGGAAGAATATGTTGGCCAGGTTGAAGGGTTCCTGTTAGTAAACGGCATTACGGACGACAGAAAGAAAGCCGCGGCTCTTTTGACCATTAGCGGTACGCCTGTGTATCGGATTGCCGTCGGCCTGTGTCAACCACTGCCGGTGTCCAGCGTCTCGTATGCAGACTTATTGGCAAAATTGAAGGTTCACTTCACGCCAAAAAGGTCTGAGTTATTTTGGAGACGGATTTTTGAGAAAAGGAATCAAAGACCTGGCGAATCGATTACACAGTTCGTGGCAGCGGTGAGAGAGGCGGCGTTGAGGTGCAAATATGACAACCTCGAAATAAGGATCCGAGATCGAGTGGTGCTCGGCTTGCGGGACGAGAATCTACAAAATCGAATCATCGCTAAGCCCACGGGAGATCTGCAGGAAGTCCTCGACGAGCTATTGGCTTATGAATCAATGGGAACGCGAGACCCCCCCCCCGAAATAGCATGGGCTCTGCAGCCGAAATTAATCTTGAAAGCCATGTGGACAGCGGGGAGGTGGACCAGCAATGGGAGGCCGACATAGCCGAAATCTCCAGACGATTCGGAAAAATGGCTGCCAGACCACTGCGTACCGAAGTACCAGACCAGGCCCGAAGACAACAGCCGCAAGCAGCGCAAAGATCACCACGGGACAGCCAACCCAGACCGAGAGACTTGGACACTAGATGTGGTAGCTGTGGGGGTAACCACCCCAGATCAACTTGCAGATTCCGCACGGCAAAATGCAGATCGTGTGGAAAGACCGGCCACATCCAGGCCATCTGCCGCAAACGGACGCGAGACAACCGAATCCACGAAATGGACGTCTGGGCCGAAGGTAAGGTAACCCCCTGGGATCGTGGCATAGAGACCCCTAGACCTAGGGCACGACAATCCAACCGCGGGGTGGGGGCAAGAGTCAACCACATAGGACAACAAAAAATAAATCACATACTGAGGCCTAAATTAAAAATCGTAGTCCAATTGCAAGGAATACCCTGCAAAATGGAGGTAGATTCTGGGGCCTCAGTATCAATAATTTCATGCGAAACCTTGAAGTACATTGAACGAAAAAGCGGGCACAAAATTCCGCTTAAACCGACAGGAATCCAGTTAGCCGATTTTCAAAGATTCCCCCATAACCATTAAGGGTAAGATCACCATTAGAGTTACTTATAAGGGGTTCAATGGGTCATTGGACCTGTTAGTGACCGAGGGCCAAAGAACTAGCTTGGTAGGCCTTAATTGGTTCCCTGCTTTAGGAATTTGGGTTGGGGGAATAAATACAATTCAAAGTAAGATCCTCAAATCTGTTTGCGATGAATTCGCAGACGTATTTGATGGATCTTTAGGTAAATGTAAAGGGCCCCCCATTAATTTTAATTTGGACCCAGCAGTAAAACCTATTAGATTGAAGGCCCGGAGGGTACCTTTTGCCCTTAAGCAAAAAATTGAGGCCGAGCTCGATAAGCTTGTAGGCCAAGGCGTGCTAGAACCGGTCGAGGGAGGCCTGTGGGAGACACCAATCGTCACACCCCTTAAACCTAATGGGGATGTGAGGATTTGTGCCGATTATAAAGCCACACTAAATTTAGGAATGAAAAAACACACTTACCCGGTCCCAACGGTGAAGCAGGTCCTCGCGACGATCCAGGACGGCGCCATCTTTGCCAAGCTTGACTTGGCGCAGGCGTATTTACAGCTTACCGTGTCTAAGGAAGCCGCCGAGGCCCAAACGATTGTTACCCACAAGGGGGCGTTTCGAGTTCACAGGCTTCAATTTGGAATTGCAGCAGCTCCAGGCATCTTTCAGGAGGTGATGGAGAGGACCTTAAAGGGCATACCTGGTGTATGCCCTTACTTTGATGATGTCCTGATTGCTGGAAAAACTGAAGAAATCTTAGCTGACCGGTTGGAACAGGTATTGGGGAAATTTAGAGCTGCAGGACTTAAATTAAAAAGGGAAAAATGTTTTATTGGAGTTAAATCAACAGAATTTTTGGGATTTAGAATTGATAAGAAGGGCATTCACCCAACAGCTGAAAAAATTAAAGCAATTAAATTGGCACCTGAACCAAAGAACAAGGCTGAGTTACAAGCCTTTTTAGGATTAGTTAATTTTTATCATACATTTTTACCACATAAAGCTGCCATTGCTGAACCATTACATAGGCTTTTAGACAAGAAAACCCCTTGGCAATGGCAGGAAAAACATAGAATCAGTTTTCAAACGTTAAAGGACATTTTGTCTAGCCATTCCACTGTTACACACTTTATTGAAAATGAGCCAATTTATTTAGCGTGTGATGCTTCACCTTATGGGGTCGGGGCTGTCATCAGCCATATGGATGACAAGGGTCAACAAAAGCCAATTGCATATTATTCCAGGACGCTTACAAAAGCTGAAAGGAATTATGCCCAAATTGACAGGGAAGCCTTAGCAATAGTGGCAGGTGTAAAAAAGTTCCATGATTACCTTTATGGTAGGAACTTTACCATTTACACTGACCATAAACCCTTATTGGGATTGTTTACTACGGATAAGCAGACACCTCAGATCATGTCCCCTAGGATGCTTAGGTGGTCTATATTCCTGTCAGCATACTCGTTCTCCCTAAAACATAGACCAGGAAAAGAAATGGGCCATGCTGATGCTTTAAGCAGATTGCCCCTAACTGACACTGAGGGAGATCCAGCTCCAGCGGGCCAGATTTTGTCATTACACGAAATACCCGAGTGCCCATTAACTGCAAAGGACATTGCAGTGGCCACTAAGAAAGATCTAATACTTAACAGAATTTCAGCCTGGGTTCAAGGGGGTTGGCCCAATAAAAATCCGGACCCTAAATTCACACCTTATTTTAGGAGAAAAGATGAATTATCATCTCATTTAGGATGCTTGTTGTGGGGCAGCCGAGTGGTAATCCCTGAAATTCATAGGGAGTCAGTATTAGCTGAATTACACGAAGGTCACCCGGGTATTGTACGCATGAAGGCTCTAGCTAGAAGCCATTTGTGGTGGCCTGGGTTAGACGCAGCAATTGAAGAGTGCGTAGCTGGGTGTTATCTATGTCAACGATCTAGGCCGGAACAGGCTCACACAACAACTCACAAGTGGGAGGCGGCTAGGAATCCTTGGTCACGCATTCATATTGATTTTGCTGGGCCATTTCAAGGCCTAACATTCCTAGTTGTGGTAGACAGTTTTTCCCGGTGGTTGGAGGTTGTGCCTGTTAAATCTATGTCTTCAGCTAAAACAATTCAGGTTTTAAGGGGCCTCTTTGCCACCCATGGGTTACCTGACGTGATTGTCTCTGACAATGGGCCCCAATTCACCTCTGCTGAATTTCAGGATTTCCTCAAGGCCAATTGGATTAGGCACTCGACTTCGGCACCCTTTCACCCGTCCACCAATGGCTTGGCTAAACGCAACGTCCGAACTACGAAAGACGCTCTGAAACGAATCATCCGCGGCAACTGGCAACAGAGATTGGCACAATTCCTTCTGTCACAGCATACTACACCGTGCACAGCTACAGGGAAGAGCCCGGCTGAAATGAGGTGGGGACGAAGATTAACAACAAAGCTGGACAGACTTCACCCTGATAGACTACCTACAGAAGCTGAGGCGGCTATACCAACCCGGTCTCTCAACATCGGGGACTTAGTTTGGGCCAGGAACTATGGTCCGGGGGACAAATGGGTACCGGGTGTGGTCAGTGACGTCACGGGGCCATTATCTTACACTATTGAGGGGGAAGGGCCCCAGAAATTGTGCAAAATGATGTGGGCCATTACACACAGTCCCGGGATGTCACATTCAATCCTGAACACCCCAGCTTAACAACTACTGGGGACGGAGAGGTAGGAGTAGGAACGCAAACCAGGATACCAAACACAGCGCCTCAGCAGGGTAATGATGATTGGGAGCTGTTTCCAGTGGGCAGCTCAAGTGTATCTCATAGAGGTACAGCACAACAACAACAAACTCAACAACAACAAAACAAAACACAACAACAACAAAACACTAACACTGTGCCATCAGAGCCGATGGCCCAAACACCTGGGACAATTGCCAATGGCCAGACAGCAAATGAGACGGTTGCCAACAAGAGTAATAGATACCCCACCAGGGTTCACAAGCCACCATTATATTTGAAAGACTATGTTAATAAATAACATTAGTGGGGGGGAAGGGGTGTTGTGTCTGTAGATTAAGTAAAGGGGCTTTCCTAGAAGCGGGAAACTCTGAGTGCAATTATTGGTTGATGCAATTTAGGCGGGAGTTTCCGGGCTGGGGATTGGCCACTGTTTGAATGTAGCAGACTATATAAGGGGAAGTTAAACGGTTAATCGCCAGTTGACTTATGCATGTGTTAATAAACGTTCTTGCATAAAACCTCACGGTCTCGATCGTCTATACGAACCTAACATATATCATCTCAAACAAGTGACTGTCTAGCCTCTTAAAAATCTCCAGTGATGGAGCACCCACAATTATTGGAGGTAAGCTGTTCCACTGGTTAATTGTCCTCACTGTCAGGAAGTTTCTCCTTAATTCCAAGTTGCTTCTCTCTCTGATCAGTTTCCAATCATTGTTTCTTGTTCTGCCCTCTGGTGCCCTCTTCTTTTCTTTAGAGTAGCCAAACCCAAGTCCTGCAGCCATTCTTCATATGTTTTAGTCTCCAGGCCTTTGATCATCTTGCTCTTCGCTGAATTTTCCCCAAACTCTTAACATCTTTTTTGTGATATGGTGACCAGAATTGGCTGCAGTGTTCCAGGTGTGGTCTTACAAGGGTTTTTATAAAGCAGTACTAATACCTCACATGAACTTGATTCTATGCCTCTGCTTATACAACCCAGGATTGTATTAGCTTTTTTGGCCACTGCTGCACACTGCTAGCTCATGGTTAATTGATCATCCACTAGGTCTCCAATGTCCCCCTGTTTTTAAGCCAGGTCTCGCCCAATCTGTACTTGTACCTTTGATTTTTCCTGCCTAAATGTAAAACTTTGCTTTTCTCCACATTAAAACTCATTTTGTTGGATAGGGCCCATTGTTCAAGTTTGTCAAGATCTTTTTTGATCCTGAGTTTGTCTTCTGGGGTGTTGGATACTCCTGCCAGTTTGGTGTCATCTGCAAATTTGATGAGTTCCCCTTCAATCCCCTCATCTAAGTCATTGATGAAGATATTGAAGAGTACTGGACCTAAGACTGAACCTTGTGGTACCCCACTGCTTACTTCTCTCCATGTGGATGTGGTGCCATTGAGGACTACTCATTAAGTACAGTTTGCCAGCCAGCTACAGATCCTTCTGGCAGTGACATTGTCTATTCCACCTTTTTCTAGCTTACCAAGGAGCAGGTTGTGGTCTACTTTATCAAATGCCTTACTAAAATCTAAGTATACTATGTCCACAGCATTTCGCTGATCTACTAGTTTAATCTCTTTATCAAAGAATGAAATAAGATTGGTTTGGCATGATCTGTTTTTTAAAAAAACCCGTGCTGGCTACTAATTTGTTTGCTTCTAATTGTTCACAGATCTGTTTTTTTTTATCTTAACCTGTATTTTTCCAGGTTAAACTGATTGGTCTGTAGTTTCTTTCTTGAAGATGGGAACCATATCAGCTCTGTTCGTTAACTTTTTTCTTGTTGTTAATATGTTGGAAGAAACTTTTTTTATTATCCTTGATTTCTGTTGCAAGTCTTTGTTTGTTCTGACCCTTTGTTTTCCTGACTTCACCTTTGCATGTTCTGACTGTCTGCTGATAATTGGAATTTGTTATGTGCCCCTCTTTCCATTTTTTGGTATTTGTCCTTTTTGTCTTTCAGTTTGTCAGAGAGATCTTTGTGCAGCCATGCTGGTTTCTTCTTGAATTTCTTATTTTTCTTTTTCAGTGATATTGTGCTGTTATGGGCTATGATCACATATTTCAGAGTTTCCCGTGCTTCTTGGATTGTTTTCCCCTTTATGATTTTCATTCATAGGATATTTCCTAGGTTATCTCTCAGTTTGTTAAAATCAGCTCTTTTGAAGTTCGAGACACTGGTTGTATTGTTTTCTGTTGCTAGTGTTTGCATTATATTAAATTTCAGTATGACATGGTCACTTTCACCCAAGGTTCTGGCAACTTCAAATCCCTCTATCACTTCTTCTCTATTAGTTAGAATAGTATGGCTTTACGTCTAATTCTCTACTCCACCTTTTGGATGATAAAGTTGTCGGCTAGGTTGGTTAGGAATCTGTTTGATCTCCCACTTGCTGCAGAGTTTGTCTAAACTAACCCCAGAAATTTTAAGATATGTGTGCATTAACTCCCAGAATTCCCCAGGTATCAAGAGAAAAAAAATTGCTGAGCCTGAGAAACACTGATCTACCCAAATGCAAGTAAACAGAGAAAGACAGAGAAAGACGCAGACTGAAACGTATAAGAAGAAACATTCTTTTAGGTACTGTGATCCTATTGTGTTTACTCTTTTATACTTTCCCTTTGGTATTTTGGTTCATGATGAGAGCTTCCAGTGTATTTGATGCACTGATGATTGTCAAGTCTATCAAATTTTTTTCTGGCCCTTCAAGAACAAGGCCTGGTCAGTTGATGGAATAGCTAACTAAAATTTCCCCTTGAACATCTTCCCATTTCCCTAAGACAAATTTGGCCTCATTGTCCTTCCTACCCTCTGAGTTATTCCA
This sequence comes from Vipera berus, assembly GCF_964194415.1. Classification (NCBI taxonomy): domain Eukaryota; kingdom Metazoa; phylum Chordata; class Lepidosauria; order Squamata; family Viperidae; genus Vipera; species Vipera berus. The sequence continues at coordinate 317,959,797 of NC_138202.1, forward strand.
CTATTTTTAGGGTTCCCAGATTGCTGCAGTTTCCTCGACCCACAGTTTTGGCTTCTTTTATTGATGGTTATTGATTCTACAGATAGCATTGCTAATTTTCATTTGATTAATATTTCTAGGATCCAAGGTTTCTGGTAGATGAGATTGCAAAATTATTTTCATTTCTTGTGTCTAGATTATTTCAATACTCTCCTAGCTATATTCCTGTTGTGGCCCCGACCTCTGTACCTGTCCTAACCGAGGAAGAGGACTCTGAGGATGATGGGGAGGAACTGGCAAGGCCTCCTTCTCCGGGGCCCTCCTCTCTGGCAAGGCCTCCATCTCCATTTGAAGGCCAGGAGCAGCCTGGGAGTAGCCAGGCTGGGAGCCAGGCTGGGACGGAGCTCAAGCAGCTGCAGCAAATACAGTCTAGTGAAGATGAGTCATGGCTAGACCCTCGAGAAAGACGCAGGGCCAAGCGTTTGCAGCAACGTAGGATGAGTAGGAGGGCCAGGGAGTAGCTGAGTCATTGAGCCACACCCCATAAGGTACAAAAGGGGGTGCGGCTGCTCTCAGAACTTTGTGATGAACAATTTAATTCAACACTGCTTCTGGTCACGTCTGTCGGATTTCTCTACCTGTGTGAACCCTGGTCTGGATTTTGTGACTATGCTTCTTCATCTCTGATTTTGGTTTGTTTGCCTGGATTTTCTTGGACTTACTTGTTGGCAGTTATCTCATGTCAGCGAACGTTTGAGATAACTAGCTTATTTTTGGCTGACTGTGGGTAGCTTGCTGCCAAGACTTTATCGGACAGCAACTATATTGTGGTATAAAGACTTAACCCTTTTGATTAGTACCTGCTTGTCTGTTTGTTTGTACCTTAAGGGAGGGGGAACAGAACAATTCCTCTCTCCAACCTAGTTCAGAACAGTGACCTTCAGATGGGTTTGAATCTCTCCCTCTCAGTGCACACAAGCTTCTTCATCAGTTCCCTATTTGAGCCATACCCAGTTTAAATCATTGGTTCCTCTGTTTAAAGGCCAACAGTCACAAACTTCACAGGCCTTATCTGTATAAACCTATTCATTCCTAACATTGCTCTGAGCAGTTCATCACTCCAGAGTCGAGATCAATCAAACAGAATAGAACTAGAGAGGACCTTGGAGGTCTTCTAGTCCAACCCTCTACTCAAGCTCAAGCAGGAGACCCTACACCATTTTGGAAAAGTGGCTGTCCAGTCTCTTCTTAAGTACCTCCAGTGACAAAGCGCCCACACAATCTTCAGCTTCTTGATATTTAGGGATCTTGTTCCACAACTTTGGAATCAGCTCCCTTCCTCTGTTTGTCTCTGGGAATGTCTGATGGTCTTTAAAAGGGATTCCAAGATACTTACTTGATTAATAAAGGGTAATATAGAGTTTAGAAGTTTCATCTTACCCTTATTTAGCTAAAGGTTGTAGGATACTATTTGCTTTAAATTATTGTGGATGAACATGGACTCTATTATCTCAGGCTATTGTGTTAAATGTATTGTTGTGTTTGTTATATTAAAAGGTAATGTTGATTTATTTAATTCTAAGCTAATTTTATTGAGTTGGATTTTTAATTATTTAATTCTTTTTAATCTCTTTTTTAACTTTTGTATTTACATTTTGATATTTATTGCCCTGTATACCGCCCTGAGTCCTTCGGGAGAAAGGCGGTATAAAAAATTAATAAATAAAATAAATAAATAAATAATAAATAATTGTATGAGCTTTTTGTTTGGTTTGTTTGGCAATAAGAAAATACAGGAATAAAAAATTACAGAAATAAGCACTTAATACTTAAATTGGGCAGTCTGCCTTCATCTATCTAACAGCATATACATAAGCAAGAAGAATTCTACATCTAAACTGCAAAAAATCCAGACTGTGATTTGATGGCAGCAACATGATATAGTCTCTCTCTCTCTCTCTCTCTCTCTCTCTCTCTCTCTCTCTCTCTCTCTCTCTCTCTCTCTCTCCCTCCCTCCCTCCCTCCCTCCCTCCCTCCCTCCCTCCCTCTCTCTCTCACACACACATCTCCCATTTGAAATCAGTGCTGAGAAGCTGGCATTTTTTTCATCAGGCTAATAGTGTCTACAATTGCCCCACTATACTCTCTACCATCATGATGGAAATGCAGTGAAAATGCTGTTTCTTTCTTTTTTTTAAATTCCACAATGCAGACTCTGCTTCTGATGCAAGCAAAGAACACCCCTATTTATGTAAACAAAATAAACAGCAATCTTAGACAGTAATAGTAGATCATTTGGATAAATTCTAAAGTTTGTAGAAGTATAAAGAAAGCAGAGGCTTCGAAAGCATTCAAGTTGATGCTGAGAACACTCATAGCTATTGCATACTGACTGACCAATGCCAAAGGGATGTAGAATGAAACTAGGGAAGAATTGAGGAAATGGAATGGACTTACTGGAATAGTACCACAATTGGTTGCAGTTGTATAACATCTTGTAAAGAAAAACAAGGGAGCTGGCAATCAGTGGGTATGCTTTCTGTTTTTCAGTGCTTTCAATTGGACTAATACATGAGCATTGTTTAGTAGTTAAAAACTCCAGGTAAAGACTAAAGTACTTTGCTCAAAGCACAATACATTAATCCAGATAGTATTTAACTTACTTGTATAAACAAGTGCTGCTTGTCTTACAATTATTCAGAGTTTAGCACTTCTGTTCTTCTGCTTCATGATTTGCTTTGTAGGTTGAAACTAGATACCTACATCCATATTAATATCACCATGTCACATTAATATGTTTTAAAACCTTGGATACTTGGCAATCCATAGCTTGGATTATGTTTTTGTTGGGTGGGAGACTAGCCTATTTAACTTAAAGCCTAACACAAAATGGGCCTTATCTGATTACGGAGCCATGAAATATTTACGAATAAGAACGTCTCATTGAAGGAAGTTGTAAAAACTCAGGCAGGATTGATTTTCACTGTTTTGAATAATAGGAATGGTATACAAATTATAAAACCAAGCTAAGGAAAAAGCACAATCATATAAATGAAGAGCTGACAGCAATCTAAAAATATTTAATCAGATATTTAAATTGTGGTGACAACAAACCCATTCACTCCCACCACTGATTTGTCCATGGAAATCTCACATAACACTGTCCAAAGGAATATATAACCTTAAAAAATTCATAAAGACAATCTTAAGTTGAGCTTGGTTTCTGGTGGACCACATGAATATGGACAGGGCATTTTCTTGATAACATTATAGAACTTTGTCTCGGCTTTTTACTAGGATTGTTTTAAACTTCCCAATTTAGACTTTATCCATAGTATTTTTCCATCAAAGACTATCCAGATATTGCTTAGTTGTTTGGAGATCAGCCTAGGTCAACTAGGATCTATCACTTGTTATGGCTGTAGTCCTGTATGCATTATCCAAATCAGCAAGTGAATATATAAAAAGAAAGGTATTTTGTCAAAGACTCTTTAAGTTCTGATTGCTGTACTAGAGCAGGGCTTTTCAACCTTTTCACCCATTGTACCACTTTTAGGATAGGGCAACATCCGAGTACTACCAGTCGCCTAGCAAGGTGTCAAAAACTTGATGATGAAAAAAAAAAGGAAAAAAGTGATAAAGTACAGGTATTCCTCGACTTACAACAGTTCACTTAGTGACTATTCAAAGTTACAATGACACTGAAAAAAGTGCCACCCAAGCCACAGCCGAGCAAGACACCTGCCTGCCTGCCCAGCTGCGCTTTTCCTCCTGTCCGAGGTTTTCATTGTTGTGAGCATTTCTGTTGAGGATTGGCAGGATTGGCAGGTGGGGTGGGGGGAGGTTTGGTTTTTATTCCCCCCATCTGCTGGGTGGTTGCAGCAGGTTTTGGTCACTTCACATGACCCTGGGACACTGTGACCGTCATAAATATGAATCAGTTGCCAAGCATCTGAATGTAAATCACAAGAACCTGAAGATGCTGCAACATTCCAGCTGCAGCCTGGCACTGATCCTGGCACTTCCGCTGAGCCCTGACAGCCCGAAGTGCTGATCCTGGCGCTTCCGCTGAGCCCTGACAGCCCTGCAGCTCCAGCCATCTCTCGCTCAAGCTTGTGCGGTGCTGCCACAGTTCAGCTCATTCCCCTTCCCCACTACCACTTTTCTAGGATGGTCACATACCACCTGGCACGTGCCAATGTACCACAGGTGGTACCCGTACCACTGGTTGAAAAGCCCTGTACTAGAGTACTTCAGGACAGAGCTCCTGTACTCAAAATATCAGCTCATGGCAGATTCATTCTATTTAGTAATATACTGGCCACAGAATATCAGTTTCCAAGGTAGTAGTAGAATAGAATGTATGTTAAGTACACTTAACATAAAACTGTTCTTTGATTGCACTTATATGGTACCAGCCAAAATGTCTCAAAAATTACTGCTGCATATTGCACAGTTATGTCTATCTCAGTGTTTTTCAACCTTGAAAACTTTAAGATGTGTGGACTTTAAGTCCTAGAATTCCTCAGCCAGCTTGCCACTTGGGAAATTCTGGGAGTTGAAGTCCACACTTTTTAAAGTTGGCAAGGCTGGGAAGCACTGATCTAAATGCCCTATGTATTATGGTTCATGACAGGAATATATCAATGTCATAATTTCCTACTTAACAAATGTATTAGGTAGCATGAATGTTGATGGTGGAATCAATGTCTGTAAGTAGCAATCAAATGGCATCCATTCATTTTCTACCTGTTGTAAATAAGTATTTACAAATAAGCACTATTCCATATGTTCCCTATGCTTTTGTTTCAGTATAAAAATAAGTCCAACTACTTCATCCCCGTTTGTTCAGTTGTCCTTCCCTAATAATGCTACTTGTGTTTCGATAGATACCTACTCATGGAAAGAGATGTTTTCCTTTCCATCCTACTCTTCTCTTCCTTCCCTCCATACCTACCACACATGTCTACATGTATGGGAGATCTTTGATCCCTTACAGTAATGGGAGTATGGAAGCTTTGGGAGAAGGGAAAACCTTTCTGCTAGAAAATCATCTTTCTCTGGCAGAAAGTTATGACTACAGCCTTCCCCAAACTCATACCTCTGATTATGTTGGGATAGCAAACCCTGGAATTTCAAATGCTATTTCTGAATATGCCCAGATCATTTCTGTATTAAGAATTGATGGTATCCTATATTCTTATTTAAACATTAATGTGTTGGTATATTGTTAAAAAAAGGCTTGTTTTACTGTCCCTAGTCATTGATGGATGATGTATTATATCAACAATGTGGAAATGATTACAGAGATCATGCCTAATACTGAGCCAATTCCAAGGAGAACCAAGAAGAGGGTTTTCCCCATTGTTTATTTCTGCTAGGGAAATAATAAGCGTATTTTCTGCCACTTGAAAAAGTCAGTGTTTTGAGACCAGAAGAGCTCAGATCAATGCACAATATTTACAGCTGCCAGGAATGATCAATGCACTTAGGAACATAATTATTTACTTTAAATTAAAAACTAATGGTTTACTTAACACTCCTTCTTCTGCACTTCCATCCTCCCTTGGTTGTTGTTCATGTTCATCCTTCTCCATTTCAGTATCCATAGACTGCTTTTGAAGTTTTAATTATTCTAGAACAGAAAGACACTATACAACAAAACAAGAGAAGAGATTGTTTCAAGACACCCTCCCCCCCAAGACCACTTTGTCTATTCAATACTTTATTTTGGCAAAAGCCAAACTGACAGTAATTAGTTTTGAAACTGCTCTCAAGCATGCTTGGTTTGATTTAACACGATTTGGATAATGAACATGCTCTTTATTAGTGATTAAATTCCAATGCCAAGCAATGCAGTGTTACCAATAATGCAGTGTAGTGTTTTTGCTGGGTATTTTCCTCATTAAAGTACAAAATCAACCCTGATACCTTGAGCACATCAAATGCTCTCTTACTTTGGAAAGCTCAATCTGACAACCCAGGAGGGGGCAAATGTTTCTGAATTGTCTTTTGCCTGGAGTGAAAATAAAAAGTATTTTGAAGTCTGATGCAAAGTAAATCCTGACTCTTCTAGACAGTTTGGAGATACTATCACTGAATTTGAAATGTAAGCCCTCCCAAACTTTATTTAATTTTTAAAGGAGGGAGAGAGAGAGAGAGAGAGAGAGAGAGAGAGAGAGAGAGAGAGAGAGAGAGAGAGAGAGAGAGAGAGGAGAAAAGGATCTTGATTCGCTATGGAAAGCAGGCAGGAAGTGCTTACTGCAGAGTCTTTAGTCCGCTCAGCATCCATTTCACAGAGATACACAGACAGCCTATTCCCTGGTGACAGTTCTCTGCACTTTCCAATCCCGCACAGGATTTCCTTCTGTCTGAAAGTGTAAGAATCGCTCCAGTAAACACTGTGCATATGCCTTCCAGCTGTTGCGCTCATTCTGCCACTGAAGAACAGTGACAAGAAAAGCATTATTTCCTCGTAAAGCCTTTTAATCTCCAAGCAGTGGAATTTTCATAAGCATGAATTTTTATAAAGACGGCCCTATGAAAATTCTCCCAGGAACTTTTTCTCCACCATTAATGGAACCCTGACCACCCTGGGATGGTCATTTCATTCCCTTTTTCACGCATGGAACCTATTTCATAAATGAAATACTGTTCATCAGCAGAGGGCAAATTATAGTTCCTGCGTGGAATGCTTCAGTTTTTGTGATTCAAAAAAAAAAGAAAAAGAAAAAGAAAGATCTGATTACCATGGCCTAGTGCAGGCGATAAGAATTGTCTAGTCATCAGATTCAACACTCTGAGCAATTCTTTGCAAAACAGCAAAACACTGGACCTAAGTGTGTGTTTTGAAGCATTTAAATGGAGATTCATGGAAGAATAATTGGTTACAACATGCAGATCAGTGCAGAAGCTGAATGGAAAGGGATTTTAGTAAGAAGCACATGAAAGGAGTATTGCTTGAAAATAGATCCACCCACTGTTGTTCAGTTTGCACAATGTTCATGCAAGATTCTGCTCTGCCAGCTATTGGTTAGAGATTCATTTTTTCAGAAGCCCTTTTCAGTCTCTCACACACTACCGCAGGAAAAATAAAAATAGGATTCAAGGACAGGATAGCTCAGTTATGAAAAACAAAGTTATAGGATTTAAAAAAGTCAGATTCTCTTATTACTAGAATAATAATGTTTCTGTCTGAATATTAACTATCCTGGCTACAAGAAATTGGTGGTGATTGTTCTTCTGAAACTATTTCATTGTCCCATGGCTCATTTTAACATTGTAAAATGATTTTTTTCCCCACAAAACCTGAAATAAAACTTTAAAAAGTTGAAATGTTTTGAGAAGTTTTTTTTACTAATGTATTGTTTTTAATTTACATACTAACCGTATTATTGTGCTGATTCCTTCTATCAATTTATCTATGCACAATGTGAAATAGTATCTACTTTATAGGTGACCTAGACTTAATAACTGGAAGGATTATCAATTATTTCCTATCAACAATCAGGGAGAAAGCTTTGTTCACCCCTTTTCTCTGAGCATTCTGGGCCTGCTAAGTGCTCTGGGCATCATTCTCCTTATAAAGAAGGATGTTTTACCTTTCAAATTTTAGGGAACGTCCATGGTTCTCTCTTCAAACTAACATCTGATTTAATTAGTAATCAAATCTATATAGGTGCCCATCTCATCAGAACCAAGCCTGATGAGTGCAGCATTTACTCTGTCATGTAACTTTCCCTTCTTACCAAGTACATTTGGTGGTTATTTAACTTTCTACAAGTTCTTTGGCAGTTTAGCAATATTTGGATAGCTTAGACAAATAAGGGAAGATGAATCCTTTTGAATGTGAGTCAAAACCTCCTTGGAATTGATCTGGTGCCATAGCTTAGCAGTGAAAGATTTCACCACTACAGTAAAGCAGTACATCACTGTTATAGTCACAAGGAATCTACCTGCATATTTATAATATATTACATCTAATACAAAAGACATTTGGCCTTTCAGCAAAGAGAGGTAACTCTGTCAATTTCAGTTTTTCCCAGTTGCTTGTAATTTTCCCAACTGAAAATTAATTGAATCCCTTGCTGCACAAAGTTGATACTACCCACAGTGGACGAAAGGTTGGTGAAGATGGTGGAAGCCGATGAGTTGTTTCATCAGCAAAAAGACAATAGTGCAATAATCTGTCATGGTCCAATTCTACACACTACACTGATTGTGCACTGGAAGACCCTTATAAACTTCTTGTGTTAAACAGAAAAAAAATGAACATTTATGTTTTTAATGATTAGACAGAATAGATTATAGAAAAAAGAAGAGTTATGTTGCAACCAGAGAGGAAGAGCTAAATTTATAACTGTACTTATAACTGCTATAAAGAAGAGCAGAAACTATTTTTGGTATATTTTTTCTTTCATTTCTGTTTTCATTTTACTGCTTCTTTATTATACTTTAGCTCTTTTTTATTTCTCTTTTGTTTTTCTCACTTTATATTAGCTTCTATTAGTTTTTATCTTCTTTTTAAAAATCTTTAAGAAATTATATTTAAAAACTTTTATCTCATTACAACTACAAAGTATAAGACACCATTTATGCAGCAAGAAGTTCAAAAAGAGGAAATATTACAAAAATTCAATGAATTCTGTTTTTGCATTGAGATTTTGTCTATTTGCTTTTCTTATTATAAAGATTTTTGTATACAGTTTCTCCAGGTTTTTTTACAAGTTTTAGCATATCTGCATTTTATAAATACAATTGGAGAACTCTTATATTCTTGCATTTTTAAAAGAGGGCTGTGTTTCAGCTAATATATCGTTTAAAATGCAAAATTAGATGTGTTTATATTGAAACACAAACAGAAAAGCTTCGAATATTTTTAGCTCTTACAGGGAACAAGCAGAAAAGTCCTCTTGCACACATAAACTGCTTTTGACTTTCCCTATGGATACTCTGATCCAGCTTTATTCTTATATAGGTGGAGAGATAGAAAATTAAACACCTACATTTCCATAAAGCATATGCAAAAAAAAAGGCAAGGGAACCATTTGCTTTCTTCTCTGAACTGTCTGAAATAATCTTTTTTCTTCTTCTTGTTGTTGTTGTTAGTTGCGAAGTCGTGTCCGACCCATTGCGACCCTATGGACAACGTTCCTCCAGGCTTTCCTGTCCTCTACCATCTTCTGGAGTCCATTTAAGCTCACGCCTCCTTTTGGTACTGTCCATGGGGTTTTCATGGCAAAGATACTGGAGTGGGTTGCCATTTCCTTCTCCAGTGGATCACGTTTCGTCAGAACTCTCTGCTATGACCTGTCCGTCTTGGGTGGCCCTGCACGGCATAGCTCATAGCTTCATTGAATTACGCAAGCCCCTTCGCCACGACAAGGCAGTAATCCATGAAGGGGAATCTTTTTTCTATTCCTGGTCAATTCTGATGCTAGAACTAGGGGGTGAAATATCAGTAAGGAACAAGTGAATCCAACTTACAGTATACACAGAGGTAAGCATTTTCAAATGTTACTTTTCAGTGTCAGCTCTTTTTGGGGGGGGTGGGGGTGGGGAAGGGGGAAATGTTTAAAAAGATCCACTCCTGGGTTTTCAAATCCATCTCTGAAAGGATCTATCACAGTCTAGCTGGATTAGCAAACCAGTGCATATGCATTAATAAATACAGTCCTCTGATAGGGACCTAAATACTGTAATTAAGTGGAAACCATATTAAAATACAGTCCTTTAAAGGTTTTAAACAGTGTGTTAAAGAGACACCGTTAAGGGTAGAAGGAAAGATGATGCTTCAAGGTGAAGCCAAAGAAACAAAAAACTGAAGGCAACCAATGACCCCAAAGTTACCTCTTAGACCTAGAGGTAACTGGTACAAGAAAAGTAATGCTATGGTTCAGAGAGAAAAAAATAGTACATTTTGGAGAGGGGCTGATCTCATTCAATTGGAAAGAAGGAAGATGTAGAAAATTTAGGAGAGCTTATTTATTTTATTTTATTTTATTTTAATTCCATTTATATCCCGCCCTTCTCCGAAGACTCAGGGCGGCTTTACAAGCTTAGCAGTAGCTTTCATTCTATGTATATGCCTGCTTATTAGGACTTTTGCCCCCCCCCAAGCGGCATTATTACAAAGTCAGCTTAATTGCCCCCAACAATCTGGGTCCTCATTTTACCTACCTCGGAAGGATGGAAGGCTGAGTCAACCTTGAGCCTGGTGGGATGCGAACCTGCACTAATTGCAGGCAGCTGGTGTTACTTAAGGAGGCATTAGCCCACTGCTCCACCAAGGCTCTTATCATGAATAAGTTGTGGGCTGTTTGCTTTTTCAGATCTGGAAAGACAGTATAGGCAGTCTTTGACTTACATCTGTTCATTAAGGGACTGTTCAAAGTTACAGTGGCATTGAAAAAGTGACTTATGACCATTTTTCATACGTATAACCATCGCAACACCCCCATGATCAGGTGATTTACTTTCAGATGCTTGACAACTAGTTCATATTTATGATGGTTGCAATGTCCCGGAGTCAGGTGATTCCCTTTTGCGACCTTGTGATAATCAAAGCCCTGGGGAAACCAGATTCACTTAACAACCATGTTACTAAATTAACAACCACAATGATTCACTTAACAAATGTGGCAAGAAAAGTTGTACAAGGGGGCAAAATTCACTTAACAAATTTCTCACTTAGCAACGTGAAACCTGGGCTCAATTGTGGTTGTAAATCAAGGAAGCAAGCAGTCACTTTGCAACAAGTAAGATAAATTTAAAAAATACAAAAAAAAATTACAAGAAATTCCAAAAGATTTTTAAAATGCTTACAAGTAGAGTTTTTTTTTTCACAAGCAGACAAAAAAATCTAGAGGGTCAAATTTAATGTTAAGTAAAATAAAGCCCTCCAAAGAAAGAAAGACAGTGAAGGATTATTTTTAGCACATGGAAACTTTTTGCAGAAATATATTCTGGCAATGCAGTATTTAGTACAAAACAGTAAAGGAAAACTCAAAGAATCATTGTTTTTAGAGTTATTCTTTCTCATAAGCCATTCTCATAAGAAAACAACTTCATTTCATGCCCCTTTCTCAGTACCAAGGAAAATATTTTAGTAGCAGTTACCAAATATTTTACTGAAGTGGTTCAGCATTCTGGTGGTATCAAAGTTTTCTTGATCCTGAAGATCATTCCTGAATTCCCAGTTCTGGTGGTTAAGAACGAAACAAAGACCACAATTGCACCAGTTAGCAGACATCTTCATTGACAATGGGCTAACTGAAACTGATGCACATAAACTTTCCAAAAATAGAGGACTGTTGCCAAACAGTGACAGATTTACTGGTCTCTAAAAAGATCACAATCCCTTCTTGGCCTGAGAAGAAGAAAAAAATATTCCAAATTTCCAGAGGAGGGCCATTGGCAGTAACAAACAAGCAAATAAATAAAATTTAAAAAATAAACAATCTTAAGAGCCAATTATACCTTACACTCCTGGTAAATAAATTGGATTCTCCCTTCAAAAAGCCATGCTGGTTAGGGATAATAGAAAATTTAGTCCTACATATTGAAAAGTCTGTTCTCAACCCCAGGTCAGAGTTCCCTACTGATATAATTCACTCCCTTTTTACCACCATGTTTATCACACAAGCTTATTTTAATCTTTTCACACATCAACAGTAGATAAGATCTCAAAGAAGCAAATAAGTGTTAAAAGAAATTCAATTAAAGGGTTTAAAAACGACAAAACTAGTTTTAAAATTATCAAAAGCTATGGAAGGGAATTTTGCTTCACTTAAAGAAAACGCACATATCAGCCTGTGGAGGCATTTTAATTATGGAAACCTGACACAAATGGAACATTTGCAATGGCTGATGCTGAAGCTCAGGCTTTGTCAGCATTAATGCACAGTGAATTTACCAGTCTGTCTGTTTTCTTTAATACATTTTGTTTCTGAATTCCATTTCAACAAGGCACTTCAGACAGCACATTTCAAAGGGATTATCATTGCACTTACTGTGTGATTAAAGCCACTCTCCCTCTGCTTTGTGCCTATAATGCCACCTTAGGCATGCAGCAATAATCCAGAAATCGCTGGCTGTCATGTCTTATTCCTTAATTATATTGTCATGGCACCACCCTTATGAAGAGTCATTTGCAGAGGTTCCAAAAGAAACTCAGGAGGAACTGGTCCTCTATTCTTTTCGAAATCTCTCTGTCTCGCTGTCTTTTCCTTTTCAAAACATGAGCATTCTTGAAGAAACAAACTATGTAGCCACAGGTTCCAAAAAGTCCCAAGCCTCAGGTTGATATTATCTATCTCCCAGATGGATGACAATTTGGTTTTGGCAGGACTCCACTCTTTTAAGTCTCAGCCTTACCGCTTATCGCAATTATATCTCCATTACAGTACTCACCCACGGTTCGCAAGCTAACTTTCTGTGTGCATAAATATAAAGTCTATTTAAAATCAATTCCTTTTTAAATTTTTTTAAATCCTACCCCTTCAAAATAAAGAGAGTGGATCCTTTACAAGAGGGACTTACCACTATGCAATATTTTTTAGCTATTATACTAGTAACCATTGCCAAAGCTGTAAAATAGAAAAGTGTTGGATTTCGCCAGTGATGTCTCCGGAATATCCTTGCAATAAAACCACCAGTGTGTACAAAGATAATTAAATCATGTCACAGTACCCAAAGAGCAGATATAATGTGAATCCAGCATGCTAGAGAGAAAGTTCATTAGAAAAAGAGAGCAAAGGATTCCTGCAGCCCTGAACTTGAAGTCTCTTATCTGGCAATTCAAACACATCTTCTCATCTCTTTTGTAAAGACAGAGCAAGTTTAAGACAAGGCTAGGAGGAGCACCATTCATATTACTATAACCAATTCATTCCACAGGTTAGATGCTTGAACATCAAAACCATACAAGCAATTAAACTTTTTTTTCTTCCTCTTGCCCTGAAGAACTCAAAGCTTGATCATGTTCAGAATAATAGGTGCAATAAGGACATGTCCATGGCTGCACAAGGGATGTGACCTTTTTTGCTGGTTAATGGATCCACTTACCTACAGAATATAGCAGGATGCATCTTGAAATAACCCGTCCCAATAAGAATTTCATACTAAAAATAACAAAATCCAGAGACAGTAAGACTAACAATATGCCATCTCATGAGAGAAAATTCTTAATTGAGAGATAGGCCAAGATCTATATTCAGCCTCAAATCTTATACCAAAAATTCCACAGAAGATACATTGAGACTTTCAATTGCTCTCTCATCTATTTAGAAATAAATATGAGAGGGGCCAGGGTAAGACAGTAGTACAAGCACCTAGCTTTCCCCTTTTGTAGTAAAAAGTGAAGGAGGAGCAGGTACATACCTGTCCCTCTTGCTATTTATTGCACTTCTTTTTCTCCGAGTAGAAATTTCTAACTTAGACATGTGTTAATCCAGTCCTAGATGTTTATACACTTGGAGAGAATTTGAGGGCAGAGGAATGAATTGTAACTATAGAAGAAGTCATGGAGTTTCTAAGAATAAAGGAATGACGGATATTTAAGAGCCACACCATGAGATATGAGCTTTCAGAAGAGAGGCCTCCCTTTGCTGACTAGAATGGGGTTCTTTGTCCTTGTATTCCATTTTCAAACTAGTGTTAAAGTTCCTGGAACATCACTCAGGGGCTTGAGTGAAGGGTGGTCTAAAACTGAAATAAAACCAATAAATCATGGTATGTGTCTTTCACAGAATATCCATATAACTTGTGGAGAAATAAGCAAGGACTTTTGCAAAGAACCTTTCCCCTATTATGTCCTTATAGGTTATATTCTTAGCAACATTATGCCATTTAAATGATCCAACCATCTGTAAAATTCCAACAGTTGTTTAGCTTGAACTATGAATTTGCCAAATAGGAGGTGTTAGATTACATTATTTTCAGTCTCAGTGAAACAGTATAACCCAGCTACAGTTAGCAGTTTTCTTTTCTTGAAGACTGTACTTTACCTGAAGAGGAAGTAGAGTTCTAATTATTTACACAAGACAAATGATTTTTAAATTACATCCTAAAAGGCTAGCAGATCGTTACTCATTTGAAAGTATGACAAAAAGGAATTTATAGTACTCTTTGTGCTTACATAAATAGAAAATGCTACCCTTTCTGTGGCATTTATCAGAAATGGGATTTTTTAAAAAAAATATCTGAAAGTGAAAGTTCTATTGATAAAAGTATGCTTTTATGATTTTAAAAAGTATTTTAAAAGATGCACATATTTTAATCTTCAATTATAGCAACTGCAATTTCAAAGAATTCAAAAGAAATACTTGAAAACAAATTCCACTACTCATTGCTGGGATACTTCTGCTTATCAAATCTTTTAAATTAGTTAGTGCAAGAGTTTCAGCATAATTTAGACACCTAATTGGATGTTCAGTAATTTTGTGTATACTTTAAATGTATTTCAGATGAATGTATTTTGATTTTTCCAAAAGTGAGGAGGCAAAAAAGCATAGATTTGCTCCAAATGATTTGTTCTGTATTACACTTGTGCAATATATCCATACTTTTTTATTTCAAAACACCACTTTCTGTCTGTATGCTTATTTCTGCTGACATGTTTCCTATGAACAATGGGATTATTTAAACAACATCAGCCTATTAGAGCAATAGATGATAGGTTATAGGTGATCTCATGTCAATAAACTGAAATAAAAGCAGTAGCTTCTGTAAAAATCACAGTGATCTAATAATTAAATTTTCATGACAACATAGCAGCTCTGGCCAGAACTAACTGAATCTTAGCTTTTTATGTTGGATCTGAGCATTTAGAATCAGGGTGGAAGCAGGAGATGACCTGGTAGAAATTCAGAGACAGAGCAGCAGCAGTCAGCTATATCTTTCTATGATATTTTAGAACACATCCATTAGTATTCTAGTTTATTTAAAAATAATTTCTTTTTAAGCTTCATCCATATACAGATAAAACTCATAAGTGTCCTGAAATCACACATGTTTGGGACCAAGGTTGGAGAAGTATTTATATCATGGATGCTGCCTAGCTATAATAAAAATGTTATCTGGAGGCACTATCAGATTGGGGAAAGTTTCTCTGTATAAAGGTAAAGGTAAAGGTTCCCCCGCACATGTGTGCTAGTCGTTTATGACTCTAGGGGCCGGTGCTCATCTCCGTTTCAAAGCCAAAGAGCCAGCGCTTGTCCAAGGACATCTCCATGGTCATGTGGCCAACATGACTAGACGTCAAAGGCACATGGAACGCTGTTACCTTCCCACCATAGTGGTCCCTATTTTTCTACTTGCATTTTTATGTGCTTTTGAACTGCTAGGTTGGCAGAAGCTGGGACGAGTGGATTTAACCCGCCAAACTGCTGACCTTCTGATCGACAAGCTCAGTGTCCTAACCCACTGAGCCACCGTGTCCCTCTGTATAAATACTTTTAAATGATGGCTGCTCAATCAGCAATGTACTCTACCTGAGGCTGCCCTTGAAGACCACCTAGAACTTTCAGCTAGTCCAGAATGCTGAAGCTGGCCCAGAATGCTGAAACCTGAGCAGTGATGGGCATTCCACGGTATGGCCATATAGCATCTTTACTTTGCAAGTTGCACAGGTTGTCAGTTTGCTTCTTGTAGATTCAAGGCACCTATAAAAATACCAAATGTTAAATTTAAATATTGATAGGAAACTAAAAAAACTAACAACAGGACATTGATTCTCTATAAAGATTGAATGTTAAAGCAGCTAGGATATGTATAAGCTAAAAATTATTGATAAATGTAACAATGCTATTTTTACTTAATTGATATAATAAGAACTGTATTAGTTCAAATATGAGACAGTAGATATCAAGGGAAAAAGAGAAGAAATATTTGATGTGGTAACATGAGATTTGTGCTAAAGATTTTGTATGTTATTGAATTATCTATTAACCCAGCCACCACACTGCTTTTTAAATACTGAAATGTAAAATTAGAAAAATCAATAAAATATTACAAAAAAAATCTAATCCAGTCTGAACACGTGACTGACTGTGTGACCAGCTTTAGTTGTTGTTGTTTTTATTATTTTTATTTTTTATTGATAGCCATGGCTATCAAATATCAGAAACATCTGCCAGACTATTCCACCTCCTTTACATGGATGATCTGAAGCTGTATGGCAAAAACACCATCTGAGATAGAATTTCCAAGTTTTAGGTGACCAAAGTTTCCTTTATCACAATTCATAACAAAGTCTAATATTCAAGATACACAACTTATTTATTTGAGTATGTTCTATTTCCCACCATCTTACATCATCTAGTTAATAATACAGTATAGCATCCTTATTTTCAAATAATTTCCAAATGTCTTAAATTTAATGACCAAAATTTCCCCTACTTCAACATCAAATATTTCCTCTCTTTTCCCTTAATATCTAATGTCTCATATTTAAGCTAATACAGTTCTTATTATATCAACTAAGTAAAACATGTTTATTACATTTATCAATAAATTTTTAGCTTATACTTATTTTAATTAGTTTTACATTCAGTCTTTATAGACAATCAATATCCTATTTATTTGTTCTCCCCAATTTTTAATTTCCCATCAATATTCAAATTTAACTTTTAATATTTATACTTCCAAGTTTTAAGTGACCAAAATTTTCTTTATCTCAATTCATAACAAAATCTATTATTCAAAATACATATCTTGTCTATTTGAATATATTCTATTTTAATAAGTAATATAAAATCCTCTCTAATAAATCAAAACCTCAATTTTCTTCAGCCTTATTCTGGCTTTCTTCCTTTGCCAGATCACCTTCCATGTCAGTGCTTTTAACTCATCAAATAGATCTCCCTCTGTTGTTATATATATTATTTGAAATAAAAGAGACCATCCAGTTACCATTTTTTTTGGAAGGGCTAGTGAATTGTCTCTCTATTATTCCAGATCCCCATAGTTGTCCTGATACGTTTGTCTTCCCTTTGGTCTGTTCTTCTTGCTCCTCAAGTTTCTTCTTCTGGAAAGTCTTTTCCATTTTCAGTGTTGTCAGTCCCTTTTCTGGATTTCCCATTGGCTGTATTTGTTGGTCAGTTGAATCCTCTATCATAGTATTTAATTGTTCCACTTCTTCTTCTGTTATCTTCTGTGTAGTTGATTCTTTAATTGTATTCAAAATTTGGGTTCATATATCTAGGCTGACATCTTGCTCTTTTCTGTAGCATCTTATTTCATCACAAGCTGAAAAAATGGTTTCATGTATTGCTTTCAGCATAAAAGGAATCTGTTCCTGGTCTTCATCCATATTCTCTTAATGGTGTGTTAAATAATTTTATAGCTGAGTATAGAACACAGCTGAGCTTCTCACAGCTGATATTTGTCAAGGTTGAAAAAGTCTTATCTGTAGACTGGGCTTCAAGCCAAGCCCCCTGTAGACAATAACAAGATGTCACCAATGCCATTTAAGGTGTTTTAAATCCAAAATTTTTATAATCCTTTTTTCAATTTTATTTCTTTTTTATAAATAAAAACCAAAGTCTTCAGTAAAGATAAGAAATTTTTTGGTCCCCAAATTTTAGAAGCATATAAATCCAGTTAGATTAAGGTTATTCTTTCAGTGTTTTAACTCCTCTAGAAAGTCAGTCACCACTATTCTTAGAGGGTGGGATAGAAGTTCCCTTCCCTCTATCCTCACAGGGGGGAAGATACTTTGGGAAGCTTTTACAGGAAAAGAAAATACTTAGGACTGAAGAGAGGTTCAGATCTCACCCAGTCTCATCTGTGCTGCTTTAGAAGTGCCTGGTGGTAAATTTGACAAGCTATATTTCTATGGCCAGTCTTTCGTCTGCCAGTTTAGAGGGCTGCCCCAGATCAAGCGGAAGGGATACTGCCCTCCCACGATCAAGCAGGGGTCCCCTCCTTGCTTGTCATCCCTACAGGGTGACTCTCGACCCTTTCCAGGGTCCCCCAGTGGAGCGAAACCGAATGCGGAAGATGGAGCTTACCTTCCACTGTCCGCGGCGGCCACAATGGCAAACTGGAAGTCTGGATTTGATTTTTTTTAATCCACCTAGCAAATCCTTCCCAATGTTTGATGATCTTAAAGGTATCAGACCAAGATGTAAGCTGTTCCAAGTAAAACTGTATTTTGCAACTGATTGATGATGTTTTGGGATTGCACCCAAGGCGCCTATCACTATTGGTATTATTTTGCTTTCTTTTGCCAAAATTGTTCTACTATTTGCAGGTTTTTGTATTTTGTGATTTTATCCAGTCCCTTCTCTTCATTATTATTTAAAGCTTTACAGATGAAAAGGTTTGGAAGCAGTTTTAAACATTGTTGTAAACACCTGTTGTAAATTTAGTACTAAATTTAATTTCAGAATGATCTTCCAAAGGTAGCTTTACATACAAATTCCGATAAACCAGATTTGACAACATGTTTGCCTTAAAAGAGTAAGATTATATCTTTCTAGGTGATTTGCAGTTGATATGTAAGATTCAATTGATGATAGCTGTTTTGTGCAACTCACGTCAGCATTTAACATTAACAACAAGTTAATTTGATAGAATTTGCTGTAGATTGAAGCATGTTTTCCATCTAAAAATCATTCTCATCAGAATGAAACTATTAAGGCATAATAGACTGAATTCAAAGTTACAGTTACTCAGTGGAGAAAAATAAAATTGTTGACTGCCCAAGAATGATCCAAGATGTTTAAATTTCAGGCCAGAAATCAGACTAAAATAACTAAAAATTTGTCCAGGAAATTCCAGAGTGTAGCAACCATCCAAATGAGCATCTCTGAAAAAGACAATAATTTATGATAACAATAATTCCCACATGATTTTCAGAGAAGCTTTTTAAGAATACCCTTTCACTATCTTCTTTTTCCAGAAAACTGAGATGAAGTCCTTTGCAAAATAGAAAGTTACCTGCTCAGACCAGATGTGAACTACTTATCATTACCATTATGAGTTAGGAGTAGCAAGGCTAGATGAACAGATAGTCAAACACATTATTCTGGTAATGTTATCACTAGAATTCAATAATTAAAAATCTGAACTAGATGATAATCTGAAGTTACCATGCATTCTATTTTTTTTAAGAAAAATCATGTAATTGAAATCTATACTATATTTTTCCCTCACATTGGATGTCTTCAGTTCCGGATATAAGATTGGACAATGTTATTAACAATTGTGGTGATAAATGCAATTTCATTAAGTCAGTGACATTTTATAAATAGACAAAATAAGAGGAAAGAATTAGAGCTTTCCTTCCTTTTGGCACAAAATTTATTGATTGCTATATTGTTTGTATATTATAAGTAGCCTGTTAGGTTAATATGTCTAGAAGTTGACTAATGTATACAGTATAATGGGTAAAGGACTGCATTGCTTTCATTATTGTTGAATGGACATGAGCTTTACAGGATAACACAGCAAAGGCTTCCACCTCCTTTGCTGCAGTTAACATAAGTACTTTCCAGTCTGAATAATTTCTAAGTAACTTGCACAGCCTGTGTGGCCTACAAAACATCTGGATAATCAGATGTTTAGATAAACAGGAGTGTTAATTGCATATCCATGTTTTGGCTGTGGACTACTTAGGAAACTGCCAGCTGTGTTTTTCAATATGCATTTGATTTCTATTTTATTTTCTTAATCGTAGCATTTTCTACAATATTTTTAAAAAGGAAACCAAATTATTGATAGATGATATTACTCGGGAGCATTATTGAGTCATCTTTACAGCAAGCCAGGGTTATTATTCCTCATATTACAGATGGTGTAGAAGAAAGGGCTCGGGGGGGGCATGAATAGGGTGGAGATTTATTACATTTGTTTATCCCTTCCCTTTTACAGTGAACAAGATGGCATGTCTACAGGATCCAAGCATTGGGGTGGGGGTGGGGGAAACAGTTGATTGAAACCTACAAATCCAAAGGATGCTAGCCATAGCTATATAATACCGATCTGTTCCGGGAACATGAAAGTGAATGCAGTATACATATTATCCTCTGTAATCACCTACCCACAAACTGTTCTTATGGGTCATGTTGAATGATTGCTAATTAGCCTGGGTTCAATTACCCCACAAATGCAGAAATTCTGCTATGTATTTATTATATTTTTTTTTCTTTCTCTGTCTTCTGCTCCTGTCCCATTACAAATAAATGGTATTGATTGTTTTACATGAGCAGAAACTAACACTTTATAGAACACCAATAAATATACAAACTCTTCTCCTAGTTTTGCAGGAAACATTAAACCTCACTGTTTGTCATTGCCACGGTGAATCTCTCATTAATCTCTGACCTTTCTGTTCAGTTTCAAAAAGAAAGCCAGGATATCATTTATATGTAGTTTTGAAAGCGCACAAAGCACATAAATCTATTAAGAAGCTTCTTAGTTTCAGATCCTGAAAGTGAATGGTTCCTCTTATCCCCTCTTCGTGGTTTGTGCCCTGAAGAAACAGGGGGCAACAAAGGGAAAAGGAGGCTGGTGCTCTTAGGCCAAGGATGAAAGGAAAACTAGGGAGAAACTGGCAAGAATAGCAATGAATAGCAATGAATGGCAAGAATAGCAATGGCAAGCTGGCAGGAATAGCCAACACTCCAGAAGACAGTCTTAAGATACAGAAGGGTCTGGACAGACTTGAACACTGGGTGCTATCTAACAAAATGAAATTCAGTGGTGAAAAAAGTAAGGTTCTACATTTAGGTAAGAAAAACCAAATGCATAGATATAGTATAGGTGGTACCTTGCTCAATAGTAGTAACTGTGAGAGGGATCTCGGAGTCCTAGTAGACAATCACTTCAATATGAGCCAGCAGTGTGCTGCAGCTGCCAAAAAAGCCAACACAGTGCTAGGCTGCATTAACAGAGGGATAGAATCAAGATCACGTGAAGTATTAATACCACTTTACAATGCCTTGGTAAGGCCACACTGGGAATACTGCATCCAGTTTTGGTCACCACGATGTAAAAAAGATGTTGAGACTCTAGAAAGAGTACAGAGAAGAGCAACAAAGATGATTAGAGGTCTGGAGGCTAAAACATATAAGGAATGGCTGCTGGAATTGGGTACAATATGTCTAGTTTAATGAAGAGAAGGACTAGGGGTGACATGATAGCAGTGTTCCAATATCTCAGGGGCTGCCACAAAGAAGAGGGAGTCAAGCTATTCTCCAAAGTGCCTGAAGGCAGGACAAGAAGCAACGGATGGAAACTAATCAAGAAGAGCAACCTAGAACTAAGGAGAAACTTCCTGATAGAACAATTAACAAGTGGAACAACCTGCCTCCAGAAGCTGTGAATGCTCCAACACTGGAAGTTTTTAAGAAGAGACTGGACAGCCATTTGTCTGAAATGGTGTAGGGTTTCCTGCCTAATCAGGGGGTTGGACTAGATGACCTCCAAGGTCCCTTCCAACTTTACTATTATGATTATGATAATAACATTTATGATTAAGGGGGGGATTTTTCTTCAAGATATTTGTTGAGCACCAAAAACAGTAGCAACCTCTGTGGATGTTGCACTATATTAGGTTTACGACTGTAACTATAGCAGTTAAGAGGGCAACAGTACCATTCCTGTTACTCCTGATAAATCTTTGTTCAATTGTCTCTTCAAATATACTTTTCTTAACTCACATTTTGCATTTGTATCTAACAAAGCCATGTCATAAACTGTGTATATTTATATTAATGAGAGTACATTTACATTGTCATATTGATGTCTGTCTGTCTGTCTGTCTGTCTGTCTGTCTGTCTGTCTGTCTGTCTGTCTGTCTCTCTCTCTCTCTCTCTCTCTCTCTCTATCTATCTATCTATCTATCTATCTATCTATCTATCTATCTATCTATCTATTTTAGAAAAGGCCATGATATATTGTTTCAACAGTCTGTCATAAATACAAAAAATTATAACAAAACATGTTCATACAGTAAGAAATTCAGAAAATAAACATTCAGTTTACAGTATATCCATAATTGTATAAGCTAAGTAGCTCATACAAGAAACAGCCTTCTTGTTTTTGTATCAGATCAAACCAATTTGCTAATTTAGTTTCAAGGCACAGAACAAAGAAACAAATCACAAATCACAGAACTGTAATAGGAAAAGAAAGGAAGATCTCCGCTGTTACCCCTTTGCTTTCCAAAACTCCTTGTGGCATTAGGTGCAAGTGTGTCATAAAGGATAAATTATTCAGAATTAACTTCAAGGAATTGCTACTAATAGATGCAACAACATATAAAATTACTAAGCAATAGTTGCTTCTGAGGCTAGAAGTAATAGACAAGTTTACATTAGTTGGTAGTAACATGCTGTTTTTTGGAAGATGGCAAGAATGATAGCTCAGTCTTATTTCTACTAAACATTGTTTTTTACACTGAAGAACAGCAACCTAAAATAGCTTGGTCCTCAAAAATCAAGCTACAGATGGACTTAGAAATCTAAGTAACTCACAAGTTGCTGAAACTTCAAGTCTTTAAAATGCACCTTGAATGATAATTATAACAAGTACAAAATACATGTAAATTTATAAATCAGACAGTATTTAGGGGTCTTGGTTATATTGTAATATTATTTTATGACAACTGTGTCTTATTCTTTTTCTATTGGGACCTGCTTAGAGTTACATGGTTGAGATGGATAGTTATGTAAATAAATACATTTCACCTTCACCCCTTCCCTCACTCCTCAGGGCATGATCCCATAGAAAACAACCATCTGGTCCTGGATAACAGCAATGTTGGCCTATTTTCAGGCCTGACTCAAAGCAGTTGAAGAAGGAAAGATGGTGAATTCCATGAAATAATGGAATTCACATTTACAGAGACACAGATATAGACAATTTAAAATCCATCATCTTGTTTATTTTGAGAAGTGGGGGAGATGGGGAGGGAGGGAGGGAGGGAGGGAGGAGGAGGAGGAGGAGGAAGAAGAGGAGAGAGAGAGAGAGAGAGAGGGAGAGAGAGAGAGAGAGAGAGAGAGAGAGAGAGAGAGAGAGAGAGAGAGAGAGAGAGAGAGAGAGAGAGAGAACACATTAAATATTGATTCTTTGTTATATAAGGTGATTATATATCCAGCAGGCAATTTGCAAATGTAAGTGCGATTCTGATTATCCACAGAAATCCCTCCCTTCACCCCTGTGGATTGTTTGAAATAATATGGAATGCCAAAGTCTTCCGTTTTCCTGTTTTTAGACAAAACAAGTATGTTTCTGATTTTAGATTAGAGGTCAAGTATTAATTCAAACCAAGAATCCCAGAAAAAGAAGTTGGAGTGAAGAAGGAATAGGAAATGGAAGCCATGTACAAAAAGAAAAACACTAGGTGTAAGTCTGTGACTTGGTCATAACTACAACTCAACAAGTAACTCTGAGCTTTGGTTTAAGTGATCCTATAATTCCTGTAAATTCTCTCTTAAATCTTGCTACATCTGGGGTCAATTCAAAATGTCCACCAATTGTTTTCCAACATGTGCAGCTTTGCTTGCTGCATGCTAATATATTGGCTGCTAACATGAGCCTTTGTGTTGTGCAGTGTGGCCTTACGTTTATCAACCTGAAATATAGATCTCAACTTTTAATTTATAATGGGAATACCTAACATAAATGTCATATCTGGGTGATTATATACCACTACTAGAATGTTATGAACTTCATTCAGTGATGAGATAAAACAAGGTCAGATGTCATTTATCTCTGATTTCTTAATTGTAACGGTAACTGTGATTGCTGAACTTGACTAAAATATTCATTTAAATAAGCAAGATTCAGATTTAATTAGGAATAATAACACCTCCTGCTTTTCTGACCTTTCCAATAATTGTGTGCAAGGTTCAGACTCTTTCAGAGTCTTTTTGTCATTATTTTGTGGTGTTCCAACCTTTCAACCTTTCCAACACCATCCATTGACCAAAGTCACAAGACAGGTCAGTATAGCCCAGAATTCCTGCAGCTTATATCAGTGCCTTGGGTACGGTGTACTTCAACAATATTTATAGAAAGAATCCTTGAGTTTATAATAATAATAAAAAAATAAAGTCTTCCCAAATATTGTTTCTCAGATATATTACATGCCATTAGATGTGTCATGTAAAGTTCAAGAGAGATTTGAAGAAAGCCTGCCAAAATTCATGCCTGAACATATTTATTAACAAAATATGTGCACACAACAAGTCTGTCTGAGAGATTAGTTTTCTAGACACTACATGATCTCTTGTAGAAACTCTCCAGTTGCTGATGGATTAGATTTTTGAAAACTTATGGCACAGAGATAAAAGAGTGGAAAATAAGTGACAAAAGCTAGAAAATCACTTGATTAAATTCAAGCAAGTAAGATCATAGGAAAATATGAAAGTAAACAAACAAGGCAGGGATCTTTTAATACAGTTCCAGGATGACATATTAATCCCCACAGCATAATTTTGAAATAATGGGCATGAGCCTGGTCAGCTCCTGCATCAAGTTTTGTTTTAAAAAAATTGATGTTGAAACAAGTAAAAAGGTAGGCTTGTCAGTTGGCTAGGAGAAAGAATGGATTGAGAAGGTTTTCTTTTGACATTACTGTAGTTTGAGATCTCAAGGCTATGAACTTTTCATAGCCTGAAGCTAATATCTAGAGGTCAGCTTGTTACTCAAGAAACAATAGCTGGTGCTATCACTTGTTGATAACAATAATAAATGGCATTTATTCTCCTAGAGTGACTTGGGTAGAAAATGTCTTGCTTTGTAATAAATTACATTCTACAATCCTCTAATAAAGCTGGAAAAAAAGACTCATGTTTTCCAAGTAGTTCCTGAAGAGCACTAGAGTGGTGTCAATCTGAAGTCTTCTGGAGTGCTTAACCTGCTGCTCCTATAGTCCCCTGCCACTGACTTTGCTAACTAAGGCTGATGGAATTTGAAATGTAAAACATTTTCTGTCCCTGTTTTAAATTCAGATGGAATACTAGCCCATCCAATCTTTCACCCTTTTTCCAAAGCAACCTAACAGCAAACCTGGCTATTGATTTTTTCTTCCCATATAAACTAAATTCATATGTAGTTAGAAATGTTTTTTTAAATCTATCTGCAATAGAATCACTTTCTTCTTTTGCTAACTGGCTACATAAAATGTATCAATGTGATCCCCCCCCTTATTGTAAAATCAGAGTACAAATGGGGGGGAACCCACCCAAGAGCACTCAGGGTAATGAAATGATGCAGCCAGCCTATTTTCTCAAGAAAAGCAATTTAAAATGACATGGTGTTAATGTAAGTCAATCCAGAAAGAAAAACAGCATGTTCACCTGCAAACAATCCCTTGAGACTGGTCAACACTGTCTCACAAATTGCTCAGTGTTTAACTTGAAGTCCATTTGTTAATTTTGTAAACATTGCTGTTTCTATTTCACATTGACATGATATTGACATTATGACTCTAATCCTGCCAGGAAGGAAATATTGGATTTCAGTCAGCTACAGGATGCTCCCCAACTCAGCTTTTACCTGAAAGGTCAAGGTGAAATGTTACTGACTTAACAGCCACAGAATGCGCTTCAGGTGAATTGACATTTGCCAAAAGTTATACAGAACCACTTCAATCCTGGGGTGTTCTTGAGTCTACTTTATCCTACAGATCAGCTTTCCCCCGCTTCCTTTGGAGAAGACCATCCTATGATGCCAATTTGGGCAGAAATAACTTCTATTCTATTTAGTGGTGTAAAAGCATGTATCATATCCTGATGCTTGCAGTGATTTTGTGCTAGTTTCTTCTTTTCTTTATGGGACAGGATATAATTCAATAAAAAAGATCTTGAATGCAGTCTTTGGCATCTTGGGCAGCTTTGAAAGCTGAAGCTTGGTGGACCATTGTTTTCAACTGGTATAAGGTTCTTTCACATTTCTGTTTTAATTTGCAGGATACAAATGTTTATAAGATGGCATAATTCAGGGGTTCCCAATCCCCAGTCCATGGACCAGTACCGGGCCACGGCATGCCAGCAACCGGTCTCCACGTAACCTGTCCCTGGTGCCCAAAAGGTTGGGAACTCTGGCATAATTGACATCCTGATGTTCTATTCCTTTATATGCTGAAAACTGATGCGGAATAGTCCTAATATACAATTTGCTTTGGGATTTTAGGCAAGGTAAAATATAATTATTTAAAGAGGATGTATTCTGTATTACCACTCTCTCAAGTTGTTTAGTATTGGTGCTATTACCTAGTCGCTTGTTACTTTTTACATTGACTATTATATGTAAAAATATTACAGACTTAGCTGTGAAAGCCATAGAAAGGAACACTCACACCATTAAATAAAAGATATAGATCAGACATGTCAAACTCGTGACATCACATGACGTCGCAAAATGTATCGGAACGTTTTCCCCATTGCCGGCAATGGGGTAGGCACGGTTTCTTTGTGACGTGTCTGGCCCGCGGGCCAGCAGTTTGACACCCCTGATATAAATCATTGGCCTTGATTTTGCTAGCAATACAAACAGGGAGTCAGTCTAGACAACTAGCACTGCCCATGTTTGAGAGGGCAAATAAAACTAGCTTTCAATGTTAACCACCATGGATGGATAATGTGAACTTAAAACTATTTGTTTGTTTGTTTAATGTAATTTATAAGCAGCTGCTATCTCAAAAGACTTGAAGCAATGTACAAGGACAAAAGCAGCACAAGCCAATGCAAAGCAATAAATATAATACAATAAACACTAACATCTAATATTATATCAATTACATCTTTGCTTCTACAAAAGTCTGGTTGTTTTTAAAACTGCTGGAAAACTGTAATAGTGAGAACCACCCCTGTCAGAGGAGGAAAGAGAGAAGTTGTTCCAGAGAAGGAAATTCCCACAGGGAATGCACACTTCCTCTTACTCTCAATAGAGAAAAAACTTCACCAGGGATTTTTGTTCCTGGATTCAGCAGACAGAATCTATAAATGATATGCAGCTTTATGGTTCTTGCTCTGTGCCACAGATCTCCATCATTGGATCCAGTGAACAAATAGTTCTCAGTATGCCAAACCAGCCTTTACACAGAGCTGTTGAAAAAGTTTTCAGGGGCCAGTAGACTTCTATACCTCTAAAAGAAGTAAAGTTGAAGGTGTGCATTTTGTTTTATTTTCTATGTTGTGCTGAGGATCTGTTCCCTTACTGCTCACTCCAATACATTGCTGCATTTACTATTGCCAGCAATGCTGGTCCAAATATTTATTTTAAGGATCAGAACAAAAGGTGTCATTCCCATTATGATGTAGTCTTGTAATCCATATACTGTAAACTATTTACATCAGCTATTCTGATGCTCTTCTCTTGGGTTATACTACTCTCCATGCTTCCAGATCTTAAATAAACTAGATATTTTTCATAGAAAAATGTAAATGTAAAGGGAAGTATCCCAGCAAGCATCTTGTTGAAGCCTAAATTAATCTCCTGGCTCTTCTGCCTTACCGTCAATATCTTTTCTCCTACCCACAGCAAGGACTTAGATGCTTGAGGAACACTCTCTAATTAATTACCTTGCAGTCTCCTGCTAGGTAATTGGATGGATTATGGACAGAAAGCAATTGAATGGCAATAGCAAGGAGGAAGTAAGACTAATCTAGGAGAGGCTCCACCAAACCCCTCCCCCAAGTTGCAGCTGGCATCAGAGAAAACATGTTCTTTCAAAACAAGCACTTTCCATCATCAAACAAACCAGGCAGACCATGGAACAGGAGCACAATTGCTCAGACTTCCGCTTCTTGGCAACCATCAAAGTGGATTACAGTAGTTTGCCTCCAAAGCCTGACATGTATCCCCACTGATTTTTTTTTTTTAAGTTCCTATTTCAAATGAGTTTCTATTTTCTTACACAGGAATTACAAGACTTCTCTGCTTGTGGAATGCAAATCACTAGAGCAATCTATCATCTCTACATGGGGCTGCCCTTGAGGACCACTCGGAAGCTCCAACTGGTACAGAATGCAGCCGCGAGAGTGGTGTTGGGAGTCTCCCGATACTCCCACGTTACACCTCTGCTCCGTGAGCTGCATTGGTTGCCAGTTGTCTTCCGGGTGAGATTCAAGGTACTGGTAACGGTATTCAAAGCACTCCATGGCATGGGGCCGGAGTACTCCCACGTTACACCTCTGCTCCGTGAGCTGCATTGGTTGCCAGTTGTCTTCCGGGTGAGATTCAAGGTACTGGTAACGGTATTCAAAGCCCTCCATGGCATGGGGCCGGAGTACCTCAGGGAACATCTGCTGCCGGCATCAAGCTCCCTGCGCCCTGTGCGTTCCCACAGAGAGGGCCTCCTCAGGGTGCCACCGATCAGAGAATGTCGATTGGTGGCCCCCAGGGGGAGATCCTTCTCTGTGGGCGCTCCGGAGCTGTGGAATCAGCTACCGGTAGAGCTCCGGACGGCGCCCGATCTTCGCTCCTTTCGTCGCGATCTCAAGACATTTTTGTTTGTACAAGCCGGCCTAGCCTGAGGGGGGTGTGTTGGGGTTGTTTTATCTTTCGCTTTTTAATTTTTCTGGTGGTTTTTAGCGTTGTATCTACATTGTTTTTAACTAGGGCAATTGTTTAATCTTTTTTTAATGTTTGTATTTGCTATTTTATTCTGCCCTGTGAACCGCCCTGAGTCCTCAGGGAGAAGGGCGGTATATAAATGTTATTATTATTATTATTATTATCATCTTTCTATTCTGTCACTTTCACCTTGACCCTTCAGGGTGCTGTTTGCCTGTGTGAATCAGTCCACTCCTGACTCTGCGATCCTCCCCAGGATATCAGATGACTTATGTCATCTGGGCTCATCAGCTCACCTCACTTGTTTCACTGCTGAGGTTGCTTTGATGTGAGTGGCTTAGCCTCATACCAGACAACCCTCAACAAAAGCACACATACAGGTGTCTCCCTGGAAAGGAAGGAGGGATATAATAGCTGGTTTTTCAGACCATGGTCATTTTATTTATTTTGTTCAAAGCCATTCACAACTGTAATCACTATCTTTGGGGACTTTCCTTTCTTGTTTTTCTAAAGCTCTTTCTCAATAACCTGCCAGGTGCTTTTGTTCCTTTCGATAGACAGATGCTCTGCTTGACTGAAGCTGTCCATGTGAATCATCTGCCATGTAATTTTCTTCCAATTATGAATTTGTTTCACTCTTTGAAGTTGCTTAAAAAGATGACCTGCTAACACTGATTTTTAAAAACCGTAATTACACCATTTTGCGGTTAGCATTAGTATCTAAAGTAATAGAATCTTCTGACCCTTTAAAGATGAATATATTTATTGTACATTTTTTTCAGATACTCCAAAATTGAAATTCACCAAATAGTATCTTATTTATCCTTTTCAAGTTGGAAACTATGGAATATAACAAACTGGGAGGTCTGAATCCAGCACCTAACAAACTCAGTAGCTATTATCTATTAAACCTAAGTTCATAGAATCATAGGCCAGAAGGGACCTTGGAAGTCTTCTAGTCCAGGGGTCCCCAATCTCCAGTCTGTGGACCAGCACTTTTGGGCTGTAGCATGCCAGAAACTGGGTCATGCAAACAAGCAAAGCCCCATCCATGGAAAATCAAGATGGTGGCCATAAATGCATAGTGAAAGCCCAATCCGTTTTTTACATACATTGTATTTGTGGACTTTGTGGGGCTTTGATTGTGCTGTTGTGGCTGACATTTTAACTTTTTTGACCCTTCATTATTACTTCCCCTATGGTGAAAGGTACAAATAAGAAATTTGTCCAGCATTTATCATGGTACTTGCACTTTGATTGGTAAAATTTTTTGCACTCTTTATATATTGTGTTCATATTTGGTAAAAAGAATTCATTTTCATTAAGCATGTATCCAGCTTGTTTGAAGTAAAAAAAAACTCTTCACATCATCTTCACATTATTACTTTGCAAAAGTCAATTTGCTCTTGATTAATATGATACATTGCTCCTGTATTTAATAGATGGAAGTTAAGGTGCTATGCCATAAGGTTTTATGGAAAAAGAAATGCTGCTAGAGTGGAAGGTGAGTAGAACAAGAAAAACCTTGAATCTTTGTTACATGGTGGAAGCTTTAGAATTAGGTTTTAAATATAGAATTTTTCATGAAAGCATTACTAGCAGGTTTAGTGGCAGCTCTTGTAGCAACCATTTGTATTTCCTAACCATTTCCCAAGTTTCAAATATGAGTAAACAGAGTAGATTTATAGTAATGTCATATTAAGTATGTTGAGGTCATAAATGACATGTGGTTGTTTTAAAAAAATCTCAGAAAAAGGTGACTCAAAAAAGGCATTCCTTAAAAGCCTGTAAGGTTTAATACTTCAAAGAAAGGAAAACTGGATAATTATTTTCCTTATGATACCATCAATGATCTCATTAGAACTCCAGGTTATAACTTAGAGACATCTCCTGTCTTGAGCTTCTGCCCATGTTTGCTGTTACCTAATGGATAGTTGGACATCTGCTATTTTTAACCAAGGGCACAGATTAACCAAGGGCACACATCTCAAACTCAAATCCCATTCAAGGCTTTGATGTGAACTTTTTGTTTGAGCTAGCTTTTCAATCCCAGCCACAGAGATGTACCAAAAGAGACATTCGCCTCTAAATTTTTCCAGCTGTCTTGTCTTGTACATGAGGTGAGATATTGTGAAATGTCATCATGTAATAAAGAGCAACTAAAGGATCTTTTGTAAATCCTTCCCTTTTCTATTTCTTCCTATTTCATAAAAGACTTGTGGATCCACTTTCATCTCACAAGAGATATGTCTCCTTGACTGGACGTCATAGAGAAGACCAAGGTAATTCCATGGCTGGCTGGTTGGAGAAAATAATTTTTTCTGCTACTGATAGAACTTGTTTGACAGCAACAAGAAGGAATTACCACAGCACATAGCTGGAATATTCCCCAGTCTTTTGGGAAACTTGGTATACTTTTCACTATGGGAAGAAATACAGTCAACTGAAATGACAGGTCTTTTTGCATTTGCTGGCTGAATTTTTTCTTAACTGTTGGTAGAAAATATATTGGTGTAGGCTTTCTTAGTCTCCTGTGACATGGACCAATCAGAGATCAGCTTCTGACCTTCAAATACAAAAGCCCAAATCTCTCCTTGTTCAGTTGCCTCTGAGCTGCTGAGAAATACACTACAAAGCAGCTCACTCTGCCTCTAAAGATGAAAGCCATATCTGCCAACAAAACTTCAGGACATTGGAAAACTAAAGTGATTTACAGAGGCTCTCAATGCCATGGCAACTTCTAAACTAATAGAATGAAAAATCAATTCTTAACATATTAATGGCAAGCAACCATGAACAAATATGACAGAGTACTATAAAGAAGTAACATATAGCTTGTTTTCTCAGTTTTAAAATCCTTGCTTATTTCTCTTCTAATAGAAGCAGTGGTGGGATTCAGTCAGTTTGCACCAGTTCAGCAAAACTGGTAGATAATTTTTTGTTGCCCAGGCCCAGAATGGACTTCTGGAAGCAACATCCACACAGAGAACCGGTTGTTCACATATTTGAATCCCATCACTGAATAGAAGGCATATTTATGAATCCAATCCTTGCCCAAGAAGTTAGTCACAGCCTATACAATCTAGCATGTGATAAGACCTAACTCTGAAATAAAGGAAAGGTCCTCCCTTTCCTTTATTTTTTAGAAATAGGTTTTAACATAAACTATTACTAAACTTTGAACATTGGTAGTATTGCCAATCAACTAAATTTTAGAGGATGGCACTGAAAATGTAGCTGGTAAATGTTGACAAGTGATTAATTTTGTTGATTGATTTAATAAGAAAAAAATAAAACCTAGTGATTGACTGAAAAAGAAGACAAAATCAGAGTAGGAAAGAATAGGTTATTATAGTTTTCAGTCAACCAAGTTGTATCAATTAAGTCTCTGTATTGCACAGCAGAAAAAAAAGCTTTAGATGTGTGTGAAATATGCCTTGCTCAGGATTAACACTCCAGGTATACAAGTAAGTGGACAGGGTACTTAGGGCTGTTAGCCCTGCCATCTGCTCCTCAGATGCATGCGCAGGGAGTGTAGTCTGAGTGCTTTTGCAATGGTTAATTCTTGATTAAATGTGGGGATTTGTATCTTAAGGAGGGTCCCTTTTCAAGAAACCATCACTGGATCCCACTATACTGGACAATTCCCATCAGTACCTAACCTCTTTTGGGGAAGCTGATTGAGAAGGTGGTTGTGCAATAGCTTCAGAGGACTTTGAATGAAGCGGATTACCTGAGTTCCTTTCAGTCAGGATTCAAAACTGAATATGCAACGGAAATAGCATAGACTGTGCTTCTGGATGATCTCTGGTAAGAGTGGGATGGGGGTTGTGCATCTATCCTTGCCCTTTTTGATCTCTCTGCTGTTCTATGTCTATTCCACCTTTGATGCTAGTTGGGATAGCACTGCCCTAGACATTCCAATCTGGAGATCCTCCTGGATTTACAACTCCTACTCAAAGAGCAGATGGCAGTCATGGCCATGAGGGCTTTTGCACAGCTTCCTGTTGTGTGCCAGTTATCCCCATTTCTAGTATGAGGAACTCTGCTTACTGTCACTCATTCCCTATTCCTCTGTTTGGTTTTCTTTAATGCACTCTACATGGGATTGCCCTTGAAAAGTATCCAGGAGCTTTAGCTGGTGCAAAATGCATGGGCAAATATGTGTACCCCTAGAGTACATGATACACAACTACTCTGTGAACTGCATCAGTTGCCAGTTTGCTTTCAAGTCCAAATCAAGGTATTTTGACCTTTAAAGGTCTTTGGGAGTACTTCTCCCTGATTACATCTGCCCATCCCATCATGTCTGGAAGAAGAAGCATTCTATAGGTCCTATCTGCTGGGTAATTACATTTGACAGGTTGTAGGAGGTGGGTCTTCTGATTTGTCATACTTCTGGTATTCAGCAGCAAACTGCCAGATTACTGAGATGTAATTTTCTGCCTAAGAAAGATGAAGTTTCATAGAAGAGAGTATCTGTAACTCATGGCTGAACTGTAGTCTTTTATGCTCTCTGAGCTTAGTGGTTTGCTTGAAGATGTCTCATTATCCAACTAGGTAGCATCATCACACAAGCTTTAAATATTTATTTCACTTTCATTTAAAAAGACCCTAAACCAGGGGTATCAAACTTGCAACGTCACGTGATGTGTCGTGACGTATCGTGACTTTTTTGCCATTGCCGACAATGGGGTGGGTGCGGTTTAGCTATGATGCATCCGGCCCGTGGGCCAGCAGTTTGACACCCCTGCAAACTAAAAGTCTCCCTAAAATGAAAAAAGTGATTAAAATTCTGATACAGAAGAATATCATTATACACATTATTGATTTCCCCTTTGTCCTATTTTTCTTTGTATGAAATGTGTTTACTAGATGTCTAGATTTAATTATACTTAAAGCAGACTCAATAAAATGAATAAATGTTTGACTGGAAATATTTAGAACAAGTCAACTGAAATGCATATGG
Source organism: Vipera berus (assembly GCF_964194415.1). Classification (NCBI taxonomy): domain Eukaryota; kingdom Metazoa; phylum Chordata; class Lepidosauria; order Squamata; family Viperidae; genus Vipera; species Vipera berus. The sequence goes on from NC_138202.1 coordinate 317,993,275, forward strand.
CTTAATGTCATTTAAATTTAAATTGAATTAAATTTAAATCACATTGATTTCAATGGATGTGTTCTAAATATGAAAATTGGGGATACAGTTTAGGTAAATAACAACTTCCAAACCCTAAAGATATAATCAGGTCAGGATATCTGTCAAACTGGTGGAGGCATTTGTCATATACAATCTTAATTACCATTGATTTTATAAACATTTTAAATCGCCTTTTTCAAACTAAGTATAACACTTAACAAGGTTGGAATGAAATACATGGCCAATTAACTTGTTTTTATCAGTACAAGTATCTCTGCTGTCTCAGAGAAATTGTGCAGCAATAAAAAATACCATATATTCCTAAAAATAATATTAACAATAATAACAAAACTATTTTTTGCAAGCCACAATAGTTCTAGTGACATCAGCATGACTTGCTCAAACCTTATAAGCAAAATGTGATGTTTCTTCAACATTGGTGAAGAGTACTTTTCAATGACAGTGTCATGGTTCCAACAGATGAAACTCTTCAAAAGAACTTTGAGGCATTGTTTACCTTAAAGGATCTTTTATTTGAGTAGCAGAATATTGGCACTTACATAATCGAAGCCAAAAACTGCATTCCCTTCCCCTCAACACATAGTATCAAAGCACAATTCCCTTCTCCAATTAACAGTCATAAATCACATTCCCCAATTAGCTTGAAGCGCAGGCTTCCTCTCCAGCTCTCCAGCCCGCCAATTCTTTATCAGCTCGGAGTTCAATAACCTTGATTCTCATGCTACGTTTCAGTGTTGTTATGTCTAGCTGGACTGTCATTCACATCCCCCCTCCCAGCATCATCTAACTCTAAAAGCGAAAGGAAAAAAATGGCTACATTTCCATCTGTTGTCAATGCAAAAACATCTGAAGTTAGCAGCATTGACAGACAGGTTACCTCTATGTTTAGTTGTTGATCTATTCAATTAAGTACTTTTAATATATATGAATTCATAATTCTAAATGCCTAGAAATATATGAGATCATGTCAGAAACATAGCATTCCATCAATTTTTCATAACATTCTATTCCCTACACATATAAAAACACAGCTCAGAAAAATGACTCTTGTTATATACCATAAACTCTTCACAAATATCCCAAACATTAACATCAATCCTCAGAGAGTTCTCCCTGACAAGCAGTTTTATGAAGGGCAAAGTTGTAGAATTTCCTTCTGCTAGCCCCAGCCTATATCATAATGCCAAGCTCTTATGGCAAAGGAAATGTCTAGACCTGCTCTCTGGATAAAACTTGATGTGATGTCAAAAATAAGATTGCTACCAAAATGGTGACTCCACCTTTAGCTCCTTCTCCTCTGTTGCTATGAAAATACATGAGACAATGTCTCCACTTTTCTCCGCCCTGTCTCATTATCCCCTGCCTAAGCAATAACAAGGAAAGGGAACTTGATCCATGGTCAGAAATGTTCTGCATTTATCATTATGCCTGGCTTTGTCTTCTATTGAGAAGTAATTTGAAAGTACAGCTTTAATTTAAGGTAAACCAGAATGTTCTATATTACTAAAGTGTCTGTTCTGTGGCTCACATTATGGTGTGTCCCTTTTTCCCCTCCGCACAAATACTAAGTAAGGCAAGGCTGTCTCCTTTGCCTCAATTTTAAATCTTTTTTGTTTTGCCTTTGAGATTCCCAGTGAGTTCATTTCCGCAATGGACTTTGCCACAACTTCTGGTGCTAAGCAATTAATCAAAATGGGAAGGGGGCTTACTCCAGAAAGAGGTCATTTTATATTTGAGATTTCTCCCTCTTTCATTGTTTTGAATTTTCCTCTACTCTAGCTCCTCTGACCATCAATTCACACATGAAATATTTCTTCAAAGAAATGTTCTGACTAAAATATTCCAGAAAATTTGAACAGGAGGTATTGTATTTTGCAAAGAATTATTTTCTCACTCTACTAAGGCAGAACAACAGCAGTTTTGTTTCTAAGCCTTGGAGGTAAGGGTTAGTCTTGAAACCGCCATCTATTTTTGAGATGATACAGTTATGACTTCTTAAATCTGGAAATAGTAGAGTTTTTATTTGGGTAAGACACCAAAGTTTAACCAGAAACAGAAAAAGAACCTCAACAAGCATTACAAGTTATGAAGTCACACAATTCCTCCTTTTTTAGAACCAACAAAAAGGCAAGGTGACATAAATTGTATTGCCTCCACAGGCTAGTTTTAGTTACCAGACAAGGTCAGGTTACAGAGCTACTCTTACATAATTTTACGGAGGTCAGTTTCTTAATAATAATATTGTGGCTTTCCTGGATATTTGGCTTCCCTTCCTTCCCAAACAGCATATCCTCCCAACAGGAAACAGCCAACAATCATCTCAGTAATGCATGGAGAGGGAAGTAATGGGGGGATTCTGGCACCCATCTTGATGAAGGAGTTGTTGGATAGATTTTCCATATTAATGTTTGTTTTAACAATTCTGATTAATTGTAAAGTTTTTACCTTCAGGGGTTTTAACTATATTATTTTCACCCTGACCATTAGAAGATACTTCCTTACAAATTAAAGTAGCTTGGTTGAAAACTTGGTGTTTTGTTCTTAAGTGTGTGTGTGATGCTTCTGTTTGGACAGAATATCATGTTTTTATCTGTGTGGTTCTATATTTGTGATGGATTAGATCCATCAAAAGTATACTTGAGGAAATACATTTTTCTACTACCAAAGGCATTGCTTTTACCTGCCCTCTACTTGGGCAGGGTTTCTGGATCTGGATTTCATCCGATTGTGTATTAACAATAGAAAGCAAATTTGGTGTATTGGTTAAGGCACCAGGCTAGAAACCAGGAGACCATGAGTTCTAGTCCCAGTTTGGGTACAAAGCCAGTTGAGTGACCTTAGGCCAGGGGTAGGCAATGCTGGCTCAGGAATTCTGGGAGTTGAAGTCCACGAGTCATAAAAGAGCCACAGTTGCCTACCCCTGCCTTAGGCCAATTGCTCTCTCTCTCAGTCCTAAGAAGCAGGTGGACAGGCAGATACCACTGGGAAGAAGTGGTCCTACAAATAACCCAGTTATGTGCCATGTAAGAGTTTGTAAGTGATAACCAGCACTTTGAATTGCACCTGAAAGCCTATAGGGAACCAATACAGCTAAAGAAATAGTAATGTTGCATGGGCATAATTCCAAAGACTACAAAGACAGTGATTTAATGTAGTTTAGGTTTGGTTTTTTTTATCCAATTAAGTTTTTTTAAAAAAATTCAAAAGCAACATTACAGAATACACGCATTGTGAACCACTGACATACCGAGAATGTGGGCTTAAAAAGTATTAGCTGTATTAGCTGAAGTTCTATTATTATTTGATGACAGCTGCCAAAAATCTTCTTATAGAATTATACATGACATAAGCACAAAGCAATGAATAGTACATGAAAAATCTGGCAAGGCTGAGAAAGCAGGTGTTTCCCATGGCTTTCTATTCAAGGGCATGCTACACCTGAGGAACCTATGAACAGTTTCTACAGACCAGGAAAAGTGCACAGCAATGGAAAATTCAAGCAAAGAGGGACCCGCAAGTATAAAATATGGAAGAAAATGTGAACTGCAGCTAACTGTGCTGATATGCAATATAGTTGTCTAAAGTCTTAAAAATTGCTTTGAACAAAATGAGCTGAGCTACTGGTTTATGTGCTTCTGGCTACTAAGGGGCTAAAGGTGCTGGTAATTTCCAATGCTTCTGTTTTGTGCTTCAGATTCTTAATACATTTCACTAGGTTTTGTTTCTGCATACCTGGACACAAGTCTTAAGAGAAATTAAACTTACAGATTACATGTTATGTTAAACAACTAACCATTCAATCGCAGAATCATAGAATCATACACTTTAAAAGTTGAAAGGGACTTTGGAGATCATATATTCCAACCTCTTGACCAATGCATGTCATAACTGCAGCATCCCACATATATGGTAATCCAACTTCTGTTTAAACAAGGAAGGAGACGTTACAATTTCCCAATGCAGTCTTTTCAATTGTTGAACAGGTTTTACTCTTGGGAACTTTTCTTGATGACCAACTGAAATTTACATCTTTGTAATTAGAATTCATTGTTTCTTGTCCTCTCTTCTTTTGTCTTGCTTTAGGGCCCAAGGTGGATGTCTTAAAGGCACACACACTCCAAACAAAAACCAGTTTGGTGTAGTGGTTAAGACACCATAAAATTTTCCAGCATGTGAAAAATTGTTATTCAAAGATGATTTTCATTCTTCTTTTTTTCTTCTACAGAAAAATAATAGCAATTCTAAATCTACTGCAAACATCAAATGAACAGAATATTTGCTTAGTTATTTCTTAAGTCCAGGGCAATTTCACAAGTGTTCCTTCATAAGTTTATTCACCATAAATAAAAAGGGACATCCAAAACAATCATATATTATGTTAAATTGTAAAGGAGATATAAGCTGTGTATTATAAATAGCCTTAATTCAGTGATGTCTTACAGCAAAGGAGGGTCCAAAATTATAAAATAAAATTCTAAACAAAGTAAGTATATTTTTTCAATGGTGATAGGCATATGCTTGTGAACAAATGCTGTCAACTGTTTTGTAAGATGAAATTCATTATCCTTATATTCTGATGAACTTCACAAACTATTCAGGTTCTCAAATGATTTCAAAACCCTTTTTCTTCAGAAATTAATTAATGCAGCAGTCACCTGGGGGGGAAATTTCCTTTGAATCAAGCCACACCTTTGAAGCTTCACATAGCCATATTTCATCTATGCACACAGAATCTCCCCCCACCTTTCACTACAAGTGAACTGGTTGGCCCACCAATCTACAAATGTTGCAGCCACGGCTGATTTTCTTAAGCATCTTGTTTCTATAAGATTTGGAAATCACAATGTCTTCTCAGTACTGAAATATGTTTGTATCTCTATATATGTGTTGATATTTTCCAAGAATGTTGGACATATTGGTACATACATTGTCCAAATACTGTATATAAACATGATTAATTTGTCGTTAGTGGGTTATTAAAAGAACACAAACATATTGACATTTTTTCAGTTCTTTATTAAAACTGATTTCAGGCTGTTGTTTCCTTTCTATTCTTAATAATCCAACAGAGAGGTGACTGAAGCATGAGTGACATTCTCAAGGTCTCCTGATCTAGAAATGGGTACAGCTCAATCCTTAGGATTGAAATATTATTACAGAGATGAAGAAGGAAAGTTGCATAGAACTTGCAGTTATATTTTGGTGGTTCAGGAAATCTGAATGTAACCACTTCAGAAATATTGGTTCCAACGTTATATAATTGACAGGAATTTTATTTATTTATGACTGACATTTCTCTACTGGGCCATTTCAAGTGGCTCTGTGGAAATTACTGCAATAATAATAATAATAATCAGTGCTTTTTTTGTAAAAGAAAAAGGTGCCGGAACTCACACATGTCATACAACCCGCCTTTCCTACCCTACAAGGTTCCATTCAAAAAAGGTGCCGAAACTCCATTCTGAGCGTTCTATGAGAAAAAAAGCAATAATAATAATAATAATAATAATAATAATAATAATAATGATAATAATAATAATAATAATAATAATAATAATAATAATAATAATAATAATAATAATAATAAAAAATACAAACCTGTAAATAGAAACCTGTGAGTAGTAATTTTTTGCATGACCCTGGATTCATGTTGCCTCCAGTGGCTGGATCTGCAGAGCTGCAGGGGAAAAAAACTTTGCTTTGCAGAAATGGAAAATCCTTCACAGGCATGCTTCCTTCTTATAGACAGAGTCTATCTTTTCAATGAACACAACATGAACACTGACCCATATTCTTCTTTTTATACAGGCAACCTGCCAACAATTCTCTGGAAGTGCCAGGTTTGAAAAACAAGCAGAACATACAATGTTTTCACTCAGTGTTTTCCGGAGCTTCTTATGCCACCCTTTAACAGCAGATTAAACTTGGGTGCAGAAATACCATTTGGGCAAAGGAAAAAAAAATAAACATCCTACTGGGCAAGGAAACTTAAGGTAGATTCCTATTCTCCCAAATTGGGAGAATTGCCTAATTTAAAAAAACAACACCAAAGACTTGTTATAGCAGCCACATAGACTGCCTCCATTCTAAAATACTACACTAGATCTAAGGTAATATATATGCTTGGAAAATGTAGCAGGTAATATACTTTCTGGGGTTTTATAGGCATAATTAGAAATGAAAGAACTTTGGACAACTATACTGTAACATGATCATGGCCCTAATTTGGAGCCCATCCAATATTTGAAGACAATAATCAACCAGGACCATATACATGTGCATTGTACAGTGACATACACACATACAAATATTCTGATTTTACTTATGTTGAACTCTAGTGAGAAAGCACTTTAGACAGACATGAATAAATCACTACACTAAATTAAATTGAATTAGAGTGCTGATTTTTGTGCACAAGTGAATCCATTAATGTATAAGAAATTGTACAATTCATACAAAAACCGAAACAGTAATATTCTATGAAGAAATAATTACTAAAATGAGGTCTGACATGACAGAAATATGGAAGAAGATAATATACATAATTTGAGCATTAGAAAAGAACTGTAAACCAAATATGTATATAATTTACTCTGATGGGGGCAAAGGTGAGTGTTAATTAAATTCACACCAATGTTGTTATATATACCTTAGGTAGTGAATCTAATTTACAAAGATAATCTATGAGGCTCCAGGTCAATGAAGCTAGTGAGTTTCCTAGATATTGTTTCTACTAGTCAAGCAAAGGGGAAAATCCTGGAGGCATCTGCTGTCTCTTAAGAGTGGCTTCAAACGAGTGGTGCAAATGTAACGTTCTGGTGGATTTTGAAGATATTATCCACCTACGATCCTCACAGCCTTATGAATGATAGTACCAAAAATGAGGCTTCCCTGCCTTTCAGCCAAAGAACAGAGGTAAAGAGGAGAAATGAATTACCCTACTTCCCAGCTATTGGTAACATGATGACAAATTCAATTTGCTCATATTGGAAAGAAGGAATGATCTTTTGGGTAGAGCCAGCCTGCTTTGTCTCATTCCCAAGAAGTGAATTAAGCTTATTTTGAGAACAATGTATCTTTCTCAATCTCTCATTACACCTACAATCAATTCTCAGCCCACAGAAGCAAAGTCATTTCTCACAGAATAACAGTAAAGATTCCTTAAGCCCAACTTAATACCATGTCGTCCATGATGACTATATGGACAGGTTTATGTGATGTTATTGTCAAATACTCTGTACAGTTATAGTTTTTTATTGTTTTCTTCATCCATGTTTTTTTCAGTTTCTCAGACTAGCCTGCAGTGGTATTACATCTCTCATGTCTTTTAAGATCAGCTGAAGTTGGCTAGGTGCTATCATCAGATCATGGGTTTCATCGATCCATTTTTATATGTTTCTTTTCTAGGTTATCCATGGTATTCTCATAAGTGTTCTCCAAACTTGAATCCTAAACCAATCTTTAGAATTGAGCTGTTGGTTATAAGTGGCTTAAAAAAACATAGACCATTGGTTTTATGTGCTCTTAATGAGCCCTTAAAATGAGTATGAATTAGAATCTGACCCGGGATAAAATGCTCAATCATAACATGAGTAAGAATAAGCAGAGTCCATAAATATAACAAGTTTCTTTATGAAATGCATTTGGCGAGATGTATTTCACTGGAAGCTGTGAATGCAATTTTGCCCATACAGTATGGTTCTGAAATCAAAATTATCTCCTTGTTTGTATGATTTACTGCCTGCTCCAAATCAATTTAAACTTAAACCAATAAGCATAAGTAAGTGATAGCTGTACTGAATAAATAGAGAGGTAGCAAACCCTCTAATTCAAAAGTGTTTAGTTTTGGAGCACAAGAAGTTAAACACTTTCTTGCAACACATTGTAAACATGTCAGTGTGTTTAACATTTTTAATGTGCTCTCTTCCCCTGCCCACATGCATAAAAAATGAAACAGGTTAGGTTGTTTAACTAGCAAATGGATGTATGTGCTCATTCCTAGTAACAGATTTTAAACACTTTGGGGTGTATAAAATTATGATGAGCTTAAGATCTGACAGTATCAGCTTTTCTATGCTCTTAATTCAAAAAATTATTGATGCATTCGTTCTGATCTCAACAATTTGAAATGATTTAGAATGAAGATATTTACCCAAAGATTAGCTTTAGAAAAGAAATAACTCAAAACATGCAAAAATTACAGTATCGGTACAGGATGTTGCCCAAGAGGACTGATGCAGTCCTTTGTGGAAGTTAAGTAGTCCTAGGTCAGGCCAGTAGCTGTATATGAGATCACTTGGCTACTATGAGAGATTGTTCCCGTCATCGTCCGTACTAACACCACCATGACTATCACCACCACCTCCCTAAAAAAAAGGAAGAGGAGATGAGATGAGACAAGAGGAGATGAGATGTTGAGATGGTTATAACTGGGGATTAAGTTGCATTTGTTTATTCTACCTCTTTCATGGAATCTTTCCATTCAGAACATTTCTCAGAGAACCTTTGCTGTTGTAGAGAGCCAAGATGATCACCCTGGAGAAATGAGGCATTAAACCTGGCAAAGAGAGAAAGCCTTGAGAAAGAAGCTAAAACTGCCTCCCCCTCTTAATTCATTTGAGGGAGAAGAAAACTCAGGCTTTCAAGGTTCTGTTGTAACCTATATTAATACACAGTTGTAACCAGACTTATGGAGACTGTTTCCTGACCTGGCCTACCTCAAAATGCTGACAATTACTGCATGTATAAAATTCAACAACCATCATTGCCACCAACATTCTCACCATTATCGCTAGGTTTTAAGGCAGGGGTCTTCAAACCTGGCCCTTTTATGACTCATGGGCTTCAACTCCCAGAAGTCCTCAGCCAGTGTGCCTGGCTGAGGAATTCTGGGAGTTGAAGTCCATGAGTAATAAAAGGGCCAAGTTTAAAGACCTCTGTTTTAAGGGATATCTAAACTCTTCGTTCAGATTTAAATCCAAACAAGCTTCATTTTTGCCTTCACTGCTCTCTTTGGAGAACATTATCATCTTTCTTTCTTCAGGGACACTTGGCAGCTGCAATGAAAATGGAAAATGCTTGTCTGACCTATGGTAAGAGTATGCTATTTTGACTTCATTATATTAGTTTCCTTTCTTATCCCTTATTCCAAAATATCTTCTATTCAGCTCCTGGCAGCTCCATCTCTAGGACTGCATATAGTATTTAATTGAAAACTCTGCGGGGCTATGTTGGGTCAGATGACCAACTGTCTTCTCTGATAAAGGACAGTTTCATCAGATTAAAAGTATCTCAGGCTACCCAAAGATGCAGCAATGTATGTTAATTGAAATTTGCCCTGTGTAAGAAATGTGTTCTTTTGTAGAACCTGATTTGGAAAAAATACATCCTATGATTGGAGAACAGATATGGGAAAGCTTAATGCTAGATATGTTAAATTTCTGAATGCCATCTGCATTTTTATTGGCAGAGAGGAACTTCAAAGTGTCCACCTCCCCATTGCCTGTGTGCCTAAACAATCAAGCTAGTCTATTATGCTTCTCTGTACAGTTTTGCAATCTTTGGGGTTTTGTTTTTAGCAGATCTTATCACCTGGATTTGCCATTTTCCTACACAGTTTAAAGCTTAGAGTTTAGCTGTTGCTATTTTTTTAGGAAACAGAATTAAAAAGGATACAGTTTTTCCAGTTGTGTTATTTATTTCAGATTTTTTAAATTCTCCTAAAATACATATAATGAAAATATTCATTGGATTTATTACAAAACGTCTTGCCAAATCATGAAAATAAATATCTGATGACCAGATACTAGGCTGATGTTGACTTACTGTTTAAAGTTAACTGAAACACTGCTATCTATCCAGTAAGGAGTGATAGTTAAAATGTTGGATTTGGAACAAGAAGACCCAGGGTCAGGTTCACCTTCAGCTATGGAAACTCACTTTGTAAATTTCTCTTAGGCCAACCTACCTCAAAGATGGTTGTCAGGGAAAATTGGAGGAGGTAATGCCATATAGTAGGATATATAGGTAATCAGTAAAACAAATTTTCACTAAAAGTGAACATTTTAGTACAGCCTACTAATTCTTCTTTGAAAGTTAACTGATGCCATGTTACTATAACTCAATGTACAGTATTGGTGTGAAATTCTGACAGTCTTTGGATATCCCAAGAAGCCTGCTTACAGGTTTCCTATGTGTTATAACTTCAGTAAGGATCACACGAGACAGCTGGCTCAAGTTGACAACCTTTATATGTGAGGAACCGGGCGGCTGACAGACTTGCAGCACCTACTTTTATACCCCAGCTGGCGGGCTGGTAGCCAATCCGAATAGCGCCTGTTTCCCGCTGCTGACAAGGACCAATCGGCGGCAGCTGGTTTTGACAGCCAGGAGCTGTCAACTGTTTGCCGCGCCTGCGCAGTTCGTCGGCGCCTTGACAGCTGAGAGCTGTCAGCCGTCGCGCCTGCGCATTAACTCTGTCCTGTCCGGTTTTACCTCATAACTATTTACACTTTAATATTGTGGCATCAATACATAACGGTCTAACATTAAATACATAACACCATGTCAGAAGCCAGTATCTCTTTTGCTGCATGTTGTACGCTGACTCCCATTTCATTTCCTACCCCAAATGAAACTTGTACAGTTGTAAACTAAGAGTTGTCTTCTTCCCAAAGAGTCTGTCCATGTGTTATGATGTTCATATATAGCTTTCAAATAACAACCACTTTGATCTAATACCAAGGTTACTTTCACAGCAAAACAGCCATGAATTTTAGATAATGGGTGATTGGCAGTATTAGGATAATGGGAGGTTTCTCCACACAATGAACTGTTCCAGAAGAGCATGTTACCATCCAGGGGAAAGTGCTTTAGCTCATTCTTTTAAAGCACCTCTTTATCTGTGTGGATAATTCTGCATTTGCTTTGGCTAATTCTGGATTTTGCAATTCACAATCTATGCTCTGCATACGGCTTCTTTTCCATTTGCAGTTCCTATGGTTCTTTAGGAAATGATTGGGGGGGGTGTTCAGGGGTTCCATAGCATCCTTTAAAACTGAGGGCTTCTTTTCTGGTTTTTTAGGGCTTTGTTCTCCAAAGGAGAAAAAATATTAAAAGGTCTGAGGATTTCTACTGCTTCCTTTCCTGTGGGATCACAAGATGGGTAACTGAATCCTAATGTAGCAGTTATTCAGAGCTACATCATACTAAACATCAAGGTTCCACAAATTTTTATGGCTTACAGACATTGATTGCTCTCCTACATTTCTCCAAATGTGGTGAATAATTAATGGCTTTAGGATTAGATACTATTTTGTAGGATGCACTAACTGTTCATCATGGTTACTGTTGTGTAGCGGGTTCTTTGGCGCAGGAATGAAGACAAGAAAAGTGAGTTCAGGAAAGCTCATGGTTTATTGCTTGCAGAATCTGAACTGAGAATTGGGCTGTGACTAGCTGCAATTTATAGTGTAGCCCCTAGGCAGCAGCCAATATGTTCGAAGCAACTATTGCCACCTAGGGACAGCCAATAGCAGCACTGGAGACTAGTAGTCTGGGTTGCTGGAGAGCCATTAGCTGCTCCAGCTACCCACATGGGTATTACCATTGAGCCCAATATATAACAGTTACTATTTGAATTTTAACATTCACTTTTTCACTTTCACTACTGAAACTCATACTGAGCTAACATCAGTTGAATCTTTGAAAAGCAACATAACAAAGCAGGATAAATGAGAGCTCAGTGGCATCTGGACTGAATTAGAAAGGGCTCTTGGAAGACAGGTATATTCTCTTAGAATAGGCCCTATCCAGGAGAAGGAAGTCCAGACAAAGTCCCTTCACCTTTTGAAAAGCCACTCTATAGAGTTACTTTGTGGTAAGATGGGTGGCCAATAAATTTAATAAAAACAGTTTTTCCTAATCTCAGTATCCCTTATATATGTGGTCTTGAGCATCATTTACATCATGAATCAGTCCCCAGAATTTTCAATAATGGATATCTGATGAATGTCTAGGAGGGATATGACTTCTTTACAATTAGGTCAGATTGGATATTGAAAACTGGACCTTTTGGGGGGAGTGGTCAGGATTCTTCTAAAAAATTTTTTCCCCTACTCACCCATTAGGTAAGGGGTATCAAACTGCTGGCCCATAGGCTGATTGCATCATACGGAGACCGCACCCACCCCAGCTCTGGCAATGCAAAAAACATTGTGATATGTCACGACATATCACGTGACGTGGCGAGTTTGACACCTATGCACTAGGTGAACAATTTAAACCTGCCAACATTGATGATGTTACTTAGTTTGGTAATGAAATGTCCACAAGCAAACCCATTTCAGAGAGCACTGAGGATTCCACAATTTACACCTTAAAAAACAAATGAATGAAGAACAAATAACTCTTAAAATGCTGCTTAAATTCAGACTGAAAGCCACAGCTTGTGAAAAAAGAAAGAAAAACATACTGAGAAACAGTAAGTCAGCAAGAGCAGATGAGGGGGAAGTCTATGTACCTGGCTGAGCTTCTGAAGAAAAAAAAATCTTTGAAGTTATAGACCACCGATAAAAATGCAGCTGATCCTCCAAACTCTAACATCTCTACTGTTGTTTTTATATTTCTGAGAGTTAAGGAAAACAGCATGAATTTGTACATCCTATATTTTATTTTGTTTTAACTTTTTTCATGCAGTTTAATAAACTAACCCAGCCCCTGTAAAGGAATAAAATATAGTCTATATTTATTAAAAATTCAACATTTCTTCATAGGTCAATTTATTATTTGTACAAGATGAGTATGCCAAATACTATTCCTTCTTCTAAGTTAGCTATTTATCACTTATGATTTCTGTCAACTTTTACTGTCTACTCCAAATTTTTTGATGAAAATAAAATAAACATTTCCTTCCTCATCCTCTTCATTAATTTATTCCTACTCAACACACTATTTCGTTTTTGGAGGTAAACAACATACAAAGCAGGGAAAAAGAAGATAGAAATAATAAACATTAAAGGCATGAGATAAGAAAGAAACAAACATTTACTAGTCAGAGGACAGAGAGTTCTCTGAGGAGGACTGGAAGGAGAAGGCTATTCAAATAGACTTTTCCCTAAATGGGAAACATGTTTTTGGGAAAGGATAGCAAAACAAAAGCAAAATCCATAATAATAATAATAATAATAATAATAATAATAATAATAATAATAATAATAATAATAATAAAGTTGGAAGGAACCTTGGAAGGTCATGTAGTCCAACCCCCTGCTCAGGCAGGAAACCCTATACCAATTCAGACAAATGGCTGTCCAGTCTCTTCTTAAAAATCTCCAGTGTTGGAGCATTCACAGCTCCTCTTTGTGGCAGCCCCTGAGATATTGGAATACTGCTATCATGTGCCCCCTTGCCCTTCTCTTCATTAAACTAGACATACCCAATTCCAGCAACTGTTCCTTATATGTTTTAGCCTCCAGTTCTCTAATCATCTTTGTTGCTCTTCCCTGTACTTTTTCTAGAGTCTCAACATCTTTTTTACATCATGGTGACCAAAACTGGATGCAGTATTCCAAGTGTGGCCTTACCAAGGCTTTGTAAAGTGGTATTAATACAGAATAATACAGAATAATTAATACAGAAAAACAGACCTGGTCTGTTGCTCAGTGGTCCAAACTCCTCTTTTCTGATGAGAGCAACTTTTGCATCTCATTTGGAAACCAAGGACCCAGAGTCTGAAGGAAGAATGCAGAGGCACACACTGCAAGATGCTTGAAGTCCAGTGTGAAGTTTCCACAGTCTGTGTTGATTTGGGGAGCCATGTCATCTCCTGGTGTTGGTCCACTGTGCTTCATTAAGTCCAGGGTCAACGCATCCGTCTACCAGGAGATTTTGGAGCACTTCATGCTTCCTTCCGCAGACGAGCTTTATGGGGATGCTGACTTCATTTTCCAGCAGGACTTGGCACCTGCCCACACTGCCAAAAGCACCAAAACCTGGTTCAATGACCGTGGGATTACTGTGCTTGATTGACCAGCAAACTCGCCTAACCTGAACCCCATAGAGAATCTATGGGGCATTGCCAAGAGAAAGATGAGAGACATGAGACCGAAAAATGCAGAAGAGCTGAAGGCTGCTATTGAAGCATCCTGGTCTTCCACAACACCTCAGCAGTGCCACAGGCTGATAGCTTCCATGTCACGCCACATTGAGGCAGTAATTGCTGCAAAAGGGGCCCAAACCAAGTACTGAGTACATATGCATGCTTATACTTTTCAGAGATCCGATATTGTTCTATGTACACTCCTTGTTTTATTGATTGCATGTAATATTCTAATTTTCTGAGATTGTGGATTTGGGGTTTTCATGAGCTGTACGCCAAAATCATCACAATTATGACAAATCACGGCTTGAACTATCTTGCTTTGCATGTAATGAGTCTATCTCATATATTAGTTTCCCCTTTTAAGTTGCATTACTGAAATAAATGAACTTTTGCATGATATTCTAATTTTTTGAGTTTCACCTGTACTCACACTATTCTATGCAAATAAAGATCTTTAATGTAGAGACTACTTTCCAACCCAACATTCTATTATCCACATCCCACCAACTTGGTGGAAACATGTAGTGCAATAATTCATACTCTGGATATCCTCTTTTTTGTACTTCTATCATTATAAAAATATTTAACAAATAATATTGGAATGTATTAATGGGTCAAGTCAGCTTCATACCAAACTCAGCTCAACAGAATCATCCAATGCAGTATTTACTAATACAATACCTCTGAAGTCCTCATGCAAAAGGAACCATTTATAAAGAGTTTTGCCTATTTATAGACCCAGGCTTGGGAGAATACAAATGTCTGCTTTTTTTTTTACTTTAATCTGTTCATGTTCAGAATTTCAGGGATGCCCTCAGCTCTAACACAACACTTCCTGTTTTAATCAATAAACGTATTAAATCATTTCTTGATTTAAAACAATAGATCACAGTAGTTTCCCCAGTACAGATGGGTTTTTATTTGTCACTTTTGTTCCCAGAATGTAGAAAAGTTTCCCAATGGCACTCATTCAGAAATTTCTTCATTTGCTGCTGCATTTCACCAAAAGTATAAAAAAATAACTTAGATTTTTAAAAAGGAAACAGAAATCGGCAAAGCTGTGTTTATAAAATTGTGGCTGGTCTGTCAGAAAACCCATCTATAACTATTCTTACAGCTGAAGTTCTTTACTCATTCAGAAAAGTTTTAAAACTATAGATCTCATTGTTTGCCTTTTTCTAATCTAATTCCTTTTTTTGTGAAATGTGACATAGGATTTTGATCTTGCAAATGAAAGATTAAGGGAATTTGTAGCTGTATTTGTAGAATCTAGAATAATAGGATAAAACAGTTTTTTAAAAAAAAGAAAGAAAGAAAGAAAGAAAAAGAAATGTACATTAACCTGGATGAAATTTCTACACATATATTCAAAACGATTTATCAAAACTCTTTACCCAATTTACAAAACACCCAATAAACTTGCCAGAAATTTGCATATTTGTGATACAAGTCAGTTTAAGCTACCAATAACAGTTATATTAGTAACTTAAACTGATTATCTTCCCTTAAAACAAAATTGTACCTTCCCCTCTCTTAGTTGCCTTTAAAAATTAAATGGTAAAATGTAAAAATAAAGTAAGGTAAAGGTAAAGGTTCCCCCGCACATGCGTGCTAGTCGTTTCCGACTCTAGGGGTCGGTGCTCATCTCCGTTTCAAAGCCGAAGAGCCAGCGCTTGTCCGAGGACATCTCCGTGGTCATGTGGCCGGCATGACTAGACACCAAAGGCGCATGGAACGCTGTTACCTTCCCACCATAGTGGTCCCTATTTTTCTACTTGCATTTTTATGTGCTTTTGAACTGCTAGGTTGGCAGAAGCTGGGACGAGTAACAGGCGCTCACTCTGCTACGCGGCACTTGGGATTCGACCCGCCAAACTGCCAATCTTCTGATCGACCAGCTCAGCATCCTAACCCACTGAGCCACCGCGTCCCTTGCAAAAATACTGTAGCTCAATCTATTTTTTCATACTACCTTATAGTAGTATGAAGCAACTACTACCTAATAGTAGTATCAAGCAAATCTGAATTGACTCCTGTCTTTTTTCCTTAACGTATTTGAGAGGAAATGTCTTGTTTAATGACTGCATCACTTAGTGACAGAGCTGCTGATCTAACTGGGATTGTTAACCAAGGGCTTTATATATAGGTCCTTGGCATATCCCAGCTGCATCATTCCCATCCCCCATCCCTCTGGATTTCATTCCATAGATCTGGATGGACATGAGGCTTTGGTCAACAGGATTGAGATGACATTTTTATTCATGAGGTACTGCTGTGTTTTGATTTGTTTGTTATGCTTTCCTCATGGCAACGTAATATAAAGAGACTCACAGCATGAGGTTACAGTAATGTTTTTGTTACAATATGATTAAAGTGGCAAGCATTTGGCTAGATCCATTTTAGTGATAACTAGGGAAAGAGATGCTCAGAAATGTGAAAGCCCAGGAGGGAAAAATCCCTTTGTTTCCATCCATTTTTCTACCCAAGAATTTTCTTTCTTAAAATGGAGGTGGTTGGGGGAAAAGAAAAAGGGACTGAGAAAGATTTCTTGAACTTTTTGTTTGTTTGGAAATGCTCTAAATCAAGAAATGTACAAATATGTGATGAAGTAGGGAAGCATTTCTCTATGGAGGTATATTCCAAATTTGTCAGTTTCCAAAAGGACACAAAACAATAAAAATAAAGGTTCAGATAAAGACCATGCTGATATTGGTAGTTTGTACTGAATTCAAAAATGAATCTTGATTGCTGCCTTTCTTTTCTTTTTTTCTTTTCTTTTCTTTGCCTTCTTTTCAAAACAGAAAATTAAAGTTTCTTTATCTATTTGATATCGTAGAAAAAAAATCCAGAATATATTACTTTCAGTTTCATTACAGTGATTCTTCTCTTTTTAATGTTAATATTTTGCTTGCCTGTTTCTCCTAAACGGACAGAAATATAGATGATAAATCTATACTGCATTTTATAACAACTAAATAATTAAAGTAAATTCTATCAGCAAACTTATTGTAAATTTACCATATGTTTTCGATGTATTTTTATGTGCAATTTATGAGAGTAGAATCAGTAGGGTATGCATTGCTATGCTACTATCATTAAGATGTGGTGGGCCCACCTGGATTTCAGCACAAATTTTTGCATGTATGGATATAAATAAAAATAAAAATGCAGATAAATGTAGACGTATTTTCTTTGACCACATAATCTTCAGCTTTTCAGTAAGTAGACTAAAATATGTCTATTTTTATACTTGTAAAATATCATGTATTGAAATAACAATTATCAATGTAAGTAAACCAAATTAATAAATGCATAAAGTGATTTTCTATTTTTACTGCATTCATTTAAATTTCTCCCAAATTTCTATTTCATCATCTTTATTGTCCTCAAAATTTCCACAAATTTTGATCTTAAGAGATGCTATGCAGTCCAAAGTATTTGTTTGTGGATCTTCTAAAGGAGCCCTGATGTTAGGCATTGCAGACTCTACCATCCCCATAGGCTGATTTTTCTAGCCTAAGAAAATAGGGAAGACAATGGGAAAGACAATATGATCACCTGATGCATGTGGTAGCTTCCCAGTTCAGCTGCAGGCTTGATATAAGAAAGCCAAAAGGTTCAAGGAAGCTGATCAAGGAAAGTGCTACACGCCTTCTCATATAAAAGTTTTAGTTTTTTTTTTATCCCAACTTGTGAAGCTGAGTTTATTGTCCTTTTGGGAATGCTGTTCCATCACCTGCTTATCTTATACAGTAATTATCCCCTTTCCTCAAAATCTCAAGTATAAACTTTCTTTCTTTCACAGCTGCTTTGGAAGTATAAAATGGCCAGCCACTCAGGTATGAATCAGCAACATGGATAGCCTCTTCTGCTATATCAATATTGGCCTGCTCTGTTATGTGCAGATGTTTGATCACAAAACTACAACGGACTGGCAGAGGATCTTAGCTAGGTCAAGACTATAAATTTGGCATCACAAATCATAAGGGTTAATGCCTGTTATCTATTAAAATAATATTCAGTTAGGTATTATTATCTATTCACTATGGAATACTGTAAACACAGTAATCTAATGTGGGTGAATAATAATTTCAGCTAGAGGCTTGGAAAGGATACAGACCAAAATAATTTTTCATTTGTCCTATTCCTCTAGCCGAATATAACATAGCATGTTTGGTTACTGAAAAGGGGAAAAAATCAGAGGTATGTAACTTTCTTCAATTTCTATTTACTCACTTTCAAAGGACAAAAAATTAAGAGGTAATTCTGGTAGATGGAAGGAATAACACAAATCTCATCTCTAAACTTTTTTGTACTCTGTATTTTTATATGTGCCCTGTTCACCGCCCTGAGTCCTTCGGGAGAAGGGCGGTATACAAATATAATAAAATAAAATAAATAAATAAACTTTGAAATAATCATCTTCATCATCATCAAATGCTCCCAAACCTACTGAATAAGATATTCTCTGGGATCAAATTCATACACGAACAGGAAAGAGACAACAGACTCCCATTCCTCGACATCGACATAAGGAGACTAGACAACAGAGAACTGGAAACCTGCATCTTTTTTTTTTAATCCCATTTATATCCCGCCCTTCTCCGAAGACTCAGGGCGGCTTACAATCTAAAGCACAATGTGCTTAGCAATAGCCTTCATTCTATGTATATGCCTGCTTATTAGGGTTTTCGGGGGGCCCCAAGCGGCACTTTTACAAAGTCAGCTTATTGCCCCCAACAATCTGGGTCCTCATTTTACCTACCTTGAAAGGATGGAAGGCTGAGTCAACCCTGAGCCTGGTGGGATGCGAACCTGCACTAATTGCAGGCAGCTGGTGTTACTTAAGGAGGCATTAGCCCACTGCTCCACCAAGGCATCTACCGCAAACCCCCACACAAGGATCTGATCCTCAGCTTCATATGCAACCACCCCACCATGCACAAAAGAAGCCATGTCCAGATGCTCTTCAGAAGGGCCAGAACACACTGCAGCATCACAACATTAAGAAAACCGGAAGAGAAATGACTGCTTGTCGTCTTTCTCCTAATGGCTATCCAAAAAACTTCATATTCGGACACATAGCACCCAAACCACAACACCCCACGCAGTCAACCACCATGCAAAAATGAACCTTACCATATAGAAAAGGGGTGTTGGAAATGACAGCCAGAATTTTCCAACCCCTAGGAATAGTAATAACCTACAAACCCACAGCCACACTCTGCCAGGAATTATCTGAACCAAAAAAAAAATATAGAAGGATGAAAGAAACAATGTAATCTACAAAATCAGCTGTAACCAATGCAACCAATTCTACATGGGACAAACATCACCATCAATTAAAAACCAGGGTTCATGAACACCAGCTGGCAATCAAATGCCATGATCCCAAATCCTTAATCTCTACCCACACCAACACCAAACAACACCAGTTTGATTGGAGCAACACAAAAATCATTGGCCATGCTATCACCTGCCACGCTCATGAGTTCATCAAAACCTGGCACTCCACAAGCAATTCCATCAACAGACACATTGATCTACTGTCATGGTTCCAACAGATGAAACTCTTCAAAGAACTTTGAGGCATTGTTTACCTTAAAGAATCCTTATTTGAGTAGCATAACATCAGCACTTACATAGTCGAAGCCAAAATCTGAATTCCCCTTCCCTGAGCACATAGTATCAAAGTACAATTCCCTCCTCTAATTAACAGTCATAAATCACATTCTCCAATTAGTTTGAAATGCAGGCTTTCCCTCCAGTTTTCCAACCCACCAATTCTTATCGTCTCTTATTTCAATAACCTTGGTTCACACAATAGTTACAGTATTGTTATGTCTAGCTAAACTCCTATGTTCATTCCTCCTCCCCCCCGTATCATCTAATTCTAACTCTAATTCTAAGAGTAAAACACAAGAAGGTAAATGGTTGCATCTACATATGTTGTCAAAGCAAAAACATCCAATGTTAGCAGCGCTGACATCTACAACCAGCCTATGAACCCGTCAGAATCCAAATCAACTGCACAGCTGACCAGAGATAGCACCGACGCTCAACTAACCTACAGAAGCCCCCCCCACCAGCAGTTCACCTCCCAATGATCCTGACCTGATGTAACTTCCCCATCACAACACCCATCACAAGACTCACTGATGACTCACATCTGAACCATCACAAGACCCATCACAGACCCTCACTTAACACACCCAAACCTGAAGCCCTTATAAACAGAAGAACACTGACACTCGCATCCCCTAAACTCTTCTAAAAATGTTACCTAACTGGTAATGAAACATTCAGAAACCAACCCACAAGCTCAGAGAACGAACCTTCAGCCTCAAATAATTAATTATTGTACTGCAAAGGTTGG
Source organism: Vipera berus (assembly GCF_964194415.1). Lineage (NCBI taxonomy): Eukaryota > Metazoa > Chordata > Lepidosauria > Squamata > Viperidae > Vipera > Vipera berus. The sequence goes on from NC_138202.1 coordinate 318,013,794, forward strand.
TTTTATAAAAGAAATTGTTATTCCTATTCAATATAACAAAATAGTGGACTTGTACCATATGAGCCATTTATCCAAATTATCTGTTAAACAACCAAATCCCCAGAGACCCTTAGAATTAGGGGCCCAAATCAAATAGTTTGCCATACCAACTCTAATATTTGTAGAAAAATGCATCTGTAGCACAGCTGGAGCAGCTGTGTTGGAAAATCAATCATTTTCTGGCAACTGAGCAACTGATTTTCCATCAATCACTACATAAGGCATTCTGTTTGCTTTATAAAACACATAAATTCTGCAAATGCAATACGTGTGTTCCAACTGATGCAGCAAGAGATAAAAGGCAGCTTGAAAGCTGCTATCAGAGTTAATTTGAAAGATGGTGCATTTAGATGTACCTGAAATGCTTCATTACAATAATAAACAGATGAAGAGCTCAGACTTTGGGGGGAAGTGAGGTTGGTACAGAAAATGTTAGAAACAATAGCTCTTCTCCATTACAAGCATTTTGTGCTACATGACAATGTAACTCTCTTCCTCATAAACCAGTCATTCATGGAAAGGAACTTATTTCTGGGTAGACCAAAAGCTCATAAATCCCACATCCTTCCACAATTTTCTCCAACTCAGACTATAATAATTTATTGGCCTATCTTTTCCCATCAGGTTGTCCAGCAAATCTTACCACCCTGCTTTCAGGTTCTTTGGAAAAATAGGTTGACCCTTCTTTTTTGTGGCAGCCTCTTAGATATTGGAAAGTTGCTGTCATCCCTAGCCTTCTCTTTGTGAGGCTAGACATACCCAGTTTCCACAACTGTTCATCATAGTTTAGCCTTCATCCCCCTAATCATTTTTGTTGCACTTCTCTGCACTCTTTCTAGAGCAGGGGTGTCAAACTTGCAACGTCACGTGACATGTCACGACGTATCGTGACTTTTTTGCCATTGCCAGCAATGGGGTGGACGCGATTTTGCTATGATGCATCCGGCCCATGGGCCGGCAGTTTGACACCCCTGTTCTAGAGTCTCAACATCTTGCAGCATAAAGATGCAGTATTCCAAGTGTGGTCTTACCAGTGAAGTATAAAGCAGTACTAACACTTTACATATTTTTGATACTATACCATTTTTGATGCAGCCTAGGACTGCATTGACTTTTTTGGCAGTTGCAGCACACTGCAAGTTCATATTTAAGTGTTTGTCCACTAGGACGTGTAAAATAATTGTCTGATTGCTATGCTGGAAACTATGCTTAAAAATATAGTGGCTGTTTTTCTCACTCTTCAAAGCTCAAGGAAAAGAAAAATGCATTCATTTCTTTCATTTGAACGTTCCTTGTAGAGATATCCATGGGTCGTGTGTGTCAAAAGTCAAGATGGTGATCACAACCAATAACCAAAGCTCTGGTCTCTTTTAACAGGCACCTTTACATATTTGTCCCTCCCCATGGACATTTCTGACCAGGGGCATCCACCCTGGTGGATCAAAGTCTGCAAAATGTAGGTGAAGCATTGTAATCAAATGCACCTGTGCCTAAAGATGGGGCTTCAACTGCAATCTGTTACATCTTGAAGATTTTGTTGCATCTTTGCAGATTTTAACTCCCTAATGCCCCTGATTTTGACATTGACCATATATTTCCCATCCTAAAGGAAAACAATATTTCTTCCAATTCAATTAACATGATTGAGCTTATATCTTTACTACAGAGCCTTGGTGGAGCAGTGGGCTAATGCCTCCTTAAGTAACACCAGCTGCCTGCAATTAGTGCAGGTTCGCATCCCACCAGGCTCAAGGTTGACTCAGCCTTCCATCCTTCCGAGGTAGGTAAAATGAGGACCCAGATTGTTGGGGGCAATTAAGCTGACTTTGTAAAAATGCCGCTTGGGGGCCCCCGAAAGCCCTAATAAGCAGGCATATACATAGAATGAAGGCTACTGCTAAGCTTGTAAGCCGCCCTGAGTCTTCGGAGAAGGGCAGGATATAAATGGAATTAAAATAAAAAAAATACTTTGACTTTTGGGGGGTTAGTAATATGAAACAGTAATAAAATATCATTTTAATAGTATATTAAATCTTTCTATTTTTATTCTTTTTAAAGAATGTTTAAATGTTAGGATTTTAATGTATTAATGCTGGAAACCACCCAGACTCGTTTTATGAGATGGGTGACAAATAAATTCAATATACTGTAAAAAGAAATTAAAAACATTTCATCATTTTCTTTTAATTACTGTTTTTAACTGATTGATAAAATCCACTTCATTGAACTGCTGCACGTAGTCTACAGGATTTATTTATTTTTTGTTATAGAATGTAAGCTGCATGTTATGATTAAACAAGAACAGATTCCAGTTTTTCTAGGGTGGAGATAACTGTCAAAATGGCAGATCTGGAGACAGATCACCCACAAGGATTGTGTCACAAAAGCCAAAATGGAGCTTTGACTCTGCACCAAAGACACGCATCTTTTTCACATTCACCATGTATGACAGGCTAGGAGGCTACCTTTGGTTGTACAGTCACAACCATCACCATGACTTTTTGACATCTTCCTTCAGATGACCTTGGTTGTGGATGGAGGGGAGAGGAAGTAAGGCAAAGATGCACTACCTTTGCCCTTTGCAAACTGTTTAAATATCCTTTGTGAAGCAAATGTTTATATAGTGTTTAGAGTCAATGCCTAGAAGCCAATGATTTTCCTTTGATGAAATGGAGAAAAATTATGCAACAAAGAATTGGTTAGCTTTTAAAGGAGTTTTGCCTGTTCCTTTTCCTTGCTGCAAAAGACTAACAAGGCTCTCTCCTTTGGATATGTTTTGCCAACCTGACTTATTTCTGTATCTTTAAGTAAAAACCTATATTCTGGATCAAAACTTAATCAATCTTCCACTCCAGCAAATCTGTCCTAAGTATAAGAAAACATAGTGGAATCTTCCCATTTATTAATTTTTTAAAGGGGCAAAAATCATTGAAAGATCTGAGCAATCTTGATTTATCTTAAAAAATAATATCCCTAATTTAGCTCTCAACCCATCCCTTTCTCCCTCCACCCCATCTGTATAATTGTCAAATGTACCTAAGGAAATAATTTACAGATTTCTATGCTCACACGTGGTTAAGCTCTGCAACCCTCCGCTGTGCATAGGTAAATCTCTTCCCCTTTGGGACCCTGATTATCACATTATCTCAAAGATGTTGCATTTTTAATTTCTCTCTGTTTCTTATAAACTCTGTTAATAAAATCTGCACCCTGCGGAATCCCCTCTGCTCATTAGCTATGATCCACCCTCTGGCGACAAAAGTCTGTTTACATTAGAAAAGAGATGATAAAATATGCTTGTTGCAGCTAGCCATCCCCCTCTGAGGATTATATCAGGAGACACGGCTGTCGATTCCTTCCTTCTGAACCTGGCTTTCAGCTGCCCTAGCATAGATTTCTTTCATTTCACTCATTCTGACTTTTAAGAAACCGCTACAACTCTCTCCAATCAATTTCTTAAATCACAAGTTTAATTATTTAAACAGAGTGAGCTTTTGCTCTTCATCGAAATCACAATCTTTACTCCTCGTAGAACAACATTAAATCATTGTTTAATCCTTATTACTGCCGTAGGCTTCTCTTGCCTAGTGCTGCACTGCAGAAATTTAATTTCAATATTTACCACTTAGATCACTTAAGGGCTGTCAGCTTTAATAACATTTTATCAATTGGATACTTATATTATTCTCAGTTTCATAAAAATAACAAGGCTGGGTTTTGCATTTCAATCATAGCTGGGCTACTCTGTTGATTGTTCAGGGACTTCATTAATGTTGGTCTGTAACGTGAGTGTTTTTCTTAAGTAATATAGATAATACAGTATTTACTAAAGAGTGTTGCTCTTCAGGAAGTACAATAGAAAAACATAAGTGAAAAGCTGTAAGCAAACAAAGCAAGTACACAAATGTCACTTTTGGAAACATTTTTGTTGTGCACCCTTATTCTGAGGGGGACAAAAGGCCACATATTCCATTTTTCCAATGTCCTCCTGATGTAATATGTTCTTCCATTGATGCATAAGAGACATTTCTAAGTTTGACAAGTATGCAGTTACTTGCCCTGAAATGCTTGGGGAAAGGTCAAAAATTAGAGTGGTGCTATATTTAACAATGAAAAACCTTCCTGTATTTGTCTTTGGGGCTAAGCCTACCTCAGTGTGTCCTTGAAAGAAAGTTACAGTAAAGGACTTCTGTATGGGAGCAGTAAGGACATCAAATATTTTCTTTTCCAAAAAAACGTTTGTTTGTTTTCTGCTATGAAACAGAATAACAGAGTTGGAAGAGACCTTGGAGGTCTTCTAGTCCAACCCCCCTGCTCAGACAGGAAACCCTATACCAGCGATGGCGAACCTTTTAGAGACTGAGTGCCCAAACCACAACCCAAAACCCACTTATTTATTGCAAAGTGCCAGGGCTGCATAAGCATTGTGGCGCCCTCAGGGGGAGCATGGGGGCATGGACCACTGGGTGGGTGTGGCTGTGGTTGTCATGGCAGACTGGGTGGGCATGGCTGGGGTGGGCATGGCCACCTCGATGTTTCTCATGGAGGGGACGCCTTTGGGGGCCGGGCAGGGTTGGGGGAGATCCAGGGGGTCTCTGGTGGGTGGGGTGGTGGGCAGGAGGCCCAGCATAGATGGGGGGAGGCACACAATCCTAGCCGGGACTGGGGGGGCATGGCTCTGATGGGGATCCGGCCTTCCCTGCTCTGGGTGGCCTTTGGCTTGTTGGGTGTGGGTGTGCTCTACCACCTCTACTTGGGCTTGCTAGCCGGCCGCTTCTTCTCCTTTGTGCTGGGTGGGGCTGCCGCTCTGGGTGGCACCCCAATGGACCTGCGCAAGCTGCTGGCAGCAGCGGCACGTGTGCCCACAGAGAGGGCTCTGAGTGCCACCTCTGGCACACATGCCATAGGTTCGCCACCACTGCCCTGTACCATTTCAGACAAATGGTTGTCCAATCTCTTCTTAAAAACCTCCAGTGTTGGAACAACCACAATGTCTGGAGGCAAGTTTTTGATTAATTGTTCTAACTTTCAGGAAATTTCTCCTTAATTCTAGGTTGCTGTTTTTGCCTCCAGTCCCCTAATCATCTCTGTTCTTCTTTGTACTCTTTCTAGAGTTTTCTCCTTTGGCTATAGCTCTTTCCAGGATTCCTCCTTTTGATAGTTTGTTCATACTTTTTGACTCCTGATGTAAACTGTTGTTATTTTGTTGTTGTTATTATTCGGAGCCACTTTCTGTAATATGGAAAGAGGAAAAAAAGTAGTGTCCAGTTTCAATAGAGGATACAACAACTCTATCACTCAGAGGTGGAGACAATGATGGTGATGATGGTGGTGATGATGATGGTGATGATGATGATACCGTCTTGTTTTCCAGAAGCTGAAGGCAGAATATATAGTGCTCCCTCTACCAGAACTTCTTTACAACGATCAGATGAGATTAAAAAAAGAATAGCTTTTTACCATTTACTCCAAAGTCAGTCATGGCTGGTCAGGTAATTGTGGTTGTGGTTGTGGTTGTGGTTGTGGTTGTGGTTGTGGTTCTAGTTCTAGTTCTAGTTCTAGTTCTAGTTCTAGTTCTAGTTCTAGTTCTAGTTCTAGTTCTGATCTGTTCATCCATCCATCTATCTATCTATCTATCTATCTATCTATCTATCTATCTATCTATCATCTATCTATCTATCTATCTATCTATCTATCTATCTATCTATCTATCTATCTATTTATCTATCTATCATCTATCTATCTGGATTTTATCTGAGATTAAAATTGGTGCCATTTGAAAAAGTAAATGAGCAGCTCAATAAATTTGTTTAATATTAAAAAATAAATGAAACATTATCTTAGGCGATATATTCATTTTCACAATCACAACTCATCCTAACTAGGAGAGTTTTGATATTTTTTCACCTTTCAAGATCTTTTTAAAAATTTATTTCTATAACACAGAATTATATATTTTCAAATGTCTTTATTGCCATCAAGCAGGTACAATCTCAGATATTTCATTGTCTTTTGTAATTTGGCAAACCAAACTTTTTCTGTACATGTTTGGTTTTTTTATGTTAATTTTTGTCTCCCAAAAATTTAATTGTTTTTAATCACCTGTCTTATTGTGCTTTGTACTTGCATAATACTTAGTGTTACATCATCTGCATATTTCTATTTAATTCCTCACCTTGAATTTTGATACCTGATATTTATTTTCCTTTCAAATCTTGCTTGCTAATACTTCTAAAGCAATCACAAATAGTAAAGGAGAGATTGGACATCCTTCTCCAGTATTTTGTTTATAGAAAAGTTTGCAGCTAGTTGTGACCTTTGCTGAGGATACATTTTTTTTCCTACCTGGGTTTTGTATTAAACTCCAGGATTCATTTTATTTCATATTGCTAGTAAAAATGGTCACACTATGGAGTGTCAAACTCAATTTCATTGAGGGCCACATCAGCATTGCGGTTGCCCTCAGGGGGCCGGGTGGGTATGGCCAGGGTGGGTGTGGCCTACTGGGTGGGCATGGCTAGAGTGCGTATGGCCTACTGGGTGGGCGTGACCAGCTCTACATCGTTCGCATCAAGGGTGCCTATGGGGGCCTGGGCAGGAGTGGGACAGATCTGAGGGTCTCTGGCAGAAGGAGGGTCTCTGGGCCAGGGCCAAGGCAGTGGGGGCTGTTCCCTCACTGTTTCCAGGATGGCTTCGCGGGCCACATGAAACCACTTCGCGGGCCGGATCCGGCCCCTGGGCCTTGTGTTTGACATGTCTGCACTATGTTGTCAAAAGCAATCACATTTGGCAAGATTTGCACTATTTTTTTCTTATTAATATATTCAAATGAGTTTATAGTATTATAATTCTGTGGTTATCCTTCATTCTCCTCGTGTGAATATAACTTCTTTGAACTATATGCATTATTTCTGCAAACAGTTCCTTAAATGTTGGCTAATATTGTGGGGAAAAATTTATAGGCAACTTTCAATAAAGAAAGTGGTCTAAATGACTGAAGTTTCTCTGGATCATTCCCTTCATATTGAATCAAGATAATGCATGCTTCTTCCCATGTTCGCGATACTAGTTTGATTTTTTGATTTCATCCACTGCTTTTGTCAGATTCCACCAGTTCTTCTTCTGACCCTTGATAATATCGTACTGCCAGCCTGCCTGAGCCTGGTGGCTCTCCAATTTTATTTTTATTTTAACTGTTTTTTATTTATTTTCTTTAATAGTGATGGGTTTACTTTGTATTTATCTGTGCTATTCATTAATTTTTTTAAACGCTGAATCTTCAACACATTTTTTCAAACATGTTTTTCCAATACTAGACCTAACATATATTTTCTTGAAAAAACAGGTTTTTATATGATTTCCAATCTTATGTACAGTACAGAAGCTTGTTTCCTTTCTTTTTGCTGTCCATCCTTTTTTCCCCCCCTAACCTGCTATGCCCCAAATTTCCCTAGTTTATTTGTTTGCATTCTCAAAATGATTTTGTTTGACAAACTTCACAGTATCTACTTTTGGAGTCCTTCATTTCAATTAATCTAGTTGTGGTTTAATCTTATTCGATTATTTCTAGGCTTGTCCTTTTGGATTAATTATAATGTATTTATTCTAATTGTTGAAGTTTTTCTCCCACTTGTGCTTTTCAGGTATTGTTCCCTTTTTTTCCCTGTTTGCCACAAGATATATAAAATTTCCTTTCATGTATGCTTTGCTACCAGATAGTTGCTTCTGGCTGCCTGCTGTTCTCTTTAAAATTAATTCATCTATGCATTGTTTAACCAGTTCTCAGATACAAGCCCAAATGATCAGCCCAAAAATGAAATCAATTAATCATTTCCTCCTATAAATTCCACGTTCCCCAAATATTGCATGCCCGTTGATCATAGGAACTGTAGTTCCAACATAACTGAAGGATGCCCACCTGGTGTATATATTCATGTTAACTAGATGGAATGACTTAGCAGGCCACGTCAACTCATTTATTGCTTTGCTTTTTGGAAAGCAGTTTTTTGTTCCTCCAAACAGCAGTTCAGTTATCATAAGCAACTGATAGGTGCTGTTCTGTAGCTATGTTATCTGCATACAGAGGACATACTTGACAAAGACTATCGTAGGATTTACAAGTAGTAGTCTTCCATATTGGTACCAGAGTGAGATCCAGCATAAGTAAGGTTCTGAATTTAGGAGCGTGACTACTCCTACAAGGTACAAATTTTGGGCACAAAAATATCAGATGCCAGCCTTCTGGCTACTCCATGGCTTCCATTTTGTTTCTTGGTGTGTTGGTGACATTCCATCAATGCAAGCTGGTTTCTGTACCCAGAATAAAAAGACATTCTGTCTTTTGCCTTGGGCAGCAAAGTTCAGGCCAATTTATGAAGTGATCCAATCTTAAGAACAGTATGATCCTTCCTAGGCTGGGACCTAAGGTTCGGCAGCCACAGAATGTTATACTTCAGTTAGTGTTACTGAATGACTCAATCAAGATTTGATACACAACTGGGCTACCACTCCACTATCTTTATTTTTTATATACTAAAATATTTCTAATAGACCTTGTAGACCTTGACCTCAGAGTTCAGTCAAAAAATGTCACGTGTAAGGAACCAGAACAACTCCACAAATAGGTCAAAGCAGTTACTTTATTGTTGATCACCTATATTACAAGAATCTCACCAGACAAGGCTCTTCTAGTCTGGTCTATGACATTTCCACTCGAGGAGCAATTTCATACTGGCAAGCCTCTTAACTCCACTCTCCCATTCAGTCAATGATTCCATCACAAGAAAGCAGTAAAACAATCAAAGAAACAAACTCTATGAAAAAAAGATAGTACAGTCTGAATACAAATTGGCGAACTGATGCTGAATCCCAAAATGTTGGGTAAATAACCAAGTCTTCACTAGCTACCCAAATGAAGGCAACCATGGCACCAAAGTTACTCCTGGTTGGAAGCCATTCATTACTCGGGTCCCACAACCATGAATGCTCTGTTTCTCATTTGCACAATGAGTGCAGAGCAGAACCCCTTCTTCAGATTTCAGTCCTTGAGCAGATATATACAGAATGAAGAACCCTTGAGAGTACAGTTTGTTAGAGATTAGTCATTGCTCACAGTTTGAATTCAGTTCAGAAGCATATTGGCAGCTTCTAAAAGATGCTCAGGGTTCCAAGTTGGTTAATTATCCAGAATCAATTAAGTAAAAAAAAACCAAAATAGAAAAAAAGGAAAAGATTCAACATTAGATTCACACTATCAAGATTGCCTGCAACACCATTGCTCAATAAAAGCTGTATTGTTGGGAGAGAACCAAAAAGTAAAGAACAAGTCTGAATCCTGTGCTTTTTCATCTGCAATCATACCCTCTTTTCCTCATTTCACAAAATAATTTATTCTTGGAAGGGAAGAGTATCAGTAGAAAGATATTCTAAAACAGGGTAAGCAATCTGCAACCGTAGGAACTTATGGGGATTCCTATATTGTTCAAGTCATATTGATAAAAAATAGTGTTTCCCACAAATCTGAAGCACTTTGCACATTAGAGGGAAACATGTCATTAAGACTCTTGTGTTAGTTTTCTAAAATAGAGTTCACATACTTATTCCCAGGTTTCTAAGAAGCCTCAAAGAAAAAGAAGAAAAAGAAGAAGAAAAGCACCAATAAAATCTCCAAAATTAGATATCTTTCTCCAACACATTGTTGTTAGCTGCGAAGTCATATGCAACCCATCGCGACCTCATAGACAACGTTCCTCCAGACCTTCCTGTCCTCTACCATCTTCTGGAGTCAATTTAGGCTCATGCCTACTGCTTCAGTGACTCCATCCAGCCACCTCATTCTCTGTCGTCCCCTTCTTCTATTGCCCTCAATCTTTCCCAGCATTAGGCTCTTTTCCAGTGAGTCCTTCCTTCTCATTAGATGGCCAAAGTATTTGAGTTTCAACTTCAGGATCTGGCCTTCTAAAGAGTAGTCTGGGTTGATCTCCTCTAGGACTGACCGGTTTGATTGTCCAAGGGACTCATAGGAGTCTTCTCCAGCACCATAGTTCAAAGGCCTCAATTCTTTGGTGGTCAGCCTTTCTTATGGTCCAGCTTTCACAGCCATACATAGCAACACATGCTAACTTTGCAAAAGTTTAATGTTCATCCAGCCTTATTTAGCTAAGACTAATAGAAATGGCACTGAGTTTTACGATTATGAATCATATTCTGACACCAAACTATTAAGAGTCAGCTGTCCTACCTCTCCAGAAACTAACTGCAAGCCACCTTCAATAGATCTCTTCTTAATGTAATACCCTCAAAAGTACATAATTAGACCAGAGGGAATTTCTTCCCAAATTGTGAATTTCCTCAGTAACACCTAACTATGAAGGCAAGCTAATACAGTGAGGGAATATGGGATTAATTTTGAGATTATCTGATTAATGGATTGCTGCCCATCAATAATTGACTTATGTTTTCCCCATGGTGCCATCTTTATTGGAATCTGGCAAGAGCATCTGCCTACAGAGTCTTTCAATCAGTCCTTGCAGCTGGAAGGATCTTTGGAGAAGTCACAATTGTGAAGCCCACAGGGGTGAGTACTTACACAAAGCAATATAGAGTCAGGCATATAAACTGGAACAATTCATCGGCTCGGCTCAGCTCTGCACGGACATTGTTAGGGAAATCCTGACTTTGTTACTATTTTTCCTTGCACAAACTGATTTCAGAAAAGTTATTTAAGGGCATCTGGTTAAATTGCAGCAAGGCCTTGAACAGAATTCTGGGCATTCTGCTTCTCCCATAGGAAGAAACTTTCTTCCCATGTAATTAAAAAAAAATAAAGCATGCAACAGTTAAATCTTGCAAGCAAACATGAAACCAATTAGAGCATAAAAGAAAAATGAAACAGCAAGCAAAATAATCAATAAGGCGTCATTGAACATCTTTGCTTAAGCAATAACTAGAACCTTGTTAAATCTACGGAGCTGACAAATTCTTTTCTAAGAACTCTATGCCCAGGATACAGATTTAGACTCCAATTCACTGCCTTCCTGCCTCAGCCATCTGAAAAACAAAATCCATTTAGCTCTTTTGGGGACCTTGGATAGATTTCCCTTTCAGGCCTTGCTAATCCATTCGCATGTTCCATTTTTCAGATTTTATCTAAGGAATCCTGGGATTACAGATAAATATCAGGCGCTTTTTCTTTCTAATTAAATTCTGTGTCCGTTGATTAAAATTTATGGCTATAATGCTATGGAAGTTGGCTGGGATTTACTCTCTTCAGAGCTAGACTGCCATGTTCTTTGTCAGTCTGAAGTCCTATGGCTATGAAGTTCATTTCTTCACCAATCCTGGAAGATAAGAGGACTCAGCAGAGTCTGAGCCATGTTGCCCTCACCCAGTTTTGTCTGGAAGAGCATCCCCTCAATCTTATTTGAGGCAGGAGGGAGAGTGAGAGTAGAGAACTAAAAAGCTTCAAAAACAGGAGCAGTGCATAGACTCTTTTACAAATAGAAATGTCAGAAGTGGTTTCAGAGGTGAATTTTCTCCACTGAAGCCTATTAGCTATCTGGAAAATTAAGTTGGCAGCTACTGCAGATTTTCTGTTTCTATATAAAAATACATTTCAAGAAAATGAATAATTACTTATTGGTATGAGTAATTCTATTTCCTATAAATAACATAATAACCATGCTTGCATTTTTTAAATAAAGAAATGTGAAATAACCTAAAATGTTTACTTCTATTATGTGCTGTAAAATGAATAACTTAGTTATATTTTACCTTCTATCGCAAAGGTGAAAACCTACATGATTTGGACCAAGAAAACTTGCCGAAATTAAAGTTTGTTAACATTGCCTAAAATTTTAAATGCTTCTGTTTAAGCCTTAATGCTTAAACATAAGCAGTTAATACATGTTAACTGAACAAGAGACTTTAGGAATGACTTTGTATGTTTTTTTTATAGAAATGCTGTCTTTCAAAGTGACAGGGCAAGAGTGCCATGCTTAGGACAAGGCAAACCACTCAGCTTCCTTGCCTCTGCATCCTCTCTAAGCTGGACAGTGTAGAGACAGTATACTGTAAAAGGCTTTATGATACTTTGAACTGGTCTATCTAGTGGTAACCAGTACAGTGCCTTCAAAATAGATGATATTCTGCTGAACTGGTTAAAGCCAGGCAGGTGGGGATAGCAATAGCACTCAGCAATAGCATTAGGCTTATATACCATTCCATAGTGCTTTACAGCACTCTCAAAGCTGTTTGCAGAGTCAGCCTATTGCCTCCAACAATTGGGGACCTCATTTCACTGACCTCGGAAGGATGGAAGCTGAGTCAACCTTGAGCCAGTCAGGATCAAACTCTGGTTGTGGGCAGAGTTAACCTGAAATACTGCACTCTAACCACTGTGCCACCCAAGGATAGTGTGAGTCCAGCCTCCTGTTCTATTAGATCTGATTGATGCTATCCATTCTGCTGAAAGATCTAACAGAAGGAGGGACTGCACCATTTCCCATCACTTCTTGCTGCAAGTTATCCATAAGAGCAACCAATATGGCTTCCACCAAGAAGCCGGGCTTGCACTCCACTGAAAAGAATCCATCTCATCCAGTCACTTTCATACTTCTACTTCTGACTCAGGTAAGCATGTAGGACAAAGACAACAAAGTCTGCTCATAGTTTCACTATTTCTACTGCAACAGAGGATGGTGAGCTACATGTTGAACAGGCTGGAGCTGGGCTGCCCTGGATGAGGTAGGACTGCCCTTGTGGGATTGCTCAGCTAGAGAGTTCCTAGCTACTTGGCTGATAACAAAAAGCTACACGGGTTTGAATGGGAGATAACCAGGTAATTCCAGGGCTCCAGGTTAGGGTAGGAAGTCAGGGGCAAGGCAAATCTCTCCCACACCATTGTAAAGAAAACAATATGGGAATATCCATGATGCTGAGCTTAATTTGAATAAACATTGACCTTTCACTGCTAATAGGAACTCCAGTGCCATCTTGAGTTGAAGGAAGTGTTTTAATAATTTTTGCCACATTATTCCCTTGATTTGAATTGCCCTGTAATGAAACAAAGATATATTACAAAGATATACAGTATATAGTATGGGGAAAGACCAGGTTTCTTTTCTCTAACATAAACTATTATAATTTGTTTTGGAATTTGCTGGGCTTCATTCAGTTCTTTAAATTTGGAGATCTGATCAGAACTGAGAAGATAAGGAGTGCTGCTGGATCAAAGCATCCATCTAGTCCTTCAGCTAGTTCATTTATTTGTTAACCGTAACCAGATGCCTCCAGGATGAAATCTTATAAACAGGACATGAAAGAAAATGGCTCCCCCATCTGTTTGTTTGCTTCTTTATTTGCCTTGCTTCTTCATTTGCTTAAAACATTTATATTAATTTTTTCAGTCTTCCTAAGCAATAATTACAAAAAGTAATTATCTCTTATATTTTAAAAAGACACCACACAGAAGGAAAAGGAGAAGAGGAAGGAAAAGGAAAACAAGATTGATTTGCTTTCATAAAGTTCTCATATGTAAATAACTACTATTACCCTAGCCAGTGATGTACTAGAAAACTCAAAGATCTTCAGATTTAGGATGCTGTGGCTGATGGTTAGGACCCTTCTGCCAGAGAAAAGTCAAAACAAAGCTCTGAATATATCACTTGTAACATTTTCTTATGTTACCATTTCTAAATTGTGATGTATACAGGTACATCCGATCAAAGAATGCTGATTGGTGGCCCCCAGGGGGAGAGCGTTCTCTGTGGGCGCGCCAGACCTATGGAACCGCTTGCCGGCTGAGCTCCAGACGGCCCCCGACTTTCGCTCCTTCCGGCGCGACCTAAAACGTATCTATTTGAGCAGTCTGACCTGGTCTGATGGGTTAGGGTTGGGGTTTTAATATATCTTTTATTGTTTTAATTGCAGGCATTTATTTAATTCATTTTTAACTTTTGTATTCTGTTTGTATTTATTGCCCTGTACACCGCCCTGAGTCCTTCGGGAGAAGGGCGGTATAAAAATGTAATAAATAAATCTTAGTTTTAAGCCTAATACAAGATTCCTAGGCACTGAACTCTACTTAATGTAACTCTTAATCCTAGAAAGAGGCTGGTGGCACTCCTGTGGTTTACTTTCCACACATTAATCCTCATCTTCCCCATTGGAATTCCCCCAGCAACTGCAGTATAGTTCCTACTGCAGCCACTCTATCTCTGATTCAAATCCAATCTCTCCTTCTACTGCTAGTTTCATTCTCTTAATCTCAAACTAAATCCTTCCTAAAATGGAAGCACTAGGCAAACTAATAGAAGCTGACTAAAACTACCTATAGATAAGGATAAAACCAAATCAAATACCTACTTTAAAACTCATGGTATCATTCTGTCTAGTCAAATTGTGTGTGGGTCTTCCTCAGGTCCAAGCTAAAAAGAAATCTTGATAGCGCTTCTGACGGAATTAAGACGTGTCTTCTTAGACAAAGAAAGAGAGAACAGACAGCAAAGAAAACCATCTCTGGTTTCTTCACCGGAGCTACATAAATAGGAAGGTATGTAGAGTGAGGTGCTTCCTTGGATTTTTCATTGATTCTTAAGAATCAATGTTTTTCCTAAGATGCTGTCTCTTCATTGGGCCATTCCATTCTACTACTGTTTTTAATCTACAATCCTTGAAAAATCCATTATCACCTTGATTTCTGCTGGCATCAAAACACATAGACAATTAGCAAAATTTAATGATTGTTCTATCTCAAACTGCTGCAAGTCCTGAAGTGACATAATCCCTTTACCTCAATTCTATGCAAAGGGAATGAACAATAAAAATGATGCACACCTCCATTCCCTCTCTGTAATATTGATTGATTGATTGATTGATTGATTGATTGATTGATTGAATTTCTATACCGCCCTTCTCCCGAAGGACTCAGGGCGGTGTACTGGGCAATAAAAGCATTACATACAAAAGTTAAAAATAAGATTAAATTAATTAAGCCCTAACAATAAATAATTAAAAATACCCCAAACCCATAAACCAGGCTGGCCTGTTCAAATAAATAGGTTTTCAGATCATGGCGGAAAGAGCGCAGGTCGGGAGCCATCCGGAGCTCAACCGATAGTAGATTCCAAAGGGCTGGCATGCCCACAGAGAATGCTCTCCCCCTGGGGGCCGCAAGCCGACACTCTCTGACCGACGGCACCCTGAGGAGGCCCTCTCTGTGGGAGTGCACAGGACGAAGGGAAGATGACACCGGCAGCAGGTGCTCCCGTAGGTAATCCGGACCCATGCCATTTAGGGCTTTATAGGTAATCACCAGCTTTATAGGTAATACACTAACACTGTAGTACATTTTTCTAGTCAAGGTTAAAAAAAATCTGAGTGGTGCCTATGATGGAGACCTACACAGCTATCAAGCTATTCTGATCTTTGAAAGACATAATAGGGGTGAACGAAGTCTGGGAAATTGGAGGGAGCTGGGATGAAGCAGGTGTTCCTGAAAATCAGGAAATAGACCTTCCATATGCTTCATTCATTTTGAATAACATACAGTTGTATGGTTGCTAAAACTTATACTACTAGCATTAAATCAATTCAGCTTTCAACTAAGCCAATATCCTTGGATTAAAGACATCTGGAGATGGTTTCATACCAGCACACAGTCATCATGGGAAAATCCCTTAGCAACATGATTAAAAGACATATAAAGGTGAAGATGATTCAGTAACTAATAACCATGATAGCTCTATGTTAAATTTAGATTCTGAGGTTTCAAGTCTGACTGGCAAATCCTGGGAAGCAAGGGCGATTCAGGTTCTGCTTGTGCACTGCCTCTTTCCCTACATAGAGTGTAAGATGTTCACATCAGTTAGCAAATGCTAGTTGGCAAGGAGGAGCAGAGAGATGTAGTCAGAAATATGGTATCAGTGTGTGTCACAGCTAGCCTGCTGGGTTCAGATGCAATAATGTGTCATTGCTAGTCATGAAGGAAGACACCACTTCAGTCTTTTGTGTATGGTATGGAGTTGAGAATGTGCCCTTGCCTTTGTCTCAACTGGAACAAAAAAAATACAAACCAAGTTTGCATTTCCCAAAGGCATCTGTTTTATTGAAAAAACTGCTACCACAATTGCCCTTGAATTCTCAGAGCTTGAGAAAAGCATGGTTAAAAATGGTAGTAATTAGGCTGTGATGACAGGAAGCTGAAAACTGCAGTATCTAAAAGGAAAATTGACTTTGAGAATAATAGAAAGTCTGATTCCAAACCTTTAGGCAGAGAGAAAAAAGGTGCTTACTATGGGATGGTAACAACAGGGCAAAGAAATCAAAATGATATTCTGAAAGCATGAAGTCTGTTCTTTGATTGGCACATTACCCTTCTCCCCCCAATTTATCACGTTTTATTGGATTATAAAGTAAAACACAAAAATACAAAAACAAATAGTAGGACCCAACAGGGAGAGAAAAAGGAAAGAGAAGTGAGGGGGAGAGGAGAAAAAAAAAGCATTGACTTCTGACTTCCTATGTTGCAGTAGAATAAACCATTAACATCGGACTTTTTTTACTTTTCCATAATAGTATGAACTAGCTGTTTCTATAATGACAAATCAATCTAATTAGTAAAACCCAAAATCAAAGTTTCATTATTTCCCACCTCAAGCACAAAATCCAGAAGTGGTCTCCATGTGGAAACAAAAATATTTATGCTCTTTTTTTAAATCAAAACAATCAATTTAGCCATCTCTGCCAACTCCATCAGCTTCTGTAGCTGTTCATCCATAGTGGGAATCTAAATGTCCTTCCATTTTTGTGAATACAATAGCCTTTTCTGCTGTTGACATATATAAGAACAAAGTTCCAATTTTTTCCTAAGTTTTTTTCCATTATACCCAGAAGACAAATTTCCGGTTTCATCTTTATCTTTACTTTAAGAATTTTCTGTATTAAGATATGAATCTTACTCCAATATTTCTTTGCTTTATCACATGTCCACCATCAGTGATAAAAGGTCCCTTCTTTACACTTACATTTCCAACATTCATTTGAAATACCTTTATACATTCTGGATAACTTATCTGGTGTTAAATACCAGTAGTACATCATCTTATAATTTTTTTTCTTTTAAATTGTAATTCAGTGTAAGTTTTAAGCTTTTCATCCACATATTCCCCCATTGTTCCTGCATCAAATTATGTCCAAAGTTCCTTGCCCACTGAATCATACAGTGTTTTACATGTTCACTTTCCAAATTCAATTTCAATAACATTTTATAAACCTTAGTGATAATATGTTCATCACTACCATATAGTAAACATTTTGACAAGGGGAAAGTTTGTTAAAAGATGAAATGCAGGGAATATGGGTGAGCTATGAGAGCTGACAAAGTTTGGGATTGGCTCTTTGTACAAACTGGTCTAGTGCCTTTCAAAGAAAAACTTTTCTGTTCTCCACATTCTTCTCTGGCTTGGATTGAACTATTCTTTCTCCTCTCTTTACTGTACATATACCACATACCATTCTAGATGTTGAGACTCTAGAAAGAGTACAGAGAAGAGCAACAAAGATGATTAGGGGACTGGAGGCTAAAACATATAGGGAACAGTTGCTGGAATTGGGTATGTCTAGTTTAAGAGAAGGATGAGGGGTGACATGAAAGCAGTATTCCAATATCTCAGGGGTTGCCACAAAGAAGAGGGAGTCAAGCTATTCTCCAAAGCACCTGAAAGCAGGACTAGAAGCAATGGATGGAAACTAGTCAAGGAGAAAAGCAACCTAGAATTAAGGAGAAACTTCCTGACAGAACAATTAACCAGTGGAACAACCTGCCTCCAGAAGCTGTGAATGCTCCAACACTGGAAGTTTTTAAGAGGAGAGTGGACAGCATTTGTCCGAAATGGTATAGGGCACAGGTCTGCAACCCGCGGCTCCGGAGCCGCATGCGGCTCTTTCAGCTGAGGCTCCCAGTCCTCTGCCATGTGCAGTCCAAAAAAAAAAAAGTGGGACTAAAAAAGTTCAACCAATCAATTCAAATATGCAGGGTAGGCGCATATCTCACCTTGGCTCCACTCTTCAGTCAAACCCTGTTCTGCGCATGCGCGCATGTATGCGCATGTGCACACATTTTTTTTGCGGTTCCCAGTTTTTCCTTTTGTGAGGGAACCGGTTCCGAGTGGCTCTTTCACTGTTTCAGGTTGCTGACCCCTGGTATAGGGTTTCCTGCCTGAGCAGGGGTTTGGACTAGATGACCTCAAAGATACCTTCCAACATCATCATCATCATCATCATCATCATCATCATTATTAAGCTTTTATTCATAAAACATGAAACTCAGTTAACTGAACACTCAAATTGACTGGCATTAATGATTGACAGGGGTTGCTGCCAGCGTCCTAGGTATCAATCAGGTATCTCCTTAAAATGTAAGATGTTCCAAGTAGCGCAGTTTTTTGTAGCTTTGCTGGAGTTATTGCAGGAAGCTGCAATTTCTTGATGTATTTTGCAAAGTTTTTGGACATAGTTCCCAGTGCCCTGATGACAATGGGTATCACAGTTACACTACTACTACTACTACTACTACTACTACTCCTTCTCCTTCTCCTTCTCCTCCTCCTCCTCATTATTATTATTATTATTATTATTATTATTATTATTATTATTATTATTATTATTATTATTATTATTATTTACTAATTATGTCATTTCCTTGGTGGTAAGCAGAGCTATGCAAAGTATAGAAAAAGTATGAAATAGGAAGCCAAACAAATTAAGGCATTAGATAAGAAAAAGAAAACATATTTATTTTTTAAATTTATATGCTGCCCATTTCGCCCTTCAAGGCAACTAATAGCTAAATCTAGTTGAAATTAAACCATTTATGATACCTTGTCACACCTTGTAAATCAGACTTATTTTGACCATCTCCATACATCACTTCATCCGTTGTTTTGTGCTTTAAATTTCCCATCTCTCCCTTGCTGAGAATCAGATTTGCTATCAGACCAAGCAATAGAAATAGCATTTAGACTTATATACTTCTCCATAGTACTTTATAGCACTCTGTGGGTGGTTTGCAAAGTAAATATTATTTTCATATTGCCCCCAACAATTTGGGTCCTCATTTTACTGGCCTCAGAAGGATGGAAGGCAGAGTCAATCTTGACCCTGTCAGGATTGAATTCCAGGCTGTGGGCAAAGTTTGCCTACAGTACTGCCCTTTAAGCACTGCACCATCAGGCATATTATGATCCTTCCAAGCTTATTGTTTCTTACCCATTGTCAGGCCCCAAGAAGCAAGAACAACAACTGAGTAGTTTCCTTTATTGTTCTTCACCTGAAGACAGAATCTTATCAGACTAAAGCAGACTACCAGCCATATAAAATGTACAAACTGGGAACTATTAAGGAGAAGCAATCTTCTCCCTCTTTCTCTCACACAAACAATCTAAACTGAGTTGTCTTTTGCTTCTGTGGAATGCACTCCCTCCCTCCTAGGATTTCCATCACATTTACAGCTGCTATCTTGACTTTTAAAAGTCCCTTGCTGTAATGGTATGTAGGAATGACGTTGGGAGACAGGGAAAAATGTGTAACAGCCAAGTTAGCTCACAAAAGGAATGTGAGTATGGCAAACAGAAGGGCCCTCTCTAGTTTCTTTAGCTGAAAATGCAAAGGAGATAAATGTACTTTCCAACTTGCAAGATTCAATTAATGTAACTTTACTGTAAAGTAGAATTAGTCCATCTGGTTGTGCTTCCTGTCTGGGCTATCTCACTAGGCTGACATTGACCTTGCAAGTCTGAAAGTCTTCATGTTTACAACCCAAGAAACTAAAGAGGGTCCCTTCTGAGGTATTAGCCACACCCACAATCCTTTTGTGGCCTAAGTTGCCTCTTGTTTGACTGTTCCCCTGACTCTGGCTTTCCCTCATCTCCCAAGGGCATTCTTACATATCTTTACACCTGAGAATACACCTGCTGAGAATTCCGTCAACTCCATCTAATCAAAGCTTTCTTAGTTTCCACATCTCCTTGACAGAATCACTCTTTATACTGTATGTGTGTGTGTGTGTGTGTGTGTGTGTGTGTGTGTGTGTGTGTATGTATGTACTGTATGTATGTTTTTATTCATCCTCTCTTCTCTGACCAAATCACCTCAGTGGCCCTCTCTCCAACTGGTCACTCACTTTTGCATATGTGATTGGATGATTTCTAAGAGGGAAGAGGTGTGATGGTCTATAGTGATGCACAAGAGAGGGAGCATATTCCAAGGAGAGGAGTGAGACAAGAGGCAGAACAACCTGGAGCTGGTAGGAGACAGAGGAAGATTTAGGACAGCCACTCTGTAGAATCTCCCAGGATGTATCGATTAGGGTGAGAGTAGTATAGGTTTATTCTGGCAAAATTCTGTCTATACGGTGTGAGCAAATAAAGAACTGAACTTTGCTGGATTGCTTTATGTCATTCTTGGGCTGAGTTTGACAGATTTCCATCCTATTCATTCAGCACTTATTAGTTCTTGACCCTCCAGACCGATTGAGCTCATCTTCTTCTGAGTGGACAATGTTGTTCTGTTCAAAGAGTAAATGTGAGACAGAGTGGAAATAGTATTCAAATTGGAATTTTTTGTTCAACAGCATTATATGTCTAAATCCTATTAGCTGGAGAATAACTACTAAGGAAACTTAATGTGTTTGTAACCTGACTTTGAGCGTCCTAAAAGGAGTTGACTAGGCATTATTGAAAACATGATACAGAAATAGGAAGCTTTTTGGTTTGATCTAGCAAGTCTTTTTGCTTTTTTGTTTTTTTTCCCCAGAGAACTGAAGGGTGCTCAGGTCCACATGTTTATTTTCTAATTGTTATTCTATAGAATAGCACCACATAGCCAGTCCCAATCAAAGCCTGTAAAGGAGAGGACTAATTAGCTGCAGCCAAAGTGATGTGTCTTCACTTTCAATGGTTTTCTTCCTGGGGAAGGCACGTTTTTGCTAAAGAGTCCTGGAAATCATAAAGACAGACCTCATTGTGACTACTTCTTCATCTTGCCAGGATAGGCTGCAGTTTGGCCACAAAAATCTGAAAATGCTTTTAGCAGCTGTTGCTGATTAGGTAGCAGAATCAAAGACAAATCCAGAAGGATCTTGAGAATGTAGAATCTCTGGAACAGAGTAGTGCATAGAGGCTGTCTAGTGAAAATGATACTGGCCATAAAAATAGTCATTATTCCCCCTTTCCTCTCTCCCACCCCCCATTGTCTGAGCTTAGCTCCAGCCAGTTTGTCTTCATCCAGCTGATGATCTCATGCAAGAAATGAAAGAAGCACAGTAATAATAACAGTGTTAAATGTATTGTCCCATATAGTCACAACATGTGTCCTAGACAGGCGGGGTGAAATCATGTTCCAATAAAAGACCCTTTGGTCCAGCACCTAGACATAATAGAAGCTGCGTGGCAACCCTCCAAAGCAGGAGTCTTGTTCCCCTCTTATCTTTGCATGTCCTCACACCTCAGTTGTGCCACCCCTAGAAGCCACAGACGTCCAAACTGAGGAGGGAGCAGGGAAATGTATTTCCTTTACCGGACAGTATTGGGGAGGACTAAACATTTCACATACCCTAATGTCTCTGTTCTGACATATAGAACTTGGTTTTCAATGAGGACTTGTTTCCATCTCCTGTTTCTAATTCTGCAGCTTTGCCTTATCTGTGTCGATATCTCAATGGGCATGTTATCTATGCAGGCACATGAATGTGCAGATAAAGGGGGACCTGTTGAAAACCTGAGACCTGCCTCATACTGCAGGTTTGGAGAAGTGCAGTGCTTCTCTGGACTATTTCCATAACACCAAGCTCCTCAGTTCTGTAGTAAGCCCCTTTCCTCCTTACTAGGAATGTGCAGCAACGTTCTGGACCCCAAGGGAAAAAGCTGTTTCGCAACACATAAAGCATTTGTTTGCAACTCCTCGAACCAAGTACATTTTTCCTTAAAGAAAAACTGTAGCTACGGAGGACAGCTGTGAGATGTCAGGAAAAGGATGCATAAAGGCGAGGTTCCGTGTGAACACTCCCAAGGCACTTTTTGCCTTCAGATCTGAAGTGCTGCAGAGACTTATGTCTTATCCTTGTTGGTGAGAAATTGACCATTTCACATTATTTTAAGTTTAACCTGACCTAACACTCGAAGAAATCCTCCACAAATTCTGTCAAAAGCTCAGGAAAAAAAAGTTTAATCCCAGACTGACTCATATATTTGGACATAGCTGACAAACTTTGCATCATCTTACTGTCTAGTCTGGCCCTTGCTGCTTCAAGAAACTTTGAACAAGGTCTTCCATCACCAGGGCTTTTTTTCTCATAGAACGCTCAGAACGGAGTTCCGGCACCTTTTTGGGATGGAACCTTGTAGGGTAGGCAAGGCGGGTTGTATGACACTGTCCATCACCAAAACCCTATTCACCCATAATGAAATAAATAATATAAAATAAAAATACAAAGCACCTATTGTTACATTAATTAATTTTTTTCTTTATAAAAACATTTAAAAGCTGTGAGGGAAGAGATAAGGAAAAGAATTGTTACCTTCAGCATCTCCTCATCTCTCTGTGGTGACAGCTTAAAATCTTATTTAGGTGTTCCAATTATTGTTCCAAGTAATGTTTTCCCTTTCCTCCCAAGTTTCCCCCCCCCCCTACATATGATCTGTCATGCCTCTTTGATGATGTTGGAGAGACTGGAAACTACCTGATTCCTACCAGTTCCTTTAGGCTGATGTGGACATACCTCCTCCAACTATCAATCATTAGAAACTGCCTTTCACAGGCATTTTGTCTGCTGGTGTAATGGTTATCTGGCAGTTCAGAAACAGCCTTGGCATTAGATAGGTTCTTTTATATATGTCTTCAGTGGTTTTCCAGAAGAGGATTGGCCAAGTGTTTGAATAAACAGCCCAACATTTTTAGAGGAGTGTTAGAGCTGTGGTCAGAAATAGCTTAACAGGTTAGCAATGCCTGTGTTCTCCACACCAATGTGTCTTTCAGGCAATTTAAAAATCACTGGAACTTTTGTCCCAGAATTTGCCCATAGTCAGCTAAGCCTGCCCTGTGAAAGACAGCATTTGGCTCTTGTATTTCATCCTGGAAAATGATGTTGTGGGCAGGGATGCAGCAGGTGGAATTTTATCAGTTATTGATATTATGCTATCCATCAAAAAATGTAAGAACATCATTGCTAAGGCAGAGTAGGATTCAGCCATTAGGGAAGTGCAATTTACAGTATATTAGCATAGTTTTCTGCTGACTTGAGGAAGGCATATTACCGGTACTACAACTGTGAGGAAGAGATTACTCCAAAGAAATTATACTGCCACAGAGAAAACTTCCTTCCTGCTGGGCTAGGTAACCTATGCCTATAAAATATATTCTTACTATCCACAGGAGGCCTGCACGCAAGGTCTATACCAGGGGTAGGCAACCTCGGCTCTTTTATGACTCATGGACTTCAACTCCCAGAATTCCTGAGTCAGCTGACTCAGGAATTCTGGGAGTTGAAGTCCATGAGTCATAAAAGAGCCAAGGTTGCCTACCCCTGGTCTATACACAAGAGTAAACTCACTCAACTATACTGCTTTCAGTTTTGGAAGTAGATTCCTGTAGAACTATTTACAGTAGTTATTAAGATTATTAAACTAGCGGCTATTTCTCAGGATCAACAATTATTTGTCTGCCTGTGTGCCTCTGTCTGTCTATCTATCCATCCATCCATGACAAAAATCCTAAGTATAGCACAGCACATTTGATAGGCTCTACATCAGATTGGTTAATAACTGGCCAAAGTATTATTTTTTTAAATATTGATTGATTTCAAATATTGCCAATTCAAATATTGTGATCTCACCATTTACAAAAACTAAAAAAAATCAAAAACAAGAATATTAAACATGAATTTAGAAGATCAACAATGAAAAGCCTGTCAAAAGAGAGGTGTGTTCAAGATTTTTTTTTGTTTGTTTAAAACCAACCACCTCAAAAAGTTGTGCCCTTCAACTGAGTAACAAAGGCCTTCCAGAGAGCTATGGCAGTTACTGAAAAGACTGAAATGGCTTTGAGGATAATAGAAAGTCTGATTCCAAACTTTTAAGTTTGTAGATAGGTTTCAGTATTTTCTTAGGTAAGCTGAACCCAAGCAAGGTAGGTTTTCATGTGTAAATTATTTTACAGATCAAAGGAGCTCCAGTTGTCTTTGCTGATTGTTCATAGTAGACTATATTGTTTTTGTATCATTTACAACAGTGGAAAAAGTTGAGTTATCAGATATATAACAAAACTCAGTGCTTTTTTTCTAAAAAAAAAAGGTGCTGGAACTCGTCATCTTTGCGGGTGCAGGAGGCAGAGGGGCGGTGCTGCTGCGGTCACAGGTGCGAGGGGTGTTGGTGGCGGGCTGCCCCCCGGGGCCAGAGCCGGCGCGACTGGTGCTGTGGGACCCACTCTATAAAGCAGGGCTGTGCGGTGCAGGCGGCGGAGGTGGTGCGAGCCAGGCAATGCAGGGCGGCCACTTAGGCACGCAGGGCGAGGCGATGGTGGCACAGGTCCAGCACCAGGTAGGCCACAAGCCTGGCTGACATGGGTGAACACAAGGAAGGAGTGCACATGGACTCCGCAGAACCCACCTCCCACTCCTTGTCCTCTCTTACTTACCTAGTTGAGATGGTGTAGTTGGGCAGCAGAGAGGGATGCAAAGTTCCTGCCAACTCGCCTTCGCTGCAGACAACTTGCTGGTGCAATGTTTGCCGGCCAGGTTTTTTGGCACACTCAGCAGCAATTCCTATTGGCTTTCGAAAGCCAATAGGCTTTTGAAAGCCAATAGAGGGAGTAGCATAGCTTGTGCAAAAAAGCTTTTTTGTGTGTGTGCAAAAAAGGGTGCCAGAATGTTCTATGAGAAAAAAGCCCTGCTTTTATGTTTTAATCTTATGATTTTAAAAATATTGTAAGTTGCCCCAAACCTCGCCATGTGGATTGCATACAAATATAATTGGTAAATAAAGGTAGAACATATGTTAAATATACATCAAATGATAATATGCTTCCCTACAAAGTCAATTCTTGCTCAATGCCAGACCAAGGAGTTAACTCGGAAAGGCAAGAGGAAAATCTAGAAGAGGTCTGTGCAACTTGTAGAAGGGAAAGGCCCACACTGATAAATTAAAAATCTTTGTGGTCTGCAAAGGAATGCTGGTGGGCTAATCAATGATTTGGTGACTAGAGGAGCATCTACAGTGTTGGAGTTCGTGGTCATGGTAAGCCATGGAGGCACTAGGCAACATGACTTTCAGGGCAGTGGTGGTGATTTTATTACATTTTTTTAAAAAGAAGTCTGTGCTCAGTACAAGGGTGCTTGCTGGGCTGCATGCACAGGCCTGGTCTAGAATTTATTTTGGAGCATTCAACTATCTAGAGCAGGCATGTCAAACTCATTTTGAGGCAACTTCTTATAAAAGAATTGCCATTAATTTGTTTTAATAAAATAATTTAAATCAATTTTTCACTTGATTTCAAATTAAATGAATTATACTGGTTGACAATGAGATTTCTTTTAGTACAATTGCCAAATGCAATAAACTGGTTTTAGGTATATGTGTGCACTAATTATTTCAACACCAATACATTTTAACAACATATTCTATTTGTAAATGAATGCAAATGCAAATTATACAATTTTTTGTGCAAAAATAAAACAAAAGAGCCTTGGTGGAGCAGTGGGCTAATGTCTCCTTAAGTAACACCAGCTGCCTGCAATTAGTGCAGGTTCGCATCCCACCAGGCTCAAGGTTGACTCAGCCTTCCATCCTTCCGAGGTAGGTAAAATGAGGACCCAGATTGTTGGGGGCAATTAAGCTGACTTTGTAATAATGCCGCTTGTGGGGTGTGTGAAAGCCCTAATAAGCAGGCATATACATAGAATGAAGGCTACTGCTAAGCTTGTAAGCCGCCCTGAGTCTTCGGAGAAGGGCGGGATATAAATGGAATTAAAATAAAATAAATAAATAAATAAAAATAACAGATTTAAGAGCGGTTATCATTAGTTATCCTTAGATAAAAAATAATTCCATCATCCAAAACTTTGTTATACTGTATTTAACAAAGAGATGCTTTGGGATTAAAAAAAAAGACTGACTACATTTGATTGTGTATCTCCATGGCATTAAAACAAAATTTCAACAGTGAATGAAAAATAAAGGTTCCCTAAACGTCTGCTGGCTATATCTATACATTTTCCTTGATAGCACTCTATTACCTTCTTTTTAGACTTTTTTTCAACTTCCCAGCTTAAAAAAGGCAAGGCATTGGGAGCTGAAAGTTACAGACTGTTTAAGCAGGTTGCTAAGCAACCTGTTCACACTTGGCCCTTCTTACCCTCCCACTTTTAAATTAGCCTGTATGGATCACATTTCCTTTGATTTGAGCCATCTGAAGGCCTGTCACTGCGATGCATTCTGCTGCTCTGCAACCTGACTGCCTGAGAATTTGGCCCTCCGGAACAGTTTCCTTTAGATTTTTTTTTTGTGTGCAAAAAAAGGTGCCGGAACACCGTTCTGAGCGTTCTATGGGGAAAAAAGCCCTGGATATATCACATATAATTGAAGATTGTAATTAGTTGCATGTGCACGTTCAGCAAGTGTGATGTATTTGTGCTGGCACTTCTAGGCCTCTTTCCAACCACATCCAGAAAAATTTGTAACAAACATTGGAATTCTTAAGGCCATGTTTGGTATTTCCCAGCAATCTGTTACTGGAAGGAAAAAGCAATCCCTGCTGCGTTACTGATCCCAGAGAAGCATTTGCATGTATCCTTAGGGTGCCATAGTTATGGATGAGAAATATTGGTTGCAAAGTTGGCATTTCTGGATGTAATACAGATATTTTGGACTTATTTTTGTTTCTTTGCAAGTTTGATATTTTTAAAAAGGCATATGCTACTGACTACACTTATGCACATATGTAACATCTTTTGCTAGGATACATGACTACTGCTTGTCCAGAATGTGAAAAGTGAAAGATTGTGAATAAACAAAATTTTAATGTACAGATAATACCACCAGAAATTATTTTAGCCTTTTTAATAAATGTTGTTATTGATGTTAAGCTCACCATGGAAAACATCATATATTGTTATGTATAAAAGGTAAAGGTAAAGGTTCCCCCGCACATGCATGCTAGTCGTTTCCGACTCTAGGGGCCGGTGCTCATCTCCGTTTCAAAGCCGAAGAGCCAGCGCTTGTCCGAGGACGTCTCCGTGGTCATGTGGCCGGCATGACTAGACGCCAAAGGTGCACGGAACGCTGTTACCTTCCCACCGCAGTGGTCCCTATTTTCCTACTTGCATTTTTACGTGCTTTCGAACTGCTAGGTTGGCAGAAGCTGGGACGAGTAACAGGCGCTCACTCTGTTACGCGGCACTCGGGATTCAACCCGCCAAACTGCCGACCTTCCGATCGACAAGCTCAGCGTCCTAACCCACTGAGCCACCGCGTCCCTCATTGTTATGTATATACTGGGTTAATTATTTAAAGACTGAAGTGCAACATAACTAGATTCTAAATAATCTATTTTTCAAAACACACAACAGTCCAAACAGTAAAAGTAAAGTCCAAATTAAAAATATTTCATTCTTAAGAATTGTTTAATTTAAAGTGGTTTAGTTGTAATAGATGGTTAGATTCAAAATAGTTTTCAAGAGTATGTAGAAAAGATACTATTTTTTTTCTAGGATCAGCTAAATTGGACATATTATACTGAGAAAAATGTTTCTCAATTCTTTCTGTTACCTTTATTGATTTCATTGCAGAAATGTTAACATAGGAAATAGATTATTTTGTTATCTAATTTTACCTTCCAAAAGACAGAAGCAGATGAAAAATGTGAAGTTCTTTCCTGTTGGCTTTTTTGAATTAGCTGTTTTAGATTCTAAAAGTTTAGTTCCTAAAGAAGTAACCCTGTAAATAATTTTAATGTCCTCCTTTAGTGCAGGCTCTTTTATGACTCAAGGACTTCAACTCCCAGAATTCCTGAGCCAGCATGGCTCAGCTTGGAAACCTTTCCCTTTCCCCTCAGCATGGCTGGCTCAGGATTTCTGGGAGTTGAAGTCCACGAGTCATAAAAAAGGGCCAAGATTGCCTAGCCCTGCAATAGGCTTTCAGAGGGAGGTATTTTTTTGCAAAAAAAAAAAAAAAGGTGCCAGAACGCCGTTCTGAGTGTTCTATTAGAAAAAAAGCCCTGACAAAACTTAAAATAAATAAGACATCTAGATAAAGCCTCCAATACATTTTTTCATGTTTTTATGCTAATTTTTCAGTGCCTGGTATAAATTACAAAGAGTTTAGATATCTTTTTAAAAAGCAAATTGCATTCTCAGCTGCAGCTTTTCATGAATTATGAAAATGAAGGGCTAGCAAAATGATTATTTTATTCATCTTGAATGCCGTAAGTTTTTAATGCAATTTTACTCTCATGACCTCAAATTTAATCTATATAGCTGATCCCTAAAATATATGTAAATGGTATGAAAAATAAATTATTCCCATTTTCCTCTGGAAAAGATAATTTTGCCAGCCATCCCACTCATTTAGAAGTTCACTTCCTTAAGATAAAGCTCTTTAAAATCAGCTATGTATTATTGAAATTCAACTTATTCTATCTTACTTTTGTCATAGATAGGTGCACATGCTATGTGCTAAAGGATTTAATGAGTTTCTAATAATGAATGGATAATTGATAACTTTGCTACATCTTATATGATAAGGTAGATTATCTGGTTGCATATGGAAGAAATGCTTAGTCTTGATTAGCAAGATGTAAAATACAGTATAATGCTAAGTCACAGTAGATGGGTTTATACGTTAAGGCAGAGTCATAAACAAATAAACCACTATGGTTGAGTGAAAGATATTAATCAATTCTCAAGTAAAATTAGGACTGGCCCCGGTATAATACTGATCCACAATTTATGCAAACCATATTTTGTGTTGTTGTTAGTTGCGAAGTCGTGTCCGACCCATCGCGACCCTATGGACAATGTTCCTCCAGGCCTTCCTGTCCTCTACCATCTTCTGGAGTCCATTTAAGCTCACGCCTACTGCTTCAGTGACTCCATCCAGCCACATCATTCTCTGTCGTCCCCTTCTTCTATTGCCCTCAATCTTTCCCAGCATTAGGCTCTTCTCCAGTGAGTCCTTCCTTCTCATTAGGTGGCCAAAGTATTTGAGTTTTAGCTTCAGGATCTGGCCTTCTAAAGAGCAGTCAGGGTTGTAAGCCCGCATAAAATTATGCCTCACAATATGGTTTGCAGTCAAGTAGCTTGATATATACATAATGAATATATATTGAGGGAAGCTGGATTGGAAAAATATGAGTGTGGTTTTAAAACTGTTGAAAGACACATCAATCATGCACTATGCTGATGACACTACTTGCATAGCTGAAAATGCAACTGAAATAGGTAAAATGAGGACCCAGATTGTTGGGGGCAATTAAGCTGACTTTGTAATAATGCCGCTTGGGGGTGTGTGAAAGCCCTAATAAGCAGGCATATACATAGAATGAAGGCTACTGCTAAGCTTGTAAGCCGCCCTGAGTCTTCGGAGAAGGGCGGGATATAAATGGAATTAAAATAAAAATAAAAATAAATAAATAAATAAAATAAATATTAGGAACACCAAACTAATAAAAGGTACAACCACCCTCAAAACTGACAATTTAATTTAGATGCTACCTGACTAATCTAATTTAATTTAGATGCTACCTGACTTCTTATCAACTCTGGGTAGCTAACAGCATAAAACAAAATAACAAATATACAATAAAAACAAAGAAAACATATAACATCAAAAATTCCAGTCAGCAATAATAGATCATACAGCCCACAAGGGGCTCCACTGGAGAGTGTCCAATGATGGTCCCTTAAGAAAGGGTGACAACTATATCCTCTCCCACACTGAAACATTCACCATTATCTGGATACAACTACCAGTCACTCCTGGGAAAATTTGATCAGTCAGGAGGAACAGGGATCTACAACAAAGGAGAATGAATTCATAGCATCCAGGATCTTGTCCATTTCTTCATGGCTGATAGGTTTGAATTCTCCCTAGATAACAGGCCACATAAGCTTCAAGCAACTTCAAACTTCAACTGTGCAGTGGATTCCAACTCTAAAATGAATCTGAGTGAGTTTACCCAACAGATGACTACAGAATGGTCCTTATAGAGGCCCTACATATACTTCCACAGCCCCTCCTTACCAAAGGATTGGGTACACTGAAAAAGCCACCCAATGGCTCTCTCTGGATACAAAAAGGATTGAGAAATAGAAAAAAAATCACTGCCCTTACTGCTTCCACACAAGCACTACTCAGGAAACAAAAAGGTATGTGAAGTATTTACCTCTGCAGCCTTAATAAAATCTCTAGTATAGTGTCTCCAGTTAGCCATAATATTGGAAAAATGACATATGGTAACAACACAAACTCTATCTTTAGGTATTTGATCATGATATCTGATGCCAGTATGTTTGAAATATATTTAATAATTTGTAAGCTGCCCATAATCAATCAATCATTCCTGTTTATAATTTTTACTAAAAAATTTAAACAGACACAGAAGATAGAAACTAAAACTAATAAAAGGAAGAAAAAATAAAGCAAAAAGTGCAAGAAAAAGGAAAAAACTGAAGTAAAATAGAAAGGAAAGGAAAAAAATACATTTTTTATGCTGCCTATCTCATCGATATAGCGACTCTGGGCAGCTATTTTTCACAGCAATTATAAGGTACAAATATATTTTAATCTCTTTTAAGTACGACTCTTCTTTCTATAGCTTGTCTAATCATCAAAACCATAAATCACATTTTTTTCATTTTTACACACAAAGTCCATAAGAGGCTTCCAGTCACAAATAAGTGTAAATGTCTTCTCTGATCAAAGAAGTCAATTTATCCATTTCAGCAACATTTGTCAATTTTACCATCATTCCTCCAATATAGTATAGTCTCAAATATTTCCATTTGTGGGCATAAATAATCTTATCACAGTAATAATTTCCTCCTCCTCCTCTTTTCTTCTTCTTCTCCTCCTCCTCCTCCTCCTTCTTCATCACCTGCCTCCTGCACATGTCTAAGGGTATTTAGTCTCCATTATATTAATCATAAATGAGGAATGTGAAATATGCGTAAACAATAAAAACAAACAGTGTTGGTAAAACTGTTCCCACAGCAGAGTTCACAAAGTAGTTATCTAACAAAACTACTAAAAATGTTTGCACAAAGGTAACTATGTGCTGATTTCCAATAATAATTAAGACAAAAAGACTCAGGCAAATGTATTTTTTTTAATAAACATGTTTTTCAAGGAAACATTGGTCAATTTTTTTTAAATGAAAATGCTGTTTATCAAAATTACAATGTATTGTGTAACTCAATACATATATTTAAAAAAAATCTGCACCTGCTGTAAACAGGTTTTTCCAGGTTGATATAACACTCCCTGCAATTTGGGATCTAAACAAACTTGATTTCTATTATTGCTATTCCCTTTTAAAAAGAATCAGATAGCAAAAATAAAATAAACATAAATAGAAACTTTTTAAAGAAACATTTTTAGGAACAGATTCATAGAACCACTACTGAGGTGAGGCTGCAAAGGAAAGGACAGATTCTCTCTGTAAAAAAAAAACAGCCAATAATTACATGGAAGCTAATAAAATTTTACACATAATGTAATGCTGGAGTTAATTGCTCAAGTTACCCTTGAAATTTAAACAATTTTATATAAAAAAAACCTGGGTCAGGCCTGCATTATTTCACATTATGGTAATGGAATAAGGTGGTTGAATATTCCTTCATGCAGACAAAATCCTTCCTCATACAAAATTAAGCTGATATGGAAAGAGTAAGAAACTATTTTTTTCTGATATCCTTATATGCAGGGAATGTTTTATACAGGCCAGGCACAAGTTTACCCTAGAGAGATTTCTGATCAAGGATTTTTTCTGATATGATTTTTCCCATTAATAGGAATGAAAGATTGTGGAAGGGAAAATGGTCAAAGACATGAACTATCACAACCAAATTGTTAACTACAATTGGAGATACAATGTTCCATAATACTCACAACATTTGAATTTTTTTTTACCTTTTTTAAAGTTAAACTTGAAATATACAACTATGGTAATGGGAGTTAAAACAAGCACCTAGAAATCAAGTACACATTTGATAAGATATTGTAGGTTAAAACTTGACATTTTGATTAGTGGGATTTAGTCATTTCCTTTGCTTCAGGAATGATGGCTTGTTTCAGGCACTTATTACATGTTTCACAAATGCCTATGAAAGTATTCTATCTTTTAGTGGGTTTCATGGAAGCCAAGGGCTGGATGTAAGAAATAATTGACTTTTACAACAGTTTTAAAGAACCACTACAAGTAATTATAGCTAAGTTAACAGCCTTTGGACTCTACAGTAATTCATACAACTATAATAAGTTTGCTTTTTTGTCAATAGCCAACATGCTCTTTTAGTTGTAATTTGAATGAAGATTCTAACTTGTTCCTCCTTTTTCTACTACATTCTCTCTCTACTACATTCTCTACTATTTAATGGTTGAAATAGTAGCCCTTACTATGAAAAATGTCTACAAATTGCTCACAATACACGTATCAACTCTAAAGTTATTCTGGAATGTGGAAGATCAATTTTATGCACTCTGACTTCAACTTTTTCTCCTGGACCAAGACTGAGGCTTCTTCTTTTCTTTGCTTTTGAAAGTTTGTCTTCTGTTATGCTACGAATTGGAATGAGTCCTGCTTTACCCACTCCAATGTCAACAAAAACTCCAAAGAGAGTAGCATTTTCAACTCTTCCTGTGAGAATACTTCCAACTCTTAAATCTTCAGGATAAACAATGCTTTTTTTGAAATCAGGCTGATCAAAATCTGTATGAAAGGAAAAATCAAAATAAAAACACAAAGATGATTTTAAAGTAAAACTTTGGAAAGAGAACTTTCTAAATTCCAGTTTAGGCAATCTACAGATGACCTCAGTTTTATTTTTCAGATTCAGAATTTCCATTATAGATTTGTTTGGATTCCCACAAATGAAAAGCATCATGAACTGATGGTTATAATGCTATATAGAATGAAACATAACCATTAATTTCCAATGTACAGTAGCTGGGTAGATTCTGAGGGATAATTTTATTTCATGCTAGATGGCACTAAGACTATGAGAGCATAAGTGGTATGTCAGATCAGCACTCTTGTCACACAGTGACCAAATGTATTTTTATGAGTATCAGCCTGCCCATTGAGATCACTTGTTGCAACAGCAAAGCGGAAAAGCCTTGCTTAATGATCCGCACCCCCACTCTGCTTTCCCTGATGCATTCATTAAATGAATGTGAGGACTGTTAAACAAAGTACAGGGTGCCTCTGGCCTGGGGAGCAATTCATTGCATAATTAAAAATTCTGCTGTATAACCATATATTGCTACCATCTATTACTTCTATTATTTCTTTTCACTAGTGCTGGCAGCTGAAAAATAATGTCCGTCTAACCATCTTTTCAAATGTAAACCTTTTATTTTGCAAGTCACAGCTGGTTCTGAAAGAGTCAAGGTCAGTCGAACTGTATTATCTGTTGGCAACGATCTGAAATTTATTGGGATTAATTTCACCTTATAAGGGAGATGGGGGAGAATAAAAATTTAATAAATAAATAAAACCCACAATAGTGTTGACATAACACTCTCACCCCCAGATTAATTTAATCCCAGCCCTTTTGAAAGGCATTCAAGACTTGTCCCCCCCACAGATACTGGGTCTGAGAGTGATATGAATAAGATCTATAAGTAACAGGTAGCCAAGGTCTTTTACAGATTTCTCCCGAAGCATTCTTGTGTTTATTAGTGGTTGGGGACAAGAGAAGAAATATAGTTATAATTGCAGGATTAGATTAAGCCAACCATTCCCTAGCCCATATCCTCCAGATATATTAGACTATAATTCCCACCACTTCCAAACCAGCACTGTCAATTGTTATATCAGGCTGGCCAAATATGGGGGTTGTAATGTGATACATCTACAAGTCACCAGGGTTGGTGGACTGGCTCATAAATTAGCATGACAAATGTAAACTAGAGTGAAACTAAGATATATATCCCCTGGCTTCTCTGCTGCAAGTTCAAAAACTTTTGCTTCCACGTTTCATTAACAATGTCAATTGAACTGCAATTAATATGAAATATAGATTGTTTAAACAAGTCAGTTTTATAACCTATAGATTGATGTTCATTTGTTTCAAACAATAGTTGAATGGTACTGCAATGGGTTCTAAAAAAATAAAAGAAAAAATTCCATACTCCTTGCTGCTGTGCTAGAAAAAAAGCCATTGAAATATGAGCTTTACTCCTCTTGTGAATTCTCCCATTCTGATAGGGTTCCTGCCACTGTTTTAAAATATATATATTTAGTTAGCCATAGCCTATTCAATGCCGGAATTATTCTTATTTCAATTGCTGAGTTTCTATGAAGTGTCACAGTTCAAAGAAATCTATTTGTATGACTTCCTATGGCAACTGTTACTGCCATAATCTATGTTGGAGTTGAGAGCAATATTGCAAAAACCTGTTCGGAGTCTACAGCTGCTCCTAATTTCAGGGCAATTTAATTAAAGGTATGGTCCAGTTCACTGCATCCTATTGTCAATGTTAATCTGATCCTGAAAGCTCTTTGAGTCTATTAAAAGCAGTCAACACTTCACTAGGGATGTTTGAGGAATTTGGATATGAACTGACCTGAAAGAATGTTTGAGATCCACTGGCTGCCAAAATTACTAAACATTTCAGTAGTTAAATAATAGTGTACCAAAGCATGCTTTAAGATACGTATTTAGAAAGAAAATATAATTCATATATAATATGAATATATTATAAGTTCATGTTCATGAGGTATTTTAGAAATATATATTTAAATGTCATACGGTTATGAGTAATAAGCTATGATATGAGCTGTAAATAAATGGATTTAACTATTATCAGTTAGATCAGGGGTCTGCAACCTTGAGAACTTTAAGACTTGTGGACTTCAGCTCCCAGAATTCCTCAGCCAGCATAGCTGAAGTCCACAAGTCTTAAAGTTGTCAAGGTTGCAGATCCCTGAATTAGATAATTGCAGTACATGAGGTTGCCTTTGAAAACAGTATGGAAACTACAATGAATTCAAAGTACAGCATCAAAAATGCTGTCTGGGACTGGCTGCTTGAACAGTTTCTGCCTGCTCTTCCCCAACTATGTCAGTTGCCAATCTCTCTCCAGATGCAATCCAAGGAGCCACAATTGTTAGAATGCAGTATTGCAGGCTAACTCTGCCCACAGCCAACAGTTTGATCCTGACTAGCTCAAGGTTGACTCAGTCTTCCATCTTTCTGAAGTCAATAAAATGAGGACTTAGATTGTTGGGGGCAATGTGCTGACATTTGTAAATCATTCAGAGTGCTGCACACCACAATGGACTGGTATATAAATCTAAGTGCTATTGCTAAAGTTCTGGCTTTGACTTTTAAAGTCTTAAACAGCTAAGGACCAGGTTATCTGAAGTAATATCTTTTCCTATATGTAGCCATCTGGATTTTCAGTTTATCTAGTGATTTCCTTCACTAAAAGTCCCTTCGCTAAAGTAAGTGAGTGGCCCTTTACAAGGAGGAGAGCTTTTTCTGTGGTGCCATCCCATTTATGGAATTCCCTAACCTTATATTAAATATATTTCCCTAGAGAAGCTCAACCGGCACCGACATCAGCATCATTTTGATGACATATGAGGACATTTTCTATTTCCCCAGGCTTTTAAAATACCCTTTAATTCGTATTGTTTTAGTTTCTAAAACTGCTGCTGTCAACTTTATATGGTGTTTCTATTTTGTATTTTTATTCAATTGTATCATATATTTCTTTACTCAGAGTGTATTTTTAATGTGTTTTATTGTAAACTTTCCAGAGAACTTTAGCCATTGAATAATTAAAAATTAACATAAATATTTTAAAAAAATCAATAATATATGTTGCCTTAACTGTAGGTTGGACAGGAAAGCTATTTGATTCCAATAAATAAATATTGTGTGTGTATGTGTGTGTGTGTACATATATATATATCCTGGAAACCTATTGGTGAAAGCTATATAAATCACTTCTCACCAGCCTCACTGCATTTTCTGAAACAAATTTTACCATTCTTTTCACCATTTTACCATTATCAAAGTCTCTGACTTTAGAAAATTTTAGGGTAATGCCAGTTTAAAGAAATAAACATGGTTTGCAATAAATATCTAAGCCTAAAATAAGTTCTCCGGTTCATCTAACCTTTAGGACACGTGATTCTTAGAAAACAATGCTAGATTCATGTTTTTCATACTTCTCTGGTTTTGAAGTATCATAATTTAGAATAGAGATAAAATTTCTTAATGATAAAACTAATTTTTGTTACCTACCTCACAAAGCGGTCTAATACTTGTCTCCTCCCAAACAGCTTAATGTACATAACTGTCCAACTAAGATGTCACTAAAATGATAACAAAAACTGACATATCAAAGGTAAAAAAACAATATCTTCAAACCTCTTACCTTTCCGAATGTCAAAACTTTCTGGCTGAGTCAACCCTTCAATTATTATTTGCAGTGTTTCTTTTGTTGTATTCAATTTTTTTGTAATTCCATCCATCCCTTCTCTTTCAATTATTGAATTCACTTTCTGCTGCATTTTTGACTTTCCTATTTGGCAGTGACTTTCTCCAATAATTGTTAAAAACCTTTTATATAACATAGAAGCAGGATGAGAATAGAAAATATTATTACTTTTGAATTATTAGAGCACTCTAAAAAAATAAAGGAAGAAAAGTCTTTCAAGCCTACATTACATGGAGGAAAAGCTTAAATTGGCAGCACAAATAGACAGCAAAAAGAATATTTCTCCATCTCTCCATCTGCGTCTCATCATTTAGATAAGAACAGGTTTTAGCTGGAATAACTTTTCATGCATATACATACACACATACATTCAATTATGGCAGAGTTCCCCAAACTTTCTGGCTTTGCAAAGTGGTGGGGTGAGGGAGAGGACGCGTGCAGCTCCATTTGCTCAAGCAGCAGGCACGTGTGCATGCCGCTCGCTGAAATGGAGCATGTGTGAGTACACACACACGCTTGCCAGCTGCTCGTGCAAGTGGGGATGTGTGTGTGCCTGCCACTTCTGTGGCCCGGTTCCAAATGGCTCATGGCCGCGGCCTGGGAGTTGGGGACCCCTGAATTATGGTACTGGGAAGGTGAAAACTTTTCCAAAGTCCCCATCTAATAAATTTGGTTAGCATGCATAGTTTATGTTTAAGAAAGGGTATGATTAATTCAGTGGTTACTACTCATGAATTCTGCATATTAGCTAGAGTTACAAATAATGTTTTTAGTTATCAATTTTTGATGAGCAAAATCATGTCCTGTTTATGGCCATGTCTTAGCATGCTGTTGATGACTGTGGGAACAAAATGCTGGACAAGATAGGCCTTTTGCTGGTACATCAATGTGTTTCTTATGATCAATACACCTAAACCATCAGCATACATAATCTCATTATTGACAACAGTCCTATACTGACAATCATAAAGTCTGAGATTGCAGCAATGCATAATAATGTGGATATATAGTTCAGAGATCCCAAAGAACAATTTTGTACTGAATAATCCAGACTTCATAATTATGAGGGAGAAAGGAGAATGAAATATGTATCATGAGAGAATATAGAAGAGTTGCTTGCCACTGAAGGAATTGAAGGACTTCACTTAAGCAGATTCCTGACCAGCAAACAGCCGCAGGCAATGCTGACATTCGCTAAATAGTTTTTTTTTTATGAATCTGTATCAAATCTAAGCCACAAGAAAGTGTCATGATTTTACTGCCAGGAAAGCATTCCAAACTACAATTCTACTAGCTCATCACTGAGTTAGCACAGTTTTGCTCTCAGCAGCTTCTGACAATCTAGTACTATGAACAGCCAAATATTTTCTGGATGAACATATCAGAGATGATCAGCACATTCAATAGCAAAAAGGTGCTTTGCAGCTTTTATAGGGGAATGGTGTGAATTTAGCAGCTCTCTGAGGTTTGTTCAACTAGCTATACCCTTTTCTGGAATTACACACAGAAATCCTGAGTTATAGCTGCTTTAAAAAAAGTTACCAATATGTCTTACAATTGTATCTCTTTGTGCTCCAAATTTTCTTTTGGAATCAAATCAGAAGCACTGCACAATCCTACAAAACATACAAGTTTGCTATGTAAAATGAGCAGTTCAGGCACATGTTAACGTATGGATGCATCTTTTTTTTAATGAAATGAACCACAAATTGATACCCAGTTTGGTTTCTTTATTATTTGAACTTATATTTGACATAATATTAAGAGCTAGAAATCGCTATTGCTAGGCCAAATCATGCCCATTTTTTTAAAAAAAAATTTCTATGAAGGAATTATTTTTTACAGCTTTTTTGTGGGAGGCAAGGACATTTCCCTACTTTGTTGGAGGTGTTAGGAAAGGTAATAAGTACAACCTTGGTACTTCCGTGGGCAGTTGTGAGGACTGTCTTAATCTTCCTTCCTATCAGGTGCCTTCTGGGGTTTAGCAAGTGAACCTGCCCTGTCAACTGGTAAATCTCTGAAGAAAACCAAGAAGTCTTTGCAAGCTGATGGAAGCTTTTGTTCTCTTATGTTAGAGGAAGTAAGGCAGGTGCCCTCTTGTCCTCCCACAATGAATATTCAGAAGAAATCCTCCCCATTCAAAATTTGCCTTGCTTTCTTTAATCTCCCATCTTTCACAGAGGGAATTAAAAAGGAAATGAAAAAATCTAAAAACAGCTTTAGAAAATTTTTATTTTTTTTTATTTTATTTAGATTTATATACCGCCCTTTCCCGAAGGACTCAGGGCGGTTTACAGGGCATTTAAAAAACAGTCAATACAAACATTAAAACAAATTAAAAGAGATTAAATAGAACCCTGAAAAAATTAAAACCCAGTTAAAATTACAATTAAAAATATTCTCAGCCTGGGCCCGAGAGCTCGAAGAGCCAGGTCTTCAGGTCCCGGCGGAAAGAACGGAGGGTGGGGGCAGTCCTAAGCTCCGCAGGCAGCTGGTTCCACAGGGCAGGCGCACCCACTGAGAAGGCCCTACCCCTGGGTGTTACCCGCCGCCAATCTTTAACCGGCGGCACCCTGAGGAGACCCTCCCTGTGGGAGCGCACTGGACGAAGGGAACTTGATGCTGGCAGCAGGTGTTCCCTCAAATATCCCGGGCCCTCGCCATTTAGGGCTTTATAGGTCATCACCAGCACCTTGAATCTCACCCGAAGGGCAACTGGAAGCCAATGCAGCTCGCGGAGTAGAGGTGTTACATGGGAGTATCGGGAGACCCCCATCACGACTCGCGCGGCTGCATTCTGCACCAGTTGAAGCCTCCGGGTGGTCCTCAAGGGCAGCCCCATGTAGAGAGCGTTGCAGTAGTCTAAACGGGAGGTCACGAGCGCATGAGTGACTGTGCGTAGGGCATCTCAGTCCAGGTAGGGTCGGAACTGGCGCACCAGGCGAACCTGGGCAAAAGCCCCCCCTGGTCACAGCTCCTATATGGTCTTCAAAAGTGAGCTGCGAATCCAGGAGGACGCCCAAGTTGCGAGCCCTATCAACGGGGGGTAACACCTCACCCCCCATCGTTAGAGATGGAATAGTCTGGTTGACCCGAGATGCCGGTATGCACAGCCACTCAGTCTTGGCAGGATTGAGACGAAGCCTGTTTCTCCCCATCCAGACCCGGACCGCTTCCAGGCAACGGGACATCACGGCGAGGGCATCGCTGGGTTGGTTTGGGGTGGAGAAAAAGAGTTGGGTATCATCAGCGTACTGATGATACCCCACCCCAAAACCACGAATGATCTCGCCCAGCGGCTTCATATAGATGTTGAACAGGAGGGGCGAGAGAACCGACCCCTGAGGAACTCCACAAACAAGAGGCCTCGGGGCGGACCTCTGCCCTCCCGTCAACAACGACTGCGAGCGGCCAAGGAGATAGGAGGAGAACCACCGCAAAACAGTGCCTCCCACTCCCAACCCCCTGAGACACCGCAGTAGGATACCATGGTTGATGGTATCGAAAGCCGCTGAGAGGTCTAATAGGACTAGGACAGAGGAACAACCCCTGTCCCGAGCCCGCCAGAGATCATTCACCAGCGCGACTAATGCTGTCTCCGTGCTGTGCCCAAGCCTGAAACCCGATTGGTACGGGTCCAGATAATCAGTTTCATCCAGGAACAGAGGAAGCTGATGGGCCACCACACTCTCAACAACCTTCGCCAGAAAGCGGAGGTTGGAGACCGGACGATAGTTATTTAAAACAACCGGGACCAGGGCAGGCTTCTTGAGGAGGGGTCTCACCACCGCCTCCTTCAGGGAGGCGGGGAAGACACCCTCCTTCAAGGAAGCAGTTATTACTGCCTGGAACCAGCCTCGTGTCTCCTCCCGAGCCGCATAAACCAGCCAGGAGGGGCACGGGTCCAACAAACAGGTGGTGGAGCTCAGCCTCCTCATCATCCTGTCCACATCATCAGGGGAAACAGGATCGAACTCAGTCCAGATAACATGCTCAAGACCATCCGATTCCTCCATGTCAGACTCTGCCCAGTCAGAGTCCAAACAGGCCCGAATCTGAGCAATTTTGTCCGTCAGATGATGACTAAACTCCTCGGCCCGCCCCTGCAAGGGGTCCTCCCTCACCTCCTGGTTAAGAAGGGAGCGAGTCACCCTAAACAGGGCGGCCGGGCGATTATCTGCGGACGCGATAAGGGCAGAGAAGTAAATACCCACATAAAATGCACAATAATAAAAGCAAGATATGCCAGAAAACTAGGATTTTTTTTATGTTAATACTTAACGTTCCAGGAAGAAAATATAAGATTTCTGCAAGGATAGTATTTTGTACTAGTCAATAAAATTATATTACATACTGTATCACTGTATTGCTCTTGTGAAGCTCTTCCTCTGGGTCTTCTTACATTTAACTTTGGTGTATTAATAACTTGGATATTAGGAATATCTTGGTCTTTGTTTATTTAAATAACATATTTGCAGCTTTAATAGAAAATAATTCCTAGATGTTTCTAAAATGTACTTTAGATGCTTAGTCTAAATTTCTCTTTCAGCTTATCTTTGAGTAAACAGAAGATGCAACAATGCAACTAAGTAGGACAGGACTGGCGTTCATTTAGTTCTTAACTAACCACAAACCCCAAAGATTCTACTATGTTTATTCAAAAGGAAGAAAGACAGGTTAAATATGAGCACATTACATATTTCCATATAACTTCACATTTAGATACATTCCAAAATGGCAACAGGACACAAAATCCAATTAAAATGAACTGAATAGGTATGATTAAAGCAAAAGAAACCATCTGATTTATAAAATTAATTGAGCTCTCATCTTCCTACACGCTTTCTCAGTCATATGTAATAATCTCAGTACACTCATCCATCCTCCAACAGAAACAGTAAGAAGAAGAAAAAATGTGGGTAGGATAAGGGGTACCCATCATTAGAAAGGAAAAGGAACGGAAGGGATACTAATTAAGATGAAAAGTGACAAAGAAAAGGGCATGAATAGGAAAGGCAAGGCAAGAGAGAAACTATGGAAAGCTAATGCTGGGCTCAGCAAATATAAATAAATGGATGCAAAGTTTAATATCTTTTGATCATATATTATTTGATTGCTGAGGTGGATTGTAGGTAGCCTTAAAAACAAAAACAAAAAACACAAATAGCCTGCATTTATGACTTTTGCTGGTTTGTAAAGCAAAGGAAAGCTGAAATAAGACTGTAAGCATAGACATAGTTTCATAATCATAATCATAAGAGTAAAGTTGGAAGGGACCTTGCAGGCCATCTAGTCCAATCCCCTGCTCAGGTAGGAAACCCTATACCAGTGATGGCGAACCTTTTAGAGACCGAGTGCCCACTGGTTAATCGTTCTAACTGTCAGGAAGTTTCTTCTTAGTTCTAGGTTGCTTCTCTCCTTGATTAGTTTCCATCTGTTGCTTCTTGTCCTGCCTTTGGGTGCTTTGGAGAATAGCCTGACTCCCTCTTCTTTGTGGCAGCCCCTGAGATATTGGAACACTGCTATGTCACCCTTAGTCCTTCTCTTCATTAAACTAGACATACCCAATTCCAGCAGCCATTCCTTATGTTTTATCCTCCAGACTTATAATCATCTTTGTTGCTCTTCTCTGTACTCTTTCCAGAGTCTCAACAACTTTTTTTACATCGGGGTGACCAAAACTGGATGCAGTATTCCAAGTGTGGCCTTACCAAGGCATTGTAAAGTGGTATTAGTACTTCATGTGATCTTGATTCTATCCCTCTGTTAATGCAGCCTAGCAGTATGTTGGCTTTTTTGGCAGCTGAAGCAAACTACTGGCTCATATTGAAGTGATTGTCCACTAGGACTTCAAGATCCCTCTCACAGTTACTACTATTGAGCAAGGTACCGCCTATACTATACCTGTACATTTGGTTTTTCTTGCCTAAATGTAGAACCTTACTTTTTTCACCATTAAATTTCATTTTGTTAGATAGCGCCCAGTGTTCAAGTCTGTCCAGATCATCCTGTATCTTAAGCCTGTCTTCTGGAGTGTTGGCTATTCCTGCCAGCTTGGTGTTGTCTGCAAATTTGATGAGTTCCCCATCTATCCCCTCGTCCAAATCATTGATTAAGATGTTGAAGAGCACTGGGCACAGAACAGAGTCCTGGGGCACCTCACTACACTTCCCTCCATGTAGATGTGGTTCCACTGAGGACCACACGCTGAGTACGGCCGGTCTGCCAGCTACAAATCCATCTGGTGGTGATGCTGTCTAACCCACATTTTTCTATCTTATCAAGTAGTAGTTTGTGACCTACTTTATCAAATGCTTTACTGAAGTCCAAGTAAATTATATCCACAGCATTCTTCTGATCCACTAATTTTGTCACTTGGTCAAAGAATGCAATAAGATTTGTCTGGCATGATCTGTTTTTGACAAACTCATGTTGGCTTTTAGTAATGATTTTGTTTGCCTCTAGGTGCTCGCTGATTCGTTGTTTGATTATCTTTTCCAGAATCTTCCCAGGTATTGAGGTCAGGCTGATAGGTCTGTAATTTCCTGGATCCATTTTTTTCCCTTTTTCGAAGATGGGAACTACATCAGCTCTTTTCCAGTCCTCTGGTAGTTCCCCAGTGCTCCAGGATCTTTGAAAAATATAGTTCAGTGGTTCTGAGATCACATCTGGGTTGTAATCCATCTGGTCCTGGTGATTTGAACTCGTCTAGACTGGACAGGTGCTCACTTAACATTTTTTTGCCTATCTTAACTTGTCTTTCTATTCTGTTTTTTATGGCAATATTTTTGATAGGTTGGTCTGTTTCTTCCCTTTGTGTAAAGACAGATGCAAAAAACTAGTTTCACTGAGTGACCACTTCACCTAATGACGAAGTTGGCACTCCCAATTGTAGTTGCTATCAAGGACTACCTGTACTTTGAGCCTCAGAACTATATAAATTAAGAGTTAACAAATTTAATCTGTTTAACTGCTAGACTAATCAACTAAAACATTAAAATATTAACTGACATGGAGGGAGTAAATATTTTACTGAGTGACATATTTTATTAAGTTGTTTTGAGAACTAAGTCAATGTATATTTAAAATATGAGGCCATTTTATTTTGATGTAAAAATGTAAGAAAGTGATTTAAAAATGAACAATGCTCTTCTACTAAAGAGAAAGCAAAAATAACAAATTATAAAAACCATAATTATAAAGCATTTTTAGTTTTTCCTTTCAAATCCATGTGGTCATGATTGCTATTTTATTGCTGTAGTTCTATATTTTACTCAAAGCTTCCTGAAAAAATACATTTGAAGAGTGGAATGTAAAGAACAACACTGCAGTTCAAATTCCTGTTAGAAACTTTGACAGAGCTTTGGACAGATTTTTTAATGGTTAGCAAGCTATTTTTAAATAACTATTATTTAAAACATTTCATTGCCAATGTTAATCATTTTCCCCCAATACTGGTAAAATTCAGGCTTTCAGCCAATATATAATTTGCTTTGGTCATTTTGGTGGATAATAACAGAATGTAGATATTTTTGGGGCAAAGTTACATTCTATAAAGTTATATTGTAGCCCAGAGGTGTTAGTTCTATGATTGTCAAAGGTCACTAGATTTGCAGGTAGCAACAAAGAAAGGTTTCCAACGTCAGGTCTGTCATCTTTCCTTAGCTAACAATGTCTGCTTTGATTAGCTTAGTGTGGCGGCTCAGCGGTAAAAGATGCTGAGCTTGTCAGCTGACAGCCTAGGTTCGAGATCTGAGCACTGCACGAAGGAGTGAACTTCCGTTTCTTGGCCCAGCTCCTGCCCACATAGCAGGTCAAAAGCATGCAAATGCAAGCAGATAAATAGATACCACTTCACTGCACCTCAGCATATAGTCATGCTGGTCACATGACCCCAGAAATGCGTTTGGACAACACTGGCTCCCTTGGCTGAGAAATGGAGGTGAGCACTGCCCCCTAGAGTTGGACACGAACCAGGTTAAATCTTTACCTTTATTAGGTTAATGGCAAATTATATTTGATTTAAGAGCTCCTTCCTTGTTATGTGTTGGTAACTTTTCATGGAAAAATTCCAATTTATTGAAGTAAACTAAAATTGTTAGGGAAAATGCCCTGGTTGTTTCTAACCAATTTGCCCATTTAAGAAGAAGAATGAAAATTTGTGGAAAAATCCAACAGCCAAGCTCAGAATTTATAGTCAATCTTATAAATTTATATTCAAAGAAACAATTCCA
Organism: Vipera berus; assembly: GCF_964194415.1. Classification (NCBI taxonomy): domain Eukaryota; kingdom Metazoa; phylum Chordata; class Lepidosauria; order Squamata; family Viperidae; genus Vipera; species Vipera berus. The sequence continues at coordinate 318,058,783 of NC_138202.1, forward strand.
CTTCTTGTACACTTTTAGAGCAACATTTGATTTAGGGAAAACAGTCATTCCTATATCAACTGTGTTCTTAGTGAACTTCCTTCCTTCCTTCCTATTTCATGGCTCATTTTCACCCAAATAAATAGCCTTGGAGGGCATTTGGAAGAGAAATCAATATTAAAGACAAAACTCCATTTCAGCGGTAATGCATATTGACCTCCTCTATTTTTAAATGTCACTGCTAAGAACAAAGCAAATTCTTTTGGGTATAGAAAAACATCCAGTTACACCAAGGTCACAGAAAATGGAATAATGGTATAATATCATTATGCTACACAATGCTATGTGGAAGGAAGAACAACGCTGTAAGCAATTTCTCTCTGCCTTCATTTATTTTTTGTTGGGCAGAACAACTGGTATACTGAAGCCGATGTAAGAACACTAATTTGATATAAAATGCACACAAGCACAAAATTATACTATGCAGATATTTAAAGTTTATGAAAACATATGTTAAATGCTGAAATATAAATTAAAAGATCAGTGTTAGAAGTTAAATAGTAAACTCTTTTTATCATATACTCAACAAATATTCTAATTTTATTAATATTGATGATCCCACATGAAAATGCAATAATGGAGATAATATCTGGTATTCTTTCCCACCTTCCTATTTTGACATTCATAATTAAGTATATTGAAAAATTCATTGATGCATGTTGGAGGTTTTAGATACTTAGGCTGCAGTTCTACTTGCTATTATGCAGACGTAAGCCCTATTGAATCAAACAGAGCTAACTTTTCAATAGGTAGATATAGAAGTTAATTCTTAGGAATGTAACACTAGACACATAATACTGCTAGTGTTTATTTGAAGTAAGTTTTTAAAGGACTCCAACTTTGAAAATTTTACTTGAAAATGTCAATATTCTCATGCAAATACCAGCATTCATCACATTTTGGATAGTCACTGTAATCTGTACATTAGTATTTATTTTCATAATTCATGATGTTACCGCATTCTAGGTGAATTTGCTGAAACTTCAATAAAAAGAAATGCTAATTCATGTAACAATTTTTAAAGATAATGAATAGGTTTGAACATCAATTGGGATGAATGAAAATTATCATTTCCAGAAGTTTCTATAGTATACGTTAAAGATCTGCCAACAAATGAACCTGCTTGATACAGCAAATAGGCTAATTATTTGTGTAGACCAGGGGTCAGCAACCTGAAACAGTGAAAGAGCCACTCAGAACTGGTTCCCTCACAAAAGGAAAAACTGAGAGCCGCAAAAAAATGTGTGCGCATGCACGTACATGCGCGCATGTGCAGAACAGGGTTTGACTGAAGAGTGGAGCCAAGGCGAGATATGCACCTACCCTGCATATTTGAATTGATTGGTTGAACTTTTTTAGTCCCACTTTTTTTTTTTTTTGGACTGCACATGGCAGAAGACTGGGAGCCGCAGGAGATGGCTGAAAGAGCCGCATGTGGCTCCGGAGCCGCGGGTTGCATACTATTAGTGTTCCTAATATCTAGATAAATACTGACTGCTAAGAGGCTAGTTTAAGACATACTTTTGAAATTTCCTTAGTTTAAACAGTGTGATGGAACCTATTTCTAAAACTATGCAGAAAGGTACCACCGATCTATTCCAAAGAATAACTTACTAGCTACAAAAGAAAAAAAAAATACAAATTTCTTTGCTTATATCCCATACTATATGAGTGCATTTCTGCTTGGTCTCTAGTTAAGGTATAGAATGGAAGTCTTCCTACTTTTCCTCTGGCACGTATCTCAGCCTCCCAGAAAGGTATTTCTTGAGTGCCAGAGTGTCTCTGTAGGAGGCTTGGACTGCAGTTTTTGGACTGCAGTGAAAGAAGAGCAAATCTGATATAGGTAAAGGTGCTTTTCTGTCCAAGGATGAGTTATATCTGGCACTAACTGTACCTAGCCTTTTAGCTCTTTCCTTTAGATGTAGGAGGCAAGGTAGGCATATGGAAATAGGAAGGCGTGCTTTTGCAATCAACTGGATGTTGCCTATTACCATAATAAAAGGTGCCATCTTATTTCAATGTACTGATACCAAATAAATGTTACTATCTCTAGTTAGTCATGAAATAGAGAGGGATTCCCTTATTTTAACAATACTATTTTAAGTGGAAAAAATGTATCTGTGGCTGTTTTGTTGAAACTTCAGAAAGGAATTTTGTTGCTATTACTACTGTTTATATTGGACAGTTAATATGCGTATTGCCTTAGCCTTAAGAGGTAAAGTAAGATAGGCTGTATCCCAAGAAGTTTACAGTTTGTGATTCTTCAAACAGAATACAGCTGAATGAATGAACCTTTATTGTCAAAGTACAACCACGTATACATTAAGATTGGCTGAGCCTCCCTTCGTGCCCCCCCCCACAACTCACAGTGACAACAGACTCACAATCTTGTTACACCATGTGAGTTAATTGCACAATACACCGGCCTCGCAAGTCAATCATACATAAAATTATTTCCCGTTCAAGAGCCTGACAGCCCATGGATAAAAGCTGTTCTTCAGCCTGTTGGTACGGCTGGCTATACTCCTATATCTCCTACCCGATGGTAGGAGAGTAAAGAGATATCGACCAAGGTGTGAGTCGTCCCTGAGAATTTTCCTCACACTTCCAAGGCAGCGAGCCCTGGTGATGTCATCCAGTGGTGTCAGGGGACAGCCCACGATGTTTTGTGCTGTGCTCATCAGACCTTGGAGATCTTCTAATCCAACCCCTGCTCAAGCAGGAGACCCTATGCCATTTCAGAAAAGTGACTTTCTAGCCTCTTCTTAAAAACCTTCAGTGATAAAGCAGCCACAATTTCTGACAGCAAGCTGTTCCACTGGTTAATTGTCCTCACTGTTAGGACATTTCTCCTTAATTTGCTTCTCTGCTTGATTAATTTCGATCCATTGTTTCTTGTCCTGCCCTCTGGTTCCTTGGAGAATATGTTGACCCCCTCCTCTTTGTGGCAACCTCTCAAATACTGGTATACTGCTATCATGCCCCCCCTACTCCTTCTTTTCTCTAAACTACCCAAACCCAAATCCTGCAACCGTTCTTCATATGTTTTAGCCTCCAGGCCTTTAATCAGCTTAGTTGCTCTTCTTTGCACTTTTTCCCAACGTCTCAGCATCTTTTTTGTAATGTGGTGACCAAAACTGGATACAATATTCCAAGTATGGTCTTACACAGGCTTTATAAAGCAGCACTAATACCTCACGTGATTTTGATTCAAGACAAGAACGGCTAGAGAATAAAAGTAAGGAACTAGACATAAAAAAGCAAATAACATATATTATCACAGTGGTCCTAGAATATTCACAGTAAGACCCAGAACTGTGCAGTCTATTCTAGAATATGAAATGGAGAATATGGCTTTGACGCTACTCTTTAGGATAGTCTTTTCCAATCTCATGTTCTCCATGCAGACCATGGGAAAAGGTTGGGAGGGGAAGGAAAGGAATGGTATTAATGGTCTTTAAAGCCAAGTAATATTCAAAAAGACATATACCCAAATGTATATCATGCATATATCCCTTAAAATGTAAATGCTCTAAGTCCTCAGGAAATAAAACTGATAAACCAGATGTTGCAATCTGGTTTCATAATATTGTAATTTACTTATCAGCTTGTCTTAATGAGCATTAAACTTACCCTAATTTAAGCCACTGTCTTGAAAGGGTTTGTGGAGGGTTTTTTTTAAAAAAAAAATTAAAATATGATTAATTCAACAAGATTTCAGTTTAACTCAAACTTTTACTACATTTGCATTGAAAACAAAGGATAAAGGATCTTCTATAGTGCTGAGTTAGTGATAGTTAATTGTTACATCCATTATTATGTTAGATTGAATCTTTATAAGCTGAAAAGAATTAGAATTTTTGGGGGGGAGAGGGTTGTAATTTAGTAACTAAGCACATGCTGTTTGCCAGATGTCGTAAGTTGTAGTTGGCTATTTCTCTGGCTCCCACTTATTTGAGACATGTCAGAAACATGGTGGGTGTTGACAAGGAGATGCTTTGAGGATGCACACAAAAAACTGTTAAAGTCTCCCACCCCAAGCCTTTCTGACAGAGTTAAATGACACATCTATGACAATGTGTATGGAACAATTGTACGGCACATGTTATGTAATTGTAAGCATTCCTAATTAGAAGTCAAAATGACATGTGGTATTGAGTATTTCATCTAATATTAATTGATCAGAATATGCATGGGAAGGGAATTTACCTTAAATTCACTGCTGTAATTCTGATGAAAATATTTCTACTAAAATCATTAAGAGGAATTTGATATCAGTCAAAAATTCCCGTTTTACTCAAATACCTTTACTTCTGTGTAAACATTCTAAGGCTCCTGCACAAGGGACTAATCCATAATTAGTCCCTTGTGCAGCAATTGTTTCACTTTTGATGCTTAAATAAAGATTTTATTCACAAATAGTTATAGTTAAATATGAGCCAGCAGTGTGTTGCAGCTACCAAACAAGTCAACACAGTGCTAGGCTGCATTAACAAAGGGATAGAATCAAGATCACATGAAGTATTAATACCACTTTACAATGCCTTGGTACGGCCACACTTGAAATGCTGCATCCAGTTTTGGTCACCATGACGTAAAAAAGATTTTGAGACTCTAGAAAGAGTACAGAGAGGAGCCACAAAGATGACCAGAGGACTGGAGGCTAAAACATATAAAGAACAGTTGCTGGAATTGGGTATGTGTAGTTTAATGAAGAAAAGGAGGAGGAGTGACATGATAGCAGTGTTCCAATATCTCAGGGGTTGCCACAAAGAAGAGGGAGCCAAGCTATTCTCCAAAGCACCTGAAGGCAGGACAAGAAGGAATGGATGGAAACTAATCAAGGAGAGAAGCAACCTAGAACTAAGGAGAAACTTCCTGACAGTTAGAACAATTAACCAGTGGAACAACCTGCCTCCAGAAGCTGTGAATGCTCCAACACTGGAAGTTTTTAAGAAGAGACTGGACAGCCATTTGTCTGAAATGGTATAGGGATTCCTGCCTGAGCAGGGGGGTTGGACTAGATGACCTCCAAGGTCCCTTCCAACTGTATTATTATTGTTGTTATTGTTGTTGTTGTTGCTATTATTCTTCAAAGGATTTAATTATCTTAATTTTTAAAAAATCCATTTTGCTTTCAAAGTGACAGAAGACAAAAAGCTTGCTAAGTAGATGCAAATAATAATGACATCAGCAAGTATATCCAGAAGGTTTACTGAGTACTGGAGAGACCAAACTGTCCTACGTGAAAAACCAAATGAAAAACAGAATGGAGGTGTGGGAAGACAAAGCATTACATGGCCAATATATTAAACAACTAGCAGGGAAAGCAGATAATAACAAGACCTGGCAATGGCTGAGAGCAGAAAAAGAACAAGATCAAAGGGACCACTCTGGCTGAACAAGGCCAAGCTTTAAGGACAAATGCATACATTTTTTCATAGCTTACCTCATTGCAATATTATATGATTCAGGGTGGATACATGTTTCATCCAAAGGATTTGGCTGCTGAATGACATTTGCTGCAGCTTTGGTTTTCTTTTTCCCCCCTTTCTCGTTTGTGACTGCTTTATGACCCCCAGCTGCAAGCCCACTCTGTTGACTGAGATCCAAATCAAAAGAGAAAAGGATGTAGTTATCATTAAACTAGTTAACATCATATGTTTCTTTTCCGTTTCTCCCCAATGGGCAAAGCTACAAAACCTCAAACTCAATATACACATTGCTAACAAATGAACAATATAATTAGCTAATCCTAAAATTTCTGCATATTGTGCATAATATGTGCTCTAATTTAATTATTTGTATTTCTGTCAAGCTCCCTTGAAATTGAGCAATTTTTTTTTAAAAAAAACACCAGGTTCAATATTTCAGGTACAAAGAATAATGTAAATGTTCACCCCATAGCTTCACTCATGAAGCACAGAGCAATTGCAGAACGCATGGCTTGTAGTTTCAGGGCATCAGATTCAATTTTTGACAACCTCAAAAATCTTGAAATGACACTGCTGGTCTGTATGGCTAATACTAAATTAATAGACTATAGTTAGAACTGTTGTAAGATTGATTCATATGTTTCCTATAAACTGCTCAGACATCAAACTGAGAATCCCTCTGCTTTTTTCTTGATAACTGAGATCATTTTTCATTTTCCCTGCTTTTGTGTGGGTGAGTTTGTTGACTTAAAACCTTAATATGTTGGTGTTTTTTATTTATTTTTTATTGTACACAGTCATTGTATCTGATATCCCACCCTATATGCCAAAGAAAACCTTACTCATAAACTTACTATTACACAGCCAAAGTGGTCCATGCACAGAACTATTATCAACTTATATTTCTATTTAATTGTTATGGGTTTTCATTGAATTCCAAGACCAATCATAGATCGGAAGATATGACTCCATATATTGAAAACATGTGCATCAATATGAGAGCCAGAATTCCTTGCACTGTCTTACAGTATGTTTTTTCCCCATACCAGCTGCATCCCAAATGCAGCTACAGCTTCCTATGATATCTTAGGTTGACTAGTACAACAAGTTCAAAGTTATTAATATGGGGAGAGAGGGGAAGGGAGGACCATTTAAGATATCTCTATATCCAAAGTTGTGTTAACCTTCAGCTTCTGAAATGAGTCTTTGTGCTTAGTCCCAGGATGTTCAATCAAATTGCTATTACGTTTCTGTTCTGCTTAAAATTTAATTGAACAGTCATTTGGTGTTTCTTTCCTTGGAAATGATGAGAAACTTTATTACAACATACAGTCTTTATGTGCCAGAGAATATTCGTCACTGGGCCAAAGTCAAATTGGCATTGTAAGACATAATAACATACAAATATGTGTAAGGTAGTTATTACTATTGAGGGCTGCAACCTCTAGGTGGGATAACGTGGAAAAAGAAGAGGAAAGAGATTCTGCTTATTCTCTCTTTGCACTCCCAATAGAATTTCTCTGGATGTTTTTTCTATAATGTTAGAATACCATCTCAAATTTAATTATATTTATTACATTTGATAGTTTCTTTGTAAGAGTAAACAATATTTATTAAAGTTAAATGGATCAATATCTCAACTTTTACCTCACATATCCTTCCAAGGTGATTCATAAGCAACATTTACTATTTTGTAAATACAAAACAAATGGTATCAACATATAACAACTCAGCGTGTCTTCCCACATGGCAGTTGATGAGGATGGATGGGAGGTTGGAGTAGTGGAAGCTTAGTGGGGAAAAACTGTCTTGTCTCCATCTGTATGCTTATTTCATTATGTTAAGAGATGGTAATTAATATCTAAAAGCTGAGTTATAAACTTCATAGCTGAGCTGAGATGTGAATCTATGACACGGCTAAATCACATTGGCTTTCTATGACCCCTCTTATGCTATAATTGACTAAATGTCAGACTACAAATTACTTTCATCCTAAATTCAGACTCTCCAGTCAAAGATTCTAACCTATTACGTTCTGGGGGTTTTCTTATATCAAATCTCTACTTACATGTGGAAAATAAGTAATCAACCTCACACCCTTTTAATGTTACCTGCAGAATGATCTGATGTATTCCTGATTGATTCTGATAAAGCCAGCACATTGTTGAAAGGATTTTGGTCCCAATCCTTTGACATCTTTAAGCTGTTCCCGATTGATAAATGGTCCATTTTTCTCTCGCCATTCAATAATATTTTTAGCCGTGTTGGCATTCAGTCCTGCAACATGTCTAACAAGCATAGTAAGAGAAGATTTGGAATTACATTTCATAAAAGGAAGCAATAAGCAATATCAAAGCAACATAATACAGAGACTGCTTGCTTTAGGGTGATTGGAAAAAAGCTTAATTGTAGCTGCCCTACTGTTGAAGTGATAAATCCAGAGATCTCCATTCAAACAATGGCTTTTTCAGCTAATAATACAGGATAGTGCAGTTTTACTAATTCCGAAAGCTTAAGTGTTGGTTGGTTTCCCTATAACATTTCAGACCTATGAAACCTTACCACAGTTATGTTTAAGAAAAACACAGTCGAGAAGGAGGAGAAATACTAGACAGATAGCAGCCAGGATATATTAAAAGGAGGGGAAACCAAAACGGAGGAGTATAGCAAAGGAGGAGCACAATAACTTCTCAAATACAGAAACTAAGCATCAGAGTACATTTAGTAATTGTGTGAGGAAGCCTCATTTTGTAAAACTGTAACTTAACACTTTCTTATAGATCAGGGGTCCCCAACCCTCGGTCTGTGGATTGGCATCGCTCTGCGGCATGCCAGCAACCAGTCCGCGCAAATAAGCAAAGCGCCATCCGCGGGATGCAGGCAGCATTCAGTCCGCATAAAAACCTTTCTCCATGGAGCCTTTCCCTGGTGCTCAAAAGATTGGGGGCCATTGCTATAGATCCAAACTCAGAAAGAATAAAATCAAGCAAGTAACATAACAATATGAAGAAAGAAAACCAGCAGAATTTCCCAATCCACGCACAGGACTATCTGCGCCTAGTGAGTCTAGGTCATGGTCTTGTGCCTGCTGCAGTAAGACCTGGATCTCAGGAAACAAGTTAGTTCCCTTGAAACCAAGATGGTTGAGCTAAAAATGGTTAGAGAGTCAGATTGGTATGTAGAAGAGATCTTTTGGAATGCAATAACTTTGTCCTACTCCCAATATAAAAACTTACCTACCATTAGGGTGAAGAGAAATCTTGGGGAAAAAGTACACTTACGAGACGAGACATTACTACAGAAGAAGGCAATTTCTTAGGTGACAGGTCTAATAACAAAGATTTTAATCTGAGGCTGGAGGGCTTTTGATTTAATATCTGATCATATAATACTCTGATGTGGGGTGAGATATAAGTGTTATGGAACCTACAGGAACAGTGCCTACAACGCTGTTACATTTAACCTTCATAAAAATGGCAAACAGCAAACAAGTCATGTGAAGTGACAGTTGATTAAAAATAGGGAACTACTGAAAAATGCAGAGCACTGGTGCAAAACAGACTGCAAGTACATGAGAGCCTAATCTCTTAATAATGCCTGGAAGTAATTTAAAGCCACAATGACTGATGGCCAATTGGAATGTATAAGAAAGGTTTAACCACAAAAAGACCAGCAAGGCTTTCTAGCAATTTTCAGGAAGCTATAGAAGTTAAAGCTTCCTTCAAGAAATGGAAATCTTATTCAAGAACTAAAAGGAGCAGTAACTTTGTCAGAAAAAAACCAGTAATATGATAATAGTGCAAAATAGTAGTTGAGAACTATAAGGCAAAAAACACATTAAAAGAAGCAAAAAAAAAACCACAAAACAAAAAACCCTATCAATATATTCAAAGGAGAAAGCTGGCACAGAAGTGATTGGGTCATCAGAAACATAACAATGAAATGAAAGTTTAAGAGATTGCAGAGGAACTCTGAATTATCTGCAGGTAACATAAACTTGCACAAGAAAGTTATCTGAACCTGTGTTAAATTTATCAGAAGGAATTCAAATAAATTAAGCAAATTGCAGAAAGTAGACATTATTCTAGGATACTTTGAGAGACTGCACAGCAACAACTCACCAGATCCTGATGATATCCACTCGAGAATTCTCAAAAAATCTCAGAGGTGAAAGTGTTTAATCTCTTAGCAAAGGACTAGAGGACTGGAAGGTAACTAATGTGACATCAATTTTAAAAAGGGAATTGGGAGATTATAGACTGCTCGGCTTAATATCTATTCCAGGGAAATTGATAGAAATAGGAATTAAAGAAAAATCAATAACTAGGAAGTCATAGAAATAAGACCTGCTGAAGTACGAATTCCACAAGCTAATTCCTGCCTCAATAAATTTACCTGGTAACCACTTTGGAAACAGCTTTTTTCTGGCTTACTTGCATCATCTGAGCAAAGTACACAGGACAGAGGTCTTTTTAATGGCAGTTTCCCTCCCAAGGTATGGATGCCTCCCCCCTTCCTACATTACTAACTTGTGAGGTGACAATGGTGGCCTTTTCTGTCATGGGTCATATCTCTTATATGTAATTTTGAGCTTATATTTAAATTATATTTGGTTGGATTTCTTGGTCTGATACTATCCAGATTATTGTCATGGTTCCAATAGAACCATGTGAATGAGGGGAGGATATAAACCATGAAATAAAGAAATGTATTTATAACAACAACAACAACAATAAAGTTGGAAGGGACCTTGGAGGTCATCTAGTCCAAACTTCTACTCAGGCAGGAAACCCTATATCATTTCAGACAAATGGCTGTACAGTCTCTTTTTAAAAACTTCCAGTGTTGGAGCATTCACAGCTTCTGGAGGCAGGTTGTTCCACTGATTAATTGTTCTAAATGTCAGAAAATTTCTCTTTAGTTCTAGTTGCTTCTCTCTTTGATTAGTTTCCATCTGTTGCTTCTTGTCCTGCCTTCAGGTGCTTTGGAGAATAGCTTGACTCCCTCTTCTTTGTGGCAACCCCTGAGATATTGGAATACTGCTATCATGTCTCCCCCTACTCCTTCTCTTCATTAAACTAGACATACCCAATTCCAGCAACTTTATAAATTCCAACAATTTTATAAACTGCTATGCCATATACAAACCACAGAAGGCTATTTCTGTTTTGGCTGTGGTGTTGGTGAAAGGGAGTGGAAGAACATTCAGATGTGCATATTCACTGCTAAGTAATAAAGAAGGGATTGATCTGTGGATACAGAGTTAACTTTAGCTCTGGTTGTGAAGGTGATTCCATTTACAGAACAAGTGTTACAGTCCTAGGAATAAAAATACAACTAGGGTCCAAGGAACTAGTCCAAAGATATAGAACCACTGTATGAATACTTTGAAATTTGAAACTATCTAAGTGAAAAATTTTCAAGCTCACCTTAATAACTTTTCTGAGCAGATGTTAATATCGACTCCTACGAAGCTAACACATTCCTCCACCACACCATCCAGGGTTGTTTTGAGTCGTGTCTGAGATACATCGTGCTGTAAATTGTGAGGGGGAGAGAAAGAGAAATCGAATAACACTTGAGTAGTATTTGATTACTATAGGATGGAAATTATTCAGAAATGAGAATTCCAGAGAATGGCAGTATTAATAAAACATGTGCGAGTATAACATTGACACATAAAAGAACCCAGCAGATGAGCATCTGATATACTGCCACTGTTTGTATTGTGGAACTGGTAGAACCCATTTGAATTTTACTTTTAAACTGCATATTCCCCCTCTAACCAGTTTTCAAGAACTTCAGATAGGCACCATATATATGACAGACAGCCTATCATGTTACCATTAAAAACAGAGACTCATAACAAGGCCAGACACATGCCTATTTTATGCAATTTTCTCTAAGAATGAAAAAGAAGAAATGAAGTGTTGGTTTTGCAAGTGCCAGTTTCCTCTAATGTTCATATTATGCAGTAAAGTATTTAAGAGAGTATTTATATTACAAAGTTTTAAATTCTGTAGTTGATGGTAAAGAAATTTATATTAAAGCTTTATGGTAAGAACGCCTAATAGCTTGATAGATTTGTTATAAAAACATTAAAAAGAAAATGTGAAACAGAAATTATGAGAAAACAAATTCTCTCCGTTAACAGTATATAAAAACTGGAATGTTGTAACAGTAACAGCTGATAGATACAGTGTAACAGGGATTGGGGTTTAAAAAGAATAGATCACCAAAATCATTTTACCGCTTAATCTGTTTCTCATTTCTGCACAATGTATTATTAATATTAGCCTGTGCCTACTAATTTATTTTAAAAGCTTTAAAAGAGTATTCTGAATTAAATCCAACTGAAAGCTAAGTAATTGGATGCTTAGCAATTGATTGGTGCAATTCCAACAACATTCAGGGGAAAATACACAGAAACACATGTACTGAATGGCTGTGTATTTACAGTACATATATATTCAGTTTGAGGTCAGAATATAATTACAACATGTTATAATTATTAATTTTAAATAAATATTATTTACGGTTTTTTTAAAAAAATGTTGCTAGAAGTGTAAAAGATCGATTTAGAATTCAGTGCATCAAAGTTGCCAGAAACTCTTAGCAAAAAGTTCTCCTCAAATAATTCTTTCCTTAGTGACAGAAATTCTGGTTCCAAACACCTTCGTTAAGCAAGATGGAGGTGACCACCTTGTTGTCAGGCCTCAAGTTTGTCCTGATGGAGTTTTAATACATGATTAACCCACCTTAATCTGCCTTCAAAATCTGCCAGAATTTCAGTACTTGGAACTACTATTCAGCTAGCTCTCCCTTCCCCAGGATGAAGTCAAATAATAGAAATTTCAGTTGAATACCTGGAATTAACCCTGATTAACCTCAATGGAACTTTTGAATGGAAACTTATTGCCTTGCATTGTAAGTAACATGATTGCACTTAAAGATGAAAATAAGAAATGAAATAAGGGGCGGGGGGAAGGGAAATGAGAAAATGAAAACATACAGGATATGTTTCAATACCATGAAAATAATTACTGGCACTGGAAACTTTGACAAGATAGGTTTCTAAGTTGAATATTCTTTTTTTAATATATATATATATATATAAATTTTCCACATTCTTAAATCGGTCTGAACTCTCTTTTTTATACACTGGATACATACATTTAGTATAGCAATAAATGAGGACACTACTGCACAAGCCTTCCAGAGCCAAGGTACATGAACTCTTTGTAAGAGATCTCCCTATTCTATTGCAAGACCACCTGCTGCCATTGTCAACCTCCCATCGCCCGGTTCGCTCCCACAGAGTCGGCCTCCTCAGAGTTCCATCGGTTAAGCAATGCCGGCTGGCAACCCCTAGGGGGAGAGCCTTCTTTGTTGGTGCGCCGACCCTCTGGAATGAGTTGCCTCCAGAGCTGCGGATGGCCCCCGACCTTCGGTCCTTTCGCCGTGACCTGAAGACATGGATATTTCAACAATCGGGCCTGGACTGACTATGGTTTTAAATTTGGTTTTATGGGGTTAAATTCTATGTATTGAACATATCTAATGTTTAATTCTTTTTTAAATTTTGTATTTTCATGTTCTTTTTTAGTTTTTATTGTTGTGAGCCACCCTGAGTCCTTAGGGATATAAATATAATAAATCAAATCAAATCAAATCAAATCAAATCAATCAATCAAGTTGAGGACTTAATAAAATTACCATGTTGCTCTTACAAGTCACTTATAGAAAACTCAGTTGATCTGTAGTGGTTTTGTGATTTTTGGGCAATTAGGTTGGCTTCTACCTAGGATCTAAGATTATTTCACCCTATTTTATCTTCTAAACCAAATAGCTCTTTTATTTATTTATTTATTTATTTATTTATTTATTTATTTATTTATTTATTTATTTATTTATTTTAATGTTATTTTAACAATATAAGGTATGCTACCACATCAGATCGCTTAGAATCATATTTGCATTTTATCCAAGTGTGATTAATAGTGGACTGATCTTTAATTAACTTCCAATAATTTCCTATTCTTTTATCATATTTCATCAGGTCTAAGTATGCTACTATTGAGATGTACAGCAAAAATATTGAGATATACTGTATATAATAAAGGCAAAGGTTCCCCCGCACATGCGTGCTAGTTGTTTCCAACTCTAGGGGCCGGTGCTCATCTTCGTTTCAAAGCGGAAGAACCAGCGCTTGTCCGAGGACATCTCCGTGGTCATGTGGCCGGCATGACTAGATGCCAAAGGCGCACGGAACGCTGTTACCTTCCCACCGTAGCGGTCCCTATTTTTCTACTTGCATTTTTACGTGCTTTCGAACTGCTAGGTTGGCAGAAGCTGGGACGAGTAACAGGCGCTCACTCTGCTACACGGCACTCGGGATTCGACCCGCCAAACTGCCGATCTTCTGATCGACAAGCTCAGCGTCCTAATAAGCAATAGTAAAAAATGTGTGTTCCTCAGAGTTGAAATGGTGGGGTTTTGGTTTTTACTGGTTCTGTTTCTTTCTTGCAATTTTTAATTACAAAACCAGATTAACATAAGTCAGTGAAGCAATGATGTTACCTAATATGGTAATGAAACTTTTGCAAGAAGAACGCCAAGTTCAACAAACACTAGAAACCCAACATAGATGATACGATAGGAAAATTTTCAGTGCTCACAAAAATACCAAATTTCACAGATATTCTGAAAGGCCATGTTGTTCACATATGCATCACGCTGCTGATTTGATATTCATTCTGCAATCAACCACATCAATATTCCAGAATCTTTTTCACAAGTACTAGAGAGCCATTTTGGTGTGAGGGTTAAGGCATCAGGCTAGAAAACGGGAGATCATGGTGACCTATGCACAAAGAGAGCTGGGTGACCTTGAGCTAGTCACTTTCTCTTAGCCCTAGGAAGGAGCCACTGGCAAATGAGTTAAAAAAAAAACCCCTTGCCAAGAAAACTGAAGGGACTTGTTCAGACAGTCTCTGAAAATCAGAAATGACTGAATGGAAGGAAAAAAAAATTATCACACAAAAAACTATGCATCTGTCTTTGTTAAATTATCAACTATTATTCATAGTCTAACTCATCATCTGTAATTCTGTCTTCTAAGGCATTAGTCATTCTTGCTTTAATATCTTTGGATAAGCATTCTGTCCACTTCTTCATTTAAATCAGTTATAAAAATATTGAAGAGTATAGGAATCTTGTGGCATCCCACTTGATATTTCATTAACAGTTTACTATGATTTTTTTGAGCCAGGTATGTTTTATCTAACAGACATGTCACCCAGTGAACTAACTGCTTATGGAATTTCCTAGCCAAATAAAAAATGACATTAGGGCAGTGTGCAAGACTTATCTCCAGTGAGTCCTTCCTTCTCATTAGGTGGCCAAAGTATTTGAGTTTCAACTTCAAGATCTGGCCTTCTAAAGAGTAGTCAGGGTTGATCTCCTCTAGGACTGACCGGTTTGATTGCCTTGCAGTCCAAGGGAATCACAGGAGTCTTCTCTAGCACCATTGTTCAAAGGCCTCAATTCTTTGGCTCTCAGCCTTTCTTATGGTCCAACTTTCACAGCCATACATTGCAACTGGCAAGACCATAGCCTTGACTATACGCACTTTTGTGATGTCTCTGCTTTTTAGTGTGCTGTCTAGATTTGCCATGGCTTTCCTCCCCAGGAGCAAGCGTCTTTTAATTTCTTGGCTACAGTCCCCATCTGCAGTGATCTTGGAGCCCAGGAAAATAAAATCTGTCACTACCTCCATTTCTTCCCCATCTATTTGCCAGGAATTGAGAGGGCCAGATGCCATGATCGTGGTTTTCTTAATGTTAAGTTTCAACCCTACTTTTTCACTCTCCTTCTTCATGCGCAACAAGAGGCTCTTTAGTTCTTCTTCACTTTCTGCCATTAGAGTGGTATCATCTGCATATCTTAGGTTGTTGATATTTCTCCCGGCAATCTTAATTCCAACTTTTGATTCATGTAGCCCTACCTTTCTCATGATGTGCTCTGCATATAAGTTAAATAGGCAGGGCGACAGTATACAGCCTTGCCGGACTCTTTTCCCAATTTTGAACCAATCAGTGGTTCCGTGTCCAGTTCTCACTGTTGCTTCTTGACCCACATATAGGTTTCTCAAGAGACAAATAAGATGGTCTGGTACTCCCATCTCTTTAAGAACTTGCCACAATTTGTTGTGATCCACACAATCAAAGGCTTTAGCATAGTCAATGAAGCAGAAGTAGATGTTTTTCTGGAACTCCCTAGCTTTCTCCATGATCTACCGTATGTTGGCAATTTGATCTCTAGTTCCTCCGCCTCTTCGAAATCCTGCCTGTACTTCTGGAAGTTCTCGATCCACGTACTGCTGGAGTCTAGCTTGTAGGATTTTAAGCATAACTTTACTAGCATGTGAAATGAGTGCAATGGTGCGATAGTTTGAACATTTTTTGGCACTGCCTTTCTTTGGAATTGAAATGAAAACTGATCTTTTCCAATCCTGTGGCCACTGTTGAGTTTTCCAAATTTGCTGGCAAATTGAGTGTAGCACATTTACTGCATTGTCTTTTACGATTTTGAATAGCTCAGCTGGAATACTGTCACCTCCACTAGCTTTGTTGTTGTTCAGCTTTCCAAAGGCCCACTTCACTTCACATTCTAGGATGTCTGGCCCGAGGTCAGTGACCACCTCATCTTGGTTATCAGGGACGTTAAGCTTGTTCTTGTATAATTCTTCTGTGTAATTTTGCCACCTCTTCTTAATCTCTTCTGCCTCTGTTAGGTCCCTGCCATTTTGGTCCTTTATCGTGCCCATTTTTGCATGAAACGTTCCCTTCATCTCTCCAATTTTCTTGAAGAGATCTCCCTATTCTATTGTTTTCTTCTATTTCTTTGCACTGTTCATTTAAGAACGCATTCTTATCTTTTCTAGCTATTCTTTGGAAATCTGCATTCAATTGGGTGTATCTTTCTTTTTCTCCCTTGCTTTTCGCTTCCCTCCTTTCCTCAGCTATTTGCAAAGCTTCCTCAGACAGCCATTTTGCTTTCTTGCATTTCTTTTTCTTTGGGATAATTTTAGTTGCTTCCTCTTGTACAATGTTGCAAACCTCCGTCCATAGTTCTGCAGGCACTCTATCAGATCTATTTCCTTAAATCTATTTGTCACCTCTACTGTATATTCGTCAGGGATACGATTTAATTCATACCTGAGTGGCCTAGTACTTTTCCCTACTTTCTTCAGTTTAAGCCTAAACTTTGCAACAAGAAGCTCATGGTCTGAGCCACAGTCAGCTCCTGGTCTTGTTTTTACTGACTGTATAGAGCTTCTCCATCTTTGGCTGCACAGCACATAGTCAATCTGATTTCTGTGTTGACCGTCTGGTGATGTACATGTGTAGAGCCATCTCTTGGGTTGTTGGAAAAGAGTGTTTGCTATGACCATCCTATTCTCTTGACAAAATTCTATCAGCCTGTGCCCTGCTTCATTTTGTACTCCAAGGCCAAACTTGCCTGTTATTCCGGTTACCTTTTGGCTTCCTACTTTAGCATTCCAATCCCCCATGATGATAAAGACATCATTTTTTGGTGTTAGTTCTATAAGGTGCTGTAGGGCTTCATAGAACCGGTCAATTTCATCCTCTTCAGCACCGGTGGTTTGGGCATAGACTTGGACTACTGTGATATTGAATGGTTTGCCTTGGATTCGAACTGAGACCATTCTGTCATTTTGGGGATTGTATCCCAGTATTACTTTTCCTACTCTTTTATTGACTATGAAAGCTACTCCACTTCTTCTCAGGGATTCTTGCCCGCAGTAGTATACCTGATGGTCATCTGAATTAAATTCACCCATTCCTGTCCATTTTAGTTCGCTGATTCCTAAGATGTCGATGTTCAGTCTTGTCATCTCTTGTTTGACCACGTCCAGCTTTCCTTGATTCATGGATCTTACATTCCAGGTTCCTATAGAGAAAAAATCTTTACAGCATCGGACTCTCCTTTCACCACCAGATACATCCACAGCTGAGCGTCGTTTCGGCTTTGGCCCAGTCGCTTCATTCTTTCTGGCGCTACTAGTACTAGCCCTCTGCTCTTCCCCAGTAGCATATTGGACACCTTTCGACCTGAGGGGCTCATCTTCCAGCACCATATTGTTTTGACTTTTGGTACTGTCCATGGGGTTTTCATGGCAAAGATACTGAAGTGGGTTGTCATTACCTCCTCTAGTGGATCACGTTTTGTCCAAACTCTCTGTTATGACCTGTCCATCTTGGGTGGCCCTGCATGGCATAGCTCATAGCTTCATTGAATTACGCAAGCCCCTTCGCCATGACAAGCCCGTAATCCATAAAGGGGAAGGTGCTTATATATCTCCCTAAATCAATCTAGGTTTCTTAATCTCTATTGATTCTCCCTTTTTAGTCATCTGTCACTTTATCAGAAGTTCAGGATTTTTCAAAGATAAGAAATAAAAGTTCATCCAGACCACCAAGTCGCTTTAGTATCCTAGCAAGCAATTCAGCTGGTTCTGGAAATTTAATCCTATTCAGAATGATAAGGTATTCCCTGACCCATGTTTGTATTACTCCAAAGCTTCAACTTTGCCCTTTCATCTTGCTCTTTACAACTGACTGATAGAACACATGCTCTCTTGTGGGGAAAATAAAGCTCAAATAAGCTTGAATCCCAATGATTCATGAATATGGCTTTTTATTTGTGTCTGTAAATGTGACTTCAGTTGATACTGCTTTCCTCCAGAATGTGTTTCTGACTTTCTTATTTAAGCTATAGCCATGAGATTTCTCAACATCTGTTGAGTATAAAACTGACGATAGATAGGAGTTGAGTAGCTGTGGATTTTAACTAAAATAAAATGTTTATTTGATTTCTAGGTCAGAAACTCTAGGGGCTACAGAACCATAGTTTCCTAAGGTCTGGTTTTAAATAGTTTACAGCAAATCACTGAAGTGGGAGCAATACAGATTTTCTTTAATAGCATCTTGTAACATTTATTGATTTGATTATAAATATATCTAAAGAGTAACAGAGTGAGCGCCTGTTACTCGTCCCAGCTTCTACCCACCTAGCAGTTCGAAGCACGTAAAAATGCAAGTAGAAAAATAGGGACCACTACGGTGGGAAGGTAACAGCATTCCGTGCTCCTTTGGCGTCTAGTCATGCTGGCCACATGACCACGAAGACGTCCTCGGACAAGCACTGGCTCTTTGGCTTTGAAACGGAGATGAGCACCGGCCCCTAGAGTTGGAAACAACTAGCACGCATGTGCAGGGGAACCTTTACCTTTTTATATCTAAAGAAATCATTTTTGCTTGTTTGATAATCTCAACTCATTATAAGCCTAGCTTTCCTAACATACACTTACCAAGCCCAAGCTACCTGTTCTGGGCACATCCTTGGTATTCCTTTGACCATATTTAGTTTTTGCTCTATTTACCTTCTGGGAGAAAAATGAAACTATTTGACAATTGATGGCCCTCAGAATTTATACTGCACAGCTGGTACCTGGCCAAATTCTACACCAGCATTTCCAGAGTAAACGCATTTAAAATATGTGATCCAAAATCCTGAAAGAACTGTGAAGAGCAGTTCCTTAGATGCAAGCTAAAGGCATCATCTGTATTCTACTGCAGTGTAAGTATATATGGCTGCTCTTAAAGATCACTCACACTGCAGCTAATCTAAAATGGAGCGGCATGGATAATAATAAGTATGCCACAGAATGCTCATGTTTCTGCTTCATTGGTTGTGCTGGTTGCCAATTTGCAATTCCAGATGGTTAGCACATTTAAAGCTCTTCAGCGTATAGCAGGGGTCTCCAAACTTGGCCGCTTTAAGACTTGTGGACTTCAACTCCCAGAATTCCTCAGCCAACATGGCTGGCTGAGGATTTCTGAGAATTGAAGTCCACAAGTCTTAAAGCAGCCAAGTTTGAAGACCGCTGGCTTATAGGCTCTTGCTATCTGAGGGACCATTTGTCTCCTGTGGCCTATCTCGGTCATGATTTGTCAGCTTGCTCCAGGTCCTCTGGATCAAATGGTCAAGGTTGACTCAGCCTTCCATCCTCCCGAGGTAGTTAAAATGAGGACCCAGATTGTTGGGGGCAATTAAGCTGACTTTGTAATAATGCCGCTTGGGGTGTGTGTGCGAAAGCCCTAATAAGCAGGCATATACATAGAATGAAGGCTACTGCTAAGTTTGTAAGCCGCCCTGAGTCTTCGGAGAAGGGCGGGATATAAATGGAATTAAAATAAAAAAAATAAATAAAATAAAAATAAAATGCAGGAAGGAGGCCTCTCTGAAACAGTAACCCCCTCCCCCAATACGAGTTTGGCCTCATTTCCACTTTTATTGAAATGGTTGTTTAAAATGTGGCTTTTCCATCAGGCTTTGGGCTAGGGTCGGTGGTTATAGACAGGAGTATATTTCATTGCTTGGTGGAGCAGTGGCCTAATGCCTCCTTAAGTAACACCAGCTGCCTGCAATTAGTGCAGGTTTGCATCCCACCAGGCTCAAGTTTGACTCAGCCTTCCATGCTTCCGAGGTAGGTAAAATGAGGACCCAGACTGTTGGGGGCAATAAGCTGACTTTGTAATAATGCCGCTTGGGGGGGGGAAGCCCTAATAAGCAGGCATATTCATAGAATGAAGGCTACTGCTAAGCACATTGGTTTGTGCTTAAATTGTAAGCCGCCCTGAGTCTTCGGAGAAGGGCGGGATATAAATGGGATTAAAATAAAAAAATAAAAAAAATTGTTTTTCTCTTTTTTAGTGTTGCAAGCTGCTTAGCATTGTTATGCGGTTGGGTATACATTACATGTGAATAATAATTATAATTTGTAGTTTCATAGAATGAATTATATTCTAAGCAATCTAAACTGTAATTCCAATTTTCTTTTGTAACATGTATCTTCTAGGTGAGCATTGGATGACTATTTTCTCCCAGCAAGAACACCATTTCCAAAAGAATGGGCAGGATCATGTTAATACAATGATTCATTTAGCCATGATTTTTGAAAATACACTTTTTATTTGGGCCTTTGATTTTTCTCACATTGGGAATCAATTATGCCATTTTAAACATTGCTATTTCCCAATAGGTCACATATTTTAATTCATGTTAGTTCCCACCAGGACATATGAATGATAGGAATGAGAATAATCTTTGCAATTGCACATGGTTCAGTTGCTGAATGACAAGCTAACAACTGCAGTTTTCTTAACATGGTGCATTCTGAAATCCTAAAATATATTCTCATGCAGTATTTCTCTCTACCATCCTTTATAAATCTTGAAATTTCATTATATGCTTTTACCATGTATTCACTGCTACTTCTGTCATACTGCCCACTCACCCAATTGTTTATTTTGTTATGTAACTCTGAGGAGTGACTGGATTGTCTGAGCAAGTAATTTAACAAAGCACAAAAGGGAGACACAGAGAGAGCAAGGAATCCTTTGAAAGGCACAGCTATTTATATATTTTATTCTTCAAAAAAAGCATTATTGCCAGCATGCTGCAAGTTTGACTAATAAATACATGCAGATTAATAGCTGCTACAAAGCTCTCACACTTCCATTAAGAAAGAAGCAACCACAAATTCCTAACAGTGAACAGATAACAGCTGTACCAGATGGAACAGGCATCTGCTGTCTATCTATGCATGATGGAGGGTTCTGCCAGGAGACAAAACCTCACATATTAAAATGCAAACAATGGGATTCTTCTTTCAACCTCATCTGAAAAGAAGAGCCCAAACTCCGACTCCTGCAATAGTATTTTTAATTAGAATACTGTCTTGCAGTTTGCTAATATTTTGCAAAATATTCAGAATGGAAAAGAACAGTAGAATATTTTACCATTCTTATGCTAGAATTCAGCTATGACAAGACTGACAACATAAAGACTTCAATTTTTCTTGTGCATTACTTATTCATTCTTATCCATCCAAAAGCAGTCGTTTTCTTTGAACATAATTTAGTAGTTGTAAAGGTTTAAAAAGCCTAATACCTTACTCATGGGGCATGAAAAATGGAGACTTAGCCACCTTCCAAATAGTTATCAATTATCTTAAATGAGAAAAGCTAAGGTTAGGAAGCCACAGCTAAAAGAACAATGATTAAAATCTTGGAGATGATTTTCCATTTCCAAAATGTTAAACATTGCAAAATCTTGGAAGAATTATGGGAATTATGTACCTTTAAAAATGATTTTTTTTAAAGGCAATATCCAGAATACGTTGTTTTGCTGAGCACACACTTGCTAAGTTTGGTTGCAAATAAAATTTGGGCTTTCATATATTTTAAGGCTATCATCAGCAAAACAGAAAATCTTGAAGGACATATCTTTGAAATGTCTGCTCACAACTGCAGCAATAAAAATAACAGTGTTATATACTGTAATTAATCATCAAAGAGATTTGATGATTTTAAAATTACACTTTAACCCTTAAGCTATATAACCAGCAGCTTGTAAACCTGGTTTTATTCTTGTTTCCCTTTGATGTTATTCACTAAAGTCAGAAGAAAGATTGTAAGAATTTTTGGTTTGCGTGGATATTGCTTTACATTATTTCCATGACAAATCTGCCATCTTAACACACAAAGTGGGCATGATGAAACTGTGTGCACAAACCACAAGGTAAACAACCATGCTTTTTCCAAATGAAAACTTACATTTAAAGGTGGTGAATGCTAAGAAAATGTTATATTAGCCATACTCCAGTCAAATTTGAAGACAGAGTCAGAGAGTACTGACCTTCAGAGAGTGAAGAAATATCATTTTTTTCTCTCATACTTGTATGATAAAGTGGAATATATATTTGCAATAACTTTACAGGTACACAGGAAGATTAGAATTTAAATAGAAATACAAGACAATTCACCAGGGGAAGGACACAATGACTAGTGAAGTTTGTTCCAAATACACACAATCACTCATGGAATTTTTGGATGGCCCAGATGACAACATCTCCTATGTAATATTTTCCTGTGATTTATGATCAAGTTCTTATTGAAGAAAAATAATTAGAAATAGCTGCTCCATGTTTTTTTAGGAAAGTGTTAGTTTTCCTTAGGATGGCACTCCAGGTGACCTCTAGATTGAGTGCTTTATTGCCGATGTGTCAATTCCTGGGGACAATTTTAAGACCTTTAAGTTTTTGCCTTACAGTTCTCTGCTAAATAGACTTGGATTAAACAGCCTTTTAAACAAATGATGCTTTTAAGCAAAGAATCTCCATAAAAAGCCCCTTAAGACAGGACTTCCCTCTTTGCTGAAGCATAGCACATGAAGGGACTTACAACTGGAATCACTCCTGGGATACT
Source organism: Vipera berus (assembly GCF_964194415.1). Classification (NCBI taxonomy): domain Eukaryota; kingdom Metazoa; phylum Chordata; class Lepidosauria; order Squamata; family Viperidae; genus Vipera; species Vipera berus. Next base: position 318,081,614 of record NC_138202.1, read on the forward strand.
TACTGTAGTTCTGTGAATAACATGAATGTATCTCTGGCTGTAGTTTCAAATGTGTATGTCTTGTTATATTGCCTTTCTCCCCAAAATTGAAATTTACAATCAATACATGAAATTTTGCATATGGGTGGACTGATTGGTAGACAACAAACATTTTCCACATTTTCATGTGGAATTAATCAACAGGGAGGGAGGGGAAGAACTCTACATTTTAAAGATACATTTCTGAAAGTTCAGACTATAAATTTTAATCATTAGCGGGAAAATTTGGTTTTTATTGGAAAAACTCCTTCAATATACAGTCCTCTGATGTTTGATAAAAGAGTTTTACTTCAACATTCCCTTTTGAAGATTTTTTTTAAAAAAAAAACAAGGGGGCGGCAAATTAGGGAACTTTCTCCCCCCTAGTTTGTACTTTTATTGCTTCATTTGCTGGCTTTTCAAAGTAAAATCCTGTTTGTTTCGTGTAGCAGTGCATCCAGTGTTGATACATGAAAATATTCCCAAAGGCCAAAAGAAAAAAATCAATTTTTACTTCAATCAATCAAAACTTTTGACAAACCTGAAAATACTATTACATTTTAAATTGTGTTCTGGATTATTAATCTCTGTTGAATTTATCTCAACCATTTATTTGAAACAAAATGAAACACTATCAATCCATATGTCATGAGTATAACTGCACTGATTGCTTACAAAATAAACAGTGGGATTGAGTTCAAATGCAAAAACCTATACTATTATATAAATGTATCTTTGATGTACCATTCTGAGAAGATAAGAAGAGAGACTATTCAAACAGCCTCATCATCTTTATTAAATATTTTTAATTCCTACTTGTTATTTATTGTAAATTTGTTGGGACTGTAAAATTGAGACTGATGATCTTATCAATAAGGTTAATTTAAACAACAACAACAAAAGTATACACAGATTTAACCTAAATTCAACTGTAGAGTATCTGATTGACAGACAGAGGTGTCAGATGTAGTCCTTGGCATTTCTTGCTAAACAAAGGATAAATGCGATGGGAAAGATATTCTTAGAGCTACAATTAGAAAAGTTGTCTTAAAGCAAAATGGACAAGCATTCTGATGACAATAGTACTGTATTCAGCCATTTCTTGAGTTTCTAATACACATTTTTTTTGTCCAACTTACTGCCAAGTTGGAAAGCATTTTGTTCCAGATCCAAAACTCTATATCTCCAAGTACTGATTTTGTGCCATCAAGTTGTCAACTATGATAATCTATCCTCAATCTGATCTTTCAGGTATTCCAATACTGCAATCATTGCCATTGTAAATGAGTCCATTCATTTTGTTCCTGGTCATCTTCTTCTATTTCCTTCCACTTTCCACTTTTCTTCCTTCCCAGCATCATAGGTTTCTCTAGAGAGCTAGGTCTTTGCATACTGTGTTCAAAGTAGGATAATTTGAGCTTGGTCTTTTGTGCTTTGAGTGAGAACTCTAGATTGATTTGTTTGATGATCCATTTTTTTTCTAGGTTGACTGTGATATTTTTAGAAATCTTCTCCAACACCAAGTTCAAAAATCTTAATATTTTTCCAATCTGCTTCTTCAAAATCCAACTTTTGCCTCCATGGAACGTCAAAGCCTAGACTTCCCTAAACTTTCTGGCTTTGCAGACCTTTGGGGGGGGACGGGGAGAGGCGATGGTTCTGAGTAAGTGGCCAGCAAGTGTGCATGCACAGCTCCACTTGAACAAGTGGCATGCATGTGTGCAAATGGAGCACATGTGTACGTGCTCGCCCTCTGCTTGAGAAAGTGGGGATGCATGTGCACACATGCTATCCCACAGTTTCCATGGCCTAGTTGTAAACAGTGGGCCGCAGCCAAGGGGTTGGGGACTCCTGTCATAGGCAACGTAATTGTCTTCACTATTTGATCTTTGTAGGTATAGACATATCACAGCATCTGAGTACTTTTCCCAAGGTCTTTATGTCTGCGGTACCAAATTCTAGTCTAGTATATTTATTGCCTATTATTTCTTTACTTTTAATGGTTAATCCTAAGGGGCAGAAGCTATCGACCACTTTGACATACTCTTTGCCAATTCACTGTCAATCTCTAGCCATCTCTAGATACACCAAGAAGGATGGTAATACCAGAGACCTGTTGCCTGTCAAAGCACTCATGTCATTTGAATTTATTTATTTCTATGATTTTCATGTTGCTTCAAAGTGACCAATGCTGAGTAGCCTAAAGTCAAAATAGTGGATAAAAAATACAACCAAGAAAATCAATGTAATAAGGGAGAAAAAATCACAATAATTACAATCTCATCAAACCGTGTCATTGTCTATATTCAAAGACAAACATTCTAAGGTCACGTGGTTTCTGAAGTTCACTTGCTTCTTAAATACCATTAGAGACTGGGATAATCTTATCTCTGGGGGTAAATTATCTAAAGTGGAATGGGAACTTATAGAATAAACTTATTTTAAAACCTGTTCTTGGATTTTTCAACAGATGAGCAGTCTTGTTATATCTTCTTACAAGGCATATAGATTCCATGTGAAATAAGCAGTCATCAGATCCCAAAGTGGCTTTCTATTATAACAAGCAACATTTTGATTTGCATCTGGAAACAAGCTAATAGCCAGTGAGACTTCTTTTATAAACACGTAATAGGGCAGTAACAGTTTGACCCCTTAAAAAGCCAATGACCATATGCGCCAGTTAGGAATTTCTAGGTATTTGAGAGTAGCCCCACGTAAAATGAAGTGTAGTAGTCATGTTGAGAGGTAATCTGGGCATGAGTTCACAGGTAAAGCAGGTGAAATGTCTTCCAACTGTTCTTTTAGTTAAAGTCATGAGTTCAGGAACATCTCCAGATTGCAAGTCTTTTCCCTCAGGGATAGCACAGCCCTATTTAGAATCAATACTGGAGTTGTCCTGGAATCAAGCAGCTGGTCCATCTTGCATGGATTGAGCCTGAATCAATATCCAGAGCCTGACAAGCCTCCAGGCAATGAGATCACCAGACTGGCTGACAAAGTTTCATTAGAACCTTTATTATTTCTTTTTTTGTGTGTTGTCTGACATATTTCTATAGATATTCCATCAATTCCTGTAGCTTTCCAACTTGGCAGTGACCGAATGCTATTGTAACTTTCTGTCTATTTGATCTAGAATGTTGACATTTTTCTGTACAGAATTTCACTATACACTTTCCATTTTTTATTTCAATTAATAACCTCCAATCTATTGGTATCTTTTATCATATTGGTTCAAGCAGCCAAGCATGCAGAACCACTTGCTTTTTTAAAAAGACATATCTGATACTGTATAAACATTAGTACAACTTTAATTGAGTTTATACATTTTATGGGTATCTAAAAATATGCTCCTTCTCTGTGTACACATACACGTGCACACATACACACATGCACAAAATACATGCCTAAGCATACGCATGCTCATATTCAAATATTTACACAATATATTTAAATAATATGTACCGGTAATATAAATATTAAAAAATTAATAATCATAAATTTTAAATATCAATGAACTACTTTTTTATCAAGCACATATTGTCTAAAATATAATTTGAACATTTACACTTTTAATCATCGCTCCCCCAAAGTTTCAAGTACACAAACATATTACCACAAATTAATGTAATTAAGAAAGATTTATCTAAATATAAGATCCCTCAAGATATATTTGGAAAAACAAAGTTATTTATTATCCTTTTATGTTTTATATTAGACAATATAAACTCTAAATTTGTAGGAAAGAATAGCATTCCAAATGAGCTGGTTTTGAGCACTGATGTTCAAAGCAAGCCACACAGGCATAATAACCCAAATTACAAATTCTCTAAATTACAGAAACATTTCTGCAGTACAAGGTATTCACTATTTTTCTACCACAACATTTGCTCCTATACTGTACAAATCCAAGCAGGGAAGTCTTTCAGTAGTGCCTGTATCTGAATTCTGCCTGTCACATAAAGGTGTGAATAGCACTTAGGCTTATATACTGCTTTCACAGTGCTTTACAGCCCTCTCTAAGTGGTTTACAAATGTCAGCATATTGCCCTCCCAACAATTTGGGTCCTCATTTTACCAACCTTGGAAGGATGGAAGGCTGAGTCAACCTTGAGCCGATCAGGATCAAACTGCCGAACTGGTTGCAGTCAGTAGTCAGCAGAATTAGCCTGCAGTACTGAATTCTAACCACTGCGCCACTACGACTCTTGTGGCTTTGTGACTGCACAAAGCCTATGTTATACATGCTATATACCTTATGCAGGAGAGAAGCATATCACTACATTCAGCTAATAACCCACAACCATTTCACTGATATTTCCAAATAAGACAGAGGAGAGCATCTACCTAGAATATCAAAAAGTCAGGGCAGACTTAGTGCTAAGCAAAAAGAAACCAAACATCTAGCTCAGTGATCAAATACTCAGTTGTCTAAGTATTTACACTGCTAATTATTTCTGTATGTAATGCATAGTTTTAACATAATTTCCTATATTGTGCATACACACTGTATACATACATATTTTTAAACAAATGCTAACTATATCTATACCCTTTCAAGATGCATCTTCCACAGACATTGTGTGCAGATTCTTGATAAGCAAATAAGAAGGAGTATCAGACCCCATTCAATGTTGCCACTTTTGTCATAGTATTTTTGCGATTAACTCCAGATCCAAACTAACCAAGGATGGACAAGAACTAACACTTGCTAAATAACTAGTAGTCTTTCATGAACTTCTGAAAGACACCCAATCCTACCATTGCAGATCTCAGCCAAGGGTTCATAACTATGAGAGTGAAGCTACCATTGGCCCCAGCCAGAATGGCCAATGTTTAGTGATAATGGGATTTCTAATGATCCCACATTTTATTGATCACTGTTAATTATTATATAAGGTGCACATACGGTAAGTTCTTGACACTAAAAAACTGAAATTGAATGTTATTTGATTTACATCCCATCTTTATTTTTTAACAATTCCAGATGGTGTACATAATGTTTCCACCTCTATAGCAATCTTTCAAGAAAACATCAAACTATATCTAACCCTTAATTCCCAAATAAATATTTCTCTGCCTTCCTGGCTTGAATTACAATATGCCTCAAGAAGAACAGTGTGAACTGAGGGGTAGAAGTAGGACAAAGAAACTTGAAGTTTCTCTGAGGAGAAATATATAGTTTGATCAAAAGTATTCAACTCATAATGTTTAATTAACAACAGTATGTTTCAACTGCAGCTGGAATGCAAGCATCTTTCTTGGGTAAACTTGAGGGAAGATAAAATGCTGATTAAGTTGACTATTCAGCTGTGAGTATATGTGTGCTTGAGCTTCAATAGATTAGATTAACAGTCCCACATGGTCTTTTGGAGCTAGAGACTAGTCCGTCCTTATTTATCTATAGCATATAGCAGCATCATGTCGTTAACAGTTCAGAAAAAGATCTGAGTTCAAATAATACATCTGAAGTTTATGATCAAGTCGCAGCTTGCCTCTTTCAAACACAATATCAAGAACCACCATATATGATATTGCCTGGAGTTCTGAGGTCTTCTACATGAAAGGAATATAAAGTTCAAATATAGAGCTCACTAATTTTTTTTAAATTGTGATGGCTAGAATCCAGAGAAGCATACACATACAATGCAACTTTAGTTTTCTTCAGAAGTTTTTTTTAAAAAGATAACCTTGCAAAATCATTAAAATAGTGATCTCCCAATGTTCAACTCCAGCTGTCTTTAGTCCCATTCAGTAAAGCCAAAGAAGGTAGGTAATGGGTAATATAGGTAGTCCTTGCTTAATAAAAGTTTAGCAAACATTCAAAGATACTATGATGCTGGAAAAGTAATTTAATGATTGGTCTTCACACTTACAACCATCACAGCATCCCCACAATCATGTGATTGAGATTTGAGCACTTTGAAACTGGTGGGCATTTATGTCAGTTAATGACTGCATCACTTGATGGCTGAGTTGCTGGTCCTAAGCCTCATGTGTTACATGGAAAGAAAAGGATTCTTAAATGTTTAGTAATATATGTAAAACATAAACTGTGACATCAGGATTTGTTTGTTTTGTTCTTATTTAAGTTGTTCTTATTATTTTTTGGGGGGGCACGGGTAATAAAAGAGAGACCAAGGGGAAAAACAACTATCCAATAGTATCTAGAGAATGATGTTTTCTACCACAAAAGAAACTCTGATAGGTGCTGTGGATTTAAAATGTCTAAAACTAATTACAGTGACTACATGCTTTTGCATGTTGAGGACAGAAAATACCGTAGTTTAGTGGTAGTGCAAAGACTTTTTGTGCATGAAAATTCAGATTCAGGTTGGTTACCAATTTACTTAAAAACAAGAGTTAGGGGAAAAAAGCCATTTAGATCAGAGGTCCCAGCCTCCAGTGCATTGGGATCCGTGGCATGCCAAAATTTGTCCATGCAAACAAGTGAAGCACCTCGGCAGCACACAAAACCAAATCCCCTCTGGTCCACAGAAAAACCTCTCTCCTCAGAACCAGTCCCTGGTGTCCAAAAGGTTGGGGGCCGTTGATTTAGATCCATGAAGGAGAATAACAAACTAAAGACAGATTAGAGATCAAACTCGGTGTAAGAACCTTAATAGATTTACCACAAATGAGAATTGAAAAAAAATCATATAAAGCATGTTTTAACAGCAGTATACATTCATAAAAATCCTTCATTTCCTCTTCTGCTCCACTATATTTTACTTTTTATTGTTTGATTAAAAATAATATCATGAAACAAAGTAGTATTTCTAAAAATATGTATATTTTCACTAATAAAAATATTTGCATGTTTTTATTGATGGAATTTTATACAAATATATTTGGTGATATATTTGTGGTAATTTTTTTTGGGGGGGAGGGGTCATTTGGTTGCTTTTGACTCAGGAGTTCTGCTTAGAGAAATCTATGAACCAGAACTTATATTTGCTGTTGATCTGATTCTGCCACCAAACACTTTGGATATTAAGCTGAAGCATACTGTAACTTCTTAAATGCAGCTTAAAGTAATGGATCAATTTTTAGTCAGTGTAATTAGTCAAACTTTAAGTTAATCAACTGACCTATCTACATTAATAAATCAATATACATATCAAAATGAAATATTCTGTTCCTCCAATCATACTCCATTATTTTTTATAAGATGATAAGGATAATGATGGGGTTTTACTTCAGTCTTTGTGCTCATATTTTCATTTACTTTTATTAACAATTATTTCTAAGTTCTTATTTTAAACTAGAGATTTCAATATTTTGGGAAAAGGAAAAAAGTAGCATTGCATATCTAAAGTATTAGGACCTAACAGACAGCAATGTAATGAAAACCCTTAAATTTTACACCCCAACTTGAATTGAATCAAAACTACAATCCTATAGATGTTTCCTTCAGATATACCACATTAAGTCAGTGGGACCTATTCTGAGTAAATCTCTATAGGATTGTACTTTTGATTTTAATTCATACTTCCACAAAATTTTAAAGAAAAAAACACTTAAAATAAATACAATATTAATAAACATGTACTTAAAATACAATCTGGGATATAAATAAGTTGCATCCAACTGGACTCTTGTGTGAGCATTGTGTTTATGAGGTGCTTGCATTCCCCAGCATCATCTTAAGCTATAATAGGAATAGATTACTATTCATTGCTGGTTGGCTTGCAACGTGTGCACACACACACGAACACACACACAAATACCAATTTGAATCAAATTGTTTTGAAAAATGAACAGGAAAGCTAGACTTACTTTAGGAAGCCTTCTCATAAACCATTAGCTTACCCAGAAGCATATGATAAAATAAGTTAGTTATAATCCTCTCATCTTCTTCCAATTTTGCCTAAATATACATTTCAGTGATAAAATTTATGTTGCATTTTCTACTTTTAAGATTTACTCTTTTTTTCTTTCAGGCAAGTTCAATTAAGTCATAACTGTGCTATACCCCTCAGGCTTCTGAATGTAATGTTCTGTAAGGAAGAATATTAAATAGTATTCCAGAAGTTTAAAGATCTGGCAGCTGTAGAAAATAAATATCTTCTTACAGCTGCTTCCAAAATCAAATCTATTAAACTCTAGTAACAGTAGAGAAATTAAACCCTCTAAGTTTTTGTTCAAGAGCTTCCTTATGCAATTGTTATAATACCTAGAGTTTTGAGTGTCATTAGCAAATTACATGCTAAACATTTAAATCATAAACTGAAAAACCGGAGAAAGACAGAGTGTATAATTCAAGACAGGCAGGATTAAGAGAAGGGAGGTCAACAATAGACCATATATTGGTGCTCTAATGTCTTTCACACACACACACACACACACACACACACACACACACACACACACACACACACACAAAAATCACCCATAAAAATATTCTTCCCTCTTTGTGGCCTTTCTAAATTTTAAATGTACCCTCCATTCAGTTTCCAGAAATGTGAAAATTTAAAAAACAACTCTTGATAGGCATCTCATTTTTTAAAATACAGAAATTATATTCCAACACCACAGGAATGAGGTGCAATCCGCAACAATCTCTCTCAATTACAATAAGCATACAGAAAGGAGTGTGACAGAGAGGGTTTTTTGCCCATCTTTTTAACTTATATGTCAATCCAATTGTGGACCTTCTTCACAACCTAGACTTCCACACTCCTAAATTCACAGGATGCAAAATCTTTATACTCCTTTATACTGCTGCTGCTACCATTATTTATTATACCACTATAGGGCAGAAAAGAGCAATGACAACATATTCTATTAAACACTGCTTCTACATAAGCAGAGAACAATTAATCCATGCAGCATTAAAACTTTTTGAGATCAAATCACTGATCCAATACTTTACAATGCACAAATGGGAACTATGTGATAAAGGATGCATTGGAATCGGGGCAAGCAAAATTCTTGACACTGATCCTCACTGCATCCAGTGCAACAGCAAACACCAGGTTAAGGCTTGAGACAGAAATACCCACACTCCTTGTAAGGGTCTGGAGGATGATGATAAATTATTGGCTGAAAATCCAATTATTTTCAGTTGACCTGACACCTCTAATTTTCAATTTTCCTTCCAACTGGATCGATCAAGGAGCAGAAGTTGGTATTATACAGGTTTCTCACACATTCCTAAATTATTTAGGGCAAGACCAAGTCAAACAACTGTTCATTGTTGAAAATATATACCCATTAAGTCTATTAAGGCTAAAAAAATTAAAAACTAGTTGTGCCAATGTAGCAAAATAAATATGGGGACTGGGGAACCAATAAAATACTTAAACAAAATATAACTTTCTCCAAGTTGAGGTTAGCATTTTTAAAGCCAGGCATAATATCTTACCAATTGCATTTGCTGCAAGGCAGATACTCCAAAATTCCATTAACCAAGAGTACCTGGCCATGTGATTTAATTTATTTCTTATACATTATTGCACTGTAAATTCTACAGGGATGTTAAGTCTGCTTATATTTTGTCCCTAATATGTAAATTCATAGGAAAACCAGAAAATTTCTATGTGAATCATCTTGTAGAAGATTTGAAATCCTTCACCACTTGTGTAGTAGCCAAATTCTGTTTTGACACAATGAAAATAAGGCACTGGGCACAGGAATAACCACTTTATTTTATTTATCAGTTCAGGTTTATTATGCATTAGTTACTTTAAGGGATATGTATTTTTTTACTTCATAGATTATACTTTTTTAAATTTATCCTTGTTAACTTGCTAATCATTGTAGAATGGAAATGCTAACATATAGTGCTTTTTTGCTAAATAGTTACATAAGTGAATAGTGAAATATTCTAGGCACTATTTATCCTGGCACAGTATTCAGTATGAAGCTTAAAACAAAAGTTCATCTCACTTGGCATCCTGCTTTCCCATCTTAATTAATAACATAACAATAACAAGCAATAAGTTGATTACAGCGGCGACGCTGTAATCAACTTATTGCTTCCTCTGCTTACTTTGTTCTTTCTAGATGGCCGGGTACTCTTACTGCTGTTGGTGGCCTCGAAGGTTCCTGGGCTAGCCGGTTAATGCCGGTGGATCCCAGTGGAGCCCAGTGGTCCCTTGGAAGATCTATGTTTCCCGTGGCACCAGTTGTGACTCTGGTTGGTGCCATTGGACTTGTGGACCTAAAAGAATTAGATAATTTGGAAGACCCCAATGACTGCAGAACTGGCCATGATCAACTTTTTCGAAGGACAGAGCAGCGGAGGATTTGGCCACCTAGTAGTGCAGACTTTGATGATGTAACACACTATCTCATCCCTTCTTTCGGACTGTTCCTTATTGCCATTCACATATCGGCCCCAAAGGATTCAGAGTCCCCTGGGTACTGGCCACAGTGAGAGGGTGGCCTGAACTTACATCTGCTGCCCCTAGAGGTGAGAGCTCTAGGGGACATGCTGTACCCAGGATGGATGTTTCGGACTATTCCCCCCTGGTATAGGCTCTCCAACTGTCGTGAGAGGGCGGTGGTTGGCCTGTCCTGGGGTGGCACCCAGCTGAGTGGCAGTGGCTGGGTGGAGGCTCGGGACATCTATTTGCTCTCTGTTTGGTTCCTCCTTAAATCAACTGACTATGGACTGCCTATATCTGGACTGCTTTTATGCCTTGTTTTAGGTACTCCTCTACGGATTTGCTCGCCCTCAGGGGTGCTCCCCCTTCCTGGAGGCGGCCCGCCTTTCCAGCCGAGTATAATCTCGAGGAAGGTCCCATTTATTGGGATCCTGAGAGATGGCCGGGCACGGTTATGGGCCTCCGACGTAAACCTAATAGGAGGTCCTTGATTTGTTTTTTGTCAAAATTTTTTTGGGGGTTAGGGAGGAGGGAGGGTTCTTTTCTTGGTTGTTTGGACGAGGGGGGCAGTCCAACTACCTTTGTTCAGGCTAGTGCTGAGGCTGATCGCGGAGGGGAGGAGCGGGGGTCGGCTGCTTCTGGGGCTCCAGGGCCAGTCGTGGGATTATCCATTCCCACGACGATAGGGAATGGCAGCAGGTGTAGGAACAGAGGGCCGTATCGGTCTCAGGGAAGGCCTCTCCGCTGCTTACAAGCGGTGAGGCACTCCGACCCTCTGGTTCCGCCCCGAGGTCCCGGGAGTGAGGATGTGCAGCCTCCTGAGCTCCGGCTGGTGTATTTGAATGCCAGGTCGGTCGTTAACAAGGCCCCTCTCATCCGAGACTTGGTCGAGGGGGAGCAGGCTGACCTGGCTTGCATCACGGAAACCTGGTTGGGCCCAGAGGGCGGTGTTCCTCTGGTTGATCTTTGCCCACCAGGTTTCCGGGTGCTGCACCGGCCTCGGGCTCAGGGTAGGGGTGGGGGAGTGGCTGTTGTTATGAGGGAGACCTTGTGTCCGCGGGAGGCCACCGTTCCCCAGATAGTCGGGTGTGAGTCTCTCTTTTTGAGATGCGGCCCTGGTGCGCAGTTGGGCTTGCTGCTGGTGTACCTTTCGCCTAGTCACGCAGCAGCAGCCCTGCCTGAGCTGCTCGATGCCCTCTCTGGGCTGGTGGTTGAGTTCCCGAAACTTATAGTTTTGGGGGACTTCAACCTACCATCTCTGGGAGGATCATCTGAGTTGGCTCGGGAGTTCATGGCTTCCATGACGGCCATGGACCTGACGCAAGTAATTTCGGGACCGACTCATGAGGGAGGCCACACCCTTGACCTTGTTTTCTTATCTGGACGGTGGTTAGATGATCTTGGTGGGGGCTCTCCAATTATCATGCCCCTGTCATGGACCGATCATCATCTCCTGCGGCTGGTCTTCCGTTTTGCCACCCCCCGCCGTGGGTGTCTGGAACCACTCAAATGGTACCGCCCCAGACGCTTAATGGATCCCCAGAGGTTCCAGGCGGCGCTGGGGTCCCCACCTGCCTCCCTTGCTCACAGCTCGGCCGAGGCCTTAGTGGAAGCCTGGGAAAGGACGGCCACTGAGGCCCTTGACCGAGTTGTACCCCTGCGGCCCCTGACCCGGTGCAGATCCCGCCGAGCTCCATGGTTCTCTGCGGAGCTCCGGGAGATGAAGCGTCGGAGACGGGGCCTAGAGAGCGGTTGGAGGTCCAGCCGATCCGAACCCGACCGATTGCGACTAAGAGCCTACATTAGGTCTTATCTCGCTGCAATTAGGGAGGCGAGGTCCAACCACTTCGCCACCCTTATTGCGTCCGCAGATAATCGCCCGGCTGCCCTGTTTAGGGTGACTCGCTCCCTCCTAAATCAGGAGGTGAGGGAGGATCCCTTGCAGGGACGTGCCGAGGAGTTTAACCAACATCTGTCGGACAAAATCGCTCGGATTCGGACCGGTCTGGACTCTGACTGGGCAGAGTCTGACGATCAGGACACGGGTGGTCTTGTCGATATCACCTGGGAGGAGTTTGATTCTGTGACTCCGGAGGAAGTGGACAGGATCATGGGGAGGCTGAGCACCACCACATGTTTACTGGACCCGTGCCCTTCCTGGCTGGTTTATGCAGCCCGGGAGAGGACACGCAGCTGGTTCCAGGCAGTTATATCGGCTTCTTTGAGTGAGGGTATCTTCCCCGCCGTCTTGAAGGAGGCGGTGGTGAGGCCTCTCCTCAAGAAGCCTGCCCTGGACCCGGCTGTATTGAACAACTTTCGTCCTGTCTCCAACCTTCGCTTTCTTGCGAAGGTTGTTGAGAGTGTGGTGGCGCATCAGCTCCCTCTGGTCCTGGATGAAGCGGATTATCTAGACCCGTACCAATCGGGTTTCAGGCCCGGGCACAGCACGGAGACGGCATTGGTCGCGCTGGTGAATGATCTCTGGAGGGCTCGGGACAGGGGGCATTCCTCTGTCCTAGTCCTATTAGACCTCTCGGCGGCTTTCGATACCATCGACCATGGTATCTTGCTGCGGCGTCTCAGGGGATTGGGAGTGGGAGGCACAGTTTTACAGTGGTTCTCCTCCTATCTCTTGGGACGTTCGCAGTCGGTGTTGGCAGGGGGGCAGAGGTCGACCGCGAGGTCTCTCATTTGTGGAGTTCCTCAGGGGTCGGTCCTCTCGCCTCTCCTGTTCAACATCTACATGAAGCCGCTGGGTGAGATCATTCGTGGCTTTGGAGTTGGGTATCATCAGTATGCTGATGATACCCAACTTTTCTTTTCGACCCCAAACCACCCCAGTGATGCCCTCAACGTGATGTCCCGTTGCCTGGAGGCGGTTCGGGTCTGGATGGGGAGGAACAGACTCCAACTCAACCCCGACAAGACTGAGTGGCTTTGCATACCTTCATCCCGGGTTTATTCGGACATTCCACCTCTGGCTATGGGGGGTGAACTATTACCCCCCGTAGATAGGGCTCGCAACCTGGGGGTCCTCCTAGATTCACGGCTCACCTTGGAAGACCATATAGGAGCTGTGACTAGGGGGGCCTTCGCACAGGTTCGCCTGGTGCGTCAGTTGCGGCCCTATCTTAGCCGGGATTTAATTTAATTTAATTTAATTTAATAACATTTATATACCGCCCTTCTCCCTGAGGACTCAGGGCGGTTCACAGGGCAGAATAAAATAGCAAATACAAACATTAAAAAAGATTAAACAATTGCCCTAGTTAAAAACAATATAAATACAACGCTAAAAACCCCCAGAAAAATTAAAAAGCGAAAGATAAAACAACCCCAACACACCCCCCTCAGGCTAGGCCGGCTTGTACAAACAAAAATGTCTTGAGATCGCGACGAAAGGAGCGAAGATCGGGCGCCGTCCGGAGCTCTACCGGTAGCTGATTCCACAGCTCCGGAGCGCCCACAGAGAAGGATCTCCCCCTGGGGGCCACCAATCGACATTCTCTGATCGGTGGCACCCTGAGGAGGCCCTCTCTGTGGGAACGCACAGGGCGCAGGGAGCTTGATGCCGGCAGCAGATGTTCCCTGAGGTACTCCGGCCCCATGCCATGGAGTGCTTTGAATACCGTTACCAGTACCTTGAATCTCACCCGGAAGACAACTGGCAACCAATGCAGCTCACGGAGCAGAGGTGTAACGTGGGAGTATCGGGAGACTCCCAACACCACTCTCGCGGCTGCATTCTGTACCAGTTGGAGCTTCCGAGTGGTCCTCAAGGGCAGCCCCATGTAGAGAGCGTTGCAGTAGTCCAGACGAGAGGACACGAGCGCATGAGTGACCGTGCATAGATCATCCCGGCTAAGATAGGGCCGCAACTGACGCACCAGGCGAACCTGTGCGAAGGCCCCCCTAGTCACGGCTCCTATATGATCTTCCAAGGCGAGCCGTGAATCTAGGAGGACCCCCAAGTTGCGAGCCCTATCTACGGGGGGTAATAATTCACCCCCCATAGCTAGAGGTGGAATGTCCGAATAAACCCGGGATGAAGATATGCAAAGCCACTCAGTCTTGTCGGGGTTGAGCTGGAGTCTGTTCCTCCCCATCCAGACCCGAACCGCCTCCAGGCAACGGGACATCACGTTGAGGGCATCACTGGGGTGGTTTGGGGTCGAAAAGAAAAGTTGGGTATCATCAGCGTACTGATGATACCCAACTCCAAAGCCACGAATGATCTCACCCAGCGGGATGATCTATGCACGGTCACTCATGCGCTCGTGTCCTCTCGTCTGGACTACTGCAACGCTCTCTACATGGGGCTGCCCTTGAGGACCACCCGGAAGCTCCAACTGGTACAGAATGCAGCCGCGAGAGTGGTGTTGGGAGTCTCCCGATACTCCCACGTTACGCCTCTGCTCCGTGAGCTGCATTGGTTGCCAGTTGTCTTCCGGGTGAGATTCAAGGTACTGGTAACGGTGTTTAAAGCACTCCATGGCATGGGGCCGGAGTACCTCAGGGAACATCTGCTGCCGGCATCAAGCTCCCTGCGCCCTGTGCGTTCCCACAGAGAGGGCCTCCTCAGGGTGCCACCGATCAGAGAATGTCGTTTGGTGGCCCCCAGGGGGAGATCCTTCTCTGTGGGCGCTCCGGAGCTGTGGAATCAGCTACCGGTAGAGCTCCGGATGGCGCCCGATCTTCGCTCCTTTCGTCGCGATCTTAAGACATTTCTGTTTGTACAAGCTGGCCTAGCCTGATGGGGATTGTTGGGGTTGTTTTATCTTTGGTCTTTTAATTTTTCTTGGGGTTTTTAGCACTGTATTTCCATTGTTTTTAACTAGGGCAATTGTTTAATCTTTTTTTTAATGTTTGTATTTGCTATTTTATTCTGCCCTGTGAACCGCCCTGAGTCCTCAGGGAGAAGGGCGGTATATAAATGTTATTAAATTAAATTAAAAATAATAGAGTTGGAAGGGATCTTTGAGGTCTTCTATTCCATAGGCAGGCCAACAAAGGCTTGAAAAAAAGCATTCTGTTTCGTTGTTGGTCCCCATCAAGCACTACTCAATGGTACACCTTCTTAAACCAGATTATATAAAATATGAGTGGCAACCTGATGAAGTTCAGATATTTTGGACTGGAACTCCCCAAATACCTTGCTAGGGGTCTTATACCCAATATTCCGAGGAGGGAGTAGGAGAATAGTAAGGGTGTACCAGAATACTCACCAATGATGCAGCCATTTGAAAGATTAGCTATTGTTATAGTTAATATTTCAAGTTATCTTTTAATTTCAAATATATCTTTTTGGACTAAGCATTTTACAAAAATAACCTTAAATAATACTTTCTAGGCTATGAAAAAATATGAATTTGCATTATATCAGCCATGCCCACATATGCATAAAAATATTGGATATTTTATTTCTTAAGTTTCATGTCTTCTTTCCTTATATAGAATGATTCCAAAACACCTTTCCTGCCAAAATTTGAACTCTACCTACACTGCTAAAAGGCAAAATCTAATGCAACAATGTCTGTTTGGCTTAGCAAGTGTCCTGGAACTAAATAATACTAAAAGAATTGCTAATATGTCTATTTCAACAATTCTTGGCACCTTAAGCCAGAAGCTAAACAGATGGACCAGTTTAAAAGGATATGTAAAATGTCTGTCATGATGTTTCACCATTAAAGTGCATCCAAAGTCACTTTTATATATTCCTGTAATCATGCCTATCTGTAATAGCATCTTGTTCTCCAACTGGCTTAAGTTCTATGGAAACAAGCAGTAAATTGATTATTTACCTTTGTTTCCTTTCTTCCTCTTTTGATAACTGCCTATTTTGGAAGTAAAAATTTTACACTCAGCAATAGAAATCACAGAAATACTCAAGAGCACTGGCAGAGGGGTTGACTCATTATCCATCCACTCTGAGAAACTTAATAGATTGGTCCAGAAAAACTTTTTGTGTTTCTATATGCCAAGAAAGAAATTTTTATTAATGGTGCCTTAGCAAAATAGTAGAAGCTGCCATAGTTTAGTTTATGAGGAAAGACAATGACCTTTTTTAAGTGTCTGCACAAAAAGATGGAGCAAAGCATACTAGTACTGCTCATTGTCAATTCATCCTCATAGGCTTCCATCCATTCTTCATTTTATAAAAATTTCTGCACCATTCAGAATCCTCATTTTTCAGGAATCTAAAATGTATGAAGGTCCTCCGTGGTTAAAAGGTCCTCCATGACAGGAGGCCTCTGTGTGGTCTCTTTAGCTTTGTCTCTTTTCATGCTGAGATTTGTTCGATCGTTTAATATATGTAGCTGCCCATCTCAGGCAGCACTTACAAATAAGAACATAAAGCCATTATTAAAACAAAACATTAAAAAACAGTTAAAACGGTTCAAAGCTATAACAACAAAAAGATGTGAGAATGCACTCTAAATGTACATACAATACAGTCATTTAACAGGCCTCACACTTCCATGGGATCCCTAGGCCTAATGGCAGAATTAGTTTTTAAAGGGTTTTCTCTAAGGCCAATAGTTGAGGCCAATCTCACCTCAAGGGGATTGAGGTTCCAGAGGGCAGGTTCTCCTGAGTGCCACCAAATAAAGCTCCTTGGCAACGGGACACACATCACACCCCTTCTCCCAAATCTGATAATATGGGAGATATATCTAAGGAGGGGTAGCCCTCAGATTTATTATTATTTTTTATTTTAATTCCATTTATATTCCGCCCTTCTCCGAAGACTCAGGGCGGCTTACAAGCTTAGCAGTAGCAGTAGGGCTTTCACACACACCCCAAGCGGCATTATTACAAAGTCAGCTTAATTGCCCCCAACAATCTGAGTCCTCATAACCTGACCCGATGCCATACAGGGGTTTAAAAAATCATAACCAGCACTTTGAATTGAAGAAGCAAACTGGCAACTAGTGTAGCTCATGGAGCAGAAATGTAACATGTGCAGGTTTAGAAGCACACATAAATGCATTTTGAACTAGGAATGGTAGATAAATTACACTTGAATTTTTTTATGCAATACATAAAAAACTCAGAATAAACTGCAGATTTCAGATTTTAAAAAAATCAGTTTGCAAATAGAAAATTGTACAAGAATATACATATCAATGACACACATAAACAAATGCATATAATGGGAGAATAGTAAAAACAAAGACAATGCATGTACAATCGAATTTAGGAATATTGTTATGTATGAAAACTATCCTGATTCTGATTAGTTTCATGTAAATTCTGAAATTGCTTCCAGTATATAAAACTATTATTAAATGATTATGGAAACAATTTAAATCATTTGAGTAATGTATCTTCATCCACACTGTATGTTTTAAAAAATGCAATATGTATTAAGATTGTAAACCCATCCATACTTAGAAATCAGCAAATTACTTTACAACAGATGAATGTTCTGACAATTGCTGTAAACTACAGAGCTATTTTTCTTTTCTTACTTTACCCAAGTCTTCTGTTCCAATTTTTAGAAATAATGAAATACATTATTTTTGCTAAAAATATTTATATCATTACATAAATTTGCCATTTTAATAGGAAGGGAACTTATGGTGAATAGCTGCAAGGTTCTCTAATATATAGCAAAATGAGTTTACACTAGAAAACCAATAATTATATTGAAGGAGTGTACTTTTAAGACAATAGCCCTATCTGTTAGCAGGGGAGCATGTATATTTTGTTTTCCCAGCTGGTGAGGGGATGTCTGGAATTTACCCAGCATTTTTCTAATTTTCAAGCTGAACTGTGTTGTTCTTCAATCCTGTATGTGGAATGCAATGCCCTGCAGTGGATGTTCTTTGAAAAGTATCAGTAATATATCTTGGTCTCAGTTAGTCATAGGTTATAATATTTTGCACATTGTTAGACAAGATAGAAGTATTTTAATAGGAAAGGTGAATTTGATTCTTTCCAACAGTAATACCAAAATTAGCATTTATATCACAATGCAGGTGATTGCGAAAAGATTGTAACAGACACTACCATTTGGAATTCTTACAAGTAAGAATGATCAGTAACTCTGGTTAAGGATGAAATGTACATAAGAAGACCTGTGCATAACGGTATCTTCTCCAGTGACAAGAACTTTGCCTATGTGGATGAAAAGAACTGAATGGGAATTGTTTCTGTATATTTGGTTGTAGTGAATCTAAGAATAACTTAGTTTGTAACCATAAAATCACATAATTAAACAAAATCTAGATCTTTGCAACTCATTGTTTTTTTGGTGTAATTTCTGTAGCAAATAAAAGTAGTTCCAGACTATGTTCCTTACAGCAGCTTTTATTTACCTGAGCACTGATACTGCATTTTCCAGTTTTCTTTTTTTTAGAACGTACAAAATTCCCTCAGCTTGCCTTTATGAGTCATGTCCTCAAGTCCTGTGTCATCTTTGTAACCCTCCTCTTTTTCTAATCTGAGTATTGTTCTGGAAATGTGGTTCCCAGAATTGCACACTGTATTCCAGGTGTGATTACACCAGTATAAAATAGAGGGAAATAAGGATTTCGCAATGTGATAGATGCTCATGAGAACTGGAAGGACTTTCAAAAATAGTATCATTGCTTTTGAGAAAAATAACTTAAGAAATAAAATCTACAAAATTAGAAATACCCATAGCTGCAGACTGAGCTATACAAAGCAAACTTTCCACGAAAATTCATAGATGCTAACATGTCTAGTTTTTGTCTATCATAAACCAGGATTAAAACAATAGCAGTAAATTTTTTAAAAAAGAAAATAACAAAACCCTCTCAAGCCATAGTATTCCCCACATTTTCACCAATTATAAAACTAAAAGATTAACCATTGCGTGGTATTAACATATAAGAAACTGTAAAACTCAATGTGCTAAGACAGGTAAAAGAATATGGCATATCACATGTCCTGACGTATCATGACTTTTTTTGCACTGCCGGAGCTGGGGTGGGCGCGGCCTCCGCTTGATGCAATCGGCCCACGGGCCGGCAGTATAGCACCCCTGGCATATCAGTGCAGTTAATATTTGTAGACATTTGCCTTAAATCACAGGTTAGACATTGCTGTATTTCAAGTAAATTGATGTTCAAAATATACTTCCATGCATACTGTATTTTGAGCATGGTAATAGATACAAAAGGAAAAGTGAGAATTTGGATCAAATCCCTTCTTTATATACTTGACTTTCAAACAGCTGACAAGCCATTAAAGAAATGATTGGCAATGATTAAGAGAAAATTATGACATAGTGCTCACTAGCTCTCTAGTTTTCAACTGTAAATTAAAATGTAATCATATTATAATGATCAGTTAAGAGTATAACCTTTTTGTTTTCTTTAGCATCTCTGAAATAAATTGGGGGGAAAAAGCTACCAGGATTTGTGTATGTTTAATGCTTTAAGAGTGAAGTATAGAAACAGTACATTTAAAAAGTTTGAAAATATTATTTGCCAAAAAGACATATTATATATTTTCTATTATTTAGGCAAACTTTGGAAGAATTATCTGCTCAATGAAAAGCAAAAAAGAAGAAAATCAAATTACAATAATTATAAAGCTAAAGTTTTTCCAAAAGAATATCCAGTGGATCACGTACAAGAATGAATCAGAAAAACCAGTGTTAGGCCCTTGCAGTCTAAACTGAGCAGCAATATTAAATTCAAATGCATATTCTGTTTAGATTGGACAAGCCCCAACAGTAGAACAAAGTCAGTCTGTCTTAGTACCATAACCAAATTCTACAAGTTAACAGCTTTTTGTGAAAAGCTGCCATTTCAAAATGTCAATCAAGATGGAATATAAGTGGGAACTCCTGCAGAAATAACCAGCTGCAGGTTTAAAAAACATTTTTTTCATCTTCTTTGCTGAAAGTGGAAAAAATAAAAAGATATCTGAATAGGATTTCTTTTCAATCCTGTAACTGTAGAACAAGATCAACAGCAACATTAAGAGCAAAAACACAAAACAAAGTTGGTCATGCCTTAAAAAGTACTATTTGAGAAGTGGCAAATTCTAGTTGCTAAGCAAATGGAAATTCAATAATATGAACAACAACAGAAAAAAACTTTTATGAAATGGTCACTGGAGGCAAAAAAAAAAAAAGAATTATAAATTACATCACAGAATGGTC
This sequence comes from Vipera berus, assembly GCF_964194415.1. NCBI lineage: Eukaryota > Metazoa > Chordata > Lepidosauria > Squamata > Viperidae > Vipera > Vipera berus. The sequence goes on from NC_138202.1 coordinate 318,102,098, forward strand.
CCCAAATTTGTCACTTTTTCTGTAGCTGGTCCAACTTACATAATACAAAGTATGTATTTTTGATTGGTTTAAATGTCAACAAAAACTAAATAGCCTCAATTTTTTAAAAAAATGCCATAAGAATTAGTAGTATTATACAGGCAAATGGATCAATTTTGGTTCTGATTGGTTTCTAGTTCTCTATTATTATGCATATTTCAGGGTGTTTTTTGTCAAACCCCCCCCCCCCAAGATACAAATAGTGCCCACTGTCTTAAGGTTCCAGAAAGCCTTAACTCTGTTTTCAGGCCTGGTGTTAATTATGGTTATGAAGTGTATTTCTGTACTATTTTGAGTCAAGGCTGTCAGTTTATGTGGCTTTTAACTGTCTTAATTGTTTTTACTGGGTTTGTGGATGGATTGGTAAACTGCCAATATGTGGCCATAGCAAATCAAATGAATACCATTTCAGATTGAAGATGAGAAGGTGGATGTATGAATTCCTCCCTAAATATAAATCATTATTGTTCATTAAAATGCCCTGATGCTTCACTTTTTTTGTTTCTAGGCTAGTTTTAGTGGATGTAGAGGTAATTTGTTCTAACAATTAAGGCATCAGGCTAGAAACCAGGAGACTGTGAGTTCTATTTCTGCCTTGGCGTGAAAGATGTAGATCTAGATCAGTCACTCTTTCTCCCCTCACTTCACCTCACCACCTTGTTGTTGTAGATAAGATAGGAGAAGAAAGGAGTGTTAGGTATGTGTACCACTTTGAGTTATGTATAAAAGTAATAAAGGTGGGATTTAAAAAGACTACAATAAATAAATATACATTAAATGTCCTTTTAATCTAAGATGACAGAAATAAAATATCACACTGAGATTGTTTTTTATTTTTCTTTCATGCAAAGGTAGGAAGATTATGATGATGAGCAGAAAAAGAAGCAACTGTCTGCTACAAAACAGGATAGGATTGGTAGGACCAAAAGCAGTATCACGGAAGAAGCTGCTTCTTACAACTTCTTGACATGTTCAATGAAAGAGAAAACTAACATTGCTGCTGCTGCAGATAATTAAAATACAAAAAGAACTGAATCAGACTATGATAGTTTTGTTAAGATAAGAGAGTTACATCTCAATGCAGCATTTCTAAGGACACTACTATCAAAATCAGAGATTGATTGATACCGTGTATTATGCAACATATATGGACATTTTTTTAAAAAAATCAGCAGCATAGGCATATATGGTATTTAGCTAAAGTACTGCTAATCTTCCAGGCAACTGATGTCATTCTCTCCTAATGCCGCTGGAACCCTTGCAAAAACCACTTTGAAAGTCCTTAGTACAACATGACACCGAGTTGTGAAAAATTGGAGTTATGAACTCATTTCATAGAAAGGATGGGTTCAGTCTTGCCATAATCCATGCTAAACTGTTTTGCTATGTAAAAGCAGGAGGCAGATTTATTTTTTTATTTAAAGTACAATATATTAAAACTTTATTTTCAATTTCACAAACTCTTGGTATAGTTTAGAGAACTAAAAAGGAAGAATATTTGTTCCCAGGCTGAGACATTACAGTAGGGGTGAACAAGTTCAGTACTAAAGTGATTTTGCAGATGAAAATTGGCAATGGAGATTCCCACCATTTAGTGCAGGGAAACTAAAATAGTCAGAATAAAGATTACAAAATAAAGAACAGCCATTTTCTCTCACACATTCCCATTGAAGGAGACTGAATGAGAGAATGACTGGTTCAGTCATACAATGTGTTTTCATGGCTGAGGAAACCTGGGTCTTAATCCAACATTTAACCCACGTCACACTAGCTCTGTGCTGATATAACGTGGCAATGGATCTTTCAATTTTTTTAACTAATGGATTGAGGATTTATGAACAATGTAGTCAAGTTCTTTTATGATGCAAGTTTCCAGGCTTTCATTTCCGATTCATGGGTGTTAATATTGATATTACTGCAATCTACAGAGTTTTTAAAGATATAACTTTAACATGAAAATTTGAAATTTCTATTTTTTCCACAATTATATTATCAAAACTATTCTTCTTTAGTTTGCTGAATAAAGCAAAATACGTATTTTTAAATGTGGGTTGTTATACAGGTTTTTTAGTAATTCACAAAACTAGTTCTAGGACTAGACTGAAAGTGTTATGAAAGAAGAGAAAGTAACCGTTATCTAATTTATTATTACTGCAAGAGTTTCTGGATATTCTGATGCATGTATCGATATAACCTATATGACGTGGATAATATGTGGCTTCACCTGAGTGAAACTATTTGTTCTGCTGCAAAGGGAGCAAAAGATTTTTAGTTGGCTCATAATTACTGTTGCCTTTTTAAAAAAAACAAACAAACAAACCCATTTTTCTTAAAAAGCTATTATTTGTTTCTAATGTACCCACAACTGCTGTGTGTTTCAAGCATGTATTATAAAAATAAATTTTAGCATAGCGGTGCTAAACAAAGTAGACACACTTTAAGAAAACCTGTCAATCTGAATAGGAAATTTCCAATTTTACAAAATTTAAACAATATATCCTTCAAAATATTTCATACAAGGTTAAACACAGAAAGTGTTTTTAGCTATTATCATACTGTTTAAGAATAAATGGGCAAGAGTGGCATAAACTCTACATTTGCTTTCAATATGAACGTCCAAAGTTGTTATAATCAGCACTCATCTACATTCCTTGTTTATGGGAATGAAATATGTAGTCATTTGAAGTCCACAATTTGTATATTGTGTTTGTAATAACTACATATTTTACAAGCGCGTTATTCTTTCCATTAGGATTAAAACCTCACCAAATAGCAATTTGTGAAAGAATTCTAGCAGAGCCCTGAGTCCAGAACTCTGACCTCTGATGCTTGGCAGAAACAAACTCTAAGTCTAGGCAAAACATCTGGTTTCAGTTAGACTTCCTAAAAAAATAGCCCCTGTACTGGGGAAACTGGTATTCACTTCGCTTTGTCTATAGACTTTAACTGACTTCAGTGCTGCCGCAGGAAAAAAAAATACTCAACCAGGATGTCTATCAATCACTTCAGGCTTCTTGGTGGCCCGTGCAGAAGCAACCGTTTATATTCAAGAGACACTGTACATTATTTGTTAATTTTTCCTTTACGTTTTTCCTTTAAGTTTTTCTTCTATTAGAATTTACATCTCCAATATTTATTTCAAAAGTGATCACCAATTCAATCATGCCATCTCAAACAGCATTTTGATTTGCAAATGCAGATCTTAACTCCCCCAACCCTGATTTTATCTAGTGTAATACCTTTCTTTTTTCTTTGCATGATTCAAGTAACAAAAATAAGTAAACAAATCCTAAAGCATTTAAATGCATGGATGAATCATTCATGAATTCAAGTTCATTGCTAAATGCAGTCTTTAATGCATTTTTAAAAAGAGGAAAAAATGAAGCTGCATAAAAAGTGAGAACTTATGTAGCACAGAAGTAAAAGACCTTTTCCTCAAATCAGGGAATTCACAGCCTTCATTTTTTAAAGGTTGTTTAAAAAATGCCAGTTAATATCTTAACGTATTTTGCACTAACAGTAGTATTTCATAAGCCAGATTCTTAAAATGCCAAAATTTGCTTGGAAATTGAGAATTTAAATTCAGGGCCATGCTAGCATCCCCCAACTTGATGCCTTCTAAAAGTACTGTGACCACAATTCTCAAAATTCCTACACAACATGTGAATGTCCGATGGTTCAGAGGGAAGCATCTAATACACATATTATGAATATACATCATGTTTTTTTGAGCTTGACTCACTGAAATTATTCCACCATTTGGAACAGGTACTATATAAACCATCTCCCAGATATGATTATCCCTCCTCTGAATACCTGAATTGAGGAAGGAAGGAAGGAAGGAAGGAAGGAAGGAAGGAAGGAAGGAAGGAAGGAAGGAAGGAAGGAAGGAAGGAAGGAAGGAAGGAATTATGTATCTCTAAGCTCCTTATGATGGTTAATCTGCTAACCTCATTTGTTTTCATACTGATCAGTCTAGTCTACATGTGTCTTCAACACAAATCTGTAACCCTTATTCTCATATAATACATCACGGTTAACTAACATAAAACATTACAAATGCAAGGACTTCAGATTTGCCTTTTGCCTCTGTCTGGCTGCTTGGGAACTCAAAATTATTTTTTTCTTCCTTTTTTCACTTGCCAAAATGTTGTTAGCCTGGAGAAGAATTTTTGTAAGGTTCATACAGCTCTATAAAATACATCATTTTATTACTTTAGTTTATTTATTTTTGTTTATGTCTCTAAGGTGAAACACTAGTGGCAGCAATGTTACCATTCAAACAAGCCACTGCTTATTTTATAAATGTACATTTGATAAATAGCGTTGCATTTGCATGAATGAAGAAATTACTAATCACAGTCATGTCTTTTATTCAGTGAAGGATATGAAAAAAGCCATTGTAATATTACAATTTTTATTTCTTTAAAAAGCACATAATGATTACATTGTTAGTCAAGTTTCATCACACTTGTCAGATGCAACAGAACAAAAGCATCATAAACCTACTGTGTATGAAACTTTTAAAAATGCATTTGGGACCCTCAATACCTCTATTTAATGTGTTCTTAATACAGAGATATTTTATTTAAAGCTGAAGATCAAAAAGCCTAAGAGATTTTACATTTGGGTTACAGTTAGGGTTACTGCTATTGTTTTAGAGTTACAATTAAATGAGACTTGGTGAAATGCTGACCTGAACACAGTTCTACGAAAAGCAAACTTGACCACAGTGGAATAAAGAACTGGTGAGTAAACCAGCTCTAAATAATTCCCTTCTGGACAAAAGGATTTCCCACAAGTACTCCACACAGTTGTTTCCTGCAAGACAGGCAGTTTAGAGCTCAGGGAGACCAGAGAATATCTATCTTACTGAAACGGCACTCAGTGCCTTTAAGAATGCTGGGTTCATATACTTCCTTTTCTTAGCACTTTTGAAAATTGTTTAAACTGCTTCTCAGCTAACAGGAACCTTTGGATCAACAAGATTTACAACATAAAACTTTATATATTTTTCTGAGACTTCTGGTTTTGCACCGTAGCGCAGTGCTGAGGGATTGAGGAGCTCTGCACCTCACGATTAGTTTCGTCCTGCCAGGAGACCCTAAATGAGTCTAAAGTCACCCTGGAGAGGCGACAAAGAAATAGGGGCGCCTCTATGATCATGGAACGACCGTGGTTGTCCCGCTCGATCCGTGGAAAGCGCTTTAACCCGACAGGAGAAAGTCTGGCCACACCTCGGTGACCAACCCAAGCTACATGCAGCTGAAGTCCAAGGCACCAACCAGAACAACGGTGAACAGTGTGCTTGAAACTGGGTGAGGAATTCAATCTTCTCTCTCCTATTTTGTATCTCATTTCCTGGAAAAGATCTCCAAGAATCAAAAATCTTCCCAAAGTGAGAAGGGAGGGAACTACACCCACACTCTCCCATAGATGGAATCAGTGAATTAAACTCTTATGGGGAACAAAAATATATTGAAATGAGGTTAAAAATACCAGTCTGGACAAATTTGAAAACTTAAGAAAACTGTTAAAATTCCATACTTGAAATTGTAAAAATTATATAAATAATAGTAACTCTTTGCTTTAAAAGTTGGAAAATGAACAACTACTGACACCTAGTGGAGGACTAGAGAAAACTATAGCTGCATTGACTCAGAATTTGGCAAGACACCCAGAAATAGCAAAAAACAGCTGGGAACAAAGCATTGAGCTATCTAATACAGAGTGAAACTATATATGTTTAGAAACTGTTGACCTTCTGGGATTATAAACAAACTGAACTGCATTCTTAAGTTTAAGAACTGTTTGCAGAGAAAGAAAAACCTTGGCCCTTGGCTAATCTTAAGGGGAAATCACTGGAAAGCTTTCAGATGGTAAAACACTTTGGATGGAAATCTGGCTGGCTGATAATGATAAGATCCCTGAAAAAAAGAACTGTTACCAAACACTGTTTTTCAGTGGTGCTTTGATACTTAGAATATATTGGATTACAAAAGCCATATATAAAGGTAGGAACTACACAAGATTTGGTTGTTTGGATATTAAGATGGACTGGTTTGATAAAGCTAATTAAAGAGACTGTCACTATAGCACCGGTGAAAGACTACCTAGAGGAGAGAGACAAAATGGATGTTGTATATTTATCTAAAAGTGATAGAAAACCACGCCTAACACCTCTTCCTGAAGACCCCAGCATGGAACATCAGAGATCTGCAGGAATAAGGATTTAAGACAAAGCCAATACATTCCTAGAGAAAATATATGTAATGCTGCGATAGATTTAAACAATTGTCTTAAATCATGATGAGATTAAAAACAACTTTGATAACATAAATGAACATATCTCTAACCTAAACTCACAATTAAACAACACTCAAAAAATGACGATAAAGAATGAACAAATAAATCAGACAATCGAACACAAATCAGAGGTAAATGACTTAAATATGAAAGCTTCAAATGAACTACAACTTAATACAAACAAACAAAAATCTGCAAAATTTTGCTACAACAAAGGAAATAAAAAAGATGTTTTATCTTCCAGGACTTCAAAACAAACTTGAGGACAAAAAAAGAAGATTTAATAAAATGGATTAAAGAGCTGTCAGGAGAATCATTAAAGTGTGGGAGACAAAAAACAAATATTCTATTTAACTTGTCTTTTTTACCCACAACAGTATCTACAAAAATACAACCTGGCAAGTTAAACCGACTGATTTGGAAAACGACCTGGCAAAAGAAGAAGATTGGAATTAGATTTAAGAGATGTGATTCAGTGTACTAGATGGAGTACTATATGACTAAACACCTGTTTGAATATGGTTAAAAATATAAAGTTTGGATATAAAGAGGTCCTATAGTAAGATTCCCTTTCATGGATTACTGCCTTGTCGTGGCGAAGGGGCTTGCATAATTCAATGAAGCTATGAGCTATGTCGTGCAGGGCCACCCAAGACGGACAGGTCATAGCAGAGAGTTCTGACAAAACGTGATCCACTGGAGAAGGAAATGGCAACCCACTCCAGTATCTTTGCCATGAAAACCCTATGGACAGTACCAAAAGGCAAAACGATATGACGCTGGAAGATGAGCCCCTCAGGTCGGAAGGCGTCCAATATGCTACTGGGGAAGAGCAGAGGGCTAGTACTAGTAGCGCCAGAAAGAATGAAGCGACTGGGCCAAAGCCGAAAGGACGCTCAGCTGTGGATATGTCTGGTGGTGAAAAGAAAGTCCGATGCTGTAAAGATTTTTTTCTCCATAGGAACCTGGAATGTAAGATCCATGAATCAAGGCAAGCTGGACATGGTCAAACAAGAGATGACAAGACTGAACATCGACATCTTAGGTATCAGCGAACTAAAATGGACAGGAATGGGTGAATTTAATTCAGATGACCATCAGGTATACTACTGCGGGCAAGAATCCCTCAGAAGAAATGGAGTAGCCTTCATAGTCAATAAAAGAGTAGGAAAAGCAATACTGGGATACAATCCTCAAAATGACAGAATGATCTCAGTTCGAATCCAAGGCAAACCATTCAATATCACAGTAGTCCAAGTCTATGCCCCAACCACCGGTGCTGAAGAGGATGAAATTGACCAGTTCTATGAAGCCCTACAGCACCTTATAGAACTAACACCAAAAAATGATGTCCTTATCATCATGGGGGATTGGAATGCTAAAGTAGGAAGCCAAAAGATAACCGGAATAACAGGCAAGTTTGGCCTTGGAGTGCAAAATGAAGCAGGGCACAGGCTGATAGAATTTTGTCAAGAGAATACGATGGCCATAGCAAACACTCTTTTCCAACAACCCAAGAGACGGCTCTACACATGGACATCACCAGACGGTCAACACAGAAATCAGATTGACTATATGCTCTGCAGCCAAAGATGGAGAAGCTCTATACAGTCAGTAAAAACAAGACCAGGAGCTGACTGTGGCTCAGACCATGAGCTTCTTGTTGCAAAGTTTAGGCTTAAACTGAAGAAAGTAGGGAAAAGCACCAGGCCAGTCAGGTATGAATTAAATCGTATCCCCGTTGAATATACAGTAGAGGTGACAAATAGATTTAAGGGATTAGATCTGATAGACAGGGTGCCTGAAGAACTATGGACAGAGGTTCGCAACATTGTACAAGAGGTAGCAACCAAAACCATCCCAAAGAAAAAGAAATGCAAGAAAGCAAAATGGCTGTCTGAGGAAGCTTTGCAAATAGCTGAGGAAAGGGGGGAAGCAAAAGGCAAGGGAGAAAAAGAAAGATATGCCCAATTGAATGCAGAATTCCAGAGAATAGCTAGAAGAGATAAGAATGCCTTCTTAAATGAACAGTGCAAAGAAATAGAAGAAAACAATAGAATAGGGAGGACCAGAGATCTTTTCAAGAAAATTGGAGAAATGAAGGGAACGTTCAATGCAAAAATGGGCATGATAAAGGACCAAAATGGCAGGGACCTAACAGAGGCAGAAGAGATTAAGAAGAGATGGCAAAATTACACAGAAGAACTATACAAGAATGAGCTTAACGTCCCTGATAATCACATTGAGGTGGTCACTGACCTCGAGCCAGACATCCTAGAATGTGAAGTGAAGTGGGCCTTAGAAAAGCTGAGCAACAACAAAGCTAGTGGAGGTGACAGTATTCCAGCTGAGCTATTCAAAATCTTAAAAGACGATGCAGTAAAAGTGCTACACTCAATTTGCCAGCAAATTTGGAAAACTCAACAGTGGCCACAGGATTGGAAAAGATCAGTTTACATTCAAATTCCAAAGAAAGGCAGTGCCAAAGAATGTTCAAACTATCGCACCATTGCACTCATTTCTCATGCTAGTAAAGTTATGCTTAAAATCCTACAAGCTAGACTCCAGCAGTATGTGGATCGAGAACTACCAGAAGTACAGGCAGGATTTCGAAGAGGCAGAGGAACTAGAGATCAAATAGCCAACATACGCTGGATCATGGAGAAAGCTAGAGAGTTCCAGAAAAACATCTACTTCTGCTTCATTGACTATGCTAAAGCCTTTGATTGTGTGGATCATAACAAACTGTGGCAAGTTCTTAAAGAGATGGGAGTACCAGAACATCTTATTTGTCTCTTGAGAAACCTATATGCGGGCCAAGAAGCAACAGTGAGAACTGGACACGGAACCACTGATTGGTTCCAAATTGGGAAAGGTGTCCGGCAAGGCTGTATACTGTCGCCTTGCCTATTTAACTTATATGCAGAGCACATCATGAGAAAGGCAGGGCTAGAGGAGTCAAAAGTTGGAATTAAGATTGCTGGAAGAAATATCAACAACCTAAGATATGCAGATGATACCACTCTAATGGCAGAAAGTGAAGAGGAACTGAAGAGTCTCTTGTTGCGAGTGAAGAAGGAGAGTGCAAAAGTTGGGTTGAAACTAAACATTAAGAAAACCAAGATCATGGCATCCAGCCCTCTCAATTCCTGGCAAATAGATGGGGAAGAAATGGAGGTAGTGACAGATTTTATTTTCCTGGGCTCCAAGATGACTGCAGATGGGGACTGTAGCCAAGAAATTAAAAGACGCTTGCTCCTCGGGAGGAAAGCCATGGCAAATCTAGACAGCACACTAAACAGCAGAGACATCACCCTGCCAACAAAAGTGCGTATAGTCAAGGCTATGGTCTTCCCAGTTGCAATGTATGGCAGTGAAAGTTGGACCATAAGAAAGGCTGAGCGCCAAAGAATTGAGGCCTTTGAACTCTGGTGCTGGAGAAGACTCCTGCGAGTCCCTTGGACTGCAAGGCGATCAAACCGGTCAGTCCTAGAGGAGATCAACCCTGACTGCTCTTTAGAAGGCCAGATCCTGAAGCTAAAACTCAAATACTTTGGCCACTTAATGAGGAGGAAGGACTCACTGGAGAAGAGCCTAATGCTGGGAAAGATTGAGGGCAATAGAAGAAGGGGACGACAGAGAATGAGGTGGCTGGATGGAGTCACTGAAGCAGTAGGCGTGAGCTTAAATGGACTCCAGAAGATGGTAGAGGACAGGAAAGCCTGGAGGAACATTGTCCATAGGGTCGCGATGGGTCGGACACGACTTCGCAACTAACAACAACATAGTAAGATTGCTAGATGGTGTATTATATGATTAAATACTTGTTTGAACAAGGTCAAAAGAATAGATAAAGCTTGGATGTAAAGGGGCCCTATAGCAAGAGGGATAAGATATATAAGTAGTATAATGTAACACCTCTTCTCCGCGAGCTGCATTGGCTTCCAGTTGCCCTCCGGGTGAGATTCAAGGTGCTGGTGATGACCTATAAAGCCCTAAATGGCATGGGTCCGGATTATCTTAGGGAGCACCTGCTACCAGCATCAGTTTCCCATCGTCCTGTGCGCGCCCACAGGGAGGGCCTCCTTAGGGTTCCGCCGGTTAGAGATTGCCGGCGGGTGATTCCCAGGGGGAGGGCGTTCTCTGTGAGTGCGCCCGCCCTTTGGAACAAACTGCCGATGGAGCTTCGGACTGCCCCCGACTTTCGCTCTTTTTGCCGGGACTTAAAAACCTGGTTGTTCGAACTGTCTGACCTGGACTGAGGGATTTTAAATTTTAAAGTATTTAATTAAATTATATTAAATTAATTTTAAATTTTTAATTTTATTGTTATTAGGAATTATGGGCTTTACTAATTTAATTCTATTTTATTCTTTTGTACTGTTTTAATTGCCCTGTGAACCGCCCTGAGTCCTTCAGGAATAGGGCGGTATATAAATTCAACAAATAAATAAATAAATAAATAATATATGAAATGTAAAAATATTGAGATGGTGTATTTGAATGAAAAGTTTGGATATTTAAATGTAATGAATTTTGAGAAAATTATAACTGCTAAGAGTGGTTTCAATACTGAGGGGCAATAAAGCTTAAATAAGAATTTTTTTTTAATCCCATTTATATCCCGCCCTTCTCCGAAGACTCAGGGCGGCTTACAATCTAAGAAGCACAAATCAATGTGCTCAGCAATAGCCTTCATTCTATGTATATGCCTGCTTATTGAAAACAGGACATATAATGACTTAATAAGGTGAGTTCTATAAATAAAATTGAAACATAAGCTGATTAGAAAAGATGTTATATGTTGATGCTATTGTTATATGTATAAATACTAGAAAAATGTTTATACCCAACTCTATATGTATTGAAAGCATTAAGAATTATATTTCTTTAATGTAGACAAAATGAGAATATTGGTGGAAGAACAGAGAATCAAGGAAATATATTATCAACTAACATATTAATCAACTATAGAAAATAATTATTATTGTTTTGAAATATATGAACCCAGACAACACATTGTTCACTAAGCACTAAAGATTGTTATTATAAATATTAATAAAATATATTTAAAAACCCTTATATTTCTTTTTCTTTACTTGTTTTTTCTTTTTCTTTTTTATTTCTGTACTATTTTTTATTCTTTTTTCTTACTTTGTATTAGTTTTTTTTGTTAGAAATTGTAACCTTTAATAAAATTATTATATTGTTATATTAAAGAGTTGCAATTAACTCAGCACAAATATAATACATTGTAGCAAAATAAAAATGTAAAAAATTAAATACTATGAATTATTGCAGTAAAATTGTCTGGGGAACACCCAAACATTGCTAGAGGAAGCACATCCCATTGGGGACCTTTATAATATTACTTTAGAGACAATTTTACATAATGGGTGCATCATTACTAAAGAAGTAAGAACAGACTGTGTCCGATCAGCATGGCATATTCTGTAGTCTATAAAGACTAGGCAAGGCCATATGGAAAAAGTCAGTTCTTCAATAATCTAATTCTAAGTCATTTATAATCTTATAAACCAAAATGACATTTTTTGGCAGGCACTGCTGGTCTTTCAGAGTAGACATTCTAATGTGTGGTAAAGAGATCTTACTCAGTCTAAATATTACATTCTGCACTACTTAGAGCTTGGAAATAATTCTCAAGGGCTGTCTTATATAAAATGTATTACCACAGTTTGAACTTGAGGATACCAATACATAAGGCCAAACTTGTTCAGAAGTGTGATTCAGAATAGCAGTAGCAACAGCACTTAGACTTACATACTGCTTCATAGTGCTTTACAGCCCTAAACAGTTTACAGAGTCAGCATATCAGGAAACTGATTATCTGGACCCGTACCAATCGGGTTTCAGGCCCGGGCACAGCACGGAGACGGCACTGGTCGCGCTGGTGAATGATCTCTGGTGGGCTCGGGACAGGGGTTGTTCCTCTGTCCTAGTCCTATTAGATCTCTCAGCGGCTTTCGATACCATCGACCATGGTATCCTACTGCGACGTCTCAGGGGGCTGGGAGTGGGAGGCACCGTTTTACGGTGGTTCTCCTCCTATCTCCTGGGCCGCTCGCAGTCGGTGTTGACGGGAGGGCAGAGATCCACCCCGAGGCCTCTCACTTGTGGAGTCCCTCAGGGGTCGGTTCTCTCGCCCCTCCTGTTCAACATCTATATGAAGCCGCTGGGTGAGGTCATTCGTGGTTTCGGGGTGGGGTATCATCAGTACACTGATGATACCCAACTTTTTTTCTCCACCCCGAACCAACCCAGCAATGCCCTCGCCGTGATGTCCCGTTGCCTGGAGGCGGTCCAGGTCTGGATGGGGAGAAACAGGCTTCGTCTCAATCCTGCCAAGACTGAGTGGCTTTGTGTATCGGCATCTCGGGCTAACCAAACTATTCCACCTTTAATGATGGGGGGGTGAGGTGTTACCCCCCGTTGATAGGGCTCGCAACTTGGGCGTCCTCCTGGACTCACGGCTCAATTTTGAAGATCATATAGGAGCCGTGACCAGGGGAGCTTTTGCCCAGGTTCGCCTGGTGCGCCAGTTGTGACCCTACCTGGACCGAGATGCCCTATGCACAGTCACTCATGCGCTCGTGACCTCCCGTTTAGACTACTGCAACGCTCTCTACATGGGGCTGCCCTTGAGGACCACTCGGAGGCTTCAACTGGTGCAGAATGTGGCCGCGCGAGTTGTGATGGGGTTTCCCCGATACTCCCATGTAATACCTCTACTCCGTGAGCTGCATTGGCTTCCGGTTGCCCTCCGGGTGAGATTCAAAGTGCTGGTGATGACCTATAAAGCCCTAAATGGCTTGGGTCCGGGATATTTGAGGGAACACCTGCTGCCAGCATCAAGTTCCCTTCGTCCACTGCGCTCGCAGAGGGAGGGTCTTCTCAGGGTGCCGCCAGTAAAAGATTGCCGGCGGATAACACCCAGGGGGAGGGCCTTTTCTGTGGGTGCGCCTGCCCTCTGGAACCAGCTGCCCGTGGAGCTCTGGACTGCCCCTGACCTATGTTCATTCCGCCGGGACCTGAAGACTTGGCTCTTTGAGCTCTCTGGCCCAGGCTGAGAATTTTAACTGGGGTTTTATTTTCAGGGATAATTTAATCTTTTAATTGTCTTTTAACTTTGTATTTTGTATTGGTGTGATTTTAAAATGCCCTGTAAACCGCCCTGAGTCCTTCGGGAAAGGGCGGTATATAAATCTAATAAAATAAATAAAATAAAAATAAATAAAATATTGCCCCCAACAATCTGGGTCCTCATTTTACTGACCTTGGAAGGATGGAAGGCTGAGTCAACATTGAGCTGGTTAGAATCAAACTCCTGACAGTGAGCAGTGAGTTAGCTTGCAATACTGCATTCTAACTACTTCACCACCATGGCTATAATACTTATACATTATCTGCAACTCGGCATAAAAAATACACATAATTACCTAGAACAGAGAAGTTAGAAACAAGGCTAACAGCAAAGCACATCCACCAACCAAAAAGAGGGATTTTCAAACAACAAACTCATGGAACAGGTGACTGATACTATTGTGGTATGCAATACATGTTCCATGTATGTGCTTATGTCCAAAGACCACCCAAACTATACATGCATTAGACATAAACTATGTAAACTACTGGAGGAAAAAGTAAGGACCTTAGAGACAACTCTAGCCAAACCCTAACTCTACTCAAACTGAACCAATTAATGAACAAATAACTCCCAAAGGATTTGACCCTACTGATAAACCCTTGAAGGAAGAGAAATGGAGGTATGTCGTACATAGAAGGAAACACAATACTCAATCCAACCCAACCAGAAGCAGCCGCACTAAAACTGAGCAACTGACTTCTCCCCTTAGATGGAAACACACAGACTCAAAACCTCCCCCTCAAAGAAAACATGCAGATTTGAAGAAACAACTTCAAATATCCCTTAAAAAGTCACATCAACAAACGCACCAGAGATAAAGAGAAAAGCACCCCAGACTGCAGCCCCCCAAAAAGGAAGGTGAGTGTTGGTAATAGGAGATTCTATCCTCAAAGGAACGGAATCATCCATCTGCAGACCGGACATACAATCCAGGGAGGTATGTTGTCTCCCTGGAGCAAAAATCAAACATGTGGCTGAGAACCTAACCAAAATAATTAGGCCTACTTATTACTATCCTTTCTTCCTCCTCCACATTGGGATGAATGACATAACAAAGAACCTGAGTACAATAGTGAGAGATCACAAACAACTAGACACTAAAGTTAAGAATCTAGGAGCCCAATTAGTGTTCTCATCCATACTCCCAGTGAAAGGCCAACACCCATTAAGGGAAAAAAGAATTCTAAAAATAAACCATTGGCTAAAGGGTTGATGTCACCAAGAAAACTTTAGTTTCCTGGATCATGGACTGCATTTCCTACACAAAGGACTCTTGGCAAGGGATGGACTGCACCTCACGAAAACAGGGAAAAATGTACTCGGAAAAAGACTGGCCCAACTCATCAGGAGGGCTTTAAACTAAAATTGAGAGGGGAGGGTAGGAATCTTTAGACCAATCTTTAGAATCTCTAGAACCCAAAACCAATCATAAATCCCAAGAAAACAAATCAAACAATGAGGTAGGAAGAGATGAGAAAAAAGAAAAACCCAAACAACAATCAGGAGATGCAGGAAACATACCTATGAAAAGGCATAAAAGTCTTAAATGCTTATATACAAATGCTCAAAGCTTGGGGAACAAACAGGGCAAACTAGAAGCAATAGTACACGAGGGAGGGTGTGACATAATTGGCATTACAGAAACCTGATAGAACGAAACCCATGAATGGACTGGACTGATGGATGGATACAAATTGTTCAAAAGAAACAGGTATACAAAAAGAGGAGGGGGAATTGCACTATATGTAAGAGAACACTACATATCTACATAAATGCACATGATCCAAGATGAAATCTCTCCAGAATGTATATTGGTCAATATAAAAGAGAAAAAAGTGACATTACCATAGGTGTATATTACAGGCCACCCAATCAATCAGAAGAAATAGATAAACTCTTTGCCAACCAGTTAACAAATGTATGTAGGAAGCATACCACAGTAGTAATGGGAGACTTTACCTATCCAGATATCAATTAGGAGACAAACTTTGCAGTAAGTGGGAGATAAAATGGATTCCTGACCAACCTAGCCGACAACTTTCTCATCCAAAAGGTGGAGGAGGGAACTAGATTTAAAGCCATACTGGACTTAATTCTAACTAATAGAGAAGAAGTGAGTTGAAGTTGCCAGAACCTTGGGCGAAAGTGACCATGTCATATTGAAATTTAATATAACGGAAACACTAGCAACAGAAAACAATCCAACCAGTGTCTTGAACTTCAAATGAGCTGACTTTAACAAACTCAGAGAGAACCTAGAAAAGATCCCATGGATGAAAATCCTACAGGGGAAAACAGTCCAAGAAGTGTGGGACTCTGAAAAATACGATCATAAAAGCCCAGACCAGCACAATATCACTGAAAAAGAAAAACAAGAAATTCAAGAAGAAACCAGCATGTCTGCATAAAGATCTCTCTGACAAACTGAAAGACAAGAAAAGCAAAGGCTCAGAACGAACAAAGACTTGCCACAGAAATCATGGATAATAAAAAACGTTTCTTCCAACATATTAACAACAAGAAAAAAGTCAAGGAAACTGTAGGTCCGCTAAAGAGAGAAGATGGCAAGGAAATAACAAAGCAGAGCTCCTTAACTAATACTTTGCATCAGTCTTCACACAAAAAGAAACTATAACCCAACATACCAAAAAAAACCACTGCAAAAGACAAATTAGAAATAAAAATTAAAATAAGCAAGAAAATGGTAAGACAACACCTATCTGACCTTGACAAATACAAATCACAGGGGCCTGACAGATTACATCCCAGAATTCTGAAGGAGCTGTCAGATGTTACCTCAGAACCATTGCACCACATCTTTCAAAAATCCTGGAGCACCGGGGAAGTACTTGAGGATTGGATGGTTCCCATCTTCCAGAAAGGAAAAAAAATGGACCCAGGAAACTACAGACCAATCAGTTTAACATCAATACCTGGGAAGATTCTAGAAAAGATAAACAAAAAACAGATCTGTGAACAACTAGAAGCAAACAAAGTTATAACCAGTAGCCAGCATGGGTTTGTTAAAAACAGATCATGCCAAACCAATCTTATTTCATTCTTTGATAAAGTGACCACACTAGTAGACCAGCGAAATACTGTGGACGTAGTACACTTAAGACTTCAGTAAGGCATTTGATAAAGTAGACCACAACCTACTCCTTGGTAAGCTAGAAAAAGGTGGACTAGACAACATCACCACCAGATGGATCTATAGCCGGCTGGATGGAGTCACTGAAGCAGTAGGCGTGAGCTTAAATGGACTCCAGAAGATGCTAGAGTACAGGAAGGCCTGGAGGAACGTTGTCCATGGGGTCGCGATGGGTCGGACACGACTTCGCAGCTAACAACAACAGCGTGTTAAGAAATATACAGGACAATGCCATGCCTGTTTACTGAGCAATGAAACCCACTAAAAAAAATTAAGTTCAATGTGCTACTCATTCATTAATCACTTTAATAAAGTAGCATTTTCAAATGGCAGAAATAATATTTTAATATTTGTCTTGCTTTTTTTTAGCTAAAATAAGTGTTTCCAGGGATAGCGCTTAACTATAAAATTAAGTTCTCCCCTGCAACATGACAAATCCAGAGCACACTTTTAAGGGGACAGCCTTTTGTGATTATAATTTAAATAAATGATACTGGCTTTTTGGTTTTAACTCCTGTCTATATTTATTTATTTTAGTGGAGTTACGGGAGAAGCAACTCCTTAAATTATATCTGGAGGCCAACTGGTAACTAGTGCATCTCATAAAGCAGTGAGGACACATCTGCATACTACAGCACACCCATGACAGCCCATTCCACTGCCATTCTGGACCAGCTGTAGCTTCCAGGTAATTTTCACTGGCAATACCATGGATGGAGCATTACCCTAATCCAATGGTGAGGTGGCTGTCTGGAGCATTACCCT
Organism: Vipera berus; assembly: GCF_964194415.1. NCBI lineage: Eukaryota > Metazoa > Chordata > Lepidosauria > Squamata > Viperidae > Vipera > Vipera berus. The sequence continues at coordinate 318,119,524 of NC_138202.1, forward strand.
AATCCAAGGCATAAGTGGCTGTCTCAAGGTATAGGCAGTACAAGAGATAACCTTGACAGAAATATGTAAGAAGTATCCTCTAGGCCAGGGGTAGGGAACCTTGGCTTTTTTATGACACGTGGACTTCAATACCCAGAATTCCTGAACCAGCCATGCTGAGTCAGGAATTCTGGGAGTTGAAGTCCACAAGTCATAAAAGAGCCAAGGTTCCCTACCCCTGCTCTAGGCAAAGAAGGCTGAAACATTTGATAAGTCCTAGGAAGCAAGACTGTTTTTGGAAGCAGCTCTGTTTCTCTCCATTCAGACCTGCACAGCCTCCAAACATTGGGCCAGGATTTCATCAGGCCAGGATCAAGATGTACTGTATATTTGGGTATCATAAGCATATTGATAAGACCTGATTATAAACTGTCAGATGATCTCACCAGTGGTTTCATGGTAATGATGTTAGATGTTAAATTATAGTGCAAAAAGAATTGACCCTAGTGGCATCCCACAGGTATGGAGCCATGGATGCAATCTCTTACACTGCTAACATTGACTGAATTCAGTCACTGTGGAAAGGAGGAAAGCTACAGCAAACCAGTGCTTCCATTCTAATCCCCAAAGCTGATCCAACAGGATACCATGATCAATGGCACTGAAAGCCAATGAGAGACCAAGGAACATCAAGATGCATGCACCATCCTCATCCCAGACACAGGTCATCACCAGGCATGTCCAAAGGTGCCTCTCTACTGTCTTCTACTTTCCTTACTCTTGCTATGGATAGCATCCTTTTTAAGGAGATAATCTGCTTAAACCACACAGCCAAAGGACAGAAGTTTCTGCTTGCCCATCCTTGCCTTAAAGGGAACAGGCAGTCTTTATTTTACCCTGGATTCATTGAATAATTCTTCTGGTACTTTTGTAAGGGTCTCCAGATCTGTAATCTGAAGAAATCTATATTCTTTATCTTGCTGTTTTTTCAGTGTTTAGTTAGTATAGCTGTACATTTCTACTACTGTTCTTTCTTCTTATAAAAGTATTCTTACCCTTCATGGTGCTGTGAAATTCTGTCACTGCCTTCCTCTCTATTAATCTTTAGTTTACTTTTCCAGCACATTGTCATCTTTATTTATTTTTGATTCTAAAAAATACAAACTAGTACCATCACTTCTTCACCAATAGCTGTGAGTTCCTTAAGCATTTTGTTATTAGTTTGGCTAGCATTTCATTTTCTGGCATAAAAACTTTTTATTAGTTTGTAATTTAAAAAATAATTAAAATAATTTAAAAACAGATTAAAGTTAAATGAGATACAGAGACTGGTAGGCACCAAAGGAAGTGTCTGTAGGAAAAGTGGTGCCCACATTATCTATGATTGTATGAGATGTTATGCATAGAGAGAAAGCCTATTGCTAGAATTACATCATCTAAAAATAATTACCTTATTATGGAGATAACACCATGGCAGAACATTAAGAACAGCTGGTGAGACCAAATTGCAGAGAATGCAATATAAATTATACTGGAGACAGATTCAGATGGAGTAAAGGAATATAAGAGACAGATGTTTCAATAATGAAGACTTTCCTAAACAAGTAGCAGAGGTAAAAGAAATGAAAAAGATTTAGAAAGCTGAACAGTGGGTAAAGAAAAAAAAGTCCTTATAAATATATGAATTGTTTTCTCAAGGGTCTAGGCTGAGGCTGGAGGTAGTCTCAATTCTGAAAAGTTTTAAATTGGTTCTAAAAAGCCTTATCAGTGAGGAAATTTATCACACATGATATCTAACATGAGCCTTAAGCCTTAAGCTATAATTAGTTTAATTTAATTTATTGGATTTTTGAGGCCATCTAACTCCAAAAAGATTCTGGCCAGCTTACAACATTTAAAATGCACAATTAAGGAAACATTACTGCTTGGATAAAGCCACATCAAATCCCCCAAATCTAGTACTTTTAAACCCATGTCTTGCTAAGTGGTATTCTAAGACTTATGTTGTTGTTAGCTGCGAAGTCGTGTCCGACCCATCGCGACCCTATGGACAACGTTCCTGCAGGCCTTCCTGTCCTCTACCATCTTCTGGAGTCCATTTAAGCTCATGCCTACTGCTTCAGTGACTCCATCCAGCCACCTCATTCTCTGTCGTCCCTTCTTCTATTGCCCTCAATCTTTCCCAGCATTAGGCTCTTCTCTAGTGAGTCCTTCCTTCTCATTAGGTGGCCAAAGTATTTGAGTTTTAGCTTTAGGATCTGGCCTTCTAAAGAGCAGTCAGGGTTGATCTCCTCTAGGACTGACCGGTTTGATCGCCTTGCAGTACAAGGGAGTCGCAGGAGTCTTCTCCAGCACCAGAGTTCAAAGGCCTCAATTCTTTGGCGCTCAGCCTTTTTTATGGTCCAACTTTCACTGCCATACATTGCAACTGGGAAGACCATAGCCTTGGCTATACGCACTTTTGTTGACAGGGTGATGTCTCTGCTTTTTAGTGTGCTGTCTAGATTTGCCATGGCTTTCCTCCCGAGGAGCAAGCGTCTTTTAATTTCTTGGCTACAGTCCCCATCTGCAGTGATCTTGGAGCCCAGGAAAATAAAATCTGTCACTACCTCCATTTCTTCCCCATCTATTTGCCAGGAATTGAGAGAGCCGGATGCCATGATCTTGGGTTTTTTTATGTTAAGTTTCAACCCAACTTTTGCACTCTCCTTCTTCACCCGCAACAAGAGGCTCTAAAACAAGACTTATACGTTGTTATAAAAAATTAGTGTGGCACAAATAATATGGCACATAATTCCATTTCAGTTGTTATTCTTTGTAATACATATCATTTTAGCTTAAAGGTGTACATTATAACTATGAAATCTGAATAACTGAAATAAACAACCAATACTTTTTCTAATATCCAGGGCAAGTAAAATTTAAATGAAACTATATAATCAGCATTTTCAATATGCTTTTAAATGGATACAGCAAAATAAGTTATTTTGTCATAACCACATTATCATTAGATATCATTAATATCTAATAGCCTCAGTTTAGCCTACCATCATCCTTTGATAACAGGAGAAAAGAATAATTGGTTCCAGATAATTAAAGAATCTATTATTATACTTGTTTACCCTATTCTCATACAATCAAACTAAATATAAATAAACTTCCTAACAGTTAGAACAATTAACCAGTGGAACAACTTGCCTCCAAAAGCAGTGAATGTTTTTAAGAAGAGACTGGACAGCATTTGTCTGAAATGGTATAGGATTTCCTGCCTGAGTAGGGGATTGGACTAGATGTCCTACAAGGTCCCTTCCAACTTTATTATTATTACTATTTTAGGTTTTACTACATTGCTGAAGAATCCTCATGTGGGTTTGAGGGAATCCCCATTTAACTATATAGTGGTCAATCTTTGTTGATCTAAACACTGGAAGAAATGTAAAATTAAACAGAAAGAGAATTGCTGATTGCCCACAAGCATTATATTTTTGTAAATCTTGAATACAAATTTAGAATAATCATCTAGATGACAGTAAGAAGGACAACATTCATCTTAAATAGCCTTGTATGTAGGTTGTTAAAAAAATTTACTTTAACTTGAAATCTTCCAAAGTTGAGCCCAACTTACTGAAGAAAAACACTAAACTATCTTTAACCCTGTGTCAATATATGATGCTACTGGGAATGGTAAGTGAATTAACTTTCGAAGGAAAATTAATAGCTTATGACTTACAGTTGTAAAAGCAAACAATGTAATTCTGGATTAGGGCATATTTAATTTTGGTTTAAAATAGAGCTTAATTTAATTTAATATAATTCATGGTATGAAATGAAAAGCAGAATAAAAAATGATATTTTAGAGAATGACTGATAAAAAGTGCCTATTTTGTTGTTGTAAGCATCAACAGTGATAACCACTGTATAATAAAAAAATGTTTCTATATCAAGAGTGTTGTTGAGGAGAAGGGAACCCAACTGCAGTTTATATTTGACACATAAAATCATGAAATAAAGATATCTTAATGAATAACCAAAACAAAAAGAAAACATATGCTTTATAAAAACACTTGGTAGATGTGTTCTGTTAGGTACTGTCTTAGTGATATTTAACAGGGGTACTAAAATTAATATGGCTGTGAAAATATTGACAATGATTCTGGAAGTGTTTTTGACCTTGATATTTACTGAAATAGCGAGTATTTTTTGTTTGTTTGTTTCTGCATTAACTGGAAAAATTCAAGGCCTCTCAGTGTGATCTCATGTCAGTTTAATCAGCCCATTCATGGTCATGAAATGCATAAAGAAATAGAGACAATTAAAACTGAATCTCCCAAAGTCAGTTAAAGGGGAAGTGGCATCTCTTTAAATTTTAATAGCTTTCTGAGCCCTTTCTACTTATATTTGTTCTCTCTGATTGATCCATTTATGTGCCATCAAGTTGCAACCACATATAGATTTACACTATTGTGATCTATCCCCAATCTGATCTTTCAGGTCTTCCATCTCCACTATAACTGAGTCCTTGTTGTTCACATAATACGCCCAAAGTAGGATAGTTGAGCCTGGTCATTTGTGCCTTGAGTGAGAATGCTTGGTTGATTCATTCAATGATCCATTGGTGTTTTTGGTTGCCCTGGGGTTCTTGGCACTATCTATCTATCTATCTATCTATCTATCTATCTATCCATCCATCCATCCATCCATTATCTATCTATCTATCTATCTATCTATCTATCTATCTATCTATCTATCTATCTATCTATCTATCATCTATCTATCTATCATCTATCTATATCTATCTATCTATCTATCTATCTATCTATCATCTATCTATCTATCTATCTATCTATCTATCTATCTATCTATCTATCTATCTATCTATCTATCTATCTATCTCTATCTTCCATCCATCCATCCATCCATCCATCCATCCATGCATGCATCTATCTATCTATCCACAAAACATTTCAAAAGCATTTCTATAAAATTTCCAGTTTTATTTTACAATAGTTATTGTTGCAGAACGAAATGTCTAAAACTAAAGAGTGAAAGAAGTAAGGGTAAAAATATCTTGCACATTAAACTACCAAGAGAAGACAAAAAGGCAAAAGATCAAGAGGAAAAGGTATAGCATAACCTCCCCCTTGTATTTACGTTAAGCATTCCCATTAAACATCATAAAATTCTTATTGATCAGGATCTTGAAGCAATACATGAAACTAGGAAGGTTAACTGTTTCCTTTTAAGAAGCCTATGTTTTGAAGCACGATTCAGATTTTATTTGACAAAAAAAGCTGTAGTTACATCTGGAATGAACTATGTTTCCCTTCTAGTGTTCAAAAAAGCAGGAAATTTATATCTCTTATATTTAAAAGATGCTAATTTCCCAAATGTGCCAAGGAGAAAAGATCTAGTATAGAGAACATGAAGGAATGTATTGCTAAAAAAATGTATACTTTGTTTATGCATGGCCTGACAATAAAATCTACTGCAGCACCTTTAAAATAGTGGATATTCTTACTCATGTTACATAGATGGCATAAAAAGCACCATAATGCTTTTCCTTTCCATTTTAATTAAGTAGCTTTATTGTAATAAACTCTGTGCCACACACATCACTGGCCTTTTTTTTAGATCACCATGAATGGCAGAATACCCACTCTCCTATTCCACGAGTCTCCTACATTGGATCAAGTGAAATTTATGTAATTCTCATTAAAATTGGAAATGAAAAGTTTGGAACCAAACTACAACTATCAACTAGAACTAGAATTTTTGCTTCTACCCCAGATTTATACAAGTCTTCCTTCTTCACTTGCCCTTAAACGTTTCTGTTGAAAACAAAAAATACGAACTATATTTAGGGGAAGAAAGATCACAATCACTTAATCCTTTTCTTTTTAGATTTGTTCTGTGCCCAAGGATAATCACTCCTTTGATACACAAGTTCAACAATTTGTCTCCGAAAGTGTCATTGTGCTGAATGCTCTGTTGGTTCACAATTCCTTTACATCACTGAGCATGCATCTTACATATCTTCTAGGGTTATGCTTTATTTAAAAACTTTTGACAAGCAAGCAATTTGGGTTACCTAAAGCTATTATTTATTCCGTTTTGTCACTGGAGGATTAAAGATAAACCACAAGGCACACTTGTCATCATGCCTACATCAAAAAATTTATTTCATTTCAACACGTTATCCATAGGAGTGCTATGAAATATCTGTGCTGCTAAAATTTAATAATGCTCTATTACTTGTGGACCAAATTTGAACCATACATTAGTAGACTTGTGATTAATAATTCCTCTATTTATGTAAAAGTTTCTGGTGATCTAAATGCAAAGGGCAAACGATAAGATGCTTTTTACTCAGTCCCATCAACCCCCTTCAGAATTAGTTGCATCCCCCCCCCCCTTACAAACTTAGCAATCTAAAAATTCAAAAGGATATTAGAAGGGACAGTGTTCATCACAAAACTTTATGTCTACTGAATGGATCTATCAGTAGCGATTTGCCTGGTAAATTTTCCCACTGGGTTGGCTCAAGGTCTTCCCTGATTGATTACACTTTAATTTCAATGGAATTTAATTACTCTTGTACAGAAAATTTCATTGACAATCAACTTGATAGTGACTAAGTGACTGTATTAGCTATAAAAGCATTAGTTATAAAAGCATTCAACAATGGCTTTCTGGAAGTAGAATCTGCTCCAGTTTTGGAATGGATCTAGAGCTAGGGTTCGTCCATGCTAGATGGATTCAGCAACTCAATGAACAAATTTCTCAGCTGCTTCTGTTTAATGCAGCATTGCAATTCCATTCTTCTACCGTTAAAGAGAATTAGGAATTCCCTTCTGCAGACATTCCCCTGATTGATTCAGTTACTCTAGCCAGGATTCTCCACCCAGATGTTGAGTAAGAGAGAAAAACTTGGGAGGCAAGTCTCATTCTCTCAGCTCTGGTGTGATTGAATGTTTATTACAAAGCAAGAAAAGAGAATTCATTAGGGCTTCCTGATAGAACTGAACAATAACATCTCACGCCAGAAACCCCATTATCTTCTGACGTCTCATAGCTTCCCACCCTATTAACAAATCCCTTTCACTTCCCCTCCTCTTACCTGCATCTGTGTGGGAGGAACACTTTAGAGCAGTGTTTATCAACCTTGTCAACTTTAAGATGTGTGGAGTTCAATTCCCAGAATTCCGCAGCCAGCACCCTGGCTGGGAAATTCTGGGAGTTAAAGCTCTGAATGGTCTGGCCAATTAACTGCTCTGAGGAAGCACTTGAAATCAAGTGCTGTAGTAAAACTAAGTTCCCGGTCTTTTTAAAGAGACCTAAACATGAAAAATAAATGGCCAAAGTACTGAACAAATGAAAACTTTTAATTATTTTGGAATGGTTTTCCATAGCTGAACCAAACAAAGTACACACCAAAATTATTGTTATGCAAAAATGTTCAAAAAACAGCAGCTGCAATTCAATCTTTCCACTTCACCAGAATAACAGAGCATATCCCACCAGCACTGAAATTATATTCAGCTAAGGCTCAAGCACAACCAGGGGGACTTTTATTATTTACTGATAAACCCACTGCTAATTGAAATATTTTACCTGGCTTTTACTTTATTTTTAATGTGTTTTGGTTTGTAATTCTGGTCAGTGACTGTAATAACAATATTCATTCAATCTTTGATGTAGATCCACTGACTATGTAACTCCCTTGCTCTGAAGGATCACCATGGATTTGTTATTTCTGAATAACACATGCAATGTCATCATATTCAGGAGCATATTCAAAAGAAAAAATGTGCAATTTTATTTTTAAAAAAACATTTTTCAGTTCAATATTCTGTCAAATACATTGCATTTGCACATATTTTATTTATGCATTTATTTACTTAAAACATTTATATAGCTACCATCTTATAAACCATTCTCAGTGGCTTTATATTATATATACCTATGGCACATATTGTCAATGCTGTGACAATGAATGTTCCCGCTCTGACAACTGAGGGAAATTGCAGCCATTTTTACTCTGCTTACAGCTTGCTTTTTCTGCTGTTTAGAAATCAGATGTAGAAGGGGGGATGGGGTAAATGCTTGAACTCAACTAACCATAACAATAATGCAGCTTCATGGGAACTCAAGGACACAAACCGATAATGTTTTGGCGGGCTAAGGAGCTGCAGCGGGAGCCCCGCTTCAGGCTAATTGGAGAATGTAATTTATGACTGCTTCATGGGGGTGGGAATTGCAACTTCTTACTCTTTATCTGGGGGAAGGGAATTTAGTTTTGGGTTCAACTATGTAGTGCCGATACTTTGTTTCCTGAATAAAATGTTCTTTAAGGAAGAATTTTTGCCTTGAAGTTCTTTAATGGGTTTCATTTATCGGAACCATGACACATATAATTTTCAACATCCAATTAAAAAAATCAGTGGATATCTATCTATTTATCTAGTGTGTGTGTGTGTGTGTGTGTGTGTGTGTGTGTGTGTGTGTGTGTGCACCATGCAACTATACAGTTAGCCAGATATCTATCTATCTATCTATCTATCTATCTATCTATCTATCTATCTATCTATCTATCTATCTATCTTTTAGATATACAATCTAGAAACTTTCCATTTAATTAATGAATTAATTTGCCATTTAATTAATGCAAAGTACATAAAGTACAGTAAGTACTTCTACAAATATTAGATGAAAAAACTGCAAAAGAGGGCATAGGCCAATTGTCTGAACTGTAAATCTTACAGCATTTTCCATTAAAAAAATCAAAATGATCATTGCACCTATGTAAAAGATAGGAAGATATGCAGATCAGGTTAGATGCCTGATTTGATGTTTTTAATAGGCAATAAATCTGGCTGCAACCCTAAGCCTCCGTCCTCATATTTAACTCTAGAAAAAAAAATATACAACAATTTATAAATATTACTATTCCATGAAACTTTTAAAACGACATATAGCTGACAATTGCCAAGCACTGTCTCAATTCTATTTCATATCATATTGAACTAAAGACTAGTCCAAGAGTCTTTAGACTAAAATGCTTTACACTGCCTTACCTGGTACATTCCAATTCCAATGTGTTTGGGGTCAATTTTTACTAGCTCAGCTAAGGGATCTTGTACACGTCTTGCAATGGAAACTGAGGGAAAAACAGAGCAAGAAATGACATTATGTGAAATGCAAGGCTAATAAAGTACTTTTCACTAGGTTTACATAGTGGAATGAATTTTCATTCTGTTTTTTAACTGCACAGAAAATAAAGCTGTAGTGTAAGTTAAAATTAAGCCTCAAATGAGAAAATACATATTGTGAAGACGAGCAGCATGTTTTCATTAATTTAACTTGAAAAAAATCTTGCCAGCCATGTACAGTGAAAAATAGAGTGATTATATTGTAAGAATGCAAACAACACATTAAGAGGACCACATCCCACAGTAATATTAATTAGTTTAGACAAATTATATAAACAATTGGAGTTTTTGTGTTTTCTCATTGCTTCTATTTCCATATATTTTCTCTCACTCCGTTTCCTCAACTCAGAACAGCTTACAAAATACCAACTTAAATGCCACAAAGGCAGAGGCCAGACTTTATGTAATTTTTACATAAAAAAATCTGTGCTATATTGCCATACAACATAATGGTAGACCATTAGAAATAAAAAAAAACATGTTTAAGTCAGTATAAAGGGCTGTTTTGAGTCAGGTACAGTTATTGATTGATTGATTGAATGAATGAATGAATGAAATGTATTCTACAAAACTAACTTTTTTCAAATTCAATATTAATTACAAATTTGACTTTCAGTTTGAATTATAGAAATACTACAAAAATGCCCAGGTTTCTTAATATTGGCGCATCAAATCTTTTGATTCTGAAATATCTGAAGGGTACTACATTAAGAAAGTATGCTCCAGTTATTCATTTTAAGCAACACAAAGTACACAATAATTATCATTTTGAAAGGCTTCTATTTTTTAGCTTAAATTGTTTAGGTATGCTCTCATTTGCATTACAGCTAAATATAGCCCTAGGTTAGAGGTCCCGAACCCCCAGGCCATGGCCCACTACCAGGCCCTGACCTATTCAGAATCAGGCCGCAAGAGCGGCAGGTCGGTGTGCACAAGCATGCAGCTCAACTTGCGCAAGTTGAGCTGTCCACGTTTATGCAAGCATGCTGGCTCGCTGCTCACACCAGTCGAACTGTGCACGTGCTGGTCTGCTCCTTGCGCGGCCCGGTTCCCCAGCTGGGCTGCCAAGCTGCAAAAATGGGGGACTGCTGCCCTAGGTGACAGGGTTGTCCTGAGTAGGTTTTCTTTTCTTTTTGTGACTGATAACAACACTTGGGGATACAGGAAGAAATTGTGGATCAGTTGTTTTAAGATTAGTTAGGCTAGAGATTACAGTTTGCAGTCACTCTTGTTCTCAGAGTGTGAAGAAGGTAGAAGAGAAACAGGGTGGAAGAACCCCTGAGTGGAGATGAGAGAAAAGAGGTGACAAGGAAGGAATAGAAATGTAGTGACAAGAGACAGGAACGAAAGAGAGAGAGGAGAGGAGAGCAAAGAGACAATAAGATATAGTTTGGTAAGACAAGAGGGGTAGAAATTTGTGAAGAAGGGTTGAACACTGTGAAGACCTTGCAAGAAGAGGCAAAGAGGGAGCCAGTCCAACCCATCTCACAAGGTTGTTGTTGTGGAAAAAATAAGAAAAGGAAGGAGTATTATGTACGTTCACTGCCTTGAGTTACTTATAAAGTACTAAAGGTGGGGGGGGAATCTAATAAATAAATAATTGCATAGACAAATGTAGCTTTAAAATAAGAATTAATTCATCTGGTCATGTTTCCTGTCTGGTCTGACATCAATCTGGTAAGTTTCCTTTCCTACAATTGTAACTGGTTGTAATAGAGAAAGAGTTTGTTTGAAAACTAAGTGGCCTAGTAGACCTGGCCTTGGATGCCTATTTTTCTAACTTGTGTTGGAGTGATAATGGGGCCTGGGAATTTTGACTACTCCACCAATACTTAGTAATGATTTCCAAATAGCTTCTCTTTGTGTGCCTATCCCAGGAAGTTGCTTGTTTTACTAAAGGACCGCAGTAGATGATGCAACAGAACTGATACTTAGGGCTTCTGTGGAGAAAGACAACGAATGGTAAGAGTTCATGTTCAGGCCTGCACTGTGAGCAATAAGAACAGCAAAGGTTTGGAATTTTCCACACACTGTCTGGCATCAGTAATTAGAGTAGCCTGTTTGTTGTTGGAGAGGGACAGGTAGGATGATCTGGCAACAGGCCAATGAAAGATGTCCACTAAGTATCCTATTGATAAAATCTGTCACATTCCCTTTGATCTGGGCTGTATTTGGATGCATCTTGATAAGATTATCAAAACAATGTTTGGAGAGGTCATTTGGAAATCATTTTAACTTACAGAGTCTGAGAAAGAACATAGCATAACAGTTACTCCAGAACAAATTAGGAACCCTTGAATAGTACTTTCTAACAAGGAAAATTCAGTGGCCAGCTTGAATTACTAGGGCCACCCAAGAGTCTGAGTACTACACAACCAAAATCATGTTCTATACTGACAGTATGGAGCATCTGTATCAAGGTTTCATAGCAGATAGAGCAATTAATTTCAGCAATTCCAAACAGACTCAGAATGAGTAGATTGTAAAAAAATTATAGTCATACTTAGAAGATGCTGCCTATTTAACAACACCGAGAAATTTTGTCCTATATGCATATACTGGTATCGAGGCTTGAATTTTGGATTTCTTCCCTTTTTGATTCTATTTGTTTATGTCTACTTGTTTCCTGGCCTTGAAGGTTTCTGCTATCGTTTGTTTACAAAATGGTTTTCTATGGTGTGAGAATCACATATTTCTGCCTGACCAGTATCACCCCTTACAATTTGCAACCATAACTGAAGGTTTCTAGTTCAATATTAGCAATGTCCAGCAACCAAAAGGAAGAAGCAGGGTTCTGAAAAAAAAAAGATATTCCAACAATGTGATCTTCCAAGTTCTTAGTTATAAACTATAAAAAAGTAAAAAAAATGACAAGACTGGCACACTAAGGCAGTTTGTTTACATTTGGTTGCCCCTCATTGAAACCTAACTACCAAAAACGCACAAATGATGTGTGAAGGAGGAAAGGAGAAAGAAGTGAGAGAAAATGAGTATGCAAGTTGTCTCACACTCCTGTTCTCATCAACCCGCTATGGGACTAATATATTTTGCAGAGTTCCTTTGAGAGGAAAATGGGCGGTTTTAAAAGTTTGATAAATAAATATGGCATGCTCCTCCACAAATATCCTCATTCTATGCCTCAGAAATCTACAGTTAAGTGGGGTGGTGGGAGAGATGGTGAGCGAAAATAAAGAACCAGGGGAAAGTTATATGCTGTTATTCTATTATTATGTTGATAACTTAAATTTACAATACCTGAAGAATACCTGCTGCTATTGATTTCTCAGAGTGGTTTATAGGTGCTTTATCAGATACAATATAGGATATAAAACTCTGTTGTTTATCTGAAATATTTCAAATGCCAGAACAGAAGCCACACATTCACATACAACTAATCCGTGCCATGACCTATCTCTTATTCCAAAGATCCACATATTCTTCTTTTGTAAAAGAAAAAGTTATACATTAAACTTTAAAGTTCATGGCTCGGTCACACACAAGGCTTCACATCCTTTAATACAAGTTTTAACATACATGAACAATGGCAGCTTCCAACCTGACTTAGAAACAACTATGCTAGTGACATCTGATCTGTCAGTTTCCATAACAGAGAACTTGTGAATTCAAAGACTTTGCATATGCCTTTCTTGTCAAAATCACAAAAGCTTAATCAGTACAAGTACTACAGCCTACAAAAGAAATGCATTCCTATAATAAACTCTTATAATTACCAATTGGAACTCTGATGGCATAGATCAAGGACAACTTTTAAAAGATAATATTTTTTACTAAGAAAGAATTAGAGGAAAAGAATTAACAATAAGACAAAGAGATAAATAACATTTACAATGTAAGAAAAAGCAGAATTGCAAAATGAATTTATCTGAGCATACAAAATGAAGCATTTACTATCTAAAACAATCTTCTCCAAAGTAGCATCCCTCGGGTATATTAGATTTTAAGTCCCATGATAAATTGAAGCTCAACATATCTGGAAAACACCAGGTTGGGAGGACTGAATGTGCAGAAAGAAACCAAAAAGAAATCAAATAGCACAAAGAATCAGAACACAAAGCATAATTCTAATGGGCAAGATATGTATACAAAGTTGGAATTATATATTAAGTAGAGCTGTGCAAACCACAACCCTTAATCATAACAGTGCTGAATTAGCCATGGTTTTCAAAGGTACAACTTAAAATCCTTTGCTGGTCTTCTGAGCACAAGCACATGCAATGCTCAAACAACATAGGGAAGCCCTCAAACAAGCCACACCAAACTATAAGATAAGATGAATACTTTGGTACATTGAGTTACTTTTGACTCATCATCAAAATTATGACTATTGCACCACTTCTGTGTTCACATAATTTTAATTCTAGCACTTGGCAATTGGCTCATATTTATGTTGGTTCTCTGGTCACATGATTGTGATTTGTGAGCTTTCCAACTGGCTTGCAACAAGCAAAGTCAATGGGGAGCTATGATGTCTCACTTAACAATTGTGATGATATGCTTAACAACTGTAGCTAAAAGTGTCATAAAATCTGGTTCAATCTTGCCTCACTTAACGATTGCACTGCTTAACAACAATTTTTTCAGTTCTAATTGTGGTTGTCAGTTGAGGACTACTGTATTGTTTGCCAGTCAAGCACAAACCTGATGAAAGTGGATGATGAAAAAAATAAAGACTAAATCACAATTTAGTGGGAGTACCTGGATAACATATGATGTACTATATATATGTATATATTTAGTGTGGTTGCTAAGAATTGGAAACAATATTTTAACTAATATCATTAATATCATATAATACTAGGAGACATATAATTGCTCATTAGTATTTTGTAAGGAATAAGCTTCTGGAATTTACAATAGAGATCCTTTGTTTTGGCAAACATAACATTATTTGTCACTGTAAACATACAAGCAAATTATACAAGGGCAATTCGGAAATAAACCTCCATTTGGTTATCAATGACAGACACTCGCAGAGACAGAATTTTTATTATACACATTAGAAAACTACAACATTACATTACTTTTTGACATAATCACCATTCAAATTGAGGCACTTGTCATAATGTCTTACAAGGTTTGAAATTCCTTAGTAGTAGTTGCTAGGCACGAAATCTGGGCTATGGGGGCGTGGGATCAAAAACATCCCAACGGAACTGCTTCTAAAGTTCTTGGGTTTGTCTAGTGCTGTGCGGGCGAGCATTATCGTGAACCAACACACCGGAAATCAGCCTGCTCTGACGCTTGTTATGGATGTGAGTTTTCATAACGTTTCACAGTAGACTTCTGAATTGATGGTTGAACCATGTTCCATGAACTTCACTAGCAGTACTCCTTTGGCATCTTCACATTTGGCGGGATTTTCTATGGCACCACTTCTGGTGTGGTGTTGGTTCACGATAATGCTCGCCCACATACTGCTAGATGCACCCAAGAACTTTTGAAGCAGTTCCATTGGGATGTTTTTGATCACTCCTCCTATAGCCCAGATTTCGATTTCAAATCTTGGAACACATTATGACAAGTGCCTTAATTTGAATGGCAATTATGTCAAAAGGTAAGGTAATGTTGTAGTTTTCTAATGTGTCTGTCATTGATAACCAAATGAAGGTTTATTTCCGAATTGCCTTCGTAAAAAATACAATAAATATTAAAAGTTTTAAAAATACATAAGTACATAAATAAAAGGAGATGAAATGAAACACAATCTACAATAACTTCTTGATAGTCACACAGACATATTACATATTATAATACTCTGGAATATATTTTCAAATACTTTATTTTTCTTGCTACAGGATACAAATAAGAATTAAAATAAATATGTATGTATGTATCAGGATTTCTAATGTTCCTTTATATCCAGGTCAAACATTTAGGATTATTCTTTAAAAAAACAAAACTATTGTTCAAATAAGATGTTTTAGACCAATGGGATAAAAACAAAACGAAAAATGAGAACTATCCACTATTTTTAAAACACACAAATCAAGACTGATGCAGTTCCTTGACTTCTATGGAAGGTTAATTCAGTTTATTTAGGAAATATCCCCCCAAGACCTTTCCTATCAAATTGAGACAAAATCTTTTAGGTCATCAATTAAGAATAGGGCACAACTGCAACATCTGGTATGACAACAACATATTGTCCTGTCAGGCAGCAAGTCTGTCTACATCTTCTTAGCTGGAAGGAGAAGAATCAAGTGGCAAAGCAAATTTTATGCACACACTTTTCACTTTGGCACCTCTGGCACATGACACAGAGTTTCAGCAAGGATCCTCTCTTATCACCTGGTATGCTTGAGGCACCTTTCAAATAAGCAATTCAACATCAGTATGGTGGTCTCAGCCCATTACCTGCTGCAAATCCGATATGACAAAGCCACTATCTAGCATAATGCTTTTTGCCAATAAACAGTAAAGTGCAATGACAGTGCTGTAGGAGATAGGAAGGAGTGGGCAGGGGCAGAAGCTCTTTTATGTCTGTTTTCAGACAGTTATGATGCTACTGATGGTAAAGAGAAAAAAAATAAAAAAAATCACCAATATTGCATATCCGATGTGTATGTGATATATACATGGTTGCTCAATGCATTTTTAGACTTGGGCATATTCAGCATCCTGTTGTGAGAAAGAGTCATTTACTGAACTGTTCAGTGGCAGCTATTTGTATTGGCAGCAGCAGTTCCTGTAGCCTATCATTTGAGACGTCTTGAAGCATCCAAAGCTGAAACTTTCATTATTCATTTGTGTTATACATTGTTTTTAAATGGACTGCATTTCTCACATTTTTAGGGTGAGGAGGGGAAGCCACACCAATTTTATTTTCTATTGCAACAGTTTTCTAGTAATTAGGAAAATTGGGCAACAGGTACCCTATATCCAGTGCAATTTGCTAAGGAAGAACTTTAATTACATCAATGTAGGCGCTGAAGATTTAAAGTGAAGATGACTGCTTGTTAAGATTCTTTCAGTTGTCGTGGACTAGAATTCTGGGAATTGGAACCCTGCACATCTGGAGGGCAGAGGGGATCCGAGGGAGAGGGAATGCTGGCCTAAAGTTACCCATTTATTTGGCCCATCTATACACATTTCCATTTAAAAGAGTTTTCCATAAAATAATTTGAAATATAAAAATAAAAATTATAAATCAAAACAATTTAAAAACATGTTTGTTAAAAACACAGGCAAAGACAAAGACCAAAGGGAAATATTCATCCAATGGTCAACAGATGACTGAAAGAGGCAATTGTAGGTGCCCCATTTGTTTCAAGGAGGAACAAATTCCAAACGATGGGTACTACAAAAAGAAGGGTTTCCTGCAAATTACTGCAGTTTTTCCCCCCTAATGTAACCAGATATCACATGCTCTGGTTCCAAGTTGTTTAGAGCAGTATATGTCAACAGCAAAGCTGTTATTTCATTAAAAGGTTCAAGGCCGCCAAGAAAATCAGGTCAAATGATACCAAACAGCACACAAACAAAAAAACAAAACAAAAAAGGAGAACAAAACTGATTCTAACATGCATGATACATTAAAAAACTAAATCTATGTCATTTTAAGAGGCAGAAAAGAGATATGTAAATCCCCAAAACAATGTATAAAATAATGACATAAAGAGTAGCTGCAAATAGGTGCAGGAAGAATGAAGAACATTTTTACTACAATGGTGTGGAATTGATTTATCTTAAAATGCTAAGAAATTAAAGACATAAATAAATATTAAAAGATATTTTCAATCATATTAAACAGGTTATAAATTCATTCAATTTGATTGACATATATTTTCCATAATATCATATTATTCCAGTGGGATCTGGAAGTCATCAAGAGCTCTTAATAAAAAAATCAGAATAGATTACTCATAAATAAATCTAACTGGCAGGAGAAATAGGAAAAATATCCCTATAATAGCTTAATTAATTAGTTGGCTCATAAGATCTATGCCTTTACTGATCATGGTGCTATTATAAGGATTATCCCTTTTTTAAAAAAATAAGCATTATGCCTTTTTAAAAAGCAAACTTTTTTTAGATCATTTTAGTCTGGGCTACCTGTCTGATTTAATGTTTTGGCTATTTTTTATGTTTTTTTCTAATATTGTGCACTGCCCAGAATTCAAGAAGTTGAGCTACCAATAAATTCAAACAAACAAATAAATAATAAGATTCTCTTTTAAATTCCTGGGATATTTAAGACAAGCATAGCAAAGAGTTTCCATAGGGAGAAAGAGTGCCAGTTTATTATTTTTCTCCCCTCTATTAATTCTTCAGGACAGATCAAATGTTTGCAATCAAGTATCTTCCTGATTTGTGCTTTTTCATAAACCAAATGCTCTAAACATAATTACTCTATTTTCCAAGCAACATCAAAATGGCATCAACATTTTAACCCAACAAGAGCTATGTATTTTAAATATTATGAACTTTCCAGATGCTAGGAGAATAGGCATATTTTTTACAAATGGCCATATAAACAAATACACGTCAACCACAAGCTGTTAGGATATAATTAGTTCAACCTCAATCTCCCCCTAAAGAAGAATACTCTGTATTTGTTTTTAAGTCTTGAATTTTTTACGCTGAAGCGTTCCAGTTCAGCATATATGTTCACTGCCTGTGGATTGTATTTCCTTGACTTTAAAAACCTAGCTTGCCATTAAAAGAATTCTTAAATAACTCTCTGTATACAGAGAACGGAGAGAAAAAAGAACAGTTATTTACATCCGGGTTCCCCAAGCCCCAGACCATGGACCAGTACCGGACCATGACATGCCAGCAACCGGTCTGCACAACAAGCAAAGCCCCATCTGCGACATGCAGGCAGCACCCAAAACCATGCACCCTCCGGTCCGCGAAAAAACCTCTCTCTATAGAACCGGTCCCTGGTGTCCAAAAGGTTGGAGACCTCTGATTTATATCATATAAGCTGCCCAATGTCTTTGGGTCTGGGCACACTAAGAACATTTTAAAAGAAGTAAATAATTTTTGCAGAATATATTTTAATTCTTATAATTTTAGACAGTTATACCTGGGACTGAAATGAATGTCAGGCTATAAGGAGAGATATAAACCCAGTATTCTATCCTATTTTCTCATTATTTCATCTCTTTATTCTAGCAGGATAGAACAGATTGTATTCCAAATGGTTCTCAACAGCTAGGGCAATTCTTTTCATTTTCCTGAATTTTAACAGAAAGACCAATGAAATCCTGCACTTATCCATAATCAATTTGTCACCTAAAGGTCTGTCATTTTCTGGGGGGTGGGGGGGTGGGTGGGTAATCCAATCTGACCCTAATACTTTAACTCAAGAATTCATCTCAAATCCATCCATGACATATTTAATATGATTTCATTTCAATTACTGATTAGATTTGTTCTGTTATGAAAGAAAATGACTTCTAACTGATTGCATAAATACATTATTAAGTATATCCATTGGCAGGCTAAAGGCTTCAGGCACATTAAAACCAATGAAAAACAGTGGACTTGCATCCTTTTGATTATTGGTATCAGAGTAACTTGGGCTCTCATTGGTAATTTCTTTTAATGTTTATCTGACATGTGTTCTTAAAAGGGAGATTTAGTTTTGCTATTTATACCAAAGACGAAGCAGGTGCTTGCCTTCTTCCATGTAAAATGTGCTGGTATCTTTTTAGACTGCTCCCTAGTCCTCCTGGATAAACCTCTCTTCTATGTAATTCCTCAAACCTGTGTTTATACGATGTAAACGTTCTAATGCATTTATAGCCATCTTAAAGGACAACACCCAAAACTGTATACAATGCTAGAGAGTCACCCTGTCTGATTTTATCTCTCTCTTTTTATATATATATAAATGAATAGCTGCCATTTATTCCCATAGATAAAATGTGTTTGAGGAAAAAAAATAGGCAAGGCTGGGGGAATTCTGTGAAAAGAAAGACAAGAGGATATATATATATATATACATATATATATATATGACATGGATTGGAATGATGTAGTATCCATCACAGCTTCTCCTCTCATTTGTCAATTTTCAGGGAAATTTTTGTTAGTGCACAATAATATTACTCACTTCTTTATTGTTCGAACATCTTGTGAACCAGAATGCTCAATTCCTGTAGACTTGAATTTTAACTTATTATTATATAGTAGAATATAGTAGTTTTCATGTTAAGAACTTTTTTCTCTGTATGATAGGATTATAGACACAAATCTGAATTCTAGTGGACCAAATAGGCTTAATTTAAGCAACTGCCCAACATCTATAGCTTGTTCAAAATTTTTCAACAATTCTTAAGTTTCTATTTGGATGACCTCTGACATGATAAAATCAATAAAATATAATATGACTATGGTTTAAGCAACCTCAGACATGATAAAATCAATAAAATATAATATGACTATGGTTTATGGTTTAAAATATAATATGATTATGGTTTAATTCTTGATATGAATTTGAGAAAAAAAATAACTGAATTAATAAAATACAAAACAGTCACAAATAAAAAATAAAATACACAAAGCTATTATGTAAACTTTGAAACTTTTTTGTACAAATACAGACCATATGCTTTAAAGCAAAATTCTCTTAAATGTGTATTTTTCATATTGGTTTAAAAATGAAACACTGACATTTAAGCATTCTCAACAGAGTGATCACAATACATTTTTAAAGAGGAATTATAATTATAATGTGGAAAATTTAAATTTAGCAATACCTCTGACTTGTGCCAATTAAAATATTGTTTCTCCTTATTAATTTCAGGAAATAATGGTGAATAACCTCTACTGGAAACATTGGATTTTCAAGTGAATATGTACAAGGTTTGGTAATAGTTTTTTTTCCCCCAGCAGATTCTTTCAGAGATAGTACCAATCATCTTAATTAACTTTTAGCACTTTGCTAGTGCATCATTTTCATTTCGATTCCAAAGCAGCTTTTATATTTAGTTCATAATTAATTAATTATTATGTTTAGATCTCATTTTTCCTGTCAATATCCAAGAGACTGTAAATGCAAGAATGGAAAACTGCGGTCCTTCAAATGTTGTTAAATGGCAATCCCAGCCATATTAATGGTATTGAAGAATGCTGAAGTTATAAATCAGTAACATCTGGACGTATATCTGCCCCATACTATCTCAAAGTTGTTATGAATATTCTCTGGTAGGGATTGCAGCTGCCATTATCTTTCACCAATGGACACATTGGCAAATGCTGACATGAACTGGAATTCAACATTTGAAGGATTGCACATTGCTCACTCCAATTAAATGGAGATAAATCTAATTTTCTAGCATGATATTTTGGCAGAATAAAATGGAATTGGAACAACATATGCATATAATATTGGTCAATAGTGTGCTGGAGTCAGCTTTCACCAGCTTGCAAGAGCCAATTGTTACTTTTTCTGGAATTTTGTGAGCTAATTGAGGCAAATGTTGAGCCTTGAGACCTAGTGCACCAATCAGCTGTTCTGCAGTTAGCAGCAATAGAGCTGACAGAGCCAATTCTTAAACATTTTGCAGCATATCATTGATAGTATTTGTTGTTCTTGGTAACCATCTAAATATCACAAGCATCCAAAATTAAGTTCAAGTTAGGTAAGTTTTGTTAACTCAGGACAAAATTACCAGTAAAACTAATCTGAAAACTGAATACCGTTTTACAAAGTTTATAGTGTTTGTAGCAGACTGCAATACCGGGAATAGTAGCATATGCAAATTACTTATCCTATTACCAGGACGGATCATTTAATTTTATTTTGTCAATATTCTTGCCTTATTTCTCCCCACCATAAGTGTAAATTATACCCAATATTTTGACTCCCTCTGAGGTTTTCTAATAATTATGCAGAACAGATTCTACCCAACGGAATCATAGGAAAAACTCTTATGAATTCCAAATGCAAATTTAATCACAATAGACTTTGATTCAAAACTCTGTTTTCAGAATGAGAGCCGCCTCATATGATTTGGATTAAGCTTTTGCTTCAGGACACAGAATGATTTCCCATTTAATTTGTCTGAAGGGAGCATTCAGTATAAAATCAACCTCATTCGCTTAGTTATACACAAATGTACCACAACTAATGTTAATACTGCAATATTCCAATTACTCTTGATAACCTCCAGTGCTGGCTGAAGGGTATAAACCTGTTTTTTGGTCCAAGGAACTTAGATACAGCAGAAACCAGATGCTTATTTTGATGATACTAGTCTCACTCAAGTAAGAATGTCTTTACACTGCAGCTTATTAAATATATACAATAGCTTGGATCCAGAAAGTCCCTTAAAAAAGCAGGATACATTCTTGTTTGTGCAATGGATGGAGCAACAGAATTCCAATAGTTGCTGCCAAGTTTTAATTAAAGGCACTGCACCACAAGTTATCCTGAAAGCAGAAGTTTAGGGCTGCAAGGAGTTGCAAGAGTAACAAAGAAGCTGTATTGTGCTAACAGAATTTGCTCATTGTTCTTTGGACTTAAGCTAAACTGGCTAGCTTGATTTATGCAATTTAACTACCACCACAATCTCACACATTATAAATAGTTAATGTCTGATAAGAATACTTAATCTTTCCTATTATAGCCAGCCCACAGAGTTCTGGTTAAGCATTCCGGGAATCATAATTCTAACATAGCTGAGGGATGCCAGGCTGGAGTAAACTGTACTGCAGCCTCTGTATAGTACAGCAAAAATGGGCTAACTATCCAAATCTTCAAAAAAAGCAGTGTACTTTAAGGGTTATAAATGTTATTATTAGTCTAAGCTTCGCAGTATATTTCAAGTTTGTAAAGATTTTTCCTATAAAGCTTATCTAAGCCAACATTTCAAAAAAGGTGGAACATTGTCCTTTGAGCACGGTTATCAAGCTTTCTATCTCTGCCCCAAGTCATCTGAGTAATGCTGTAGACCAGAGGTTTTGTCTCAATGCCTGGAAGCTGTGAGGGTCTGGATGGGGCACAACTGGTTGTAGCCTAACCCTGCAACCCTAGGAAACTGAGTAGTTCTGGATTTTGGACAGTTCTAGGAACCTGTAATGTATGTAAGAATGACCTTGGGAGATTTGGGGAAGAGATGCTGCCTAAGGAACAATCAGATTGGGGGTGGGGAGGAATTCACAGCTACACAATGGGCAGAGAAAGAAATTCAGAAAGGATCCTCCCTAACCTATCAAACTGTAAAATGGCATAAGAGATGTATTTTCAGACTTTCAAGATCGCTAATGTAGATGAGAATTAGCTCACCTCCTGATCTGTTTCCTGTCCGCTGTATCTGCGAAAGCTGACGGGACCATCCATCTTTGGTTCTGAATGGTGTTACACTGCCTCAGACAGAATTAGTGCACGATCTGGAGATCTTCCTGGTCTTGTGCTCATGCTCAAGGGGCAGCCTTGGCACGGCTATGGGTTGTGCATCAATTGCGCCTGTTCCTGGATGGGGAGGTCCTCCTCAATATTCACTCATGCTCTAGTGATCTCCCGACTGGATGACTGCAATGCACTCTACGTGGGGCTGTCTTTAAAGGGCATTCAGAAGTTTCACCAGTGCAGAATGCGCAGGCAGTTAGGGGTGCCTGTCATTTGGCTTAAGCGACACACTTCTCTATAAGTTGTGTTGGCTACCAGTATGCTTCTGGGTACAATTCAAGGTGTTGGTATTTACCTTTAAAGCCCTTTGTGGTTTGGGCCAGATTATTTACAGTGCTATTACCAGGGATTATTTTTCCCTGGTTGTCTCTACCCACCCTATCCTATCTGCTACGAATACTGTTGGCAGGACCTAGGAGGACAGCCATTTCTGTTGTACCACCTTCCCTTGGAATATCATTCGTTTGGAGATCTGATAGGGCCTGACTCTGCTAGGCTTTGAAAACCTGGTTCGACGTTCAGGCCCACAGCCTCAGAGTGTGTAATGGCTAGGCAGAATGTGCAATTTTTGTTTTTCCCCCGGTCTTTGGCTGTTACGTGTTTTTGCATATTATGTTTTTATTATTTGTAATATTGTTAGATGCCCAGTCATGAATGAACATATAAAACCAATAAGTAAATAAATAGATTAGTAAATGATATTTTAAGTTAAGGAACCACTGTCATCAAAATATGATGTGAATATTTATTTGTGCCTACAATTTAGTTTTTCCTGTATTAAAATGTCTACATGTACTCTTGTTGTCTTCAAAGAAACTACTAGCTTTGCACTTCTGCTGAAAATGCTTATGGCAGTAAGTTATTCAGCTTTTTGCCTAATAATATTTTTAAATCCTGGTAGTGGGTTTCTAATCCTGCATTAATTCACAGTGGTGCTCTACGGTTACCTACAAGTTTTATTCTCATATAACAACCCCTCTCCAGTTTGATGTTAAGTCTTTTTTCAGTGATAAAGTTTTCTAGAAAGTGACCTTTGCTTTGGAGCAGCCAAAGGGGAGCAATGATCTTTGAAAGAAGCTAAAGAAATTAGCTCAAGTAGACATAAAGGCACTATATTCCACACATCTAATCATCAAACAATTTTACTTTATCTGAAATAGTCAGAAGAAATTATATTGTCTCCAATCTTTTCCTTCCATTTTGGGGGTAATGTGACAGCTCTGAACAGTACGTCTCTATCTGTCAAGCACCCAAGGGTATAAACCCCTGTAGCATGACAGTCTCAAAGTCCCAACAAGCCCCAAATACCTAAAAGGCATTTTCTTGCAATGAAAAGTACAAGTGGTTTGCTGAACTTTTGAGTGTACAATAATCCAATGAATTCTGCCCTGTGGAGAGAAGACAAGCAGATGGGACTTGACAATCCTAAGCAAAGCTGTCTTATGTGACCTTTTGCTGTCCTTTTTTTTTCCCCACTCAAAAGCTGCCTTTTAAACTGCAGCAATTCCCATCCAAATCTCCAGCTATAAGGTGTTACTGTACAATCACAGGACTGGAAGGGACGATGGAGAACTTCTAGTCCAACCCCCCCGCTCAAAGCAGGAGCCTTAAACCATCCCAATCAAATGTTTGTTCAATCTATTTTTGAAAACCTCCAGTGATGGAGCACCCACAACTCCAGGACGCAAGCTGTTCTATTGATTAATTGTTCTCACTGTCAGAAAATTTCTCCTTTCTTCTAGGCTGGATTTCTCTGTAACAAGCTTCCACCCATTACTTCTTGTTCCTGTCCTCTAATTTCTTAGCAAATAAGTCAATTCCCCTCAAGTACTGGCAGACAACTGTCAGGTATACCCTAATCCTTCTCTTCAACAGATATACTTAGCTCCCTCAACCACTCATTGTACGTTTCAGCCTCTTTAATCATCCTTGTTGTTGTTCTCTGTACATTTTCCAGGTCTCAACATCTTTTATATATCATGGTGACCAGAACTTGACACAGTATTCCAAATGTGGTCTCATCAGTGTGGTGTAAAGCAGTACAATCACTTCTTGTTGTCTTGACAGTATCCCTCTGTTGATGCAGGACAGTGTCAAGACAAAGAAAAATGATATACGCTCACCTCTGTTGCACTCCAAAAAATATTAACATTTCTAATTTCAGATAAACTTCAAATAGATCTGCCCTACCATTCGCCTACTGATGCTATGCCAAGTTTTATATAAGAATACATGCATAACCTTGCTTAGTCAGGCCAAAGGTAATCTCAGTCCAACATTTTTCCACCTCATAATGGTCAACAAGATGCCTCTGGGTTGCTCAAAAGCAAAATATGGAGATAGTTCCCTTGCAAAAGAAATGTGGAGGTAAAACACTCTCAGTCTGAAAGTTTCATTGAGAGTTCAAGACTCAATGTCCCAGATAAACATGACCTCAATAATACTTATCCAATCTTCTCTTAAAACTATTGACATTAGTGGCCATCACTATATCTCATAATAAAGAATTCTACAGATATGTGCATTATACTTTTTACTGTTCCTCACTTTACTTCTCTCGCTTTTCAAATGTTTCTAATTCATAAAGCCCGTGATATTTTTGAGTTATTTTTCACACACATTGCTGTCTAGTTTTAAAACAGTAAAACCCAACATGCACAATCAATCCCTATAGCATTGTATACAAAGTGCAGAAAGAGAAATGGAGAAAGAAATATTTATTATTTTAGATATAACATTTCTTTCTCCATTTCTCTTTCTGCACTTTGTATACAATGCTATAGGGATTGATTGTGCATGTTGGGTTTTACTGTTTTAAAACTAGACAGCAATGTGTGTGAAAAATAACTCAAAAATATCACGGGTTTTATGAATTAGAAACATTTGAAAAGTGAGAGAAGTGAGGAACAGTAAAAAGTATAATGCACATGATTATTTATTATTTTATCATAGCAAAACAAACAAAATCTTACTTGATTGAAAACTTTAAGATGCCTGGTAACTGCAATGATATATGGTTAGAATGAAATGAACACATCCTACTAGAAGAATTGAAAGTGTCTCTTAATCAGAATTGCTAGATTGTCAAAAATATTGTTTTTTTTTAAAGGAAATTTGGTAAGAAGCATTTGCCCAAAGTGCAGGAAAGGGCAGATTAGTAAAATTGCCTCAAGCTAACATTATGTAATTTATTTATTTATTTATTTATTTATTTAGTTACATTTATATACCGCCCTATTCCCTGAGGACTCAGGGCGGTTTACAGGAAATTAAAAAATCCACCATACAAAAGTTAAAAAACCAAATTAAAAATATTAAATTGACCCTGTATACTTAAAACCCCAATTAAATTTGATGTGGTAGGGTATATTCATGAAGCAATTATTGGGCAAACTGCATTTGTTTATATCCCATTTTTATTAATTTTATAAATAACTGAAAATGGCGAACTTTTCCAACACATCTTCCTACTCTTATTTTCCCCACAACAATCCTGTGAGGTGGATTTGGCTGAGAGAGAATGGCTGGCCCAAGGTCACCCAGATGGCTTTCATGCCTAAGGCAGAACTTGAACTCATGGTCTCCTACTTTTTAGCCTGGTCCTTTAACCACTGGCTCTCATCATTTGCAGTGATGCTTTCAGATACCGCTACCTACACTGACTTTGGGCACAAGCAAGAGAAGATTAAGGAGGGACAAGACAAACACTGTCACATAGCTGAGGCTTAGTATGAAGAAGATGAGCAGTTTTGTTCTGTGCTAATTCATAGGATTAATTTTAAAAAATGGAAGAAAAAAGATTTTGCAGATTCTTTAGGAGTCACTCCCTACCAGTATGCAGCACAGATTAACTTGGGAGGCAGAAAGCTCTTCTGTACTGGAGAATTTACAAGGGGAATCAAAGGGCAACATCAGAATGAAGAAGCTCACCCTTATCCACCATGGGTGCCCTCCATCTGTGTAGGGCAAAATCTAGTATGGGAAATTCTGGGATTCCACATATCTGAAAGTGCCCTGGACAAAACATATTGCACTGCAAAACTCAGTTGAGCAAAAGGTTTGACTCTTAGAAGATGACCCATGTTTTTGTCGAACTGTATGTTTTTGTCATATGTTCACATGTTGTTTCCAAATGCACATGCAAATCAGTTTAAAAACATACCAAACAAGGATCAGGGAGAGCAGGTATCAAATTTGCATTTAGTAGTAATATATTGTTATTGTTGCTGTTGTAATTACATCATCTTAGATACTGCATCTGTGCACAATTCTTTTAAACAAAACACACATTTTCTTACTAAAAAGCATGCTGGGTAAATTTTGAACACAGATCCAGGATAACTGAAAGAGTATTACTTGTCAGAAAAGAAGGCATATCAGCAAAGAGACCTGGTAAGAGAATACATTGTTTTAATACCTGACCTAAACCTCAGTTTTCATTATTAACTTTTAAAAATAGTTCATCTTTCAGACATCACAGCTGGGAGAAACAAAGGGGGAAAAGTGTATGTAGTACAATCTCTGATGTAACTAGTGAAATGGAAATTAAAATGAAAGTATTCCCCTGTGCTTCATTGCACTGACTTATACAAGTAACATAGACAAGCTTTACCAAGGAGTTATTTTTGAAACAGGCTAGCATAAATGTCACTGTCACTAAGAGAAAATGTCCTTTCTTATCCAAGTCTGAAGAAAATTTTGTACTGTGGCTTGTCCATATTATTTTTTATGATTTAGTGCAATGAAGCACAGAGTTGCTAGCTTGATTTTTTTTATATTAAAAAGCGCACGCAGAAATATATGGAAAGGGAAGCATTTGTTATTCTGTAAAACAAAATTGAAAACTGTGCTGAAAAACTCCTTCAGATAGCAAGAATTCTTAAACCAATGCAGAAACTGCCAATCAAAACACACAGGGCAATTTTTCAATAATTTTACTAATTCATAACAGCCATTACCACATTCAGTTTTAAGGCAGCTCATCTCCATGATTTGGCAGCAGTACAACTGCTTCAGGTTATTATGGTGAAAAAAATAAAAGAATAATTTTTTTAAAAGTTCTCTCCTGTATTCAGTAGCTAAAACAAATGCACCACTTTAAACAGTTGCTGCTGAAATTACGTAAGCAGAGAAGTTAGTTCACTATATATCTGTTCTCTATCCTATAGAACCAAACACATACTATGCAGCGCTTGCAAGTATATTACATTCTTTTCAAGAGAAGCAATCATGGAGCTTTTAAAATAAAACTCGGGAATTATTCCAATATTTTTCAAGCACAGACATATAAATGTACTAATACTGAAAATGTATTTTTAAGCTGTATGTTGTACTAGCACAAATGTGGATCAGGACAAGAAGTGAACCCAAATTATTATTATATTTTTTGCAGTGCACACAGCTGACTTTTTGGCATTAGTTTTCTCATTTGTCCTGTAAGTATGGAGAATGGGTTAAAGAGGATGATGGTAGTGTGCATCTATTTATAATCCTGCCTTCTTACTGTGATATTACAACTAATCATAAACTGTACACGAGCCAGTGCATATGCCACAAAAAAGGCTAATGTAAAATTTTAGACTGTGTTAAATGAAAACATGATTTTTTTAAAAGATGGAAATAATGTTTTCATTTTCTTATGCTGAAAACTGTGGCATGTGACATAGAATATAGGTAGAATATATAATTTAATATTGTCTGGGATATGGAAAACAAATCCTACAGGAACAGGTTGAAGGCACCAACTATGTTTTACATGAAAAGAGGAACCCTGAAGACAGACATAACAGCATTAATCAAATAACTGAAAAGTTACCCATTATTTGTATCTCTTCCTCCAGTATCTGAGTAGATATATCTCACTCTTTAAAAAGCAGAACTACAACTAATGATATTAATCAAAGGAGGAAAGATCTTGGTTGAACTGTTAGGATCTTGGTAATAACAATCTGAAGAGAGACCCAAGTTCCTATCAAGAAAGTGAACTTCTCCTTGTCTTTAAAGAAAAATTCAGGGAATGCAGGAGACTGGACAAAAGAATGCTCAAGACTTTCCCCAAGTCTATGATTTTTCTGAGTATTGTGGGTTTTTCACCTTTCTGAATTAGGCCAGGATTTTAAGAATGTGGTTTACATCTAATCTTTCCACTGGTTCCGTCCCTTTCTCCAAAAAAAAAGGAAAAAGGAAAAAGGAAGGAAGGAAGGAAGGAAGGAAGGAAGGAAGGAAGGAAGGAAGAAAGAAAGAAAGAAAGAAAGAAAGAAAGAAAGAAAGAAAGAAAGAAAGAAAGAAAGAAAGAGAAAGAGAAAGAAAGAGAAAGAAAGAAAGAAAGAAAGAAAGAAAGAAAGAAAGAAAGAAAGAAAGAAAGAAAGAAAGAAAGAAAGAAAGAAAGAAAGAAAGAAAGAAAGAAAGAAAGAAAATGGTGTTTCAGGGTAATTAATCCAACTAAATTAAAACAGTCCATTAGGAATGTCTTTGTTTATACCTACTTATTAACTACTTCCAGATTAAAAAAATGATTATTTTATTTTCAAGTAAAAGCAGTTTGTAATCACTAACACATCACCAGCATCTGGAAGAAAGATGCTAATTAAGATTTCAGAAACGATGTAGGAAGAAATTCCCATATTTGCTACTCTCATATAACAGTTGTTTGGGATTACAGCACACTCATCTATATGACTGCAAATTAGTCGACATTTCATTCTTTCAGAAATTTACAAATCTGTGAACAAAAACATTTGGGAGGTACTATACCTTTTACTAAATAATAATTTTCAAGCCAGTTTTCTACAACTATTAATTATTTATCCTTTCTTTCTTCTACCTCTTCTCACGAGTCTCCCAACATCAAAATGGTGTCTCTTGGGTCACAGAATGTGTCTGTTTATCTTTGGTCGGCATTCAGCTCTGCCTAGATAAGGCATGTGCTATTTCCTTGGTGAAGGAGCAAGACCCTTCTTCCACCATACTTGCATATCCCTAATCGTCACAAGAAGCATTCGAACTTTAATGTTCATGA
The DNA here is from genome assembly GCF_964194415.1 of Vipera berus. Classification (NCBI taxonomy): domain Eukaryota; kingdom Metazoa; phylum Chordata; class Lepidosauria; order Squamata; family Viperidae; genus Vipera; species Vipera berus. The sequence continues at coordinate 318,149,111 of NC_138202.1, forward strand.
TAGAGAGGCACAGCACTTTGCACCTGTTATCTGGATTCCTAGCCAGCTATTAGGTTTGAACTACAGAAACAGAGGAAATGGGGACCGAAGCAGCATCTTCTAGATCACTAATAATACGCAGCACTCAAATAGTTTGAGTGCATCAGTTTTGTCTGGCAGTAGAGGTAAACTAGTATTTTGACCCTTAAACCCCCTAAGTTCCGTTCATGAAATCTTCCTGAAGAGAGATAAATCAATAGAACTAAATAACTCATACATTCTAATATATTCTATATTTGTTCAGTTTTAATTAAAAAACATGGTAAAGTCTATATCTGTGATTAAAATATTCACATATCTGCAAGCCAATTCAGCCAGGTATACATGTTCATTACAGCTCCATACATAATAAGGCAGGAAAAGCATGCTAAACATAACTTCTGGACTTCTTTCCAATCTCTCTGACAATGGAGGCCATAGCAGCCATCTTCCATTTTTGCCTCTGTTATGAAGTAATGCCTCATTCATTCATGGATTGTTTAAAATTAAAACATTTAATAAAAACATATATAAAAGAAAAATAATATAGTTGAGCAGAAGAGAACTTAGGATTAGAACAGAGAATCAAAACCAAAAGGTTAATAGCATCTTCATTTAGAAGGGAATTAAATAGCTTCTTAAGAAGACTACATACTGGATGAGAGATATTTTATAGATATGAATTAATAAGAAAAAAGCAGGAATACACAGAGTTAACATGTAGTTTAACAGTAACAAAGTAATTGACAACAAGAGGATAAGTTGTTTTCTCCAACTTGGTGAAAGATTGATTGGGATGGGAATTTTCAGTCAATTTGGGAAAGACTCAAGAAAAATATGGCTTAAAATAATGTTTATATATAAATTTCCAGTTTAGAAACTGCTGAAAGAGATAGATCTAGAAGCATATCATGAAAAATGTAGAAACAAATTGCAAAACTTCAGAGATACAAAGTTCCAACCACATTTTCAATAACATTATGTAAGCTCACATATGTTTCTGACTGCCAGTGGAAATACTAAGAAAAAATTACAGTGCTTATGTAAAGAAGAGAGCCCTACGAAACTTTCTTTACTCAAGTTGAAATTAGTTTACAAAACCTACAGCTCATTTATGCCTCAGCTCATTCTGTACTATTTTTTCTGATTTAAATCTGCCAAAGTTTCAAGGGAAGTAAATAAAAAAAAGAATGGAAGACTGAAAATTTCTATTATTATAAAAGTATGTGGGTCTCAAGTGTCCTTATTAAGACAGAAAGAAAAATGTATCACTCATCATTCATCCTTCCTCTATTAATTTCTCTATTCTAGTTATTCCCATTTAAGAAGCAGGTTTAATAAAATAAAGTCTAATAAAAATATTGTGTACTTAAGTCCTTTACAATGGGAGACAGAATATATGCTATGCTATGTATAACAGGATTAGATACATTTTGCTATATGTAAATGGCATGTAACAGCATGTAAACAATGAGATTTTTCTCCCAAGCATATGTTGGATTAGCCAAGAAATGTAATCAATATCTGTAAACAAAAGAAATTATTCCACCTATAATTTGTTTGTATGGCTTTATAAAAGTGTTAGTTCAGAATTTCATATTCAGTAAATACTCACAAAAGGAGGATATGTCTAAAGCTCAAGTCACTCTTTTAATGGTTATAATACACATATATTCTGTTTCTGAAAGAAGTAAAAATATAAGCAATAGTTACCTGCACTTCGTAGGTTAGGATCTAAATCAGGCATTTCTTTATAAGCTTCTGGACTAACACTATATATGGAAGCTCCTGCTTCATTGGTAATGCTGTAAAATAAAAAGCATAGAACAATAACTTTTATTTTAACAATTGATGAAAAATATGAGCAACAAAAACCAAAGGTTGAGAAAAACAGAGTTCTCTTAGAGACAAAATGCACCAACCATTACCAAAAAGAGAAACTTGGCAAGATTGTGCGTTTGTTTGTGTGTATTCCCAAATTTAAATATATGTGGTATATTTCAATTCTTCACAACCTGAATACCAAACACCAAACTCATTTGAATGTCACCTGTTTAGAATACTTTCCCTTGTGTAGATAGCCTTATTTCAGTAAGATTTGTGAATAAATCTGACAACACTACATCCTGCTTTGGAATATCTTATGCTACACAACTTTCATACTATTTGTAAGTGAACGTTGTATTTGGAACACATCAAGTATGTAGTTGTAGTTGAAGTAAAAGAGATCGAAGAAATATAGATCTCTAGATAAAATAAATAAAATCTTTGAAAAGAACAAAACAGCAGCAGGCAATGATTAACTAAGTTCAAGTTGTATTATTTTATAGATTTAGGCCATTATCTAAAAGCCAGGATGACATGATTGTGACAAGCACAGGTCCCTTTTCATCAGAACATTTATAACTGAGTTTCTCATTGATGCATTTAGAATTTTGAACTATAGTTCTGTAATTGTAGGTAACTCTGTTAACAGCAGCTCTTCAACTGCAGCAATAACACGCCTGTCACTCCAAAAAGGCAGTATGCATCCACATAACAAGGTTATACAAATGTAACTTATATTTATATTACAGCATTCTCCCAATATAAAATTAAACATGACTTTCCTAAATTAGGATAGAACCAACTACTTCTTCGTAGTCTCTGCAATAACTCCCACCACTATCTCCTTCAAAAGCTAACCAAGTCTCCTCTGAAAGTTATCTAAATCACAGCATCACTGAAGGCCAGCCTTAATAGCTGAAGTTACAAACACAAAATGCAAACTTACATGGCAGGACTATCAGTTATCATCCGCTGCTGAGATGCCTTCAAATGCCTCTACAGCTTTAGACAGAGGCAGATGCAAAGGGGAACTGAAATAAGGATCAGAGCTGAATCTTATTTAAAAAGATTAACACAGAAATCCAGAAGAGGGGATTGGCTAAGAGAAAATGAATTCCTTTTCACCTACTAGTGCAAACTTTCAGGCTGAATGCACAGGAAAGGAAACAATGGAATTTCTGTTCATTGAAAAGAACCAGCCCTTCAAGATTTATGGGTCAGAGGCAACTGGACTCAATTTTATCCATTTACTGAAAATACAACCTGCATACAATTGCTTCTATTAAGAAGCATTTATTGTTAAATATTTTACAGTATAAATGTTATAGTACAAAATATTACAATATACTAATACAATATAAAATAATATAAGCTGCCTCTGAACAAATATATGGGCATATAAAATCACAGAAGTGCATGAAAAAACTAAAATATTGTTTTTTTAAAAAAAATAATTTGTGTGTGTGTGTGTGTGTGTGTGTATGTGTACAAAACTCTTCTCAATAGCTAAGATTACTTAAGAAGATACCCAAGGAATACGATCCAGCTACCTTGTCAAAAAAAAATGACATGAAATGTTTACAAGTTACTGAAATAATTAGACATTTGTCATTAATTTAATTAATTTATATTGCCTGTTTTGCTTTGTTTAGCTTTTGCCCTTCCAAGTTGCTAATTAAAAAGTGAACTCAGCATTCATCAAAGCTACCTTGTGCTACGATTTACAAAAAGCAGTTTCTAGTATCACACTTAAAATTGCTCTAGACTGCTAAAACCCAGATTACTTTTGTTGAATTATGATGATTAAAAAGAGCCCACATGGCAGTATTAAAAACATTGCACAGAAAATTTGTCCTAAGATTTTCTTTAGGAAGCCTAAAAGGAATTACCTTTCAAGTAATTTCTCTCAGCATATTGTCCTTTATTTCTGAACACAGCTGATAATGCTTTCAAAAGTACATTCTGTCTTTTAAATAAAGCATATAAGAAGAGTATCCACAAATTAACACAATAGTAGCAGGAAAAAAGATCAAATCACTATTCCTCACAATAAGGTCCTTTTATCCTCACATCACTATTGTCACAGATGTGCTTAGTTGTGAATGCTTTAAAAACAAATCCAGTAAACAAAAGTCCAAGCCACTTGACTTTATAAAGATGACACGTTATTCTAAATCTTAATAATGAAGTTATTCAATCTAAAAATGTTATTTTATTATTCATGACAAATTAAATAAATTTCATAATAAACATTAATAGAATGATAAAATAGAAGAACAGGGGACTGTTTCAATGGAAATACGCTGTTTATATTTCCATTATATATCTTTATAAAACCTATATTAAGTTTCCTAATTGCATCATATTGACTCTTCCAATTTTTCAAATGTGAAACATTAGAATAAATGGAACATACTTTCAAGCAAAGAATGTAAATTATTTTAAAATACTCTAATCTAGAAATGCAATTTTTACTCTATTCTGCAAAACATACATAACATGCAACTGGTATATCAAAATGCACAGTAGCAAATACAATATAGAAATATTAATTATTTTGCCCAATTACTAGCAGGAAAAAATACAGATAATACTAAGCAAGAACTTTCATAACTTTTGATGAAAAGTATGCCGTGCTCCAAATTAATTACATTTATTGCCGCACAAATATGAAAACTCTCCCAGGAAACTGGATGATATTGTGAACAGAAGGGCGCATTTATAAAAATATGTATTAATTTCATCCCCTCTTAACCCAAGATTTTACAGGCTTACCATGATTTATTTCCAAACCGCATAGGTAAACCTGCCCATGTGAACTGGATGGGGGTGGGAGAGAGAAGGAGGGTCTAACTATTCTTGATTACAGTTATCAATTACATATGCTTCCAGCAACATACCAGCAGTCACAGATGGCAATCTTTTGATCCTGGATAATACTTAATGTGGAATAAAACATGGGAAGGACGAAACTTGGGACGTAGACATTTTGACTTTTTTCAGTGGATATAACTAAATCTAACTGGAAAACATACCATCTCTTTTCTTGTGTTTCTAAGATATTAGAAACATTAAGAACTGAACTGAATAACAAAAAAAGGATCAGGAAAACTGACTATCAAAGAGTAGATTTTTGCAGGCTTGATAATAAATTATAAGAATACTTTGCTGTTGTATTTTAAAAGTGTGTACATATTTTTTGATTCCTCATCAGAGAATGACAAATTCCACAGGATATTAAAATCATGGAATGCTATTATAAAAATTATTACTGGTAAGCAGCAGTCTCCAAAACGAAATGTCTGTGGAGAGTCTCAATCATTCTGGTCATGGTTATCCCAAAGGTGCTTTTTCCAAAAGGCAACTGGACTTTTTTGGCTTGAAAACATTTTGCTTCTCATTCAAGAAACTTCTTCAGTTCTGAACTAAACTGAAGAAGCTTCTTGGATGATAAGTGAAAAAATTTCAAAGAAAAATGAACAAGAAAGCCTAGTTGCCTTTTGGAAAAAGCACCTTTGGGACAGTCTCCAGAGCAATCTTCCTCATCTTGATCCCTTCATGTTTATTGGGATTATCATTGTTCCAATTTTTAAATAACTAGGCTGGGAATTTGACAAATTATGGTTCAAACATCCAGTTGCGGAATCATGATACTGAATAGCTTTGAACTAGGACCAGAATTCTCATCTACATGTAACACTTTTAGGTCATCTCGATCCAGTTCTACTTGATAGTGGGATTAATTGGAAGCAGGGTGTAGAGAACTCAGATTTATAATCAGAGCTCTTTGGAGGGAGAGCAGGATAAATCTGTACTAAATTATAATCACTGTGGAAAGCTTTCCTTCACCACCCAGAAGAGAGGATCAGGTAGCATTTATTTTGTGTTCAAGGCATTCAACTGCTGGAAGCAAAGGATGATTTTCTGTACTGAGCTACTGATACATCTGGTCTGAGAAATTCAAATACAGAATCTTGTGTTTGGAACATGGCTTGCCCTCAGCAGAGAGATACTAATGAAGATAATAATATAGATCATTGAAATGAGATAAAGCACTTCACACATTAGAATACAAGCGATAAACAAACAATAACAAACAATTTAGACTTTTAAGAGACTTTAAGTCTTCAGGTTTCTAGAATTAATTCAGTACATATATTTTAACTTTAAAGTTCAATAAGTGGAAGACAATCATTTAAATAAATTTTAGAAATAATACAAGAAAAAAGTGTATATCATCTGGGTTTTAATCTGTTTTAAAATGGCAAAATAAATTGAGGATGAATTTGGCATTCTCTGTATGTCTTACTCATGCTTAAACCAAGTTAAAATATATAAAACAGGTGAAGTAGAAAATATTTATTGGAATCAGTTCCACTGTATGGAATAAATAACTTTTGTATTACATAAAACTTATTCAAAATTATTATTCAAAGGCCATGCTAGGTGAGAATTTTGTAAACGAAGTCTAATACTAGTGTCCCATTTTACATAATGGCAATGCCATACCTAATGCATACGATTGCTTGGTTTGCTCTGACAGACATGTCCTCAAATGACAATATATGTAGCATCAAAAATTGACCTATGGAATTAAGATAGCTTTGAGGAAACATTTCACCAAAAAAAGTTTCCTACAGATCTATAAACCCATTTGTATGGTCATTAAAGGTATGCGTGCTTAGACAAAGGGGAGGAAAAAACGCAAAAGGCTATTAGCTGTAACTCTTCTGTGTGAGATGTATTTTGTAACAGTAGTACGAAAAATGTAATCTATATGTTCTCTATAATGATCACCACACATCTGGATGATATAGTGACTGGACTACACAAATGCAAAATAAAAATTATTACACATCATTGTAGCTATATGGTCTACTTTCTCTGTGAACCCTTCAGAGCAAAGGGCCAGGATTTCAGGAAAGCAGGGAGAAGAAAAATCCATTGCCAGAACTCTAACGTGATATTGGATTTTATTCAATTCTTCCTGTTTTCTTCTTAAAATACATTCCAAAGCTACAACATTTTTATACACATACAACAATATTGGAGTCTTTGAAATGTATACTTAACATTGTATTTTTCTTTAAAGAATAAACATTTAGTTTGTTGCCCATATTTGGTGTCCTCTGCATCATTTGACTTGTTACCTTCACAAGATTTCAAAGTCATATTTTCACTTGTTATTTAGCTAAAATTCATTCAAATACCATCATAGAATTTCCTTTTGAATAATGCATAAAGAAGCTAAATCAAAGAACACCAGCATGAAGAGAATAATGGTTATGTCAGAGTTTAGATATCTAAAGTGTTGTTTTGGCACCATCTGGTGACTAACTACAATACTGCAAAAACATGGAGTGCTTCAGTATTTAAGATCAGCATTGGACAAATTGGTTTATAAATACATGAACTATCAAACTAATGAAGTTTACTCAAGACTGCTTTTAAGCTAAATTTATTAAGCAAAATCTTCCTATCACTTTCATCACTTTTTTAAAAAAATATTTCCCATATACAGGAATGGTATCAAAACAACCTTGTATTTTATAAAGAGAATTTTATATTCTATAAGGAATGCAGATCTCTATGACCATATTGGTATGTTGCAGTAAGATACTATGTTTTATTGTCATCTGTATAAATCTTATTTCTAGTAACTGATGTAATTTTATAGCATGCTTTGCTAAAATATGGAGAGCCTACTTTAGATTAACTTGCACCCCATCCATACTTTTGACTGTACTTTTTGGTTTTAAGTTGTATCTATCCAAATGCTAAATATTTTTTTATAAAACCATAATTTAATTAATTAATGTATATGACTTGTTTTTTTTTCAGACTCTTGTCTTACCACTACTGTTTGCCATTGCACTGATTCCTCTATCAACAATGCCGAAAGGTCAGGCCATAGCTATTAAACATCAAAAACACCTGCCAGGCTATCCAACATCCTTTACATGGAAGATCTGTAGCTTTAGGGGAAAATAAAGGGACTTGCTACTCAAAATTGGATATACAGCCAAAATATTCAATGGAGTTCGGACTGAAAAAAAAATGTTCCCTCTTTTACCATCAACCAGGGAAAAACAGTGAAAACTGAAGGAACCAAGATACATTATGGAAATATCATCAAGATTCTGGAGAACATCAAAAATACTGAAATCAAGAAAAACTGCAATATAATTTAGACTTATATGCCACTTCATAGTGCTTTTCAGCCCTCTCTAGCTGATTTACAGAGTCAGCATGTTGCCCCCAACAATCCGGGCACTCGTTTTACCGACCTCGGAGGGATGGAAGGCCAAGTCAATCTTGAGCCGGTCAGGATAGAACGCCTGGCTGTGGCAGAGTTAGCCTGCAATGCTGCATTCTAACCACTGCATCACGGTTAGAAGTGAATATATCATGAAAGTGAAGAAAATCTTAAAAGTCCAAACTCAGTGGAGAAAATAGGTGGGTATGTTGCAAATGAACCAGATAGCTGAAGAAGAAAATATGGCATTGGAAGAATATCTGAAGGGCAGTAAAGGTAAGATGTACTGAAGCTAGTATACCATGAAGGCTTACTGAATAATGGAGAATGGTGTACAAGAAAGAACAAATGAAGAATAGAAAAGAGATATGGCAAAGCAAAGAATTACATGGCAAGACTTTAGGCCAGTTGCCCTCTCTTAACCCTAGGAAGAAGTCAATGGCAATTTCCAAAAATCTTGTCAAGAAAACTGCAGGGACTTGCCCAGGCAATAGCCAGGAATCAAGACCAAGCCAATAAACAACAACCCCCTACTGGCACTACATTCAGAGCCTGCAGTATATTGTATGTACTGTCCTGAAGAATGCTGGCCACTAGCAAGCAGGTTGCAGCATTATACACCAATTTACTTTCTAGGTGGTTTTCAACAGCAGTCCTAATGTGGGTAGTCAGTTTCATTTGTCATCATTGGGAAAACAGCACCCTTTTAATTTTTTTTATTTTTTTTTATTTTAATTCCTTTTATATCCCGCCCTTCTCCGAAGACTCAGGGCGGCTTACAAGCTTAGCAGTAGCCTTCATTCTATGTATATGCCTGCTTATTAGGGCTTTCATACACCCCCCAAGCGGCATTATTACAAAGTCAGCTTATTGCCCCCAACAGTCTGGGTCCTCATTTTACCTACCTCGGAAGGATGGAAGGCTGAGTCAACCTTGAGCCTGGTGGGATGCGAACCTGCACTAATTGCAGGCAGCTGGTGTTACTTAAGGAGGCATTAGCCCACTGCTCCACCAAGGCTTTTTATATACAAAGTAAATGAAACACCACACACACTGAATTTTGATATTTCTTTAGCGCCCCAACATCTTATTCTTTTACTATGTGATACCATACCATACCATAGCACTTCACAATTCAATGTATTTTAGCTGCCCCTAACAAGCACATTTGCTTGGTCAAAACTCAGACTCCATTTTAGAAACATCCTCTGTGCACATGTCAAAATATCATTCCATCTCATTCATCTCTTTTCTTTGAGTGGATTCTCAAAGCTTTAAATTAAAAAAGAAAATCCCTCTTATGAAACAAACGCGCTTCCATATATGCTCAACTTGGATTTAAATCCCTACTTGAGCTCACTCATCACTTTTCATTATTCTCCCCATAAAGCAATACAAACACTTTGCAAAAACAAGTTTTCCAGGATTATGCCCTGCAAATGTTGTACAGGTGAGCGAAAAGAACACACATTTGCAACTATGTATCTCTATGCATACACAAAAGGAGGACAGATTTGCAGCATTACCCTCAGTCAAAAGCAACACAAAAACTGCAATAACGTAGAGCTTATTTCTAATGCTACTGCTTGCCATTGTGAGCAATTCTCACAAAGCACAGAAGATGATAAAGCTTTCACCATAAATTAAAACATAAATCCATCAGATGCAATCAGAATTCAAAATGCATTGGCTTAAAAAAATACCAGCCCAACAAACATCTGAACATCATGATAAATGTCAATTTCAACAAGCTGACCTATTAATGTCATGGTCCTTTCAGATAGCCTATCCTTGTAAGGAGGCTGAGCTAAAGTGACTCTGAAAGCCACTGAACCTATAGAGCTAGACATAGGGAGCAAGAAAAGACTGACCCCTGAATGCCTGGGACATCTTTTTTTCCCCCCTGCAGAATCCAGATTTTCTAGTATAATCTTTCTCAACTAGGATTCTGCAAGAGGTCATGCTTGGACACTTTTTTTTAACTTCACACGTCCTGCAATGCTAGAACCCACAATGGTGACAACCTTTATGTACTGCAACAGCTTCCTATTTTTGTAAATGTTGTAAACTGTGGATTGTACAGGTTAGTAATGAATTGTACCTATTGCCATTTTTATGAAGGGGTTTCCTGAGCCCAATGCTTTGATTGTTCCAGGTTTTAGGAAGACCACAATTTGGTTAAAGTCAGCAAGACAACACCCTCTCCTCAGCAGCTCCTGTTCTGTACCAGCCTGCTACCGGCCCTGCATCAAAAGCAGGGACAACCCCTTTTACAAGAAGGCAAGAGGCTGGAATTACGCCTGCCAAATTTATTACCACAAAAACAAACGGAACAAGACAAACCAAGAAACAGAAGCTTTAAGAAACAGGAACTATCCAAGCGGTTGCCTTCAGCAAACCAGCCCTCCCACACATTCCCCTTATATAGAGTTCAGGGCATGGCTTCTCTGTGCCTCCTTCCGAGGAGCCCCATTGCCTTCCTCTGTTTACTCCTAATTGACTGCCTCCTGCGTCGGGCGTCCTTGAACAGGGCCAGCTGTGGGTCATCTTCATCCACGCTGTCAGGCTCACACAGCTGGGTCTCCACCAGGTGGGAGGGGCCTGGCTGGGGGCTCTGCGGAGCCTCAAAGCCATCATCAGCAAGTTCTTCAACACCCCCCTCCTCCTCCTCATCCGACCCAACTGCCGAACCCACAGGCTGACCCTGAATCACAACAGCTCCCTGCATAGTGTATTCTCCTGTCCTACCAACAATCCCATATTCCCATGTCCCCCATAAAAATGATATAGAGAATAAAGAATTCAGAAAACAGCAACAAAGATAATTAGGGGGGTGGAGGCTAAAATATATGAAGAACAGTTGCAGGAATTGACTTTGTCTAGTCTAGTGAAAAGAAGGACTAGGAGTGACATGATAGTGTTCCAATATCTCAGGGGCTGCCACAAAGACGAGAGGGGGGGGGCTGTCAGTCTATTTTTCAAAGCACCAGAAGGCAAGACAAGAAACAATAGATGGAAAACAATCAAGGAGAGAAGCAACCTAGAACTAAGGAGAAAATTCCTAACAGCGAGAACAATTAACCAGTGGAATTGTTTGCCATCAGAAGTTGTGGGTGCTTCATCACTGGAGGCTTTTAAGAAGAGACTGGATAACCACCTGTCTGGAATGGTATAGATTGGACTAAAAGAGTGCAGGATTCCTTTCAACAGTCAAGGTAAGCCATTCAAAGCAACAAATTTATGAATTTGGAAAAAACTCTATCAGTAATAAGTAATAGTATTACTTATACTATAAGTAATACACACACACACACACACACACTTACTATAGCTTGCATACCTACTGTAAATAATAAAATACACATAATGTCTCAACAATATTTGTACCCAGTGATGGAAACAAATGTGTCAAAAAAAATTATTTGATTCCTTTTTATCTCCACAGAAAAATAAACTGCTTCAGAGGAGGAGGTGAAGAAAAATCCAACTATCTAGATCTTAGGTAAAGGTAAAGGTTCCCCCGCACATGCGTGCTAGTCGTTTCCGACTCTAGGGGCCGGTGCTCATCTCCGTTTCAAAGCCGAAGAGCCAGCGCTTGTCCGAGGACGTCTCCGTGGTCATGTGGCCGGCATGACTAGACGCCAAAGGCGCACGGAACGCTGTTACCTTCCCACCGGAGTGGTCCCTATTTTTCTACTTGCATTTTTACGTGCTTTCGAACTGCTAGGTTGGCAGAAGCTGGGACGAGTAACAGGTGCTCACTCTGCTACGCGGCACTCGGGATTCGACCCACCAAACTGCCGACCTTCTGATCGACAAGCTCAGCGTCCTAACCCACTGAGCCACCGCGTCCCATTATCTAGATCTTACCTTCATCAAATAATGGAATGATGGGGTGACGGCCAATCCATAGAAGTTCTTTGATTGAAAGGAGTTGAAAACTGTTATGTCATGAATTTATAGCAATACTACAGAATGATTTTTTTTCTAATACCCTTACTTATTATTTATGGTCCTATAAGAAATAATAAAGTATTAGACAATGTTTAGGCAAGAAGAAGGTATGTTGATATTCAAGTAATTACAAGTTTCATCAATAATGCATGGGGCTACATGGAACTATATATGGAGTGGGATACCTCAGGATTCTGTCCTGGGTGCAGAACATTCAACATTTTTATACATGACTTATATGATGGGATAGAAGAGATCCTCAATACATTTGCAGATGAAAGCAAACGGGGTTGGGGGTGGAAGGTGCGGGATTGTTAAAACCTTTGAAGACGGGATCTGGGTTCCAAGGGCTCTTGTCAGGCTTGTACAATGGACCTTATCCAGGAAAATGCAGTTTAGTAACAAGTGATGCAGATTTCTGCACTTAGGTAGGAAAAATCAGATGTACATGTATAAAATAAGTACCCGGTTTAAATAAATTTATGAGAAGGATCTAATGTCCTTGTGGACCACATATTAAACATGAGCCAGCAGTAGACTGCAGCTGCCAAAAGAGCAAATGCAATGTTGAGCTAAATCAATAGAGGTGTAATGTTCAGATCATAGGAAATAACACTTCTGCTCTATACCGCATTGGTCAGACTATACCCAGAATACTGTATGTAGAATGCCAAGGAACAGGAAAAAGAGCAAAGAGATGGTAACCAGCTTGGAGGTAAAAATCTTATGGAAAATAGTTAAAAGAATTGGGTATTTTTGGCCTAAAAAGGAGATGTCTAAGGAGAGATACAATAGCAGTCTTCTAGTGCTTGTCACAGGGGAAAAGATGTGGATTCATTCTCTGTAGTGCCTCAGCCCAGGGCAAGAACCAATAGCTGGTAGATTTAGAAAGAGAGATTTGAACTCTAAATAAGGAGTAATAAATTTAAACTAAGTAGTAATTATTCAGAATAAACTATTTAGCAATGAAACACTTGCCTTCTGGAATTGTGGATGCTTAGTCACCAGAAGTTTTCAAAAATTTTACAGAGATTTGTCTACGATGGTCTAAGGCAGGGGTCAGCAACCTGAAACAGTGAGAGAGCCACTCGGAACCAGTTCCCTCACAAAAGGAAAAACTGGGAGCCGCAAAAAATGTGTGCGCATGTGCAGAACAGGGTTTGACTGAAGAGTGGAGACAAGGCGATATATGCACCTACCTTGCATATTTGAATTGATTGGTTGAACTTTTTTAGTCCCACTTTTTTTTTTGACTGCACATGGCAGAGGACTGGGAGCCGCAGGAGACGGCTGAAAGAGCCACATGCGGCTCCAGAGTCGCAGGTTGCAGACCTGTGGTCTAAGGAGTCCTGCTCAGGGCAGGGTTGGAAGACCTCCAAGGTATTGTAAGCAAAACATCTTCCAATGTAACATTAAGCAAATAAAATAATATATTCAGATACAACAGGTTTTCTTAAAAGAAACAGAAATAAAAGCAATTAACGGTATAAAAAACCAAAACAAATAACAACCAAAATAGAATTTAAATATCTGAACCATCATTGGCTTAAAGAAACAATAAATAAATTGCAGTCCTTCACAAGGATTTGCTTTCTCTCTCTTCATTTGCACCAACAGGAGTAGCAAGCTTGCTCTGCAGGTCTAAACTATGCCCTGCATAATTGATCTGTTGCTTTGAAGTGTTAAAGAAGCCATAGCAACTGTCAAGCACTTTTTAAATTCTTGTTATGCACAAAGCATAAATTTACAGAATGAGTGATGCTGACATTGTATGTTTTTGTTTTAATAGTTCACTGATTGTTAACCAGTAACAGCCATGCTCCACATGGGATTTTCATGCGAGACTGCAGCCAGAGTGAAATCAGTTTCTCATCTCTTTCAGGCGTGACAGAAAGCACAATGGGCACTTTATACTATGACAGATAATTTTCAGCTCAAAACACAATATTTTTCCTTAACAAACTAAGATATGAATCCGTTTCTCCAAGTCTGCAAATTCATAGCTCCTCTTTTCATTTAGGTCATTATTAAAAATGAAATTGAAGCTTTTAGTTAACCACAATTTCTCTCTTCCTCAAAATAGGTCAGCCATGATATTTTAATTTCAAACTATGATAGAAGGTATTTGGTTTTATTTCTGGCCTCTCTTTGAAGAAAAGAGGAAAAGAACGGCAAGGTCTAATAGAAAGCTCATTCATAATATTCAGCTTATTAGGTTGTAACATGACTATTGCAAAAACATTACAGGATTTCATTGACTCCACTCTTTTTTAAGAAGCAGTGTAATAAAACAACAGTTTCCACACTGTTAATTATTTATTCTCAGACAAATAAGTGGAAACAGCAGAACAATTTTAGTACTATTCTAAAACTAAACCTCTCCTGTAAGTTCTTCAGCTCCACCACATAAAAACAAACTGTGCAACTGTGACACTGGAATCCTTTATCCATTCATCTATGAACCATGCCCTCAGCATGTATTTGTGAAGAGAAGAACGGTCAGATATCTGTCTTCATCGTGTAAGAAAGGGGTGCAAATGGCAGGTGTCACAGAGCATTAGCTTCACATGTGGTGCTCAGAGGCAGAAAAACCACCAGCAGTATGTGGCCATGTCAGAATGGCACACTGGTTGCTGTACAAACACATATCTGAAAAGAGCAAATCTCAGAATCTGTTAAATCAGTTGGGGCCAGATGCTGTTATCTTAACAAAGCTGGTTCTGGCCATTCTTCTTCCAAAAGAATCTGCAAAATAAAGTTCTGGTGTTATAACTTAAAAATGTGATGCTTAGTAGGGCTATGCAAATCCTTTGAAAGAGGACATTTGTAATGTGAAGAAGTGTCTTTTTTCAAGCTCACACAACTGGTTTGAAAGTTGCTCCTGGATATCTCCACTTGCATATTTTTATCAGCAAAGTGAAGTGGCTATGCCCATATATACAGGGGCAGTTTCCTGTATATCACACCAGCCTGAAAAAAGCACATTGTTTTAACAATTTCAAAACAGGTGCTACATAGGTGCTCCCATGCATTTCAAAGTCTCTGTATAGCTCCCTCTTTTTGTATATATATATTAAATATTTAATTCTTATATGCTTCATTAATTTCTACATTATAATTCCTAAATCTTTCTGAGATATGTACTTCACATTTTACATTCTTTATATTCTTTTTGCTTACTAAATGCTATAAAGACAATATAATAACTCTTTTATTGCTTACAGCATGTGTATACCACTGATTTTCTTTAAAAAAACACTTGTCTCATCTATTATAAATATATTGCTGTTTACTTTTAGGCAGTAATAGGACTGAGCATATCCAGACAATATATTTAACAGTCAGCAGAACAGCAATTGAATACCAGGCTCAAAATACAAATTGCATCTTCAGCTAGAAAAATAAAATAACACTGAAGCTTACATTAATAGACAGCTAACTGATGGACAGCCAACCTCTAAGCACATATTTATAAAATACATGCTTAAAGCAGAACTTGAATCATTCCTCATCAACCTGACAGATCTATTGTCACCACGTCCCCATCACCCAAATTTTAGATACATGGAGCTTATGAAAAGCTCTGAAAATATGCAGCCTCTTTCCCTGTCTTCTCTACTATTCCTCGTTGTCACAATACCAAATATTTTTTCCCCAGTTACATATGTTCAGCAGCTGTCATGAAAGATCCAGATCTGAATCCAAACTGGCCCCAAATATCAGGTAATCTGAGAATCCTTACTGCCCTGATCTTCAAGACAGAACGGCAGAGATATAACCTTGCTTTGGGAAATTCACATTAAAGCAGTGTTAAATTAGCCCAGGGTGTTTCAATGACATCATAGATTTACTGTAATCAGGTAGATCTTCAGACATTCTTTTAAGGCAGTTTAGGAAATGACATACGTGAGAAATAAGCAGATATGCCCGGAAATAGAACAATGCCATATTGAACTAGATCAGCCACCCACTCCTACCAAACATGACATGTAAAATCCATAATCAAGATCCCCACACTTCTCTTTATTTATTTCTTTTATTTGTTCTTTGGGGTCAAGCAGAATTAATGCTTAACCCCCTTCATGGATTACTGCCTTGTCGTGGCGAAGGGGCTTGCGTAATTCAATGAAGCTATGAGCTATGCCGTGCAGGGCCACCCAAGACGGACAGGTCATAGCTGAGAGTTCTGACAAAACGTGATCCACTGGAGAAGGAAATGGCAACCCACTCCAGTATCTTTGCCATGAAAACCCTATGGACAGTACCAAAAGGCAAAACGATATGACGCTGGAAGATGAGCCCCTCAGGTCGGAAGGCGTCCAATATGCTACTGGGGAAGAGCAGAGGGCTAGTACTAGTAGCGCCAGAAAGAATGAAGCGACTGGGCCAAAGCCGAAAGGACGCTCAGCTGTGGATGTGTCTGGTGGTGAAAGGAAAGTCCGATGCTGTAAAGATTTTTTCTCCATAGGAACCTGGAATGTAAGATCCATGAATCAAGGAAAGCTGGACGTGGTCAAACAAGAGATGACAAGACTGAACATCGACATCTTAGGTATCAGTGAACTAAAATGGACAGGAATGGGTGAATTTAATTCAGATGACCATCAGGTATACTACTGCGGGCAAGAATCCCTCAGAAGAAATGGAGTAGCCTTCATAGTCAATAAAAGAGTAGGAAAATCAATACTGGGATACAATCCTCAAAATGACAGAATGATATCAGTTCGAATCCAAGGGAAACCATTCAATATCACAGTAGTCCAAGTCTATGCCCCAACCACCAGTGCTGAAGAGGATGAAATTGACCGGTTCTATGAAGCCCTACAGCACCTTATAGAAGTAACACCAAAAAATGATGTCCTTATCATCATGGGGGATTGGAATGCTAAAGTAGGAAGCCAAAAGATAACTGGAATAACAGGCAAGTTTGGTCTTGGAGTACAAAATGAAGCAGGGCACAGGCTGATAGAATTTTGTCAAGAGAATACGATGGTCATAGCAAACACTCTTTTCCAACAACCCAAGAGACGGCTCTACACATGGACATCACCAGACGGTCAACACAGAAATCAGATTGACTATATGCTCTGCAGCCAAAGATGGAGAAGCTCTATACAGTCGGTAAAAACAAGACCAGGAGCTGACTGTGGCTCAGACCATGAGCTTCTCCTTGCAAAGTTTAGGCTTAAACTGAAGAAAGTAGGGAAAAGCACTAGGCCACTCAGGTATGAATTAAATCATATCCCTGTTGAATATACAGTAGAGGTGACAAATAGATTTAAGGAATTAGATCTGATAGACAGAGTGCCTGAAGAACTATGGACAGAGGTTCGCGACATTGTACAACAGGTAGCAACCAAAACCATCCCAAAGAAAAAGAAATGCAAGAAAGCAAAATGGCTGTCTGAGGAAGCTTTGCAAATAGCTGAGGAAAGGAGGGAAGCGAAAGGCAAGGGAGAAAAACATAGATATGCCCAATTGAATGCAGAATTCCAGAGAATAGCTAGAAGAGATAAGAATGCCTTCTTAAATGAACAGTGCAAAGAAATAGAAGAAAACAATAGAATAGGGAGGACCAGAGATCTTTTCAAGAAAATTGGAGAGATGAAGGGAACATTCCATGCAAAAATGGGCATGATAAAGGACCAAAATGGCAGGGACCTAACAGAGGCAGAAGAGATTAAGAAGAGGTGGCAAAATTACACAGAAGAACTATACAAGAATGAGCTTAACGTCCCAGATAATCACAATGAGGTCGTCACTGACCTTGAGCCAGACATCCTAGAATGTGAAGTGAAGTGGGCCTTAGAAAAGCTGAGCAACAACAAAGCTAGTGGAGGTGACAGTATTCCAGCTGAGCTATTCAAAATCTTAAAAGACAGTGCAGTAAAAGTGCTACACTCAATTTGCCAGCAAATTTGGAAAACTCAACAGTGGCCACAGGATTGGAAAAGATCAGTTTACATTCCAATTCCAAAGAAAGGCAGTGCCAAAGAATGTTCAAACTATCGCACCATTGCACTCATTTCTCATGCTAGTAAAGTCATGCTTAAAATCCTACAAGCTAGACTTCAGCAGTATGTGGATCGAGAACTACCAGAAGTACAGGCAGGATTTCGAAGAGGCAGAGGAACTAGAGATCAAATTGCCAACATACGCTGGATCATGGAGAAAGCTAGGGAGTTCCAGAAAAACATCTACTTCTGCTTCATTGACTATGCTAAAGCCTTTGATTGTGTGGATCATAACAAACTGTGGCAAGTTCTTAAAGAGATGGGAGTACCAGACCATCTTATTTGTCTCTTGAGAAACCTATATGCGGGTCAAGAAGCAACAGTGAGAACTGGACACGGAACCACTGATTGGTTCAAAATTGGGAAAGGAGTCCGGCAAGGCTGTATACTGTCGCCCTGCCTATTTAACTTATATGCAGAGCACATCATGAGAAAGGCAGGGCTAGATGAATCAAAAGTTGGAATTAAGATTGCCGGAAGAAATATCAACAACCTAAGATACGCAGATGATACCACTCTAATGGCAGAAAGTGAAGAAGAACTAAAGAGCCTCTTGTTGCGGGTGAAGAAGGAGAGTGCAAAACTTGGGTTGAAACTTAACATTAAGAAAACCAAGATCATGGCATCTGGCCCTCTCAATTCCTGGCAAATAGATGGGGAAGAAACGGAGGTAGTGACAGATTTTGTTTTCCTGGGCTCCAAGATCACTGCAGATGGGGACTGTAGCCAAGAAATTAAAAGACGCTTGCTCCTGGGAAGGAAAGCCATGGCAAATCTAGACAGCACACTAAAAAGCAGAGACATCACCCTGTCAACAAAAGTGCGTATAGTCAAGGCTATGGTCTTCCCAGTTGCAATGTATGGCAGTGAAAGTTGGACCATAAGAAAGGCTGAGCGCCAAAGAATTGAGGCCTTTGAACTATGGTGCTGGAGAAGACTCCTGCGAGTCCCTTGGACTGCAAGGCGATCAAACCGGTCAGTCCTAGAGGAGATCAATCCTGACTGCTCTTTAGAAGGCCAGATCCTGAAGCTAAAACTCAAATACTTTGGCCACCTAATGAGAAGGAAGGACTCACTGGAGAAGAGCCTAATGCTGGGAAAGATCGAGGGCAATAGAAGAAGGGGACGACAGAGAATGAGGTGGCTGGATGGAGTCACTGAAGCAGTAGGCGTGAGCTTAAATGGACTCCAGAAGATGGTAGAAGACAGGAAGGCCTGGAGGAATGTTGTCCATAGGGTCGCGATGAGTCGGACACGACTTCGCAGCTAACAACAACAAAGTCATTTGATTATGCCTTCCCACGCCCTCTCAAATTTAAGTACCTTTCCCCTATTGCTTCACTTACAGAAAAACACTACAAGAGATTTAGACTAGAGAAATGGATTGGAAGAAAAATATTAACACTTGATGTGATGTAATATAACATAACACAATATAACATATGACAACAGTAGCTAGAGACCATGTACCCTAAACAGACACATTACTGAGGGTGATAGTCAAGCCACCCACCATTTAAAAATTTCCCACATGGCTAGATTATCCTACATAATGGTGGTACTTGGAGCACTGTAAGAAATTTATAATGGTGATCAGGCATCCTGGAGGATGACTTTTTGAGAATCTTTTAAACCTGAGGAAAGGTATAATTTATTATTTCTTCAGATGTTTAAAACACTGCAAGTAAATGATAATTTAAAAAATTCCATGTAATATTTAGTTAAAACATGTGTCCCTTTTTGATCCCACAAAGAAAGTTAATGATAGATTGAAATATAAGGCACAGACTGATTATTATTTAATTATTATTTAATAAATTTATAAGACTATCCAACTCTGTCATGATCTGGAAGAAGAGCCAAAGACATTTTGATTTGGATTTATTCCCATCCTCACCCCAAAGCAATATTTATTATACCTACACCTGTGTGTAACCTTCCATCACATTTGTATTTACCAAGGGTTTTCAGATACAGATAAGCCAGCATACTGTATCTAATTCTGGGGAATTTGTTATAGCAATATAACTGGAGAGTGCCAGGTTGTGGGAAGTTGACCTCATATTTGATATACACATTACAAAAACAACTTTGATGGTTCTTCCACGGTATAGTAGCATTTTTTAAAAATAATAAATCTTGCAGTGAAGCAGCTATCAGACAAAAAGCAACTGCTAAAAGGCAAAACCCGCATCCTACATCTGAGCTACTTAGAAACAGGAAAGCATTGTGAAATCATTTTTAAAGCCTGTATTTTTCTTACAACACCTATGCAGACACACTTTCAAATAGCCTATGTGAAATCTTTTAAGAATAGCATATTAACTTAATAACAGCACAGTAACTTTTCTGCATCATGTTACACATACAATTTCAACTTTTATAGTATACATTTCAAGATGATGCTTTTTGAAAATCAGGATCACACATAAAATGTTTATTTGTATTTGTAACAAGTGAAAGTAAAAAAAAAAGAATTTGTAAAGCTCTGATTTCTTCTGATGAGTTGTCAGCCAAAATGACTTTGATATTAGTCAACCAGTCCAAAGTACTTCAACCATATGTAGAAATCAGTGATGGTCCAGGTGATGGTATTAATCCATTTTCACCATTTCATCAGAAATCTGTTGATGAACATCACTCCCACTCCCCCCCAAGAAACATGGCAAAACAGGAAATCCTAGTCTTGCCCAATTATATAATATGGCCACAATCAATCTGCATCATTATCATAGTCACTGAGGCCCTTAGTCTCAAATTCTGCTCAAATAAAGGGGAGTCCCCATAACCATCCTCATCTACTTTTTGTCTTACTAATGTAATACATTTAGTAAACTGAAGATAATTAACAGTGACTTTTCATGATGGTATCCATTTTATAGAAAGTTCCTTGTAGTAGAAGTTCAATTATTTAAACATTTTGATTGTCCAACTCCAGCAAAATAACCCCAAGCAATTTATATATAAAAAATTGAATAAAACCTAATAAAAAAACACAAAACCACAGTATATGATCTTATAAAATAGTTAAAACTACAAAAAATACACTGGCAATGCAAACATAAATAACATCATCATCCAATCAGGGCCCCAACACATTACAGTCAACCCTACAACATAGACCTTATCAGGAAATTGACTTCATCAGAAAACTAGAATCATAGTTTCTCGAGATAGGCTATAGCAGGGGTTTTCAAACTTGGCCCTTTTATGAGTTGTGGCCTTCAATTCCCAGAAGTCCTCAGCCAGCGTGCCTGGCTGAAGTCTACAAGTCATAAAAGGGCCAAGTTTAAAGATCCCTGGGCTATAGTTTTGAAAATCTGTGTTTTTCTTCCCATCCACTTATACCCCCATTAGTCAGGGAGGCATCAATATGAATCTCTTATACTTTCCTGATAGCGTAACGCCTACTTCAATATGTTACTGACCTAACAACTTTTGAATTTCCTGTCCAAGATCATCTCCATGGCTCCCTACACCAGGGGTTTTCATACTGTCGGCCCGCAGGCCGGTTGCATCATATAGAGACCGCATCCGCCCCAGCTCCAGCAATGCAAAAAAATGTTGCGATGTCACGACACGTCATGTGATGTGGCGAATTTGACACCTATGCCCTACACAGACCCCAAGACAGCAAAGTATCAATAGTTTTTCTAAAGCATAAAGGGTTGAGACCAACCATATATCAGGAGAAAGGCAATTCAATAAATTTGGGCCTGTCACCTAGAAAAGGTCCCTCCTGGTTACCACAAGATGGCATTGTTTCAATAATGGAAGTGTGCCTTTCCTATCAGACCATACAGATACTCAGAAGAGATGGTCTTCAAATAACTAGCTGATGCCATGTAGGGTTTTAAAGGAGATAACTAGTACCTATCCAGAGCCAATTAGGGCCTCGTGCATATTGCAGAGGGGTGGTGTCACATAGACATGGCAAGGAGTGACAATAGCAATTGAACTGCTACATTCTGGAACAACTGTAGCTTCTGGATGGTCTTTAAAGGCTGCCCCATTATAAGCAGGCCTACCAATCCCCAGAGTCACAACTGACATACTAAACAAGGCATGTCAAAACTGCCAGCCTGCAGGCCAAATGCGTCATGCCAAAACCGTGCCCACCCCATTGCCAGCAATGGGGAAAAAGTCCCAATACATCACGTGACATCGCGAGTTTGACATGCCTGTACTAAACTGTACAAAGGATCCCATGGCCATAGCTATCACCCCAATATCAAGCAATTGTGAATCAGTTCTGGGACCCAAGGAGTTCAAAACACACAGCCCTTGGCAGGGTTGATGCCTAGTTTTTTTCCTTAACCTTGTGCCAATTTTAATTTGATTTTATATCATCACTATATATGCAAAGGTTTTCTTGTGATTGCTTTCCTCACATGTGCTGTTAAATAATTAGACTGAAAGGAAAAGAATGGTGAATGCTCTTTTTAATAACTCTAAACAGAGAATTTGGGGATCATGCAAGGCTGAAAAGCAATACACACCAATCTTTTGCTATGGAAGACCACATTTTGCATTCCCACTAATCTTCTCCTAAGGAGTATTTCTTCTTGCATTCAATTACATTTCTATTTTTTCACATTTACAAGAAACAAAAAATAATGCAATGGTATGACCCATTTGGGTATTCCTGTCAGGAAGTGAGTCAGCATACTACTCCTTTTATTACATTTATATATTTTATTTCTTCCATCATGGAATTCAACTTGAGAAGCCTTGGAATGCCAGGTAATCTTTCATTCAGAGACAAATATAGTCTGCTTCAGAAAGGCTGCTGTAGCACGTGCGTTCATAACATGCCTTGGGCTTGTGCAATCAATGGTCTTAATAATTGTAACACATTGATTTAGAACAGCCAGATTTCAATTTGAACATCCTTTTTAAAGATAAAATATTCCAAAATGTCCTAAATACTGGTAAGCAAAATCTGTATTTAAGATTTGCTGTCATTCATAACAGGCGTCCCCTGTATCAGTCTGTGGCCTCTTAGGAACCAGGCTGCACAGTTAAAAGTAAGTGGCAGGTGACCACGTGAAACCAAAACCATTTCCTGGTCCATGGAAAAATTGTCCTCCATGAAACGGGTCACTGATGCCAAAAAGTTTGGGGACCACTGATTTATAATAATCTCTGGACCATAAGAAAGGCTGAGCGCCAAAGAATTGAAGCCTTTGAACTATGGTGCTGGAGAAGACTCCTGCGAGTCCCTTGGACTGCAAGGCGATCAAACCGGTTAGTCCTAGAGGAGATCAACCCTGACTGCTCTTTAGAAGGCCAGATCCTGAAGCTAAAACTGAAATACTTTGGCCACCTAATGAGAAGGAAGGACTCACTGGAGAAGAGCCTAATGCTGGGAAAGATTGAGGGCAATAGAAGAAGGGGATGACAGAGAATGAGGTGGCTGGATGGAGTCACTGAAGCAGTAGGCGTGAGCTTAAATGGACTCCAGAAGATGGCAGAGGACAGGAAGGCCTGGAGGAACATTGTCCATAGGGTCGCGATGGGTCGGACACGACTTCGCAACTAACAACAACAACAACATTCCCAATTTAAAAATCTTACTAATACATTTATTTGCCATTTTTGTACATCTAATTTTAATATGGCTTCCTACAAAACAGCAAATAATGTTGACTGCAACGCCTACTGGATATTTACTCTGAAGTAAATCTTAGCCTATAATCCCCTATATACTTACCTGCAAAGAAAGCCCTATTAAATTCAGCGGAGCTCATTTCTAGGCAATGTTAAAGAGACTGTACTCTTAATAAATTTTCACCATTATTTTGAAAATGTCAAAGAAAAACCCTTCGATCCTTTTATACCTCCATCCAAACATGAAACAAACTGATTTAGTTGTAGCAAGCAAAAGCTTGTAAAAGGATATAAGGCAGCTGAAATATTTGACAGACATCATTAACCGCCAGGGGATTTGTATCAGCCATTTTACTTTAAAAGGAGCTTTGAAGTTGACTATCTTTCATGTATTTCTTTCGTGGTACATTAACAAAGAAAACCGAGTGGAGGTAAATCAAGTCCCAAGGTCACCTCTAGAGTTACAGCACCCTGGGTACCTGATGAATTAAGAATTAATGCCGCATGAGTAGCAAACATAATGAAAACTATGGGCTGTTAACCAATCTAGTTTTACAAGTGGATCTGAACCCTTTTTATCTGCAACCAGAGCAAAGACCTTTTAATCCCTCCCACCATGGTCTTGAAATATAATTATCATAATGTGAACCTAAATGTTAAGTTGCCCTTCAAATGGAGAGAGTGCTGTGAAGCAGAAAAGTAAAGGTAATTAGGCTGGGTGAAATACTAGATATAGAGGAAGCAAGAGGACTTGAAAGTGGCATTTCTTAAAAATCCAGAGAGAATAAGGCAGATCTTCAGCAATATAGCACACATTAGAGTCAAAATGGGTGCATAAAGGTTTAGAAAGGGTTTTATGAAATGTCAGAGAATTAGAACATTAAACCAAAATGTTTACAAATGAAAGGCCTCATATGAAAGCCAAGAAGCAAGTCCATTGGGAAAGACCAAAGCAGTTGAATACAGTTTATTGGAAACTAGATCTCAGGTGCAGTTTGCTTAATTTTGGCAAGATGAAAGATGATCAATAGTTGCTCATTTCTAGAGCAGCAGGGAGGGGGGGAGGGATTGGGAGAAAAAGGTTTGATCAAAATTTAAAATTAATAGTACAACAAAAATAATCTCAAATAAGAAAAGATTACAGAAAAATCAGTACAAAGTCTTTCACTAGGCCTTAGGCTATGATGGGCATTGCGCTCCCATAGGATTTAACAGCTAGCTGGACTGTTCATCTGATTGTACGCTATTCTTTTCTTGTTTTAATATTTAATTTTATATGCTGTCCAGAGTCTGTTGGATGACCTTCTACATTTAATAAATATATATTGTATTTTAAGTTTTGCATTTTTAACCTTACATAATTTGATTTTTTATGTGTAAATAGGATATATAAGTCCCTCAGGGTCTGGCATATAAGCCTATAAGCAAACAGGGATGGAACTCCCTGTTTAGTGATTATTATTATTATTTGTATTTGCTTTGTAAGTTTTTTGTAGTTATTTCTGTAGTGTACTTGAATTATTTTTTGTACTCTTGCTTTTTTATGTTATTTATTGCTACGAGCTGTCCGGAATCATGTGATATACAAGTTGAATAAATAAGGCAAATGAATACACTTCAACATGATTTCAATTAATTATAAGTCAAGAAAAATACTTTTAAAAATGCATCATAGAAACCATTGAGTGTATGTAGGAAGAAGCTTAATATCTTCTAAGGGATACATATGATTCATTCTTATTTAAAATAAATATATACAATTATTTATTTTAGACTAAATCTAGACTCATCTAAGAATGTCCATTGAGATCAGTGGGAGCTAATTCAGAACATATATGCAGAAGGGGAAGTAGATGTTTGTGACTACTGCCGCCACAAATTTCAGTATACACAACAAGGATTATGGGATTAATAATTCAAGGTATCTTGAAATCACAGACTGCAATCTTTAATATTCAACTTTCTATTTTTTTAAAAAATTGTATTTGATCTTGCAGTGTTCCCTAGTCTTTTTCTTAACCACAGTGTCAAAAGCTTTACATCTATTTTTTAGTTACACATACTTCATTGTTATGCTCAGATCCTTAAACAATTAACAATTATGAAAACCAGATTCATAAATTTAGCCTATATCAAACCAATGAAAGCAAAAAAAGTCTATACATCATTTTTCTCTGCAAGCATCAGTGCTATCTCTTGCCCTTCAAGATTGTACAGACTAAAAGCACAACAATCTTTATTGTAAGTTTACATTAATAGAATCTTGCAAGACTGAAAATATTTCTCCTCTCCTTTCCTTTTGTGTAAGTCTTCAAGTCAACTTTGACTCCTGACAACTGCCTGGACAAGTCCCTGCGGTTTTCTTGGAAAGGTTTTTCAGCAGTGGTTTGTCATTGCTTTTTTCCTAGGACTGAGACAGAGTGACTGGTCTGCAGTCACCCAGCTGATTTCATGCCTAAGACAGAACTACAACTCCTAATTTCTAGTCTGATGCCTTAACCATTACACCAAACTAACTCTCCCTCCTCTCCTTTTACTCTCTGGAAAATTAGGGGAGGGGGCCTTCTGAAATGCTTCCTACACTTTCTCTCCTTCTATGGACTGAGATATCTTTTACATGTCAAATATTCAGTGTGCAAGTCTTTCTCCTTGTTGGGTTCCAGCACTAGGTGTAATACAAGGTGGTGATAGCATCAGGAAGTTCTTGGGGGCCAAACATTCTAGCAAGGCTATCACCAACACTAGACCCTTTATAGAAAACATAGTAATAATCATCAATGCCTGCGATAGCTGCTATTTGTTTTCCCCTGACTCTTCTTGGAAGAGAAACTAAATTCTGCCATGTCTTACTCTGGGATAAGGAAGAAATGCTAACAATACTTGGTAGGGCTACTTTAATAAATCCCTCCCAAAATCTAAGGAGAACCACCAAATAACATCACCAAATGTACTCTCAGTTTGTATGCAGTTTCCATTTTTAGCATTTGTGCTATTCTACACTATGTAATACAATATATCCTAAAAACATACAAAAATGGACTATATTTAACTTTATCTTGACATGAATTTTGTATAAACAATCTCTATCTGGACATTTCAAAACTCACAAGAAATTGACTTTTTTTTAGTCTTTCAATAAAAACGGTATTTCAAAAAGCGGGAAAAAAGAAAAAAGCAGTCGGATTTGGTATTATTTAGACATACATTTATCTTTAAACATAAAAACAGTGTCCATATATTAGCCAGAATTGTTTGTGTTCAGTGTGTTATAGGAACTGACCCACTGTTATGTGAATCAAGCTATTAGGGGATGCCTTATTTTGGTGTAATTGCCTGTAATTTTGGCAAGTTGTATGAGCACAGGAATGGTATTTTATTTACCTGGGATTATGGGTCAGACCTGAAAACAGCCCAGTGGAGTAGATGATGATATGATATGTAAAGGAATTATCATCCCAAAACATTTCTACAAAAATGATTTCTACTGGACTCCAATGAAAATAATGAAATACTGTTTTATATATTTTCTTACCAGTATGTGACATCCAAAGGTGCAAAGTATTTCTTCATAATTAAGTCAGCAAAGTAAGCTTCAGTTTCCCTACAAGCTGTTCCATTGCCAATCACAATAGTGGCACAGCTTTTTGGGACAGAGATGGAGGGAAGGAGGAAGGAGAGAGAGAGAGAGAGAGAGAGAGAGAGAGAGAGAGAGAGAGAGAGAGAGAGAGAGAGAGAGAGAGAGAGAGAGAGAGAGAGAAATAGCATTAATATTAAAGTCATCTAAGGCCATCATCCTCCTTCTTCCATTTTTGTTTCCTTTCCCACAGAACCTCTTCCAATGTAACATGGAAAAGGAAATCTGCTTGCCTTAAAAAAATCCAAAAGGAGTTTTATATACCTTTTCCTTTTCTTATCAGAGTTCTGACAGGAGTAATACACAAGTGAGGAAGGTATGAGGCGTATGAACATGCAATGGGAATGAAACCAAAATGACATTCTTGACATTTCACATTAAAGATAAGGCAGCTAGTAGCTGGCCACAGACCTAATACATGTTGCAGATGAACCCCTGCAACTAGAAGCTGCTTTGTTAATATGGGAAGGGACGGGGAATTCACATAAGAGAAAGAAGGTGGAATATGAGACCTGCTACTCACTTAACCACAGATTTGCCAAATGCATTCTACCTGGCTAGCCCCCAAATTAATGGAGCAATTTGAAAACCTTTCTACTTTGATGTAGGGAGGAAGTGCAGTACCTCCTTTTCAAAGGACCAAACTCGCTATTCTAGTTCAGATGAAATATAAACAGTCCATTTGCCTTCATCTATAATCCCGTCTCTCTTTCATTTGCGGCATTCCTGAACTATATACAGAAGGTTCTAACTAAATTTTACCATTTTGTTCCCTCTGGGAAATTAGCAGAGCCTGACAAGGAACGGTAGCCCTGTTACCTCATTAACACATTTATATTCTTCCAAATATTTCCTATAAAGATTCTAAAATATCAAAACCAAACTAATTTGTCTTCTATGCTGCAGATCAACAGTAACACACACTGTATAAGGAAAAAACAACATGAAGAAGAACATACTTGTGATACCACAGAAGTTTCCGTATCTTCTCAGCTTCATGGATTCCTCTACCAGAATGCAAATAGACAATATCTGTATGGAGTATCTGACCTAAGGTGAGAATGAAAGAAATGTAAATTTATTTTCCTAGGATCAAGTAACAACTATGAGCATGGTGGGAACAAACTTCAAGAAGCCTTGGGCATCTTTGTTCCCCAGTTCCCACCTCTCACTTTATTATTCAATCAATCAAGAGCAATCAAAGAATTTATATCACCTTCCTCAATCAATGTCATACAGATGAATTTAATGGGAGTTGGTATTTTATCATCATGGTGCCATGTTTTTGTTCAACTGTTGTTTTGTCTGATATTTTTACCCAGGTGTTACCAAGAGTAGCCAACCGGTCCAGTTGTATTTATTCATTTATATTAGATTTATATCCTGCCTTTACTGTGTCCAACTCAAGGTAATATACATAATAAGGGTCTTTTGTCTCTTATTTTCCCCTCAATAACAGCCCTGTAAAGTGAGTTAGGGAGAGAGAGAAAAAAAACTGTTCCAAAGTCACCCATCTGGAACATGTGTTTAGCTACAATTCTATTGAAAATATGAATGAAACATTCAACATGTACTCATTCCTTTGTAGTGGAAAGTAATGTGCATGACTGTGGATTATGGACAAAAATTTCTCCCATTATTTTATGGATACATATACTTGTTTAGCTCAGCAGAACCTGAGGAAAAGCAATGAATGCTTATCAACAGGGTGATATTCTTAACAGAAATGTGGGCACTTAGATTTAGGACTGCAGCTGATGCCTCTTCAACTAATAAAATCTTTTAAATTGTTTTAATTATTTGATTGTATACAATGTCAGCAATATTAGAAAAGGGAGGAGTTAAATAAGGAAGACATTCTTCTCATGCTTTATCATCCACATCAAGTGGGGTATCAAATTATTTTCCATGTGTCTTCAGTTCTCTGAGAAAAGCAACAGGAACATTTTTTTAACCTTTCATTTTCAAGAAATGCTATGCTGCCTTATGTGCAAGATGTTGTTTAATAGTTTTTCATTTGAAAATCATGCCATTGCTCAAGGGTTTCAATTTAGTTAAATATTATTATTTAGATGTGTCCTGAATTTGTGATATGAGGTGATAAGAAAGGCCAAACGTATTTGATTTTTTGTTTGTTTGTGGCACTATGCTTTTAAAAATTCCTGTTACTAATACTGTGGTGAATCACATTTTTTAAAATTATTCAAGTTTTTAAAATATAAATTATTGTTTTATTTAATTTATACAGCTGCCTTATTCACTAAAGCAATTCTGGGCAACTAACATGAAATGCTAAGAGCAATAACAGAAAGAAAAACAAACATGCATTCTAACTATCAAATTCATCATATTATCTCCTAAGATGGGCACATCTAATATCTAGGCTGAAATGCCAAGGGGAAAAACAAGGCTTTTAGTACTTTCTTTAAGGCTAGCAGGGTCAACACCAATCAAAACTCCTATCATATACCACAGATTGTTGTAATATGCTTAACAACTTTGATATTTCTCATTTGGAAAAGCAAACATGAAGAAATATCATTGGAATCAGTTGTTGTATAAATCACACTCATATACATTTCTCAAATATATTGCATGTGCTTCTGTTCTGTTCCAGGAAGGCAGCCCAGCTGGTAAAAATGCTAGGAGCAAGTATTAATTATGATTATTCATTGGCTTCTGCTACAGAATGAATTAAGAAGGGGCACAGGCCTTTCTCCAGTAACAATGAGGGATGTCTGACTCAAGCTGCCAATTGCTGGTAAACTCATGAGCAAAGATTTTGTATGGGCAATTTCATTATCCAAAAGAGAGGGGGAGGGAGAGGGAGAGGGAGAGAGAGAGGGAGGGAGGGAGGAAGAGGAGGAGGAGAGAGAGAGGTCTTTAAATGTTCTCAAACTTTTTTTATCTCAAGAAGTTCATAGTAGCCACATTTACTTAAAACTGGATAGATTTAGTGTACTGTATTTAGTTTTCCATATCAAAGATATAAGTTTCTATGTTTGAATGGAAGATGCTAGGTTCAAATAAATCTGGAGGACATCAGTTGAAGAAAGATGTTTTATGCCCATGTGAAAAGTAGGATTTCTCTCAGATGGCACTGCAGACTTACTGGTTGGTGAAATAATTGCTAGTTTGCAGCCGTGTGTGTACCCAGGGTCAACTCCCATCAATGTTCGCCCTCTCACAGGGCTTGTTAGAAGCAACTGACGAAGATTTCTTCCAAACATCATTGCTGATTCCTGTTCAGCATCTAAAGTCAGTTTTGACCTGATAAGGGAGAAAAAAAGTTGAGTTTTTCATAAATATGCAAAATTGTATTTTTTGATTCTCATTGAAAAGTTCCTTCTCTGACTTCTTCTCTTAGTTTATTTCATAAAAAATACACCTGGACATATTCATATGAAAGACATTTGATTGTTGAATTTGACTCAAATGAAGCTTTATTTTAATTCTCACCTATTAGGGAGCAGGACCCACAAAAACACCTGTGCCCATAAATGTGTTTTGAAATTACATGTTTGAACCTGAAATCACAATTTATTCTTACAATATCAAAAATTGCAATTTCAGCTAGTAAAAGAAGCCATTAGATTGTCACTGACAAAACAGATGGCTTCCGACTCTGTAGTCATTACATAGCAAAGTTGAGCCCAATATTATGCCAATTAGATTGTTAATCTAAGAGTGAAAAATGACAGACACAAAGATATTTGTAGCAGGAGCAATTAGTCTCCCCACTTCTCTTAAAAGAAGCATGACAAATGGGATTAGATCGACATGATGGAGAGCACTACTGAACCAGCGATTGTGAAATGGATATAATGAAAACAATTTTAGCAACTCAGCAGTCTGCATCAAGACCATTAGAACAATCTTACTCAATGATAGCAGAGGACAAAAAATACACAATATGGCATGATCATTAAAAAACATAAGCAAATTGCAGATTGGATACACAAACTGTCAACTTTTCCCATTTCCCATTTTTCTTTTTATCCTTTGCACTACCAAGAAAAAATATCTTTAACTTGCCAATGCTTGCACATTCTTAGTATCTGATATGAAACTGTTCCTGGAAAAACAACATGGGTCAAAAATCCTTCTGCTATCTCAGTCCTAGATAAACCTCCTTGGAAATAAATCCTGTGGGTTTTAGTGAACATTAAACACTGCGTGTCCGGATAAATTTGGGTAAAATATAACATATATCAACTGACTATTGGTAAGAATACATTATTATAGCAAAATCTAGATTAAATGGCTGATCAACAGACATGGAATTTTGGTATGGTATCTCTTAACATCTATTTCTCCTAAGTCTCAAAGTCAAAGAGACAATACCCCTTTGCATGATTGCAAACATGTAATACACAGGGTTTTCACTATCGGTGAGAATGCATATGCATTTCAGTCAAAACTATCCATCTTCAATTATTTTAAAATTAGAGAAACCCCTATGTGTTAAGCTTATCCAAAGCTCATAGCTATGATGGCTATCTAGAAATTCCCATGTCAAGAGGCAGTATGTCACTGACTATCATTTTTGGAAGACAAGAATGGAAGACCTTCTTGGATGTCTTCTGTGGATTTGGAAGACAATATCTTATTTTCTGCTTCTATTTCATAAGTATTTAGTTTAGCCTCTGTGAAAAACAGGATGCTAGATTTGCTAGGTTTGTAGTCTGACTATTAAGGACTACTATCTTTTTACTTATCCTTTTAATAATGAAGATATACTGTTTTACCTGAACTCTCTGCAGAGAAGGGGATAAATAAGACGTTTATATGAATCTTCTATTGAAGAGCGTAGTAGTTCCATTAATTCAGGACTAGCATAGCCCTTTGGTCTCCATCTGTAAATCAGAAAATTTTAAATTGTAGTCACCCTGGCAATCTTTTAAATCAAACCATGTCAAAAATAACAATAATAATAGGTATATAGGTAAACCCACTAAATAAACTCAAGAAGTGCTTTTCTTCATAATATCCATGACAATGATCAATCATTAATTCCTATGGAACTGTCAATATTTTCTTAGATTACAAATCCAAAATCAATCCAGGTAATTCCTGCTGATACAATACAAGAGAAGTATGGGTAGCATTTGTGAGCTAGCAGTTGCCACTTCAAATCTCGACATACCTCTTGAGGATCTATTCTATCCCTATCCCTATCCTTATTTCTATCCCCATCCCCTTCATCATCCTTATCCCTATCCTATCCCATAATCAGCCCAAATACTACTGTTCTTCCTTATTTGAGATAGCACACTTTTAATGTTAAACATGAATGTGGCCAAGTGTTCTAGTTCTAATTTCAGCTAACTTAAGCATTCATTAGAAAATATTTTACTACATTTGAAAAATAATTGTTCTACACTTATTTCTCACTGGCCAAAAAAATCTACCTTAAATAACAAAAAAACACACCTAAACAGTGAACTGGGAGTGGGGGAATAATTTGTCTGTTCATGATATATCACATACAAATGTCAGTGATTCAAAACTTCAGATATACAAATATTCACAGAAGATGTAAAAAACAATTTAAAAACAAGCAACATATGATTCAAAATCCCTATGTAGTTAGTGGAACGTCTTCCATTAAAAAGACAAATCTATGAGTTTACAGCCTAAACTGTATACTACAGCATTTACAAAATTAAACCTCATAATTTGAAATTCTGAAATAATGTTTTCAGAACATCCATGTATCATCCAATATGTCTAATTCTTGGCACTTTAGTATTTGGTACTAGAATCAAGTAGATAAGAAAACCTATGCAGAAAATGTGTATCTTGCCCCAATAATCATATGATATTTTAGGTGTTTGGCAACGAAGTCAGCTTTACAGCCATTTGTAGTGTCCCACAGTCACATAATTACAATTTGTGATGGGTTTTTTGCCAGTTTCCGGTGTTTACTTTTGGCTTCTAGCAAAAAAAAAAAAATAACCCATTGGGGAAATTGGATTTGCTTAACAGCTGATGTATTTAGCTTAACAATTGTTACATTTGCTTAATGACTGCAGCATTTAATGACTGCCCCCAAAATGTCCAAAAAAATTGGGTCTGATCACATGATGCCTTGATTTACAACCACAAGAAGTTACAACTGTAATTTCAGGCTAGTATGTTGAAGATTACCTGTACGCGGCCTAGAATTAATGATGGACAACTGGGAAGCTACAATCTCTGCCATGCAGATAGCCAGAATACAATTGCCTATCCTCATCTTGAAAAACTCAAATTCAGATGATTTTTTTAAAAATGCATGCATTCAGTATGCTTCATTAATGAGAACAACCACAAAACATTGACATAGGCATATTTATACCCCTATACAAACCTTTCATTTACACACCACCTAGAAAATTCGTTCTTCACTCCATCAGGAATGCTGATCTTTACTTTCAAGATTTTCAGATTCTCTCCTCGGTTAATAGCCAGAATCTAAATCCCAAATATAAATAGCAAGAATTTGTGATATGTAGAGATAGAGATATACACTGATAGATTGATAGCCAAAAGATTAAAAATGTCAGCCAATCAATATTTCTGAACTCCAAAGCCTATAAATCTGGGTTACGAGATAAACTAAAGAAATGTGATGATATGCTCAGTTATCGTTTCTTCCACAACAAAATTGCAAAATAAAACTTTGACAATTGAAGATACCTACGGGAGCACCTACTGCCGGCATCAACCTCCCTCCGTCCTGTACGTTCCCACAGAGAGGGCCTCCTCACGGTACCACCGGTCAGAGAATGTCAGCTGGTGACCCCCAGGGGGAGAGCATTCTCGGTGGGTGCACCAATCCTTTGGAACCGCTTACCGGCTGAACTCCGGATGGCCCCCGACCTTCGCTCCTTCCGGCGTGATCTAAAAACTTATCTATTCGAACAAGCCGGCCTGGCCTGATGGGTTTGGGTTTTAACATTATTTTAACTAACCTACTACATTGGGCACAATCATTTAACTTTAAATCTTGCATACTGTATTCATATTTTTGCTGCCCTGTACACCACCCTGAGTCCTTTGGGAGAAGGGCGGTATATAAATCAAATAAATAAATAAATAAATAAATAAATAAATAAATAAATAAATAAATAAATAAATAAATAAATAAATAAACTATACAGCTAAATATGCATAATATACATAAATGGAAGAATCCAGTTGTTCCTGGAATAAAGTCTATGACGTTTAGATTGCAGGCTTTATATGGACATATATACATGGCATAGCTGCAGCTGTTAATCCTTGATCCAAGGAAACTAGACAATTATCCTCCAATCTCCAACCTCTCCATTTAGGGGATTGTACTATGGAAGAGGTGGCAATTATAGCTCTGAAAAATATGAAACATTTAGACCTGTGGCAGTCTGGTTTCGGGCATAGTATGGAAACTGCATTGGTCACTCTCATGGATGACCTATAATGGGATTTGGTGGGAGAGAAGGAACATATCCTCCTAGAACTCTAAGCAACCTTTCAATCATAGTATCCTTCTGGGCTGCTTGTGAGGATTAGGGATTGGAGGCATCATTTTGAGACAGGTCGTTAGCAGTTGTTCAGGGGATAAGAGGCTACTCCAACAGGCATTCTATTATGGCGTGACTCAGGGGTTGAATCTTTCTTCTAACATCAGGAAGCTGTTGGAAGCTATTGGAAGCTGTTGATTTAGGTCAAAGTGTCAAGATGCTGTCTAACTTTACCCTGAACCTAATGAGAAGTCTTCATTCAGTGTCTGGAGATTGGCAGAATCTGAGTGGGCTAAAACAAACTCAAGCAAAAAGGAATACAGAAGTCTACCATTCCAGGATTGTACCAACTTTACTCTTCAATGGATTTCTGCTTTTCCAGAAAGAGCAGACTCACAATCTTCCTAGATTCTTAGCTTCTGGTCAAAGAACAGGCAAAATTGCAACAATGGTGTAATGCTGAGCTATGGCTGGTGCACCTGTTGCTCATCTGGACTACGATACTGTGATAGTCAATTGCTGTAATTTACTGTCCTTGTTGATTTCAGTTGGTAAAATGAGGACCCAGATTGTTGGGGGCAATAAGCTGACTTTGTAATAATGCCGCTGGGGGGGGCCCCGAAAGCCCTAATAAGCAGGCATATACATAGAATGAAGGCTATTGCTAAGCACATTGATTTGTGCTTAAATTGTAAGCTGCCCTGAGTCTTCGGAGAAGGGCGGGATATAAATGGGATTAAAATAAAAATAAATAAAAATTATTCTGCTGTAGATTTACATAGATCAATCATATTCCCAATAGCTGTGCAGTGTTTCTTTAAACATATTTTGGTTCTTTTCCAGATATTTAGCTGATAAAGAATTTATTCCTAATTTTCTTCTTAAAATTTGCATGTGATATCCTCTACAACACTGCATGTTCAAAGAAATTGCTAAAATGTAGTAGTTACTTTATTAATTCTCTCAAGACCCATTTTTCCCCATTTCCCCTCAGAACAATCGTAACTTGTTGGTTTCAGCTACGATAGTGTGACTGTCACAAAGTATACCACCAACTGGTTACTCTGAGAAAAAGCCTGCCTAAACCTTGTTCAGCAAGCTAACCACTATGCTGCATGTATTCCCTAACCAGTATCCTCCAGGTATGTCAGACTAAAACTAACATCATCCCAACGGCCATACTGACTGGTGATAATGAGAACTGCTGTCCAAAACATTTAGAATGTGTAAAATTGTATAAGGTTGCTCCCTATGTTCACTTTCTGATTCACTTGATGGAAGATTTCCATTAAATAAAACAAACATGCATTTAAACTGCCAAGAGAGAGAAAGCAGATGATTGCTATGTACACTTGCTGTCTATGTGCGCCTAAATGTTAACAAAACCATGCATTTTTAATACATTAGACTTGCAAAAACCATTAAAAAGCTGTTAAAAGTTGACATACTCATGTCATTGCACACACTGATGGATGCTATAGGCCTCTGCCTGTCACAAGCAAGCATTCCCTGTCCATCATAAACATTAATTCAATCACTATCTAACTCAGACATGTCACATATGTTAAACACAATGGTCTAAAAAGTGACCTGCAGACATCACACCAATTTATATTCTTCAGCTTTTCTGGTGCTTGTTGACATACCAGGCTTGACATATCACTGAACAGTACAGCAAACAATAAAAATTTCATGTGAAATATTTTAACATCAGGTACCCAGACTGCCAAAACAAAGGGCAAGTAGGAGGAAGAGGAGGCACGTCCACAAGCAAAGTGCTGCCAGGATTATTCCGTTGTGACAAGAGGGATGAAAACTAAAACACCTCTCTCAAGTGACATCTAAGTTACATTTTAAGACAAAACACACTTCATCAAGTGCAATTCATGGGCATCACCAGCCTCTGAAACCTCAGAGATATTAAGACTGTTGGAGAAAGCCTCTACTGAAGTAACATTAGCTATGTTTTATTAGATTTTCTTTAAAAAAACATCAAAAATAAATATGAATAAAGGTTCCCCAGCACATGCGTGCTAGTCGTTTCAGACTCTAGGGGCCGATGCTCATCTCCGTTTCAAAGCCAAAGAGCGAGCGCTTGTCCGAGGACGTCTCCGTGGTCATGTGGCCGGCATGACTTCTGTATTTATTGTATGTTATTGTTGTTAGCCGCCCTGAGTCCTTCGGGAGATAGGGCGGCATATAAGTCCCAATAATAAATAAATAAATAAATGACTAGACGCCAAAGGCGCACGGAACGCTGTTACCTTCCCACCGTAGTGGTCCCTATTTTTCTACTTGCATTTTTACATGTTTTCGAACTGCTAGGTTGGCAGAAGCTGGGACGAGTAACAGGCGCTCACTCTGCTATGCGGCACTCGGGATTTGACCCGCCAAACTGCCGACCTTCTGATCGACAAGCTCAGCGTCCTAACCCATTGAGCCACCACGTCCCTTAAATATGAATAATATGCAACAATTAAATTTGGAATAGAGATTTGGAGTATCTTCTATTACCTTGGTTTCAGTTTTAAAGAATAATAGATTTGTTTTATATGACTTAAAACCAGGTACTTCAGCAATGAAATTTTTTTAGCCTTTTGAATCACTCAGCGAACATTTATAAAAGGTTCACCCTTATCATTTGTATGCTGGAGCTACAACAAAATTTAAAAGATCTTTGATACATGTGTCACAGGGGCTATCTGTAATTCAAATTATCAACCTCCAAGATAAAATGTGTTAATTCTTACATATTTTGTTTAGATGAACTAGAAAACAGGTGATAAAGGTGCTGGTTGGCTAAAGTTTTCAAGGCATCTTACAATAACGATTTATACACAGGTGAGTATATTTGCCTACATGGGAGGGAGGTGTCTAATGATCACGATGCCTCATAACGTCTTGAAAAAGTATGATAGAACAATGAAAATGGTACCACAGGGAAGTGTATAAATTTATCCTCATTTGAGACTAAAGATTATTACCTGTATTTTATTGTTCTTTTATTGCAAGGTACATTTGTCTTGGTCAGATCTATGTATCATACAGTTACATCTGATGGCTTGTGAAAGTGTCATTGCCTAACATTTCCAAGGAACAGTTGCATGATATTTTCTCCTATCAGAAGCCAAGATGACTCAAAACTGTGTAAACAATGCAGATAATTTCTGTTACATTTGTGGCATGGTTACATTTGCATCTCAAAAGCACAGTATGACAGTAGTGATTAAAAAGGTAAAAAAAATAGGGGATCAGGACAACAGTTGGGCCCCTCATTAATGTTGCGTTACATGTGCAAATTATCTGCGTCTTTGGCTAAACAAGAAGAAAAAGTCCATGCCTTTCACAGTCCCAGTGGTGTGGAGGGAACCACCAATTATAGTAGCAACTGCTATTTTGCATGGTTCCCCCAATTGCAAAAGGGATCTCAAGAAAGAAGTGGACCATGGAATATCCAAACATTCCATCTGCACTGCATCCTGTACCACACAGTGAGGACTTGTCAGTTCCAGATCCACCAGAATCCTATTCTCTAGACTCAAGATGATGATAAAGATGATGAGCGGGATGCAGCTGATCCAGGGCCGTTGATGTCAGCGGATCCAAACTTTAGCCCACTTTTGGCTCCTCCTGAACCACATCTAATTTCACAGAGTGAACTAGACGACTTGGTCAGGGATTTGAAATTGCCTAAGAGTAAGGCAGAGCTACCAGGCTCCAGATTACAACAGTGGAACCTCTTACAGAGTGATGTCAGGATCTCCATTTTCCGTGATTGCCAAAAGAATCTGGTTCAGTATTTCTTAGTGGAACGTGATTTGGTTTATGAGCCACAGTGATTGCCAGTATGCTTCCAGGTGTGATTCAAAGTGATGTTATTATTTTTTTTATCCACTCTTTAAAAAAAAAGTTTTTAAATATATTTGGTGATCTCCGGGCAGTGAACATCCCTAATACCTCTGTCTCCTATATTCCTAGAAAAGCCCTATATGACATATGACCAGATTATTTGAAAGACTGTCTATCTCCTATGGCCTTTGCCCAGCCAGGACACGTTAGCCAAGCTGCTATTCTCCAGGTTCCTTTCACTAAACAATATTATTTACCAAGACCCAGGAAGCATGCCTTCTCTGTTATGGTACCTTTCTTTGGGATGAGATCTCCTCTAAAATTCATGTAGCCCCCTCCCTATTGGTGTTCCATAAAACCTTGAAGAGAGGCAAGACCAAATAATATTCCATATGGTCATGCTTAGAAAAGAGTGAAACAATTGGAAACTCTGTATGGGATTCAGGACATAATTCAAAACACGGGCAGGAAGTGCAAAGAAAACATTTTGAACTCTTGTCAGTCCCAAGGGGAAATCTACAATGTTTCCATCTTCCTCAGCCATTATCCTAGAATAAAAGGTACAAGCTCACTTTTATCTCTGGAGAAAACATTTTCCCTTTTTGAAAAGGCCTAATGCAACTCTTTTCACTTGGCTAATGGCCACAAGTCTTCACAGGAAAATGTACCCCCTTTTAGACTACAGCCGCATTTTCCCCTTCCTTGTTTGATGTCCATAGGCTAGATATGTTTCAAAATGCTCAAGTGACTCAGTAAGTCAATTTCCAAAAACCTTAGAAAGCACAAGTTGATCTCAGGAACAACCCACGCAGGGGTTGAGAAAAATCAGATAGCAGATTTGAAAAATCCAATGAGATTTACAATTTGGGCTTGGATTGGAGAACCTATATTCCTTCAGTCACAAATCTCAACAAAGAGGTGGAAAACGTAGGTATGATTACTATATATCTGATCCTACATCTTCTTGATAGTATGATACATGCCCATCCTGATACCACTTGAGAGACCATCTTCCTCGGGTCTCACAAGGAAACTGCAGTACAAGACCTCAGGAACAAAGCCTTTGTGCCTAGTAGCTACCTCATAAAAGGTCAGGGCAGGCAGGCATGGTCAGCAGCAAGAGCAGAAGATGGCAAAAAAGTGAGCTAGGACAGCAGAGGCTGCAGAGTACAGGCGACCAAAAGGCCACAGATGGCGGGAAATAGGTGCGAGGGGAAGTTGAGGCACCAGTACAGTTGTTAAGTGCAGGTGGGCTGCCAAGTGCCAGAATTGCTATCATGTGACTACAACAGCTGTAACTTTGGGGATGGATCAACACTACCATAACTTCAAACATCGCTGAATTGTCGTAAGTCAAGGACTACTGGTAAATAAATTTCAGCTGAATTTTAAAAATGTTTCGTATAAACTAATATTATGTTGCCATGCAAAGTTGACTAGTGTTCACTCCTTAAACACAGAAATTACAGAGCATGTATGTCTGGGGGAAGGAATCTGTTTATGTAACCCTTACTGTCAGGATCTCCATCGTTGGCCTGGTGCCTTGCTGGCATCCTGCCATCAAAGGAGAAGGGAGAGGGGAGGCATTTGGGGGTAATCCACACCTGGGCATCTAATGGTGGGAAATGGGGAGAGGGAGCTGACATGTGAAGATCAGAGCTGTTTGTACCAGTTGCGCCGGGCAACTTCAAGGATACAGTAGGATAGTCTACTACATTACATATTTACATATATCTACAATAGGGGTTTAAACTAAAATTCAGCAGCAAACTCCACATATTTTTAAAAAAGCCATTTTGATGACAACCTACTTCTATTTTTTTTAAAAAAAATTCTACTGTGGTGCTCTAAGAGTAGCAAGGCAGTATTTTTGTAAGAAGGGACGTGGTGGCTCAGTGGGTTAGGATGCTGAGCTTGTCGATCAGAAGATTGGCAGTTTGGCGGGTCGAATCCCGAGTGCCGCGTAACAGAGTGAGCACCCGTTACTTGTCCCAGCTTCTGCCGACCTAGCAGTTTGAAAGCACGTAAAAAAGGCAAGTAGAAAAATAGGGACCACTACGGTGGGAAGGTAACAAAGTTCCGTGCGCCTTTGGCATCTAGTCATGCCAGCCACATGACCACGGAGATGTCCTTGGACAAACGCTGGCTCTTCGGCTTTGAAACGGAGATGAGCACCGGCCCCTAGAGTTGGAAACGACTAGCACGCATATGCGGGGGAACCTTTACCTTTTCTTATTTTTGTAAAAAGGAAGCTTATTTACAGGACATTAGAGAGTGCAGCATTTTGTCTATCTATGAAGATAAGGTTAACAATTCGCTTCTTGTGGAGAGGACTGCTTTAAACCATTTATTCAGACAGCAGAAAGGTATACTTGGATAAGAAAGCAGAACTTCACTATATCCATCCTTCTACTGAAATCCCAAGTCTCTCCCACAGAAGAGTCAGCCCCCTCCATTTATATCCCTTGTTCAGGAACTTAGTTGAGAGGAGATAGTGAGTTTGGAAATTCTTTGAATGACAGATTCAATTTATCTGCTCATCATGAAGCCACAAGAGCCTCTTGGTTGGCACTGGCTGTTCCAGACCCTGATTGCTAAGCCTAAGTAGAATTTTACTTCTACTTTTTGCCATTTACTTTTGATTCCTGTCAAAGAGCCATATCTTTGGCATCAATGGCTGGGCTGCACTGCAGTGTAAGAGATGAAAGGCAGCAAATCATTAAATAAGGGGAAGGAATGGAATCCCTCTCTTCCTAAAGCAATAGGAACATGGCCAGTCTGAGGGGACCACAATAAAGTACTCCCAAATAGTTTCTCTCCACTCATCTTTACATTATTATCATGTGAAAACCCAGCCATTGTGGTTTGTATAGCTTACTGAACCACTATGGCTTATTCTATAAATTACAGGAAAAACAAATCAGGTTTATCATATTATCATGACCTGAAACCCATGAGGCATAGCCACTGGCTTACCCCACACACAAACAAGATACTGTACATCCAACCAGTTCACTTGAGTCTTGTCCATGAACATACCAAAAGTGATGCAGGTTGGCAAGAAGGAGAGAGGGGCAAGGCACACTAACCCGTCTCTACTCACTCCTAAGACCTTTCCACAATTTGTTACAGTTAAAATCTGGAAAAATCCAAACGCACCAAATATTGGCTTGGCCAGCTGAGACCGATCGAGAACAGTACAGGGAAACTTCAAAGTGACAATTTGCTTGCTTCAGGTTTGAAACAAAACATGTTTTCCTTTCCATGCACAAGACTGTCTAGGCAACAGGAAAATAGTTCAAGAACTAGATTGTTTATTTTATCTACTATATTTATATCTGGCCTTTCATTCAGGACCGCAAGGTTCCAGGTGCAGTACTCTCTTGCTCTTTTTCCCCATAAGACAACAACTCTTTGGGCTGCCAGAGAGTGACTGGCTCAAAGTGACTCACTAAGTTTCCGTGGCTGAGCATGAACTAGATCCCAGGTTTCCCCACTAGTAGTCAATACTTTAACTACCATAGTACATAACAAATTTCTTGCAAGAAATATATCTTTTTATTTTCTTATTTAAGAGGTACTTCTTTAGAAAATTTGCAAACATACCTGGTGATGTCGAATGCTTTTTATGTTGCAAGAAAAATTTTGGTACAGATGAAATTTGTTGACATTTTTTTCACTGATGTTTTTAGAAGTCACTTTTGCTAGACATGACTGAATGCAAACGTATTTACTTTGACATCTATATTTTTAAAACAAACAAAATCCTTTAGTCAAGAGAATTTCTCTGTACATCTGAATAATAGCAACATTAATAAAAATACGTAATTTCATTATCATTCTAAATTTCATAGTATATTAGAACAAACGTATTTTACAAAATTAATCTGATATATTCAGTGCTTTTTTTTGTAAAAGAAAAAGGTGCCGGAACTCACACATGTCATACAACCCGCCTTGCCTACCATACAAGGTTCCATCCAAAAAATGGTGCCGGAACTCCGTTCTGAGCATTCTATGACAAAAAAAGCCCTGGATATATTTCATTCATAATGCCAAGTCAGAAACGCGTTAGGTGCTTTCCAAAAACCAATACCCCCCTCCACACACATACAAATTTAATGACCAGGTGACTGCTAAGGAATATAAATCTTTCCGATCCTCATCATTCAGCCAGAACTGAAGAAGTATTGGATGAGCAGCGAAACATTATCAAAGAAAAAAACAAGGAAGTCCAGCTGCCTTTTAAAAAGCACCTTTGGGACAACCATGACCTGGATGATTGAGAATCTCTATAGACATTTGATATGAAAATAGAAATTTTAATGTCATGATAGCATAAATTATAAATTATAGCATAAATTATTAAATGTACAGCTATATTTAATGGCTATCCCATTTAACTTTAATTAGATATAAATGAATGGAATTTATTTAATTTTTTTCATCCTGATCCTACCTATTACTTTAGAATAGACCCTTTTGATATGACCCTTATAATCAAAGACAAAATCCCCTGTACTAAGTGATCTTGTGGATTGTGCTTTTGTCTTAGCTTAAAACCTCTCCAAGAAAAAGAAATTACAAACCAAACAAAGTAGTTGTTAATCGCATAGTAAGCCAAAGTCAAACTATATATATCATGCCTTCCTGCAAAAGAATTTGGAGATCTCACCTGGCTTGGATCCTGTGAGGAGTATGAACTAATCCCTGGCCTTCAAGTCTCCTGATTTTGAGACAGCCACAATTTAATTGAAGGGCAAGCCTGCCTTATGTTTCTTTAAGTCAGCCACTTAAAGTTATCGAGGTCGATAAACAGTGCTCTAAATGTTGATCTTGAATTGAGCCTTGGTGGAGCAGTGGGCTAATGCCTCCTTAAGTAACACCAGCTGCCTGCAATTAGTGCAGGTTCGCATCCCACCAGGCTCAAGGTTGACTCAGCCTTCCATCCTTCCGAGGTAGGTAAAATGAGGACCCAGATTGTTGGGGGCAATTAAGCTGACTTTGTAATAATGCCGCTTGGGGTGTGTGTGAAAGCCCTAATAAGCAGGCATATACATAGAATGAAGGCTACTGCTAAGCTTGTAAGCCGCCCTGAGTCTTCGGAGAAGGGCGGGATATAAATGGAATTAAAAAAAAAAAACTGGGTGGTGGAGGAGGAAAGAATTCCACTCTCAGAAATTTGCCTACTTAAGTTTCAGAATTGGCATCAGAGGGATGAATAGCTAAATTGGCAATCAACAGCAATAGCACTTACACTTAGTATATATTGCTTCATAGTACTTTTACAGCCCTCTCTAAGCAGTTTACAGAGTCAGCATATTGCCCCCAATAATCTGTGTCCTTATTTTACCAACTTCAGAAGGATGGAAGTCAACCTTGAGCCAGCTGAACTCCTGGCTGAGGGCAGAATTAGCCTGCAATACTGCATTCTAACCACTGCATTACTACAGCTCTTCATATGCTTCTATGTTTCTATGCATCTCCATAGATGTGAGGCCTCATTTGTAAGGCTTTCCAATAAATCCTATGGGCTTTCAGAGGGCTCTTTGGGGAGTTTCTTGAGAATCTAGTGGGCAGTTTGACCAAAGGTCTGGTTGCCCAGTGGAATAAAGATCACTGGACTGGATTGCACCAAAGTGCCCAAAATGCAGAACCAATACAGCCTCTTAGTTT
The DNA here is from genome assembly GCF_964194415.1 of Vipera berus. Classification (NCBI taxonomy): domain Eukaryota; kingdom Metazoa; phylum Chordata; class Lepidosauria; order Squamata; family Viperidae; genus Vipera; species Vipera berus. The sequence goes on from NC_138202.1 coordinate 318,193,436, forward strand.
ATTGGGGAACTCGGGGAGATGAAATGATAGAGGAAATGCCCAAGAGGACTTCCTACTTTATCCTGACTGGACTTTGATACAAGTTCCCACTGAGGCTACGGTCTGATAAGGGAAGGGAAGGGGAGGGGAGGGGAGGGAAGGGGAAGGGAAGGGAAGGGAGGAGAGGATTTGCCACCCTGTCTGCATTGGCTAAATAGCTCCTTTTAAGGCAACTTGATCTCTTTTAGGGAAGAATCAGACAACTCGTGCTTCATTGGGACATCATTTCAGAGACATTTCCTTACTTAAATAGAGAAACAGAATGTCCACAGGCTGGCAAAAAAGCAGTGGGAGCAGGAGCATCTTCCGACTTCCTACCAGCTTCTCCATTGCATTTCCTTGTGGGAATCTGGCAGGCAGATTGGAAACTAACCTTCCTTCCTTCCTCCCTCCGTTCCATCCTTTCTTCCTTGCTCGTTCCTGTCCACTTCTTCTATCCCTTTCTTCTTCCTTCCTTCCTTCCATCCATCGAGACAACAGAATGACCACAGGGGTGCAAAAAATCAATGGGAGTGGGAACAACTTCTGACTTCTTGTCGGTTTCCCCACTGAATTTCCTTGTGGGAAACTGACAATAAATGTTAAGTCTTGCTTCCTTCCTCCCTCAAAATTTTTTGTCTGATCATATGGAAGAATATATTCAACCCAGGAACAAAGACTTTCATCAAATCTACAGGTCTGGCAAAATGCAATGTTACCAATCTCTAAGATAAGGATATGTCTCTGAAAAAATTACTTACAAATTTCTGATAAAATCCTTTGTTTCTTTATCTTTATAAATCATGTCGGCCAGGATATGCTGCACTCCCAATTTTACTTCCTCTTTGGTGGAAAGTCCTAAAGGAAAATATTTTGTTTTTAAATACCAAATAGAATGCCCTGCAAACATGGCAATACGAAGCTTTAAGGGGAGCTAACAAAATCCAAAAATCAACTGAAAATGAAAGGTCACCGCCCTGAGTCCTTTGGGAGAAGGGCGGTATATAAATAAAATTATTATTATTATTATTATTATTATTATTATTATTATTATTATTATTATTATTATTATTATTATTATTATTATTCAGTAAAGACTGAACCATGCAGCAAGAATTGTTCTGATGTCAAGCAAGAGAAGGTCACAGTTCTACTTACACCAGGCCTAACTGTTTCAGGGACTTCACATCCTTTTCCCAGTCACAGAAAAACAATGTTGCACATTTGTCATCTATGCTGCACCTGAACTGAAACATTTCACAGCTAACTCAACCATATAATTCACCTTTCACAGACAGCCTATGTGTAACAACAACTGATGGCTTCAAACCCACTTCCTGCCCAATAAAATACACTCAGAATAGACACCTCTTGTCTTTTTGATGAGTGCCAGACCTAGCCTGGTGACAAAACATCGAGAGAGTTATACAAAAAGTGTGAACCAATAATGTTCCTCTTGCTAAAATCAACAAGGAGGTCTTGTGGAAACTATCATAAAGTTCAGTTAACAGTACCTCCCAGCTACAGAATTTTATTTTAACAAAATGTTAGTAAAACATTTTTTTTCCAAAAAGAAAAACCCTGTTAAAAGATGAACTGGAAACACTGTTTAGGTCATTCTCTATAAGAAGCATATTTTTTAAAAAAAAATCAGTACATTTTGCTATCTAAGATTGCCCCCTACAGATTTATCTATAATTACACTATACTGTATACACATTATACTCTAACGTACGAAATAAAAAACATCACCTCTTTCAAAATTAATTTTCTTTTGTCTCAGAGGTCAGAAGCAGTGAATTGTAACACTTGCCCATCAGCTTTATTATCTTAGCATATTAACAAAAACCTTAATGGCAAATGATTAACAAGCTAACTGTTCTGTGGGGAAAGTAGTAAATAATATGATTATTTACAATCCATGACTCCTTCGAGTACCCAGGCCTGGACAATCTGGCTTAAGACAGAGCAGGTATAGAGATTATCTTGTCAATGATAACACTCTTTTTCTCACTTTACCTCAAAGCATTATTGTTTCCCTGATATAAATTAATGTTACCCAAGGTTATATATCTGTGCTCTATTAGACTCAGTCCCCCCCCCTCTTGAATGCCAAGAAAACCCTGGAACGTTGTTTTGGGAATGAATTACAGACCCACACACTTTCCTTAACTCCTTCCCAAACCATCCTATCCTACTATAGAAGAAAACAGAGATAAAGCAAAGATATCCAAGTACCATTAGCAAAGAGTAAGAGAGAGAGAGAGAGAGAGAGAGAGAGAGAGAGAGAGAGAGAGAGAGAGAGAGAGAGAGAGAGAGAGAGAGAGAGAGAAGAATAAACAATTGTGAAAATGAGATTTAAAAAACCACTTTGGTATAACACGTGACAGAGGGAAACTGCCAAGCTTTAAAGATTCTATTTTCAGACCTACAACTATAGGGTAGAGCTCCAACAATCTTTACATTGCCTATTGCCTAACTTGATCTTCCTCAAAGAGCTGACATCTATCTCTTTCAGTCATCCCCTTAATGATTAAGTGCAGATTTGCCTCTTCTTTATCCCTTTTAAGCAAGTTATTAATCTTTTAATATTTTATATTACAATGTGTTGAAACTGTATGTATGGCAGCATACTAAAACGTGGCTGCAAGCTTCAGTATCTTCTTAAGTATTTTCACTAATCAGGAGGAAGTTGATGTTGTTGAGGCTCATTTGGGATCAAAGATATTTATGTATTCTTGATTTACCTCAGCCTTTCCACCCTAGAGATCTCTAGGGATGGTAGAAAACAGCACCGGCCTGCCAGAAAACATGCATCTTTATTGGAACTAACTTCTTTGTCATAGTCAATCTCAGTCATTTTAATCAACAGTATTAAGCATATTTAAAAACTTTTGTATGCTTGAATAAACCTGAGGATTATTGGTGAGGAATGGAAATGTTATACATGAACAAATAGCTTTCCTACTGAAAAGCCAACAGTATACAGTATTTTAAAATAACAAAGGGAACTTCAGTGAATGGGGCTGGGGGAAAGAGTTCTCCAATCTACTTAGTTTCTACTCACATTCAGCAAGCATCTGAAGAAAAGGTACAATGAGAATATTATCTCAAGCCAAGTTAATTTACCCAGTACTGACTCTATTATCACCAGGCCTCCAGAATTTCTAACCAGGACAATAGATAATTCAGAAAAAGGCGGGAATCTGCTGCAAACAAAGCCGTTTGCTGTTCTCAAAGGGGCTACAAGTTTCCACCAAATTGCAGAACCATACTCAAAACATTTCTGTTTATATACTCTAATGCTTCTAAAAGATACACGCTTACCTTTGACATTGGACTTGACATAAAAGAATAAGTTGAGTTCCTTCGGATTCTCAAGGAGCAAGTTGGCTGCTTGTTCCAAGCCCAACTGTTTAGCTCTTTGTGCTTTAGTTCCTTTGCTTCCAGGTTTATATGGTGCATACTATAATAGATAATACTGTATGAGACTAAACATAAGGGCTACATAACATAAGGGCTACAATGTGTGTGTGTGTGTGTGTGTGTGTGTGTGTAAATTTTGCTTCTTTGTTAGCAAGCCAAAAAAATTACACAAATATGAGCTGCCACTGCTGTGGCTACTGCCTGTAGATGGCCTTGGGTTAGGCTAAAACAGGAAATAAGATTTGTCCCATGTTTGGGACCTAAGCAAGTGCATTCTAAATACTTAACAAACATTTAACATATATATACATATATACATATACATATACATATACATATACATACACACACACACACACACACACACACACACACATATATATATATATATATATATATATATATATATATATATATATATATATATATATATATATATATATATATATATATATATATATATATATATATATATATATATATATATATATATATATATATATATATATGTTAAATGCTTGTTAACTATTTAGATTACCTTGCTAGGCCCCAAACATGGGACAAAGGCCATCGACAGGCAGTAGTCACAACAGTGACAGCTCATATTTGTGTAAAAAAATTTTTTAGATTGCTAACAAAGAATTAAAGGGAGACTGATATGCATTTCAAACTTATTTGTTTTCATCAGTCAGCCATGCCCTTCTGAGATTCGAACCTGGGCTGATTGCACATTAGGCAGTTGTTTTTACCTCTAGGCCACAAGCTCTATCTCACTTTGTTAGCTGAGAAGCAAGGGAGATATGTGTTAAATGCTTGTTAACTATTTAGATTACCTTGCTAGGCCCCAAACATGGGACAAATCTTTATTTCCTGTTTCATATATATTATATATACATACACACACACACACACACACACACACACACACACACAGTGTTTGTGCACGCATGTACATGTATATAATTTTGTTGTCCCAAGCTTTCAAATTTTTCCGTCCTCAGGATGCAAACAAGGTGATGATATCTAGTATATAGAATAAGTTATCAGAGATCAATTAACTGATCCAATAGCCTCCTAGATAATTGATTACCTATACAGCATTTCAAGGTTTTTTTCTAACATTCAATTGTAACCTACCTTGTTTAACTTAAATCTATCATTACATTTTTGCTTCTTCATTGTTTTGGACATTCCAGCTAGAAAAGCCAAAGTCCTCCTAACCTACACAGTGAGCAAGCCTGCCATATACAGTATACATGTAACTTATCCTTTATCTGCTTTATTTAAAATATGAAAAATAGTAATAGTCATCTTTCTTCTTTTAAATCAAGTTAGTTCACACATGCTGAATTGTGACATAGCTGGTTTTGCTTAGCTTAGTGTGCTGTATGAAACCAGCCAACTCTAATATTTAACCCATGTTTTATATTTAGCATAAAGTGAGAATCTAACTGGGTGTCACTTATTCAATAAACATTGACTACTGTGTGTGTGAGAGAGACTCTAATGCTAGAGGCAAACCCTACTGAAATCGACTAAACATTATTTCTAATGTTGGGATTACCGGTATATAATAAGGTAGACCAAGAGTATATGCTGAAAATGAAACCCAGGCTTCCTGGAAATTTAGGAAGTCTTTATCAATGAAAAGATCAATAACTGCTAACAATCTTTCCTGGGTAGGAATACATTCATAATCCTTAATCTTCTCCTACGCTTCATAACTCCAAGTCTAATTTTTAGAACACATGTTTATAGCATAATTCTATATACTTATAAAAATATGCCAGAGGGGAAGAGGATAGCAGTTCACAGGGAGTAAAAATGTGGGTCTCAAATCTAATAATTTATAAAAGCCAGCTTCAAACTGTTGACTAAAAGCAACTATGAAATGAGAATGTTTTGAGCAAATGCTTTCTTCAAAGGCAAAGAATGTTCATGTTTCTGTACATACTATACTGATTGAAAGGAGAGGCATACTGTATTTTAGCTAAGGCTGAAGCAGTCTTAACTCAATTTGCACTATGTGAAATAGCAAAGAAATGGAACACTTTTAATTGCCTTACTTCCTTTCCATTTCAGATCTATTGTAGTTCCAATCGGTATAATAGATTTTGGATCCAAAAAACAAAATGCCTGGGTGAAATTCAAAGAAATTCAAATTCAAAGAAAATAATAATAACTACAGTGAAACCAAAGCTTAATGAGGCAGACTTTGCATGCAACAGATCAAACTTTGACTGTGCTTTTCATCACTTGTATAATGCTGTAATGATGCAAATAATGTAAAAACAATGTACTTGGCATTAATATCAAAACCCCTATTGGACATTGCTGAATAATAGATTCTTCCATTTCACAAAATGTCCATTAAAAGGAGACTTTACTGCACTACCAGTAACCACCGGGAGTCTGCCTCTTCCTTCCTTTTTCTGCTTTTGGTAAGCTGCCTTTATAATTCTCTTTTGCCTGAGAAAATAGCTTGTATCATATATGAACCAGGATCGAGCCATATTTCAATGGCTCAGGACATGTCCTGCGTTAAGAGGTCTCAGTTGTTTGCACTTCCAAATAAGACTGGGAAAATTAAAATCTTAAAGGGTGTAGAACTGTTATTAGATAATATAGTAATGATCTAATCCAGTATAAAATGGCTTCTAAGTGGTTATGGCCACAATTTCCATAAAATGATTTCCCAATGTTTGGGAAAAAAAATCGAACACAATTAAGGTATATGAAAATTTACATTAAAATATTATACTAACCACATGATCCAGCTCCTCCAAAGTTTTGCAGTTTAATAATGTAGTTAAAAGACTTCCTGTCAGTTTTCTTTCTTTTTCAAGTTTTTGTATTGAGACATGAACCTTTTTTGCTAAAGTCCTAAAAGCAAGCATAGGTAGCAGAATTAAAAATTTGCATTTAATAGCATATTTATATAAATGCTATTCCTAACTTTGCTGCATCCCTGAGCCAGTATCACCTCACTGTGAAACCTTCCATATATATTGTTCATAGGGACTCTCAGACTGAACTGTTCCACTGGCTCAATAGAAAAGGCACTTTCTTATGTGAAAATCATAATCAATGGATGAGTAGCTTCTTCTTTTAGAAACACAATTAAGGTAGTTTTCACTGAGAAAGAATTTTCAAGAGTTTCCCTGGCTTCTGTCATACTGGGGGGGGGGGGGGGGAATTGATGGCGGGTTTATTACCTTAGCAAGGGGAGAGGAAGAAAGGAATGTAACCTCCAGATGATCTATGGGGTGGGGTTTCTTGGGGATACTTAGTTTAACCTTTTGATCTTCTCCTAATAAATGTTCCTTTTGGAAGAGCCTGCTTCCATGAGTTCTGCTTTCTTGGGATGAGGTTTTGCGGTGGGCCCTGACAATCAGTTGGTGGGCCCTGACAATCAGTCATGGGGCAGAAACCTTTTCAACTTTTTTTTTCTATTGGCTTCCCTGATAAAGTTTGTAGCTGGCTGCTTATATCATAATCTCTTATATCAATCCAGGAATCAACTTTTTAAAAAGAATCCTCTCCATTATTGGAATTCAGACAAGTTGTGAGATCTGTAAACATTCCCCCATGAACTCCTCTGTTAACACTTGCAAGACTGCAGTAATTGCTTAAGGAAAAAGTAATAACAAAGTTAAAAACAATATTGATTTGAACCTATTTCAGTAAAAAGTAAAACAGGGCATACCAATACCACTTCAATGTGATATGACTCTTCTGATATAACTAGACTAATCTACATTCCAGCATTCTATTATTAAGGTGGTGATGTATTAGGGTGGGAAGTAGAAAATGTTTATGGAATAGAGTAAGAATATAGTTAAGTAACTAATATGTGTATTTTAGACATAATTTTTATGAAGTGAGATGAAGGAAATTTGGGTTATCTGAAAGTTGAATACTATGGATATTAAAGATCAAACTGGAAATAAGTAACTAAAAATTAAAATTAGGTAAAATTTAATAACAGGACATTGTTTATCCAGATTTATTCAGATATGTATAAGCAAAAATGTATTTATAAATGTGATAATGAAGTTTATACTGAATTTTGATACAATTAGAAATTTATTAGCTTAAATATGAAATAGTAAATGTTAAGGGAAACAGAGAAGAAATTTTTGATGATGTAACCTGAGATACCTACTAAAGACTGTATTACTGAATTATTGTTTAACCCAATTACCACATTGCCTTCTAAATACTTATATGTAAAACTGGAAAATCTTTTTTAAAAATGATAATATCCTTCAATAATGTCTCTGGGTTAAGAAAATAATTTAAAAATTCTGCCTATCACTGCTAATCATGCTAAAGCTTTTCCTTATTCTTTCTCCTCCCCTCAAAAATATGAATATTTTTCCTTTTCCTTTCTTTTCAATTCTCCAAAATCCTGAACAGAGGACTTCATTTCATTTTCTTTTATTCATTAAACACTGCAGGGAAAGGATAAAAATGATTATCGCCCATCAAGTCAGTTGGAAATGACTTGATGGGTAGGAACTGTAACTTTTTTGGTTTTTTTGCACTTGAGGAAATTTAAAGGTAAATAAGGTGCTACAGTTCTCAGGCTCTCAGTTGTTCACTGCTGAGAAGTCTTTCTCCCACTGAAACAAGCTCCCAGTACTGAAATGGGATCTCAAGTTAATAACAGCACCTTCCTTTTAGACATCATAAATGTGGCTGCTCTAAACAATTTAGATCTACTCAGAGTTCTAATAATAATAATAATAATAATAATAATAATAATAATAATAATAATAATAATAATAATAATAATAATAATAATAATAAAAAGACCTTGGAGGTCATTTAGTCCAACCCCCTGCTCAGGCAGGAAACCCTAAACTAGACATACCCAATTCCAGCAACCCTTCCTTATATGTTTTAGATGTTATATTATTTTATTGTATTATTTTATATGTTATATTATTTTCCATTGTAACTCTCCTTTTATATCCCCCCATCCCAATGCTTTAATACATACTGTAGTTCTTGCATTGTTTGTTGCACCTTACGCAGCACATCAGCTTCCATATTATTGATAAGTTCCTTCCGATACCGAACAATAAAAGGGATCGTATTATCATCATTGAAAAGCTTGACTATATTGGCGCACATCCATTCTTCAATATCAGTCCTTTGTGACAAAACCTGCAAGCCACAGTAAAAAGTCCCAAGTATGAATTTCTCACAAGATTCTGAAAATGTTAAGCTTGGAGAAGAAATGGTTATGGCTATCATCTTACAGCAATCTGCTTAATAAGGCAAACATCTGATAATAATTATGTTTATTTATAAAATACTCATTTTTCATTCTTAAAACCATATCCCCAAAATGATTCACATGAAAACTAGGCCTGAATGATTCAGCCCAGCTTTTTTCCAGAATTCCTGAAAATTTGAAGAGTGGAAAGGGAGCAAAACTAATAAATATTTTTGGGAGGATCTTCACCATTATAAAAATGTACTTTCCCAGGTGATAGTTACTTTATAAAAAGAGAATGGGGAAAAAAACCTTGTGGTTGCTACTCATCCGAGAGGTGAACCTTTTAGCATAGTATCTTAATTGTATTTCCTGGGTTCTAATAGAAAAAACATGTTTACAGGTATTGTCAGCCAAGTTTCAAAAGTAAGACTTTTGAACTGAGGGCCACAATCCAACTGTTGAAATAATCCTAACATGCCCACAAAATTTTTGTTATAGCTGAGGTGGTCAGGAACAAGCATCCATCCATTTATTGGAGGAGCAGTTTCTACATTTCAGCTTCCACTTACTTTTCTCTTTCCCCAGCACTTTGGGCTACTGTAACTAATCAATGTTGGGAGGGAGGGAAGGGGATTAGACGCTTTGTAAAAAATAAATAAAATCATTGAAGCAAATGTTTGCTAGAATGGAAAAAAGGGGGAGAGGAATTTAAGCTTCATCGAAATAAATAAAATCATTGATGAAGATGTTTATTAGAATGGCAGCTACCTTTAAAAATTACATTAAAAAATAAAGTTAAACAGTTTTAGCAACTGAGAAAAATGTTTAAATAATAATAATAATGATGATGATGATGATGATGATGAAGTTGGAAGGGACCTTGGAGGTCAACCCCCTGCTCAGGCAGAAAACCCTATACCATTTCAGACAAATGGCTGGCCAGTCTCTTCTTAAAAACTTCCAGTGTTTGAGCATTCACCACTTCTGGAGGCAGGTTGTTCCACTGGTTAATTGTTCTAACAGTCAGGAAGTTTCTCCTTAGTTCTAGGTTGCTTCTCTCCTTGACTAGTTTCCATCCGTTGCTTCTTGTTCTGCTTTCAGGTGCTTTGGAGAATAGCTTGACTCCCTCCTCTTTGTGGCAGCCCCTGAGATACTGGAACACTGCTATCATGTCACCCCTCGTCCTTCGCTTCATTAAACTAGACATACCCAATTAGAGCAGCCGTTCCTTATATGTTTTAGCCTCCAGTCCCCTAATCATCTTTGTTGCTCTTCTCTGTACTCTTTCCAGAGTCTCAACATCTTTTTTACATCGTGGTGACCAAAACTGGATGCAGCATTCCAAGTGTGGCCTTACCAAGGCATTGTAATGTGGTACTAACACTTCACGTGATCTCAACTGTATCCCTCTGTTAATGCAGCTTAACATTGTGTTGGCTTTTTTGGCAGCTGCAGCACACTGCTGGCTCATATCTAAGTGATTGTCCATTAGGACTCCAAGATCCCTCTCACAGTTACTACTATTGAGCAAGGTACCACCTACACTATACCTGTACATTTGGCTTTTCTTGCCTAAATGTAGAACTTTACTTTTTTCACCAATTTCATTTTGTTATATATATATATATATATAATGGGTACCTATAGCATCAAGTTACCTACCATGCTTAGAAATGTGAATGTGAACAAAGAGCTTCACCACCCACTAAAAACAGCAACAATTAGTATTTTTTCTTATAAATTACAAGACAAAAAAGAAATAGAAGGAACCCTCTTTCATCTCATAAAATGATAAACCCTTTCTTTCCCAATTTTAAAAAACACTGTATATGTTCCGCAAAGCACTCAGAAAACTGAAACATGCCTCTCATTTAGTATGATAAAAATATTTCCTTGGGGCTGGAATATATTTTTAGCACAGCATATACCAAATTACCACTTTTTAAATCCTGGAGTATTTTCTAATCTTTGACAAGCAAACGTTAAGAGTCAGAATTAAAAAAAAGTCTTTCATAATTTTTCTTTTACTTACAAATAACAAAATAACTTTTTTGATATTTTTGTGAAATGTAATACTAAATGTAACCTTCCTTACCATAGCTAATGCTCAGGATAAATTCTCATTAAAAAGAGGGAAGACAATGTGCTGCTTTTTATAAAAATAAAGGCCGACCCAAACATTTTTGGGGGGGAATACCTCCAAATATTACATACATCAGAAATAAAATGAATGTACAACTTCACTCGAGTTTCCTCCAGAATTATAAACAAACATTACATACCTGTACAATGTCCCAGTTCATTTTATGGTGCCCATTCAGTTTGCCACCTGCGGCATATTTTACACATTCCTCCTGAGGACATCCTGTTTTAAATTTTTTTAAGGGAGGTTCTTCAAATGTAAAATCTTCTTCAGACTCTTCCATCTTATATTTTTTTTTAGATACTGTAGAACTTGTGGATGGTTTATCTGCATTTACCGAGCCAAGTTCACTTTTAATGCTGCCAACCTTCTTCACTGGGAGCTTTTTGGTTGAACAGCTCACATTGACATCTTCCTCTGTCATTTTTTCTGTTCCTCCAGGTATGGCAATAGGCAAAGGTGAGCCCTACTCAAACCATCAAAATACATTAAGAGATATTAGTACTGACCACAACTAGTCTGAACATAAACCGCACCAATGACTTACTACATATCATTATAGCCTTTAGGATGATGGAGGAATGGAACAAGCGTCATCGAGTGGGGGAAAAGCTACTGTATATATCAGCATCCTGCTTAGTAAAATGTAAGTGCAGAAAACATGAGTGCCTCAGGAAAGACCATTGTTACTGTCACTGATTACAGATAAACCATCAGAAGCACCCAAACATAACTGCTCTTAAAGCCAACCTATTTTCTCCTTTAGTCCAAGATTCAAGATCAGTTTTCAGTCACAAAGTTAGAACAAAAAATGATCAGCCCTAATAAAATTTGCTTTCTCTGGTAACAGATTGCAATTAAGTGTGTTATGCACCACATGTGAAGCTTCCAGCAGCATTATTTGAGACTGCCTTTTCTCAACAGTTGCTGCCTATCCAATAAGACCTGAAAGGGAAGGCTCCTTTTGGGTCTTTACTCAGAGAGAATGGAAGACAACGGTGTTCCATGTTTCTTCTGTTGCTGCCCTTTGAGGTTGTCCTCGACTTATGACCAGTTGTTCAGCCACAGTGCAGTTACGATGGCGCTGAACAATGGGGACTTATGAGTCCTGAAGTTCTGACCATCACAGTACACACACAAACACACCACCCAGTCATGTTATTGTGACTTCTGAGATTCCCTACTGATTTCCCACAAGTCAACAGGGAAGCCTATAGAAAGCTGGTCCTTGCTCAACCACGGCAAACAGAACTGCTGTAATAGTCATTGATAAGCAGAGTGGTCACGCTTTACCACCACTTAGTTTAGTAATAAAAGGGACGTGGTGGCTCAGTGGGTTAGGACGCTGAGCTTGCTGATCAGAAGGTCGGCAGTTTGGCGGGTCTAATTCCAAGTGCCGCGTAACAGAGTGAGCGCCTGTTACTCGTCCCAGCTTCTGCCAACCTAGCAGTTCGAAAGCACGTAAAAATGCAAGTAGAAAAATAGGGACCACTACGGTGGGAAGGTAACAGCGTTCCGTGAGCCTTTGGCATCTAGTCATGCCGGCCACATGACCACGGAGATGTCCTCGGACAAGAGCTGGCTCTTCGGCTTTGAAACAGAAATGAGCACCAGCCCCTAGAGTTGGAAATGACTAGCACGCATGTGCGGGGGAACCTTTACCTTTACCTAGTTTAGTAATGGCAATACAACAGCTGCTGTTGTAAGGACTACTTGGATCCCTTCCAGCAGGACTTGAGTTTTGGTTGTTCCTTGAGACAGTATGATAGTACAATGTGAGAAAATTATTATTTCTTCTTGATTTATGATAAGAAGCTCCAATATACATCCAGAAGGTTCAAATAAAAATATAAATGCATGTTTCAAGGAACATACTTCACATCAAGTATGCTGGATAAATTACAGAGGTTAATGTGACTCGTGAAAAAAACATAGGGGCAGATCTTTCTTGCATGTAGCACAGTGTACATGCACCTGGAATTCCCATTTTTCCATTCCAATAAACCAGATAATTAAGAAGGTTCTAGGTAAGTCAGGTTGTTGGATCTATACAAAAGAACTGAACCAAATTAGAGGAAATTGGAATAGTGATGAATACAGATAAATCTCACAAAATAATCTATGCCCTCTCTTACTCTCTCTCAAATGTTTTGAAAACTAAATGGCTTCCTACTTCAATTACTTACCGGCTCCTCTTTTAACACTAGCTTCTTAGAACCTTTCTTAGCTACAGTGGATTTCTTCTTGGGCAATGATTTTTTTTCAACTCTTGGCACTTTTGGTTTTGGCACTTTGGCCTTACGTGAGGCTTCCTTTTTGGGGTTCCATTCCTCTTCATATTGTTCATCTTCTGATTCTGAAGATCTGCACAAGATATGGGAAAGTTTGTAATAAATGGAATTATACAGAGCGCTGTCCTTAAGATATGCAGGCCTCAACATTTAAAACAAAAGGGTTGCATGCATTTAGACACCAAAATGTATATGCTATCCTTGACAAAAGACTTGCATAGCTCACAGTTACATAGCCCAAATCCACAATCAGTAAATGAATTTATGACACAAAAATATCAAAATTCATGGTGAAACCAAACACGCCTTTTATTTATAACAAGTGACAGAATGCCAATTACACGTAATTTGTGGACATTATTGCCTATCTTTAGAACAGTCTTTCCCAACACCTGAAACAACTGTTTTTTCAAAGTTCCCATAATGCTCTAGATCAGACATGTCAAACTCGCAACATCACATGATGTCGCACAACATATCGGGACTGTTTTGCCATTGCCGGCAATGGGGTGGGCGCAGCTTCCGCGTGACACGTCCGGCCTGTGGGCCGGCAGTTTGACACCCCTGCTCTACCCAGCCACTCTAGATAGGCACCCCTGCTCTAGATCAGGGGTGTCAAACTGCTGGCCCGCAGGCCAGAGCGTCACAGAGAAACCGCACCCATCCCATTGCCAGCAATGGGAAAAAGTTCCAATACGTCGTGCGACATCACGTGACGTCGCGAGTTTGACATGTCTGCTCTAGATAGAAGGAAATTGCACCAATGTATTGTGGATACAATATTGCCACTAGCAATCTTGCTGGAAAAGCACTCCAGTGTTATACAACGTTACACAATTTTAAGCAGTTACTCATAGCCTGGTTTTGTATTTGGAGCTGCCAATCAGTCCATTGTTTCAAGCATTTTTCCAATCCACCCATAGCAAACTTTCTCTGCATAGATTTCACAAAACTAAACGAATAAAAAACGTAACAAACCAGCAACAACATTTCATATGGCTGGACAAATATAAAGTGCACAAAAGCAACAATTCTTGCAATTCCATTCCTAAATTCCATATCTACGATATAGCAGACATTTCAATTTGCATGGATAAATTGAATATTTATGTTCATCCATTTTTCTCCTTTCTTCTTTTCAAATTGTGAGTTCATAGGAAAGGAAAAGCCAAAATCAGGAACAGTGAACATAGTGAATCAACATACACACGATTCTGTTGATTCATCTGACATTATCACTCTTCTTTCAAACATTTTAATATTGTTAGGCTTTATACACAAGTCAAACATCAATGTATGTACACACTTATGCTTGTAAACTCCAATCCCAATATGCTAGAAATATCACTAGATTTTGTCCTAATACCATCTCCAGGTACAAAAACTGAACAGAAATTAGAACACAATTTTAACTCACGATGTAAGGAAGGAAGATAATTCATCTTTTGAAATGCCTGGTTTTGTTGCAGTTCTTGTCCGTTTAGAGAATGCTGACATCTGAGAAAAGAAAAAAAACTTACCTGTGAGTTTTTCCCCATTCCTGAGAGACTGCAAAAATACAGTTAGACATTGCACTTGCAAATCTGACATTTTTGAACAGACATCCTTGAACATCTATATCAACAACAGATTCTACACATGGAATTGAAAACTCTGCTGATTTTGTATACATCTGAAAGCAATTTCATAGGAACAATGTCCCCTTATCTTTCATTACATTTTATGTTATCTGTGTATGGATCTATAAGTAATCACTAGTACCATCAATGTACAAGAAAGAAGTAGATATAAGCAAGGAAAAATCACTCTGGAGTCTTAGATGGAGAATGTGAGAATTTTAGATCTCCATTCATCAAGTCAGCCTAACAGATTTCACTGGATTTTGGGGAAGATAACATGAAATACCTTATTTCTTAAATGAAATAAGAAATAAATTAAGAAATTGCAATGTTTGTAGGATGTGTGTGTGTATATATATATATGTGTGTGTGTGTGTGTGTGTGTGTGTGTGTGTGTGTCTAAAGGTCAGATAACAAAACAACCTAATAAAGTTGAGAAATGACTAGTGATCATAAAATGCAGATCATGAAAGAAAAGAGCCAGAAGAGAGGAGAATGAAGATACATTTTGCGTTTTAATTTTTTGTTGCTGATCACACATAGACTACTATATAGTTATATTTATGCATGCACTGTCAAATTCAGATTATTTTGGAGGAAGCAGTTTCCAGCCCCTGAAAACTTAAAGACACCAAGAGGATTCCCATTATTTCATTTTAGGAAAGTATTTAATGAATAAGGTATGAGAAAACAAAGTTGGAGCAACAATGATTTTGGATTACTACAAAGTAATTCTCAAACTTTTTGGTCTCAGGACTCTTACATTCTTAAAGTGATTGAGGACCCCCCCCCAAAAGCTTTGGTTTATGGGACTTTAAATACCAATATCTACTCTATTACAACAAAATGTAAGAATATTTGATTTCACAGATCTCCTGAAAGAGTCTTGGGAATCTCCAAACTACACAGAGTACTATTACTCTAACGTCTAACCTAAGCTGTCCACTGCTCCCACACATTTGGCAACAACACAATCGAAGGTGGATATTTTTTACTTAAATCTAAATAGAAGAATTCACTTAGCCCTAAGAAAAGGCCAGATAACAAAAGATACAAGTACCCTTACCTTACAGAATAGAGAGAGTGCAAAGGAAGACAAAGAACTGTAGTCCTTTCAGAAAAGCTTGTAAGCATGGAAAGAAGGGGTGTGTGTGTGTGTGTGTAAATAAGTATAATAAATTATTTGGGCTTTGTACGGATATATTGCAACTGGTCCTTGGACAACATAAAACACTAACCAGGAGGGCCTTTGTCATGATATAGACTGGCACTTCACATGTTTATCATATTTAAGGAAAAAGAGCCTTTGTAGCCTATGGAATACATGTTGTATTAATATGCATGTTGTGTTAATATGTGTGCCTTATCACTATGCATTTCTTATTGATATGCCTGTCTTGTTAGTATGCATGGTCCAGAATATTTGAAAACCAATTCTAAAGAAACAGAACCGTGAACTAGTTGTATATGGTTACTCTGAGAGACCAACTCTTTCTCAAAGTCGATATTTCATAAATCGGCAAAAATCCTGCAACACCGAACGGCAAGGATAACGAAAATAAACATTTAAAAAAAATCAAAACAGATGGATAGCAACTCTTATGAACCTAGCAGCCTACAGCTTTCCACGTTCGGCAGGTCCCTGAACGCCGGAAACCGCCCCCCCTCCCCATCACCTTTTTCGAGCTTTGGCTACGAGAGGATACGAAATTTCGCTGCTCGTTTCGCCTTCCCTTTTATAAGCCTGCGTCCATATTTAAAACCGGCGCCAACATCGACTGCAGCAAAGTCCAGGCTTTCAAAGCTGAGGAAGCAGCAAAATGACCGAGGGGAGGAGCAGGAAGTACGCATCGAAGAAGCTCCGGCTACAATGAAGTCCCGGCGAGTTGGTTCCTCTTCGGATTAGCCCAGTGTTTTCCAAACTTGGCAACTTTAAAATGTATGGACTTCAGCTCTCAGAATTCCCGACATGAAGGCGTGTGACATAAAGGCGGCGGGAGCGGCACGCCCTGAGTTTCCGCAGACGCTCCAGCGAAGCGGAATCTAATGCGATGCTTGGTGGAAAGTATCTTCCTCTGCTGCGCTCATTGGGTCTAGTTCAGGGGTAGGCAACCTCGGCTCTTTTATGACTCATGGACTTCAACTCCCAGAATTCCTGAGTCAGCTATGCTTTTGGAATAGTATAGCTGACTCAGGAATTCTGGGAGTTGAAGTCCATGAGTCATAAAAGAGCCGAGGTTGCCTACCCTAGGTCTAGTTTAATTAGATAATAAGCGTGTCTTGAAAGACTCGCGAGAAAGCTGGCTTCCAGCAGAAAAAAATATTTCTGCTGTTTTCCCGTTTGGCCACTGGGTGCTACTGTTTACTCGGGATTCCAGTCTGGAACATCAGTTCGTTGGTTATTTAACAGGTGTACATCTCTCCTGTTCTCTAAAGAGTTCAACACCTGTGTCTGTTATTCCTAGGCAATAGGAGGTTCAACACGGTTGAAACAACAGTTGGCTAATTCAGTCTCCTGCTTTCTAGCCTGGCGCCTTAACTACTAAACCAGACTGGCCCTCAGGAACTAGCTATTCCAAAAGCTTTATCTACTGATGTCATACACATCGTTACTACTCCAAAATATCTTTAGCCTTTTCTCAGTACAACACTGAGTGCCATGTGGTTTTCTTGGTAGTTTACCATTATTTGCTTCACAGCATAAACCGATGCCTTTGCCATGGTTACAAAAGTAATCATTTACTGCTGGTATCTTCTTATATCATTGCTATCCAAAGTAGATGCCTCCTGCCTTTGCTGGGGAGCTAGAATGACCTTCATAATTTGGGTGAACCTTTTAGGAATAAATACATATTCTTGTTCTACATTCCCAGCATTCTTTGTTCATTCCTCCCATGAACATCCCCCCCCCCGCCCACTGCCAACACAATGAAACAGTACAACAAGGGGAAGGTAGTGAAAAAGAAAAACTTTTTTTTCACCAGTTCAACTTTGAATAACGTGGCTGTCTCATTCAAGGGTTTTACATAAGATGAAGCCCTAGAAGGCCATGGAAGAAGGCCATGGACTTCATGTTGTGAAGTCAAGTTTGCATAATGCTATTGGAACTGGAGAAAGGTCCTAAGACATAAGTGTCAGTTGTGTTGGAGTGTTCAAGAAGCCATTGATAAATACCAACCATGGCCTATTCATTAAACAATGACATAGTGATACACTATAATACACTCAGCAATTTATCATATGTAGACCACTGACAGGATTGCCAAGGTTTTTTTTAATTGGATTATGTACTTGGGTTCCTAATAAGTAATCTAAAAATATTTTCCTATTGTCAACAATTATCTGTGCATAACTACGGATTTATGTCTGCTGTAAAATTTTAGAATTAGACAAATCTAAAGTTTTAGGAACAACTGTAAATTATCCCAATATAATCTTTGTATTGAACAAAAATATATTCATGATCTTTCTGTAAGTATGCAAATACAGTGTGTGAATATAAATAGCCTAAGTTGTAAATGTAAATAGTGTAGCTATTTTTATATTTTGTTAAAATGTATTATGGAAGGCTTGTGTACACCTCCAAAATAGCTGTGTGTATCATCAACTTCCGGCAGTACTTTGCAGTTGAAATCTGTTTTAATATTATACAAAACTAGTTTAATTCCTTGTTGGAATTGAGATTGAGCCAGCACATCTGTGTAAGTTATTAAATGTAGAATATAGTAGTGTTATGTGTATAAGAGGGTCCAATCAATAAACACTTGTATTGAAATTAATGTAGTGCACTCAGAATGGCAACAGAGGCATTATTTAACAAGAGTGAATGCAATTCTGGCTAAAGTGATATGTGTTAATTATATCATCTTGATTTTTGGAGTTCATTCTGCATGCAACTGATTTTGAGATATCCAGAATACAACTACCTGCTCTGTTGTTCTGCCTTTCAGTTGTTCCAAGCAGCAATTCAAAGCTGTTGATGATTTTCAAGGCTGTGAATGGTTTACGATGAGGATAAATGAACGATAACTTTCTTCTCTAGAAAACTGTTTTAAAATACTTGTTTTTAAAGCCAGGTTTTCCAGGCTGGTGTACTCTACTTGTTGTTTCCTTTAGAGAGCCTCTATCATTTTCCAACAATCCCAAAGCAATATTTAGTTGCAACCTAGGAAAATTCTTTTCTGGTGAGTGCACTTTGTAATGGCTGTTCAACTCAACTATCAATAAATTTCCAGATGCTTCTAAACCTGCATAAAACATTGTTAAAGACTAAAGCTGCCCAGTCACCTTGTAGGGGAGATGGGTGGCATAGAAATGAGAGAGAGAGAGAGAGAGAATTAAATAAGTAAGTAAATAAATAAATATGTTTGAGTGGCAGTCTATGCACATTTGGGTAACTAGCACAATTTTTCAAATCATCTATAGAGGTTACAGCTGGTGGCAGTGGCGTAGCGTGGGGGGTGCAGGGGGGGCCGGCCGCACCGGGCGCAACATCTGGGGGGGGCGCGCTCGACGGTGCCGGGATCCGGCAGGGCGGAGGCACCGGAGCCCCAGCCGGGAAGGGCCTGACGCCCCACGGCGCGCCCCCCCCACACACACACACACAAACACACAACCACACAGCGTGACTCCTCCTTCGGGCCGCTCCGCCTTCGCTCCGGTGCTGGACGGAAGCCTTCTCTCCCTCCTCCCCCCCGCAAAGGAGAAGGCGGCTCCTGAGCGTGTACAGAGCGCAGCCCTCCTGCAAGCCCGGGGCTCTGCTGCGGAGGCTCTCCCAAGGCGCTCCCGGGGTTGCCAAAGGCGGGGGGGGCGCGGCGGGGCTTGAAAGAGGGTGGATTTCCCGCGGGGGGAGGATCGCTGCAGCGTCTCTCCGGGGGTCCCTGCTCTGGAACGAAAGCTGCGTCGGCAGGTTGCCGATCCAACCGTGCATCGGCGATCGGGACCACCCCCCCGACACACGTCGCCAGCAGCGAGAGTTTCCAGCCAGGCCGGCGAATCTTTGGGGTGAGGTGCCAAAGAGAAGGAGGCGGCTTGGCTTGGATAAGCAGCGTCTGGGCAGAAAATAGGTCGGGCGCCGCAGCAAGTATGAATTCCTGGGGTTCAGCCTAAGCAGGCAAAGCTGCAGGGTGGGTTGGTTGGCTTTTCCGGCTTTGGAATAACCTTGGGAAGCTGAGGCATTGTAAGTTGGAAGTCATTGTTTGTCGCCTAACATGTTGGGTCAACCCCACGCCACATGCTAAGCCATAAACCGTGGTTGGTATCCAGGGTTTAGGACAAGATGGAGAAAACTAGCCAATTGTGGGATCATAAATCTTGATGAAGCCCATCATCGCTCCATGTGATGTATGCACTCAATCTACAAACGTAGTCCAAGCCTATTCACATCTGTTGTAAGGTCATTCTCTCGTGGGGTTTATCCTGACGTCCACTAAGAGTGGAACAAACATGCCCCATTAACCATTTTCAACGCCATGTCCTCTCTTTGTCTCATCCTAAATCACAGCTGAGGCACCTTAAAGTTGCCTTGTTTCAGTTTTAAACTAGCATTTTCCCTCTTCTCCAGAGACCCTTTTTTGCCTTGAACCTAACTCAGGGGTAGGCAACCTTGGCTCTTTTATGACTCATGGACTTCAACTCCCAGAATTCCTGAGCTAGTGGAAGAGACTCGAGTGCTAAAATCCACAGGTTAGGGGGCGCAAATTACTTGCCTTGCCCCGGGTGCTGACAACCCACGCTACGCCACTGGCTGGTGGGGTATGGAATAAAGATTATTTTGTAAGTATGGACCAATTAAAAGGACCTGGCCAGTGTGAGAAATGAAGTTCAAGCAATCTGTTACACAAGTACTAGAGAAAAAAGGTCAGGATTTAAATGTTGTGGCATACATATAGTATATAAGAGCATCAGATTCTTATCATAGAAGTTGCTTTTCATTCTATCATTGCTTCTATGAGCAATGAAATTCTGTATCTGCTCATGCCTAATTCCTATCTTTCCTCTTTATGAAATCAGTTAAGCCAGCATTGATCAATAATTGGAAGTGGCCGAGAGTGCAGTGGAGGAGAATAGCCAAAGGATTGAGTGCTGTGAAAGCATCTGCAAATAATCATTTTTACACCTTTTGTCCACGCAAAGGATGTGCTCCATAGCAAAGGTCAAACTTCTAAATATTGTACAATGTCTGCAGGGAATAAATATTGAGCAGAGCCTATTTCAGTAAAGATAGATCACATTAAGATAAGTAAGGCTTACTTCAAAGCATATATTAATTAATATTTGGTTAGGAATAGCTATGGAGCCGAAACCCAGGGTTGTATATCCTTTCCCAATGGCTGCCAACCTTAAGCAGATAATGGAAGACTTAATATCTAGGCTGATTTAGGAATGTGATAATCACTAGCACTAATCTTAAAAATTATTCAATAGTTAAATTGTGTGTGAGCACAAAGTAGGAAACAAAATGCCTAAAATGTGCAGACGCCAGTTACAGTGTCAACGCTGCTAACATCGGATGTTCTTGCTTTGACAACAGGTGGAAATGCAGCCATTTTTCTCTATTGCTTTTAGAGTTAGTTGATGCTGGGAGGGGGAATGTGGATGAGAGTCCAGCTAGTCATAACAATAATAACTCAGCCATGGGAACTCAAGGTCATTGGGCCCAGAGTTGATAGAGTTTTGGCAGGCTGGAGAGCTGGGGAGAAAACCCGAGCTTCAAGCTAATTGGGGAATGTGATTTATGACTGTTTATTGGGGAAGAGAATTGTGCTTTGTTACTTTGTATCCAGGGGAGGGGAATTTAGTTTTTGGTTTTGACTAAGTAGTGCTGATACTTTGTTTCTCAAATAAAAGATTCTTTCAGGTAAACAGTGCCTCAAAGTTCTTTTGAAGAGTTTCATCTGTCGGAACCATGACATACAGCTACAAACATCAGGTTAAGTAAAGAAATAAATATTTCAGGGCCCAGTTCAAAATGCTGGTAGTATTTTTTTTTAAGATTGGGAATAATGACCTTACAGTTTGCCTACAAATTAAAATCTACATGTGGCTGCATTGTCATGTCACCTCTTTATCAGTGGTAAAACTGATTATAAGAGCAAAAAGGCAAGACAAGGCAAGGCAAGGCAAGGCAAGGCAAGGCAAGGCAAGGCAAGGCAAGGCAAGGCAAGGCAAGGCAAGGAAAGGAAAGGAAAGGAAAGGAAAGGAAAGGAAAGGAAAGGAAAAAGAAAAGATACTCAGAAGTATCTTTATACTATGGACCTGCTTTTTGTCTACTATTCCTTTAGCTCCTTTTATCTAAAAAAAATTCAGTCTCTGGGGATAGGCAAAACTGCAAAGATGGATAGCCTGACTATCACTGAATGATTCCTACAACCCACTAAAGAAAGGACTCTAAAGAAGGCTAACATTCCAAAGATGGGGCTTCTGTTGTGACAAAAAGGACTACGAACCAGTTAAATGTCAACCTGTTTCAGGTGAAAGATACCTCACTGTATTATGAAGGAAACTGTGGAATTTTAAGTAGAAAATGATGATACGGTGCAATTGGAAATCTGTAAGTAAGGGTTTAGCAAATTAAACCTAATTATTATAATTATGTAATATTTAGCATCACCTATATCTGATTTGTTTTGAGCTGATTGTCAGCATTTTCTGGATGAGCTTTTCATGTGAGTCATGAGATGGTTCATGCACATTCTGTGTCTTTTCTGCAAAGGAGAGGGTCAGTACATAGGGAGTCTGAATGAGTGAATGAATGAACTTTTATTGTCAAATTACAACCATGTATATGTCGAGATTGGCTGAGCCTCCCTTTTTCGTGCCCCCCACCACCACACTCACAGTGACAACAAGAGTCTGTCTCTTATTTAGGAACTGAATCTTATTTGCAGTGATATTTCCTATGAAAACAATGTATTAATCACATTGTCAAGGACACTGGAGACATCAGAAAAGACTTGCAAAAAGCTCAATTGTCAGTTTGTTTTCCCACGAAAACTGCAATATTTACTCTACTTATAATTTTGACTTCTCTGTATTTTCTAATCTTTTAGGGGGGAAAACTATTGTGACACATTTTTTTTTAAACTTTGCCTTTGAAATTGCTTTTATTTGTTTGGTTTTTAATACTTCAGATTATACTGGTGTCTTGAAAAATATTTTAGGGAGGGATTTAGAAAGATGATTTAAAAATATAAATGAAAGAGTGTTGTGGGTGTATCTGAAGAATCACTTGCAATCAGAAATCGGGAGGCACTAAATATGTGATCAAATTGCAGGCCATGAATAAGGAAAATTGGAGTGAGGTTGGATGTTTGCATACTCCCTCCACTAGGGGATGATGTTCCTCCACACACAACTGGCTTGGATTTAAAGACCATGCAAAGGTCAGGGGCTGGCACAAGGTAGCTCTGCCTCTGCTGTAACACTCTATTTTGGCTTTACAGAAGATGTAGAAAATTGCAAGCCAAGCATTAAATGTGAAAAGAGAAAACAGTAAAAGCCAATCGTTCTAAATTACAGTTTAAATACAGTTGCCTGTTTCTACTTGAAATCTTGTAAACCTGTTGTGATTTAACTGAGTTTGCAGATTTCTGTATTAAAGGTAAGAAGAAATAGCCTAATTTTCCCAAGAAATAAAATTGGCAGGTTTCATTTTCTTGTGTCTATGGTAAATGGATATGTGAAGTCACCTTTCCTAAATTCAACTGTTTATTCATTTGCTTAACTCAGTAATTTCTAACAAAAGTTTTAGGCACTGAAGTTGAAGCATATCTAGACAAGGCACCATCAAAATATAGCCCTTGGACTATTTTTTATGGTCTTGTTGATTACACAGAAATTAGTAAAGCTTTTGTCACCTCTGCTCATCTGGCTGTTGATTACTGGTTGACGAGGAACAGTCCCAGGGGAAAAAACAGGAGTCATCTAAAACATTATGATTATTTATTAAATTTGTTTGCCACCCATCTCACCACGAACATACAGTGTAAGGGCTGCAAGAGCCACTGTGTAGGACAAACAGGGAGAACTCCAGCAGAGCACATGCATGAACACCAACTAACAGAAAGCATGATGAAAATTCCTTAATTTCACAATATATAGACAGAATTAACTATGGTTTCACCCGGGAAAATCTGAGCACCCTAGATTAACATTAGAGCAACAATCATGAAGTAAACAATACCCAATCAAGGAACTAGCAACTCGGACAAACAAATTAAAAATAAGTAACACCTTAATCAAGAAAACACAAAGTCCACTCCCACCAATGCCAATAGTATATAAAATGAAAGTAAACTCCACTCCCTACTAGCACTGAGGATGTTACCTAGTTCAGTAATGAAATGTCTGCAAGAAAACCACAAAGCCTAGAAAGCTCTAAGGACCCCACAATTCAATGCTGAGCTACAAATATTCTCTTCCATCAGTAGCATATTTAAGAGATTATCAGTGTGGATTGATTGGTATCTAAAGCACTGGTTGACATGTTTCAATAATATGACTTGCAGCAGAGAACATTATGCCATTAGAAATATAAAACTGTCCCTAGAGAGGAAAATCTTAAACTGTGACTCACATGCATTTACCAAATGTGCATGTCATGTTCCTACTTGAAATCTTGTAAACCTATAATTACGAACAAGGCATATTTTCTTTGTTTAGCTCAGTGAGACCTGCAACAAAATCTTATAGTTTGGGTGCTTTCATTTAATGTTCAAGCCAACCATGCCTATTATTCCTTTACATTATTTTTTTCCTTCTCCTGCTGTGCCCCACCCCCAAAGGAAATACATTGTAGTAGATACCACTCCCACTTAGCCAAAAGATTTTGTTTCAATTTTGTTGAGTATTCCAGAGCATGATAATATGCTATTTTTCTCAGCAGCCACATTTTAGTTACATAGTAATTGTCATAAATTGGCACAAAAATCCACTAATAATGGATCAACTTGAGTTGGTCTTCAGTTCTCATAAATAGGAATATCAGAGGCTGAGATATTTGGAAATGACAGAACTTTATGCCATCCTGTCTAAAACAGGCAAGTACCAGGTTGGGGAAGGTTAGTAAATATAATAATACACCTATCACACAGTAAGTACTAACCCACATTGTAAAACAACATGAAGATATGGGACTTCTAAGATGCTTTTTTTACTGTTCAGTGTGTCTTTAATACACAATGTGTCTGTGTATTAAAAAAAATTTAAATTACATCATTACATTTTTAAAAATAATTCATTTAATCGAAGGTTCTCATGGGTTGTTCATAGAAACAATGCTGGGAATATTGGAAATGTTAGATTTGGTCTTGTTTTATTTTTCTGATACTGAGTGAGGCTGGATAATCAAGAGGAGAGGCCAGGTTTTCATGTGATGCTGGAATATCAAAAGGACTAACAAAACCACTGACTAAAAGCTTGGTTTTCATAATAGGATGCTAGTTCAGTGGACCATTTTTCCCCATCTTTAATCTCTCTCTCTCTCCCCCCCCCCCAATCTGGAATCAATTTTCTATATCTGCTCATAATGTGGGTTCTCTATTCATCAGGAGTTTGACAGAAAATGTCTCGGTTAAAGGCACTCTTCTTAGTGGCCTTGCCTGGAATTAGTCATTTCCACACAAAATGCTGGTTTTAACAATTACTTTGGCACCGAGGGAGTAAATGCTACTGAGATAAAAAGCTTTTATTTTGGTTTTTTTAAATTTTTTTATGTGAACTGCTGTGTTGCCTAACAGTTTTCCAGCATCCACAGGAAAGGAAGAGAAAGAAGTTAAAAATCTCTGAACTTATCTGATCCATCAATTAAAAATAATTTGACATGAAAGTAATATTTTATTACAATGCCTAAGTGTCTTCTGACTGGAACAATGCTTCTTCACCAGTGTCACAGCTGAACACAGGGGAAAAAAAACTAATGGAAACTCCAGGTCATCCTGTTGAATTGTTTTGTGGGCTAGCATTTCTCCTCCTGCCTTCAACATCTCTCCCAGGAGAGAGTGGTTCAAACTCCTTGCCTTAGATCCAGATGAGGAACTAAGTCTTCCTTTGGTTTCCTCTCTACTTCCCAGGCACTGAGGGGGAGAGAGCTGAGGAAATTCTTTCAGTGACAACCAAGCCAAAGCTCTGCCCCTTCTAATAATCAAGTAGCTGGGAGTCACGTCTGGAGCATCGAAATCCCAACATATTATCTTATGATCCTTAGTTGGAGACACTTACAGGGGAGGATGGGCTTATTATTGTTATTGTTGTTTTTGTTTGCACAGCCACCCAGATGTTTAAATTGGATTTGGCATTTTTATGCACCTGCTTCAGTGACTCCATCCAGCTACCTCATTCTCTGTTGTCCCATTCTTCTATTGCCCTCAACCTTTCCCAGCATTAGGCTCTTCTCCAGTGAGTCCTTCCTTCTCATTAGGTGACCAAAGTATTTGAGTTTCAACTTCAGGATCTGGCCTTCTAAAGAGCTGTCAGGGTTGATCTCCTCTAGGACTGACCCATTTGATCGCCTTGCAGTCCAAGGGACTCGCAGGAGTCTTCTCCAGCACCATAGTTCAAAGGCCTCAATTCTTTGGCGCTCAGCCTTTCTTATGGTCCAACTTTCACAGCCATACATTACAACTGGGAAGACCATAGCCTTGACTATACGCACTTTTGTTGACAGGGTGATGTCTCTGCTGTCTAGATTTGCCATGGCTTTCCTCCCCAGGAGCAAGCATCTTTTAATTTCTGGGCTACAGTCCCCATCTGGACTGATCTTGGAGCCCAGGAAAATAAAATCTGTCACTACCTCCATTTCTTCCCCATCTATTTGCCAGGAATTGAGAGGGCCAGATGCCATGATCTTGGTTTTCTTAATGTTAAGTTTCAAGCCAACTTTTGCACTCTCCTTCTTCACCCGCAACAAGAAGCTCTTTAGTTCTTCTTCACTTTCTGCCATTAGAGTGGTATCAACTGCATTTCTTAGGTTGTTGATATTTCTCCCAGCAATCTTAATTCCAACTTTTGATTCATCTAGCCCTGCCTTTCTCATGATGTGCTCTGCATATAAGTTAAATAGGCAGGGCGACAGTATACAGCCTTGCCGGACTCCTTTCCCAATTTTGAACCAATCAGTGATTCCATGTCCAGTTCTCACTGTTGCTTATTGACCCGCATATAGGTTTCTCAAGAGACAAATAAGATGGTCTGGTACTCCCATCTCTTTAAGGACTTGCCACAGTTTGTTGTGATCCACACAATCAAAGGCTTTAGTATAGTCAATGAAGCAGAAGTAGATGTTTTTCTGGAACTCCCTAGCTTTCTCCATGATCCAGTGTATGTTGGCAATTTGATCTCTAGTTCCTCTGCCTCTTCGAAATCCTGCCTGTACTTCTGGTAGTTCTCGATCAACATACTGCTGGAGTCTAGCTTGTAGGATTTTAAGCATAACTTTACTAGCATGTGATATGAGTGCAATGGTGCGATAGTTTGAACATTCTTTGGCATTGCCTTTCTTTGGAATTGGAATGTAAACTGGTCTTTTCCAATCCTGTGGCCACTGTTGAGTTTTCCAAATTTGCTGGCAAATTGAGTGTAGCACTTTTACTGCATCGTCTTTTAAGATTTTGAATAGCTCAGATGGAATACTGTCACCTCCACTAGCTTTGTTGCTGCTCAGCTTTTCTAAGGCCCACTTCACTTCACATTCTAGGATGTCTGGCTCAAGGTAAGTGACACCTCATCGTGGTTATCAGGGATGTTAAGCCCGTTCTTGTATAGTTCTTCTGTGTAATTTTGCCACCTCTTCTTAATCTCTTCTGCTTCTGTTAGGTCCCTTCCATTTTGGTCCTTTATCATGCCCATTTTTACATGAAACGTTCCCTTCATCTTTCCAATTTTCTTGAAGAGATCTCTGGTCCTCCCTATTCTATTGTTTTCTTCTATTTCTTTGCACTGTTCATTTAAGAAGGCATTCTTATCTCTTCTACCTATTCCCTGGAATTCTGCATTCAATTGGGTGTATCTTTCTTTTTCTCCCTTGCCTTTCACTTCCCTCGTTTCCTCAGCTATTTGCAAAGCTTCCTCAGACAGCCATTTTGCTTTCTTGCATTTCTTTTTCTTTGGGATGGTTTTAGTTGCTATCTCTTGTACAATGTTGTGAACCTCTGTCCATAGTTCTTCAGGCACTCTGTCTATCAGATCTAATTCCTTACATCTATTTGTCACCTCTACTGTATATTCAACAGGGATATGATTTAATTCATACCTGGGTGGCCTAGTGCTTTTCCCTACTTTCTTCAGTTTTAGCCTAAACTTTGCAACAAGAAGCTCCTGGTCTGAGCCACAGTCAGCTCCTGGTCTTGTTTTTACTGACTGTTTAGAGCTTCTCCATCTTTGGCTGCAGAGCACATAGTCAATCTGATTTCTGTGTTGACCGTCTGGTGATGTCCATGTGTAGAGCCGTCTCTTGGGTTGTTGGAAAAGAGTGTTTGCTATCACCATCGTATTCTCTTGACAAAATTCTATCAGTCTGTGCCCTGCTTCATTTTGTACTCCAAGGCCAAACTTGCCTGTTATTCTGGTTAATTTTTTGGCTTCCTACTTTAGCATTCCAATCCCCCATGATGATACAGACATCATTTTTTGCTGTTAGTTCTATAAGGTGCTGTAGGGCTTCATAGAACTGGTCAATTTCATCTTCTTCAGCACCAGTAGTTGGGGCATAGACTTGGACTACTGTGATATTGAATGGTTTGCCTTGGATTCGAACTGAGATCATTCTGTCATTTTGGGGATTGTATCCCAGTATTGCTTTTCCTACTCTTTTATTGACTATGAAAGCTACTCCATTTCTTCTGAGGGATTCTTGCCCGCAGTAGTATACCTGATGGTCTTCTGAATTAAATTCACCCATTCCTGTCCATTTTAGTTCGCTGATTCCTAAGATGTCGATGTTCAGTCTTGTCATCTCTTGTTTGACCACGTCTAGCTTGCCTTGATTCATGGATCTTACATTCCAGGTTCTTATGGAGAAAAAGTCTTTACAGAAGCAGACTTTCCTTTCACCACCAGATACATCCACAGCTGAGCGTCCTTTCGGCTTTGGCCCAGTCGCTTCATTCTTTCTGGCGCTACTAGTACTAGCCCTCTGCTCTTCCCAGTAGCATATTGGACGCCTTCCGACCTGAGGGGCTCATCTTCCAGCGTCATATCGTTTTGCCTTTTGGTACTGTCCATAGGGTTTTCATGGCAAAGATACTGAAGTGGGTTGCCATTTCCTTCACCAGTGGATCACATTTTGTCAGAACTCTCTGCTATGACCTGTCCGTCTTGGGTGGCCCTGCACGGCATAGCTCATAGCTTCATTGAGTTACGCAAGCCCCTTCGCCACGACAAGGCAGTAATCCATGAAGTGGGTAGACTATATTAGTATTTCTTAATCTCAGCAAGTTTAAGATTCTGGCTAAAAAATTCTGAGAGTTGACATCCACCCATGTCAACCTCTCTTGGTGACTCCATGGAAATCTTCATATAATTTTCTTGGCAACAGTAGGGAAGTTATTTTCTTCTTGGATGTTTCTGATTTCTCAATTTACAGTTCAGCCATTCTCTAGAGCAGTGTTGTTGTTTTTAGAGCTGTTCTCTAGAGCTGGTTGGGGAATTATGGGAGCTGAAATCCACAGGAGTTGAAGTCCACACATTTTACAGTTGCCAGGGTTGAGAAACACTCCCGTCCAAATACTACTAGTCTTAGTTTTCCAAGCTAGGAACTCTAAAGATGAGCAGCAAAACTGGTTTAGTTCATATACTGTAGTGATAGGGATCCATTTCATCTGAGCTTCTTGTGGAAACAGCTGAACGGGAATACAATTATTGTTTTGCATTGTACTATTTGTGCATTCTGCAGCCCAGTTTTTAACAACATATATGTATGTTTACATTGTCATTTTTATGTGCATTGTTTTATTTGGACTATGAAAACTGCCCTGTGTCATGAGAAATGAGGAGATGTGGATACACATATGGGGAAAATTGATACAATAAGCACTTGTGAAGAAAAATGCAGGCATAAAGAACTTACCTTTTTTCCAAGGTATTTTTATATACTGCATCAGGAATAATTATATACAAGGCCAGAAATCTTACCAGGGCTCCCAATGTGGCTTGAGCCATATAACACAGGTAAAGCCAGCCACTGAGGTCAGACCCAGGACCCACAGTACAGGATCCATTATCCTTACTTACTATAAATATATATTGTACATACACAGTCAAGCAAAGAATGCTTAATATTTTAAAATTATTTTTAATAGTTTTACATTTTTTTACATTTAAAAACATTTCATTCTCATGTAGTATCCCCAAGAGAAACTGTGCCGTTGGAAAGACTGCTGATATCATTTAGATCAGGGGTGTCAAACTGAATTTCATTGAGGGCCGCATCACGATTGCGGTTGCCCTCAGGGGGGCGGGTGGGTATGACCTGGGTGGGTGTGGCCTACTGGGTAGGCGTGGCTAGAGTGTGTATGGCCTACTGGGTGGGCATGGCCAGCTCTACATCGTTCGCATCAAGGCTGCCTATGGGGGCCTGGGCAGGAGTGGGACAGATCTGAGGGTCTCTGGCAGAAGGAGGGTCTCTGGGCCAAGGCCAAGGCAGTGGGGGCCGTTCCCTCACTGTTTCCAGGATGGCTTCGCGGGCCGCATGAAACCACTTTGCGGGCCGGATCTGCCCCCCAGGCCTTGTGTTTGACATGTCTGATTTAGATATTTAGTTCGGTTTTAAGACTATTAGAATACTGTCAGTCTTGCCCCTACCCAGGAATACACAGGCTCATTTGGTGAATCTCCCAGCAAGAAAGTGACTTTCCTTTTCCTCCAGGGAACCATTAAGTGCACCGTCTAAAATAACCATATACAGGTAGTCCTTGACTTATGACCACAACTGAGCCCAAAATTTATGTTGTTAAGTGAGACATTTGTTAAGTGACTTTTGGCCTATTTTACAACCTTTCTTGCCACAGGACATGGCAACTGTCATAAATATGAACCAGTTGTCAAGCTTCCGAATTTTGATCACATGACCATGGGGATGCTGCACGTAACCATGGGGTCTTGTCACTTTTTCCAGCGCCGTTGTACCTTTGAACGGTCACTTAAACGAACTGTTGTAAGTCGAGGACTACCTGTAGCCCACTGTTTGGAACAGTGCAAATGGACCCAGCCCTTGACAGTGGAAAGGTATCCCGGGACACCACATCGAGCATTTGCTGTCCGCCTTGGCAACCTTTTCCCCTCCGCGGCTCCGATCCACTGAAGGAATTGACCTCGAGGCTTCAGCGCATCTGTTCCCCCCACCTGGTGGTCTCCAGATGTGCCGGCGCAGAGTCTCCAGGAGTTGAAGCCCGACTCATCCGGAGGGCGCCAGCTTGAAGGCGGCTCCGTTGGCGCCGGGGAAGGAGACGTTGGATGTCCCGAGTTGTGTCTCGGTCGTACCTGCAGTGTCACGGAGGCGGCCTTAAGCCTGAAGCCCTCGCCAGCCACCGCTCCGACCCGGGGCGGAAAGACGAGGCGCAAAACGAAGCAAAATAAAGCAGCGCGGCTTTTAAAATTGCCTCCCCGCGCGGGACTTGGGGGCGGGGTAGGGGGGAGAGGCGGCAATGGAGGAGGCGGAAGAGGGACAGCAGTGTCATGAACTGGCCAGCCCCTCCTCCCCACAGACGCCCGAAGAGCTTCGGGCGCGCTGGATGGAGGCGGAGGAAGAAGCGCCCCAGCCCGAGTCCGTATGTGTGTGGGGTGTGTGTGTGTGTGTGTGTGTGTGTGTGTGTGTCTGTCTCTGTCCAAAGCAGGGGTCTTCCAACTTGGCCCTTTTATGACTTGTGGACTTCAACTCCCAGAATTCCTCAGCCAGCAAAGCTGGCTGAGGAATTCTGGGAGTTGAAGTCCACAAGTCATAAAAGGGCCAAGTTGGAAGACCCCTGGTCCAAAGCCACGATCCGGAGGAGCGGCGGCGGCAGGGAAGGCGCCTTCCCTAAGTCGCCGGTGGTTGTTCTCGCCGGGGATCCCTTACAGCGTACTGCTCCCCCAACAGGCAAAACTTTCGATTCACACACAGATCCACACACTGACGTCTTTTGCGCATTTCCTGCATTGGCGAGATAGACACACCGAGCGAGCGAGCGAGCGAGCGGGCCAGCTGGGGGAGCCTTCCTCGCCCAGCAGCAGGCAAGCGTAGCCTGTGGCACACAAGCCAGACCAGCGGCCTTGGGGGAGAGGGGAGGGGGAGGGAAGGAAGGGCGGGAACCTCGTTTGACGGCGTGAGATTTTTATTTTATTTTAAATCGATCCTCTGAAAACAACAGAAAAGAAACCGCCCTCCTTTCCCGAACAGGTCGATCGGGAGCAGTTTCTCCTCATGCATTGGGTTCGATCCCCTGGATCCTTGGCCTTGGAAGAGGAGGAGGAGGAGGAGGAGGCGGAGAAGGCGAGGAAGCTCCCGCGACAGCCGAGGCGGATGTAAGGTTCCTCGGACTGTGTGATTTCCCCCCCCCTCCCCTCCAGTCGGAAGGCTGCGAAGTGGGCAGGGCTGCGCTTTAGGTTCGCTGTTCCTGGGTGTTTGGTTTTCTTTCCGACCCCCTTCCCCCTCCTCTCCTCTCCTCTCCCCTCCCTCCCCTCCCCTGTTGTTCCTGCCGCCGCCGCCGCCGCCGCCGCCGCACAGGCAAGTCCAGCAGCAGAGCGTGAGCGCCGGATTGCTTTCAGCGGAGGACTGACTGCTCAAGGATTACGCTCTAAAGAGAGAAAGACGACCGTGGTGGTGGTGGTAGTGGTGGTGCGGGGAAGTCTTTCTTTAAGAAAAATAATATATATGCATATACAGATCGATATAGATACACCCCTGTATCCCCCGCTCAGAGGATCTTTTGAATGTGCTGCGATTGCATCTCGGATTTCTGCAAGCAGGAACGCGATCCCTCTCCCCTTGCCTTCGCCCCCCCCGTTTGTTTTTCCGTTAACACACACACACACACACCACACACACACACACAGAGGCCAATCTCTCTTAAATATATGCGTGTGTGTTTGTATGC
Organism: Vipera berus; assembly: GCF_964194415.1. Lineage (NCBI taxonomy): Eukaryota > Metazoa > Chordata > Lepidosauria > Squamata > Viperidae > Vipera > Vipera berus. The sequence continues at coordinate 318,226,228 of NC_138202.1, forward strand.
ATGTGTGTATATACACATGTGTGTATATATGTATGTACGCCTGTATGCATTCACTGGGTGTCGCAAGAGGAAAAACTAGCCAAAGCCACCGCAAGGAGCCCCCTACACCCACCCACCCCCCACTTCACTTAAACCTGCCTTCTTATTTATTGAGACATCTCCTAGAAACCTGCCTGGCTCCGGAGCGTGCTTAATCCCAAGGAAAAGTAAAGCCATCTAACCATGGTGGTTTTTAATGGCATGCTGAAAATTAAAATCTGCGAAGCGGTGAATCTCAAACCCACCCCTTGGTCGCTAAGGCATGCGGTGGGTCCAAGGCCACAGACCTTTTTACTGGACCCGTACATTGCCCTCAATGTGGACGATTTCAGGATCGGGCAGACCTCCACCAAGCAGAAAACCAACAGCCCTGCCTGGAACGATGAATTTGTTACCGATGTTAGCAATGGCAGGAAGATTGAAATGGCCGTTTTCCACGATGCCCCCATCGGGTACGACGATTTTGTGGCTAACTGTACTATCCAGTTTGAGGACTTGCTGCAGAACGGGAGCCGGCACTTCGAGGACTGGGTGAGTGCTCCAGAGTGTGTGCATACCAGGGTCAGGTTGTTTTTGTGGCTTTGAGCTAGATGAAGGTTACCCCCTTTGTTTGACAGATGTATCTCAGCCACACACTTGTCTGGGATGGAGGGCTCAAGCAGGTGGCTGAAACATGCTTGGAAGTACGTGAGGTGTGGTGTCTCAAATCTGCCTTGTGAAAATGAAGATGCGCCTATTTTTTTAAGGGAAAAAAAAACCACAATGTAGCTGAATCTTGATAGTCCCTCCCCCTAAACCAAACCTAACATCTTCTGATGATCAAGATGTCACATTTGCTCTTTTTGCTTCCCAAAGCTAAGATTTTTTTTTTTGCCATTGCAGCCCAGCTTTTTAAAGCACTGTTGTAAAATCAAGGTTCTGGAGGTTCTCTCTCTGTTTTGTGCCCTTCGTGCATAGTGTGTATTCCTAATCAGGAGAGAAAAACAGGAACTCCAGAATTCTTAGATTCTGAGATATCCTTCATCTGCTTTGTTTTTAGCCATTAGGATGGACAGGCTGACTGTGTGAAAGTACTGTAACTTATACTCGGGCAACACGTTTATTTAGCTATTCAGGAAGTCATGATGCAACAGGATTGGGTTGACAAACTTTATCGAACACCACATAGCAAGGTGGGACTGACTGATAGAACATGAGCACTGGTTATAGATATGAATCTAGAAAGTAAATTAATTATGATCTTGTTTCAGGCTAAGCAAGAGCTTGGACAGAGCTTCTTTCAGATCCATTTGCCCCAGAGATTCTACGTAGGGTAACCTTATTAAAAAAAAAATACTAGAGCTTAAATGTCCATTTGTTTATTAACCTCGCTTTGGGTAGAGAGAGTAACAAATGAACTGGGAGATTAGCATAGATCTTCACATCCCTCAGTTGTTTCTATCCATATAGTATGTGGGATAGAGAAAGCACTAGAATCTCATAGAGAAGAAGTAACATTTTAAACAGCCAAGCATAACGTGTTCTAGGTGATTTTGACAAGGATTACACAGCATAACTATGGACAGTTCCACAGTGCCGCTTTGCATCATCTTGGGATCACTTTCAAATCTGACCGTCTCACAATATTTCTTTGTCCATTTTTGTATAATTGTTTCCAATTTGCTAGAAATACCAATCTTATGGGAAATTTTACACTTAGAGGTCTAGTGTCCAGTTCCCAGAGCTTCTCTTCCTGTACAAAATGTTTAAAACTTATCTCCTCTACCAAGATGCAACTGCGGTCAAGGCTAACGGGGAAAATGACTGGTTGCATTTTACTTTCACAATTCACAGGGATGCTGAGCATAATAGCAGATTGCTGACAAAGTAATTGGGAAGACTTTGGAATATTTCAATGCTTCTGTTCACATTTATTTACAATTGATCTTCCCTCATGCCATCCAAATAGTCGGTTAGATTTTTTGCAGACAACTGGAAAGATACTTACCAGTAAATGCGCTGAAAAAATATAAATAAGAGGAGGGGGTGTTAACAGTTATTTTATTCCATTTTTCTGAGAGTAGGGATGAAATGGCTTTTGTCCACCACAACTGCTAATACAGAGTGAGAGACAGATTGGAGGAGGGCGTTTGCACTTTATTGATCAGAAAAGGAAAGAGGCTGGATACAGATTAGATCATGGTGTGGTTTTTTTTTTGCATTTGGCACAAATGAAGATAGTTTTGGGTCAAATTCAATATACAATGTTAAGGATAGGGAAGGACAAACTGGTAGCATGGATGTACAGAAGAACACAAAATTGGGTGTAAGAAAATATAATATTTGATGTAAACCAGTTAACAGTGGCTGTATGCTGTAAAAAAAATAAAGTTCTTGAAGACAGCTGTAAGAATGCATTGGGAAGTAGATGAAGCCTCTGATGTAATTCCTGTTTGTTTTTTAAAGTAGTTCTTTGTATTATATAAAATGTGTCTATCTGTTCAAAAGGTTTTAAAGCTCAGAGATAATTTCAGTGGTAGAAGAATTGAGTAAGTTCAATTTTGGACCCAGTTTTTGAGAACTATTTTTCTTGGACTATTTCCACACTTGAATATTGAACTCTTAATTGAAGAGTATATTTTGGGTTCAGGTTAAAGTCAGCAAAAATTCAAACTGGTATAAGTGCGCAAATTCTGATTTCTTGAAGTTGAAGAATGTTAGCAGAATAAACCTCATTCTTCAGATCTGTGACATTTATTTATTTAATTTAATTGTGCAGACTTCTGAACTAAAATAACTAAAATTTGTTAGAATCTTCTAGAAGTCATTATTGATGTCATTAAGTGTATGACACATCTGATGCACAGACATTTTGTAATCTTTAATCACCTAAGAATCCTTTGCTAGGTCATCACCATTCCTATTTTATAAATGGGGGAACTGAAGCCAAGACTAATAAAGTATGATGCTTTTTGTCACGCATTGCCTATTTTTTTTGGGTGGGTGCTCCAGACAGCAATATCTTCCATCTAGAACCTCCTATGATATTTTTACTGCTTCTTCCATCTTTTGTTCCCATCACCAAAAAAAAATCACTAAAGGGAAAATACAAACAGGCAGGATAACATCTTTTGATGGGTAGCATTAGTAATATTTTGTTTGAAACCATCCCAAGTGTGACTTTATAACATTGTAATATTACACAGCATATTATTTATTATGGTTCCCCACACAGTCAGCCAGGTGTTTAGACTCGATTTGGCATTTTTATCCATCTTGCTTCCCAAGGACCTGGGAAGATGATGATGGTGATGATGATGGTGATGATGATGATGATGATGATGATATGAGCAGAGAGAGACTGAATTTGGCTGCTCAACATTAGTCTACCCCTCTTCCTGCACCACAGTAGCTTTCCAAGCCCAGTTGCAAAGAAGTACATTTTTACAATAGCATAAAGTTCCAATGAGAAGGTTATTACCAAGCACTGATTTATAGCTTCAAATGTAGTGTTTCAGGAACATTTACAAGAAAACAGATGATGCTGGCTGAGGTCATACATGGGTTCTGGGTCAGGGATCATTAATATAGATTCACAGGAAGCTGCAACTAAAAATTGAGCCTTGTGAAAGATATTTGGGTTATTTTGTTCTCTCAGCAGACTGAGAATGCCTTTGATGAAGTCTGAAGCAAAGGCTTTCCCCAATCACATAACTAGGTAACTATTGTTTTTAAATGGATTGATTATGAAGCCTATGCTCTCTGTTCCTTGGGACCAAAATTTCCTTTTGGGTATAAAAAAAATATCAAAGATTCAAAGGAAAAAAACACCGTCTTAAATGAGCCATGCAGTAATACTTCAAAGAGTTCAAGTGGACTTTAGATGGCAAGGAATCACTGTTTTGGGGAGGTGATAGTCCACAAACTTAAAGAAATGCTTTCAGTTTGCTTTTGCAGGCACCGCAGAACTGAGGGTGAAACAACAAATTTATTTGCTTAGGTTTATCTGCCCATGTTCCCATTTCACATGAAGCACAAAGAAGCTGTGGCTTGCAGGACTTTGCTTTTTTACAAAATGACTTGCTGCTTCAGTTTAAGTTTATATCTTGGTCTTTAGAAATTAACTGCAGTACAGGCAATGATGAAGAAAGCACTTCATGGAAGTCAAAGGAAACATTGCTTCTGGAACCTTTGTCGAGAGCTCTCTAACCATCACATGGCTGAAGGCAGATGCTGCAGCCACCTTGCTAAAACTGTGGATCTAACCAGGGAGGGGATAGGAGACAGCCTGGCAATTCAGTGTACAGGTTCTTAATTGTTCTGTGATGTGTGACAGTTTAGATATAAGGCAATAGAGCTGCTCCATGGGAAGTGCAGAGTGAAATCTGGGGCTATTCAGCAAAGAATTACAGCCAGTCTTACCTAGTAAAACTGAATTATATAACATTTTGATGTGTTATATTTCTTGGTGTATGCTTAAAAAAGTATACAACTATAGTATATGAATTAATCTTTAGCAAATGCTCAATAACGTTAGCACAAAGAAGCAGAGAACAAAGCAGATATAGTGAAATGGTTTTGAAGAAATCATGACAGTAGTTAAAATTGTTCTTAATTGGGAGCAAAAGGAAAGAGATAGATGAGCTTCAACACCATATTACCATAATCGCCTATTAAAATCCATAACACCAATTCCAAGTCTTGAAAGAGAAACAGGGACTGTTTTTTCAGGTCTGTTATTGAAATAAATTATAACTATGGTTTCCTGACAGTAGCTTCCTGATTGAAAATAAAAAACAATAATGATAAATCAGATATTTCTAGGCTGGGTATTCAGTGCTAGACCAATGTATTAAAATCAGTTGAAGAAATAAATGTCAACATATGTTGATATGCAATATATGTGAATCATTTTAAAGAAACTAGTGACATTTAAGGTATTTTGCTCCATTTCTGATTCTGCCTTCCTTGGCAGATAATTTTGTTGGTTGGCCATAATGATTCCTTTAACCTTTGAAAGTGATCCACTGCATATTCTGCCTGTGATTATGTCTTTGCATCTGCCTATGAAACAGGTCTCCATCACCCCCACTCCCCTGTAGACAAGCTGAACAGCTACATCCCACATATAAAGCAAACTTAGGCCCATATTAGGATGTATTTACATTGTAATACATTTCATGTTAAAATCCAAATATGGATGATTTGAATCAAGTTGCATTAGTCAATACACAGATATATATCCTGGTGTTCGAGCATTCTATTCTAGTATTAGCATGCCCAGGAGTCTTATTTTTAGCTTAATTAAAGAAAACTATGTATGTATGTATGTATGTATGTATGTTTATATTTTGAGTGTTTTTTGAACACCTTGCCAGCCCAAATACGGGCCAAATCTTTTTTGCCTAATGTTCAATCAGCCCGGGTTCGAATCTCAGAAGGGTGTGGCTGACTGATGAGAACAAATAAGTTTGAAATGGCTATATCAGTCTCCCTTTAATTCTTTGTTAGCAATCCAAAAAATTATGCAAAATAATGATTGTCGCAGTTGCGACTACCGCCTGTGGACGGCCTGAGTTTGGGCTGATACAGGCAAAAAAGATTTGGCTCGTATTTGGGCTGGCAAGGTGTTCGAAAAACACTCAAGACATATCTCCCCTGCCTCTTTCCTCCCTGATGCAGCTGACAAAGTGAGAAAGAGCCTGTGGCCTAGAGGTTAAAACAACTGCCTAATGTGCAATCAGCCCAGGTTCAAATCTCAGAAGGGTGTGGCTGACTGATGAGAACAAATAAGTTTGAAATTGCTATATCAGTCTCCCTTTAATTCTTTGTTAGCAATCCAAAAATTTATGCAATATATGTCTCTCTCTCTCTCTCTCTCTCTCTCTCTCTCTCTCTGTGTGTGTGTGTGTGTGTGTGTGTGTGTGTGTACACTTTGAATTATTTACATGTATTTTACACGGACCTTTTCACTTAATAATTTCAAAAACAAAAAATACATTTTGAAAAAATAAATCCATACTTAATAAGCTTCCAAGGTCTGTTTCATTCCTCTTTTATGTTAGGGTTTGTTTAAATGTGTATTACTTTGTAACCACTTCTTTGACAAGGTTATTGCAATAAGATTTATAGAGGAAAGCTGAGGTTCATTTGAGCAGTGCTTTTACTGCATGCAGAGAGATCTTGGACCAAGCCCTCGTCTATCCTATCCTGGAAAGCTGTTGCCAGTGAATATAAACATTGCTGAGTTAGATAGACCAGTGGAAATATACAGTTACTTCTTTTGTCCCTACTAACATATATATACACATATATACATATACATATACATAATACATAAGGTAAAGGTTCCCCCGCACGTGCATGCTAGTCGTTTCCGACTCTAGGGGCCGGTGCTCATCTTCGTTTCAAAGCCGAACAGCCAGCGCTTGTCCGAGGACGTCTCCGTGGTCATGTGGCCGGCATGACTAGATGCCAAAGGCGCACGGAACGCTGTTACCTTCCCACCGTAGTGGTCCCTATTTTTCTACTTGCATTTTTACGTGCTTTCGAACTGCTAGGTTGGCAGAAGCTGGGACGAGTAACAGGCGCTCACTCTGTTACACGGCACTCGGGATTTGACCCACCAAACTGCCGATCTTCTGATCGACAAGCTCAGCGTCCTAACCCACTGAGCCACCACATCCCTATCTCACATAATACATATACATATACATATACATATACATATACATATACATATACATATACATATACATATGTTGTTAGCTGCGAAGTTGTGTCCGACCCATCGCGACCCCATGGACAACGTTCCTCCAGGCCTTTCTGTCCTCTACCATCTTCTGGAGTCCATTTAAGCTCACACCTACTGCTTCAGTGACTCTATCGAGCCACCTCATTCTCTGTCATCTCCTTCTTCTATTGCCCTCAATCTTTCCCAGCATTAGGCTCTTCTCCAGTGAGTCCTTCCTTCTCATTAGGTGGTCAAATTATCTGAGTTTCTACTTCAGGGTCTGGCCTTCTAAAGAGCAGTCAGGGTTGATCTCCTCTAGGACTGACCGGTTTAATCACCTTGCAGTCCAAGGGACTCGCAGGAGTCTTCTCCAGCACCATAGTTCAAAGGCTTCAATTCTTTGGCGCTCAGCCTTTTTTATGGTCCAACTTTCACTGCCATACATTGCAACTGGGAAGGCCATAGCCTTGACTATACACACTTTTGTTGACAGGGTGATGTCTCTGCTTTTTAGTGTGCTGTCTAGATTTGCCATGGCTTTTCTCCCCAGGAGCAAGCGTCTTTTAATTTCTGGGCTGCAGTCCCCATCTGAGGTGATCTTGGAGCCCAGGAAAATAAAATTTGTCACTACCTCCATTTCTTCCCCATCTATTTGCCAGGAATTGAGAGGGCCGGATGCCATGATCTTGGTTTTCTTAATGTTAAGTTTCAACACAAGTTTTGCACTCTCCTTCTTCACTCGCAACAAGAGGCTCTTTAGTTCCTCTTCACTTTCTGCCAATAGAGTGGTATCATCTGCATTTCTTAGGTTGTTGATATTTCTCCCAGCAATCTTAATTCCAACTTTTGATTCATCTAGCCCTGCCTTTCTCATGATATGCTCTGCATATAAGTTAAATAGGCAGGGCGACAGTATACAGCCTTGCCGGACTCCTTTCCCAATTTTGAACCAATCAATGATTCCGTGTCCAGTTCTCACTGTTGCTTATTGACCCGCATATAGGTTTCTCAAGAGACAAATAAGATGGTCTGGTACTCCCATCTCTTTAAGAACTTGCCACAGTTTGTTGTGATCCACACAATCAAATGCTTTAGCATAGTCAATGAAGCAGAAGTAGATGTTTTTCTGGAACTCCCTAGCTTTCTCCATGATCCAGCGTATGTTGGCAATTTTATCTCTAGTTCCTCTGCCTCTTCAAAATCCTGCCTGTACTTCTGGTAGTTCTCGATCCACATACTGCTGGAGTCTAGCTTGTAGGATTTTAAGCATAACTTTACTAGCATGTGAAATGAGTGCAATGGTGTGATAGTTTGAACATTCATTGGCACTTCCTTTCTTTGGAATTGGAATGAAAACTGATCTTTTCCAATCCTGTGGCCAATGTTGAGTTTTCCAAATTTGCTGGCAAATTAAGTGTAGCACTTTTACTGCATCATCTTTTAAGATTTTGAATAGCTCAGATGGAATACTGTCACCTCCACTAGCTTTGTTGTTGCTCAGCTTTTCTAAGGCCCACTTCACTTCACATTCTAGATGTCTGGCTCGAGGTCAGTGACCACCTCATCGTGGTTATCAGGGACGTTAAGCTCGTTCTTGTATAGTTCTTCTGTGTAATTTTGCCACCTCTTCTTAATCTCTTCTGCCTCTGTTAGGTCCCTTCCATTTTGGTCCTTTATCATGCCCATTTTTGCATTAAACGTTCCCTTCATCTCTCCAATTTTCTTGAAGAGATCTCTGGTCCTCCCTATTCTATTATTTTCTTCTATTTCTTTGCACTGTTCATTTAAGAAGGCATTCTTATCTCTTCTAGCTATTCTCTGGAATTCTGCATTCAATTGGGCGTATCTTTCTCTTTCTCCCTTGCCTTTCACTTCCCTCGTTTCCTCAGCTATTTGCAAAGCTTCCTCAGACAGCATTTGCATTTCTTTTTCTTTGGGATGGTTTTAGTTGCTACCTCTTGTACAATGTTGCGAACCTCCGTCCATAGTTCTTCAGGCACTCTGTCTATCAGATCTAATTCCTTAAATCTATTTGTCACCTCTACTGTATACTCAACAGGGATATGATTTAATTCATACCTGAGTGGCCTAGTGCTTTCCCCTACTTTCTTCAGTTTAAGCCTAAACTTTGCAACGAGAAGCTCATGGTCTGAGCCACAGTCAGCTCCTGGTCTTGTTTTCACTGACCGTATAGAGCTTCTCCATCTTTGGCTGCAGAGCACATAGTCAATCTGATTTCTGTGTTGACTGTCTGGTGATGTCCATGTATAGAGCCATCTCTTGGGTTGTTGGAAAAGAGTGTTTTCTATGACCATCGTATTCTCTTGACAAAATTCTATCAGCCTATTATGAGGCCAAACCTGCCTGTTATTCCAGTTATCTTTTGGCTTCCTACTTTAGCATTCCAATCCCCCATGATGATAAGGACATCATTTTTTGGTGTTAGTTCTATAAAGTGCTGTAGGGCTTCATCAGGTTTTCATGGCAAAGATACTGGAGCAGGTTGCCATTTCCTTCTCCAGTGGATCACTTTTTGTCAGAACTCTCTGCTAAGACCTCTCCATCTTGGGTGGCCCTGCATGGCATAGCTCATAGCTTCATTGAATTACGCAAGCCCCTTCGCCACGACAAGGCAGTAATCCATAAAGGGGACATATACATACACATACACATACACATACACACATACATAGTAATGGAAGGTATTAGATTTAAGTTATTTTCTTTGTCACTTGAACTGTGGCAGGACAACTGCTGTCCTTTAAATATATTTATTTCTTTATCTTGCAGAATTAATACGGTTCTAGGAAACCTCTGATAAGTGTGACAAGGCATGGGGGAAGTTCAAAAGAGAAATTTTGAGATGCCTTGAGAAGTCCATTTATCTTGTTAAGTTTACTGATTAATGTAGTGATTGGATCATTTAAAACATTACTTATTCATTGTAATTATCTCTATCCCATTTTCTAGGATAATATTATTCCCAAAACTGTTTACAAGCTATTGTGTTTATAAATTAAAATATTCTTTAAAAGCACAGTTAGGCATTTTTAGGGTCATGGCTCTGAAACAATGGAAGGACCTGGAACAATAGGGGGAACTTGACTCTGGAACAATGAGGGGGACCTGAGGTGTCATTGACCTATTATTTGTATCATTTCAGTTTAAATTCTACCTTTCTTCTCATAGGCACTCAAGGTGGCTAACATTCCCAAATGATCAGAATTTTCCCAATCACAAATGTCTATTTTTTTCCTGTATTGTAGTAGAATTGTGAAGAACCTGCATGTAGAATGGCATTAGAGTCTATTCTGCATACTAAAAGTAACACAATATTGTTTGGTCTCTTCATTTTCTTTGAGTCGTATTCCGTAGGCATTTCAATACCAACCTAGGTAACAGCATCAATGTACCCTAACCAAGAGTGGCAGGGCAAGCTCTTACATAAAAACAACCAGCAAGGTTCACTCTCCCAAGAGCTGATGATATGATCTACCTTGAAAATGTAACATCTGCAGGGAACTAGTCACAAAGAATTCAACAGTTGAAGTTTGATCTATATGTGTTCTCTACTAGTGAATGGTTTTGTTGGTAGTGACAGCATAGCTCTTACTTGGTTAGTTGCTTTTCCTGCTTTAGTTATCAAAGCTTATTAAGCTTATTGTAATAGGTGATCTGAGACAGTTTTTAAGTTGTTAAGGCACCAGGCTAAAAAGCAAGAAACCGTGAGTTCAACCAGCGCCTTAGGCATAAGTCAACTGAGTGATTTTGGGCCAGTCACTCTCTCTCTCAGCCCAACTCACTTCACAAGAGTGTTGTTGTGAGGAAAACAAGAGAAGGAACATGTGTTGGATATGTTCACCAACTTGAATTATTTGTAAAAATAATTGTGAATAATCAAATTTTGGAGTCATAGACATTTTTCACTGCAAGCAGCACCATGAATCACATTAGTAATCACATTCATATTAATTTCTATTCCTGTGATCTGTAAGATAGATAGATAGATAGATAGATAGATAGATAGATAGATAGATAGATAAGGAATATTCAAATGTAAGAAGATCTATATCTTAAAACTTCTTACATTTGAATATTCCTTTTCTTCTCACTCCCCCCCCCCAATGCTCCTCTCATAAATAACAAAAGAAAGGAAGCTGATACCACTGGTACTTTACATCTGGATTTTCTAAAAGGGGGATCACATCCTGCACATTAAACACCAGCAATGTTTAAGATCATAGCATGTTTGTTTTTCACCTGTAGGGAGATGTTAGCTATTTTCCTCTCAGTTAGGGCTGTGATGTAGATTGATTCCATGGTTACAGAGCAAATGCTTGCAACAGTACACAAGTACGGAGGTAGAAATCACAATCGCACTGAGAGAACATTTATTAGAAGGCAGTGTAGGCTACAGAATATGTAGCAGTCTGCCAAATAATGTAGCCCCTTGACTGATTACCTTGGCTATTTTATATCTGCATATCCAAAAGTATTATCAGTAGGGGGGGTCTTTGTGTAATATGATTGTTCCAGATCCAGTGTTTCAGATGGTTAATGGTGGGAAGAGACACTGAGTAGTGTTTAAGGGCAGCTTTCCTAATGTGCTGCCCTCCAGATTTTCTGGATCTACAACTTCCAGCATTCTCCAAAAGCAGTTCTATAGGCCTGTTTCTTGCACATACTTCTGAGTTTCCCATTAAATGTAAGTGGCCCCTTTGATGAGAAACAAGTGCTAAAAAGTAATTTATAGGTTACACCAGTGGTGCCGAAACTTTTAGAGACTGAGTGCCCAAAGTGCAACCCAAAGCCCACTTATGTATCGCTGGGTGCCGGGTGTGGCCTGCTTGGTGGGCATGGCCAGCTCGATGTTGCTCCAGGGGCAGTGGGCAGGAGAGCGTCTTGCTCAGCTGATGGCTTGGGGGTGAAAGGGGCAGCTACACCCCCTCCCAAACGCTGCCGTCTCACGAAAGCAGGATGAAAACTCCAAAAAGCGACAAGGGAAAAAAGTTAAAACAGAAGAGTGTCTCGCGATGGTTTATTTCCCTGGGGAGGTGGGGGGACATGGGGGGAGGCTCCCGAGCCCTGCAGCTCTTCCAAGGGGGGGGAGGAGGAGAGTGGAGAGGGGCTGTGCTTGGATCGGGGCTCCTTATGCCTTCTGCTGCCCACCTGCGTTCTTCTGCCACAGATGCCGCAGCTCTGCTTGCCTGGCAGGGCGGGGCGCGCTCACGTTAAGGGACCCATGTGGGGCTGCTGCCTCGCTTGCCATGCCATGCCAGGGCTGGGCTGGACTGGGGTGGGGTGGGCGTGGAGACTTCTCACTGCTTCTTCCCCTGCAGACATCGGGAACGCCCACCCCACCTACCGCTTGTCCCAGGGCAGCTGCCACTGTCCATTGCTGGCCATCTGGGCATGCCAGGATACCTCCCTTCGGGTTCCCTCAGCCTCTCCTCACCCCTCCGGGCTGGGGCTGGTCAGATTCCCCCCATGGGCAGCGATGGGCCCATCCCTGGCCATCCTCCTCCTACTTCTGTGGGCAGACCGCGGCTTACTGAGCCGGGCAGTGCCTCTCCCTGCATGCATCCTCAGGTTCACATGGCTGGCCAGTGCATCCCCATGTGTGAGTGTGCCCCTGCCCTGCCAGGCAAGTGGAGCCACAGCATCTGCATCAGAAGAGCCCGGCTGGCTGGCAGCAGGCTGGAGAGTGTTGGACAGCAGCAGCTGCCCCAGGATGAGTGGTAGGTGGGTGGGCACTCCTGATGTCCGTGGGGGAAGAAGCGGCGAGGAGGCTCCGTGCCCAGCCAGTCCAGCCCAGCCCAGCTCAGATGCATGGCCACAGAGCAATTTTGCAAACCCCCCCAGTGGCCCGATCCAGGCTCTAGAGGCCTTTTCCAAGCCTCCAGAGCTCAGATGCATCACCGCAGAGCGATTTTGCAGCCCCCCAGTGGCCCAATATGGGCTCTGGAGCCCGGATCGGCCGTGGAGGGGGCACGCAAAATCTCTCTGCAGCTATAGATCCAGGTGGCAGAGGCCTTTTCCAGGCCTCCGGAGCCCGGATCGGGCTGCTGCTGGTCCACAAAATCACTCTGCAGGCATACCTGGACTCGCGCTTACAGCTTCTGTTCAAAAAAAGGTGCCAGAATGTCACTCCGTGCACTGTATATATATAGAACGAATCTGAAGCCACCAGCCTGAGGATGACGGATGAGATTTCGTCGAAACGTTGCTCTTATACCTTCAATTCTACGTGGGGAAAAACCCGAATGACCAAAGATCGATCTATCTATCTATCTATCTATCTATCTATCTATCTATCTATCTATCTATCTATCTATCTATCTCTATCTCTATCTCTATCTCTATCTCTATCATCTCTATCTCTATATCTCTATCTCTATCTCTATCTCTATCTCTATCATCTCTACCTCTACATCTATCTATCTATCTATCTATCTATCTATCTATCTATCTATCTATCTATCTATCTATCTATCTATCTATCTATCTATCTATCTATCTATCTATCTATCTATCTATCTATCTATCGCCCTGCCTCCACCATCCAGCCCAGATCAGCCCAGCTCTTGCAACTGCTCCCTGACTCCCAGTGCAGAGAGAAAGAGGTGGAGGGGAGCAGCCCGGCCCCGCCTCCCTCTGGGGCAATTGCACGCATGCCCACAGGGACGGCTCTGCGTGCCGCCTGTGGTACGCATGCCATAGGTTCACCACCACAGGGTTAAACTGTTATGTTGGAATGGATTTACTTTTTTTAGAGCTTGAATGTTACTTTTTGCTTGGACAGTGATCTCAGTAATGGTGAACAACTGAACTGTGTAGTTAAGGTTTAGGGCCATAATAGAGGATGGATGAGAATTACAAATCTCCTATAATGATTTCATCCTAATTATGACACAAAGATGCTGAATAATTTATCTTACGATATATTACTAGAATACATGTTTGGTGTTGTTTCCACTTTTCTAACTTTTTATTCAGATTTTTAGCTTTCTTCCAACACAGTAGTGCATAATTACCAAATTCACACATGTCCTGTATCTTTTCTGTATTATTTTCCTATCCACTGGAGATGGGAGGGATAATTGTCATACTATTTTATTTTACTGATGCCATTGTCTAATAGGCCTTGTAATCATGTGATAACTATAGAAATTAAAATTCCTAGGCCTGTGATGTTATCTTTGTGCTTGAAGCACTAACAGCAGGCCTGATGTGCTGCAGTTAAAAGTATTTTAGATATATTTACCTGATATGATGGAAGTAAACAGTTGATGCTTTGTTCATTTTTATTTAAAAGTAAGCTCTTATGCAAAAAGAAATATACTGTCCAGAAGATGGTAGAGGACAGGAAGGCCTGGAGGAATGTTGTCCATAGGGTCGCGATGGGTCGGACACGACTTCGCAGCTAACAACAACAACAACCAGGTGGCCCACTGTTTCTTCAGCTTCTTTGCAGAGACAGCTTTTGCTGTCTGTTGTTGTCTTCTTAATTCTGGCTAGGGGTGAATTTATTCTTAAACTTGGTCTTGTGCAGCCAGAATTAACCCTCTATCTCTTTCTTGAATTTTCCTGTTTTACCATTACCAGGTCTTGTTATATGCTTTGCCTGTTTTTTTTAATGACTGACCATGTAAAACTTTGTCTTGCCATGTCTCTTTTCTTTATTTGGTCTTTCTTGTAGGCCAGTTTGGTCTATCTGGTATTGAGTGACCCTTCATGGTGTACTAGTTTCAATGCATTCTCTTCACTGTCCTTCAGATATACTTCCAATGCCCCCTTTTTTCCCCCAACTCTCTGATGTGTTTGAAACATTCCACATCCACTTATTTTCATTGATAAATAAGAGTCTGTCAACATCACTGCCCAGATGAAGGGAATGATTCATTGTCATTGCTTTTCTGGTCTTTCTATCCAGGGCCTTTAGTTCTGCTTGAATCCAGTCCACTATCTAATGACTGGCATTGCCCAAATGTTAATTGTCTTGATGGTACTTCCTCCACTGAGTTTAGACTTTAAAATTTTCTTCACTCTGATGATATATTCTCTTGTAACCTTCTTGACTTCAGTGTGCTTGATGTTGTCAGCTTGAAAGATGACCAGGTATTTATAGTGATGTTCTTCATTAAAACTCTTGATGTTATTTCTATAGGGCATCTTGATTCCTTCAGTTTTTACTATTTTTCTCCTGTGGATGGTAAGGGTGGCGTATTTGTACAGTCCAAACTCCATTGTAATATCTTGGCTATGTATTCAGACAGCATTGAGCAGCGATTTTATTTCAGATAGCTTTTCCATATAGCTTCAGATGGTCCATGTAAAAGAGGTGGGATAGGCTGGCAGATGTTTTTGATATTTGATAGCCATGGCCTGATTTGTTTTATATGGTTGACAGAGGAGTCAATGTAATGACCAACACTAGTGGTAATAGTGAGTATCCTTAAAAGATTCCTCTCTAACCACTCCCAGTCTATCACCATTGTTCAGCAATTGTGTTTTCCATTGTGCCATTGATTTTTGCACAAAGCGTCTGATGTTTTTACTGACTCCTGTTATTCTAGGCATTTCTAGGCACCTGTTATCCAATTATCTGCAAGGAGTCAAATGCCTTCTTGTAATCAATCCATGCTACATTCAAGTTGGTTTTTCTTCTCTTGCAGTTTTCTGGAATCATCTTGTCATTTAAGAGCTGATCTTTTGTTCCTCTGCAGTTTGTGCAATTTCTTTTCTGCTCAGGTGGAAAGAACTTTTTTCAATTAAATCCTGTTGAATTCCATCAGCTATCACACCAGTTAGCAATTTAAAAGCAGGTAATTGGTCTGGGTTGTCTGGTGCAACACCTTTTGCTGGACCTTTCATTATTTTGCCAGTTGTTATCCTACCTTCAATGATACCTCCTTGCAATATGTTGTTAAACTGCTTGGCAATGAGTGGGTGCAGACCAGTCAGATGTTTTCAGTCAAAAACCATGCAGTTCATCTTTACCCAGTGTTGACCAAATATTGATCTATTCTGTCTTTTCTCCACCATTTCTGCTGTTATTACTAGTTCTTTCATTTTAGCTACTTTTTATTCTTATTGTCTTCCTTTATCCAAGCTGCATTCTTGTTATATTTCTTTGGTGCCCAGAACTGAACTGTTTCTTCTTTGTCAGTTGTTGACTGGTTCATTGAGTGTTGATTCATTGTCTCTCCATTGATGAATTGGTAGAAACATTTCTGATTCAACTGAAATTGGAGATTCTGCTTGTAGTGTGCAATTTGAGCTTCATATCTGCTGACCTTCTTGGGTATAGCTGCTATTTGCTGCCTTATTATTTCCAGTACTTGCTTCATTTTCCTTGTTTTTCTAGGTGATTTCATAATTGGTTGCTCTTTTTGTTTTTCAACTTCTTTCATTTCTTCTTTTTTATCTCTCTTGCTTCTGATCTTGTTTTCTGACATGATCTTCAACTTTGGTGGTGCACTTCTTTTCTTGTTTGTCGATTTTGCATCCAAGGTATTCAATTATAACTGCAGCTCTGCTGTACATTGGTGTGTTTCTTGCAGTGAACTGGTGCTTATATTTGATATTACAGTATTGACACCTTTTAATATTTGTGCTAGTTGTTTGGAACAAGCTTCAATGCAAACCTTATTCTGTTTTTGGCTGTTCTAGATGCTCAGTTATTCTCTTCTTTCAACACTTCTTCTGTCTTAATTAGAAGGGTTTGTTCATTTTGAGGAAAAGATGCCTGGTTTATGAATGAAAACAGTTCAGTAACAATGCTAGCTTCTGTTGCTGACTTATCTGGTTTGCCTCTACAATCTGAATTACTTCTGGCAAGACTTTGATTTCTTTGCCCTGGGTAGACCTTTGTAGTTCTTCCAATTCTGCTTCAGTGAATATTTTATTTTGTATTATAAATTGATGTTTATCTTCTAACCTTTGTTCTGTTATTTCTGATTCTGGATGTTGTTCTTTCCAAAATTGTGCTTTTCCTCCCCTTTCAAATATCCTCATCTCGTTGGACTTGAGTTGTAATAACAAATCATTATTTCTTTGTTTTTGACCTTTGTATATTGTGATAGGTAAACAACTTTTCTTCCAGTAATCCTGCAGTTGCTGGCCCCGGTTGCTCAGTCAACAGTCCTGAGTCCTATATCACCAGATGTTCAGGAACTCCAACTCCTTGTTGTCCTTGGCAATGACCAATCTGGTATGGAGTTCTATAAATTACATCTCACCATATTGTTTATGGAAAAACACTATTTGTCTGGCTCCTTTGATGAGACCTGTGCAGTATGGTTTGACTCTCTGGTATAGCTCTCATCCTTCTCAGAGCATGTGAGCTCTACAACCACATCAAGGTAGTGCCTCATGGGGACTACCAGTGAGAGGTTATTATTATTAATAATTAAACTTCTATGCCATCTAACTCCCAATGACACTGAGCAGCTCAGAAGAATGAAAAAAAAATACAATAAAACCAACAAAAGGAAAACAAAGATAAAAGATGGCAAGAATGACAATGAGATGGAATGAAGAAAGGGATCTAATTGTCCCTCACCAAAAGCCTTCATAGCTCTTCTCAGCAACATCAGAGTGTGGGCCGTCTAGATTTGGAGGGGAACCTCATTTCAGAGGGCAGATGTTGCTATAGAGAAAATGTACTTCTGGGATCCTGAGAGACGACAGTGTTTAATCAAGGAACCTGGAATATGCCAATCCTGCAAGATTGCATTGGCCAGACAGATGCTATAGCAGGCGGGCCTTATGCCATGAAGGGCTTTATAGATAACAGGTAGGACTCTGAATTACCCCAGAAACAAACTGCAAGAAGTGCAGATCACAAAGCAATATATACACCCATGCCCCTCCAAGACACCTATATTTATTTAATTTTGAAGTGCTGTTCATCCCTATAACAAACAGTATATATAATCTTGAGTCACACTGAATGTGTTAATGACATGTTCCATGTTTTCTATTTATATAATGGAGTTATTAATAATATATTTCATTTTTTAATCTTTTGCAGTATCAGTAACAGGGCTTTGAAAAAGATTTGAAAGTCATGCTTTTGACCTGTCATGTGTGCAGCTTCCTCCTGCCATTCAATAAAATCACCTTGCTGTTTAGGTTTTCACAGCAGTTGGTGTTAAGAACTTATCTCCTTAAAGCAGCCTCATCTTCTTTTAGTCTTGCACAGAAGCTTGAAAAAAAAGGACTGGGTACTTTAATGAACAGCTGAGAAGTGCCAAGTATATATTTCTCAGTCATTTTCACTCATGCTAAAATAATTTCAGTAATTATTACTATCCGTAATAATTGCTATATAGATATACTTTTTAAAAAGAGGAATAAATTGGATTGTTACAATAACCTTGAAGTAGTTTTAAAACAGATATTCGGGGCCCCAGCCTAGTCATACCTCAGTACAGTATTACAATCATTTTCCACCTGGGGACAGTCAGGCTGATGTCTGCTTAGCGTCATCACTGTGGCAGGCATAGATATTCTGCCAAAGGAGTGAGTTTAAATAATACAGAAATAATATAGCATATTCTTTCTTATATGTGCTGAATTTTGTATTCACAATTGAATTACCATGTTTTGCCTTTTCATCCTAGAGTTAGGGGTAGCCTGAGGTAAAATGGACAACCAACAAAATAACAACAATAAATGGTTCTCATAGGGAGTTGCAGATTACAGTTGATTGGAGATGCAGTTCTTCAAAGATTAGTAATTACAATGATTTGACATGTTCAAAGAAGGGTGATTAAAACGGAGGGGCAGGGGACAGGGCTATATAAAGAAAGAAGATATTCAGTAATTAGGCTGAAAATAGTAAAAATAGTGAAAAAACATTTGGGCAGTGAAGGGACAATTATTTAGCATGTGATAGAAGTATGAAAAAAATCAAGGTTTTGTATTAAGATGGTAAACATGAGTAATATCTTTTTATTTGAAATTAGAATGTTTCATATACTTATTTATGTGGTATTAACCATTACAGATATCTGTCAAAGAACATTGTGTTGAATTTCAGAGAGGTGTTGTAGTTTTGTGCATAGAAAGAGCAGCAATGAAATAAATTCCTTCCTCAGTGAAGTAGAATTACATGATTGGGCTTGTGATAGAAACATGACAAGATTACTTTGCTGGTCTTCTGAGAAAATAAATGAGTCTAAAATAGTTTAGAAAATGAATTTTTTTTTCTTTGTCTCTACCATGAGGGATATTTTATGTAAACATAAATAATAAATATTCCCATAACTAGTGTGTTGTTACTTTTATTAATATAGATTGGTACAAGCCTCATGGTGGATCTGTTCTGAACTAGATCAGAACAGATTCATGCCTATATGCTCCATCTTGAAGAAATGAAAATTTGTTCTGATTCTCCCATTCTGTTCCAGGATTTAGGGACTGGTCAAATCCAGTTGTTATCCCTAATTATTTTCCATTAGAAAATAAGAAAAACATCTTTTATATGTTCTGGCTAAAGCTAGAATTTTGTAAACTGGGAACAACTTTTTTTTTAAAAAAATGATCAAACAAAAAGCATTAATTAGAAAAATTGTATAACCATTTGGAAAGTATTACCTAATTAAGAACTATTAATAGTACTGATAAGGCATCTGGGAACATTCAATTTAACATTCGAAAGCTGCAAATCACTTTTGCAATATATTTTAAAGAAAATTGACCCTGAATTTTGAACATGTGGAAGGCACCAGACTGGGGGAGGCTAAACCAGTTTGCAATAATAAAATGCATTTAGAAGTTGCTGCAATTGATTGGTCTAGCGTGTATAATATTATAAGGATTAGATGGATTACACCCCAAGGTTCTCAAGGAACTGGCAGATGTGATCTCAGAACCACTGAACTATATTTTTCAAAGATCCTGGAGCACTGGGGAACTACCAGAGGACTGGAAAAGAGCTGATGTAGTTCCCATCTTCAAAAAAGAAAAAAAAAGATCCAGGAAACTACAGACCTATCAGCCTGACCTCAATACCTGGGAAGATTCTGGAAAAGATAATCAAACAACAAATCAGCGAACACCTAGAGGCAAACAAAGTCTTTACTAAAAGCCAACATGGGTTTGCCAAAAACAGATTGTGCCAGACAAATCTTATTGCATTATTTGACCAAGTGAAAAAAATAGTGGACCAGAGGAATGCTATGGATATAATTTACTTGGACTTCAGTAAGGTATTTGATAAAGTAGATCACAAACTACTACTTGATAAGATAGAAAAATGTGGGTTAGCATCATCACCAGATGGATTCACAGTTGGCTGACCAGCCTTACTCAGCATGTGGTCCTCAATGGAACTGTATCTACATGGGGGGAGGTGTGTAGTGGGGTGCCCCAGGGCTCTGTTCTGGGCCCAGTGCTTTTCAACATCTTCATCAATGATTTGGACAAGGGGATAGATGGGGAACTCATCAAATTTGCAGACAACACCAAGCTGGCAGGAATAGCCAACACTCCAGAATATAGGCTTAAGATACAGGATGATCTGGACAGACCTCAACACTGGGCGCTATCTAACAAAATGAAATTCAGTGGTGAAAAAAGTAAGGTTCTACATTTAGGCAAAAACCCCCAAATGTACAGGTGTAGTATAGGTGGTACCTTGCTCAATAGTAGCAACTGTGAGAGGGATCGTGGAGTCCTAGTGGACAATCACTTAAATATGAGCCAGCAGTGTGCTGCAGCTGCCAAAAAAGCCAACACAGTGCTAGGCTGCATTAACAGAGAGATAGAATCAAGATCACGTGAAGTATTAATACCACTTTGCAATGCCTTGGTAAGGCCACACTTGGAATACTGCATCCAGTTTTGGTCACCACGATGTAAAAAAGATGTTGAAACTCTGGAAAGAGTACAGAGAAGAGCAACAAAGATGATTAGGGGACTGGAGGCTAAAACATATAAGGAATGGTTGCTGGAATTGGGTATGTTTAGTTTAATGAAGAGAAAGGCGAGGGGTGACGTGATAGCAGTGTTCCAATATCTCAGGGGCTGCCACAAACAATAGGGAGTCAAGCTATTCTCCAAAGTACCTGAAGGCAGGACAAGAAGCAACGGATGGAAACTAACTAAGGAGAAACTTCCTGACAGTTAGAACAATTAACCAGTGGAACAACCTGCCAATTCTACAAATGATAACTATTATCTTCTAATTACCTACCATTCTGATTAATTTATTATCCAGAGGGATGGTAGCTACTTTTTTATTATACTTACTGTAATTTTTGGAGAATCAAGATACCATCATAGTTGCAACAGCCAGGATGACAGACTGGACTGGACTGGGCCAGTGGGAAAAATGAATTATCTCCCTCTCCAAAATCCTACCAATCCCAAAGTGTTGCAAGAAAGCAAATCCAGATACACACAATTATTGCAAGATCTACAACAGTAATTTGCCTCCAAATTCCATTGGCAAATTGTAGTCCCAAATTTCATTGCTGCAACTAGAAGAGGAGGACCAATTTATCCATTTGGTACAATAGGCACAGTTCCTATAGCCAAATGAAATATTTTATTTTTTTAAAATCAGAAAGAATAAAAATAGAGTTTATTTCTGTACCATTTAATAATTATTTATTTTTGTACCTTTTAATAAAAAATAGGTAAGAAATATATACAACTTGAACATCAAACTGATAATCTTATTTGTAACTTGGATAGCATAAATGCTAAAATTTAGTAGAGATTACAATTCAGTATGCAACAGATATAATTAGTTAGGAACAGGTGAATATTATTAATTTTTGTTTTCTTTCTAGCATCTTAAGGGTCCATTTTTTTCATCAACCAAGTGTTAATCCATTTTGACAGGAATTGACTGATCAGCTTGTCTCTAAAGCCTAACAACATGGGTTGAGAAAGATTGACTGTCCCAAAGCCATCTGGCTTTCATACCTAAGGCAGGACTAGAACTTACAGTCTTCTGGTTTCTAGCTTGGTGCCTTAACCACAGGACCAAACTAGCTCTTATCACCTATATTATAATTATTTCCTGTTCCTTTGTTTTCTGTTTCCTTAAATCCTATTGAACTGGGTTGATGTTGTATCTTAATTTTTGAAATGTTTATAATTGTTTCATTCTAACTCTGTTGGTTGCCTAAAATCACTTGTTGAGATAGGCTGCCATATAAATTGGCTAAATAAATAAATATTATTTTTATGGTGGGAGGGAACCACAAAGGCAAACATGCCTAAAGTGAAGGAAAGTCATAATGCAGCTCTGTGGGAGGAGACTTTTGACTGAGACCACTACAGGACTACTTCATTTAGAATACTGTCCCTGATCCAATCCCCTCTCATTGTTGTTGTTAGTTGCAAAGTCATGTCCGACCCATCGCGACCCCATGGACAACGTTCCTCCAGGCCTTCCTGTCCTCTACCATCTCTCCTCTCATTAAGAAATCTTAATTGGAATGTTCTCTTTTATTAAAGAGAGTAAGTGTTTTGTGGAAAGCAAGTGGATCTTGACACTCTCATACCTGTTTGTTCATTTGCCTTACATCCAGCATGCACTACTACCCCACTAGAGAGGCTGCTGCATTTTCTTACTGCTGAGGTTGTTAAATAGCTTTGAGAGAGTGTCTGAACAACAGGCAGCAGGGAGAAAGAACAGAGGGAGGAGTAAGCTGTTCTGCTTGGCAGTGATTTCTTCAAGGGGCCTAAGGCCAATTTTTAACACCATCAACTCTGAGATAGATAGACACCAAAAGTCCAGTCCCATAGACAGTGTGTTATTTGAATTGCTTTGAAAGTTTGAATAAGTTGCCATTTTTTCTAAACAAGTTCTTACTCATTTGATGCATAGTTTTTGAACATTCCTAAGCACAGTAACATTTTCTCTGAAAAAATTAATTAATAAAGCATATCTTAATTGGCCTGTGTGGTGTGTGTGTGTGTAGACTTTTGCTATACTGTGTGTGTGTGTGTGTGTAAAAAAAATCTGTACAGGTACTCTGACAATGGAGCTTCTGCAATGCAAACACATTGCTTATTCCAATTAAAGTGAGTTATCACAGGTTTTTATAGTACATTCCTCCGGTTTCTGTGTAAGAATGCAATAAAGCTCGAACGTAAACTTTATATGCTGCCCTGATTTTAAATTCTATGAAAAGAAGGACCTTCCCAACTTGGAATATTTGGGAGAGGAGATGGAGGAATTGAAGCTTGTTAGTTAAATTTTGTTTCAGAACTGTGACACACACACCCTCCAGCTTTTGTAGCTGTTTGCCACATTCTTGCTGGCTCCAGAGACAATCAGCGAGGCTCTATCCTTTCAATCTGTGGCCTGCTTTCCTCCTCTGTCTGGTTTATTTAGTGATAGGATAGGATTGCTCAACTCCATTTCTTTGCACTGAAAACTTATATGGTAATGATGCATGAGCAAATAACGATAATGTCCTTAATTTAGGGCCGCCAGATCTGGGCCACAAACTTCCGGATAACTATTAGCAACAAAGAGTAATACTACTAATATTTTGCTATTATCTAATGGTCATCCAGATTTTTGCAGCACAAACATGATAACTCTGGACTAGTTTATTTATGACTGCTCTGATTAGCAGAAGAACAAATTAAGTCTCTCTGTCCCAATCAGGCCTCCTTCAGAGATGTTAGGATTATGAGTCCTAGTAATCTGAGCCTGCATCTTAGTCAGAGATTTCTTGGAGTTGCAACCCTAGAATCTCCAGAAAGTGCCAAATTGGAGAAGAGGAAAATAGGTTCTCTGTGTTGAAAGGTGAAGTGAAGGTCCAGTGTATCATGATATCACTCTGAAGGAGAGATGCTTGCGCACTTGTTCATTTCTGTCTGTGTATGAATGAATTGGAATCGTGCTTCTTTTCCAGACTACAAACCTCAATGCTTCTCAGCACCAATTTCAAATTGTACATTGGGGTAGCTATTATGAGGCAGAACAATATTTTTAAATACGTGTTTTGAGAGTATTAAAAAAGGAATTAACATGGGGATCAGAACAAAATGGATTTATGCATAAAACATGCAAAAGTAACATAGGTGGGACATAAAACTGGCCCATCTCTGGACTTTAAGTTCAGCCCTGAGAACATAATTGGATTGAGTCATCCTACTTAGGAGTAGAGGCTAATATAATTTATAGATGTACAGTTGGCAGATCATTTGGGTGTGTTTTGTACAGTATGGGGAACATCTGCATGCACTGAAGATGGGATTTTCTCTTACAACCTATGAAATTCTTCTCTCTCTCATTCTCTCCCTCCCCCTCCCCTTCCTCTCTTTTGGAAAAACAACTAAAGAACAAGGAAGCAGTAAAACAAGACACCCTACCTCAGGGGTGTCAAACTGCCAGCCCGCAGACCAGATGTGTCATGCCAAAACCGCACCCACCCCATTGCTGGCAATGGGAAAAAAGTCACGATACGTCGTGACACATCATGTGACATCGCAAGTTTGACACCCCTGCGCCTACATAGTCTTTTTTTCACTCAGGTGGTCTTCACTCCACATATTCCTCTATCAGAGGGTGTTTTAAAAAAACCTCAAAACGGTAGCCATGACTTCTCAATCAAGTCCCGTCCCCCTTTTTTTTTTTTACATATGTTGCACCAAGCTTTCCTGTTTTCCTGCAGGATTTTAACTTGCAGAGATTTTTGGAGTCCCTAGAGAAGTTATTTTTCATTGTTTAAATCTTAAGCAGCTACAACCATTTTTTTGTTCTGACATTTTTTGGGGGGGATAAATGAGAATGGATAAAGACAAGGTTTTAATGATATATTCTATATGTGGGAAACATTTTCCTTCTGGCTTATAAACATTTACTTTTGTTAATGCCTTCAAATTTTTCTGTGTTTACAATGTCCTTTTAGCATTTCTTTTTTGAGCTATGTACCTTTTGAACCATATGTCAGGATGCTGTCTTTACAAATAAAATAAGGAGCATTTCCTTCCAAGTAAGCATGGTTAGGAACAAGCACTTCTCACTAAATTAAGGAAAGGTTATTTGGCACCGAGTAACTCATTGATTTGAAAATGAAATATCATATCTCCTTCCTTTCTCTTTAAGACGGTTGAATTGGCAAAATTCAGCAGATGAAATGTTCTTATTTGTAGTCCTAGAGCTAAGTTCCTTCTATGTGCTCTCCATCAAAGCTGATTATAAAGTTATAGACCAGGGGTCGGCAACCTAAAAAAGGAAAAGAGTCACTGGGAACCGGTTCCATCACAAATTAAAAAAAGTGGGAGCCGCGTGCATGTGTCCATGCATGCGCATGCACAAAAAATGTTTTGCGCATGCGCGAAACGTTTTTTGCGCATGTGCGGATGCACGCGGTTGCCATTTTTTTTAAGTGAGATGGAACCGGTTCCCGGTTGCCCGACGGCGACGGCCCGTCTGCAAAGCTGCCGCTTTCGGCAGCTTTGCAGACGGGCCACGGCAGCTTCCTCAAAGAGCGGCGCCGCTGCCCCTTTGCGGGGAGGTACGCGTGCACCTCTCCAAATGGGCGGTGCCACTCTCCATTTGGAGAGGTGCGCGCGCACCACTGCCCGTTCGAAGAGGTGCGCGCGCACCAGGCGGCTGGGAGCCGCAGGAGACGGCTCAAAGAGCCGCATGCGGCTCCGGAGCCGCGGGTTGCCGACCCGTGTTATAGACAAAAGAATTACTTGAAGGGGGTGCATAGAATTTGAAATACTTTCCTATTGCTTATTTCCTTCACTATTTGTAAGATCTTCAAAAGGTGTTCTAAACTGAGAAAAATTTGAGAGGTTCCTTTGCCCCGTTAGAGTCTCCTTTCAATTTTAGACAAAATGAGCTGGATAAGTTCAGTTTTAATCTTACTGTTTCGGTAGTGCTTTTTGTGCCTTGTAACTTCTGTTTATTTGTTTTGTTATTTTTATAATCATCTTGAAGAATATAAATACAATACTGATAATAAATTAAAATGTAACATGTTGAGCTATTGCTCAAATCACATACACAAGACACTGTGGCCTTGACTCTCCATATACCCTTACCTACTTCTTAAGAAACATATAAAAGAGAATAAAATAATGCAGACCAAGTTAAAACAGATTTGGGATTTTTAGATTTGACCTGTATGTTCCCCCCAATAACAAGTACGGCTAGCATTGTTGAATGTGAGCTGTAAAAACCTGGACAAATAAGGAGTAATAAAGAAATATAACCAAATTTCTTTGCTGTCATCTAGTGGCCATCTTGATTTTTGCAACTCAGATTAACAAGCTATACCCTTCAGAACAGCTTTACAACATATTAAGTGCTGGAATATGATGTATGTGCCAGCAGAACTCCAGTTCAGTGCAACCAAGAGGATTAAAATAATAAATAAGAGGCAAGTATTAAGATTCTTGGAAGATTCTCAATATTTGCAAAAGTAGAGTAAGCAGAAGAGTTGGCCAGCTTATACATTTAATAAATACACAAATAAAGGAAAACTAAGGAAACAGCTCTTCTCCAAACAGCCCAGAGAAGACTAAACTTATTTGGGGGCTTCAGAATTGATAAGCATGGAAGAGAATTGAATGAAATACTTTTAAAAAGGCTTGAAAAGAACTGTTTGCTCCACTTGGATTTTAAAATGTCATGCTTTGACATTGGTTTGCAGAATCTGCTGCTCAGTGCTCTTTTATTACATCACCAAATGTCTTTTTATATTGCCTAAATTAAACTTTTCACCGAGAATAATAGGCCCTCACTGTACAACAGACTGAATAAAATGGGGGTAAAGTTAAGATGAAATACATTCATTTGTAGAATATAACAATACCTCTTGCAAAGAATGTAGCACAGCCAGTAGAGTTGTTATGTCGCCTAATTTAACTCTAAAGGTCAATTCATGCATTACATCTCCCTGAATTCTGGAATTACTCACTATAAAGCTAAGAGTTCTTGTTAAGTAGAAGGCACAGAATTAAACTGCCATTATGGTCTATTGGTAACAGATTTAGGAGTGCATTATTTTCTTTTTAAATTACTGTCTCTTTTTATGCATTTAGTTTAATGTATATGGCAATGCTTTCAAAATCTGTTACTGTTGCAATTTAATCAAAGAGTTAAGCTAGCAATAGGGCTACCAGATTTGGACTCCAAAAATCTGGACAGAAAAAAATGAAGTATTAGATTTTTCTGTATCTCTGCTGCCTCCCAATGATATCTGGGTTTTTGCAAGCCAGATCTAGCTGTGTAGTGTAGCAACAAGCTAAACATTTAGGAGAACACGTACCTGGGCCTGGCAACTATCATTAATCAAGGCAGCTCATAGCTAGCTAGTCCATGATGGAGTCAGGCAAATTGCTAAAATAGAGATGCATCAAAGACTTTGCAGGCATATAAGGGGAAAAATAAAGGCATCTCTGTAGCAAGATGCAGAAATAAGAACATTAAGATAATATAGAGACAAACTGACTTGGAACATTTATTGGGAGCACTTAACTTGTTATTTCCTATTAGCACAAGACACATTCTATACTACTGATATCTAAGACACTTCTTTATCATTCCCTGGCCCCACTTCCACAACATTTCTCTGGTTGAAAACCTGCTCTGGTGTGATGACTTGAATCAGATTTTATGGCTACAGAAGGAACATTAATATAGGAGCCAAGGACTTATAGACAAAGCTCTTTATTTGTAGTGCTGTGCTAAACAGATTTAAAAGGTGACAAGTTTGAAGTATCCTACTATGAGTTTTAAATAGGTGTTCTTATTGTAAATGCTCCTACTGCATTCTGTGGTTTTAGAAGTGGCCAGAACAAAAAAAACAGCATAAGAATACTTTCGATAAGGACAAATTGATTACATTAAGAACATTTTGCATATTTTCATGCAGTTGAATTGAGAAAAACTAAGGAAGTAGAACTCCTGGTCCATATTCTAATCAGCCACACATTTGTCCACAAGTCTCTGTGTCCAAAATGTCTGCTTCATCCCGTTTGTCTCTTTCTGCCTACTGTACTCTCACATTGTAGCCAGGAAGGACACTCACTCTCCAATTCTCTTTCCTATTGGGAATTCTCATCTACTTCTGCAAAATTTGGGGTGAATGAAACCTTTGTGATGCTCCATTCTCCAGTAGTCCTGCTTTGGCTATAATCCCGCTTTGGCCCTCAGCGTCTTAAATCACTATTAAAAGGAAATAGAAGCCAATAGTGAGGCAAGCTGGAAATGAGCTGGAGTTTAATAAACTCTTCCCTAATAAATAAAGAAGATATCATTCAGAACATTTATATTTCTTTTTTTTTATTAAAGAGTTTTACAAAAGTTTTTTACAATACATATCCCCCAAACCCACCCACCCCAAACCACCCCCTCCCCCCACTTCCCAGAGCTGAATACAGGGTTATAGATATAATAATCATATTCTAACTAAAATTATCCATTATAAAATTAAGCAAATTCATAATGTGCTTTAACTCCCCTTTAACATAGATACATTCAAATTATTAAAAACATAATAATAACTTAAACAAAAATATAATCAATACTAATACTAAAATTAATAACAATATCCCTCTAAAATCTACTCATAAGCTAAGTGGAACTTTTTAGTCCCATATTTATTCTGAATATAATCTATCCATCTTCTCCAAACTGAAATATATCTTTCTTGTGAATGATCCTTCAAATAAGCAGAAATCTTAGACATTTCTGCAAGATTCGATACTTTAAGTACCCATTCTTCTATAGTAGACAAACTATCCTTCTTCCAGTATTGTCCCACCAGTAACCGTGCTGCTATTATCAAATTCAACATCAGATTGGTTTCTTTAGTATCACAATCTACAACAATACCCAATAAAAACAATTGTGAAGAGAACTTTATCTTTTTCTTAAAAATCTTTTGAATGTTCCACCAAATTTTAATCCAAAAAGCTTTTATATTTCTACAAGTCCACCACATATGAAAATAGGTGGCATCTAAACTACCACATCTCCAGCATTTAGACTGTAGGTTAGGATACATGTTAGACAACTTTTTGGGATCCAAATGCCATCTATAAAACATTTTATAAAAAATTTCTCTTAAATTTTGAGCCTGAGTAAATTTAACATTTCTAACCCAGATTACCTCCCAAGTATCCAACGGAATTGGTTCCTGGATATTTTGTGCCCACTTTATCATACAATCTTTAACTAATTCCGTTTCCAAATCCAATTCAATTAAAACATTATATATCCTCTTTATATGCACACAATTTAAATCTCTAATTTGTTTTACTAAGTTTTCATCTGTAGTTGTGATGAAAAAAAAAGAACATTTATATTTCTGAGTTCTAACACATATGAGAAAAGTACATATTGTAGCTTTAAATAGGTGCTGTAGAAATGTGCCCCATACAATGTACAGTTTAAGCCTGAGAATGTGTATTTTTGTGAAATACATATAAAAGATGCAAAGCGGAGGAGTTTCAGCATAGAAGTCAGTAAAAATTGATCAGAGCTGTAAAATAATTCTAAAGCAGAGCATTTTAAATTTTGGACAAATAGCAGGTCTTTGTTGCCAAAAAGGCAAAATGGGTTCCAGGCAAATTTCTCTGAGAAAGAGGTTCAACAGTGAAGCAGAATTACTAAATAAGTTATTTTTCAAGTCTTAGCCCCTGCTTAATCATAAGCATTGTATTGGACCCAGGAGAATTTGTGCAAGTTCATGTGAAGAAGCGTTCCCATACTATACCCCATACATTTCAGAATGAGTTTGCTTTAAGATTATGACAAGTAAAATGCAGTACAATCAATAAGTGCTCTTGCCTAATATTGACATCATTATAAATTACTTTCCATTGTGGAAAACTTGATATAGTACAACATGAACATAGTTTTTTTCTTTTTCTGTATATATGCATGCAATTCCTTTTTATTTAGTTTTGAAATATGTTAAGTACATAATGTGTCACAATAATTCTTTCTGTATCTTAAGTGTTATTGTGATGTCTACTTGCCTCTTTGGATTCCTTCTGACTCTTTTGGCAGAATCCTTTTCTTTTCCCTTGTTGCTCTTGTTCCACAACAGTTGTGGCTGACTTATCGTAACAATCATGGTAGTATATATTTTTGAAAGGAAGCTATTTTCACTTGTAGTTCATTTCTGACACCAAGCAGAGAGTGCCCATTCCCTGCTAATAGCTGCATCTTCTTAGCAGTGTTTTTTTTTTCTTTCCACATGACAGTTATGGTCATAAGCTGTAGATCAAAGTGAGCATCACTTTAATCAGATAATCAAAAACAACAGTGTAGGCATGGGAGTGATGACATCTCAGGTTTTGGAGAGAGTTTTTTCACATAGAGCCAAAAATAAAGGTTTAGGCACTGTTTTGGTCATTTGCTCACAATGGTTGTAGCATCACTTTTGGATGGTCTACTTCTGTGGAGTTCTGATGGCTGTGAAATGAAAGACAGCATGGTGCAATGGTTAAGGTGCTGGACAGAAACCAGGAGACTGTAAATTCTAGTAATTTGTCAAAAGCGTGGAAGGTGTCTCAGTGACTTAGGGCCAGTCATTCTCTCTCAGTCCAACCAGTCTCACAAAGTTGTCATTGTGGAGAAAATAGGAAGAATGGAGTACCATTTTAAATAAAAACAGTACATAAGTCTAATAATGGGCTATGGGTTCTGCACACATTGCCTTATGGATATAAGATATCCATTTTTGGGAGAGACAACCCACCATCGGTTACAGATCTTCCTTTGAAATCATGTGTTCCTTTCTTACTTCAATAAGTATTTTCTGTGCACCTAACCATAATTAGATCTCTGCAAAATGCTCAGAGAGCTGCTTTGCCAGCTATCCAATGAAATATCTTCTGCACAAATAAACAAGAAAAGTAATAATTAAGAACAAATCCATAAAATTCAGCAGAATGAACTAAACTGCCCTAAAGGCTAACTTAGATTACATGCTGAAATGTCCAGGCAATTAAACAGTTCTTTTCCCAGTACCAAAATGTCAATAACATTGGCCAGCAAAGGGCACAGCCTGACGTTGGTACAAACAAAAGTGATAAAAAAGCATCAGAGGAGATTATATAGGAGGCTATTTTGGATGCAAGATTGCCTTCTGTAATTCTACTGCTAAAATGTGCTGTTTCAAATGCTGAAGTTCCTGAGTTCTAGGACTATAGACTAAAGCAAAGGTGAAAAGCTGCAAATTTCCAGAAGCTTAGACTTCTTCAGTGATGGCTAAGACAGATGGGAATAGGATCTTTCCACTACTCTTTTGCCAACTGAACCCCCACTTTGCAAATACACACATACACACACACAGAGAGAGAGAAAATAAAACAAAACAGTTGTCCATTTTTGCCTGAACTGTTCCAATGCAAAGGTTATTGTAAAACCTTATTGTAAGGTCAACTTATTTTGGTCAACTATACTAACTCAATATCATTTACAAACAGTGAGCCCAGAACTGTACTTTTATAAACTGTACTATACAACTGTGTGAAGACATTGATCCAGACAGGAAGTGTTTATACATCTACAGTACAGATTATAAAACATGATTATTAATGCAATGGTTAAGTCTTCACACAATGTTTCAAGCTACAAACAAACCATATTATGGTTCAAGCACATTGCATGAACCCAGAAACACTTTTCTTTTAAATCCCTTTCCAAATAATCCTTATGTATTTTCAGAACATCTGCATGCCACACTAAATTTCTTTTAAATATCTGCCATTTAGAATGCAGACCCATGGATTGCATAAGTCCTGGGTGTGAGAGACATCTAGTAAGATGATTTGTAGCTTAGATAGCCAGTTGGCTTGCTTTTTTAAAATACACATTACAACTTTAAACTCTTTCATGGCTTAAAACTGGGTTACTTGAGGGACCATCACTCTCAGTTGTTTCTACCCATCTGATATGGTCAGGCTGGGTAGACATGCTTCAGGTCCTGTTGACCAAAGAATACTGGTTAGTGGTGCTTAGAAGACATGCATATTCTGCCACGTACACCTTATGAAACATTCTCCCTTTGAAGATCAGGGTGATCCTTACTTGCTGGCCTTTTATAAGGCCCTATAGACCTGGTTCTATGCCCAAGTCTGGGGCCCTAATTGTCTGCAGGGAACCACTTCTTGGTTGTGCTCATTATTTGGGTTGTTTCTTGGCTCCCTGTATTTTAATTAATTTTAATTTCAATTAAAAAACAGTAAAGGTAAAGGTTCCCCCGCACATGTGTGCTAGTCGTTTCCAACTCTAGGGGACGGTGCTCATCTCCATTTCAAAGCCGAAGAGCCAGCGCTTGCCCTAGGACGTCTCCGTGGTCATGTGGCCAGCATGACTAGATGCCAAAGGCACACGGAACGCTGTTACCTTCCCACCGTAGTGGTCCCTATTTTTCTACTTGCATTTTTACATGCTTTCGAACTGTTAGGTTGGCAGAAGCTGGGACGAGTAACAGGCGCTCACTCTGTTATGCAGCACTCGGGATTCGACCTGCCAAACTGCGGGTCTTCAATAATATAAACTTAATAATAATATAATAATAATATAAATAATAATAATATAAATAATATAAACTTCAATAATATTTGTCATTATTTGTTTTTATTTATTTATTTATTATTTCTGTTCACTGTCCAGTGTCCCATGTTGGATAGATGGCCATATAAATTGGATAAATAAATAAATTGCAGCAGATGTGATGAGCTAATCCAGTCTCTTAACCAATACTTTATATCTTAAGGATGGTCTTCTCCTTTCTTCAGCCCTACAAATGCCCTTCATCTCCCATTATTCCCAGCCAGCATGAACAAAGACCATACCCTCTGGGGATCAGGAGCTTTGAAGTTCAACACATCATATGGCAAGATATTACTTTGGACACCCACCTGAATCCATGTGCTATATACATTAAGCATCTGCTTAAAAATAACCAAATCTTATATTGGGTGATAGGGAACTTCTTTGTGCTAGATTACTTGGTTCATCTAATCTCCAGGTGAGATTTAAGGTGCTGGTTCTTACCTATAAAGCCCTACATGGCTTAGGCCCGGGATATTTGCAGGACCGTCTGCTGCCAGGAACGACTTCCCATCGCCCGGTGTGCTCACACAGGGAGGGCCTCCTCAGGGTGCCGTCGGCCAGACAATGTCGGCTGGCAGCCCCCAGGGGGAGGGCCTTCTCTGTGGGAGCGCCGGCCCTGTGGAATCAGCTTCCCCTTGAGCTTCGGATGGCCCCAGATCTCCGGTCCTTTCGTCGTGACCTCAAAGCATTTATTTTCCATCAGGCTGACCTGGACTGATGATAGGGGTTTTAAAAAAGAAAATGTTTTTAATATTTTATCACTGGGGCTTGTTAGTTTAATCTTTTTTAACATTTGTATTATTGTGTTTTATTGTTGTTAGCCGCCCTGAGTCCTTCGGGAGATAGGGCGGCATATAAGTCCCAATAATAAATAAATAAATAAATACTTTAGTCAGAAGCTGTGCTCTTCCAGACTCATGCAGAGATCTTTCATACCAACAGCTAATTATGACAACTTTTCACTACAGATACCAGTGATCAAACCTATAAAGCAGGTGCCTTTCTATTGAGTCTAAGGAGAACTCACACATGGAACATGTGGCCATTGTAATAAAAGCTCAGTGTTGTATCAGGAGTGCAGAGCACCTTGTATGTTAATAAATTCAGGGGCAAAGAAAACAGGAGATTTTATAGTGTTCATTAATATGGAATATGTTCTTACCCTAATGTAGGGCATCAGTAACTACACATTTTACATTCAAGATATATTCAGTTGCAGCATAAACTGAATGAAATAGCTGGAGCTGGAATGTTGTTACAGATTTCTGTTTGAAACATGCTTCATCTTGAATCCTGATCTTTTCATGTAACACTAGAGGTTTCAAGTTCCGGAAGGCCTTTGGGCTGGAGAATTTTGTTTGATCTACATTTTAAGCAAATTGACTGAATTTGCAATCCCTGGATTTATACATGGATCAAAACACAATTATCCTTTGGGTTGTACATTGCTCTGAGTTTTCGTAGCACAGTTCTTGGTTCAAAAATTACATTCAGAATTGAATTGACCCAGTTTTCTAAATCAAATATCTGGTTCAAATGGAATCAATTCAACAATCTGAATCAAATAAAAAAATCAGATTAGTGCCAATTGAAAAATTAGTAATATTAGTACTCATATTTTTAATTGGTATGCACTTATAGTTGAGATGGGAATAAGAATTGTTCCCCACAATGACAACCCTGTTTGATAGATAGATAGATGATAGATAGATAGATAGATAGATAGATAGATAGATAGATAGATAGATAGATAGATAGATGGATGGATGGATGGATAGATAACGGTCTAAGCAGAGATTACTTCTATTCAGTTTTTAACTTCAGAAGGGATAGGTAGAGTATAGATTGTAAGAAGAAATGGA
The DNA here is from genome assembly GCF_964194415.1 of Vipera berus. NCBI lineage: Eukaryota > Metazoa > Chordata > Lepidosauria > Squamata > Viperidae > Vipera > Vipera berus. The sequence continues at coordinate 318,260,408 of NC_138202.1, forward strand.
GGACTAAGGACTAAGAAACTCCTGGGTTTGGAAGTGGGACCTCTAGTAGGACAGACACCTTTCTTGGTATACAAAGTGGTATCCCTAAGAATGTCAGCTATTTCACTGGAGTTATTCATATTTAAGTTATAGACTATTATTTGCATTTCCAAAATAATGTAAACTTTGCACTTGGTAAGTGATAGATTCCTTTTAAATTATCACTATAGGAAACAGCTAATATATCTTGCTTTGAACTTCCAAAGTGGGATTTATTTATTGACTCATTCATTTTATTTGAGGCCACCCAAGAAAAGGTAGAGCAAAAATGGCACACCCAGTATAAATCCCAAAGCATTACACCAACAGCTGGCATCCAACAAAAGGGGCACTAGCTATCTTATCCAAGGAGAATACCCAGTCCTTAATTGTTCTTTGGAATACCAATGGGATGGGAGCCATCTTGATCTCCGGAGGAGCCTCATTCCAGACCATGGGCACTGTGAGAGGGGAAGTGTGCTTCCTAGGTCCTGACTGATGCATTGTTTAATCAAAGGAACCCAGAACATGTCAACCCTGCTAGCTCGAATTGGTCAGACAGACATCACGGGAGGCCCTATGCCCTGTAGGGCTTTATAGTTCATAACCAGCACCTTGAATCACACCTAAAAGTACACTGGCAACCAATGGAAACTATATTAAGATTTCAATTTTGTAAGGAAATAGAATAAAACTCTCAACACCAGCAATTTTCTTTTATGATTAGATACAGCTTAAATCCGTTGGATTTCTTAGTTTCACTTTCTCCTTTTCCCTTCTTTTCACTCATGACAGACAGAATAAGGGTGGAGTTGAATTTCAAAACTGAGGAAGAGATGGATTTAGAAGCAAACTTCTCTAGCTTGCCAAAATCTCATCTAAAGCATTATTTATCTCAGGTTGCAAATTCCACTTGTTAACTTGTTCCTGACTTGGCCTGCCATGGGTTCCTTTTTCTTGTTCTTTTCTCCTATTATCGTTGAAAGGCAAGAGATGGGAAGATCTGGATAGGGAGGATGGAAAATCGGCAATCTTTCCTTGTAATGTCCAGATGAAAGGGAATATCTGATCCAACCTCTTTGCTTTAAAGTTTTGATTAAATGTTCAATACGAGAGCCCAGTTTGGAAGGTGAGGAGACTGTCTTGTATTTTTTAAATAGGTCAAAGAATACCAAGGTGATTTGACTGGGCAAATAACATGGCAGAAAGGGTTTTTCTTCCTCTTTCATCCAAGTAATTATGGGTGAAATCAAAACAATGTCATATTTGAAAGTACACATTCAGATGACTATTAATGCCCAGCTTATGATATTTCTTCACTTATGGCTCATGCTGAACGCCATTTGCAATATGTTAAGAATGTACCTGTTTTGCCAGGCCTTAAATTAAATTTATGGTCTGGTGTTATTTAGTGTCTTACTCTCATTGTTCTCCTAATCTTGTTTTATAACGGTATAAAACAGATTTAGCTTTGAATTCTCACAATTATATTGTGAGAGGCAAGCAAGCAAACTAATACAACGTTAGAGCCAAGGATAAGTTTATATTCAGCATTTTATTTCCTACAGTCAGTGAATGCTGTAATTTATTTGCTTCTTCCTTTGCCAGTTTATATGCTGCTTCAGTCGGTGAAGTAATTCTGGATACGTCTAGGTATTCATCTGGCAGTATATTTACAATCTAATCCCCTCTCCAAAAAAGGTCTATGATAATCAGTTTATTACACTCAGCACAATTGCTGAGTTTGCCGTGTCAGTTCCAGCTATTAACACACTTTGAACTTGTAAGAAAAGAGTTTTGAATAGCTAAAGTGAAAAGCTTTAGTTTCAGCTGCAGTTGCCAAATTATCTTACAAAGAACTGTCACTGTTTAAATGACCAACTCCAAATTCTTCCTGTCAGAGAAAAAGGAAAAAGCATCTCAGCCATTTTCCTGATGGTCTGATTTTCTGTCTGCTGTTCTGACTCGAATGTAAATAAAGAATGGAAAGCATTTTGATCACTTCATTCACTTGCAAGAACAAGGGCAATCTGTCAGTTACTCTGGCCTTCCAGAAGATGACATCATCACTCCTTCAAAAAAAAAAGTGCACACACTCAGACGCTCATATATATACACACAGAGACACCATCATTACCTAAAATCAGTGCCAGATGTTCTTAGAATTCTGGAAGCAAGAATCAAGGTTAGTAATGCCTTAACTCTGTTTTTTTTATCCCATCAACACAGCTCTCTTTGAATACTGTGTGCTAACTCCGTGTGCAAATATACTTCTCTCACATACTCTTCCCTCTCACTCTCTCTTCTCTCTTCCTCTCTCAGAAATACAAGTCTGTCATGTCTGCTGTATTACTGCTGTGATAAACACCAGACTCAAGTTAACCACTTCTGGTGGCAGATTCTTCATCTTTCTTAGGAAAGCGTTCTAAGCTTTTATTGGAAGAATAAAAATTTGGGGAGAAGAACCTCTTAGGGGGTTTTATGGTTTATATGATTAGTTTTCACAAGAAACCTGTTATAAAGGGACAAATTTTGATAGATTTTTTAAGAAAATATAAATTTGATTTATTAGAGAATTACGAAGTAAACAGTTTATCAGCCAAATGCTATTGTTTATAGATGGAAATTGTAAAGTTAAAAGTATCAATGCAGCTCCCCATGAACAGAGACATCTCAGGCTTATCAATAAATTTAGAGAAGTATCTAGTCCGTAAGAGTTTTTGAAAACTATGCCAACTCTGAAATTACGTTAGCCATTTGTGGCACATCCATTTTTGGAAAAAGAAACACAGGTCTCTTATACATTACTAAAATATTCTAAACAGGTTGTTCAGTGAGGAAAGTCAGAAACTTAAAGAAGAAGTGACAACTTTTTTCTCCCAGGTTCAATAGCCTCATTTTTTTTCCCTCCTCAAGAGGGGAAAAAAATCCCTAGAAAGCAGGAAATGTCAGAAACTTTGGGCTCCTCCACTTTTCTCAGATAGTGAAATTGTTTGGAATGATTTTCAAACAGTTTTGTGGCTGTAACTGAGCAAACAGTAGTCTACTCAAGTTATCCATATAATGCCTTAAGTGGGTTCTTACATGAACAAGATTCCAGTGGTTTATGCTTACTATAAAGCACTTTCCCTCTTCTCGGCCTGCTTAAATTCAGGGCTCTACTAAATCAGTACAGAAATTACACGTCATGCATAGAGTTGAACCACAATTTTCCAAACCAGGAATGGCTCAGGAATGGCTCAGGAATTCTGGGAGTTGAAGTTCACCGGTCATAATGTTACTATAGTTGCCCATCCCTGCTTTAGCCCCTACTTAATCTGAGGAGCAAAATGTGCATCTCCCCCCCCCCAGAATGCCTGTTATAATAGAAATATGAAAATGTCACCATCCAACAACATATGGTGTATTCTTGGCAAATTCAGTTGCCATGTAGGCAGCATTAGATGCTCTCAATTAAGGACTGCCATAGTGTTTCTGTTCTAACTGGAGTATATCTTAATTGAAGGATATTTTAAAAAATGGAATACTTCAGAGAAAATTATCCCAGAAATATTTCAAAAAAAGAGATTCTACTGAACATTTCTCAGAAGTATAGTAGCCTTGATATTAAACAAACAAAACTGAAAACAAAGCTTCCCTTCACCAGGGAAGCTCTCTCTGTACAAGCCAAAATTGCAAATTAGTATAATATTTTAGAGCAAAATGTAACAAACCTGTTAGTAAGAATATCATCGGTCATCAAATATCTCAGGGATATTTAAAATGGTATGCTGAAATCATGTTAAGAAGAACAATTTGAGAGCATTAGTTATATAGGTGAACCCTGACTACTGTGAGCTGGTTAATAATCCTGGTTTGTTCAGGGTTCACATTTCATTAGATTAGATATAAGAAGCTGTATTTTTTTCTCAAATTAAAGGGACCTACAAGTAGTCTGTGTAGGGAGGAGGGGATATGCAAGGTAGAGACTCATTTATCATAATCTGATATTCCTTCTGGTCCTTCACAGGCATTTAACCCTGTTTGGAAATATTTTTGAACATTCAGAAGCATGGTTTGAATATGTAAACAAGGGGTCTTCAAACTTGGCCCTTTTATGACTTGTGGACTTCAACTTCCAGAATTCCTCAGCCAGCATTCCTGGCTGAGGAATTCTGGGAGTTGAAGTCCACAAGTCATAAAAGGGCCAGGTTTGAAGACCCCTGATGTAAACTCACTACAAACTATGATCTAAAATCATTATTTGAAAACAGTTTGTGTACCTTGATTAAGCTTTATGTTTGCTTGCCTTAAGAGTATGCACCTTTTAAGCCTTCTGATTCACTTGCATGCCAACTTTCATCCCAGCTTTTCAGATATTGTAGTTTTTTGCCAAATGACCTTTTTTATACTTCAAATTTTACTTTGAAAAAACTTGGCTTCTGATCTAAAGTTTGGACTAAGCTGCAAAGATTATTTGCGAGAAGTTACTCATACAGTATTTAAACACAATGTGAAAAAAGTTCAGCATTTGTCTAGAGTATTTGTTCTTGCTGAAATGCTATTCAATATATCCCAAAATTAAATTTAAATATTTGTCAATCTTTACAGGCAAACAGTATAATGATTTCCTGCTATAGTATTGTTTTATTATGCAGACCAGATGTTAAATAATGGCCTTTCAACTGTATATATTCTCAATCTATTTTTTAAAAATAAACTTTTAAAAGCAGAGATGGATATATGTATGACTATAAAATCATCAAAAGATGTTTTTATTATGCAGTTATTTTATAAGAAAAAACCATAAATTATGGTGAAAATATTATTTATGTAGTAGTCTTTCCTTCAGATAGGCTGAGTAGTAGTCCCACACTTGTAGAAGAAATGCCTTAGGAAGTCATCAGGTTAGAGAAGGATGGGTTGGCAATGCAGTGTAAGTTGCATTGAGTGGTGGTCTACTTCCTGGCCCAGTTCAAGGTGTTGGTTATAACCTTTAAATGCCTACATTGCATGGGGCCAAGTAGTCTATGGAACCATCTTCGTCCTGCTATATCAGAGTTCCCCAACCTTTTGGGCACCAGGGACCAGTTATGTGGAGAGATGTTTTTCCATGGACTGGGTGTGTGTGATTTTGTGTGCTGCCTGCATCCTGTGGATGGGGATTTCCTTGTTTGTGCAGACCAGTTGCTGGCATATCACAGCCCGGTACTGGTCTATGGACTGGGGGTTGGGGATCCCTGTGCTATATCATCCCCTACCCACCTGGTTAGCTAGGGAAGGTATACTGCAGTCCTGGCAGCCAAACAATTCCATCTGAAAGAGAGCCTTCTGTGCCCTTGCCCTGCAGAACGCTTTGCCCCTGGAGCTGAGGTGGTCCTCTACTCTCTTGGCTTTTTGTAGAGGCTTAAAAACATAGCTCTGCACTCTTTCCTGGGTCTTGCAGATGAAGATGTAGCTGTGGGGCTGGTTGGCCACCCTGCAAGCCTTCCCCACCATCCCACCTTTTAATCTTTTTTTTGTCATTCCCTGCCTCTTTTAAATTTTACATACTGTTTTTATGCTTTTCATATTACGTTGCACATCGCCTAGAGTCCCTCTGTGAGGGAGGTGGGCAGTTCTTAAATATGACAAATAAATAAATGCATATGTTTTATGTATTAGTTTTAAAAGATAAGACTGATATTCCAATAAAATCTGAAAGTAATTAAATGCATATACCAGTACTGTGCTGCAGGCATCTCCACAGGGCTGCCTGCTTTGCCTGGTTTTATCCTGATTTAAGATGATCATTTAATGAGGGGCAAAAGAAAGAAAAAAGGCCCAAACTAATGCCAGCTTCAAGTATCATGCTTGTTTTCAGAAATTTCCTCAGTAGGAAAAAAAAAGGATGTGGCTATAACTCAGTGTTCTGGTTTTTTTTTAATCCCATTTATATCCCGCCCTTCTCCGAAGACTCAGGGTGGCTTACAATCTAAGAAGCACAAATCAATGTGCTTAGCAATAGCCTTCATTCTATGTATATGCCTGCTTATTAGGGCTTTTGGGCTCCCCCAAGTGGCATTTTACAAAGTCAGCTTATTGCCCCCAACAATCTGGGTCCTCATTTTACCTACCTCAGAAGGATGGAAGGCTGAGTCAACCTTGAGCCTGGTGGGACTCGAACCTGCACTAATTGCAGGTAGCTGGTGTTACTTACTCGGTTTGGAAAAAGGCCAAAAGAAGATGAGTGGCAAAAACATCCTGGATGTGGTGAAGAGGGACAATCATATCAGCTTACATCTTGTAAATGGAATCAAGTAGTCCTTGACTTACAACTGGTTGGTTGGCTACCAATTGATGTTAACACAGACGTCCCCAGGGGTACCTGTAACCTTGTTCCAAAGTTCTGACAGCTGGCTCCCACAGTCATATGACCATATTTTGGTCACTCAGCAACTGGCCCTTATTTATGGCTATTTGCAGCATCCTGTGGTCACATGACTGCCTTTTACAATGTTTTTGCCAAATCCCAGAATTTACTTCTGGTTTTTGGCAAAACCAACCCATATCAAAAAACTGTTTCACTTAACAACCAGCATAAAAAGATCATAAAATTGGGCCAGCCATGTGGGTAGGCTCTATTATAGTCATAAATTGAGGACTACCTGTGCTTAGTGATTGGACCTGCCCACCATGATAAACATTTTGTGAGAACAACCCCAGCCCATAGTTACTTTGGATAAGGAGATGGGTAGCATACTTTAAATATTTAACGAATGAGTAAATTTGTCCCTAAAACTCCAAAGATGCCCACCATTCCCAAAGGTTTGCCTACTTCAGCAGTAGCCCCTCCTTAGGTTGCCTTGGGATCACGAAAGATCCCAAAATGAATGCTAAGTGTTGAACTATAATGTGGTTTATCTGTTTTTTTGACTTAGTGCATTTTAGAAACCCAGCCACTAAAGCTTAACAAGATGTACAAACCTAACCAATTGTGGCTTTTTCAACTAATTATTGTTAAATAATATTTTACATAACTTGTACATTATTTTAACCTATCCTTATTGTTCCTAGCAAGGAAGAATTTGATAGATTAACATTCATTCCTAAAATGGGGTGAGAAATTAGTTTTCTGTTTAAAGTCATTATTTCTAAACTTGCGTTTATAGCTGAATAACAGTGAGTATTTTTTCTGTGCTTTGTGGTGAAGAGAACCACCACACAGTTCAGGAGAAATTTATTTTCCTCTTCAAATTGCTATGAAAATGTGTCAAGAGGTTGTGTTAATTTAATCCTAAATTTCACATGGGTGTTTTTTCCCTTTTAAAAGAATCAAGAGTGTTGTCCTGCTGTACCATTTCTGAAGAAAACACTCTATATTTTATTAGGTGTGTTAGAATACAAGGAGCTTATTCTATTCATCCAAACAACTTATCTGGTAGTCTGGTAGAATGTTGTGATACATTTGTCCCATTGAACAGCTGACGTACATGCCGTATTACAAACTGTTTACAAAATTAACTGGGCATGTAAGACCAATGTATCAGGACACATAGGATTTGGGGGGATAGAAATGAGAATATTCTTCCTCACTAGACATACAAAAGGAAATGTACGGTAGGGATTTTCAGAGCCTGATTGAATAAGTATGGTTTGTGGTGCAGTTGTAGAACGCTAATGGAATTATCATCTTGCTATATATCATTATTGAAAGTCTTGAAGTCTACAGTTGGAAATGAATTAGCATCCCAAACAAGCTACTTTGAAACAATGGTCTTTTTTGCTTTCTTTTAAAACACACATCAGCTTCAAATGTGGGGAAAATATTTTACTTCTTGCTCCCTGAATGAAAATTGTTATGTCTGTCCATGGGTTTTTTGCCTCTTATATTTTGTCTAAAATAGATTAATTATAATTTGTGGGGGATGGGAATCGCTTAACCTCAAAGGGGGGTTATTGTCTCAGTGCCTCATAATACAGTTGAGGGTCAACCAGGTTCACTTCAGCGCTGATTTTAGCATAAGCAGTCTTTAAATCTTGTTATTAGTTCAATTATTTTAACTTAAGGTGTTCTTGGAAAGGTAATTCTGCATAAAGAATTATGCTTCCAGATCAACTAGAAACTATACTTTTTCACAAGGAAAAGACAAGCTATTTTAAGGCCAAGAAAGGTCAACTGAATTAAATGGGCTTCAATTATCACACAGACAAACAGCAGTTTTCTGTGGTTCAGTTGTTTGGCTTTAGCTCTCTTGAAGGGGAGAGATTTTTTTTTTCTTTTGAAGCCATCAAAGAAAAGGAAAGGAAACAAAACAAAATAAGACCCCTGATTTCATCTGCATGTTGAAAAACCCTGCAGTTTGGGATAAGTGAGCGATAAACAAAGCACATGTAGGGTAGCCTGCAGCTTTTGAAATACTGTATACGGACCTTGCTGCTCTGTTGCATGGAGTCCCATCAAGATTAGAGTAATTATTCTTGCCTTGTCACAAGCTGTCATTACCAGCAGCTGCTTGTTGCCATCCCTTCTCCCAATATTGGTCATAATTCTTATTATGTAACAATTATGTTCAGTGCAAATGAAATGGAAAGTAAGCAGTATGAATTAAAGATTCATTTTCTAAAATGCTAGAAATGTTGGGTGAGTATCATTTGAAGTAATGTTCAGTGTAATCACTTAAAGGGATGCTTAACCATTTTTATGCAGAATATATTTACATTTGCACCTGCAAACGTAAAGGGCTAAATAGTCATTTTAAAGTCACTGCATCTTTTCGGAGAATCTTGAGAATTGTAATTTGTTGGAGTGGGAGGCTAGAAACACCTGATAATACTAGCACTGTGATCATAATTTCCATAATTGCAATTCCCAGGAGTCTTTGAGAAAAATCATATATTTGCACTGAAGTATTTGGTTTTTTTTATTTGCTACTCGAGACAATGAAGATAAATAAATATAAACAAGACAGTAATCCATAGATTGCAATTAAGATTGCAAGATTCAGAATAGATTGTAGTAATGATTTAATCTAATCAAGAGGGACATTCATGAATTAAAAAGTGACAAAAGATACATCTAAAAGAAATATTATGGTCTTTCATTTTTTTTCAGTTTTCTCTTTTCACTAAAGAACTTAAGAACATAAAAATATTGATCCTCTTTTTTTAGTATGCTGTTCAAAGTACCGAAATCAGTCGTTTCTCCAACACTTTTCCCTAAGATGATTTTTAAAGAGAAAAGCACTCAGTTATATTTTTGCCTGAGTAATAAGTAACTAGTTTGATTTTTTTTTAAAAAAAATCTTTTTAGTTTTACAATAAATGAACAAATTTATAAATAATAACTACCTTTAAGTGTGTTGTTATAAAGAAAATTATAAAATTTCTATCAAACCTAACCATAATTTTAGACATATTGTGGAGTAAATTAAAAGTTGTTCTCTATCCTCATGATTATAGTTTTGTTTTGTTTTTTAAAAAAAAAGTACTGTGACTGCTGATGAAGGCAGGAACTGAGATGCTGCCTTTCAAACGCCTGATGTGCAGAAAAGGGTATTTCTGACGCATGACCTTAACTGAACAGGAATTCCTTTACTCTTCAGAATGAGGTTCATCATGGCTATGTATCCGTTTCAAAATGCAGGATTGCCAAATATGGAGTTTAGTCAGGATATATTATGTAATGGTTTGGGCAGATTGCTTTGCCCCAAAATATCCATTTGAAAACTGTACCCTTTGAGTCAAAGTACTGTAGATATTTTTACATCATATTCATGTAATCTGTGTAAGATTCATGCCGAAATCAACATTTGAATTAGCCCTTGAGCTGCAGTGTTAATTGAAGCATTCACTGAAGCTTTCATAACAATAGTGATTGGCTGGCCGGTAGCTGTGCTGTTAAGTAGTACTAGCCTGTTATTAGGTTGAGTGAACTGCTGGGGGTATTAATAGCAGCAGTGACTGTAGTTGGGAGTATTGGCTTATGTCCTGTGCTTGATTATGCTTGAGAATGAGGAAAAATAAAGCTCCGTGGAATGTGCTGTGGACTAAAAATTCATTATCTTTGTACAGTAACATCATTACTATGTTTTGTAGCAGTGGTTCTCAATTTTTTCTTTACTACAGAGCCTTTTAAGTACCTTTTATGGCCACAGACCATGGCCATGAACACCAAGTCTTAACTCAAGATTTAAATCATAACATTTCTTCAGGCCTTTACGGACTCCACCCCCCCAATGTGGACTCCCAGGGCTCTTTGGACCACAGGTATAGAACCACTACTTTATTGTAAAGTTGTTAAGTTTTCACCAGACATGTGAAGAAGTAGCATCTTCACCATCAGCTTTGCCTTGACATTTGCTTAACCAGAACTCCACTCTTCTGATGTCTGCTTATATTAACAGGAAAACTCAGTTCCATATGCAACCTTCGGAACTCAGTTCCATATGCAACCTTGGACCACTAGGATTCTTTAGAAATGAAGAATCAAAACTGTGTGTGCACAAAAGGCTCTTTTCCTGCCTGTGAATTATCAGTACAGGGATAGGCAGATGCTGGCATGGTGTAGATATGTCTGTTGTACAGGAGACAGTTTATAAATCCTATTGGTAAAGTCAATAGTTTTGAATTTTGCTTAATTAGAGAAAGTGGAGTGCCATCATCATCAGTGACCACAGAAACTCTTATTTTCATGTGAATAGTGTAGTTTTAGACACAAACAATGTCCCAAATGCATATCTTCTGCAGTTTCACTTTAAAAAGTAATAATTTTGCTCTTCAAGTTGCCTTGGGGAGGTATCCAAAGGAACCATAAGGTCATTGCTACATGAGAGAAATTATTATTGGATTTGGCCCCAAGGCTACCTAATTGGTTGACAGCCCCAAGAACATATTTGAACTCTAGCTCTCACGGAATCCCAACTTCTGTGTGGCATATTAAAGAACTGGAAACCAACAGACCGAAAGCTACTTTTCAATGGAGCGTTTGGAAATAAGGTATTCATTTATGCCTCTCTGTTAACAGTGAAAATAATTTCAAAAAGATGTTGGATTTGTGTTCCAACACAAAGGGAACACCATAGGTTCAGCATTAGGCCGGCCTGAAATAACAAGAAAAATATTCAGGCAGAGAAGGGAAGATTTCAGGAATGGTTAATATTTAATATTCCAATTAGTATTCTGTTCATTATTCTGACATTTTCAAATCAGTGAGCTTTCATGGCCAATTGCAGCTATGCCATTGGTGATATATAGAAAGCAGACTCTTTGGAAAAACCTTTGCTGGAGAACAGGATGCTACAAAGAGCCCATCTTATGGCTGGAGCTTTTGAATGGCCCTTCAATCTAACAATGTTTCTCAACCTTGGAATGCTGGCAAAGGCATTCTGGGAGTTGAAGTCCATGCTTCTTCCAGCTGCCAAGTTTGAGAAACAGTGATCTAATAAGTGAGCATTAGGTTACTTCTAGTCATTTTAACTCTGGGATTTGAGCAACACTTAGTAAGACAAAATATATAATAACAGGCTTATAATTAAGCTGCTGGGTTAGTAGAATTCATGACTCAGAGGTCTAAATTTGGAGAGGAACAGAGAATAAAGTAGTGGAAGTTATTCCTTACATATTTTTCATCCGTAACAATTCAAATGGAATTGTACCATTTTGTCCTATTGATAGGGAAATCCCAAGATTGCTGACATTTCTTAAAAAGCATCGTACACAGAAACATATGAGTTAAAATGAAAGTCACAATCAGTCACAATCCGCAACTGCACTTGGGCAGGTTTTGTCCATGAACAGTTTTAGTACATACTTTGCTTAGGGGTGAATTAAGGGTGTTCTTTGCTGTCAGCTATACGTTTATGGACATCAAGAACATTTTTAGCTTATTCAGAAGCTTATTTTAAGTATTAGGAGCTCTAGTAGTGCTCCCACCACTAACCACATCTTTCTTTCCCTCTAATAGTAATTCACTGCCATCCAAAAAAACAGGGCAGAATAAATGATCTAGAGAATTTATTCATTCTTTGTGCTCAAATACCAGTTCAGTACAACAATTATTATAGTGACTTATTACATGGCCATTTGTTGAGAAGGTCAGAAATCCATTGGGCTTCTCTCTTGGCATCCCCGGTGCATGATGGGCAGAATTGGCTTCTGTTAAAGAGAATTCCTGAGTGACCTCACTGGGATTTTTGTGTCAACAAAAACCATCCTGGTACAGAATAGGTTATGGAAACAGTCCTTAGGAAATTACTCAGGGGACGAGGAAGCTATATTCTGGGATATAGAAGGAAAAGGAGCAGGAACAGTATTTCTAATTAATTTTACAGTAGACTGCTATTGTAACTGAAATTGTAGTGCATTAATGAAACATTGGACTTTAAGTTCCACAGCATTTTCTGATTTTTAAATGCCTGCAGCCCAAATGCACCAGATCTGAACTGTGTTTATGGTTTAGGATTTTTGAATGATTTAAATAGAAGGTTGTTGCTTTTATGCATACAGGTTATCATATTTATACCAGGTGATAAAACTAAGGCCTCCTTAGGGAAAATTGTTTACTTTTCTTTAAAAATAATCAATCAAGGGAAAGGACAGGAATATGAGCCTTAATCTAGGCATTTACAAGTTCATTTTTTCCTCTTTGAAATAGAAATTGGAGTTAGAAACTTATGTGAGGTGATAAATTTTACCAGTTTTAAAGCTGCAAAAGGCAACACTTTAGTTCTTAAAAGTCCCGATTAGTTAGTCATCTTTGCATTTTAAAGGCTTACATCTAATATTTCATGTGTAAAATTTTGTAGCAATTGGTTTTCAATAGTAAAGTAAATGATGAAATAGTTTGCTTTAATATTATCCTGCCAAGATTATCCAAATAAGGATTGTATATGTCTTAATATTGTTTTTTTTCTTAGATTCTTACTTGTTTTATAAAGGCATGCTTGGATAAGCATACATGTAATTGCACCCCTAATGTTTATGCAGTAAATACATTTGAACATCAAATAGATTCAGTGTTCTACCTTTGTAATTTATGAAAATTTTCCAGATTTTTTACAAGAAAAAGAGACCTTAAATATGCATCACTGCTCAGCAAAATAGTCTTGGCCTCAATGGTTTGGTTGATTGAGGCAGAGAAAAGATATATGAAATCTTCTTCCCTGTTCGTCAAATATTTAGTTTCTTGAAGTTTGTAACTTATCATATGTGAAATCCTTAAAATATAATTTTAATATTTTACAACAAAAAATTAAACTATCCCCTGGCTCAGTGGGTTAGGACGTTGAGCTTGTCGATCGGAAGGTCGGCAGTTTGGCGGGTCGAATCCCGAGTGCCGTGTAGCAGAGTGAGCGCCTGTTACTCGTCCCAGCTTCTGCCAACCTAGCAGTTCGAAAGCACGTAAAAATGCAAGTAGAAAAATAGGGACCACTGCGGTGGGAAGGTAACAGCGTTCTGTGCACCTCTGGTGTCTAGTCATGCTGGCCACATGACCACGGAGACGTCCTCGGACAAGCGCTGGCTCTTCGGCTTTGAAACGGAGATGAGCACCGGCCCCTAGAGTCGGAAACGACTAGCATGCATGTGCGGGGGAACCTTTACCTTTAAATCCCATTGAACTTATTAGATTTACATCCAAAGAATAACAGAATAACAGAATATTACAGTTGGAAGGGACCTTGGAGGTCATCTAGTCCAACCTCCTGCTCAGGCAGGAAACCCTATACCATTTTAGACAAATGGTTGTCCAGTCCAGTCTCTTCTTAAAAACTTCCAGTGTTGGAGCATTCACAACTTCTGGAGGCAGGTTGTTCCACTGATTAATTGTTCTAACTGTCAGGAAATTTCTCCTTAGTTCTAGGTTGCTTCTCTCCTTGATTAAAGAAATCTATTAAGAAATTAATCCAATCCTGACCAATCTTTGAGCTAGAGTACACACAAAAACAAAAATAACTGTGAGTCCTGGAAGGCTTATAGTATCTACAGAAGAGTGACTGGATTCAAACATACTATTGAACCAGCCTTCCTGAATCTGGACACCCTCTATACCACGTAGATTTGGTTTTCAAGAATTCCCCAGTCAAAATGGCTATTACTGGGAATTCTGGGAATTGAAGTCCACTCATTTCAAATATAATGAGTTTGGATAAAGCTATATTTATTGAACTCATTGGAAAAGACCCTGATGTTGGGAAAGATTGAAAGCAAAAGGACAAGGGGACAGCAGACGTTGAGATGGATAGACAGTATCATCGATGCAGTGGGCATAGGTTTGAACACACTCAGGGAGAGAGGGGAGGAGAGGAGAGCCTGGCATGCTGTGGTCCATGAGGTTATGAAGAGTCGGACATGACTTAGCAATTGAACAACAACAAAATATTTGTTGAACCACAATTCCTTAAATAAACCACAATTTACTTCATATTGAATCCATAAACCATAGCTTAAAATGATGGCTAAATTCACATAATGGGTTAAACCAAAAGCAGACCTATGGCTTAACTCAGTATATAAACCTAGCCATTGTATTACTGAAATGAACAATTTTACTTATGTATTTTTAAGATTTAGAAGGGCACTGGCTAGTTTGCAATAGAAGCTTTGTTTCATTAAATGCGGGAGGGGGAGGGAGGAGGAAGGAAAGAAGAACATGCTTCTTTCCAACCTTTTTCCTTCCATCCTCGAGGCTGTGGGTGAACAAGCACTAAGAAAATTGGTCTTTGCTTTAATGGGAAGCACCATTCTTTGCAGTTTCAGATTCACAAGTCACTTAAGCAAAGTAATTATCCTGTGAAGATCTCAAAGTTCTGATGTGCCCTTCTAAAAACATAGAAGCAGCAGGATCAGTTGCCAAGATCAGCAAGAATCTTGTTCAAGTGACTCATCTTGTTCTCTTAATAAATTTTTTATTATTATTTATAATTGAAATCTTGGCCCTGGTACATGAAGTCCTGTAAAATTGGGATAAATGCCAGACTGCTTAGCAGTATAGAATGGTTGCCCTCTTTGTGGAGCCCATAGCAATGCTGTCTGTATCTGTCTTCTTTAATTTATTTTGATTCATGCAAATATCTTCTGAAGCACTGTATGAACTGCACAAGGTAGAAGATTCACTATTCTGTTGGTACAATAAATATGGGGATCGAACCAACTGGTATGTAAAAACTTGATTGGGGTTGTCCATATTGTCTTTCACTTTTGAACTGGCTCTTTTGAACCCTGCAGGCAGCCTCTGAGGGTGCTTTTGTCAGGCTGATAAGTATTCAGGAGATGATTTTATAAACAGACATCTGCAGATTCAGTCATTTTCAGGAAAAAGAACTGCCTCCTTATTGATTCATGCTAAAACCATTCAATTTTTTTTAAAAAAAATCCATTTTAATATCTGAAAAGATAATTTTGTTGGAAACCATTTGTTTCTTGAAATGTTTATAACACTATCCCTTTCATTTCAGTAAATCTTGTTAAAAAGAAAATGTATGATTTGTGTCTGGGAAAAAGAACTTGACATCATTAAGAACTTCATTTAATCTCAGATTTAATTCCACATATTATAAAGCCCTATGAAGCCAGATATGGCTTGTTGATCAAGTTGGCCTCCTTCAAATAACACCATCTTACCCAATTTCCTCCTCCTGAATTGGGAGTCAGGGCAAGGGGAGAGAGGGAGGCCGGGAGACGATGCTTTTCAGTAGGCCCTCTGTTTCTATGGAATAGCCTCTCCTGGGTATTCCAATAGCCCTTGCCCTCCGAGATAGTTTTCTCCCTCAGACGAAGGCGACTGAACCCCTTCGTGGGTAACACAGGTTTCCTTTGATTACTGTTCAGTTTGCGCCATCTTCTGTTCTTCATCATTGTATTATTTTATTGTTCTGGGAATGTTTATCTGTGAACTGCCTAGAGTCGCTGAGAGTCAGGCAGTATAAAACAAACAAACAAATAAATGAATAAACTTTAGGAAGGCAGTTAAGATGGAGATCTTCTGCAGGTTTTTATATTTAGGGTGCTGAGGTAAATTGTTGCTATATATGTAAAGTCTTTTATGTAACTGTTTTCCTTGATTGATGGATTTTAAGAATTTTGTAAATTACTAGAAGCCTGTGGAATCAATAGTATATAAATGCCATAAATAAATATCGTCAGTGAAAAATATCACAGATGATTGGAAACATCTTTTGCTGAAATCCTAGAAAGCTGCTGCTTTAAAACTACAGGTAACCTCGACCTAAAACCAGAATTAGGACCAGCATTTCAGTCACTTTGCACTGCAGTCATTAAGCAAGTCATCATGCAACTGGACCAGATTTTACAAACATTTTTACCATGGTCATTAAGCAAATCAAGTGAGTTAAGTGAATTACACTGTGATTAAGTGATTCCAACTTCTCCTACTGACTTTGCTTGTCAGAAGTTCTCAGGGAAGGTTGCAAATCGTGATCAAGTGTTTGATTGCGTGATGCTGCATGATCCATCGTAAATGCGAGCCACTTGCCAAGCGCCTGATTTGTGTTCACATGACCTGGGGGTAGTGTTTGTTCCTGTTAAGTGTCCAGTCACAGCCAATCAGTCCCTTCTAGATTGTGTCTGATGGCAAACGATGTAGCATGTCAAGCATGTGGATTAATCACACAGGCATTCTATCCTTCCAGAAGTTATGCTGAATGCCAAGTTATGCACATGCCAAGTAAAAGAGCACATGTGCACAGCAGAGTCTTTCCCCTGAATTTATCAAGATGCTGTGTTGAAAGCAGGCTCCTGTTAAGGACTTGGGTGTGAATCTTGTAATATCTGCCCTTGTTTCTCTAAAGAGAAGATATTATACTTGTTTGCATAGTTTGAACGTCTGCATGTTATATTACCAATTCATAAACTTTTCCTTTAGCTACATACTTGTGGTGTGGTATTGTTCTGCTTTGGTTTCTAATTTGTATATTTATTCCTTAAAGTTTCTATAGAAACGTAACAAGCAATAATATTAGGAAGAGGGCATCAAATATAGAATGAAGGCTACTGCTACATAGAATGAAGGCTACTGCTAAGCTTGTAAGCCGCCCTGAGTCTTCGGAGAAGGGCGGGATATAAATGGAATTAAAATAAAAAAATAAATAAAATAAATGCACACGGAAACAATATGGTACGTATTGTAATTTCTTGCTGTTTTAAGGTACAACAATACCTTAAATTTCCTTGAGGCTCAGATGTTTATGGCATAGAATCAGGAAACTGGTCATCTGGGCAATAATTGCTGTTTCCCAGACAGACACATGGCAAATCATCTTTCCTGGTTCTGTTTTTTACTACAGCGGTAAGCAGTAAAAGCAAAATTTACAGCTTAATTTCAACAGCATAGACTGCTTTTCAGCAGATGTCATGGTAGGAAAAAGGCCTTGATCTGGTCATTCAGGGAAGCACTGCAAAGGGGAAGAAGCTGCTGCATATAGCTCACATTGCAATGATTGCATAGCACATAGTTTTTAAAAGAAAACAACAAGAGCCACAGCAGTTCAGCCATGTTTAAAAGTAACCCTCTACCAGGTGTTTTTCTTCCTCTTGATTTTTTAATTAAAACCACAGAGAGAGAAATGGTTAGACTGGACATCTGTGCTATGAAGCTAACAGTGAAATGGATTAACATCATGCTGATCCAGACATGACCCATGGATGACCTCAAAGAAAACACCTGCAAACACACCCATGCAAAAGTACATGAGGTACAAAATCACTTGTCATTTGCTATGGGCCACACTGGCTGGGACTGATGACAATCTGTCCAAAATATTAAGGAGATCAGGTGTATATTACTATTGGAAAAGATATGTGCATAAATAGCAATAAAACAGTGTTCTTTCCTGGCTTTCATGCTCTGAAATCTACTCCCCTAGAAATACTTTTTAGCCCCTACTTGCTTGAATTCATAAAGCTATAAAAAGAGGGTTTTATTTTAACCCAATTAGTTTGGTCTAGTGATTAAGCCATCAGGATAGAAACCAGGAGACCATGAGTTCTAGTCCCACCCTGGAATGAAAGTTGACCGGGTGACTTTGGGGACAGTAACTCTCTCAGCTCAACCTACCTCACATGCTTCTTGTCGTGGGAAAAATAGGAGGAAGAAGGAGTATTACCTATGTTTGCTGCCTTGAATTATTTAAGAAAACAGTAAAGACAAAGGATAGATAGATAGATAGATAGATAGATAGATAGATAGATAGATAGATAGATAGATAGATAGATGATGGGTGGGTGGGTGGGTGGGTGGGTAGGTAGATAGATAGATAGATAGATAGATAGATAGATAGATAGATAGATAGATAGATAGATAGGACTCAAGAGAAAGAAAAAAATGCCAAAGCATTTGAACTTCTGTCAGACTGTGTGAACCGTATAATACCTTTAATCTAATTCAGTTGTGTGCATCATATGGGTATTATTATTATTTATGTATGTATGAGTAGCTTCAGCATTATTAGCTTTTTCCTTTATTCTTGCTTTATTGTTCATTGCCCTGAGGTGCAACTATTGAAGGCACTGCACTGCAGTGGAGTTCATCTGCCTAAAGTTATTTCAGTTGGTTACCTCAAGTTGTAATGATTGTTTGCTATGACTGTTATGAATACTAGATTGTCAATGGAGGTAGAACTGGCATTTCTATATTGCAGCCTTAGTTAAGGACTCTCATGTTGTTAAGAACATTTATCAATTATGTATAAAAATAATGATGATTTATTAAACTCTCAATGATTCTAAGTGGTTCACAATAATCAAATTGTAATAAAATCAATAAATATGCCAAGAATGAAAAGGTGGAATATGATACTGCTTCAATAGCAATAAATATTCTGGGAGCCCATTAATTTTACTATTGAAACTGAGTTAGTATTTTCATGGAGATAATCAGAAGTTAAGTACTTTGTAAATAAAAAGGAGAATATAAGTAGAACTTGGGCCAATATTGTTTGTGAGAGGAAACCTTGAAGAGTGCCATCTGATAAACTTCCCCATCAGCAGCAATAGAAGTAGACAAGAGAATGTCTGATAGTGCTGCCAACTGAAATAGCTGCAAGTATTCTCTTATTCTCATTGGGGCTGGAGATACGAACCAAAGGCCCCTCAGCTGCCTCTTGACTTGAATATATTCATATTGATTGTTAGATTATGTCATATGTCTAATGCAGTAGACTTGCCAAAAGTGAAGTTCTACACAGCAAACTAAAGTTTGTTAGCTCAGCCAGCAAGGCAAATGTTTTCTGAGGTTTTCGCGGGTGTTTGTATGTGGATCTTTGGTCATTCGGGTTTTTCCCCACGTAGAATTGAAGGTGTAAGAGCAACGTTTCGACGAAATCCCATCCGTCATCCTCAGGCTGGTGGCTTCAGCTTCCTTCTTCTGGGAGAAGCAAGCTGAAGCCACCAGCCTGAGGATGACGGATGGGATTTCGTCGAAACGTTGCTCTTACACCTTCAATTCTACGTGGGAAAAAACCCGAATGACCAAAGATCCATACACACACACACACACACACACACACACACACACACACACACACTGTATATTTGTTCTTTCTAATTGAGAAGCACTGATCTTGTCTCTCCTCCATTCACAGTTGGAGCAGCAGCAAATGGTAACCTGGTTGCTTAAGATGTAATTCTGCTGTATGTCTGGCACCTTTGAATTGTGCTATAAATTTCATGTCTACCTGTCAGAGATTTAATGCCCTAAATTTAGAGTCTTCTTTCAGGCCTTCTTGTTTCTATTCTGTTAAACAATCAGGGATTGCATTTTCTTATGAACATAAGCATATGCTAACCTTCCCCTCTATCCCCACAATTGACTGGATGAATTTGGTTTCAGTTTATTTCTTGGCCCAGTTGCTCTGTGTTTTTATTTTATTTTTTTTCTCTGAAAGAGGGTTTGACAACGGCATAGTATCTCCTCCAGGTTGTGGAATATAAAGCCATCATTTTGCTCCATCAAATTCAATGCTACCATAGCAGCTCCTTATAGCTGACGGGGAGAAAATGGGGGAACCTGATTGAAGAGACCTGGCTGGTGGCCCTGCAGTTGTAGCCAGATCTTTTGTTGGCCAAATCATGAAGGGGCTGTAGAGGTGGTGTTCTGTACCAGCCTGCTACCGGCCCTGCAGAAAAGGCAGGGACAACCCCTTTACAAACGGCAAGAGGCTGGAATTACGCCTGCCAAATTTATTGCAACAAAAACAAACGGAACAAGACAAACCAAGAAACAGGAGCTTAAAGAAACATGAAATATCCGAGCGGTTGCCTTCAGCAAACCAGCCCTCCCCACACATTCCCCTTATATAGAGTTCAGGGCGTGGCTTCTCTCTGCCTCCTTCTGAGAAGCCCCATTGCCTTCCTCTGTTTACTCCTAATTGACTGCCTCCTGCGTTGGGCGTCCTTGAACAGGGCCAGCTGTGGGTCATCTTCATCCACGCTGTCAGGCTCACACAGCTGGGTCTCCGTGGTGACCAAGTGGGAGGGGCCTGGCTGAGGGCTCTCATCAAGCTGTCCAATCCCCTCAGCAAGCTCTTCAACACTCCCCCTCCTCCTCCTCTGAGTCGTCCGACCCAACTGCCGAACCCACAGGCTGACCCTGAATCACAACAGGTGGCAGTTAGCACTCGTCTTTCTCTTTCCTATATTATGGCCTATTGCGCATCCATCTTTCAAAACTGATATTAGCTGCAGCTAACAATACAGTTCTTATTCTCATAAATATCTTATTAGGGATGTTTGATCCTCTCTTGACTTGGCTCTGAATGAAACTGGCAAATCCAGCTATTTTCCCCTAATTTCAGGAAGGCGAATAAATTTGTTCTTGCTACCAGTTCAGAATTCAGATTCCAGTGTTTCTGATTGTACCTCATTAGGATAATAAGCTGAAAGACAGCCTGTTTGCTTCTCTGTTTCCCCCAAACCTTGGCCTCCTATTTCACCTCTTCCCACATTTCTGGCAGCTGCAGACTTCCCTTTGCAGAATTTTTCTCCTTGTTATCTGGAAGACTAAGCAATTTTTAAAGGCCCTTTGCATTTTTACTATAGTTGTAGGACATTCCAAAAACTCCTGTTCCTTTCCATCCTTGCTGAATATATTGATCATTTAACTTCCAGGATGAAGCATCCTGAGCAAATGTTATTCTTCATCACAGCACTCACAGTACTAGAAATTGGGGCGCAGATGCTCCAGTTACCATCTAAGCCAGACAACTTGTCAAGGAAATGGCACTCAGTTCACAGTGCTGCTACACATTATAAGCTGGACAAATGTTCGTTCTGAGCCAGTTCAGTCTGAATTTTGGTGTCATGCCATCACTAATTGCTGAGAAGAATGCAAGAGGAAATCTGTAATTCGCAACTTGTCTACAGGCTCCTTGTGATTCTGATGGAAATTGATTGGCTGATACAATAGATACAGAGTTGTCAAATAAATCAGCAGCATTATTTGCAATTGGTATTGCAAGATATCAGGTGGCGTTCTCCAGTTTTTCCATTTCAGGTTCTTGCAGTACAGGTTGAGAGAGTTTGGCACGGTGGCTTCCCTTTTTGGAGTGCCAGCTTTTTTTAAAAAACTTTCATATTGTAATGTTTTTCAGATGTTTTCAGTTAGTGGAGATTAAACATAATTTTAACTATTGCATAGCTTGAAATTTCTTTTCAACATGTATGTATATGAGTTCATTTAGAACCCAGGAGCACTCATATATTAAAAAAACAACCCATAAAGGGGATCTTGGTTCTCCTATCCCAAAGGTCTTTGTTTTTTTAGAAATCCAGAAGCTTTCCAGAAGCTCAACAGGATAGGAGCTACTCTGATCCCAGTGGTAAACTATTCCAGAGAAGGGGAAATGGAGTTGAGAAGGTTTGACTCTGTGGCCTCTGAAGATAACAATTCCTCAAAGAAGGAATCTGGAGAAAGTGTACTGTTCCTGATCATATAGGGTAGTCAGAGCCATTATGAGAAGATGACCTCATAGACAACCAGGTTCTGAGCCTTGTAGGATTTTAAAAGTTCCAAACCAGATATTATACATAATTCTTTAATATAACAAGCTAGCTTTCCTCATAGCAAATGAAAGATGGGGAACTGAAGCTAGTAGATGGTAATAGTTGGAAAAAATAAGCAATAACAGAATTCCTATAGAGGTAGACTTCAGCTTACCACTGTTGGTTTAATGATGGTTTAAAATTATGAAGGTCTTGAAAAAAGTGACTTATAATCTGTATTCATACTTATGACTATCATACTACTCCAGGTTATGTGATCACAATTTTGGGTAGCACCCTGTGGATAAAAAAAAGGTAAAGGTTTTTCCTGTTCAGTAATATCCAACTTTATTTATTTATTTATTTATTTATTTATTTATTTATTTATTTATTTATTTATTTATTTATTTATTTAGATTTCTATACCGCCCTATTCCTGAAGGACTCAGGGTGGTTTACAGGGCAGCATAAAATACAATATAAAAGATAATATAAAATTAAAATAAATTAAATTAATTAAGCCCAACAATTAAAACAATATTTTAAAAGCTAAAACCCCTTCAGTCCAGGCCTGATAAATCGAAAAGCCAGGTTTTTAGGTCCCGGCGAAATGAACGCAGATCGGGGGCGGTCCGGAGTTCCACAGGTAAATCATTCCAAAGGGCAGGTGCGCCCACAGAGAATGCCCTCCCTCTGGGGATCAGCTGCCGGCACTCCCTAACTGATGGCACCCTAAGGAGGGCCTCTCTATGGGAGCGCACAGAACGATGGGAAGTTGATGGGAAGTTGATGGGAAGCAGGTGCTCTCTAAGATAATCCAGACCCATGCCATGTAGGGCTTTATAGGTCATCACCAGCACCTTGAATCTCACCCGGAGGGCAACTGGAAGCCAATGCAGCTTGCAGAGAAGAGGCGTTACACAGGAGTATCGGGAGACTCCCATCACAACTCGCGCGGCTGCATTCTGCACCAGCTGAAGCCTCCGAGTGGTCCTCAAGGGCAGCCCCATGTAGAGAGCGTTGCAGTAGTCTAACCAAGAGGTCACAAGCACATGAGTGACTGTGCGTAGGGCATCTCGGTCCAGATAGGGCTGCAACTGGCGCACCAGGCGAACCTAGGGATGGTGTTCATCTCGGTTTCCCAGCCAAGGGCACCAAGCATTATCCGAAGCTGCTTCCATGATCATGTGGATGGCGTGACTATTTGCTGAGGTGCATGGAACACTGTTTCCTTCCCACTGAAGTGGTAGCTAATTATCTACTTGCATTTGCATACTCCGCTCTGTACAAGCGGTGAGACGCTCCGACCCTCTGTACTTCCCCCGAGGACCCGGGAGCGAAGATGTGCAGCCTCCTAAGCTCAGGCTGGTCTACCTAAATGCCAGGTCCGTTGCTAACAAGGCTCACCTTGTTCGTGACCTAGTGGAGAGCGAGCATGCGGACCTGGCTTGCATCACGGAAACCTGGCTGGGCCCAGAGGGTGGTGTTCCTCTGGTTGACCTCTGCCCGCCAGGTTTCCAGGTGCTGCACCAGCCTCGGGCTCATGGGAGGGGCGGGGGAGTGGCAGTTATCATCAGGGAATCCCTTAGCCCGCGAGAGACCACCGTCCCTCAGATGGTCGGGTGTGAGTCTCTCCTACTGAGATACGGCCCAGGGGCGCAGTTGGGCCTGCTGCTGGCGTACCTACCACCTAATCGTGCAGCGGCGGCCCTGCCCGAGCTACTCGATGCCCTCTCAGGGTTGGTGGTTGAATTCCCAAGACTCATGGTCTTGGGCGACTTTAATCTACCGTCCCTGGGAGGATCGTCCGAACTAGCTCGGGAGTTCATGGCTTCCATGGCGGCCATGGACCTGTCGCAAATAATTTCTGGACCGACTCATGAGAGAGGCCACACCCCAGACTTGGTGTTCTTGTCTGGACGGTGGCGTGATGATATCGGTGGGGGTACCACAACTGTTACGCCCCTGTCATGGACCGATCACCACCTCCTGTGGCTAGACTTCCCCCTTGCCACCCCCCACCGTGGGTGCACGGTGCCAGTCAGATGGTACCGCCCTAGGCGCCTAATGGACCCTGATAAGTTCCAGGCAGCGCTTAGGGACACGCATGCACTCCCTGCTCACAGCTCGGCGGATGCCTTAGTGGAAGCCTGGGAAAAGGCAGCCACGGAGGCTCTGGACCGAGTTGTACCCTTGCGGCCTCTGACCCGGCGCAGATCCCAGCGAGCCCCATGGTTCACCGAGGAGCTCCGGGAGATGAAGCGTCGGAGACGGGGCCTAGAGAGCCGTTGGAGATCCAGTCGATCCGAATCCGACCGATTGCGACTAAGAATCCTCACCAGGTCTTATCTCGCTGCGATAAGGGTGGCAAAATCCAACTATTTTTCCACCCTCATCGCGTCCGCAGATAATCGCCCGGCTGCCTTGTTCAGGGTGACTCGCTCCCTATTAAACCAAGAGGTGAGGGAGGAACCCTTGCAGGGTCGAGCCGAGGAATTCGGTCAATATCTGCTGGATAAAATTGCTCGGATTCGAACTGGCCTGGACTCCAACTGGGCTGAGATGGAAGAACAAGACATGGACAGTCTTGTCGACGTCATCTGGGAAGAATTTGATCCTGTAACTCCTAAGGAAGTGGACAGGATTATGAGAAGGTTGAGCTCCTCCACATGCTTACTGGACCCGTGCCCTTCCTGGCTGGCCTATGCAGCTCGAGAGGGGACACGAGACTGGTTCCTAGCGGTCATCTCTGCTTCTCTGAGTGAGGGTCACTTCCCCACTGCCTTGAAGGAGGCGGTGGTGAGACCTCTCCTCAAGAAGCCCACCTTGGACCCATCCTCTTTGAATAACTTTCGTCCAGTCTCCAATCTTCGCTTCCTTGCGAAGGTTGTTGAGAGCGTGGTGGCGCACCAACTTCCTCAGATCCTGGATGAAGCGGTTTATCTAGACCCGTACCAATCGGGTTTCAGGCCGGGCTACAGCACGGAGACGGCATTGGTCGCTCTGATGAATGATCTCTGGAGAGCCCGGGACAGGGGCCATTCCTCTGTCCTTGTCTTATTAGACCTCTCGGCGGCTTTCGATACCATCGACCATGGTATCTTGCTGTGACGCCTCAGGGGACTGGGAGTGGGAGGCACGGTTCTGCGTTGGTTCTCCTCCTTTCTCCAGGGTCGCTCGCAGTCGGTGCTGACAGGGGGACAGAGGTCGACCCCGAGGCCTCTCGCTTGCGGAGTCCCTCAGGGGTCGGTCCTCTCGCCTCTCCTGTTCAACATCTACATGAAACCGCTGGGTGAGATCATTCACAGTTTTGGAGTAGGGTACCATCAGTATGCTGATGACACCCAGCTTTTTATCTCAACTCCAAACAATATCAGTGATGCCCTAGACGTGATGTCCCGCTGCCTGAAAGCGGTCCGGGAATGGATGGGGAGGAACAGGCTTCAACTGAACCCGGACAAGACTGAATGGCTGTACGTTCCGGCAAGCCAGGATATTCAGAACGTCCCATTGCTTAACATCGGGGACAAGTTACTACCCCCTGTTGATAGGGCCCGCAACCTGGGTGTCCTCCTAGACTCGCAGCTCTCCCTAGAAGACCACATAGGAGCTGTGACCAAGGGGGCCTTCTCCCGGGTTCGACTAGTTCGCCAACTACGGCCTTATCTGGACCTGGATTCCTTACGTACAGTCACCCATGCCCTTGTGACCTCTCGCCTAGACTATTGTAACGCTCTCTACATGGGGCTGCCCTTGAGATCCACTCGGAAGCTTCAACTGGTGCAAAGTGCAGCGGCACGGACACTCTTGGGAGCCTCCCGATACTCCCATATCACACCTCTCCTCTGTGCGCTGCACTGGCTTCCGGTTGCCTTCCGTGTGAAGTTCAAGGTGCTAACAATGACATACAAAGCCCTACATGGCATGGGTCCGGACTACCTACGGGAGCACCTTCTGCCAATGTCAGCACCCCACCGTCCTGTGCGCTCCCACAGAGAGGGCCTCCTCAGGGTGCCACCGCTCAAGGAATGTCGGCTGGTGGCCCCCAGGGGGAGGGCATTCTCAGTGGGTGCGCCAGCCCTCTGGAACAGCTTACCAACCGAAATCCGGATGGCCCCCGACCTCCGTACCTTCCGACGCGACTTAAAAACTTTCCTGTTCCAGCAGTCCGGCCTGGCATGATAGCGTTAATTGGGGTCCCAGTTTGTTTTCACTATTGTTTTTATTATTTTTATTGTTCATCTGTATACCTTCCTTCCTCTGTACACCGCCCCGAGTCCCTCGGGAGAAGGGCGGTTTATAAAAACTAATAAATAAATAAATAAATAAATAAATACTTTCAAACTGCTAGGTGGACAGGAGTTGGGGCAAGTAACAGAAGCTCACTCTGTCGCATGGTACTTAGGTCTTGAACTGCCAACTTTCTGTTCAAGTCCAGTGTCTTAATGGCCACAAGCTTTTTTTCCAATTTCCAACCCCAATAACTTATGAAAGAAATTCTGGTCCTAATTGTGGTCATAAGTTGATGACTGAATTGCCATTATTGTGCTCTACAATTCTTCCCAAATTATCAACCACTGCTATCTAAAAAAAAATAGAATAGAATTCTTTATTGGTTATAAAGTTATTTTCATTTTCTGAAGTTGAAATGGCAGAGAAATAAAACAACAGTATGAATATACTGACAGATGAAAATGAGATTAACTCTTCTGTTCTCACTCATCCATTCCTTGAAAGCTGTTTTAGTATTGGAATATTGAGCAGATTATATCACTGATGCGTCTTGCCAGAATTCTGCTACAAAATTGTCACGGGGCTGAGATGGAATGTTACAGTGATTTATCTAGAATAGGGGTGTCAAACTCGCAACATCACGTGACGTGTCACGATGTATTGTGACTTTTCCCCCATTGCCGGCAATGGGGTGGATGGGGTTATGGCATGACGTATCCGGCCCGTGGGCTGGCTGTTTGACACCCCTGATCTAGAATAGTAATATGGAGAGTTAGTAAGGGGATACATAGAAGGGCTAATACAAATTAGGTTTAGGTTTAGGTTTATTAAATTTTTATACCGCCCTTCTCCCGAAGGACTCAGGGCGGTGAACAGGGCATATCATAAAACTACAAAAATACAAAAGTTAAAAAAAACAATCTTTCAGGGCTTAGTTGTTGTTTGGTTTTTCCTCACAATTGAAAATCAGTCCCTCCTCGTATCTATATACCTGAATGCTTAATGTTAGAAAAACTGAAGAATTTAGGAAGCATGCAAATCCATTTTCTCTGAAAAGTACCGTATTTTTCCATTTATAAGACGCACCCTTGTATAAGACACTCTGGCATGCAAGTTTCTCCATGTCAATCAGCTGTTCGGCAGAGCACTGAACAGCTGAGCTGGCAAATCTGGAAGTTTGGCTGACTGACGATCTTGCCCCCTCTCCCCTCCCTTTAGTGGCAAGCCCACAGGGGCTTGACACCTGCAGCAGGTAGCATGACAACCCACACAGGCATGCCCTGGGCTGCAAAGGTTACCATTATTTTTCCATGTATAAGACACTGCACATGTATAAGACACACCTGATTTTTGAATAGGGTGTTTGCAGGAAAAAATGGCATCTTATACACGGAAAAATATGGTACATCTAGCCTTTTGAATCAAGGCTAATTTTTATGTCAGTGATTCATTATAAAACACATTATCAATATGGGGTTAGAAAAATGGCTATATAAAATACCAAGCTATTTTCTTCCTAGGTTTCTTGTCTGACTGACAGGTTCAGCAGACTGTCAAGCAGAGCTCTTTTCCATTACTGGGGTTGTCAAGGAGGGACTCCATGGCTCTACTGAATTGTTTGAAGTCTCTTCCTACACACAGCCTTTCAGTTTCAATTATACATGTCTATCTAAGTAGGTATATATTTTTTCCTCAGCTATAAAGATGTACTGCCCTTTGGGTGATAGCCAGTATTTTGTGAGAGTGGAGCACAAATTAAATACAAAGGCAGCAAACTTATGTTTAGATTCTTGTGTCTGCTTTATCACTTGAAATCACATGAAAAGGAAAGTTGTGGGGAGCAACTGCATAAGCAAGGGACACGAATGATAGGGACTAAACTTTTCTTCCATCCACTCAAACTTACACCATAGTTCCTTGTACTCTCTCTTCTACAGTTATTCTTTTCTCTTGACTATACTACAACACCTTTAGAATGCCAACTGATTTAATAGCAAGCACCTGTAGCCCTTGGGTCTCTCTGCTGTCAGAGTTTGCAAACTACAGGTTGAAGTGGGGCACTGGAAGGAACCAAATTTTCATTCATGGAAGGGGGGGCACAGGTGAGACTTTCCCCCAACTCAAAGGAATGTGTAAAGTAAAAGAATTGCATCTCTGCAGATTCTAGTGAAACCAGATACTTACAACAGACTGCTAGTGAATGGCAGGCAGTGTGTGAGAATAACAGAGGGACTCAGAAACAGGGATAGAGTTTTCATTACATATGGTATACCTCATGCTCACTTTTGTTATTGGCATCTCTTTTAGTGAAAAGTACACTGGGGTGGGAAGATGCTGCAACAAAGTCTGCTATAGTGAAGAAAGCATCTAGCCCTTTTGTGCCATTTTTGCTTTTGCATTGTGCACTTCAAGCTCACATTTCAGAAGATGGAATTCATCCATCCTAGTGGCTATTTAAGGCTATCAGACAGAGAACAGTTATGGAATTTATTGGCAGCATACATAGCCTTCTACATTTTGTTGGTTTTTAAAGTGAAAAACCACTCAATTTTAAATATTCTTCCAACAAGCAACTGGTGACTTGACAGCAACCCTGAACCAATTTGTAACCCAAACTAAAAGTAATTCTTAGAATGTGGTTTCAGAAATGCATGACAAGGGACAAGTTAGTGGGTACAAATTAATGCCAACATTAAGCCAGCTTTAACTGGAGTAATTTAGAGGTTTGCCAACCAGGCTGGTCATGCTCTCTCTTACTATATGTGCACTGAGAGACATCTCACAACTAACTTGGAGCTTTGATTTCAGTTTCCTATAGGCCTTCTTTTTCCTTTCATTATTTTGACTTCCTCCCAGTGCTGCTTTCTATGGATGCAGCAAATACTGACTGTATTCATGCACAATGCTAAACTGAGAATAGGCAACATGTAGCTCTCCCCACGTTTTTATTTATTTATTGTTAAATTTATTTGCCATCTTTCTTGCCGAGGGGCTACTCTAGATCAGGGCTCCCCAACCCCCAGCCTGTGGACCAGTACCGGGCCGTGACATGCCAGCAACCGGGCTGCACAAACAAGCAAAGCCCCATCTGCAAGATGCAGGCAGCACACAAAACCATGCACCCTTTGGTCCATGGAAAAACTCTCTCCACAGAACTGGTCCCTTGTGCCCAAAAGGTCGGGGACCTCTGCTCTAGATGGCTTACAAAAATGAAAAAGAAGAAATGAAAAGAAAGTAAAAAAAGAAGTAAATGGCCAGCACCGTGGTGGGATGACATCCTTTGGAAGCTCCCGAAGGATTGTTGCTTTTCAGCTGTTTGGGGGATCTGTCTGAGTTTCAGACAGATCAGAGCTGTCCTGTAGGGATGGTGAAGAAGGGAGGCACAGTTTTGGCAGCACAGGAGGAATCGCAACCTCCTGGAGAGCCGACGGAAGCTGGAAGATCTTGAAAGTAAGTTTGGAGGATTGCCTGGGTGAGAAGATTGAGAATCCTTAAATGCTGGAAACTGGGGGGGGGGAAATAAGAAGAATTTGAAGCGTGGAGAAGTGGGGGGAGCAGATTTTTAAACTGCTCCTCTCCTGGAACTGCAGCGGCGGATAACAATGGAAGGCAAAAGAAGGCAATGAGTCAAGTATCTCAGCTGAGAATACCCTTGAAGCTTAAGAAAAAAAGGGAGAGTAAGTGACCTTGAATGACAGCTGCTGGACTCACTGTTAAGAAGTTTACAGAGTCTGTTTTTTTAGTTTGCGGAATGGTGGATTGTTTTTTACTTTGATTTTTTTTTCTTTTGGACTAAGGCACAGAGACTCTGAAACAAACAAAGAGCGTAACCTGTATGGATTAATTTCTTTTCTTTTTTTCTCTTTTTTTAGATATAAGGATATTTGGCTTTTTCCTTCTCTTTTTCTTTCCTTTTCCCTTTGTTTTCACCTTTACTTGTTGCTGAAATTTTTCGTACTCCTTTTTTTTGGAGTACATTTGGATTATAATACCCCATCGACATTTGGATTATAAACTACTGGAGAAAATGAAGAAGACCACAACACACCCAGCAACAGCTGCCCTAATATCACAGAGTCCGGTGGCACAGAAATCACTGGACAACACAACACAGCAAGATAGATCCAACATGGAATTGAAAAATATGATACTGGCTCTACACACGGACTTCAAAGAAGGGATTGGCAAACTAGAAGAGGACCTAAAAGAGGTCAAAGAACTGATGGAGAAAAATGAACAAAGATTGCAACAAGCGGAAGAAAGAATTGAATTAACAGATAAGAGACTACAGGAGATTGATAACCGACTTACATTAACAGACAGGAACCAGGAGAAAATGATCATTGCTTTAGAGATGGATAGAGCTGATTATTATTTAACCTAGCAGATGTAATGGTGGGAATATTAGCAGAAGCATTGGAGGAAAGCAAGGAAGAGATAATTAATGATATAGATGAGACATTTAGAATACACACTAGATATGCAACGAGAAATACTCTCCCCAGACAGGTGCATATAAGATTTACTAAAAAAGCATTAAGGGTAGATATACTACAGAAGCTGAGAAATGTTAAAATAAAATACAAAGGAAGAGGGATAGTGATGTTAAAACAGATCCCAAGAAGAGTGAGAGACCTGAGAAAGGAGTATCAATTTCTGACAAAATGTTTAATTAAAAAAGGGATAAATTTTAGATGGTTAATACCAGAAGGAGTAATGATAAATTGGCAAGAACAGAGACATAGACTGGACACAATAGAGAAAGCAGAACTTTTCTATGATCAATACTTTTGGCAGCAAGAAGAAGAAAGGCTGAGAGGGGAAAGAGTAATCAGACAGCAAGGAGACGAGACAGCATAGAACAGGAGGAAAGGGTGTTGAGAGAAGGGACAAGAACAAAAGAGGCAAAAGAGCAAAGAGAGATGAGAATAACGAGAGCAACTAAAACTTCAAATAAATAATCATGGAAGAAGAAATAAAAGCAATTTCGATAAACGCAAATGGACTAAATTCGGCTATAAAAAGAAAAAGAACACTAAATAAATTGGGGAAATTAAAAATGGATAAATTTTGTTTACAAGAAGTTCATATTAAGAAACAACATAAAAATCTATTAGAATATCCAAAATTGGGAGAATTATATACCTCACTTGCAGATCAGAGTAAAAGAGGTGTGGTATTATATATTCAAAAATCAATACAAATTACATTGTTATATTCAGATGAAGAAGGGTGAATTTTAATGGTGGAAGTAATTATGAATTGTAAAAAAACTTTATTGGTAGTGATTTATGCCCCAAATGAAAACCAAGAAAATTTCTATTCAAAATTACACTAGAAAATAATAGAATTGGAATTCAAAAGCATATGTATGATTGGAGATTTCAATGCTATTGTAAAGGCTGGGTTGGATTATAATACAAAAAAAAAGACCCTAAGGAGAACACTTCCAAAATCTTTTCATAATATGGTGGACAAATTAAATATACTAGATGTTTGGAGAGAAAAATATCCGGAAAAGAAGCAATATACATTCTATTCTAACAGACACCTGTCCTGGTTGAGAATAGATATGATATGGACATCAATAGACTTATTTGCAAGTACACAAAAGATAAACATAGAAACAAGCACATGGGCGGACCACAACCCAGTCACAACTACATGGAAAGGACAAAAAAACACAACAAGATGGACATTACATCAAACTGTATTGAATGAAAAAGACTTCCAGCATATATGGAAAAAGAAATGACTTTCTTCTTCAAGGAAAACAAAAAAGAAGATACCTCACTTCAAAATGTCTGGGATATGGCGAAAGCATACATGAGAGGACTTGCTATATCTTATATGGGGAAAAAGAATAAACAGAAAAGACAAATTAGGGAAAAACTGGAGGAAGAATATAAGACTCTTGAGAAAGAATTACAGAAAGATACACAAAACAAAAAGATAAAAAATTTAATGGAATTGAAGAAGCATAAAATGAACTTAATAGAAAATGAAGAGGTGGCAAGGAAAATAAAGGCAGCTAAACAAACCTTTTTTGAACATGCAAACAAACCAGTGAGATGGTTGACATATAAAATTAAAAAGGAGAAAGAGAAGAGATGGATTAAACAACTGGAAGATGCCGAGGGGACTTTACAACACTGGAATGAAGAAAAGAAAAAAATAGCTTGGCAATATTATGAGAATTTATATAAGCAACAAGTAGTTTCAGATGATAGGATAAAACAATTCTTGGAAAAAACAGAGATACCTAAAGTACCAGAGAAATTTAAAAAGCTACTAGAAGAGAAAATAACAATGATGGAATTAACAGAAGCAATTAAAAAACAAAAGAATGGCAAAACACCAGGACCAGATGGGCTACCAGCGGAACTTTATAGAACATTGCAGGAACTGTTAGGCAATGTAATGCTGGAACTCTATAATGAACTCCTCTCTGAAGCTAAGATACCAGATTCGTGGTCGGAAGCACTTATTACCCTGATACCAAAGGAAGAAACAGAAATACAGAAAATAAAGAACTATAGACCGATTTCCTTGCTGAATGTGGATTATAAAATATTCACATCAATCATGGCTGAAAGGCTTAAAAAGTTCCTAAACAAATTTATACGTATGGATCAAAATGGGTTCCTGCCCATAGAGACAATATGCAAATTATATTAAACACATTAGAATATTATGAAATGGTATTGATGTTTTTGGATGTGCAGAAAGCATTCGACAATGTGAATTGGCAATTCATGATAAAACAACTACAGATTATGCATTTGGGGGAGAAATTTATAAATGTAATTAAAGCAATCTACAATAAGCAAATAGCCAAAATAATGATAAATGGAGATATGACTGAAAAGATTAACATTATGAAGGGAACAAGGCAGGGATGCCCTTTATCCCCATTATTGTTTCTATTGACACTAGAGATACTAACTAGAACTATAAGACAGAATAAGGATATAAAAGGTATGAAAGTTAAGAGAGAAGAATATAAGCTACAAGCTTTCACAGATTATTTAGTATTTATCTTGGAGGAGCCACTAGAGACAGGACCTGTATTAATAGAACAAATAGAAAAAATATGGTGAGGTAACAGGTTTGAAAATTAATAAAGATAAAACAAAAATGTTAGTGAAAAATATTACTGAAAAACAAAAAAAAAGAATTGATGGGAAAGTTAGAGATACAGATTGTAAAGAAGGTAAAATATCTGGGGATTCACCTGACAGCAAGATGTACAACAATTAAAGAAGATAACTATTACAAATTTAAAAGACAAATCGAAGTAGATTTGGATAAATGGAAAAAGGTACAACTATAATTAATGGGCAGGATTGCAATAATCAAAATGAATATATTACCACGATTGTTGTTTTTGTTTTCAACCATACCAATGAGATTGGAAAAGAAATATTTTGAGGGGCTAAATAAAATAATTTTGAAATATATTTGGCAGGGGAAAAAGGCAAGGATTAATTTAAAAATGTTACAGGATGCAAGACTCAGAGGTGGGTTTAGCTTACCTAATTGGGAATTATATTACCAGTCTGCAGTAATGTCATGGATGAGAGAATGGATTTTACTGAGGAATACTAGATTATTGACATTAGAGGGACATGATTTACAGTTGGGATGGCATTCATTCATATGGTATGGGAAAAATAGAATACACAGCTATTTCCAGAGACATTATATCAGGAATTCTTTATTGATGGTTTGGGAGAAAATAAAGAGAAAGCATTACTTGAGGATTCCAGATTTGCTCTCAATGATGGAAGCGTTAATACACCCCAATATGTTTAACATGGGAAACATTATAAGATATAAAGACCTACTAACAGATACCAGACTCAAACCCAAACCCACCCCATAGACGAAATGCAGCCACCATCCTGAAGCCAAACCACGGCGGCATCTCCAGCTGCTGCACCCCCCCGAACCCCACACAAAGCAAACTGACACACGCCATGAACACAAGGCCAGACTGCAAACTCGAAGCCAAACCAAAGCCCAGGATGTTACCTCTCATTCAAACTATATCTATAAAATTGCAGGTAAGAAAGAGCACTGCCTGACTGACTTTGTATCATATACCTTCATCTTTCTCTTCATAACTGCTTGATAGAATGCATAGTCCTCTTTTTGGAATAAAACTGAGCTGAAATCGGACTTGAGTTTTACTTCCTTTTTCACAGACTCTTTTTCTTCTTTGTTGTTAGCATTTTGTCATATTCATGAAGCATCTGGTATATTGATTTTTTTCCTCCTTTTCACATTTTTTTTGGGGAAAAACACCTTTTTCTGTCCTGAGCATCTTTCACTAACCTGAGTTCATTTTGAGCTTTAGTTTTCTGACACCTTTTCATAGTGACAATGAACTAAATGTGGTTATTATTCTGGTTGACCTAGCTTTCTTTCTGTCTTCTATATGGGTCCCTTTTTTTCCAGATTTTTCACTAAACGTAATGAATTTGTTTGCAATTCCATTTCTAGATCTCCAGTTTTAGCAACTCCCAACATCAGGACTTCTTTTCCATGTAAGTGTTTCCAGGCATGTAAATCTACTTATCATTGCTTTGAGTTTTATCACAATTGGCTCTTTTGAAGTCCAAGATACACATTTGACTACACCCAGCTTTACTTTCTCTTAAAACAAAGAACTCCCTAGTAATTTTTTTTCTCAGTATTGCTGGGATTCTTTCTCTGTCCATGTCCACAATTAAATCTTCACTATTGAGAATAGTTGAAGTATTTTTTTGTTTCGAAAGAGAAAGGTGTTTGCACAACATGTCAGAAAATACGTTCTTTGTAAGACAGATATTAGCCTAAACTTGTAAAGATCTTCAGAGATTGTCATTTCTTAAAACTCTACAGATAGTTAGACTCCAGTCTTGGGACTAATTGGCAAAGAAGAGTTTATAATATTTTTCTTAAAGTATGTAGTTCAACCTAGTTATTTCCCACTTCCAGAATCTTTTATAATATTTATTGGTTTTGAGATAGACATGCAGAAATTCTCCAGTAATGTTAAGGCTGAAAGCAGTGAAGAATAGAAAAGAAGTGTATTTGGGTGAGTATGGTAAAAAAACAGTTTCCTTTTGAAAAACGTGACTTGTAGTTTTAGGGTAGAAGTGTTTTAATATGATGTGTGAATAAATAAATTTTATGTTTGTCATCTCAAAAAAAAAAAAAAAAGCTTGAGCCAGCATGGATATAACCATGAATCTATTTGTCTGCTTTTAATGGAGATAGTGGGAAAGCAATTTCTAGAAGATTTTTTGCACCTGCAGGTGGGATTGTGCCAATAAAAAATAACACTTTTTTGTTCATATAAGAGGGTATTTGCAATAAAAGGAATCCTAGACTCCCTTGCAAAGTTTATATATTAAGCTTCAGAATGGGGAATATTTCCCAACCCTGGGAAGTAAAGTTATAAAATAGTATTCATTAGAACTATTATTTATTATAAACTTTATTCATTATTCACTATACATGTTGGGAGATTGCAGTCTTTCACAAGCTGTTGAGTGTAGTTCCCCTGATTATTGACTCCCAACCATGCAGGATTGGACTCATGAAAATTGGCGTTTGTGAATATCTTGTGAGTTACAGTTCCCTCAGCCCTGCTGCATTATTGCAGCTGACTTTAATGATTATTCTCTCTATTTGCATACTCACTCTTTTGTTAAGTTCTTAAGTCATTTTACAGGTAAGGAATCAGAGGCTGAATGCCTTTCCTAAATTTTCCTAAAGCACCAGTGATTTTGGATTTGAATATCTTCTTGCTTTCTAATTCAGCCTTTTAATATGATTTCACTAAAGTAAAGTAAGACACCATTTTTTAGGGTAGAGAAATTGTGAGCATTATTTCCTTTAATCTCCTATATGTCTTCTATACATTCTTCATAATTCTGAAAGAAAGCTAACTACCAATTGCTTTTTTTAATTTTTGAAAGACTTCTAGGACTGTAAAAGCATGTACTGTATGTAGGATTGTAATTGTAAAAATGAGTTCTAGTTTATTAAAGTAGAGAAAATTATAATTATGATGGTTATGATAGATAAAACATAAATAGCTCGGCTGAGTCCATCTGACAGTTTTCAGATTACCTGTTGGATTTAGATGTTTACAGGAAAAAAATGAGTATCAACACACATTTTAAAAGGAAAGGCAAAGCTACATGTTATATTTAATAAGTAGCACATTGTTATTTGTGTCTTTTTTCTCATTGCTGTAAGCACAACAGTTATTTTCAAGAGGGAATCACAGCATGTGAGTTGGGAAGTTGATCTGTCCCCTCACCAACTGGAAAGCCACTAAATATGTCTGCTGCAGCAGCCGTGATAGCCCAATAGTTTTCATTACACATTTGCTTGTTCCATTTTGGAAACCAGTTTAACTTTTTAAGCCCTAAATACCTTTGAAGCAGGTTGCTTTAAAAATCGTGCCCCATCAGTCTGTTTCGAAGGTGATTCAGCCTTCACTTGTTGCTATTAGGGTTATTGGTTGCCGAAACCTGTGTCCTAATCTGGCTTGTTTACCCTACTGTTGCTCTGTTGTTATTTTGACATTTTTTTATATCTCCTTATTGTTTGAACATTTGCTAGCCACACTGAGAAGCATCTGCTGTATAGAGCAATCTGTTGAATGGAATTTAACAGTGAATGCTCTCCAAAATAATTGTTTCATGGGCACTGAAACAGCAGGTCCTCTTCAAAGCTCAAATTTATATAAAGTTTACATCCTTGTGTTCTACCTCTGTACCATTCAAGGAAGTATGAATGTTTGTATAGATTTGCTTACACAGGTTCATAATTTTTCAATCTTCCAGCAGCAGCAGCATTCTGCAATCACATACTACCAAAGAACTGTTGTTTATTAAACATAACTGGACTCTGAATCCAAGATATGTTTTTTGGTGCACGGAGAGATAGTGATTCTCTGTATCTATGGTTGGGCTGGGCACCCAGCCACGAACAGATGGGCATTCGTGTAAGCATTGGCTATGGATGTTTTGGGCAAAATTCCCAAATGAGAATACTTTCAAAATGTTCTTAGCATGAGTCTCCACAGCTAAGGTGGAAGACATGTGTTACTGCTCATCCATCTCTGTGTGGGATTAACATTTGAACCTTAGAAATAGCTGCTGCTAGTGTTCCATAAATGGAGGTGTGAAACCATATTCAATAAATAATCCAAAATGGTGGGAGCTTTAGGTACTTCTATTATTCAATTCTTGGAATTTCAATTGAAGTCCATGAGATTAGTGTAAGCCATATAGGATTTCAGAGACCAAAGACCGAAACAATTATGCATTGATATATGTGTATGCCTTTAATACTAGCCAAGTATGGGAGTGCAGTGGTTAATTTTTCTTTCAATGTTATATTCATTGGAAAATTATAAGGTCAACTTAGGGGGCAAGATTGGGGAAATTGAATGGTGATAGCAAGGGGGAGAATTGCTGAAAGAATTGTATAAAAGAAAAATTGTACATGGTGATCAATGGTACACTTACCCCCTTCTGTTTAAGATACCTTCCATTCCTCCCAATACACCATTAATGAATTTTGTTTAAGGTGATATTCCATGGCACAATAAATCCATGCAGTTACTGCATGCGTATATGATACTTCTGGTTGTCTCTTATGCAGAAGCCCCAGGGCTGTGGGTGATTCTGCTATCAAATTTGAATTATAATTGGGGTTGGATGTACTATAGGTGCTCTCCAAATGAATGTATAGGTACATTGGATTGTTACTGGAATTCACATGATAATTGAAGCTTAAAACTAAGGACAAAGGTAAGTGTGGTGGGTGGGGGCACCCAGCTTCAGATCCACACTGATAAAGAAACTCATTGGATGACTTTGAGCCAATCTACTTCATGGGGTTACACTGTGGAAATAAAATAAAGGGAGAGTGCTTTGTGGATCATCTTAGAACCACAGGTAAAAATGATATAAATGTTAACAAATCAATAATTAAAATTATAATGAAGATCCAATGATTAGAATTAATATACTTTCATTTGGAAAATGTGATTCAGGATGAAGTATCTCTCTGGTTCTCTGCAAAGCCTTATAGAAAGATGGATTGATGCAATTGATGTGCATGTTCAGCCACAGAACATTGCTTGACAACTATTGACTGTAAGCACTTATAGTTTCAGAGCCAGTGGCTGCACCCAGCATGAGTAGAATAGCTGTGAAGAGCTTAATGCTAAGACTGGCATTTCTGCACTTTTGCGCTTCCACTGGTTGAATATCCCTTTTTTGATGTTCCTGCAATGCTACACAGTGGTAGTATATCAGGGCAGTATGGAACCCTTATAGTAGAAGGTGACTAATTTGAGCTTGACACCAGTTGTTACAACAGTGTTGTTATCTATTGTGGTATCCTCACTGTTTGGCCAATGAGATCTACTGGATATTTAAATACCATTTAAATACCACGATGATCAGTTTATCATTTCTAAAACAGATAAAATGCAATCCTGATAATGATTTCCCACTTTGATTTTAAGTGTGTGAATTTTATTGAAATTTTTTAAAAACAGGTTAACCAACCATATTTTATCAAGCAATTTTTCAAGTAATAAATTATCCAGATATTCCCAGTGGTGGGCCTGTCACTTAAACAGTAAAGAATAATTTTAGTGCTTTATAATGCTTTATTTCTTCCACCAAAAAAGTACATTGTTGTTGTTAGTTGCGAAGTCGTGTCCGACCCATCGCGACCCTATGGACAATGTTCCTCCAGGCCTTCCTGTCCTCTACCATCTTCTGGAGTCCATTTAAGC
The DNA here is from genome assembly GCF_964194415.1 of Vipera berus. Taxonomy (NCBI): domain Eukaryota; kingdom Metazoa; phylum Chordata; class Lepidosauria; order Squamata; family Viperidae; genus Vipera; species Vipera berus. The sequence continues at coordinate 318,299,427 of NC_138202.1, forward strand.
TCACACCTACTGCTTCAGTGACTCCATCCAGCCACCTCATTCTCTGTCGTCCCCTTCTTCTATTGCCCTCAATCTTTCCCAGCATTAGGCTCTTCTCCAGTGAATCCTTCCTTCTCATTAGGTGGCCAAAGTATTTGAGTTTTAGCTTCAGGATCTGGCCTTCTAAAGAGCAGTCAGGGTTGATCTCCTCCAAGGGACTTGCAGGAGTCTTCTCCAACACCATAGTTCAAAGGCTTCAATTCTTTGGCGCTCAGCCTTTCTTATCGTCCAGCTTTCACTGCCATACATTGCAACCGGGAAGACCATAGCCTTGACTATACGCACTTTTGTTGACAGGGTGATGTCTCTGCTTTTTAGTGTGCTGTCTAGATTTGCCATGGCTTTCCTCCCAAGGAGCAAGCGTCTTTTAATTTCTTGGCTACAGTCCCCATCTGCAGTGATCTTGGAGCCCAGGAAAATAAAATCTGTCACTACCTCCATTTCTTCCCCATCTATTTGCCAGGAATTGAGAGGGCCAGATACCATGATCTTGGTTTTCTTAATGTTTAGTTTCAACCCAAGTTTTGCACTCTCCTTCTTCACTCGCAACAAGAGGCTCTTTAGTTCCTCTTCACTTTCTGCCATTAGAGTGGTATCATCTGCATATCTTAGGTTGTTGATGTTTCTTCTGGCAATCTTAATTCCAACTTTTGATTCATCTAGCCCTGCCTTTCTCATGATGTGCTCTGCATATAAGTTAAGTAGGCAAGGCGACAGTATTCAGCCTTGCCGGACTCCTTTCCCAATTTTGAACCAATCAGTGGTTCCGTGTCCAGTTCTCACTGTTGCTTCTTGGCCCACATATAGGTTTCTCAAGAGACAAATAAGATGGTCTGGTATGCCCATCTCTTTAAGGACTTGCCACAGTTTGTTATGATCCACACAATCAAAGGCATTAGCATAGTCAATGAACCAGAAGTAGATGTTTTTCTAGAACTCTCTAGCTTTCTCCATGATCCAGCGTATGTTAGCAATTTGATCTCTAGTTCCTCTGCCTCTTCGAAATCCTGCCTGTACTTCTGGTAGTTCTCAATCCACATACTGCTGGAGTCTAGCTTGTAGAATTTTAAGCATAACTTTACTAGCATGAGAAATGAGTGCAATGGTGCGATAGTTTGAACATTCTTTGGCACTGCCTTTCTTTGGAATTGGAATGTAAACTGATCTTTTCCAATCCTGTGGCCACTGTTGAGTTTTCCAAATTTGCTGGCAAATTGAGTGTAGCACTTTTACTGCATCGTCTTTTAAGATTTTGAATAGCTCAGCTGGAATACTGTCACCTCCACTAGCTTTTTTGTTGCTCATCTTTTCTAAGGCCCACTTCACTACACATTCTAGGATGTCTGGCTCGAGGTCAGTGACCACCTCATTGTGATTATCAGGGACGTTAAGCTCATTCTTGTATAGTTCTTCTGTGTAATTTTGCCACCTCTTCTTAATCTCTTCTGCCTCTGTTAGGTCCCTGCCATTTTGGTCCTTTATCATGCCCATTTTTGCATGGAATGTTCCCTTCATCTCTCCAATTTTCTTGAAAAGATCTCTGGTCCTCCCTATTCTATTGTTTTCTTCTATTTCTTTGCATTGTTCATTTAAGAAGGCATTCTTATCTCTTCTAGCTATTCTCTGGAATTCTGCATTCAATTGGGCATATCTTTCTTTTTCTCCCTTGCCTTTCGCTTCCCTCCTTTCCTCAGCTATTTGCAAAGCTTCCTCAGACAGCCATTTTGCTTTCTTGCATTCCTTTTTCTTTGGGATGGTTTTGGTTGCTACCTGTTGTACAATGTTGCGAACCTCTGTCCATAGTTCTTCAGGCACTCTGTCTATCAGATCTAATTCCTTAAATCTATTTGTCACCTCTACTGTATATTGAACAGGGATATGATTTAATTCATACCTGACTGGCCTAGCACTTTTCCCTACTTTCTTTAATTTAAGCCTAAACTTTGCAACAAAAAGCTCATGGTCTGAGCCACAGTCAGCTCCTGGTATTGTTTTTACTGACTATATAGAGCTTCTCCATCTTTGGCTGCAGAGCATATAGTCAATCTGATTTCTGTGTTGACCTTTCACCACCAGACATATCCACAGCTGAGCATCCTTTCGGCTTTGGCCAAGTCGCTTCATTCTTTCTGGCGCTACTAGTACTAGCCCTCTGCTCTTCCCCAGTAGCATATTGGACGCCTTCCAACCTGAGGGGCTCATCTTCCAGCATCATATCGTTTTGCCTTTTGGTACTGTCCATAGGGTTTTCATGGCAAAGATACTGGAGTGGTTTGCCATTTCCTTCTCCAGTGGATCACATTTTATCAGAACTGTCTGCTATGACCTTTCCGTCTTGGGTGGACCTGCACGGCATAGCTCATAGCTTCATTGAATTACGCAAGCCCCTTCGCCACGACAAGGCAGTAATCCATGAAGGGGAAAAAAGTACATAGTAGGCCTATATGTCAGGCACAAACAACAAGATCCACATATGTACTGTTCAAGCTAACTACTTTATTATATTCTGCCTATTACTCAGGAATCTCCCCAGATTTCTTGCCTTCTTTTGAGAACAGACAGATAGGGTTCTATGGATCTGGGGTGTAGGATGGGGTCAGTCTTGGACCTCTTGAGACTGTGCAATGATTCAAGGCTAATTCTCTGCTTGAATCATCATCGCTATCTTGCTAGGCATTTCCCAACATTATATTTGGTCAGAATCCAATCCTTTGTTTGGTTATCGTTATGTCATTGAAGGCCACCCTCCAAAATTTTTAGATAATCCATTTCAAATTACAACCACTTCAGCTGTTGAGGTATCATCACTGTTCTGGCCAATGGGACCTACTGGTCAGCACCCTTCATCTGTACAGTTTCCTTAGAATGAGTTCACACATCTAAAACCTTTTGGTATAGAGCACCTTAAATTTCTTTATTGAGGGTATATTATTTTAATTGTACCATATTTTCCTGTCCTCTCTTCCCACTGGTTTGTATATGTTTTGCAAACCAGATGGAATGTTTTCTATGGTTACATTTCTCTATGACTAATTGTGGAGAAATTGGTTTTTCTCCGAATCCAGATTGCACAGTTACTCTTTAGCCAAATTATTTGATCCAGATAATTGGAAGGGCAATTTCAAAAGCTGCCAGTGCTTCTCCCACCCCCTCAAAACTGAATTGGAAGCTGGATCATCTAAAAATAGCCATATGATTTCTGAGTATTTGGTCTTCACCTGTGTGTTAGGCTGTTGTCTCCATGAAGGATTCACTTCCCTTTTGATTATCAAAGCAGAAGCCTTTTCCTTCCCTCGCTTATTTACAAAATGTGGCCATTTTTAACAGCACAGTCAGTACTCAATAATAATAGTGCTGCTCTTCATCACATGTTAGTTTGAGTGTTTTCTATTTTGATTTACAGTTCTGTAAACCCCATGGCCCGATAGCTAACTTATTTTGGCAAAAGCATTAATGGAGAAAAGCTTAACAACATAGTCAGAATATCCTTGCTCAGCTGGAATACTGTCACCTCCACTAGAATAGTCTGGTTAACCCAAGATGCTGGTATGCACAGCCACTCAGTCTTGGCAGGATTGAGACGAAGCCTGTTTCTCCCCATCCAGACCTGGACCGCCTCCAGGCAATTTCTCTTTCAAATGTTAATGCATCAGCCAGTTTCTCTTGTAGATCCAGTGTATACCATTCTTTTCTGAATCATTCTCTTGACAAATGATACTCTAGGTCAGGCATGTCAAACTGCCAGCCTATGGGCCGGATGCATCATACTGAAACTGCGCCTACCCCATTGCTGGCAATGGGGAAAAAGTCACGATTTGTCATGCAACATCATGTGACATCATGAGTTTGACATGCCTGCTCTAGGTTCATAGCACAAGTAGTCCAGTAAGAGAGTAATGTACGAGAAGAAGACGACTCTGTTCCAGTTTCTAAGACCAAACCTTTAGTATAACCTTCAAGTTCTTAAACAGATCTTGTATTATCTCTAGTTTGGGTAATAGTTGCCCCAGCAAGAACAGATTTGTGATCTGAAGTTCCTGTTGGAGTAATGGCTACTGTTTTATGGAAGGGAAAAGTTATGGCCAAAGGGGCATATGTTGGTAAACCTGTTGTAATCCTACCTTGAGTGGGAAAATCTCACAATAGTGACTCATGCACTTTTCATTACTCAGCTGAGTGACTTCAGTGTGCAACAGATGGTCTCCATGATGCCCTCTCTCTTTAAAATACCCTCCCCTGAACAGGGCAGATGTCTTCAATCCTGTTGGCTTCTCACAAACACTGAAAATAATTCTGTTTGAATTTATTTTTTTAGATACATTATATTTGTGTTCTTATTCCATTAAGTAGCCTTGTGTTGTATGTTTTGAGCTTCTTCTTCTTTTTTAACTCACAAAGAGTCTATATAAATATCGGGAAGGGAAGGGGTAGCTCAGAATGCAATGATTCTGTCACTGGTTTTCATTCATCATCGTGAACACATTATATTGATTCTTAAGGTCCTTCAAAGTCTTCCTCTTATTTTCTGGGTACAAATTAGAGTAAGGTAAAGGTAAAGGTTCCCCCGCACATGCGTGCTAGTCATTTCCGACTCTAGGGGCTGGTGCTCATCTCCGTTTCAAAGCTGAAGAGCCAGCGCTTGTCCGAGGATGTCTCCGTGGTCATGTGGCCGGCATGACTAGACGCCAAAGGTGCATGGAACGCTGTTACCTTCCCACCGTAGTGGTCCCTATTTTTCTACTTGCATTTTTACGTGCTTTTGAACTGCTAGGTTGGCAGAAGCTGGGACGAGTAACAGGCACTCACTCTGTTACGCGACACTTGGGATTCGACCTGCCAAACTGCCGACCTTCTGATCGACAAGCTCAGCATCCTAACCCACTGAGCCATCACGTCCCTGCACAAATTAGAGTATAAAGTTATTTATAAAACTCTATAGGCTTTGGCACCAAACTAGTTGCAGGACTGCCTTCTTCTTTGCTATTGATTCATCTAAACTGTATATTACAGGAGAAACTTTTGGTGGCCTCCCACTTCCATGAATTTTGGGAGATTGATCTCATAGTGCTGATTTTAAGGGTCTATGTCTGTATTGTATAACACCCCCCCTCTGTAAATCAGATTTGCCCCACCTAATCAGCCTTCTAAAAATATTTAAAAGTTTGGAGGATTTATAGAGGACATCCTTGATAGTGTAAATAGTCATTAGTATTCTTACTGTTATCTTTGTGATTTTTTGAGTTATATTTTTATTGTGAATATTGTCATTTATGGTATTTGTTGTAAACAACTAAGATTGATTGAGGAGGTTGTAAATTTAATAAGTGGACCATGGGTGCTAGTAAGCAACATATCCAGGTGACAGTCTGAAAATCAAGATTTTTGAGACCAGCAATAGTAGGGATCTGAGGTTTGAAGTACACATGAGTCTGTCTATAGAGACTCTCAATCATCATACCGGTAGTTGTCCCAAAGGAGCTTTTTCCAAAAGGTAACTAGACTTTTTTTTTCTTTGAAAACATTTCACTTCTCATCCAAGACGCTTCTTCAGTTCTCAAGAAGCTTCTTGGATGAGAAGTGAAACTTTTTCAAAGAAAAAAACCAAGTAAGTCCTATTGCCTTTTGTAAAAAGTATCTTTGGGATACACCTAAGAATGTTGTTACAACAAGCTGCCTAGGAAGTTGGGTTCTTTAAGTCCCTGAGAGCCCAACCTCACACTAGCTCAAATGGCACTAAGGTCAGTTGATATCTCTACATCTGTAGCATCAAGATGGCCTCATTGTTTTTTTCAGGTGAAATTCTGAAGTTATTAAGGTTTTCCTGTTTCTTCCTGGAACATGGGTCTTTAAGGCCATGTTTCTTCCATGTTTGAGTATTTCCAAAAGATTCTGTGATCTCTGTCTTCTCATCCTTTGATCTGGTTTTTATAATGACGTACTGTCTGGACCAGGACAGTATCATGGGCCATATACAGTTAGGGTATATATGCTGCAACAACAAGTAGGCCACAATCAAGTTGTGAAGACCAGAGTTGGAAAAGAAGACCATTTCTACAGGTCTTTTGTACTAATGCTCCCCTTCCTCAATGGTATACACTGGATGGGAAAGAACCTTAGCATATAACTGCTGAAGCCTTACTTACCAAGAACTTTGGCTAGACACACAAAAGCAGAGTCAAGACATGAAGTCATAGTTACTATTGTTCTGTTAACAACTTGAATATTTTACTGCTTTAATCATCTTAAGATACTCTGATTCTTGGAGTTGCCTGGAAAGAAGGTTTGATGCATCCTGTAGTACCTACGTTGCTCTCCTAAGCCAGCTAACAGCCTTCAGTTCATTGCCTCATTCAACAGGATGCTTTTGTTTTACGGCAGTGATGGCAAACCTTTTAGAGACCGAGTGCCCAAACTGCAACCCAAAACCCACTTATTTATCACAGGGTGCCAGGTGGCTGGGTGGGCGTGGCTGTGGTGGTCATGGCAGACTGGGTGGGTGTGGCCAAAGTGGCTGTGGTCACCTTGATGTTGCTCGTGGGGAGGGATGCATGTGGGGGCCGGACAGGCTTGGGGGAGATCCAGGGGGTCTCTGGCAGGTGGGGTGGTGGGCAGGAGGTTCATCCTGTGGGGTGAGGTGAAGCAGAATGGGGGTGCCATTGCCACGGGACAAGGTGAGGCAGGGGCCAGGCCAGCTGCTGCCTGACACCATCAGCCCCCGCACACAGAGGCCAGCGAGCACATGGGGGCTGACGGTGTCCGTCAGCAGCCAGAGCCTGCTGGCTCCTTGACTAGCGCACTCTGTAGCTCTGCAGCCCACCGCCAGCAGTTCAGAGAAGCTGCCTCTGAGCTGGACAGCTGGCTGACAGCTGAGGAGGCAATGCAGTGGGTTGTGCCCAGGAAAAGGAGAGCATGCGAGGCCAGGAGGGATGGGACGGGGTGGGGGGAGGGAAACCAGCTGTGCCGGGATGCATCCGGCCACGTGGGACCTCAGGCAGCTGGTTGAAGAGGGACGGTTGCCATCTCCAGGGCACGGCATGTGTACCCACAAAGAGGGCTCTGAGTGCTGCCACTGGCATGCATGCCATAGGTTCGCCACCACTGCCTTACGGTGTGCAGCCTGTTAGGAGTGCCAGTGGCATTGGGAATCTAGCACTGAAGGCTGGGTTGCTGAGTTCCAGACTTGGCTCCTTATGATTTTTCTACTTGTACTGCAGCTGTTGAATCTCTTACCATGGAGGTGGTCTGTTGCAGGTGTTGATAAAAATGTTATTAATAGCCCTTATAGAAGCAAACTAAAATTTCTGCTATATGAAAAAAATTATGATGGGAAGACTGCTGTGGCATCTCCCAAACAGAGACCTCAGAAGAAATACAGGAAGTTTTCTTTTAGAAAAATAAGCAGTATACCAGCATAAGGGAAAGACAATTTAATGATTGCAGTATAGAAGCTGGGTTTTTGAACACTTATTCTTTTTGGCATAGTGGTCACTAGGAATTTCTGGCTTAATCTTTTCCATTTAGGTACAAATGTGCAGAATGTGAAGTCTCCAATACAACCTTGGACGGTTAAATTGGAGTTGACAGGAGACCTAGTAACCCTGACTGTTCTAGTCTAAATAGCAGCTGAGAGAAATTTCTGTTTTGGTTTGACAGCATCTTGATTCTGCTGCCTTGTTCTGTGTATTTTGTGCATGAGACAGAAAAAGAGTCCTAGAGACCACTTGTTCTGGATTTCATTAGAAATATTCAAATCTTGGCAGGCAATTTTTCTTGTGTCCCTCTCTCTCTCTCTCTCTCTCTCTCTCTCTCTCTCTCTCTCTCTCTCTCTCTCTCTCTCTCTCTCTCTCTCTCTCTCTCTCTCTCTCTCTGTGTAGGTGAGTGCAGCAGCTGAAAGTATTAAAGTACTATTATAAACTAAGTGACTTTTTTGATAAATTTCTTTTCCATGCTCTTATCTACCGTTCCATTACATGCTGTAGGTTTTTATGAGCCTCAACAAATGCCTTTTGAAAGCTTTGATTCAGCCCTACAGTTGTGAGGTGTTGTGAACTGGTGGTCCAAGTTATTCATGGGATTGTAATTGCACTTTCATCACAGATTTTTACTAAAACATTGTAGTCTTTTAAATGTTATTTTCAATTTCTCTTCTGATAATGGTATTGCTTTTTTTTAAAAAAAAAAGCATCATCATGTTCTGAAAAGCTGGGGAAATTTTGTGAGCTGGGTGAGACAGACAAATAAAGCCAAGATACTGTATAAAGCAGCTTTTTAAAAGCTCCAGCTGGGCCATATCCTAAATTATTTATGTCTGTAATGGTGGCTACATTGGTGGTAGTTTATTAAAGCTGTATACATAATTCTTGGGCTGAGATCACTGTTGATGCAGAAAGTCCCAAGTGTAGATATTAGCATTTCTAGATGAAGGATTTCAGGAGCAGGCAGAGAAAATTATTTACAAAATGGGTTTTCAGAGTAGCTGCCACTAGGACTAATTTCTTACTATTAGCCATCATAGGTTGGATAAAGGGTGTTGCTGAAGACTCACAGGTCTATAAATAAAGTTTTTTTACCCATAAGGGACTCTGGCTATAATACAGAATGTGAATTTTTCTAATAGTTATTTTTACTTTCATCCAGACAGACTAGGGTGCATGTATGAGACTTTTAGTCTTACATTAGTCTTGTGAAGAAGATTTTGACTTAGGTTAAGAATTGCACCAGAGTGCCAAGGTCACCAATAACACTAGGGAATAATGGAGGAAACAACACTTCCGAGACTTCTTCCAGATTCAAGGTGATGATGTCATTTTCCATGGTGCCAGTAACAGAAGATTTGTATACTTGATGGTCTGCTTGGCAAATGAATTATGTGATAAACAGCTTTTTTGTTTTATTTTCATTTAGGGCAAATCTGCATGGGGGAGGGAATGAAGAAAATAATGAAACAGATTATTTCATCTTTCTTTGATGATGTTTGTCAATAGAATTGCCTGCTGTTTTAGACTTTCTTTAGGGCATTTTATTTTTTTAAAGGAAAATAGAATGTTTCTTCTGGACTTGGGAACACTTGTCTCAGAATATTATAGTGATTTTATTTATAATATGTTTGTTGTTTTTCACAAGAGTAGGCTGGGCCTGGAACAAACGACAGGGTCCCAAAGTCCCTATGATATAAAAAATTTGAAAAAAAAACTCCTTTAACTACATAGTAAACAATGACAAGTATTAATAGTTACAAACTGTAGCTGCATTAACCAGCAATTATCAACATTCACCACTGTGTTTAAAATGATACCGAGGACCTTCAAAATCAGACTTCTTCCATATTGTAAATATCAAAATAACCATTGGACATCACCTCTGGAAATTTTATAGCCCCACAGAAACTATTCTGGGGATTGCTTCTGTAATGAAGAATTCAATTCTGCATAAATTTTATTTATTTTATTTATTTTAATTCCATTTATATCCCGCCCTTCTCCGAAGACTCAGGGCGGCTTACAAGCTTAGCAATTTTGATGGGGTATGTGAATTCTTACTTGTTTGTGAACAATATAAACAATATAAACAATGCCTGCTTGTCAGCTATGCTTGTACTAATAGATTAAGATACTTTTAGGTGTTTACACCCAAGCCATGTCTTCTATCGATACAACTGTAACTTCAAGATGTTGTTTTTGAACTTCAGTATTTCTTCCAGTGGGAATAATAAAAAATGGCAAAATGGTAATAAGGAAGTCATACTGATTGGTTTCCTGTCCATTCACAAGCTCTTCTGCCATAAGCTTTCCTCATCGTAAATATATGTGAAGAACCCAGAATGGCAAGTAGGAAAAAGATGAAAACTTCCCTCACTCTTCAGTTGCATCAGCTGAATGCCATCCCTCCCATTCATAGGTTTGGCAGTTTTTGTAAAATGCATTCAGACCCCACACATGGATAAATTAAAAGTATTACTTTGAGACAATGTTATATTAGCACTGGGTGAGATGCCTTCCCTTTTGTGGATCCATCAGCTGAATACCTCTTTGATTTATCAGTCTTGGTTCTCAAAAATAATGAACTCAGGCTGCTTATATTGCCCTTAATGCCATGAGTAATTATCCTTCCTTTATCTCACCTTCTTCTCATCTATTGTGGATAAGTGTAAAGGTTTTCATGTGTGTGAGTCACAGGATATTGTGCTTTGCATGGTATACAAATTAACACAGTCACTGGGGTTCATTGGTCACAGTCATATTTAAGTGAAAGCATGAAGCATGAACTTAATGTTATAGATATCTTTTATTTCAGAATACATCACTTCTAGTCAACAAAAATGTTTTAATTCCTATTTACTGGCAGAAGTATATATAGAAAGATTTAAGATTTAAGCATCATTTATAAAAGCAGATGGGACATTGTTATGAATAAATAAATCTCTACCATAGTGTCAGTGGCGTAGCGTGGGGGGTGCAGGGGGGGCGGGCCGCACCGGGTGCAACATCTGGGGGGGGGGCGCGCTCGCACTGAGCTGCTCAGGGAGCCCCAAGGGCTGCACAGAGTCGGCTTGGCTCCGCTCTCGAGCTGCTCTTTCTTGCAAAGCGAAACGAGTCCGGCAGGTGAGATGGGCGGCCACATAAACTGAATAAAATAAATAGAAGCGCCCAACTCTCCGCCCAGGCTCAGGCCAACCGCAAGCGCCCCGCAGGCGCCCCGGCAGGCTTGGCCGAGCGAAGATGGACCCGCCGGCCGGCTGGCCTAGCTTCGTGCGCATGCGTGGCTTTATTTAGCGGGGCTCACGTGCGAGCTTGAATGCAGCGGCTCTTGCAGGTCGGAGCCCCGCCCAGCCGCCCTCGAGAGGGACCCGGAAGCATCCCGCATGCGCGCGACTCTTCTTGGAAAGTCTACGCTGCTGCGGGGCGCGTCTTTTCGGCGGTGCCATGACGTCACCGGGTTAGGGGGCGCAAATTGCCCCGGGTGCTGACAACCCACGCTACGCCACTGCATAGTGTCTTGGGAATTCCATACTGAATCCATCATAAAACTGATTTTATTTTGCAGCATATACAATCAGGAACATACTTAATAATGTGTTGGAGTAGAACCTAAATTTAATTGTTCTTTCAGGTAAAAAGAAGCATGGATTTTAAAATAGATTACAGAGGATCTCAGTTATGTACCTTGGCTTCTACTGTTAAAAGTGACTAATTGGTATTTTTCCATCCATACTTGGAGGAATTTATGCTTCTAATGTGCAACACATTTTTAATTTAGATTTCACATCCAAATTATTATTATTTAAATGCCACAGTGTAATCTACAGCACTGTTTGATGTGTTTTCAATGAGAAGATAATCTTGCGCAAGCAGTATCAGATGTTAATTCCATATGGTATTGTTGAATGAGGCAGTGCTGCTTGCTAGCTAACATTTAGAACATGGTATTAGGTGCAAATAAGTGACTATGCAGTGAAACACATATATCCCTCCTCCACCCACAAATTTAACCAGTACTTGGTCATATTGCAATTAGAGTATATGTTCTAGAACAGAAGCTGGAGGGAAGGAGGTAGTTTAGCTCATGAGCTGGGAAATCTGAAAAAAGGAAGACTTAGGAGCAACTGTATTTATGAAATATTGTCATTATTATTCTCAGTGCTTTTTTTGTAAAAGAAAAAGGTGCCGGAACTCACACATTTCATACAACCCGCCTAGCCTACCTTACAAGGTTCCATCCCAAAAAGGTGCCGGAACTCCATTCTGAGCATTCTATGAGAAAAAAAGCCCTGATTATTCTAGTAAGTGGTCCTTGTTAATTTAATTTTATGAATCATAGTGGTCCTATCAACTTTTAAATTTTTTCAGTCCAGACCTCTGCCTCTCAGCCAGACTGGTTTTATTTGTTGTTTTTAGTAAGCTAGCTTCTCAGCATGCTCCAAATTCATAATTTTACTTGCTCTATTTCTCCTCTTTATTGTCCCAAGGATAGTTTTCAAAAGGCTACTGGACTTTCTTGGGTTTCTTCCTTGAAAACATTTCATTTCTCATTTTAGAAGCTTCTTCAGTTTAGTTTTTAGAACTGAATAAGCTTCATGGATGAGAAGTGAAACTTTTTAAAGGAAAAAAAACACAAGAAAGTTCAAAGTTGCCCTTTGAAAAGCACCTTTGGGACAAGCATGACCTGAATGATTGAGAATCTCCAGAGACATTCTCCTCTTCATCTTCTTAATTCATACTCTGTAATGGGAAGAAGGAATAACATTGAGGAATAGGAAGAAGAGCTACAACCATGACAACAACTAGCTAAAAGATGACTTTCCCTTCCACCTGAGCATCTGTTGAATAATGTAAGCATCACTATAGAATACACACAGCTTTATATGTTCCTGGACACCCCCCTCCCACCCCCAATTTTCTTTTATTCAAATCTTATATGTTGGAGTTAAGTCTTATTGTGGTGGTGTAGGGAGGACAAGACACATGAGGAACTATCATTGGTTCAGGAAATTGGAATGCCCAATTTCACTCTCTGAAAAAAAAATACTACGTTATAATTTAAAGGATTAGCGGTAATATTCTTGGTGTTTACCATTTATTATTTATCTAAGAAGCAGAGCCATATTAACTCACCTTCAACATTTCTAAGCAGAATTTTCAGAAGAATCCCAGAAGTTCTTTGTATCCTAAAATGCCTCTGCTTATAGGACTCTGGGCAAATCAAAACAGGGCATATACCAATATTTCATGCATGGGGCAGAGATGGCAACTGATTAATTCATCCTGTTAGGCTGATGTATAATGTCAGCACAGATGGATGTCAGGCTGGTGATAGAACAGCCCAAGCTGATGACTATATTATTGCTTGATTATCCAAGATGACAGGAAATGAAGATTAAAGGAGAAAAAGAAAGGAAGATCTTGAAGAAATATTGTTTCTAAAAAAAAGAGGCTTTCATCTATTCATAATGCTTCTGTTCAAGAAATCATTGCTGTTTGGCTGTTGGCCAGTGTTCCTCAAGCTATGCTTACCAAATATTCTAGAGCTCCCTTAATTCTCTGCAGTGTGGCAGGGAATTAAGAAGAAACCAGCTGTAATGTCTGTCTTTGAAGAAGTCTACAGTAGATTCTTTAGAATCAAACACACAGTTTACCGTAGCCATGCTATAGTTGCATATACAGTAGTTGGTTCCTGTAATACTGGAAAGTTTTACAGGGCATAGGTCTGCAGAGGCGAAAAAAAATCAGGAACAAAACTTGAACCCATGTTGAATATTTATCACAAAATCACACATCCTACACATACATACAGTACCCTACCTAAATTTCAATTATATCTGTTACTCTTTCAGCCACTAAAATATTCCTTGTCAACGCCTGCAGGTTCTGCAAAATGTCAAGTTTTCAAATTATGAATGCAAATTGAACAAGCTGTTCCTGATGGGTAGTATGAGAACTGCCTGTGTTGGGTCACTGTAAGCTCATCTCATTTGACATTCTAACATCGAACCATGAGTTATAGTATAAGCTAGAGTTGAATAAATTCATGCATTGTTGTAAACTATCAACCATGGTTCATACATCATGATGGCCAGATTTAAACAACATGCTAAGCCAAAATCAAATATATCACATTAACAACCTACATTAAGTAAAACTGCTATTTCCCATGATGGCTAATCTGCATGCCATTGGAAGAAGAAAACCTGCAAGGTATAGTCAGAAGTAATGAAGTAATTACTGATTACTGTTGGTAATCAGATCCTGCCTTAACTATCTATACAAAATCAATATATATTACCATAAAAATATAAATTTGCATTCAGTTTGTTTTTATTACAATCACTGTTCAGAAACAAAAATAAAAATGCATGCAATTTGATTTAACCTACAAAATTAGCAGCTTAATTTAGATCACTTGATGAGGAGGATGATCATAAATTCTGTGTAGATTCAGTTGTGTTTGCCTTCCAACATTGACAGAAGGTGTTCAAACAGCTATGCCACTAATCTTTCTTAGACTAAGACACTTAAAAAGTCCCCTGCTATAATAGACTTTTTACCAGTGCATGCCAAGGTGTAGTCACACCTTTGACATATTGATAGTCCATACCTACAACCCAGTCACAAACTTTGCTTACCAGAATTCCATTTCAGACATATCCTTTCAGGCAAACTGATAAATTCAAAACTTACTTCCTAGGAACCTTCTTCTAAGAGGTTTTTAACTTTTAAAAACAAAGAACAGTAGAGAAACACACAAACGGCTCAAGACAAATTACTATGGTTCTCCGCGGAGCTCCGGGAGATGAAGCGTCGGAAACGGGGCCTAGAGAGCTGCTGGAGGTCCAGCCGATCCGAATCCGACCGGTTGCGGTTAAGAACCTATATTAGGTCTTATCTCGCAGCGATGAGGGCGGCGAGGTGTAATTACTTCTCTGCCCTCATCGCGTCCGCAGATAATCGCCCGGCCGCCCTGTTTAGGGTGACTCGCTCCCTTCTTAATCAGGAGGTGAGGGAGGATCCCTTGCAGGGTCGCGCCGAGGAGTTTGGTCAACATCTGTCGGATAAAATCGCTCGGATTCGGACCGGTTTGGACTCCAGCTGGGCAGAGTCTGACGATCAGGACACGGGCGGTCTTGTCAATGTTATCTGGGAGGAGTTTGATTCTGTGACCCCTGATGAAGTGGACAGGATTATGGGGAGGTTGAGCTCCACCGCATGTTTATTGGATCCGTGCCCTTCTTGGCTGGTTTATGCAGCTAGGGAGAGGACACGAGGCTGGTTCCAGGTGGTTATATCTGCTTCTTTGAGTGAGGGTAATTTCCCCACCGTCTTGAAGGAGGCGGTGGTGAGACCCCTCCTCAAGAAGCCTGCCTTGGACCCAGCTGTGTTGAACAACTTTCGCCCAGTCTCCAACCTTCGCTTTCTTGCGAAGGTTGTTGAGAGTGTGGTGGCGCATCAGCTCCCTCTGGTCCTGGATGAAGCGGATTATCTGGACCCATACCAATCGGGTTTCAGGCCCGGGTACAGCACGGAGACGGCATTGGTCGCTCTGGTGAATGATCTCTGGAGGGCCCGGGATAGGGGATATTCCTCTGTCCTAGTCCTATTAGACCTCTCGGCGGCTTTCGATACCATCGACCATGGTATCCTGCTGCGGCGTCTCAGGGGATAGGGAGTGGGAGGCACGGTTCTTCGGTGGTTCTCCTCCTATCTCCTGGGACATTCGCAGTCAGTGTTGGCAGGGGGGCAGAGATCGGCCCCTAGGTCTCTCGTTTGTGGAGTTCCTCAGGGGTCGGTTCTCTCGCCTCTCCTGTTCAACATCTACATGAAACCACTGGGTGAGATCATTCGTGGTTTTGGAGTTGGGTATCATCAGTATGCCGATGATACCCAACTTTTTATTTCGACCCCAAACCACCCCAGTGATGCTCTCGCTGTGATGTCCCATTGCCTGGAGGCGGTTCGGGTCTGGATGGGGAGGAACAGACTTCAACTCGCCCCCGACAAGACTGAGTGGCTGTACATTCCGGCATCCCGGGACATTCAAAATGTTCCATCGCTTTCTATGGGGGGTGAGTCTTTACCCCCCGTGGATAGGGCTCGCAACTTGGGAGTCCTCCTAGATTCACGGCTTACCTTAGAAGATCATATAGTAGCCGTGACTAGGGGGGCTTTCGCTCAGGTTCGCCTGGTGCATCAGTTGCGGCCCTATCTAGACCGGGATGCCCTGTGTACAGTCACTCATGCGCTCGTGACCTCTCGTCTTGACTATTGCAATGCTCTCTACATGGGGCTTCCCTTGAAGACCACTCGGAGGCTCCAACTGGTACAGAATACGGCCACGAGAGTTGTCTTGGGAGTTTCCCGGTACTCCCATGTTACACCTTTGCTCCGCGAGCTGCATTGGTTACCAGTTGTCTTCCGGGTGAGGTTCAAGGTCTTAGTGATGGTTTTTAAGTCCTTACATGGCATGGGTCCGGAATACCTCGGGGACCACCTGCTGCCGGCGTCGACTCCCCTCCGCCCTGTGCGTTCCCACAGAGAGGGCCTCCTCAGGGTGCCTCCGGTCAGAGAATGCTGGCTGGTGGCCCCCAGGGGGAGGGCCTTCTCTGTGGGCGCCCCGGCTCTGTGGCATCAACTGCCGGTTGAGCTCCGGATGGCACCGGATCTCCGCTCCTTCCGGCGTGGGTTAAAGCTGGCCTGGCCTGATGGGGAGTTAACTTAGGGTTTTAATATTTGTATATTTTTACTGTTTTATTTTGGGCAATAATTTAATTCTTTTTTAACTTTTGTATTTTTGTATTTTTATTATATGCCCTGTTCTCCGCCCTGAGTCCTTCGGGAGAAGGGCGGTATAAAAATTTAATAAACTTAATAAACTTAACTTAAACTTACTATGCTAGCTTGTTGTCTCAACTATTTCATTCCTATCCACATTGGAGCCAAAAGAGCCAGCTTGGTCTAGTAGTTAAGGCACCAGGCTAGAAAGTGGGTGATGTGAGTTCAGTTTCTGCCTTAGCCATGCAAGCCAGCTTAGTGACTTTGGGCCAGTCACTCTCTGTCAGCCCAATCCACCACACAAGGTTGTTGTTGTTGTGTAGAAAATAGGAGGAAGGTGTTTTGCATATGACTTAATTTGTAAAAATAATAAAGGCAGGATACACATAAAATAAAAAATGGTGAAATTATATTATTATTATTATTATTATTATTATTATTATTATTATTATTATTATTATTATTATTATTATTATTATTATTATTATTATTATTATTATTATTTTGACTTCTATACCGCCCTATTCCCGTACAACTCAGGGCGGTTTACAGGGCAATTAAAACCATACTTAAATAATGTACTTTGCAGCATCATGATACAAACTCTTCCTACTTGCATCCTGATGCAAATACAAAAGGGTAGAGTTTGCATTTTTAATCACATTTTATCTGTTCCCCCACCCTGACACTTCTGTGTTTAAGATACAACTGTAAAATAAGTGATCCCTCTAACTTCTTAGGAATTTAGGAAGCTGCCTTATATTGTCCACCATAGGCTGACAATTATCATTGTAGCCTGACATTTTTTTTTTACTTTTCGGATGGGTGTGACTGTAACTCCCATGCAATACTTGTAACTAAATAAGGCAAGGATACCACTTGTGTCAAATTGAGTAAAAAGAGTGGCAAAGGGAACATACTACTTAGAACCTTTGAACAAGATTAATGTGATCTACTACCAAACTACATCTCTCTTCTACAGAACTTACTTCAAGATGATAATGCATCAGATACTACCACTGACTTTCAATTATCTTTAGTTACCGGTCTCTTGATTTTTCCTCTTCTCTATCCAGGCTTCCCTTTTTGTGTATATACACAGTGAGACACAAACATAAACACCAGTCAGCTATTATCCTGTCAACTGACTGTAGCCTCTAAAAGCTTATGTCACAATACATTAATTAGTGTTTCAGATGCCATGTTTTATTTTTTCCCTTGGCCTTGCCTCTTGATTCTTTTTCATTCAAAAAATGTAAATGCTCATAAGTTGAAGACACAACTGAGTTGCATAAAAAAGGGAACTGCTCCCCTAAGCTTCCCATTATACTTGGAAATCAAATGCTTTTAAATGTGGCCAACCTATTAGAACCAGGAAAACAGTACAAGATGAAACCAAAAGTCTGTTTAGCTCACTAAAAGGGACAGTAAAGACAGTAGCACTCCCTCCCTGCAACTTGTTTTAAAAGCTTATTGCTTCTGTTATTGATAATATTTATTTGTATCCCATCTTTATTATTTTACAAATAACTCAAGGTGGCAAAAATATCCAAGACACCTTCCTCCTCCTCCTCCTCCTATTTTCCCAACAACAACAGCCCTGTAAGATGGGTTGGACTGAGATAGAGTGACTGGCCCAAGGTCACCCAGCTAGCTTTCATGGCTAAGGTGGAACCAGAATGGACAGTCTCCTGCTTTCTGGCCTGAAGCCTTAACCGCTAGATGAAATTGGCTTCTAAATAATTTTCTACCTTCAACGATTAACATTTATAATAGTCTTTAATAATTGACTATCAGAGTTTACTGGTGTTAGTGTTCTACTTTTCAAGATCATTGACCAATAAGATACTAACCTGAACTCAGAGGATGGTTATAAAAACAAATGTATGTAATTTTTCACCTCCACAATAAATAGAACTTCAGAACAGATTCAGGTCTATAACCTCCTTAAAAAGGTAAAGGTAAAGGTTCCCCCGCACATGTGTGCTAGTCGTTTCCGACTCTAGGGGCCGGTGCTCATCTCCGTTTCAAAGCCAAAGAGCCAGCACTTGTCCGAGGACGTCTCCATGGTCATGTGGCTGGCATGACTAGATGCCAAAGGTGCATGGAACACTGTTACCTTCCCACCGTAGTGGTCCCTATTTTTCTACTTGCATTTTTACGTGCTTTCGAACTGCTAGGTTGGCAGAAGCTGGGACATGTAACAGGCACTCACTCTGTTACGCGGCACTTGGGATTCGACCCGTCAAACTGCCGACCTTCTGATTGACAAGCTCAGTGTCCTAACCCACTGAGCCACCGCGTCCCTTATAACCTCCTATCTGCCCTCAGATAAACTCTCCAGAGTATCTGGGGTGGGGGGGAAGGCATTTTGAAACCCAGAGGCAGAATTATCCGTAGCAAACAGAATAGTCTTGTAGCCCTTTAAAAACTAATACAGTTGTTATGGCAACAAACTCTTTTATACAATAATAGATGTGTTTAACATTTCACAAAATGAAATGAGAAGAACATTTCACAGAAATGAGCTTTTGATTGCAGAAATATGATAGACTTAGTGAAGTATTTATATTATGCTTTTGGGACTATACAGTCCTTTCAAGGTGGTTTACATCTAAAGTCACAGACAGAATTAGAGCAGCATAGAGCAGCAGCTATTCCATTGACTATTATAAGCAATCTTATGCAGATAGCAAAAATAGAATAAGAAATAGAAAGCAAAAGAAATTAAAGGCATGAGCTAAGAGAAAAGAAATTATACATAAACACCATTCCCAACATACATATATGAGGTTTTATTGCATATTTATCCATAAATATCTTAGGAACATCTCACATACTTTTCTCCTAGCTCAGTATTGACTAACATTGCATTTAATTTCATGCATTTTACGTCTATCATATACTGCCTTTGTTCCATTCAGCAACTAACCTTCATATTTCTGCATGACATTGTCTAATTCAGTCTTTCTCAATCACAGCAACTTCAAGATATGTGGACCAACTCCCTAAATCTTGAAGTTGCCAAGGTTGAGAAACACTAGTCTAATTAAACCCTGTATCCTTTATCATACACATTTTCTAATCAACAAATGTATTGTAAGCTTTCCTTCTCACATTCATTTGTTTCTTGATGACTTGAAGAAGAGCAAAAATAAGGTTTACAGAATCTCTGCCCAGCATGAAGGCTAAGGACAGTGCCTCAATTTGGCTTTTTGTCACCTCTCATATTCTGCCAAACATGCAGACGTATATAGCAAGTTAGTCCTCTTGTAGTTTTTCAATCTTTTTTTCCTTCCCCTTAGTCTTGGGATACAACAATGGCAGTTTTTCAATTGTTGCATGCAGATATTCACTCATTGCTCTACAGGCAAACCTAATCTCTTTACATTTAAACACAGTCTCTCAGACAAACTGATAAATCTAAGGTTTATCCTCCAGTTCCTTCTTCCAAGTAATCCTGAAGAAACATTCCATTAGAAAGAAGAGTATTTGAAACAGTATTGAAAAAACAGTTTGAATGATTTGATTACATAATAGGGCCATTTGGGTTTGATTCCCAAAGGTGTCTTGGAGTGTGATTGGTGGCAAAGACTGGGGAAGTGGTTGATTTAAAGAGTTGACTTCAACTGCAAATCATGTCTGAAATGACACAGTTCAATTGGATATAGGTTATGTGTTTTCTGGAATGGCAGGAGGTAGCTACTTTCATGGTTCCTCTATAAAATACAAGAATCCTTTACTCATATTAATTTAGCTCAAAGGTACATTTTGAATGGAGTCAGTAGCAGCCACAGTGGTCCCTTGATTTCAGATATAATAAGAATATACCATATTGCATTCCATGTCTGAGCCTTGGTGGAGCAGTGGGCTAATGCCTCCTTAAGTAACATCAGCTGCCTGCAATTAGTGCAGGTTCGAGTCCCACCAGGCTCAAGGTTGACTCAGCCTTCCATCCTTCCGAGGTAGGTAAAATGAGGACCCAGATTGTTGGGGGCAATAAGCTGACTTTGTAATAATGCCGCTTGGGGTGTGTATGAAAGCCCTAATAAGCAGGCATATACATAGAATGAAGGCTACTGCTAAGCTTGTAAGCCGCCCTGAGTCTTTGGAGAAGGGCGGGATATAAATGGAATAAAAATAAAATAAATAAAAATAAAATGTCACTCTCAGATCTCGGGGGATAGTTGTAAAAGATTTCTGTATAGTGGGAGGGCAGGCTGTTTTATATTGCAGGTGGTAGTTTGTATGATCTGATCTGACCCAGGTGAGTGAAGGTAGAACCATTTTTGCATCATAAAGCATAAATGCTGTGTCCTCTGCTAATAAGGCGATAGCTGCAATGCATATGGGAAGAGGTTTAGTCACAGCTACCATCCTGAATTTGGCCTTTTCCTTATGGATATCTCTCACTCTTGAATTCATGGATCCTAGTCTCCTCCTTGCTGCTTTTTAAAGTCTTCAGATGTGTAGGTATCTCTGGTGTCCAATATTTACTCGTTTATGGTGATTATTTGGTGATCGGTAACATTAGAATTGATGGTCCTTTCTAGCATATTTTGCTGAATTACTTAATCTATCATGCTTAGCCAGGTTTATTTAGATTTAGTTTATCATGTTCTGCAAACCTATCCATTGTGTGTAGCTATGGCTCAAGATTTGTGGGAGTGTGGTCAGCTCCTGTTTATTCAATAAACCATGCTTAAGCAATCCACTACTTAGCATGGTGCATGAACCCAATCTGTATCTAAAAAAGTTCATCAGCACT
Organism: Vipera berus; assembly: GCF_964194415.1. Lineage (NCBI taxonomy): Eukaryota > Metazoa > Chordata > Lepidosauria > Squamata > Viperidae > Vipera > Vipera berus. The sequence goes on from NC_138202.1 coordinate 318,320,496, forward strand.
GATAGGCACTTATGGGGAAAGTAGTCTGATTTATATTATTTTTGTTTAATATTTTTGGTTTGTCACAGTCATTAATGTTCTTTATCCATATTATGCATATATAGATGAGAGGGGTGTTTAAAAACTCATTGATTTTAAAATATGGTGACTAATAACTCTGGAAATTGCAGACTCAACATGTCCAAGAAAGTGCTGGATTGGGGAAGCTGAGCAATTCAAAATGATTGAGTCCAGAATCCTCCAAGTTCATTTTGCATTCAGGTGACTCTAAATCATACCCAGTGGAGATTACATGATGACCTGGAGCACTGGGGAACTACCAGATGACTGGAAGAGAGCTGATGTAGTTCCCATATTCAAAAAAGGGAAAAAAATAGATTCAGGAAATTACAGACCTATCAGCCTGACCTCAATACCTGGGAAGATTCTGGAAAAGATAATCAAACAACAAATCAGCGAACACCTTGATGCAAACAAAGTCATCACTAAAAGTCAACATGGGTTTGTCAAAAACAGATCATGCCAGACAAATCTTATTACATTCTTTGACCAAGTGACAAAACTAGTGGACCAGAGGAATGCTGTAGATATGATTTACTTGGACTTCAGTAAGGCATTTGATAAAGTAGATCACAACCTACTACTTGATAAGATAGAAAAATGTGGGTTAGATAGCATCACCACCAGATGGATTCATAGCTGGCTGACAGGCCGTACTCAGCTGGTCCTCAATGGAACTGCATCTATATGGAAGGAAGTGTGTAGTGGGGTGCCCCAGGACTCTGTTCTGGGCCCAGTGCTCTTCAACATCTTCATCAACGATTTGGATGAGTGGATAGATGGGGAACTCATCAAATTTGCAGACGACACCAAGCTGGCAGGAATAGCCAATACTCCAGAACATAGGCTTAAGATACAGGAGGATCTGGACAGACTCGAACACTGGGCACTATCTAACAAAATGAAATTCAATTGTGAGAAAAGTAAGGTTTTACATTTAGGCAGGAAAAATCAAATGCACAGGTATAGTATAGGTGGTACCTTGCTCAACAGTAGTAACTGTGAGAGATATCTCGGAGTCCTAGTGGACAATCACTTAAATATGAGCCAGCAGTGTGCTGCAGCTGCCAAAAAAACCAACACAGCACTAGGCTGCATTAACAGAGGGATAGAATCAAGATCACGTGAAGTACTAATACCACTTTACAATCCCTTGGTAAGGCCACACCTGGAATACTGCATCCAGTTTTGGTCACCACGATGTAAAAAGATGTCGAGACTCTAGAAAGAGTACAGAGAAGAGCAACAAAGATGATTGGGGGACTGGAGGCTAAAACATATAGGGAACGGTTGCTGGAATTGGGTATGTGTAGTTTAATGAAGAGAAGGGTGAGGGGTGACATGATAGCAGTGTTCCAATATCTCAGGGGCTGCCACAAAGAAGGAGTCAAGCTATTCTCCAAAGCACCTGAAAGCAGGACAAGAAGCAACGGATGGAAACTAGTCAAGGAGAGAAGCAACCTAGAACTAAGGAGAAACTTCCTGACAGTTAGAACAACTAACCAGTGGAGCAACCTGCCTCCAGAAGTGGTGAATGCTCCAACACTGGAAGTTTTTAAGAAGAGACTGGCCAGCCATTTGTCTGAAATGGTATAGGGTTTCCTGCCTGAGCAGGGGGTTGGACTAGATGACCTCCAAGGTCCCTTCCAACTTATTATTATTATTATTATTATTATTATTATTATTATTATTATTATTATTATTATTATTATTATTATTATTATTATTATTATTATCTATTAATTATGACAGCCTGCTCTTAAAAATCTGCCAGTTTTTACCATGTCACCCCATGTCCTTTTTCCCATCTGAGTTACATGAAACAAAAATCTGATTTACACCATTAACTTTGGTCAATTGGTTGCTTTGAACTGCCCTCTGAATAGCTGCTGTACTGTGGGCACCATTCCTTAAATTGCAGTAGCATGTAGTATACGGTTCTCAGGTATGGGCTGCAAAAATCCAGGCAATCCAGGCTGAAAAGAAATGCAGAAAATTAAACTTTGAGGGGGAAGGTGCATTAGCAAGAGGGCAATCTATGGTTCAGTCTAATTCTTGGCTGCTGCTGCTGCTGCTGCCTGGGGGCATCTGGAGTTTGCAACTCAGATCTTGTAGTCTTCATGCACTCCACTTGGAAAAGCAAGTAGAGCTTTGATCTGAATTCTGTTTTGAAGCATTATTTGAGAAGGATATTTCCAAATGTCAGATGAAAAGGTCATTGCCTTATAGGCTGAATAGTTATGGTGGATTTGTTAAATGGTGGCAAGAGAAGGAAACATTTTTTTAGCTATAATGTATTTTATATTACTTGTGAGCTAAAGCAGATACCCAAATCCATTTCCTAAGAGTTCTGTTTGCTTCCATTCTAGAAGACAATGAAAATGAATAAGGAGAAAGGAGTAAGACAAAAAACCCAGGGCTGAGTTTATGAGTTGTTAAATTAGTTCTTGTAATCATCTGGAATGAAATCATACAGGTAGCTTTGTGAAATAACTTCCAGATTAGCAATAAGTGAGAAGAACTAAGACATCTAATTTCTCAGAAAGTACAATAGAATACCCCTGCTTTTCTCCAGCCTATTGGAAATAATTAATAAGGTTGTGTGAAGAATTCAGGAGGCTACTTCATAACATGCGGGGGCATGCACTTTTTGAAGGCATTGTTTGAAGGTACAGTAGTGATATAGTATAACAATATACATTTGCAGGGCTTGCTCAGTTCTGTTGAAATCTGCTTCTGGGTGGATGTCTTCATGTATGTGCTCACATAGCCTTGAAAATAATGCAGTTGCATATGTGCTCCTTTCTGAAAAGCTTTGCAAATTTCAGTGATTAGTAGGTGGTCCAGACAACGTTTAACTGTTAACATTCATTAATTAAAAATATAATGTAATTTGAAGATATACATGCTGGATGATACTACTGGCAATTTGCTTATTGTGGGTTAATGAGTCCCATGAAGTTGGCTTGTACAGCATCCTGGCAGAACTAAGAAAAAAGCCATCTGTATCTTATTGTTTCTAAGGCTTGATTTATTCATGGAATTCCTCCCCACCATTGTATATTCAGTCAGCTCTGGTGATTCCACAGCAAGGAAAGAATATCCATATACACATTGATAGCAAACTGAATATCCTCAAGACAAGACAATAGCTCATTATAAAACACAAAGGAAGGAATTTGGAAAAGTGGAAAGTAAGTTAATGAATTCTCACAATAGTCTCACAATAGTCCATTGAATAAAGTGCTTTTAAATGAAATTCTTTAACTAGCAGTGGCAAAAGGTTGATGCCAATTACATATACATTGGTCTTGTATTTGTGGTTATAGGCTTGTTATCATACGTCATGTTAGGTAGGAAGCTATGATGGCTTGCAATATGAATAATAAAATCTAAAAATAATACATCTTAAATTTTTAATTAGCAACCAGATATGAGTTGCAAAACTCCTAATCACCACCTGATACATGGCAGCAGATAAATAAATACACTTGCTGCATGAATGTTTGTTCACTGAATTAAAGCCTGACATTCTAGAAAGTGTAATTGGCTCTAAAAACATCACTAACAAGATGGCTGCAGTTGTTGATAAAATACCAACAGAACGATTTAAAATTCTACAAGATGATGCACTGAAATTGCAACTTGTGGTTTGCAAGCAGATATTAAAAACCCAACAGCGACCAATGGACTGGATATGATCAATTCATATGTGGGAATATTAAAAGCTTTTCTTGTGATGATCACATCAGTTGTAATATATGTCTATGAAAATTTGATCATCAGAAAGTAATCTGAACAAAGAGTATTGATTTTTGAACGATACTGGACAAAACAGTTGAGAATAATGTGGACAGCAAGATGTATATATTTTTCCTTATTAGGCGAAATTGGTATCAAATGCTCACTGAAAGCTCAAATAAAAAGTTAAAGCTTAAATTTTTTGAACACAAAAAATGCAAAGACAAGAGTCACTGGAAAACAACCTATTGCTTTGACCATTAGGGAAGAGGGGAAGTAGATTGCTAAATTTGATGAAAATTGAGAGAGAAAGATAGTAGGTTTTTAGGTATCCAAATGTCTATGGAAATTCTCAATCATCCAGGTCATGGTTGTCCCAAAGGTGCTTTTCAAAAGGCAACTGGACTTTCTTGGTTTTTCTTTGAAAACGTTTTGCTTCTCATCCAAAAAGCTTCTTCAGTTCTGAACACCTTTATAAGAAGAAACCAAATCATGCGAACTTACCTTTTGTGTAGGTATTCTTTCCCAACCTAATGTTGGTCATCATGCGAGGTCTAATTATAGATATTGGTTTTCCAGATGCTTAACCTTCTATTACTCATTTTGTTCTCTTGGCACAAGATTCTGATAGAATCTGACATTTATTTCAGGCAAGAAAAAACAACAAAAAACATATGCATTGATTTGTCCATTGCTGTCAAAACGTATGTGTAGATTTCTCTTATACTGTTTAAATTCTAGGCTTCTTCCATTATTCTCGGGTATTCTTTTGAAGATGTTGTAAAGCATTTGATCTATGTTGACAAATGGATTTGCTAGCTTGATTTGCTTTAATACTGTAATGCCAGTGTTTCACAACCTTAGCAATTTTACAATGTGTGGACTTCACATCATAAAGTTTCCATGGTGTTCTGATCTTCCAATTTCACTTCATACATCTGATGTCTTATTGTTGGATTAAAATTGCCTTCATTCTGATGAAGAGGCTGTTGTAAAGATTTGGCAATAGCAAGATGGTATCTAATTTAAATCTTCCCAGAAGAGCATTTCTCTTGCCATTGAAAATTAGAAGTCCATAAAGCATGCATTGTGATTTCCAACATACCACAAATTATCTGAATAATTTGAGCAAAACAAGGAGTTAGTCAAAGACAGAAGATAAAGGTTCATCTTTCTATCTCAAATTAGTACTATACAAATAGATGGTTAAAAAAATGCCCATGAGTCTTTGGGAAGAATAAATGTTATTTCAAGACTGATATATCCTTAGAAATAACCCTATATTAATGCTAACTAAATAATCCAAACAGCATGATAAGATTTTGAGAATATTTTTATGAAATGGTCAAGCCTCTAATTTTCCTTACTCTAAATTACAAATTTCATATGAAGGGATAGATTTAAACTTTATTAGTTTCCAACTATTTTTTGATCATATTTTGATGTCCACTGCTTTATAGTATTCTTCATCTCAAAATGGCTTTCATGGGCACTAGTTATTATCTCTACCCATTAATACTTGGCAGGGACTTGGTTCCTGGTTTAATTACAAATCAGTTGTGCTTTTTCATTAAACACCATAAGGCATGTATAGATGATTTTAGATGAAGTCTCATATTTGATTCTAACTCTTACAAGAATCAGACATTTCAGGCAGTCTGAAAAATTGATAGTAAACACTTCTTCCTGGGTAAAAAAATGCTATCAGTACTTTGTACCAGCTTATGGCTATTAAGATTCACTTTTTGCAGAAGGAATTTGAATTATTACTAAATGGCAATATGTTTGGTCTTTTGATTTTACAATTTGGCTGTAAACAGTTTACAGGATCTGAAATTCCTAAACTACTAAAAGTATTGGAAAAAGTTTTGAAAGCTCTAAAATCTACCATTATTTTTTATCCACAACTAAAACTAATATGTAAAAATGTTTTTACTCAGGGTTTTAAGTCATGTGTAACAAATTTTTTTCTGCAGGAATGTATACTGTATGTGTGTTTATCTGCAAGCAACTTGAAAAATCAACTGAAATATTCTGTTTTAACAAAACTGGGCTAGAGTTTTAAAGTGTGTTAAATTAGTATCCTGTGTTTTCAGGAACTGATTAACTCAATGAAATATTTTTTCTGTGGAAGCCCCAGAGGATGGGCAGTAAAGTCTGGGCTGGGCTTCAAACTCTATGTAATAGAGGGTAATATTTCTCAGGGGATATTGAGTCGTATGCTTTGGACTGTACTGGGACCATTTGGGGTTTTTAACAGAGTGTTAAGAAAAGAAAAAACAGGTTTAAGATGCAAACAGGATTTTCAATTAGATCCTGAAAATTTGGAAGTTGTTTTAAGTATGAAGAACTTTAGAGTTATCACGCAGGAGCTGCAGTTAAGAAGATTGTTTTACCCTTGAGGAAGACCCTTATTACAACTGATTTAAAATCCTGTGTGAAAACATTTGTACGTGTGTAGTATTACTAATATTACATGTAGTCAAGAGCCATAGTGGAGCAGTGGTTAGAATGCAGTATTGCAGGCTAATTCTGCTGACTGCCAGGAGTTTGATTCTGACTGGCTCAAGGTTGACTCAGCCTTCTATCCTTCCAAGGTCAGAAAAATGAGGACCCAGATTGTTGGGTGTAATATGCTAACATTGTAAACTGCTTAAAGATAGCTATGAAGTGGTACTTAAGTCTAAGTGCTATTGCTATTGCTATTGTTATTTCATTTATTTATTTATTTATTTACATTTATTTCAGCATAAATCAATCCTTCCTTCCTTCCTTCCTTCCTTCCTTCCTTCCTTCCTTCCTTCCTTCCTTCCTTCCTTTTGTTTTTCCTTATTTTGTTCTTAGGTGATAGTAACTGAGTAATAGCAATGGGAGAAGTTATTACTTGTTATGCTGAATAATTTTCATTCAATCCTCACCAAATTATAAGCACAAGGAGGAATTTAGTTCAGCTAGTGATGGATACTGTAGCAAACATCTGCTGGGCAATCTACTTTCAGCTTCAGCTTTGTATGAGTCAGTACTCATGGGAGTAGGGGCAAGAAGGAGTACTTGAAATTAATTGTTTGGAAAAAGGAAATTGGGTCAGGCTAGTAATTAAATAAGCCAGGGTTTGCAAAAAGGGAGGATGGCCATATGCCTCTTTCTGTGTATGCTAGTGTATGGTTTGTATAATCTCTCTCTCAATTTGGTCTCTGAATTTACTGTGCAAGCAAGCTTTTTATTAATTAACTGTCCTTTCCTATTGCCTTTCATTAACTTATCATTTTAGGAAAGCTTTCTTCCCAAGACTGGAGAATTTCCTTCCTTCTGGCTAAGGTTATAATCTCCCATGCAGAGTCTGTGTGCAATTTGGGGACCCTCTTGGATTTAAAACTCCTGCTTGGAGTGCCCAGGGCTGATTTTTGAGATTTTTTAAGCTACTGTATCTTGAATCTTGAAAAAAAATACACTTATGATTATTTATGACAAATGGAAAGCTTTCCAAACTAAAATTATAGTTGAAAATATTGGTTGGCTAATGAAGGTTTTATAAAAGCCAAGAATAGTTAGGAATTAGATGTTCCAATTTGGCTTGAAAGCAATAATGAAGTTTAAAAGCATACAATCAAAATTATTACTACAATTTTCAGCTTTTATACAGTGTTGGGAGATTTTACTCCAACGAAATAGTCTGTGAAATTTTGTAGTGTGTGCCACTTGAGGTGATAAACTGAAATGCATCATTTTTAGGGAAATTGAGATTGGAAGGAATTGATTTTAGTGACTAGGAAGCAGATGCAAGCAACCAAACGTACTAGCAGGAGTCAAGAAGCAATGTCTGGATGTGTAAATGGAGAATCTTACACTACATTACTTACTGCCTGCTGAGTTAGCAGCCTTTATAGTGTGGGCAGGCATGAGGTCAGATGCCATATTTTCCTGCAAATAAGAGGAAAAGGTGCAAAGGTAGAGAGAGGGGGAAAAATCTCATAAATGTGAAGCAAGAGATCTACTTCCATTCCAAGCAAATTGAGCCATGTTTTCAGTCCAAAGTCCAAAATAGATATAGTAAAGCAGTGTAACTCTAAGGTAAAAAGTGGTTCTCTGGCTCTGAGGTCAATAATACCTTGAGACTGGGTTCACAGAATACATAAAGATGGTTTGTTGTTCCAACTACAACTGCCTATATTAGCTGCATGCTCAGCCACTGATGTGACTTACTCTGTTTATAAAATAAGTCCAGACTAGGCAATAGCCTTAGGCTAAAGTATGCTTGCCAAAGACAATAGCACAAAGGTACAAATATTCTATCCTATACTTTTGTTGGTATAATTTTTTTTAATCATTTGCCTTATGAGCACAATTGAATTCAATGGACCATTCTGGGTTTCCTATTTTTATACATTCCATTTAAATCCAAGGTTTTCCTTCCTGCAACTTCATTAAATTAGACATAGCAGATAAAAGTTCAGTTTTCCAGCTCCATTTTCTTGTAAAGAATTAAAGAGTTTAAACCTAGAAGAATTGTCTTCTTACATGCAGAATCTTCAGATTCTCTCACCAATTGAACCATAGCTAATTTTGATCTGACTATTTTTAGAAGAAAATAAACAGTAGTGAAACCTGTGACTCTCAAGTTGTTTCTATGGAAGTCAGTGACAACATCTCTTAGTAGATGTACCTTTCCACATTCAGTTCAGGTGGATGGTCCTCAAGCAATGACTGGCTTAAATGTTTCTACTTATTTGACCTCTTCATTTAGTCAAGTGTAAGAAATATTTCGGTTGCGGATGCAGGTGATCAGCTTTCTTCTATCATAATGAATTAGATAAAACACTCTGTATGAGTTTTTAAATTACTAAGAAAACTTGCAAGTAAATATTAATTTTTCACATTATCTGTAGTTAGTTATGACATGTAATGGTAATTGTTAGTTTAAGGTTACAATCAGATGTCCACTTATCTAGAAGTAAAACCTGTTGAACTCAATGGAGCAGCCCTCTGGATATTGTACTGTATGTATATGACTATCTGTGACTACAATTATCATATTGTGAATGGTTTTTGAAAAACTTAATATAATTTTGTACATACTAACTCAAAAATAAACCCCACTGGATTCAGTGAAATCTGAATCATAATCCTTGAAACCATGTTTTACTTGCGGGTTTCTTGTAAGCATGTAGTTCAAATATAATGTTAAGCACAAGTAGGGACGGCTTTTTGTTTGTTTTGGTTTAGTATTATATGGACCCAACTGTGGATCCATTTATTTATTTATATCCCACCTTTATTATTTTTACAAATAAGGCAGTAAACATGTCCAACACACCTTCCTCCACCTATTTTCCCCACAACAAACCTGTGACGTGGGTTGGTCTAAGAGAGACCACACCTGCATCCAGTTTTGGTCACCACATTACAAAAAAGATGTTGAGACTTTGGGAAAACGTGCAAAGAAGAGCAACTAAGATGATTAAAGGCCTGGAGACAAAAAAACATATGAAGAATGGCTGCAGGATTTGGGTTTGGCTAGTCTGGAGAAAAAAAGGACTAGGGATGACACGATAGCAGTATTCCAGTAACTGAGGGGCTGCCACAAAGAAGAGGGGGGGTCAACTTATTTTCCAAAGCATTAAAAGGCAAGAAAAGAAACAATGGATGGAAACTAATCAAGGAGAGAAGCAACCTGGAATTAAGGAGAAACTTCCTAACAGTGAAAACAATTAGCCAATGGAACAGCTTGAATTCAGAAGTTGTGGGTGTTTCATCACTGGAGGTTTTTAAGAAAAGACTGAACAGCCACCTGTCTGAAATGGTATAGGGACTCCTGCTTGAGCAGGGGGTTGGACTAGATGACCTCCAAGGAACTTTCCAGCTCTTTGCTGATTTATTGAAAGTGACTGGCCCAAAGTCACCCATCTGGCTTTGAAAAACCTATTAATTTGTGGGTTGTTCTTATACTGATGTATGTGTAGGATTGTACCTGAACAGAGGATATATCCACGGTGTTTTAGTTATTTATAGATATATGCATCTGACATCCTTCCAAACGGGTATTTTGTTCTGGTTTGCTCTTGCAATTATTCTGTTGTGGAAATACAGCTGATATAGCTTACTGTAGATTTGCCTATCATTTCTTTAATCTTTTTCTTTCTGCAGCAAATCTGTTAAGGAGAGAAATGTAATGTAGTGATTGTAGCATTGGAAGCTTTGTTACCTAGTTTTTCTTTGTAGCTTTCTCCTTCCTACAAATCTAGCCCAATAAGATCGAATGCTTCTTACCATAACTCATTTCTTTCCAGGACTTTTCCCTCTGAAAATCATCCTATACTTGCTTTTTTATCCTATATGTATTTGTTTAGTAAAAGTAAATGTTGTGTGAGTGGTTTCTAGCAGTGATTTATTCTTCTTTGAATAAGGGGAATTGTTCCTTTACTTCTTAAGGAAGCTTTGGTTCACCTCATCCTCAAGAAGCCAACATTGTATCCTACCCTCCTGGACAATTTTCATACAATATCTAACCTTCCTTTGTGGGTGAAGATGATTGACAAGGTGGTTTCAGAGGATCTTGGAAAAATGGATTATCTGAATTCCTTTTACTTGAGATTCAGGCCCAGGCATGGGCTGGAATTGGTTGCATTTTCTCATGATCTCTGGCTAAGGGAAAATGGTGGTTACGCATCCATCTTTGCCCTACTTGACCTCTCTGACATTTTCAATACCATCAACCATGGTATCCTTTTGGATTAGCTTGGGGGTGGGAGGCACAGTGTTGTGCTGGTTCATCAATTTCAAACATTGGTGATTAACCAGATTATTCCACCTTTAATGATGGGGGGTGAGGTGTTACCCCCCGTTGATAGGGCTCGCAACTTGGGCATCCTCCTGGATTCACGGCTCAATTTTGAAGACCATATAGGAGCCATGACCAGGGGGGCTTTTGCCCAAGTTCGCCTGGTGCGCCAGTTGCGACCCTACCTGGACCGAGATGCCCTACGCACAGTCACTCATGTGCTCGTGACCTCCCGTTTAGACTGCTGCAACGCTCTCTACATGGGGCTGCCCTTGAGGACCACTCGGAGGCTTCAGCTGGTGCAGAATGCGGCCGCGCGAGTTGTGATGGGGGTTTCCCGATACTCCCATGTAACACCTCAACTCCGCGAGCTGCATTGGCTTCCAGTTGCCCTCCGGGTGAGATTCAAGGTGCTGATGATGACCTATAAAGCCACAGGGAGGGTCTTCTCAGGGTGCCGCCGGTAAAAGATTGCCGGCGGATAACACCCAGGGGGAGAGCCTTCTCTGTGGGTGCGCCTGCCCTCTGGAACCAGCTGCCCGCAGAGCTTAGGACTGCCCCCGAACTTCGTTCATTTCGCCGGGACCTGAAGACCTGGCTCTTTGAGCTTTCCGGCCCAGGCTGAGAATTTTAATTGGGGTTTTTATTTTTTAGGGATTTGATTTAATCTTTTTAAATTGTTTTTAACTTTTGTATCGATCTTTGTTTTAAATACCCTGTAAACCGCCCTGAGTCCTTCGGGAAAGGGCGGTATATAAATCCAATAAAATAAATAAAATAATAAAATAAATATAGAGGAGAGGTCCTGCCCTCGGCCGCTACTATGTGAGGTGCCACACAGGGTTTGGTGCTCTCCTCTCCCCTCCCCTCTTTCCTCTGCTCTCCTCTGCTCTCCCCTCCCCTACATTTGCCTGTCCCAATAGATCAGGCAGATTAGGCTTTCTTTGCCATGGTTCCTGCTGAATGGAACATTGTCCTCCTTCCCCATCCATCCCTCTTGATGTTCCATAAGTCCTTCAAAAACTGAGTGTGTTATCAGATCTAGTGGACTGATGATATTCTGCAATGGCTCCATCATTGTGTTTAATTTACTCTTTGGTGGTTTTTTTAAAAAAAAATTTTTAGATTTTTCAATCATGATTGTTTTTATATATTGTTTTATATGTTCTATACCACCCAGAATCACTTCTTATGAGATGTCATATTAATTTGATAAACAAATAAACTTCAACATTTAATGGAATTCTCTTTAGAAGTTTACGAAGTTTCTTTCTGAACATATTGCCATACTTTGATAAAAAACTGCACCTAATACACATTGTGGATTTTTATTTCAATGCTTGAATAATATCCTAAACCATACTGGCAGGATGCAAGTTGATTTTAAAACCTTTTGAAAGTACCGTAGTTTATTTATTGAATTGTACAGATCCTTGGTTCTGTTCTTTCTACTTTCAGTGAACTCAAGTTGGCTTGCCATCTAAAACAATTTTTAATCTATGGCAATGCACACTTCAGCCTGATTTGGAAGAAATGCTTTGGCACTCATGTGTGCAAAGTGCTTCTTTGCTATTCATTAAAGCACAGCCATATTTTTTCAATGTTCTGGGTCTGCTGGAAAAAAAATCCCATTGCTTTATTAAATGGAATCATTAAAGCAGCATGTCTTTGATGGGATTCCTAAAATAATGTCCTCTTTTTCAGGCCTATGCAAAATCCTGAAAAATATCAGATGGCTTTTAATGAATAACAGAACACTACAGTACTACACTCTGCATTCTCTTGAGGTTTAAAATACTTCTTCCAAATAGTTTTTAAAGTGTGCATACTCCTAATACTAACTTCCAGGAATATCATTTTTTTTAAAAAAAATGCAGTGCATTTCTCCTGTTTTGCCAGATTATTAATTGGAAAGCACCTTAGTCTACAGTGGTATGCTAGAACATCTCTGACTAATGTTCATGTGCTGGCTGGTTACTAGGTTGCTGTTTTTATTATTATCCTCATCAACTTTTATTTGTAATTAAATGGTGCAATAAATATTTTTTAAGTTGAATAAGGACTTCCTTCCAGTCCTTGTAATCTATAATTTAGTTTATAGAAGAAACAAATAATTTGCCCTATGCTGATGATGCAGCTTTAATAGAAGCAAATGCAAGCTTTTGTAAGAAAGATCAAGAATGGTGAAAAAAATAAGATTATGTTTAAATATAAAGAAGACCAATCTGATGACAATAAGTACAGCAACCAGCTTTAGTATTGATGATGATACATAAGTGGTGAACAGCTTCTCCTTTTTAGAATCAACTATCAATTTTAAAGACACAAATAGTCAAGAAATGCATTACAGATAGCATTTGTAGAGTAGAAGTGAATGTCTTTAAAAGGCCATAGTGTTTTCATACCTAAAAAGATCAGAATTGTGCATGCAATGGTTTTTCTTGTGACAGACTGTAAGTGAAAGTTGGATTTTGAAAGAGAGTCAAAGTATTTGAACTTTGCTGTGGAAAGAAGACTTCAGAGAATACCAGGGACATACAAATGGATCTTCAAACAAATCAACCTAGAGGTCTTACTCAAGGCATAGATGGAACAAATGACCAAGTTCAAATTGTCATATGTGAACATATTATTAAATTCTCTTAAGAAGTATATGAAGCCGGTTCAAAAAAAATGATTTGGAAGAAATATTTTCAACCTCAGGGTATAATGGTTAAGGCATAAGTTCTAGTTCCATCTTAGGCACAAAGCCAACTGGGTGCCTTGAAACAGTCACTTTGTCTCAAATTTAGGAAGGAGGCAATGGCAGACCACTTTTGAAAAACCTTGTCAAGAAAATGCAGGGACTTGTAGATTTTCACAATCGAGGCTGAGAATTGGAAGAGGAAAAAAAAGTACATTAAGTTGAAATGAGTAAAAAGGGGGTGGGGGGGAATGACCAGCAGCAAGTTGCATGGACTCAATTATAGCAGTAATGGGTACACTGCTGGAAGATCTAAAGGATCAGGTGGTGGACAGATTGTTATGAACAAAATAGAAAATCAGTCTATGTGGTTGCTAAGAGTTGAGACCAGGTTGATGACATATAATCAGTAGTAGAAAGATTAAATTAGATTGGGAGGCTTAAATCATCACACACAAATATAGAAGCATGACTCAATTTCAGTAAGACTTCATTGACAGCACTTTGTAAAGCCTCAAGAGAGAATGGCCCCTGAAAAAAATGGTTGCAAGATCTATCAACAGAACCAAGTACCAAATTATATCTGAGGAATATATCATTTCTCTGGTCAGAGACATATGAAAAGCCTCCCTCCTCCCAGCAGAACAGATACAAAAAATGTTTCACCCCAACCTTTCTTTGGTTTTTAACTGTGTTATTAGAAGTGAGTGGGCTGGGTAGGTGAGAGAGCTTTTTAATTGCTTTTGTTTAAAAAAGGTTGAAGGAAAAAACCTTGCTGGTCTAATGCAAATAACCGACACATGCATGTCAGTCATTAGTTCTTCTATCTCCTGAAGCTCAAATGAGAACAAGATTTGTAAATATCACTAAAAACAAATACAACTAACAATAATTATAATCAGCCATGACTTTATCTAAATGTGGCCTCTGACATGTTTGAAAGAGAGTGGTGATTGTGAGGAGGGAATTGGGATGGGCAGAGAATATACAGGGATTTCCATGGCAGCCAGTCTCAGCTCTGAGGAAGAAGCATGTATTTCCATCCCCACTTCATCTCTATCCTCACAAATAGGGATTTGGTTGGTAAGAAAAAAGAGATTTGGCTTCAATATATGAAGACAAGCCATCTAGTCAGAATCTCTTTCACCTCTGAAGCAGTAAGACAGGGGTAGGGAACTATTGCCCCTTTATGACCTGTGGACTTCAACTTCCAGAATTCCTGAGCCAGCCATGAGGGTTTCTGATTGTGTAAATCTGCAATAATCCTTTGCCAATTACTTCCTGCAGATACCCTTAAATGGAGTTGTACTGATCATTGCCAATGTTCAGAATGTAAGGGAAAAACCATGCTTTTGTCTGAAAGTACAACTTCAGTTTAAACGTTGGAGAAGTTTATCTGGGAAGTCAAATGATAAAATAGTCCAAGATGCCCCAACCTGGTACCTACAAATATAATGAATTTCAGTTACTAGAAATATGGGTGGGAACATTGGAGGCCTCAATTGTACCATAACTGGAGGACAATACAGTAGAGTGAAGAAATCACAGTTGCTTGGGTAAAGAATATTATATTTCAATGATAAGAAAATTTAGTGAAAGCTGATCCGTGGTCACCAGTGCATACAGCCAAGTAACATATCATGGCATGTAAGGAATATGTGATTTATTTTTTCCCATAATAGTTATACAGCCAATTCAGATATTGATCATAAATTATCAGATCATTTTATACAGTGTAGGACAGGGGTGTCAAACTGCCGGTCCACAGGCCGGTTGCATCATATGGAGGCCGTGCCCACCCCAGCTCCAACAATGCAAAAAAAGTTATGATACATCGCGACACGTCATGTGACGTGGCGACTTTGACACCCGTGGTATAGGAAGAAAATTGTCTTAATCTATGGTAGTTAAAATCAAAAGAGTCTGGTAATACCGCTTCCAAGTAACAAGTTTTGTAAAAGGCATAAGCTGCAGCTCACAAAAGCTTATGCTTTTAATAAAATCTGTTAATCAGAAAAGGTGCCACCAATCTCCTGATTTCGAGTTATAGTACAACAAAACAGATAAAATATTAAAGAGTCAGTTTTTTCTCTAGACATCTAAGCGGAACTGTAAAGAATAAGCAGTGAGGTGCATTTTTACTTGTGATGGTAGAATTTTATAAAACTGTTCAAATAGATGACAATAAAAAGTATAAGATTACTAAATCAAGTGACTACAGCAGAATATGTATTTGCACTTAATGTTTGTCTTTCCATTCAGATTACACTGATGTTTGTTTTTCATCAACTCCATGTTTCTTATCATTATACAAAGGTTAGAAAATGAGTGTTATTATTCAATCTGTTTTGAATAAATTATGTTTGTTTTAGGTGAGAGAAGTAACCTTCCAAGTTCAGAAAGTGCAGAGTTGAGTTTTAGATCATTTTTATAGCAAATCTTTGTTATTTTAAGCAGCCTTCTAAGAAATGTTAATGAAATAATCACTTCAGAACAAAAGTTACAAAATACTGTAACTTCTTCACGTATTTAATTAAAAAGTCATTTCAAAGATATTTCCTTACGTAAACAGAGAAACATAATCACACAGGTGGGCAAAAAACATTGGTAGTAGGAGCTGCTTCTGACTTGCTGACAATTTCCCCACTGAGTTTATTTCTGGAAAACTGGCAGGGTGCATCAGAAATCTTCCTTCCTTCCTTCCTTCCTTCCTTCCTTCCTTCCTTCCTTCCTTCCTTCCTTCCTTCCTTCCCTGGGAAACTGTCACAGAATATTGAAAATGAAGATCACATCATTGCAGCAGCTACCCAGCAGTGCAGCAGCAGCCAGTAGCAATCAAGCAGACACAACAATCCTGGATTGTATAAACAAAGGCATAGAATCAAAATCATGTGAAGTATTAGTACTGCTTTATAAAACCTTAGTAAGACCACACCTGGAATGCTGCAGCCAATTTTGGTCACCATATCACAAAAAAGATGTTGAGAAAAGAGCAACAAAGATAATCAAAGGCCTGGAGACTAAAACATATGAAGAACGGCTACGGGACTTGGGTTTGTCTAGTCCAGGGGTAAGCAACCTCAGCTCTTTTATGACTCATGGACTTCAACTCCCAGAATTCCTGAGTTAGCATAGCTAATTAAGGTATACATTAGAAAATGCAATGGCTCTGGTGTTCTGCTTTGGTTGGGCTTTTCAGCCAGAGGTTGACATCTCTAGGGATGAAACATCCACACATCTGAAAGCAAGCTGTTCCATGGGCTAATTGTCCTCACGCTTAGCAAGTTTCTCCTTAGTTCCAGGTTGCTTCTCTCCTTGATTAGTTTCTTGTCCAGCCTACAGGTGCTTTGGTAAATAAGTTAACCCCGTCCTCTTTGTGGCACCCTCTCAAATATTGGAATATTGCTTTCATGTCAACCCTAGTCCTTCTTTTCTCTAGACCAGCCAAACCCAAATCCTGCAACTGTTCTTCATATTGCCATGGTTCCGAGAGACAGAAACAAATAAAGCAACTCCGAGGCTTGCAAATTCCTCAAAGAACATGTTTATTAGTTACAAAGTATTGGCACGTCAAAAGTGAAACCAAGTCTGGAGACACACATAACAATTCCACAATACAAAGTTAAAAAAAATCCTACCCTAAATCTATGCAAGCAACTATGTTCCCCAGTGCATCTTCTTGGTGGGCTTTTTACACAATGCCCAGCCTGCACTCTCGGGAGCAGCCGATGACCTTGGTTCCCATGGGACCAAAGATTATTTAGACTAGTGAAACACCTGGGCAAACCCCCCCCATTCTATGTGGCAGCCGAAAATGAGTAGGAAAAATGGCTGCAGCCATGCTCATTTGTAGAGTTGACACATATGTTTTTGTGTCCAGGCCTTTAATCATCTTAGTTTCTCTTTTTTTCACTTTTTCCAAAGCTTCAACATCCTTTTTGTAATATGATGGCCAAAAATGGATGCAGTATTCCAGGTGTGGCCTTATTAAGGCTTTATAAAGCGATACTAATACTTCATGTGATTTTGATTCTATGCTTCTGTTTATAGAGCCAAGGATTTTATTAGCTTTTTTTTGGCTACTGCTGCACACTGCTACAGTAATTCATATTTAGGTGATCATCCACTAGGACGCCAAGGTCCTTCTCACAGTTATGGTTTTTGAGTCAGATTTCACTTAATCTGTACTTGTACATTTGTTTTTTTCTGCCTAGGTGGAAAACCTTGCTTTTCTCCTCTTTAAATTTCATGATGATGAACAGGGCCCATTGTTCAAGTCTGTCAAGTTATTTTGGGGGATCCCAGTCTTCTCTTCTGGGGTGTTAGCTATTCCTGCCAGCTTAATGCTTGGTGCCCCCTTTTCAATTGAGTTGCCTTGTTTGCCAGTGCAATGGAGATTCTCCTCATTCTGTTAATTTATTTGTTTTAGGAAATTTATGAAGTACTCTTCCATGCAGCTAGGGAGCTGAATAGTTAAAAAAAATACTAATAGAACCTTGCTGTCAGGACTGCCATGCTGTTGCTTTACTAGATGCCAGTATGCCATATGCAACAGGGGAAGGGAGCTGCAGGGTAGGATAAGAGTGTGGGGGCTAGCATAAGAGGAATTGAAACTACTTGTCATGGCATCCCGTGAGAGCTGCCGGCTGTTCCAAGTTTACACAATGGAATGCAACACCTTCCAGCCAGCCAAGCCAGGGACTGTTACCAAAACAATGTGTTTGAATGTAATTGGACAGCTAGAGATAACCAGGGGGGAAGTGGGGAAGAAGGGAAAACTTAACCAGATGCTTTGGGCATGAAAGTTCAGATCCGGCTTTGCTACATTGTACCTACTTGGCTTTAGTAAAGTGTACCTTCATTATCAATGGATTCACGAGTCTTTCTTTTCTAACTGACCAAGTTGGGACAGCTGACACTTACAATAAAACAAGAAGAAACTTTTATCCAGTGCAGGCAAATTCCTCTGAAATTGGAAAAGATACTTAGACATATTAGACCATATCGGTATAAAAATCCTCCTTCCAATTTTGGGCAGTTGCATAACCCCCCTGTAATGTAGTATTCCATAGATTTTTTTATTTATTTTTTTAATATAGAGAGCATCTTGGCTGGATTTAGGAAATTCTAGGAACGAAGGAGAGGAGAAAAGCTTCAGTTACAAAAGATGCCATGTGTCTGCATACTTGCTGGAAACCACCCAAAACAATGTCTATCATTAGCAAACTGGTCCAAACCGTTTAAATCTGTTACTTGATTGGATAAAATTGCAAATATTGAGAAGAAATCCTCAGCTGGCCTTGAGAACATCAGAGTGAGTACTAGGTGAGCAGTAAGCAGGTGTTTCATGCTACAACCAAAAAGGCTAATTGACTCCCAGGTGGGATCTTGAAGAGGACTTCAAATGTACTCTTCTGAATCTGGGGTTTGAATAGCTGGATCACACTTGAAATAATATCATATCATCAAGCTGTAGGAGGTTAATTCCTCTAGATTCCCCTGTCCCAAATAAAATAGGTGGTAATTCGGAAAAGGAAAAATCTCACTACATGGGCATTTTATTTTCTTGAATCCTTTTAAACAATTGTTGCTTTCTATTCCCTGTTCTGTTTTCTAGTGCTGCCGCTCTATGTGTGCGAACTCACATATCTTGGAACCAGTGTTGACTCCTGGCGACGGCCTGGATAATTTCCTGCAATTTAGTTGGTATAATTTTTGAAAGTGGCTTGTGTTGTCTTCTTGTTAGCCTGAGAGAGTGTAAGTGGCTTTGTAGTCAAGGCAGGATTAGAACTCACAGTTTCCTGGTTTCTAGTCCACTGCCTTTAACCACTACCCCAAGACTGGCCCTCAGTGCTGCTCATGCATCTTTTTTATATTCTTCATGTTGCTTTGGATATTATTATTAGTAGTAGAAAGGGATAAAAAAAACATCTTGAATTAATGCCCGAATATTTTAAAACCTGGAAATCTCATTCCTTTTTCTTCCTTTCAATTTCTTTTTTCTTGAGGTTTTCTCTCTAAACAAAATGGCACTGTTAAATCCTGTGAAACTCTATAAATTATGCTTCAGCCAGCTGCCAAAAATCACAATGAGAGGTGAAGTGTGAATCAAGATCATTTGCTCCTGGAGTTGATTCTGCAGATTCAGTGGTGCTATTCACACCTATTGCCATGTCATGCGAGACATTGAACTGATGGTTTAAGTGATACTACAATCACTTGAATTATCAGCTGGCATGGCTAGAGAATCCTAATTAAAACTCTCCAATTTGCAAAATCTTGGGTATTGTTTGGGCTAATTATTTATCGCTCTTGATTGTTGGGTGAACCTGGTGTTGGAAATAGGCACTCATTCTCTTCTGTCCTTCTCTCCAGATCCTCAGTTTTCACTTTCATAGAATAGCCTCTTTTTCCTTTCATTCACTGATTATAAGCAAGTTTTATTTTTTAATTTTATTTTTTCCCCAAAGAAAACAACACTGCCATCTAGTGGGAAAGGAGATTTTGCCCTGGCTTCCTCATTCCCCTTGTATCAGTAAATCCAGGGCTCGTTGCCTTGGAAGAGTGAGGAAGATTCTCAGGGATGACTCACACCCTGGACAGTATCTCTTTACTCTCCTACCATATAGGAATATAGCCAGCCGTACCAACAGGCTGAAAAATAGCTTTTATCCGTGGGCTGTTAGGCTTTTAAATGGGACATAATTTTATGCAGAATTGACTTGGGAGGCCGGTGTGTGGTGTAGTTGGTTCACATGGTGTGGTGGGATGGAGGGTTTGTTGTCACTGTGTGTTGGGGGGAGAGAGCACGGGGGGGGGAGGCTCAGCTAATCTCAATGTACACATGTTGTACTTTGACAATAAAGGCTTATTATTATTATTATTATTATTATTATTATTATTATTATTATTATTATTATTATTATTATTATTATTATTATTATTATTATTATTATTATTCAGGGTGATAAATGGAATTATTGGGAGATGCTTTTATACTCCCACGAGGCTGCAATATCTGTTTCACCAACAGATAGAAAAGTAAATCCAGAATTTTTGCTTTGTACTTCTTTCCCTGGGTCAACTATACCTTTGATTATATAGTTGATAAAATGTCCCTCTTATTCAAAGACTGTTAGTAAAGTTCCTTTTTCCAAGATGAAATAGTTAGAGATTAGAGATGATGTAATAGTATATTGTATGCTATATATGGAGTCATGATGAATTCTAATTCCTGACTGCACAATAGTTTCAACTACATTTAAAATAAAATGAAACTTAGGACTATGAAGTACTTTAATATTGCTTCTAAATAATATTTGTTCCTATTGTACTCCAAATTACAGTTCAGCACAGGTCCAGTTTTAGGGCTATTCTTGGGATTGGATTCTTCAAGCAAGAGTTCCTTTCTGAGCCATCTTGCAGATTTTAACATACACAGACATACACAACACATACACAACACCAATGCTTTATTTGGAAATGTGGCATCCTGTCTCAGATAAATAAGTATGCTGCGAACCAGAAGATGGTGAGGAGGAAACTCATCTGTTAAGGTCGCTCAACTTCAACCTAACTGGAAAATACGTGTTTTATGACTGGCCAGTTTGGGAAGCAGCAAATATCCTATGGATACTGTTTTATAAGTGTTCTCTAAAAATGTGAAGTATATTCCCTTGCCCAATATATTTTCCTGTGCTGCAGTCATTACAAGGTTTTGAAGTGAAAGCCATACAGTTTCATTTCTGCCATACATAGCTTCATCTAATGAAGCTATTGGCCTGTCTGCAAATACTAGTATGCTAGTATTTGCAGGGCTTCCTTAGAGACTTGGGGCAAAACACTGTCATTTTTATTCCCCATTGGTGTCATTGGATTGATTACCCCAGTTAATTAGAGACCACGGAATAAACACAAATACTTAGGGGATGATGCTAATTACTATGACAGGGACCTGCTTGCAGATTTCCTATCCTCCTGCTTTCTCTTTTATTGGAAATGCTTGCTTCATTTTATCCTTATCCCCATTTGATTACAAGCAATTTGTGATAAACATGGATTGGGTACCATTGAATGGACCTAGTGCAAAGGATGAATAGCTTACTACTCACCTACTAAGATAAACAGTACCTCACAAGTTGTTTTGAGGATTAAATTGGAAGGGAAAACTGAGCCAAAGGGCAGGAATATTTTGCAAAACAAAACAAAAGGTATAGATGGCCAAATGGCTATGAAGCCAAGTAGAAACAGTGCATGCTACACAGATTGTTGTAGCTCAGCAAATTAAGTGCATTTCTAAGGAGGCTAACACTATATAGCACAACAAAGTAGCTGTTCTCTTTGATTCCCTTTAAAGTGAAAGGGCACCCACAGCCTTTCTCATTACCAGTGCATTGAGTATATCTGCAGTGAAACATCTGGCCATGTTTAGGCAACCAGAAAATCAAAAGCCTGACGAGATCTGTACATTTTAATAATGAAGATAGGCGGGGGTTTTTTTGGGGGGGACACAATGGTGTGATATGATTTGAACACCCACTGAACATCTGTTGTCTCAATTTTCTCTTCCTTTTTCGGTTCTTCCAAATCTTTATTTAAGGTCCCTGCTTATGTTCTATAGGTCTGGCTTTGCATGCCCCACCTGTTTCCAGTTTAGCTTCCATAACACTGTACAGTGCTTGATCTTATATGAAACCAGTTCTTCAAGGGTTATTTCATTCCTCTCCTCTTTGTTTAAAAATGGAATTTATGATGATATTAGAATCATTTAATTACCTACAGAAGCTATATCAGAGTCTGGTTGAAGTGCAGAGCTAGTTTCAATAACAGATGAAAGCTGAGTTTAGGCAAAGGTCACTTCAATACAATGATTTGTGTCCCGTCTGATCTTAAGAGGCAGAAAGGGAAGGATTTTTCCTCAGTAAGTAAAAAACAGTAGTCCTGAAGTAAGGTAGAATTACAATCACATTTGCCTATAATAATGATACATGCATTTATTTCATTTCTTTTGGTGAAATGCTTGGTTAAATGCTTCTCAGCATTTGGTTAAATGCTTCTCATTTTTTGGTTAATTGCTTCTCAGTAATCAAAGTAAATTAAATACATAATTAAAGTAAAGTGGATACTGTACATTAAATGTTTATAAAATAAATGCAGGATCTATGAAATATACAGTTCATACAATACAGGATAAAAGTGATACAACAAAATACAAATTACAACAGTCATTTCTTTTAACAGATACAAACCCTGATAAGATCAGATGACCTATTCTGGGAAAAGAAATCTATCACAAATACTTACCTCTAATTACTGCTCAGTGCATTTCAGATAGTACATGAAAAAAAAGTCTCTGAAA
The DNA here is from genome assembly GCF_964194415.1 of Vipera berus. Lineage (NCBI taxonomy): Eukaryota > Metazoa > Chordata > Lepidosauria > Squamata > Viperidae > Vipera > Vipera berus. The sequence continues at coordinate 318,343,116 of NC_138202.1, forward strand.
AGCTTAAAATCTAGATATTGATGACAAGAACTGAAACTAACAATGTAATTTATACACATGAATATTCATCACCAGATAGCTACCACACGCGTTAATAAAAAAAATACTTAAAACACAAATAAATGAACATTATTCTTGAGTGATGCCTTTGGAATGCCATTTGATTTTTTTTCCCCTTAACAATTGTTAACAAAATTAGCCTTGTCTGTAAACAGAGTCCTATAAAACAATTGTGTTAAGGCAACAGGTAAACTATTTAATTGTACCTCCCAGAAATATTTGTGGGATTCTCTTTTTCTGGTGACAGTTGGACTAATTTAATCAATTTTTCAATATTTTGATGCCTTCTGGAAGTACTTATAGCAGCTGCAAGTTGTATTTGTTCAGGCCTGTATTTTATTTTATTTTTATTTATTTATTTTAATTCCATTTATATCCCACCCTTCTCCGAAGACTCAGGGCGGCTTACAAGCTTAGCAGTAGCCTTCATTCTGTGTATATTCCTGCTTATTAGGGCTTTTTAACTTTGTTTCCTCTATTTTAAAAAATGTAGAATAAGATTATAGCTCTGGGTCTATATGTGCTTTGTTTTCATGCATATTGTTAAAATGTGATTTTAAAATTTTACTTCTAAAGTTGATTCTCAGAAAGATATTTTCTTTATTTCATTCTTCTTCATGTTTGCCACCCAGCAGGTCATGAATTCTGTTTCTTCCTCTGACCAGGAAGAGAATAGAATAGCAAACAATGTAAGTTTGATATGCCCATCTTTGGTTTCCTAATTCTTATTCCACCAGCTTTTTCCTACTCTGCCTTCTCTGTCATTTCAGTGTAGGGTTCTCCATGTCCTGGCTGTTTTTCTGTCTGTTTTATGAGGTTGCATGTAGGAGGTGTGTGCTATCAGTTGCAAATGTCATTGCTTTTCTCTACTCAAACCAAATTCTCCTCTTTTTTGCCCTTCTCCTAAACAAGCAAATGACTTACTATTCTTTTAAATCTTGTCTCCCACACAAGGATTCTGCCTACACTGTTTAGGCAAGCAGAAAATGGAAAGTCATGTTTCATTGCAATTACACTGCATCCATATGGAAAAGCAATTGGTTTAAAGAGGATAAGATTAAATCAGGGAGGCGAATCTAGCATGAAATTGCTGGCAAGTGTTGTTCAAGAGCAAAAACAGGAGGTGGGCAGATATGATAATGATATATAGGTAACTATTACAGGGACTCTGGAATAAGACCAGAGGTTCTCATAGCACCATTGCATTAATTAAGAAGTTCTAAGTACTGTCTTCGTTTGTAAGACTTGCAGAGTTACAATAGCCCATTTAGGGCATCAAATCCAGGCCCTGTCAATGTTGAAGTTCAGTTTAAAGCTTTCCTGGCAGACGACTGTCCAACCTCTGCTTGAACCCTTCCAGCCAGGAAAAGACCCTCCTCCTTTCCCCATTTCTTAGAAAATTGGTTTTCCTGATATTCAACAAGGTAAGAATTATCATAGGGACACGGTGGCTCAGTGGGTTAAGACGCTGAGCTTGTCGATCAGAAGGTCGGCAGTTTGGCGGGTCAAATCCCGAGTGCCACGTAGCAGAGTGAGCGCCTGTTACTCATCCCAGCTTCTGCCAACCTAGCAGTTCGAAAGCATGTAAAAATGCAAGTAGAAAAATAGGGACCACTACGGTGGGAAGGTAACAGTGTTCCGTGCGCCTTTGGCGTCTAGTCATGCCAGCCACATGACCACGGAGATGTCCTCGGAAAAGCGCTGGCTCTTTGGCTTTGAAATGGAGATGAGCACTGGCCCCTAGAGTTGGAAACGACTAGCACATATGTGCGGGGGAACCTTTACCTTTACCTAAGAATTATCATAGGTTCAGAAGAGGTTGTCTTCCCCCCCATTAGTGTAGCATTTCACTCACTATCAATTGACTGAGTGATAACATTGATTAATTTTGATAATGCTCAAGGATCTTTGGTATTTCCAATCACTATCTTTTCTTTTTTTAAAAATTATACATATTAGAAACTCTGTGCACGTAAAGCTTGTACTGTACCACTCAGTGATGATTGTATAAAGGTGTATTTTTTTTCAAAAGGGATTTTTTTTCTTATCCTCATCATGAAGACATATTTGTTGGGAGTTAGTGGAGAAGTTTCCAGTATCTGTTCCCAGGTTCTGAAGCTCCCAGCTAAGGAAGGCTAATGAATGCTTTTGTTGTCTTTCCACTGAATATGCAGAGACATTTATATTCAGGCCAACATTTGGTTTCCAAACTTGCTTGACTTGGATGTATAATCTGGTGAGTGTTTCCAGACATCTTTCTAGCTTTAACCATAATCTTACATTTTATCTGCATTGTACTGTTAATTTTTCAAGTGGGACAACAGAAAAGAAATTTAATAAAAAGGGTGAAAGTGGGACTAGTCTCTCCCAGGGGACTACAAAGTACTGCAAAGTAAAATGTTTTCAAAGAAAAACAAGAAAGTCCAGTTGCCTCTTGAAAAAATACCTTTGGGACAACAATGACCTGGATGACTGAGAATCTCCATAGAAACTTAAATTATAGCTCTTATTTTGCAGTTCGTTGACCTGCATATTCTATATGTAGTATAAAATTTGGCCCGCAAAATTTTATGACAAGCTAATTTTGGAACTATAGAAAATAACTAGGTTTCTACCAGCAAAGAAAAATATTTGCATGAGCTCAAAGATCAGAGTATGATTATCACAAGCAAAGGCTTTGAAGACGATAAAAGTATTCATGTGATTATTACAATTTTACAAGATATGGAAACAATAATTCTTCTGCATTTCTTTCCAGCTTGGAATAAAATCCCACTAGCAGAATCTGAGATCTAAAACCACATGGAAGACATATTTTATCCAATTCCACTGAAGGGTTCTACACTTAAACTTATTTTATTTTTGTTTTAGTACATGTGCACACCATTTATTAGTAATGCACTCTAGCTTTTCAAGTCTTTGTGTGATGATTTAAAATGAATAATTGCTCTTACCTGACCTTCCAATACAAAGGAAAGAATTATATTCCAGGAAGTATATCAGGACTATATTGGAATCAGCTATATAAAATCATGGAGCTACTTTTTCTGAGCAGAGATCCACTTCAGCATGGGTGTCAAACTCGCCACATCATGTGATGTGTCGCGACATATCACAACTTTTTTTGCATTGCTGGACCTGGGGTAGGCATGGCCTCAGCGTGATACAACTGGCCCATGAGCTGGCAGTTTGAGACCCCTGCACTACAGCATCTCTGATAGGTAACCACAGTTTATGCATTAATAACCTCAGGTTTAGATTATGGTAATGAGCCACGTGTGACCCTACCTTTGTACTCAGGATTCTGAGGGGGTAATTATCCAGTTTTATCTTTTAGCTATTAAGTCAAATTCTGGTACTTATTCCTGATAGTTTGGAACAAGATGGAACTAGATGATAGAGAACTAATGTAGAACTTTGCAACTGTTACAGTTAATGGAGGACTTGTAGTTTGCATTTCAAGCTTTGTACTGTTATTTGATGGTTATATGAAAGGAAAACTTCTCTATGGTGCTTCTCATTCTTGGGGCAACTCTTTGCTAGAGTTGTGATCTGTTGTGATCTGTTTTAGGCACCTGTTTCAAGAAACCAAACATCTCTTTTTCTAGGTCTTTGTTATGTGGTAATTCAAAACCATTATTAGTTAGCAGCTATGATTGGGATCAAATGTTTAAAATATTTTAAATATTTACAATATAATCAATTATGTAATATTTATTATATAATAATAAAGCCTATTAGGATTGGATGGCTAATGTATTCAAATAAAATACATTTACACTTTAGCTACTTAATCCAGTCAGATACAGTCAGCCAAGCCCATAGATGCTGCACTGTCTTTCACTGTGATAAATATTTCAAAGTCTATAGATGTAACTGTGGTTTGAGCAAAACCTAATCAATTAACCAAAGAAAGCTGGGTTTTATAGTCTACTTTGATCTGTTCTCACAGACCTAGACACATAGTAAATTTTGGAAATATATCAAGGTATTTTTTTTTACACCATGTTATATGGTTGATGGGTTGTATTTGGGAGGATGGGTTTGATGTTTCTTAGGTCCTGGTGAATACACATGCAAATTATCAACCCTCTGAATTGGTCTTTGTCTGCCTATACCACAGGTGATGTAATGGTTTCAGCAGGTCTCAGTTTTCATTGGAACCAGGTGATAAAATGCCAAATCCAATTCAGAGTAATACCTTCATTACCTTCCTAAAGATCTTTTGTTTAAAGTCTACTGGCTTTAAGATTTTTATGCAGATTATGTACCATTTGAGTTTTCTGTACAATACTTAAAAAGGTAAAGGTTCCCCCGCACATGCATGCTAGTTGTTTCCGACTCTAGGGGCCGGTGCTCATCTCCGTTTCAAAGCCGAAGAGCCAGCGCTTGTCCGAGGACGTCTCCGTGGTCATGTGGCCAGCATGACTAGATGCCAAAGGCGCACGGAACGCTGTTACCTTCCCACTGCAGTGGTCCCTATTTTTCTACTTGCATTTTTACGTGCTTTCGAACTGCTAGGTTGGCAGAAGCTGGGACGAGTAACAGGCGCTCACTCTGCTACGCGGCACTCGGGATTCGACCCGCCAAACTGCCGACCTTCTGATCGACAAGCTCAGCATCCTAACCCACTGAGCCATCGCGTATTATACTTAGTACAGTATAATAACCAGTTTTCAGTTCAGGAACTATCATGCAACTGGGAGTTTTGCTAGTGACTTCCATAATCTGCTGTTTTTAATGCTGCCCATACTGTCAACCATCGATGCCATCTGTGCTTTTGATGTTAGTTTTCAGCCACTGCTGATTCCTCAAAAAATGTAGCCCAGTGCTGCTCCATTGCGTTCTATACCAGGTTACATTGGTGTAGGCATATCGTTCATCCCAGGCTTTGGTTATGCCTCAAACCATATCCTTCCACCTATTTTTCCTGATGACAGAGTTGGTTACTTACTAGAAACAGTATTTGCCAGGACACAGTACTTACTTAATATATACTTTGGATATATTCTAATCAGTAGCATTTTGTCTATATTACAACCTGCTGCTGGCGCTGCTAATTGTCCATGGCAGCAGGTTTACATTGTAGCTGTCCATTATATCCAGTGGTCATCCCACTAAATGTGATTGGTAGCTTAAAGTTTGGCCCCAAATAAATAAGTATACAGTGAACAATCTTCCATATTAGCTATCCTGTGATATATTTTTTTGCCCACCTTCACCTTAATAGTTGGGAACCATGGATTATAGGGCAAAATTGTATGTTATGATAACATGGGACTATTCTTGAAAATGGCAGATTGTCCTAAGTTCCCTTTATAAAGCCAATTTTTAATTTTAATTTAATTTTTATTTTATTATTTCTTTATTTTATTCCCCAAAATTCTTAAGCATTTGCTTTGCACATAGGAATTGTGGGAACTGAAATTTAACCTATCTGGAGAGATGGAAGACCAGAGCACATTTTGGTTTAACCTACAAGAATCCAGCCCACTATGTTGTCACTGATTTTATTTCCTAGTCTGACCTACAATTCTGGGACTTCCTGATTATCTAGCCTTCTGTGCATGCTATTATTTCATTAATAAGAACATTCCACCCAGCTATTGGCAATTGTTACTCCATGCTTGACCTCTAAGGAATCCTTATTTATTATTAATTCTCTTTCCCCTTCTTTACTTGCACTATACAGTATTTGGAGCTTAACTAAAGCACTGAGTCAAGCAGCTGAAGTGTGAAATCATAAACAGATTTTTGTCTAGTAGTCAAAATCCATTGTTATGTTCTGGCCAACCATAATAGGAAAATTAGTTCAAAGCTATGGCAGTTGTCTAGAATTAATTGCATTCTGTTGGAGCTCATTTCATGTATTACATTGTCAGATTTGATATACCTGGAAAACAGTTAATGATTCATTTTTGGTGCACAGTTACTCATATCTTAGTCAAAACTTGAGCTGTAATTTAATGCATATTGTCCCGACTTTTGAAATGTTGTTTGTGTAATACTGGTTTGCTAAATAAGCCATAATTAGCTGGGTTCCTGTTACATGTTAACACATAACCAAGATACATTCTGGCTTAGTGAAGTACAGGCGAATTAGCCAAAATATAAAGTCAATTTGCTATGGATTGACTACTGTATAGGCAGAGCTTATGGATCTCTCTCCCCACCCCCCCCACCATAAATTAATTGAATGTGGTGATGGAGCAATGTGCCTGCTTCCTCCCATTATCTGAACATCAGAAGGTGAGATCATTGTGTAACTGCAATTATAAAGTTTTCTCTGCGTTGAAAAGTACCTGTATGCAAGAGTGTTCCTCAATATGTATGTGGTCATAAATAATATTCCATAACCTCTAATTGCAACAGGGTTGAATGCATCACCTGTACCCTAAAAAGGGCTTCTTTTTCAAATCCCTATCTTTAATTCTTGATAATCCATAATTTATTCATATGAATGAAGGCAAATACATATATGTGTCCCAGGATAATGTTGCAGGATCCAATCTGGGTTTTGTCTTCTGAGCTTTTGGACTCATGCTGGAGCCCATCTTCATTTGATATTCAAATAACAGACACATTCCTTTTTTATATAGAAGACTTAGCTAAAATGTTCAGTGAACATAGACTCATACATTGACCTCTGTTCATTCTCTTCCCAAGTCCAAACAGTTATACTGTAATGCATTCAAAATCCATTTTATGTTCTTATTTTTTAAAAAACAATCTCATTTTCCTAGCTTGTATGTATTCCCCAATAAGATTACTAGAAAGTTGTGTCTGTAGAAGTGCTATATCTTCATCAAAAATGTCTTCTTTCAAACATTTATTATTAAAGCACTTCTTATCTCTGTCTTTAGATTTCGAAGTGGTGGGGAGATACGGTCTAGATCAGGCATGTCAAACTGCCGGCCCATGGGCCGGGTGCATTACGACGAAACCATGCCCTTCCCATTGCCAGCAATGGGGAAAAAGTTGCGATACGTTGCGTGACATCACGTGACATCGCGAGTTTGACATGCCTGGTCTAGATGCTGCTTTTGAACTTTTGTAGAATTAACTTATTCTGCAGGAAAATTATATTCTCATTTCATGTCATCAAAGATTTGGCCATTGGAGCTACAGCAATATAGCAGGAGGGCTTCTTGTTTCAAAACAAGCCTTATTAATAAATTGTCTTTATAGGAAAACCCCAAAGGAGAAACACAAGTTATAAAAAAGTTGCAGCAATTAAACACTGCTTAGATAAAGTATTAAAAACTATGGCTTTACCCAATGTCACTAAAACAGAGCCCAAATCTGAGTAGTTGAATTAGAGAAGACAAAAGTCTTAAAATACGTTATTTCATTGAGCAGCAGAGCAAAATGGCCAAAACATGGCAAGAAAAAAAAAAGATTAAAATGAGAACAGGGATTTCTGAAGAATCCAAAAATAGGCAACCGGATTAATTGAAGAGTCCCATGAAATGCAATGTGAACCAAATGATCTGCAAAATGCTCTTATTACAGCTAACCACAGTGTTATGTATTGGGCTTGTGGTATCACACCACGTGCGCTGCTGGAGAGCTAACGGGTCCCCAGCAACCCAGACAGGCCGTCTCCGGTCCTGCAATTGGTCAGCCCAGGCGGCAAGTGCGGGTTCAATCCTATTGGCTGCTTCCGTAGGGCTAGGCTATATATATTGTGGCTGGGTGTGGCTCAAGCTCAAGTACAGTTCCAGCGAGAATAAAGAATGAGTTTCTCTGTACTCAGTCTTGTGTCTTCGTTCCTGCTCACCAGAGCCCACGACATAACACACAGTGTGCTCAAAACTAAGACAGTATAAAAGCTGCCAGTCTGTGTACTTGCTAGAGGAATAAAATATTGTTTCTGACTGTGCTGCAGAATAAACTAGGGTATCCAAAGCAGCCAACAGCAAACCAACAAGATGTGAAAAGCAACAAGGGAAAAGGATTTCAGATACTAGTATAATAAGTTCTGTTATTACCTTTCCCTTGGAATGCTACGGTCCTGGCATAAAACCAAAGCTTGTAGTAGAAAAGAAAATGTAGAGTCCTTGGTACTTTGTAAGCTTGGTTATTTGCTTGCAGATGTTTCATTACCCAACTAGGCAACATTATTAGTGTGAAGGATCCCACAGTTCAGCCCTGAGCTACATAGATTCTCTTCTATTGGAGTAAAGAAAATCCATGGCTTCCTTACCCCAAGGAAGCCCTTATCTACTTGATGGCCTTTCAAAGTTTCCAGGAAGGGAAAGTCTGAGATTCTAAAGATCAAGCAGAATTCTGGAAGAAACCTGTATTTTTTCCTACTAGTTGTGATCCAGTTTGAAAAAATGTTTTAATTTCTTAAATTGTTAGAATATAACAATTAGCAAGTGTTAAATAATTTAAAATTTATTTCAGAAGAGAAAAGAGATTCTTATGCCTTCAGGATTCCTGCAAGGCAGCTGAGGAATTACTTTCTTGCAGCAAAAATAAAAAAAAAATAGGTGACAAACAGTGATTTAAAGAGTTTACCATTTTTATTTGTTTAAGTTTTTGTAAAATAGTGTTTTAATGTATACTAAACAGCACATGACCCATTGGGTAATTGTTTCACAGATATTTCTTACCTAAACAGAGAAGTAGTATAACCACAGCCAAGCAAAAAAAGCAATGAAATTGGGAACAACTTACAACTTCCTGCTGGCTTCCCCATTGACTTTCCTTGCTCTAAGCTGGCAGGAAGTGTTGGAAATGATTATCACTTGACTGCAGTTGTATGAAGCAGTGCAGCAGCACTGAAGGAGCTACACCTTTGCCAAATTTCAATCCCACAGAAATCATGGCCCCAGATTTTGGACACATTTTTAAGTTAACTCATTTGAGGTACATTAGCCTATGATGCAATTAAAAGTTACAAATAAACAAACACAACAGTGTTAGTAGTATATAGTATATAGATGAAGTAAAAGTTCAGTAGAGGTTGCAAAAGTTGTGAAATATTGATCTAATCCTTATTTTGTTCCCGCCTTGACTGATTGACACTTGTGAAGAACCACAAACCCTCTTCTGTTTATTTTTATCTGATGCTGGGGATAATGCATAGCCATTAAGACAATTGGCAACTGTGAGATCAATTCTTCGTGAATTTGCTAAATCCCCTTTTATAACTATCCAACTGGATGTTTGCACTTCTTGATACAGTGAGTATCCTGTGTATGTACTTGATCATTTTACTGCGTCAACTAGCCCAAATCCTTTTGTCCTGGGAACAGCACTCTTTAAGTCTGATGACTTAGATTGTTACACACACACACACACACACACACACAGAGAGAGAGAGAGAGAGAGAGAGAGAGAGAGAGAGAGAGAGAGAGAGAGAGAGAGAGAGAGAGAGAGAGAGAGAGAGATCTGACCTTTGTGTCTCTCTGACAGGCTCAGACAAGTATTACAAGTAGAAATCGTCAAGGTCAGTTTCCAAGCAGTGCTTTGGGCAAATCAGCAGAACAAGTAAACAGGGAGCTAAAGATCTTACCAGATAGAATATTACACGGCAAGTGTAGTAACATGTAGCCTGTAAAAGAAAGGAAAACGATTGAAAGAAAGCAGGGGGGGAAACCCCAGGTCATTAAAAGCAGTAACTGCAAAAGTGAATTTAAACGAGTATATATAGCATGTTGTAGGAGGCAATATATACAGTTCTTTATAAAGAACCACAGAGGTTAGTTCAAAATTCCACACCTCTAATATTAATTGATGGGTATTATGAACACACTGTTGTGTGCTTCAGACAGGTACTTATTTTGCTGTGTTGCAATTGTCTTTGTGAACTACTACTGTACATATACTGCCAAGTATGGATCCCCTCAGAGGGGAAAAAAAAGCATGAAAGAAAAAGTCCCAGAGGTTTCTTGCTGTTTAACTTTTGCGCAAAGACACACACACACACACACACACACACTTTCTTTCTCAAGGGAGAAAAATATTTTCCAGGGAGGATGATAGCTCAGCTGCAGAGCACCTGGCTAATATTGGAAGATTCCAGCTTTGATTCTTGGCACCATCTCCTATGCAATATTTCTTTCTCTCTCTCTGCCTAGAAGAGATTTTGAAGAGTGTCAGTATCCTACATGCGGGAATAATACACCTAAACATATTCTGTGGTAAAAATGCACCATCCCCGCAGAATCAAAAAATGTTTGGCAGCTCTGAGTGTGTTTTACCTGCCATCGTGTTTTCTATTGCTTAGGTTACCCTTCATCCACATGATGGGCCTCCAGATGTATTGGATTACAACTTTTGTCATTTATTCACACTTATCTATGAATGGCAAATATAATCTATCACATCTGGAAGCCACCAGAATGGGGAAATCCGTAATTTGGAAAATGAAAATGTAGATGGCCATGCATCTGTGAGAGAGCCCATGGTATTAAATACAAGTTCAGTCCTTAACATCTCCATTTAAAATAGAATTAGATGGGTAATAATGTGAAAACCTGCTTTGAGAGACCTGTTGCCTTTTGGAGTCAACACAGGCAGTCCTTGAGTTACAACCACAATTGAGCCCAAAATTTCTGTTGTTGTGAGACATTTGTTAAGTGAGTTTTGCCCCATTTTATGACATTTCTTGCCACTGTTATTAAGTAAATCACTGTAGTTGATTAGTTATTAACCCAGTTGTTAAGTGAATCTGGCTTCCCCATTCACTTTGCTTATCAGAATGTCGCAAAAGGGGGGGGGGTTACATGTCCTTGGGACGCAGCAATGGTCATAAATATGAACCAGTTTCCAAGTATCTGAATTTGGATCACATGACCATGGGGGATTCTGCAAAGGTCGTAACTGTGAAAAACGGTCGTAAGACATTTTTTTCAGTGCCGCTTTGAACAGTCAGTAAACGAACTGTTGTAAGTTGAGGACTAACTGTACTTGGCCAGATGGATAAGAACATCTACCTGCACTTACTTGAGGCTTTCTTCTGAATTTAGACTATACATGGATGTGAACCTACATCCCATTGAAGTCTGAGGTTATGAAGCTTAAGTTCCCCGCAGGGGTAGGCAACCTTGGCTCTTTTATGACTTGTGGACTTCAACTCCCAGAATTCCTGAGCCAGGATGGCCAGCTGAGGAATTCTGGGAGTTGAAGTCCACGAGTCATAAAAGAGCTAAGGTTTATGTTTATGTTTATGTTTTATTTAATTTATATACCGCCCTTCTCCCTAGGGACTCAGGGCGGTTCACAGGGCATATAAATAAAAATACAATACTATACAAAAGTTAAAACAAAGATTAAATCAGTGCCCAATTAAAAAACAATAATGCAATCTAAAATGACAATTTAAAACACAGCTCCCCCATCAGGCCAGACCTAGGTTGCCTATGTCACTAAGAATTTAAGAAAATGTGAAGTTATACAGCATACCAACTTAGCAGAATGGCCAGATTCCAGAGGTCATAATGTGGAGAAAGAAGTCTATAGAGGCACAACTTTCCCCCCAAGTCCCACATTTTTCAGCTACTCATGAAAGTCATGGGAATCTTTGCAGAGGCAACTTGCTTTGAAACTGTTGTTTGTGCAATAGGCAAGTCTGGTTTACAGATGATAAGATGTAATCTTCAGATATCTTGTTAGGTAATCCCGAAACAAGGAACTCATATACAATGAGCTGAAAAAAATGTGATTTATTACTGTAGTCATTGCTGGTAAACCATACATTGCTGGTAAACCATAAATTATGCCAGTGTAAAGTAAATGTTAACATCACACTTGGGCAGGCACAATTTTATGCTTCTTTTTTTTTACCTTCCAGAAGTGTCTTCAGAATTCAGAATGGGAGAATTCCACACACAAACACAAAACTACCCATTTATATTTTAAGTTGTAAAGAGTAGGATCCTATTTAGTGTGATTCGCATGATATGTGAATAAGAGAATTCAGAAGCATAAACCAAGTTTCCAGATTATGTTAAACCCTAGTATGGCTTGTTTGTGGGTTAGTAGATTGTGCAAACCCACCCTGGGTGCCACATGCAATTTTCCAGAGGTATCAAATGTCACTTTTCCTTCTCCAAATCCTTTTTCAGGCACTTTTTTATTTCTAGTCAGCATTTCTTTGGAATCAAAAGAGAGTGCACCTTCTCACCATCTGAAAGATATGTTGGGACAGGGCCTTATTTAAGGTAACTAATCCAAGATGTAGGAGCCCTGCTGTGTTTGGCTGTGTCTTACTGGATAGATTTGGTAAATATAATGTCTTGCCCTCCACTTCCTTTGTCTGTGGCAAATTAGGAATTCAAATACTGATTCTGGCAACTGGATATCCTTGTTTGTTTTTTAAAAACATATCTAAGTTCCAGGAGAGCCACAGCTTTGCAGCAGAGGAAAGGCTTTACACACTAAAAAATTCAGTGGCTCAGATCCAATCAGCAATATCAATGGCATCTCCATCTAGGTTTGCAGTAGACTGTCTGCAGCCCAATACAGCCTCTGCCAAGCTGAATACAGCAGGAATTTTGCTGAATTGCAGTTCCCAGCATCACTCATGCTCCTGACTGTGGTTCCTGTGTTGTAGGTAACCACATCTGGAGGATGACTGTAGACTTTCAAAAATTCTTTTTTGCTCCTCTACCTGTTGTCGGAGGACACTTCTGGAGTCTTACATTTTTTTTCGTCTGAGGACTTTTATTTATAACTGATGAAATATTCATAAGGGCAGATGTAGATGGACTGTTATTTTCATAAATTTCTTCTCATATTATTACCAATCCACATGAGAAAGGACAAAGAAATACGTTATATTGTGACAGGGAATTGGAAAAGTATTTATACCAAGTTTCTAAACGTGTCTACCATCCCTCCACCAGCACTAACACGAATCTTCTTAGTTCCTATAGTTGTCATAACACCAAGTGAGTTAAACTATAGTGCATGTAAAATGCATATAATGGTCTAAGTAGAAATCCTTCAACTTTTACCAGAGGCAACAAAGGACAACAGCAATTTGACAGATTATGGTTGTATTAAGATTTCTATTTAAAATAGAATGAATCACACTCTGTTTGCCTCCTGAATGGTTTAATTAAATTTCTATATTTAGCACAGTAACTCTTCATAGAGTAGGGTTCCTATCTAATATACTCAGTAAAAAGTTGAACCCCACTCCCCTTTTGTGCTTGATCACCTCTTACAAAGTTTATTCTGCAATTATTTAACCAAATCACAATTATTTCCATAATGAGGTGACTGTCTACTTGCTCCTGATAGAAAGGAAGTTCTATCTCAGTTGCTTTCTCACAAAAATAGTGCACAGTACTTCTTGTTTTATGAAATTGTGAGTGCTAATCAACATATTTGGATTTCCTTTTATAAAGCAGTATATCAGTTCTGATATATCTTCTCTTCTTAGTTTGTTTTGAAAATATTTATAAAATGAAGACATATATTGAAAATGGTTATTCAACCACAGATGGCTTTTTACAAATTGGTGAATTTGCCCCAAAATAAAGAATCCTGGGGGGGGGGGGGAAATAAAATTTAAAGTATATTTTGGATTAGAATAGATTTTAGATCAAATTATTTAAACCTAGGTATGTACAGTAGTTGGCACTCTTTAATTTCTATTGCTTATACTTTAAAATTTGCTAATCAGGGGAAATTAGGAATAGGCCTGAATTAGGAATATATTTTTTGCTTGTTATATTCTAGTGTATTGGGGGGGGGGTTACAAAATTTTTTAAAAGGTTCTCTCTTTTTTTTGTTCACAGAATGCACAACTTCCCCTTAATTTATACTGTTATCAGTGTAAATTCTCCAGCAATGTGACTATGTCTAACATCGTTGGTTTCATAAATGCTCCTGAGGCAGACTTTCAACTGTGCCTAATCTTTTAACTATAACTACCTCAATGTGTGCCATTTTAGAAATACATAATAGGGAAGGTCCATACTTCACAAACACTTTATGTTTATGGAGTTTTAACTAGGGGAAGATGAGTGCTAAGGGACTTTATTCAGTGCTGTTATACTGTCCCTATTATAGTGAAATCTATTTTACAGATCCCTACAGGACTCTTGTAGAAATGTGGGGCAGATTTTTTTTTTTACATCTTTAAATATTTCAGAATCAGGTTTGGTTTTATACAAAGCGAGCAGACCAATTTTCTTTGGAGTAAATGTTGGAAAAAACAGCCTCAGAAATGAGGCAAGAGAGACTAATTGTTTCAAAGATTATTCAAAGAGGAATATACAAAAATGTTAAACAACAGAAGAAATTGAAGAGAATTCAATAAATGTTATCATAAGACAGTTGGTAATCTAAGTAGACGACTAAACTTCCTTAAATGCCTTCTCACATTTCTTGCTGTGATTAAAATTAAATATATTTAAAAATGTGTTTATTTAAAAAACTAAAAAGGGATGCTTATGGAGGTGAGAATGACAAACTCTTTCTAATCTGGAGCAAGGGAAGGAAAGTAACTAATGGACTAAAGGCATTTAGAAACAGCTGGATTTTTGAGGGTCAAGAGGAAGAGTAAATGTTACAAGCTCATGGGAAATGTTTAGCATACCGTATATTGAATATGGCAGTACGCTGGTCAGTGTAACTTACGTTGAATTGGTCCAAAGCTTACACTCATATGATTAATACAGTATGTGCCATGGACTTCTGTAAGGTTCCTCTGAGGACTTTATTCAAAGAAGTTTACCCTGACAATGAGTAAGCCCATGCACATGCCTAAGGGTTTTTATATGTATTATTCATCAGAATCCTCTGATAAATATGTTCTTCAACTTGGCATTTTCCAGATAAATTGGGATTGTATTTGTCAGAGTTAGATTCTATCAGAGAGAATATATTTGGAGAAAGCTGAGAAAGTTCTGCTCATGTATGAAGACTGAGGTCATACCATCTCTATGCATAGCCTACTGTGGGTCATTTGTCCTACAGTATTTCAGTGGCATTAGTAATCTGTGTTTGAACATGTTCCAGAAATCCATCCTTGTTTACCATGCTGTACAATAAGGCATGCTGTACACTGAGCCATTATATGGTTCAATTGTTTGGGGATAGCAAGATATGTGAACAAAGCAACTGAACTATGTTATCCCAAGTTTAGGTTTTCATGTATTGTGTCAACACAGCCAATGAGTATAAAATTCTGAGAAATCCATGATAGGTGTTTTTTTTTTCTTTTTGGAAAGAGGGAGTTAAATCAGGTCATTTTAGATTTAAAAGGGATTGGGGTGCAGAGAAAAGTTCTTGCAAGGACACAAAAAGCAACCAAAACTATGTGTAAATCAAAATAAAACATTTTAAGGTAACTGCCTATTCACTGGCAGAAATTTCCAGTGATAGCTGCCTGAGATTTTATTTATTGTGTGCTTGCTTACCTATTGTGTTACTTTTGGATCATTCTGGGCACCATGTAATTTCTCACAGTGCTCCATAGTGATGCTAATAATGGTGGGAGGTAGAAGGTAGAAAACTGAAAAGATGTCATCTGTTCCCCATCATTAATTCAAAACAACCTAAAGCACTTTACTGAGGTTTTAGCTATTCTTTCCTTTCCAATTCTTGAGTTCTCTATTTGAAACCATGTAAAAATGGCCAGAGTTCTCCAGACCCTTGAATTAAAATAAGACATACGATATAGCTGGCTGCTTTTTTTATTATAGTTTTCAGTGAATTTCAATATTAAAGTGAAATCTGAATATGGGAAAATATAATGAAATGTGAATGTTAACTGGAGCCCCTTTTTATTTTTTATGAAATGCCTTTTGCATTGGATAGCTTGGAAGCATGCTATGTACACGATGCAGTTAGAAGTACAGCTGAAAAGTGCCAGCTGGATACAGATTAAAGCCTACAGGGAAAAATGATAAAGTTTATTCTATGAAAATCTGAAGGTTTCACTGTACCAAAACACTGTATGACTGTCTAGATTCTGTCAAGATTTTAATTGGATCCCATTATTCTAGCAGAAACAGGCAGTGGGGGAGAAAAAAAAAGAGAGCAGGTAGGGAGGGAGGGAGGGAGGGAGGGAAGGAAGGAAGGAAGGAAGGAAGGAAGGAAGGAAGGAAGGAAGGAAGGAAGGAAGGAAGGAAGGAAGGAAGATCTCCTTGACTTAATAAAGTAATCTTGCTAGCCATACTTACTTATCAATAAGTCTCACCAAATTTAAATAACAAGCTTATTTCTAAGCAGGCAATGTCAAAATTGGAATGCTAATAATATATTTTGCTTCTTTATTGATTGAACAGGAAAAAATGTTTTGAAAAGCCTTGTATTGAAGACAATTAGGTAGTAATCCTAGCCTTCCATGTGAATTGTGAATAATTATTGAGTATTTTATCTGCAAGCTTCCATTGACTTCAGAGTGCCAAGCATTTAGCAGAAACCAGTTTGATATTTATAGTAATAGGAAATGGTACAAAACTATATTGAAAAAAATAAGAACTGAAGAAGAAACCTATGCATTCTTAGTTGAATACACCACAAAATGGCTTATTCTCTAAATATTTAGAAGCTGCAAGCTTCTGCATTAGCCACCACCAGTTCAAAGCAAAGCCGTTAGGCATATGATAAAGAAGTTTACACCTTATTGAAGTTGTGTGTGTAGAATTCTACATAGGAAATGGTTCAGTTGCCAATATTCTTATAAACCAATTATTTTGTTGCTAAAGAGATTCTGATAGAATCATGCTTGGAAAAGGATTGCTTTAGTTTTAGAAGTTGTCAGAAAGACTGAACCAATATGTCTTCCATACGACTATGAGTATTGCACTATTGGAATTCTGGACTGCATGAAAAATATCTACCGTATATACTTGAGTATAAGCCGACTCGAGTATAAGCCGAGACCCCCAATTTCACCCCCAAAAACTGGGAAAAGTTGTTGACTCGAGTATAAGCCGATCCGCCGTTCTGCATGCCTCGGAGGCTGGATCCGCGCTCTGCAAGCCTCTGGGATCCTGGGAGGCCTAATGCAAGCACCAGCCCGCCTGCCTCAGGTCTCCCCCACCCCCAGATACTGGGCTTCAGCACAGCTGGCTGTCTTGCCAAAGAGAAACATCTGGGAAGGAAAACTCTGTCTTACCTCTTTCCCAATTCTGCCTCTGCCCTTCCTCCTACCAAGGTGTTCTGGGACTAGTTCCCTAGCCTTTTGGAGCTTTTGGTGTTCGCCCATCAGCTGTCTACGGGGAGGCAACAAAGCTGCCTCTCTAGGCTTTGAGAAAAGGCCCCTTGCACAAAAGGCAGCTTCAGGACGAGCTTCCAAAAACCCTTTCCTTCCTTAACGCCCTCCCCACCTTCCCCCAGAAAGCCATATTTCTTTTTTTTTTATTGAAAATTTTTATTGAAGTTACAATATTATCCCCTCCCCAACCCACCCCAGAACCCCTCCCCCTCCCCCATATTTCTTCAATAACAAAAACATAAAAAGCTGGTTGGGATGTACTCGCTGATTTCCCCCCCCCCCTTTTTTTAGATGCTAAAACTAAACTCTCCCTCTGCCTTCCAACCAATATCCCTTTTTAAAATCTTACCTTGGCTCCAGATGGAAGAGTAGAGGAACTAAGCTAGTAAGGAGAGAATTTTTTTCTGCAACTTTTTACTCCTGAAGTAGTAGTAGTAGTAATAGTAGTAGTAGGAATAATAATAATAAATCCCTAAAAGTTGTGCCAGAAAATGGAGGACGCTGGGTCTTTGCAAGTTTTAGCTGTCTGTCAGACTGCCTGAAAAGGGCGGCCTTCAGGCAGCCAGGCGGACAGCTAAAGCTTGCAAAGACCCAGCGTCCTCCATTTTCTGGCATAACCTTCGGAGATTACTTTAAAAAAAAAAACAAAAAAAACCTTCAGAGGAAAAACAGCTGCAGAAACATTTTGTCTCCTTGCTGGCTTGGTTCATCTACTCTTCAGCCAGGAGGGAGTCCAAGGCCTAGAGAAGGAGAGCTTTGCAGCATCCCTATGGACAGCTGATGGGCAGACAGCTGAAAGAAGCAGGCAGGCAGGGCGCGGAGGAACGGAGACCTGCAGGTCTCGGACTGCGGTGGCTTGGGAGAGGTGCGCGCGATCCCGGAAGCACCAAAGCCTCGGCCGCGCACAAGTCCTCGGTAAGTTTTTTTGTTGACTGGAGTATAAGCCGAAGTGGAATTTTTCAGCCCAAAAAGTGGGCTGAAAAATTCGGCTTATACTCAAGTATATACGGTATATACATTCAGTTGAATGTACAGAGTTGAAGCTTCCTTCCCCCCCCCCCCATGTAGAATTAGTAGGAATGTTAGAGATGGAGCCAAGGTGGAAAGTATTTGGAGGGAGACCATGGTGTGCATTAACGATGAGTGTGTGTTCAAAAAATCTAGAACAAATCTTCTGAAAATTAATAAAGAAAATAATCTATAAATCTTCCCAGCAATGTTCCAATATCTAGTCAACCTTATCTGAGCTCACCCTCTCTCCCACTTCCCCAACACGTCAGTCAAAACAGAAAAAGACTTTGTTACTATTCAGATATTCCCTGCAGAACTAGGGAATATCCAGGCTAACTTGGGAAATTTAAAAACAATCCTCTAAAAAAGCACTAACAATCCACCTCTATTAATTGTCAGGAAAACTGCCTGATGAATGTGTCCATGAAGACTCCATGAACTAAACAAAACTTGAAGGAGGCTTTACTTTTACTCTCTAACCCTAATGATACTAACTGGGCGTCCTTACGTGAAAAAGAACTGCCTCCTCCACAACTCCCACCTATCATCAAATAACTTCAATATAAGTGGTACACTTTTCCAAACTTTTGCCCCCAAGGAATATTGAGATGCCAACTCTAAGAATTCTAGGCTATTTACATTGGTGAAAGCTATTCTGTAGGTCGAATGGGATGACAGAAACTCAGGGGCAGTGGACAGAGCCCTTCTTCCCTTTCCATACTTTGTTTGTTTTGTGTTGTATCCCACCTTTATTATCTTTACAAATAACTCAAGGCAGCAAACATATTTAATACTCCTGCCTCCTCCTATTTTCCTCACAAGAAGAACCCTGTGAAGTGGGTTGAATGTCATGGTTCTGATAGATAGAGCTGAATAAATCAGAACTCCGAGGCTTGAATCTTCCTCAAGGAACATGTTTATTGGATACAAAATATCAGCACAGTCAAAAGTGGAACCAAGTCTGAAATTCCCTCCAAAGAGTTACACTATTACAAAGTAAAAGTTCTCACCCCAGGGCTATGCAATAACTACGCTACCCAATAGAGCAGTTTGGCAGGGTTTCTAACAAAACACCCAACCCTCTTCTCCCCAGCGAAGGAATGACCTTGGTTCCCACAGGACACAACATTGTTTAGACCAACAGAGATACTCCCATTCCCCCTCCCTTTCATGTGGCAACCTAGAATGAGCAAGATGGCTGCAGCCAAGTTCGTTGTAGAGTAGCATTGAACTGAGAAAGAGTGACTGGCCTAAGATAACCCAGCTGGTTTTCATGGGTAAAATGAAACTTGAACTCATGGTCTCCTGCTTGGTGCCTTAGCCACTAGAATAAACTGGCTTTGCATGTCCATGTATAGATAGAATTTTTGAACAGCTTGATTCTCAGGTTTTTTTTTAACCGTCCTGAAGATCCATTCAAAGATAAGATATAGGACTAAATAATCATATTTATAAGCCTATTTAGAATTTTTAGCTATGGAAGGCTGCACAGCTGTACAAACATAACTGTGGAAAAGTAAATGGTATTTAATGGTATTTAATACATTTGGTAATATGATTTAGCCAAAGCAGATGAAATAAAATGACTGTTTTGGGATTGCAGTACTTTAAACAGCAGGTGGAAATTGTACAACTGAAGCCTTGACTATCTTTGCAGGTTGAAGGACCCTTTAACAAATACGCACACGCACACACACACTGACAAAGACAAAAAAGCAAAGAGAAAACTAAGCTCTTTTTTCCTGATTTCTAGGTATGTACAGTATATAGAGTTTGATTTTTTTAAAAAAATGTAGAGGAGCATATGATCTGTTATCTTAGATGGCACATCCCAATCTTTACCATAAATTATTGGTGAACTTGGCCCCACATGTGTATATGAAACATTTCTCCTTAGATAGAATAGGAATTAGCTGTATATGGTAAAGCGTTAGTGGGGACTAGAAAATGATTCTTCCAAAGAAGGATTGATATAGGTGTGAGGCTGAGACTTGGTACTGAAAATAGTTTGTATGACAGCCCTAGCTTAGAGTAAACTGTGTTATACTTGGAAGAAATTGTAATAAAGTATCAGATGCTGTTGGTTTATGACTGTGGAACTCCTCCAAATCCAATCATTTCAGAAAACCATTTATTCCTACAGTGAACTTTCTTTACAGTTGCTGGCTGAATTCTACTCCTCCCCCCCATTACACTTTTGTTCCAACCTTAAGAACATAAGAATTCCATGTGGGCTCAGAGTAAAGATTGTGTTAACTAGCATTTTCTTCTTACAATGACCAAGGGAAGCATGAAGTCCCATTGTTAAGATATGTAGGTACACGTTGACTCAGATCTTGATGGTACCACAAGACACTGATAGGCTTATCTTCCAAATTTGCCTCATCCTCTTTTAAAACTATTACAATTAGTTGCTATCTATTTGTCTGTTTCTATAGATGCTGAGTTAACTCATTTGCTTCATCAGAGTATCAGTTATGGCGATCCTTTTCATACAGCTTTCCATTCATTTAAAAGGCTTGTTCTGTACCAGCCTGCTACCGGCCCTGCAGAAAAGGCAGGGACAACCCCTTTTACAAGAAGGCAAGAGGCTGGAATTAAGCCTGCCAAATTTATTGATACAAAAACAAACGGAACAAGACACGAACCAAGAAACAGGAGCTTTTCAAGCGGTTGCCTTCAGCAAACCAGCCCTCCCACGCATTCCCCTTTTATACAGTTCAGGGCATGGCTTCTCTCTGCCTCCTTCTGAGGTGCCCCATTGCCTTCCTCTGTTTACTCCTGATTGACTGCCTCCTGCATCGGGCGTCCTTGAACAGGGCCAGCTGTGGGTCATCTTCATCCACGCTGTCAGGCTCACACAGCTGGGTCTCCGTCGTGACCAGGTGGGAGGGGCCTGGCTGAGGGCTCTCATCAGCAAGCTCTTCAACACCCCCCTCCTCCTCCTCTGAGTCGTCCGACCCAACTGCCGAACCCACAGGCTGACCCTGAATCACAACAAGGCTAAGTAACTCAACTACACCGATGTCCAATCTGATAATGTTGTCTTTAGTCTTCTTTCATTTTTTTCCTTGTTAGCATAAAATAATTCTATGTCAACTGAAAAGTTTCAATCTAGAATATTCATTACTTATTTCAATCCAGAATAGGAAATCCACCTATTTTCCAAAGCACCAGAAGGCAAGACAAGAAGTTGTGGGTGCCCCATCACTGGAGGCTTTTGAGAAGAGACTGGATAGCCACTTGTCTGAAATGGTGCTCAAGCAGGGAGGTGGACTAGAAAACCTCCAAGGTCCCTTCCAATTCTGTTTTACTTAATCTTATACTGATTTTTTTTCTTTCTCTGAAATTAGTAAACCTCCAGGCTGCACAATTTTCATTGTTTTGATACCGGCTTTCCTCTGCCCCAGTTAAGAAATGTAATGTTGCCTCATAACCAATGTGTTCTTAAATTGCTTATAGTATTTTAGGGCAGCTGGTGTTTGACAGTGCACAGTTGTTCCAACCTGTCCTTAAACACCAGTTGAAGGAAATTCTTGTTTAGCCCCAGTTGGTTGACAGTGGGATTGCTTTGGGTTCTGTTATGGCTGAGGAACTGGAGAAAAAGCAGTAGTGAATCATCAGCAATTTGCAATGTGTGGCAAACAGGTCTATTTTGCGAAGAGAATTGGCTTCATTAATCCTTTTCTAATCTTCTAAAGTAAACAAAAGCACACCAGCTTCAGACTGAGAGAAAAGCTGGGTAAATAAAGAAGATAATGAAGTGATCCATAGACACATCTCAGAACAGCTTTCAAGTCCAATTTTTGTTATTGGGAGGAAGATATACTAGATGGTTTATATCTTCAAAAAATACATTTACTGGAAGGAGTGATAATATCTTCACTTTTAGAGCTAACCACTCCAGAGCATAGAGATGCAAAATATGTGCTGATGATTAGGACTTTGGAGACATTTCACTTAATTTGGAAATGTACCATTTTGAATTACTGACATTCCAGGTTTTTTTTTGTTATTGTTGTTGTTGTCCAAGTAGTCTAAAAGTCCTTAAATATTAGTCAAGTGCTCATACTCTACCTGAAAGCAATTTTCTAAATTTCCTGTCTTTTAAAACTGTTCTCAACATAGTTAACTAGGTCAGTGTTTCTCAACCTTGGCAACTTTAAGATGTGTGAACTTTATCTCCCATGATTCCCTAGCCAGCGTGTTGGGGAAATTTGGTTGGAGAATTCTGGGAGTTAAAGTTCACACATTTGACAGAGCTGAGAAACACTGGATTAGGTGAATGCTTACTACAAAGATGATTTTTGCTGCAAACATCACATGATGTTTTTTAATAAGATAGATAAGGCATAGACTAAAGTTTCGGCCTTTGTCTCACACATGTTACGTTCAGCCAGAAGTAAAAAGGCATAATATAAGCAAAGAAAATTTATAAGGCTAGGAATGGTAGACATTTATAAAGCTAGGAAGACATACTATACTAGTCACAGGAAAGGGATAAGAAATAATAAGCCAAAGGCATTAAAGGCATAGAATAAGAAAGAGAAAAGGAACGAAAGCTGAAATTAATAATTAATAATTCCTTTTTTCTTTCTTATGCTATGCCTTTAATGCCTTTGGCTTATTATTTCTTATCTCTTTCCTGTGACTAGTATATTATGTATATTTGTATGAAGAACATCGATATATTAAGGTGGAGTCATACTCATCTGGACGGGACTGAGTTCAAGAAGACTGTCCCATTAGGAGCCAGCCACTTTGTGGTACATGAAGAAAAAAAGGGAGAGAAAGTTGAATTTATCCTACAAATAAATTTAGCTTTCCACTTTCCTTTTCCTTCCATAAGAAACATAGATATTAATGCTGGCTACAGATGTTATAAAGAGCATGTAAAACAGTTAAATGCTTGGCAAACAGCCGGGTGCCCAAGTCCAAATATTTGCAGAGAAGGGTACATTGCTTAAACAGTCCCTTGGAAGTTCTGTTCTGTTACTGCTCTGATTGTATATCATTAGATATTTATTTTAAAACTATTAATATTTATTTTAGTGTAGGCTTAAAAGCTTGTCTTTCTCTTTAAACTCTTGTTGCATATTGAAGAGCTTGGAGAGACAGTTTGGGTTGAGTAAACTTATGGCTTCAGCCTTCATAAACACAAAGAGAAGTTTTGTATATTAGTACTTAGGAAGGCTATATGCTTTTCTGTTTTGTATTTTAAATTTATAGATAAATGCATTTCAGCAGTAGCACCTCATTCACTTTCCAAAGTTTTTGCTCTTGTTCATATAGAGGAGCTGCTTTCACCTCCAACTCTGTTATCCCAGTAAATTCCTGAGTTTTGTTTTTAACCCAGTAGACCAGTTAAATCCTGCAGGCAAGTTGGCTGTGGCTCAGAATATCAGTAATTCACAATCTATTTCAGTACATTCAAATCATTTCTCATTACAGTAATGGATGGAAATGGAAAGGAGTACGTTATGAAGAATCTTCTAATTGTTTGCATTTATACAGTCTATTTTACTTCCTTGGCTGGCTATCAAATGCTGGCTAAGAAGGAGATTGGGCCCCTCTGTTCATGTTAACAAAACTAAAGGGAAAATGTTGGAAGGCTGAATTTGGAATTTTCTGAGGCACATAATTAGCAGATGTCTTTTATTTACCTATCTTGCTGATGAATGTGTTGGCAATCATGAAGCACAATGTGCCACATAGAAAATTATCCTGCTTTTCTTGCAGCTGTTTTTCTCTTGTCTCCTTTTTTGCTACAAGATTTGAAACATATTCTCAACTGAATTGAAATAATAATGTATTGGTATTGCCGCATCACAAGGTAATGCTTTGGCTTTTCCATTGCCAGTCTTGAGAAGGAACAGGGGACAGGGAACTTTGACACCAGGTTTTTGATGGAAAGGGCAAAGATGAGTGGTTCTCTCCATTCAGTCAATAACTACTTCAAATGTTTCTCTTACTGTATATAATGCATTTCTGATTACTAATGTAGACATATTCAATACACATTTTAGTCAATAGATAGGAAAGCTATTGCATTGGCATTCACTTAAGAGAAGCTGTAATTGTAGTACAGCATACACTGTGTATAAAACAAGTAAAGACTTCCAACTTGGGACTTCAAGGGCATTTCCCTGTACTTCTCTTGGCAATAGTGTGAAAGGTGTTTGCCATTTTCTTCTTCCCATTAACCCCCCCCCCAACTTTTCCATCTAGTCTAGTTCTCCTTTCCAGACCCTAACTGGAAGGTTGAGGCTTGCTTTCCTTCCTAACATAGATAAGGTCAATCAGCTGCTACTGCAGCTCATTTTGAAACTAGTTATTTGGTTCATCTCGCACTCTTCTTGTCCCAGCCTATCAAAATGGTCTGCTTAGTGTTTGGCGAGGACATATTCTTATGAAAGAGGCAACGAAGAGAAACACCGCAGAGACAGCTGTACACCTTCTTTTTGTCTCAAGGACAGGAGGAGACTGCATCGCTGGAAATGTAGCCGGGAACCCCCATTATGTGGGAGACAAAGCATGGTTCTGCTACACTTGTTGCAATGTCTGCTGTAGTTTCAACCTAAGTAATTTGTGTTGCTACAATTCACATCAGTGACTGTATTCTTTTGCTGGATGAAACTGGGTTTTGCTGGGTTCTTATGTTTTTATCCAGGAGCCGTTTTACCCTAAAATGTGATCTAAATATTCATTTTAACAGGAAAGCTGCCTCTTTCTCAAGACGTTTTAATACTCGGGAGGCATATCATTCATTGTTGTTTTTTTAAAACCTGATTAAATCAAAATGTTATACATGTTGCATTTCTGTTGGCACCTCACAAAACTAACATCTTATTCCAAAGTTATTCATATTCAACATAGATCATACCATTCCCTTGCAGTCGTACAATTCCCTTGCAGAAGGCTCCAGTTATCTCTTGGTAAGAGGAAATGATACACACAGTTGGACTTACAAATATTTCACCTTTCTTTGAGTAATTGTTTCCATGTCCAGCTACTTTGCAGTTTGTCTGCTGGGACTTTTAAGAAATGTACCAGTGAATGACAGTTGTGGAAGGAGACAATTTTTGGAGGGGTATGGATAATTTCATGGAGGGCTATTAGTGGCTGGTCACACATTACTGAAATTAAATTGAATTCAAAAGGTGTCAGGATCCTTTTTCTCCTGGGGGCTTGGGTGTTGCAGAATTAAATTTCTCTCTTCATCCCTGCCCATTTGGTTGCCAGGGAAGCTAGATTACTCTTGCCAATGATCTGAATGGCTCACTCACTCTCTGAGAACTTCTGATAGTAAACCAAGAGTTTGAGATTATCATCTCATCTAGTGATAGGGCTTGGTTCATACAAACTCACACATCTGCGCATACACACATATGGAAGTTTTAACAACAATAGTAAGAAGTGGTACAAACTAAAATAGAGCAAAAAAAAGAGAAAGTATATATAAAAAAGAAAAAGACAAAGGAAGCTATAAAGAAGTGGCTTCTGTTATTATTATTATTATTATTATTATTATTATTATTATTGATGATGATGATGATGATGATGATGATGATGATGATGATGATGATGTTGGAAGGGACCTTGGTGATCTAGTCCAACCCATGCTCAGGCAGGAAACCCTATACCATTTCAGACAAATGGCTGCCCATCTCTTCTTAAAAACTTGCAGTGTTGGAGCATTCACCACTTCTGGAATATAGAATTATATTTTACCTTCTCTTTCTAAAGTCACACCATGACTCTTGTTTGTACATCTATCCTGTCTAATCGTCAAAATCATAAAATGTGATTGTTTTAGTTTTGGCTTGAGTATTTGTTTGATTATAGCCATTACAATCTGAAAACTATAATTTATGGCTAACTAGCAAACTACGGTTGTGGTTCAATAAACCATGGTGAAACTGTAGTGAAAAAAAACATATGGCTACATATAGTTCATAAGCCTCGTCTTTGACTTAACTGCAAACATGCAGCACAAGACTAATGTTCTTGAATGTCCCTCATGAAGGGGGAGTAAGGCATTCTATATAGGAAAATGTTTTGAGATCACTTGCAGAAATCTCACTTTATCTTAGAGCTTTATCCAGCCCTAAACCTTGAGACAAAATTCTTAACACTATTATGAATGTCCAAGAAAAGAGTTAAATGAATCATAGAACAAATCAATCTAGAGTTACCACCTGAGGCTCAATTTGTCATGTTTGGGATACTTTAGGATAAGGTCTAATTTTCCTGCCAGGAAAAATGGAAGAAAAGAGAATGACCAGCAGTAAAGTTGAAGAACATGGGTGCACCACTGGAAGACCTGAAGAAAGAGATTGGGGTCAAATTCCTCTTGAGAAGGCCTATCTGTGTGATTGCTAAGAATCAATACTAACATGTTCCCTTGTACAGAACTAAAATCAGCTTTTAATTCCTCCCAATCCTGTGCTATTTTGTTTGGTCTCTGTTATTGCTTATGTTGCACAGACTGAGATTCTGGCCAGTCTGAACTTGATCTCTGCATTGCAATGTCAATTGAAGCAAGGTTTATATTTCCTCAGTGAAAATGCCTTAAAACGTCTTTCTCAGGTGGAGGCAGGGAAGAAACGCAGGCTGTTTAAGTTGATTGTAATTGCTGTGTTCTGATTCCTAGTCTTCTTATTCAATTAGTGGGTTTTGTATTATTCATGCAAACAATTTGAGGATGAAAAATGCAAGAAAAATATTTGGCAATGGGTGGCAGGCTGCATAGCTGCAGAAGGAAAAGGTTTTAGTTACAGAGTAGAGTACCAAAATGTTGCTTCATGGTAGCATGCCTTTCCAGAAACTTTCACATCAGTATGAAGATTAATAATATGAATAATAATACAAAATGTATGTATCTCTGCTACAATAATGTTTTTTCCCCAGGCTACCTGCGGGATCAGTCAAGTTTCTAAGAACCTCTGAGTGTCCTGTGTTCTTTGAATAGAAGAAGGCCCTGATGGTGTTTGAACTGTTATCTAGATTCTTAGTTATCTGTTCATCCAGGAGGTTGATAGGAAAGGCTGCATGGATCTTTGTGGAGCTGATATAACTAGCTCTCCATCTAATCGAAGTAGGAAACATAAATTATTCAGTCATTTAATCATTAAATTTGATGTGCATTGACCAGCAACAAAGTATTTTCTCATCATATATTGTAGACAAAGCATTTGTTTCCAGGTCTGTGGAAAACATTAAGTCCAGTAAAACAAGAAGATGTAATAAATAATGTCATATCAATACATTTTGTTACTTTCCCATATAAATACATATGTGAAATTATCCTGCCTACCTTAAGAAATAGCCATACTTTTGCAACTGAATGCATCCTGTATTCTGTTATAGATGTGGATCCTCCTAACATCTGCGAAAAACTGAGATTCTCAAGTTCAGATTACCAGGTGCTAAAGCATATGTCATGTTCTTCTCAACCAACATCCGAGTAGATTGGATTGTCTATGCTGTAGTTAAACATTATGTAATCAAATGCTTATGGATCTTCTTTTTGTCAAAATGATTCCTAAGCAATATAACTTCATCTCAAGTTATACAGTGCTGCTCTGAAGATGTAGTTCTTAGGTTAAAAAAACAACCCTGCTAGTTACTTTTAGTCCTATCAGATTTCAACTCAGAACTGATCTAGAAGTGTTTCCATCTACATGATGCCCTACATGATGCAGCCACATCTTGAAGATCTGCTTATTCCTAACTGATTTTTTTCCTTCTACAGTAGCATCTATGTTTCCAAATGTGGTTTTTTTTTCACCTGGACTCTTATTAATTATGGCAAGTGAGCCAGGGTGATGGAAATATCTGTTGCATCAGAGCATTTAGATCTCTGAGAGTGTGAAGTAGCAACTGTAGTGAAATCCAGGATGCCAAACCTTGATTCCAGATAAATCTGACAGTTTAATGAGAGCATTAGCAGTGTCCACATCAGTCACTTGTATGACTTCTTTGGTAGAATGGAAGAATATGGCAAAACATGTTCAACTGAAGTATTTTCAGAAATAGTGTTCTGATGCAACCCTGACCCTCTGTGTTTGTGTGTGTGTGTGTCTGTGTGTCTGTGTGTGTGTCTGTGTGTCTGTGTGTCTGTGTATCTAACTATCTACACACACACACACACACACACACACACAGGGAGGGAAGTGGGGGAGGGGGAGAAATACTCCAATTTCAATCTGGAGAAGCATTTTCATATATAGTAGAAATTCGTTTATTTAGTCCACAAAGAAACCTTGCCTTTTTTGCAAGCCTCCAATCAGACATGTTCTGAGAGGTTGCAGTCCAGCATTACTAATGCGGTCATCTGCAATGCCCCAGAATTTTCAGACATAACCTTGTATGATGCATTAATGTCACACAAGTAGAATCTTCTATGGAAAAAAGCAGCATGTAATCCATGTGAGAGGAGGTTATTTGTGTTTGCTCCTATGGCTGAGGTCAGGTCCATTTAATTTTATGGCTTCACATAGATCATGAATGGCAGAGGAAGACAGAAACAATAACAAGCAAGGTCAATTTTATTTTAGTGCTGTAAGTTAATACTAATTCCAGATTGCTATCACTCCCCTTATTCAATGAGTGACGGCTTCTGAGAAGAGCTAGAAGGGGAAACAATTAAGGTGGCTGTTGTGTCATTTCGATTTTCTTCTCAAGTATTTATTTTTATCTCAGGCTTTTCAGAATAAAAAGCTCATTTAAAAATTTTGAAACATTCCAGGTTTTCATATTTTACCTTAGCCACATATTTAATAAGTCTGAGGATATTAATTCTTTCAGTGAAATGTCACGAGAAATACAAAGCTGTATGAATTTTTTACAATGGGCTCAGTTGGCCTAGGTGTGCATGGAAGTGCCCTCTTCATTATCCCTTGCTGGCTCTATAAGTATCCCTGGGCCTGGTAATAACCAGAGCTTTAAACATCACTCCTATATGAAAACCCATGGGAAATCTCTTCTAAATAAGGCCATGTGAAGGCCATGGAATACAGCCACATTTTTAAGATGGTCTGGCCTGGGAAGCTTCCAAGCAGAACATGAAACCATCTGTTCACCCTTCTGATTATCTCCAACATGAGGCTGCCATAGATATATTTCTCCAAATTAGATGAATCTGTATACTCTATACCTCAAGCCACCCTCTCATTTATATAACCAACATAATTTTATTGTTATTTTTTGGTGTTGCACATTGCTATTTCCAATGGAGCACAGTGCTAGGACAAGATTAATGAGGAATGCTAGTGTCAATGCTTTGGGTTTGGGGGGGAGGAGATTTCAGATTCTGGCATGATGTCATGGTTCTGATAAATGAGACAGTTCAAACAAAATGCAGGCATTGTTTATCTCAAAAGTCTTACTAATGAAAGGAAACATTGGCACTCATGGAGGGATGCCAGAATCTGAAATCTCCTCCCCCCAAACCCATCGTAACATACACAATTCCCACCCTTATCTACACGTCATAAATCACATTATCCAATTAGTTTTACATATGAAGTTTCACTTCCCATTCTCTATGTGGGCTTTTCTTATCTTCTCAAAACATCCGGTTGATGTTCCCCTTCCCCACAGGGATTCAAAGCGAAACAGTTAAAGTAACAGGCTGTTTCTTATATTGTCAGTGCAAAACATGTCAGTGTTTACAGCATTGTCAGCTAGATTAGGACAGGTAAATTGGAGCTAGATACTCTGCCTTGGATGAGTTAAAAAAAAACCTCTTCTAAATTGATCTGAACTGCTTTGATTTCAGGCTTTATTCTAAGGTGATGCACAGGCATAATATAGACCCATGTTATATCTCTCGAACATCAGACTTTTTAAACTTCCCTATGGATGTCTAGCTGAGGGTGCTGTGTTCCAGATCCACACATTTGTCGGATAAACCTTACTCTGATTGTCCATAGGAGTGAACATCTACCGTCTCTGCTAGAAACTATCCACTGTTTCTAAGCAAATGGGACTTGTTTCACATGCTTGTAATTTAAAGTGCAAGTCGGCCCTCTGCCTTGAAATTGCATATACAGCACAGTACAATCATTTTGTGTTTATAAATATCTCTGTGTGGCATTAACTGGATAACTATGAGTAGAGAGTTCCCCTCTTCGCCTTTCCCGGAGGCCATCTGCATAATATTACTGATACGGTTCAAAAGCAACCATCATCTCTGACTCCAAAACATTTACCTAGCACCCTGCTCTTCTGATCTTCTAACAGACTGCACTTAAAACATTTGCAAAAGAGAACAAGTGAGCATTTCAACTTTCTTGTTGCCTGCCTTTTTTCCTATTAAAATAGTGATGTTTTATTGAATGTCGTTGGTGCCATTGTTTTCTACAAAGAGGTTATAATTCTTTCCTTTTCATTTATACAGAGCAGAATATTTGTTCACCTGTTTTAAGTGGAATGGCTCATGGGAAAGGGGAACCTTATGATTTTGAATATTAACTAGACAACCTTCAGAATGTCTGATTTCAGAATAACAACATTTTGGACTATGTGGCACATTGCAGATTGCATGCAAAGCTCTGATGTTTGAGTTTGCTACTGTACCCATCATGCAGCCTGTTGAATTTATCTATATAGTAAGAGTGATAAGATATTGTTGCCATGGGTTTCACAAGGCACTAGGAGTTGTGCCAGGAAACCTGGAATTGTAATTGCTCAGGGCTAATAAAAATCTGAACAATTCCTTAATGACTTAAGAAACTGAATGCCCAAAGGGGCCTGTCCCCTGCAGTAAGGCTGCATCACTCTTGTTGTCATTAGTGTACACATTCTGGGAAGAAGAGAATAGGACAGCCGGAGGAGTATCTTAGCATACTATTCCCTAGTAATGGAAGGATGTTTGGAACTAGGATAGGAAGCCTCCAGATCTATTAATATGCCAATGACATAATAGTTCAACAAAACATGGAAATTGGGATGAATCTGATCTTACAATGAACAGATTTAGACCTGAACTTCATTACCGTAAAATTAATTGATCCCTTTTCCCAGGTAATTTCAGGAAAGCTTACCCATCACAGATCAAATAATAAGGATATCCCTTCCCTTCAGATCAGAGTACATGAGAAAAAAATATACAGTGGCTGGTTCCCCACAATGGAACATGATTGGTTTAACAGGCTTTTACTAAATAAACCACACCTCGAGTTCAGGCAACAAAAAATCATAAAGAATGATTTTCAAACAACTATGGCTAAGTTCGCACAACACATTAAGCAAAACCCCAGACCATATTCTGCCTTAGGAGGCCTAATAACCATAGTCAATAAAGGGACTTGAGAGTCAAAATTGATTGTCCTTTAGAATATATTGGATCACATAATGTGAGCCATCATAGCATTCTTTTGATGTGAAAATCCCCATCGTTTTTGTGGGTATGAGGGATTGCACACATGTTGACATGAATGGTACCCATCACTCTGTGTGTGTTTATGAGCGCCATGCTTACTGATCAAGAAAGGGAAGAAAGGTTAACTGGGAAATTAGATTCCTAGTCCTTCAAATATTACTTGAATTAAAACCCAGAAGACAGCAAAGACTGTCTTACATTTTTGACAGTTTTTATGACGTAAAGTAGGGTGAAGGGGAGATAGGCTTGGGTGTAAATTCACTGGAAGATTTGCAGATTATTTCCCAAAGATTTTGGGATTCTAATTGTATAACAAGGGCAATAGCAAAATCCAAAGGAACTTGGATATAGTTTGGTCTATGCAGCTCATTTCTCTATATAGAGCCTTGGTGGAGCAGTGGGCTAATGCCTCCTTAAGTAACACCAGCTGCCTGCAATTAGTGCAGGTTCGCATCCCACCAGGCTCAAGGTTGACTCAGCCTTCCATCCTTCCGAGGTAGGTAAAATGAGGACCCAGATTGTTGGGGGCAATTAAGCTGACTTTGTAATAATGCCGCTTGGGGGTGTGTGTGTGTGAAAGCCCTAATAAGCAGGCATATACATAGAATGAAGGCTACTGCTAAGCTTGTAAGCCGCCCTCAGTCTTCGGAGAAGGGCGGGATATAAATGGGATTAATAAAAAAATAATAATAATAATATATGGTTCAAGAATGTAGTAGGCATTACATTCTGGCTTCAGACAGAGCTTTTTGCCTTCTAATGTCTAAAAGCTGAAAGTCACGTGATGGCAGTCAAACCATCCACCTAAGCCTTCCTGAGCTCTCTCTGCTAGAACCAGACCTGTCTGCTTTGTTTCCTGCTTAAATGGTGACGATACAGCTGAATGCAACCTGACTTGGCATGAGCCTAATTATATCCAGTCACCTCATTTACATAATGATTCAGCCACCCTTCATAATGTAAAGCATTCATTTCTTGGTCTTCAACAGGGAATACATCTTTGCTCTTCCTTTACTGCCCCAGGGATGAGTCAAACTCTCTATCCGCACATTTTTTTCCTATACTGAGCTATGTGTCTGTGACTATATGAAATAGAGTAAAGATCAGTGGTGGGATTCAGCCAGTTCACACCACTTCACCAGAACCAGTAGCTAATTTTTTGTTGCCCAGGCCCAGAATGGACTTCCAGAAGCAGCATCTACACAGAGAACCGGTTGTTCACATATTTGAATCCCACCACTGGTAAAGATCCAGAAGAATCTAATTGCTCTTTAAGAATGCTGGATTCCCCCAGCCTTGTTCAAGGCATGACACATAGGGCCCTCCTTTTTATACCTCTGAAAAGTCCAGTTGATCTGTAAGATTACCTGAATCATTGTGACTGCTCTCCTGGAATAATACTGGAAGAAAGGTCTGAACACCCTGGCTTCAGGAGTTATATTACCTTTTGCTGCTTTTGTTTAATGGGCAATTAGTGATTTGTATATTGAGGATTATAAACCTTTTTCTTTTTTCACAGTTCCTGGAACAGAATAAGTGAGATTTCATGCAGTCTTAGATGTCCATATCTCAGTCTCTAAACAATGATCATTCCATTACATCCATTTGATACTTTTGCATAACCTATCATCCTAAATTTCTCCCATGATAACATGCTCTTTAAGAATGTATATATAGTATACAGTACTGCTTAACAACCATCATTCTTGAATTGTACAAATCTGGTCAAAAGCAAAAATCTACTATAATAATGTTCAGCTGCACTTCCCACCTCAGCTAACCACCCAAGAAAGCAGACCTCTTGAAACAGGCATTATCTCAAAAGGAATTTTTTATTAGGGGTTAGTGACAGTAGGGAAGTCAAGATGAGATCTGGGGAAAATCCCACTTAAATGGGATAGTTAAGCCAGCAATATTCCTCCTCCCACCAAAGTCATAATGTCCATTTGAAATCCAGCCAATCCACAGGTGGCACGATGTGTGGGTAAGTGGCACAGTTGGCACACATCTCAAGATCTTTTCCAGTTTTGTTTCTCTGTAACCGTCTCCCTGATAAGGGAGACACATTCCTTTCTCAAGTGGATAGAGGTGGGAGAAGAAAAACCGAAAGCGAAAGTTATCCCAAGTGAAAGCAAATATCCCCCTTCCCCCACCAGAATGGCAGGCCCCAAAGCAAAAGCACAAGAGTATATATGCGAGGAAGACAATAAGGATTTGGGGACCTGACATACGCCCCCCCCTAAAAGAATGGAAAATCCACCTAAAAGACAAAAAGGGAAGGGGAACAAGCAATACAGGCATATTAATTAGGCTTATCAGGATATTGACAATGGAAACATCTTGGAAGTTTAGGGGCTCTAACATGTTTCTTGTACACCCACTCATTCTGGGCAGAAGGGAGATTCTTCCAAGCTACTAAGTACTGTGTCACCCCATGGTGTATTCGAGAGTCCAAAATGTCCTTAATCTCAAAGTGTTGTTCACCCTCAACCATAATAGGTGTGGGCCTGAGGCGCAGGAGGCCTAAGGTTAGAAGTAACCTCCAGTTTGAGTGAACTGCAGTGGAAAACAGGGTGGATTTTCCATAAGTTCTTTGACAACTCCAATTCAACCGTCTATCATGCCTCTGTCAGAGCCTGAATCTGTGGAGGAAAATGAGCTGGAACGGGACCCTATGGAGGTCAAGGGAGAGGTGTCTGTGGCTTCAGAGGAATGAGGGGAAGAGCAGGCCAAGGCAGGCCAGGGTCCTTCAGGATTGGGACAGGATGAACAGGAGAGACAGAGTTCAGGCAATGAGCAAGGGCCACACCCTCCTGATCCTAGAGCATGGAGAGTGGAGAGAAGGAGGGAACAACGCAGGCAGGCTGAACTACTCGGGAGGAGAGTGTCCTGCCCCTCTCCACAAGGCACACCTGGAGACTGAGATTTAAGGAGACGCTATGGGGAGGGGCATTTGTCGGGAACAAACACTGATTCCTTGGAGTTTTGTGTGTTGCTGATCTGTGACTTCTGCTTGGAAACCTGGAAACTGACTATTGGACTGATTGATAATGTTGCTTGAATGTTTAAAGACCTCAGACTGTATTTTGGTTTCTCTTTTGAAACTGCTCAGGCAAGTTTGTATTCACACAGACTCAGGTTTATGATGTATGTGTTATTCCTTGTTATTTCTGCGGCCTTGAGTACATTTGTCTTCTAATTAGACTGTATGTGAAACTACTTGCAGCCAGACTCGGCTGAAGGTGTGTGTGTTTTCTTTTGTTGGAGGCTTGCCAGAAACGTGGGAGCATTTGGGGAAAATTTGGAGCAATGAAAGGACTGTTTGAATTGCCAGCTGACTGCATTGCCCCTGTGCTGTGCCCTAGGTCACAAACATAAACTTTGGCCTCATTTGTGGTCATAAGTCAAGGACTACCTGCATTTCTATTTTTTTACTGATTTTTCCAAACTAGTTTCTATTTGAGTACTTTATTTCTATTTGGAATGTGTCTATGCTGATCTATGAACATAATAATCTATTCATTCCTTCATTTCAGCTTTTATGGCTTTGTTTTTAATTTGATTCTGGTTGAAGAACCTTAGAATTAGCAGATCACACTAGCTTTAAAAATGTCCATTCCTGATATAAAAGTGCAACAATAATAATAAGAAATTTCTTTTGAGACATTGGCTGCACCTTGCAGGAACCCTATATTGATGACAAATAAGCACACGTCTTGCGTTAAATGCCTGAAACATAGCCATAACATATGTAACAAATCAAATGTCTCTCATGTCCCATTAAAATCTCCAAGGTCAGCAAAAAAAAAAAGGAAGCTACCAAGACAAGGCATCTAAAGATCATTTAAAGATATGTTTTTCTTAGTTGCTCCTTGTCTATGTCGTTTCCAAGGTATTTTTACGCTGCACATTTTTCCTTCTGACATCTATCAAGCATAGGCATAAAGCAGCATAGTAATGTATACTTACATATCTTTATCCCTCTCATGTAATATCTGGTGGAAATTATCTGTCCTTAAACCTAGAAGGAAAGATTTAGCATTTGTAAAAGCAAACAGATATTTGCAGAGCCCGTCAGGGATGAGCTCCATAAATACCGTATTTGTAGAAATGTGACAATGCCTGCATGAGTCTTGTAATCTCTTTTTTAAACAGTTCCAATATAAAAAGTTGGACCCATTTTTCATTTATCAAAAAAAGTTTGGGCAGATCTCTGACAACCACTCTTAAACAGACAAAGTTATGAAGATTTTGCCATCAGTTGTTTTCATTATGGTAACATATTATGGTCTGCATTATTTAAATTTGGGTTTTAATTTGTGTTATCTCCTCTAAAGTTCTGGAACAGGTAAAGCTGTACACTGAAGCAATTGAAATATTATCCTCACTCATCTTCTAAATAAGGAAATGGTCTTATGAGATCCATATCCAGAAATGTGGCTAAATATTTATAGTAAACCTTTTTACTTTTTCTAAGGTTGGTTTATGATGCTTCAATGGCATCTTCCCCCCCTCCCCTGCTAAATCCTTTAAGCTAATGCCTGCCTGCATTAAGTATCCTGTAAGAGTTCTCAGGAAAACAACACACCCTATGAAAAGAACACAGTGGAATTCTAATAATAAATATTTGCTTCCTTTCTCTTGCAGATTGATTTGGAGCCAGAAGGAAGAGTGTACGTCATCATAGATCTTTCAGGCTCTTCAGGTGAAGGTAAGACTGCTAGATTTTATTGTATTCACTCAAAGATATACATATATATTTTCAGCCTGGTCAAGAGCTCTTTATCCGAATATACAGATTTCTGTGTGTCTGGGGCACAGGAAGCTAAGCCAATCAAGGACTCCCTTATATATGTGGGCATGCACACATTCTAAGAAGGAAGTTCCCAGATGTTTATGGAGATTTTCAGTCATCCAGGTCATGGTTGTCCCAAAGCTGATTTCTTTCAAAAGACAACTAGACTTTATTTTGCTTGAAGACATTTCCCTTCTCATCCAAGAAGCTTCTTCAGAAGAACAAGAAAGCCCAGTTGCTTATTGAGAGAAAGCACCTTTGGGACAAAGTTCCCAGATGATTGACAGATGAACACCCCCCCCCCCCCCGGCTCCCAGCAGAAAGAGCATTTAGATAGGGAACCTATTACTTAGAGAAGTGCCAGGGCCTCTTCACTGGATGTATTCCTGCAGAAATTAAATAGCCAGTTGTTAAAGAAGCTTTAATTTGGATTCCAGTATTGAACAAGAGGTTAGAGTCTGGCCTAACTGGCTCCTTCTTCTCTGTGATTCTGCTATAGCAGCGTGCCACAGATTAGTTTTTTTTATATATATATTCAGCCAGTGATGGAATAAATCTGATACTGTGTTTCTTTCTGTTTTTCTGCAGCCAGGAGATTGTACCCTTGATCAATGCCTAGAGGACAACCTTGAAAGTTTGATGCAAGTAGTTCAGAACTTTCTAAAAAAAGAGAATAAAATAATAATTATTGTGGGACATAGTACAAGTTTTGACTGACAATATATATAACAATAATGAGTGTACAGCATATTGTCAGGATATACTTGTACCATGTTCAATGATGATTATTTTATTCTCTCTTTTTAGAAAGTTCAGAGCTATTTGCATGAATATACATGCAGACACAAAACACCCCCCCTACACAAACCATGCAGTAGAATGTTATTAACAGTCTATAAGATTTTTCAGAGAAACTGAATGCATTGGTTCATTGATCATCATTTGGAACATAAACTAGTTTGAACTGTATTTGCATGATTTGTCTATTGAACTTGGTGCTTATACTATTATGACCACAAAACTGTAGAAGCAAAATACAACCAGCATATTGATTTGAAAACAAATCTCTAAC
The DNA here is from genome assembly GCF_964194415.1 of Vipera berus. NCBI lineage: Eukaryota > Metazoa > Chordata > Lepidosauria > Squamata > Viperidae > Vipera > Vipera berus. The sequence goes on from NC_138202.1 coordinate 318,380,629, forward strand.
ATTTATTATACAAATATATATGATTGCCCATTTTAATAAAATAATTTTGGGCAGCTAACAAGTGTTAAAAGTAATAATGTTTACACACACACACACACACATCATTATATGTATATTGGCTAATGGTCAGTGGCTAATGAAGTTTATATTCCCTCATTTGCCCACTTCCTTGCAAACACACCTGGGTTGTTGTGTTTTTTGGCTGCTTCTGCATAATCAGAAACTTTTACTGTAAATAAAAGTACATTGGATTTTATTCTTTCTTAATAATCTCCAGAAGAGTTTTGAACTGCTGGAATATATACTGCTCAGAAAAATAAAGGGAACAGAAGATAAGACATCCTACTATTAAATACAGTACATTGTGTTGTTTAAGTGTTCCCTTTATTTTTTTGAGCAGTATATTTATTAAAAAGCTAAGAGTGTTTTGATTTCAAATGTTGATGTAAGCATTTTTTTTGGCCTTTACCCAGTCAGCAAGAAGGAATGTCTGTGTATTTTGTAAACAGGCTGTTTCTAGATGGGTATTATTTACATTCACATAGGCATCACTGGGGTGGGGGGAAGTAAGGTATATTTGCTCTTTAGAATGGAACAACAATGTTTTGATTTTAGTGGTACTTTTACTCACAAATATTAATCAGTATGTAGACTTCTGGGCCTATCTTCAGATCAATCCTGTTATTAGGCAAATTAAGCAGTAGACCCGTTAAGCAGCCAGTACTGATAACAAAAAAGAAGCAATTTTTAAACTAAATTATTATTGTTATTATTGTATCTTTATTGCCAGAGTTTGAAAAGGTACTCGTGGGATTTTCTGTCCACGTGCCAAAATAACATACTCGGACTTAACTTCACTTGAGAGTGTGCCTTGGCTTGGCTTCAAACATTGAAATGTCTGGGAGTAAGCTTACACACTCTTACACACTCTTGTATTCCTGCCTTGCTTGTGAGCTTTCCCAGACCCTTCTGGCAATCCACTGAGAGAAACAAAGTGCTGAATTCAGTGGACTTTTGGCCTTACATTCTTCCTGTAAGGAAGAATGAGAAGACCCAAACAGGAAGCCTATCCCAACTCATGCAAACTCCTTCCCTAGCCATTTTAGAGAAGGGGGAAAGATAGATTTAAAACTGGGATATAAAATTTTCCAGGAGACAAGGAGTAAGTTGCCTTTCCTCCTTTCCTTCTATTTTTAAGTTCTATTGTTCCTCCTTAGTATGTGTTTCTATAGTTGCAATGAGCAGCCTCCAGGGACATGGTATTATTCTGGTATGATTGTTTGAACAGTGTTTTCTTATCTCCCCTTTTCCTTTCCTACAGTTTATGTTGTGTGTTTGTGTGTCCCTGTCTGTGTAAATACACAGAGATATTTATAGTCAATTTTTACTAACATAATCCCAAAGCAATATATATATCATATAGTAGTAATCATAAAGCAGAACATGAAATAATTTTAACCAGGACACTCACTTCAATTCAAAAAATTAAATTTGTACCAAATTGCAAAGGTTAAGCCAGAAATCAGAATTATAGAACACATTAAATCAGGGGTCCTCAACCTTGACAACTTTAAGATTGGTGGACTTCAACTCCCAGAATTCCTCAGCCTGTCTTAAAGTTGCCAAGGTTGAGGACCCCTACATTAAATGACACATGAGCATGGAGTCAGCCATGAATTTAACTGATGCTGAAAACTAACCAGGCTCAGTGCAATTGTGGCCAAATGGATAGAGACTTTATGCTCATGGCACCTATATCCAGAACCCTTCTAGAATGATATTCCATCATGAAGACAAATAAAATGGGCAAATATAGCAACCTTCAACCTCAATGGAAGAACAGTAAGCTTTAAGAATTAAAAAAAAGAAGCAAGGGGCATCTTTTGACTTCCAGTCATATCCCTAAATGTCAGATACTTTTAAAATGTACATTTTAGAAGTGTATGAAATAAAACATGTTTCTTTTGTACTCTGAACAAAACCTGGAGATTAAAAAAAAAACAAAAAAAAAACAAATGAATCAAGATGAATTGATTTAACTAATCTAGTTGTTATTTTAGCATTTTAGCCTCCTTAATATCACAAATACCTAATATTGTTTCTTTGCTATTAACTCCACACTTTGTTAATTGTTCAGTATGAGACATTTCTATTCATTTTTTTTAACTGAAAATGTATCTTAGTGCAAGCTGCAAATTCATGCTTTCTGCAGAGCCTCTCTGCAATTCTGAACATTTAAAAATAGTATGTTTTGCATTTGGAAACAAATTGATGCCTTTCTATTTTTGCTTGTAGTGAGTGATACGGGCACAGCAAGTACTCACAAGAGCTGAACTTTTGTTTTCCAAAAGAAGGTTGCAATTTTCAGAATTTTAGCAAGATTCTAGAGGTTAGAAGTAGTAGTCAACTCTTGGAAGAACTTTCAATTTGCCTAATGAGCTACTAATTTTTAAATTCACAAGTAACTTTTTTGGAATCATAGTGACAGGTTGCTTATGATATCTCTGAATTTTTATACTGGAATTTAAATATTCTTGTTGGAAAATAGAAGAGCAATAATATACATATGACTTGTTCTGGCCAAAAGGTTTAGTCTCTGCTTTTATCAGAGTGATAGGTCAAAGATCAGATTACTCAGGTTCATGAAGGGAGCTGTCCAACAGGAGCATTGTTACTTCAGCAACAGCTAGACTGCAACTAAGTAAATTTTAAAAGTAATATTGAAATCCCACCCTTTCTTTGATCACTCAGGTGCTTCTTTCTCATATTTGCAATGCTGAAGTTTCTAATGTATTAATAAACAGGAATTACACCACTGACAGTGATCCTTCTGGTGGTATGAAAAGAGCAATCGGCATCATTCAATGCCTTTTGTCCTCTACAAGCGTTAGAGACAACGATAGATTATTCCCCTTCCTTCATTTGGGTTATAAAAGATGCTAGAAGAGAAGAGGTGACATAACCTGACATTAGATTTGATCTGCACAACATGTAATCCAGCAACCAACCATGTATTTCATCCTATCATTTGCTTGACCACCACATCAGCTTTCACTTTTCAGGCAGACAGAAATATCCAGAATGCTTATTGAGCTCTGCCCTCATCCTCTTATCCTTTCTGAGGGCCACGAAGACCTGCCTGTTCATGCAAGCACTGGGCTAGGATGGAAGGGAGCCCAGTGAATGTGGAGTTGAGGAGATGTTCTGGTACTTTGGTGGGAAGAATGATGTACTGTATTTTTGTGGCTTTATATTTCATTTTTATGGACTATTGCTGCGAACCACTTACAATTATCATGTACAACACAAGGAGCCATGTAAGTTTTCTAAATAATTGAATTATAATTAGCACTAACATTATAATATTATTGGATCGGTTTTGCTTAATCATTTTTATTCTTATAATGATTTAGCCTGTTTTACATCCAAAGCATGAGTTGGGTTTGGTCTTTTTAACTTTTAATGTATATATGCTATTTTCTATACTTTGAAGAGTTTTGTATGTCTTGTACATCTGCTATGAGATCCATTTGGATGAAGGACAGTATAAAATTATTTTAATCAAATGCAATTCAATAACATATTCTTTAGTACAAACCTAATGTTGTATCTGGGTGGATCAGAATGGATTCAGAAAGATTTTAACTAGTGTATAATTCAGTGGTCTTGGGAAACTCTGGGTAAACATCTGTTTCTAATTTGTATTAATAAAAAGAATTATAAGGCTCTGGTTTTCAGGCTGAACAAAAAAGTATGATTAATGTTGTAAGTTTCTTTCTGAAACATCATATAAAGTCTTGTTGACCTCTGCTGACCCCTGTCCTCCATTGATCAAGATTGTAAGTGATAGTTATAGCAGCTCTGAAAGAAATTCTAACCTTCCACACAGATGTATATCCTTTTTATAACCATCCAATTTTTCTACAGTGGTACTTCTGTTAAGAAGGAAAAGATAAGCGTAGAAACAGTTTCAACTCATTCATTATCCATAGTAGCACTGTTTTCATTCTGTCTTGGTCTGAGAGTTTTTGTGGGTAAACTTTTTGTCTTGTTATGGAAGGTGTTTTTCTTGGTTCTGTGTGCCTCCTGGGGACATTGATTTGAGCCTGTGTGACCTTAATAATCATCAGTTTTGGCTATCTTTGAGTCAGCAGTTTGAAGAAAGTATTTCCCCATTTACTTCTCTTGTGAAGAAGACAATAGTCTTAACTCTTATTTCTTCTTCTTAGCTCACTGTTTTAATGGGTTGGCAATTATCCCAAGAATACATTGATTTTCTGTAGTAAGCTGACTTTCCTCTTTGGTGAGCATTATTTCTTAAATGAAAGGTGTCCAGAGACTTTAAAAAAGCAGTGCCTTTTAAGCCACTTCTTGCATCTTGGTACCATGAGATTGCAGGTCTCCTTAGGCTGCTTAGGGCACGTCATGTTATTAATGCTGCTCTTCCCTAGAAGAGAGGAGAGTACCTGAAAAGCACAGAAGACCCATTACTGGGGTGTCCACCCTAAAAATGGCTTTGGTATGAAACCTAAATCTAAACCTTCTGTTCTGTGCACGTGCATATACTGTAATCCCACTGTGCTCTCATATACAGCTCTCATCTGCCATTCTGTACCATGGAATTAAAATAAAGTAACATTTAATCATGTTAGCCTCTCTTCTGTCACAAAACATGCCCTCTTCTAACTTGGACAGAGAAGAACTTACATGGTAACTAGTTCTCAGAGCATAGAATTCCATATATGTAGGAGAGGGAGAGACTAGCTAAGCCAGGGGGAAGGAGTCAAGTGGGGAATTAGTCTAGAATCCATTTGTGGGCACAAGAGGGTACAGTCTGACACACACACACACCCCTAAATGCCATTGAACCGTATCTAGTCTCACCCAGGTGCAAACCATCTGAGAAGATTCCTCTGTGGGCGCGCCTGCCCTCTGGAATCAGCTTCCTGTTGAGCTCCGGATGGCTCCCGACCTTCGCTCTTTTCGCCGCGACATGAAGACTTGGCTATTTGAACTTGCCGGCCTGGACTGAGGGATTGGGATTTTAGATCTTAAATTTTAAAAATTTTAAATTTTAGAATGTATTTATTGTTTAGGGCTATTTGATTTAATTTCATTTTAATTTTTGTATATTATGTGTTGTTTATAGTGTTTTAATTGCCCTGTACACTGCCCCAAGTCCCTTGGGAGAGAGGCGGTATATAAATCTAAATCTAAATAAATAAATAAATAAATAAATAAATAAATAAATAAATAATTCTTTACATGCGGATCTGGTTGTTTGTGCCTGACAATATGGATTCTAAATCCTGCAATTGAACTTCCCCATAATGACCCAAGAAAGAAAAACAGTAACAAAGCAGAATAGTATAAAGTGTAAAATAAAACCCAGCACAAACCAATTTCATTCCCAATTCTTTATTTTACAAAAGAAAACCAATCATGATAGGTCATAGGCTTGTTTTTCAGAGCAGGCTATTTACAGATTTCCTGTTGCCATCAGAAAGGTAAATTTCATATTGTTCTTAGCAAATAGTGTTGGTGATAAGATGTCTTGAAGGATTGTTCTAACAATGGAGAGATGGGATGAGACAGACTATTAAAGTGCTTTGAGTTTTAATCACTGAATGCACATAAAGTGATAATCAGCATTTTAAATTGGGACCAGAAACAAACCAGCAATTAGTTAAAGTGTTGTAGAAGTTGAAGGCTTTATATTTGTAAACACTGAGTTTTCTTAAATAAAAGATTGAAGACCATGGCAACATGGTCCTTAAAAATTCAGTAGAACACATTGGGGACATTATATTAGGAAATGCTACACTTTGAATATATAGTGTTTCCATCTTAAGATCTTTTTCAAGAACTGAAGGAAATTCCAGGAGCATCTGTCTCCTTGATTAGTATATAAATTTGCTTTCTGCCAGTATCTGGTTTAACAAAACAGTACAGCCACCAAAATTCAGTTGCTAACTACTTCTGTAACCTTTCTCAATCCCTTAGGCTTACATTAATATTGTGTTATATATGTAAACAATCCCTTGATATGATGTATATATGTTAACTGTTCAATCAAAGCGGCAGCAGCAAGCGTATAGACTAAACGCAGCCTGACAGGAAAACACGCGGGAACTTTGACAGCTGTCAAAGTTCCCCGCACCGCGCAGGCGCCACCACTGACAGCTCGCGGCTGTCAAACGCCGGACTACGAAGAAGCCTGAGCTGTCAAAGCGTCCACCGTACAGCGCAGGCGCAACCACTGACAGCTCGCGGCTGTCAAAACACTAAGACACGCGGAAGCCGGAGCTGTCAACAAAAGACGACGCGGATTGGTCCCTGCCTGACAGGGCGCCAAAATGGACACCGCTGATTGGTCCTCGCTACCAGCTGCCGGCTATAAAAGCCGGACAAGTTATTCTTTGTTTGCCTTGCTCTTAAATAAATCTGTTGTTATTAGCCTGTCGTCCCGAGTGGTCCTTCGGCTACTTCACTGGCGACGAAGGTGGGATCGCTCCGGAGCTGAAGTCACGGCCGAGGAAGGGAGTTCCCGGCAAGAGCTGTCACGGAAGTTTTAACTTCCATCGGAGCAACCCAGGACCGGACGACATGGCAAACTTCGGCCGTGTGAGGGAGTTTGATACACGCCATCCCGAGAGATGGCAATCACACCTCGGCCAAGTCGAGGGATTCCTCCTCGTCAGTAAGATCACTGACGACCGAGCAAAGGCCGCCGCTCTGCTGTACATCAGCGGGCCCCCGGTGTACGATGCAGCCGTCGGGTTGTTCAGCCCAGTGCCCATCACTGAAGTCTCATACGCGGACTTGGTGGACCAGCTGAGCAAATACTACATGCCGGCTCGATCAGAACTATACTGGCGGGTGCAATTCGCGCAAAAGAAACAACGGCAGGACGAGCCCGCCAACGAATTCATCGCCGGGGTCAGACATGCCGCAAGGAACTGCTGCTTCCCCGACCTGGAAGATCGCATCAGAGACCAGGTGGTGATCGGTCTGAGGGACGAGAAGCTACAAAAAAAACTGACGTCCAAACCCGACATGAACCTGGCCGAGCTGACCAGGGAGATCATGGCATACGAACACAGCCACAAGAAGAAGCCGACCAACACGACCCCAGAGACCCCCGCGACAGTCTACCAGGAAAGCGCAGCCTTCAGCGACAGCGGAGAGTCGGTAGATTTCACCGACGGAGAAGCCCTACAACGCCGAATGGAGCACAGACAGCCAAGAAGGGGAAAGACGTCGGATCGCCGGGGGTCCAGGAACCCTCCACCGCCACCACCGCGTTACGAGCAACGAGCCGCCTGTGCCAGCTGCGGAGGCAATCATGCCCGAGGAAGTTGCCGTTTTAGGAACGCGAAATGCCACAATTGCGGGAAGACTGGCCACATCAAGCCGGTGTGCCGCAGCAAAGGCCGGGACAACATCAATGAGGTGGAGGCAAAACCCCCAGGTAGGCCAGCCGCCCAGGCCAGCAGAGAACCCCACCCAGGGCCCCTGGTAGAGACTGTGGACAGGGTAAACAGCATAAGCTCCAAGGTTAAGATCTGGGTCAGAATTCAGGGGGTGCCCTGCCACATGGAAGTAGATTCCGGGTCGGCAGTTTCCTTAATTTCTCTAACAACCTATCAGGAGATCTGTCAGAAGGGCCGAGGACAAATTTCCCTGAAACGAACTCAGGTACACCTAGCGGACTTCCAGAAAACCCCCATTCCGGTGGAAGGAAAAGCCAAGGTCGTAGTGCAGTACAAGGGGTTCAAGGGTCCCCTGGAGGTTTTAGTTACGCCAGGGAACCGCACCAATTTGATAGGACTAAACTGGTTCAGTCCACTAGGTATCGCTTTAACAGGGGTTAACACCATCCTAACACCCAGCCTAGAAGCCGTTTGCGATAAGTTCGCCGACGTTTTCGATGGCACTTTAGGGAAATACACGGGCCCCCCCATCTCCTTACAGTTAAACCCTGCAATCCAACCAGTTAAGATAAGAGCCAGGAGGGTACCTTTTGCCCTTAAAGAAAAAATCGAAAACGAACTTGATCGCCTCGTAGGACTAGGGGTGCTTGAGCCAACAGAAGGGGGAACCTGGGAGACCCCAATCGTCACCCCAATCAAACCTAATGGGGAGGTGAGATTGTGCGCTGATTATAAGGCGACAGTCAACTTAGCCCTCAGCCCCCATGCCTACCCAGTGCCAGCGGTAAGGGACGTATTTGCTTCCATCCGCTCTGGCACCCTTTTCGCCAAGCTCGATCTCTCACAGGCGTACTTACAGCTACCTGTCACTGAGGACACTGCGGAGGCCCAGACAATTGTTACCCACCGCGGCGCCTTTAAGGTAAAGAGGCTCCAATTTGGCATATCGGCGGCCCCGGGTATATTTCAGGGTATCATGGAGAAGACCCTGAAAGGAATACCCGGGGTCTGCCCCTACTTTGACGATGTTCTCATCGCCGGAGAAAACGAAGCGAACTTAGCTGACAGGCTGTCAGCTGTGCTAAGCCGGCTCAGAGAAGCCGGCCTCAAACTTAAGCGGGAAAAGTGCTCTATTGGAGTCACCTCCACTGAATTCCTAGGGTACAAAATAGATAGCCAGGGCATTCACCCCACCTCAGAAAAACTACAGGCTATTCAAACCGCACCCAGTCCTAGGAATAAGCAAGAGCTGCAATCCTTTTTAGGATTGTTAAATTTTTACCATGCCTTCATCCCCCATAAGGCCACTATTGCGGAGCCTCTGCATAGACTCCTAGACAAGGGTACAACTTGGTCCTGGACCAAAGAACATGAGAATAGCTTCCATTCATTAAAAAAGATTATCTGTCACAGTTCAACTATCACCCTTTTCAGGGAGGACACCCCAATATGCATCGCTTGCGATGCCTCTCCCTATGGAATCGGGGCTGTTTTAAGTCACATATTCAAGGACGGCACACAAAGACCCATAGCCTTCTATTCACGCACTCTAACCAAAGCTGAAAGAAACTACGCCCAAATCGACAGGGAAGCCCTAGCAATAGTAGCAGGGGTCAAAAAATTTCATGATTACCTATATGGAAGACCATTCACTATAATTACAGATCACAAACCCCTGCTAGGCATATTCACGTGGAACAAAACTACTCCACAAATTCTCTCCCCGAGAATGCTAAGATGGTCAACCTTCTTAGCAGCCTATTCCTATCAACTAATACATAAACCAGGTAAAGAATTGGGTCATGCTGACTGCCTCAGCAGACTGCCCATACAAACCAGGGACCCAGACCCAGCCCCAGCCAGCCAGATTTTAGCAATCTCCCAACTTCCAGAATGCCCCCTGACTGCAAACATCATAGCTACTAATTCTGCCAAAGATAAAATACTTGCCAGAATCCACAAATGGGCCACAACAGGATGGCCAGCTCAAAATCCACAACCTCAATTCCAACCCTATTATAACAGAAAAAATGAGATCTCAACACATAGAGGATGCCTGCTGTGGGGAAATAGGGTCATCATACCAGAAAGAAACATAGACCAAACATTACAAATCTTACACGAAGGACACCCTGGAATTGTAAAAATGAAGGCGATGGCTAGAAGTTATGTGTGGTGGCCAGGCATAGATAAACAAATAGAAAAGTACGTGGGTGGGTGTTATACCTGTCAAGGGACCAGGAATGAACCACCCCAGGCTCCAATCCATAAATGGGAAACAACAAGGAACCCTTGGTCACGTATACATATAGATTTTGCGGGACCCATCCAAGGCCAAAGTTTCTTAATTGTAGTAGACAGCCACTCAAAATGGCTGGAAGTCACTCCCCTTAGAAAAACAACGTCCCAAGCCACTATACAAGCTTTACGAAAAATATTCGCTACGCACGGCCTACCTGACACCATAGTTTCTGACAACGGACCTCAATTCACCTCTCGTGAATTTCAGATCTTCGCTACGAAGAATTGTATTAGGTTGGTCACGTCGGCGCCGTTCCACCCATCGTCAAACGGGATGGCTGAAATTATGGTACGATCCACAAAAGAAGCATTAAAAAAATTCGTTAAAGGAAACTGGCAGAGGCGCATCAGCCAGTTCCTCTTAGCACAACACACAACACCTTGTTCCACGACCGGCAAATCACCAGCCGAATTAAGATGGGGGAGAAGACTAATAACACGTCTGGACAGACTGCACCCTGACACGTATCCAGAAGAAGAACCGCACCCCCACCCCGCCCGCACACTCAACCCAGGTCAATTAATTTGGGCGCGATCATACACAGATAAAAACAAGTGGGTCCAAGGGACAGTAATAAAACAAACGGGGCCCATCTCATACCTTATAGCTACGCAAGCACACGGCAACATACGCCGCCATATTGATCAGCTCAGACCCAGACAACCACCACACACTTCTGGGCAACCAACCAATGCCAGCATACAGCTCCCACCGGAAATGCTGCCTATTCCAAACCAGGAAGAAGAACACCAAAACGAAGACCCGGAACCTGAGCACCCTCCACCCCTTCGCCGCTCAACCAGGAATCGGAGACCACCCACCTACCTAAAAGACTATCAGTGGGCAGGTTCAAACATCCAAGACGGCAGAAACGCACCAGGGGAGGGGTAAGGGGTGTGTTATATATGTAAACAATCCCTTGATATGATGTATATATGTTAACTGTTCAATCAAAGCGGCAGCAGCAAGCGTATAGACTAAACGCAGCCTGACAGGAAAACACGCGGGAACTTTGACAGCTGTCAAAGTTCCCCGCACCGCGCAGGCGCCACCACTGACAGCTCGCGGCTGTCAAACGCCGGACTACGAAGAAGCCTGAGCTGTCAAAGCGTCCACCGTACAGCGCAGGCGCAACCACTGACAGCTCGCGGCTGTCAAAACACTAAGACACGCGGAAGCCGGAGCTGTCAACAAAAGACGACGCGGATTGGTCCCTGCCTGACAGGGCGCCAAAATGGACACCGCTGATTGGTCCTCGCTACCAGCTGCCGGCTATAAAAGCCGGACAAGTTATTCTTTGTTTGCCTTGCTCTTAAATAAATCTGTTGTTATTAGCCTGTCGTCCCGAGTGGTCCTTCGGCTACTTCAAATATGACAATAATAAATCATAAACCCATAGACAATAGACATAAACCCAAACAATAATGGGTCTTGAAACCACCCATCATTAAAATAAGCATTTCTTGGCTCAGGTCTAATGAAAGATCTGGCTCAAATTCAGTAGTAGTCATCAATTTGACATCTTCTTTCTAAACTTTGTTCAGAAAGCAAATGAGTTCTTGTCTCCCTTAATTCTTTAGGGATATATGTGCCCCTGGCTAGAATAGCTAGGAAATCTGACTAAGGACTTTATTTCATAAGATTTATTCCAATGAATGGAGTTTACCTACTTACTTTCCTGGAAAAATGCTCTTGACTATATAGACAAGTAATTCCTTTTGTTTGAGATTACAGGTGAAACTCGAAAAATTAAAATATCGTGCAAAAGTTCATTTATTTCAGTAATGCAACTTAAAAGGGAAAACTAATATATGAGATAGACTCATTACATGCAAAGCAAGATAGTTCAAGCCGTGATTTGTCATAATTGTGATGATTATGGTGTACAGCTCATGAAAACCCCAAATCCACAATCTCAGAAAATTAGAATATTACATGCAATCAATAAAATAAGTGTACATAGAACAATATCGGACCTCTGAAAAGTATAAGCATGCATATGTACTCAGTACTTGGTTTGGGCCCCTTTTGCAGCAATTACTGCCTCAATGTGGCGTGGCATAGAAGCTATCAGCCTGTGGCACTGCTGAGGTGTTATGGAAAACCAGGATGCTTCAATAGCGGCCTTCAGCTCTTCTGCATTGTTCGGTCTCATGTCTCTCATCTTTCTCTTGGCAATGCCCCATAGATTCTCTATGGGGTTCAGGTCAGGCGAGTTTGCTGGCCAATCCAGCACAGTAATCCCACGGTCATTGAACCAGGTTTTGGTGCTTTTGGCAGTGTGGGCAGGTGCCAAGTCCTGCTGGAAAATGAAGTCAGCATCCCCATAAAGCTCGTCTGTGGAAGGAAGCATGAAGTGCTCCAAAATCTCCTGGTAGACGGCTGCGTTGACTCTGGACTTAATGAAGCACAGTGGACCAACACCAGCAGATGACATGGCTCCCCAAATCAACACAGACTGTGGAAACTTCACACTGGACTTCCAGCATTTTGCAGTGTGTGCCTCTCCATTCTTCCTCCAGACTCTGGGTCCTTGGTTTCCAAATGAGATGCAAACGTTGCTCTCATCAGAAAAGAGGACTTTGGACCACTGAGCAACAGACCAGGTCTGTTTTTCTTTAGCCCAGGTAAGACACTTCTGACGTTGTTTGTTGTTCAGGAGCGGCTTGACAAGAGGAATATGACATTTGAAGCCCATGTCCAGGATCTGTCTGTGTGTGGTGGCTCTTGATGCACTGACTCCAGCCTCACGCCACTCCTTGTGAAAGTCCCCAACACTTTTGAATGACCTTTTCCTGACAATTCTCTCCAGGCTGCGGTCATCCCTGCTGCTTGTGCACCTTTTTCTTCCACACTTTTCCCTTCCACATAACTTTCTATTAATGTGCTTTGATACAGCACTTTGGGAACATCCAACTTCTTTTGCAATTACCTTTTGAGGCTTTCCCTCCTTATGGAGGGTGTCAATGATGGTTTTCTGCACAACTGTCAGGTCAGCAGTCTTCCCCATGATTGTGATTCCTACTGAACCAGACTGAGAGACCATTTAAAGGCTCAGGAACCCTTTGCTGGTGTTATGGCTTAATTAGCTGATTAGAGTGGGACACTTTGAGCCTAGAATATTGCACCTTTTCACAATATTCTAATTTTCTGAGATTGTGGATTTGGGGTTTTCATGAGCTGCACGCCATAATCATCACAATTATGACAAATCACGGCTTGAACTATCTTGCTTTGCATGTAATGTGTCTATCTCATATATTAGTTTCCCCTTTTAAGTTGCATTACTGAAATAAATGAACTTTTGCACGATATTCTAATTTTTCGATTTTCACCTGTATATGAACATTTTCTTCCTGTCTACAGTTGCTTGAAAAACTAGACGTGGTTTTCAACTTGCATCCTCTTCTTCCTCTGTATCCATGTTTTTGAGAATTAGATGCCTTCTCATTAAATGCTGAAAGAGAAGGCAATAGATTATGTTTGTCTTGTTGCATGCGCTTAATTGATTTCAGCATATAAGTGGGAAGGTTAGTCTTCAATAAAATATCATAGTTCAGAGATGTAGGTAGGATAGTTATGTGTCACCAGCACACTGAAATCTTATAGTTTCCTTACTTTCAAATCATGGCTTTAGCACAACTGTTTCATTTTAACCTGCACTCACTGAACCATTGCTTAGCACTTTACAGGATGTCCAATATCCAAAAAGTATCACAACAATTGTAGTTTGTCATACCAACTATTATGGAGTGCCCTCTTAAGAATTCTTATTAATAGAAAGTCATTTAAAATGGATATTGTGCATCCCTAAGGTGCATTTCCTTTACCCTAAGAACCTTTTGCCTACTCTTTTTTCCCCACCATGCATTTAGCATAATTATTACATTCTGTGAAACGGATAAAAGTTTTCCCACTTCAGATACCACGCAGGTTACATCTAAGTATTGAACAACAGCCTAAAAATTCTGGCAGCGCTCCTTTTTGTACATAATGAAAACAGTAAACACCAAATGTGAAAGGCACATTATAATTTTAGTATGTAGAGCAAGTTAAATGGACTTTGTTTTGGATCCAATGTTTAAAATGGAGAAAGGAAACGTTTGGGTAAGCAAGCCCAGTATTGCTTGGGTGATATTCTGCAATGTATATGTGTCTGAATGCATTCCAGTTTCTTTTTTTTTATTAAAGAGTTTTACAAAAACAAGATTTTACAATATATCCCCAAATCCCCCCCCACCCCAAACCCGCCCACTTCCCCCCCGACTTCCCAGAGCTAAATACAGGATTATAGTTATAATAATCATATTCTAAATAAAAATTATGCATAATATACAATTAACTAAATTCATAATGTGCTTTAACTCCCCTTTAACATAAATACATACAAAGTACCAACACTAAGATCAATAACAATATCCCTCTAAGATCTACTCATAAGCTAAATGGAACTTTTTAGTCCCATATTTATTCTGAATATAATCTATCCATCTCCTCCAAACTGAAATATATCTTTCCTGTGAATGATCTTTCAAGTAAGCAGAAATCTTAGACATTTCTGCAAGATTCGAAACTTTAAACACCCATTCTTCTATAGTAGGCAAACTATCCTTCTTCCAGTATTGTCCCACCAGTAACCGTGCTGCTGTTATCATATTCAACATCAAATTGGTTTCTTTAACATCACAATCTACAACAATACCCAATAAAAACAATTGCGGAGAAAACGTTATCTTTCTCTTAAAAATCTTTTGAATGTTCCACCAAATTTTAATCCAAAAAGCTTTTATATTTCTACAAGTCCACCACATATGAAAATAGGTGGCTTCTAAACTACCACATCTCCAACATTTAGACTGTAAGTTAGGATACATGTTAGACAACTTCTTGGGATCCAGATGCCATCTATAAAACATTTTATAAAAATTTTCTCTTAAGTTTTGAGCCTGAGTAAATTTAACATTTCTGACCCAAATTATCTCCCAAGTGTCCAATGAAATTGGTTCCTGAATATTTTGTGCCCACTTTATCATACAATCTTTAACTAATTCCGTTTCCGAATCCAATTCAATTAAAGCATTATATATCCTCTTTATATGTGCACAATTTAAGTCTCTAATTTGTTTTACTAAATTTTGATCTATAATTGTGATGCCAACCTTTTGATCTAACTTCCACCTAGCTTTCAATTGGGTATATTGAAACCAAGAGTGACTTATGTTTTCTTGTCTTAACTCATCTAATGATTTAAGTTGCCAATCATTCCCTTCCAATCTAAGTAATTCCTTATAAGAAACCATATCCAAACTCACTCCCATAGATACGCCCTCTATCGCGTGTCCAGGAATTCCCCAAATCGGTATTTTATAATTTAACTTATAATAATACTTTTTCCAGACACGCAATAAAGTACTTCTAAGAATATGGGATTTAAAAGCCCTGTCCACCTTCTTATCGTAAAGCAAATATGCATGCCATCCATATACCAAATCCCAACCCTCAAGATGAAGTATTCTCTTATTAGTTAAATTAAGCCAATCACTAACCCACATCAAGGCAACCGCATCATAATACAATTTCAAATTCGGCGCCTTAAGTCCCCCTCTTTCCCTAGCATCTTGTAAAATCTTAAATTTAACTCTTGGTTTTTTCCCCACCCAAATAAATTTATTAATACCCTTCTGCCATTGATCAAGGTTGGCATCCTTTTTCAATATAGGTATCATTTGAAACAAAAAGAGAAACTTTGGCAGAACATTCATTTTAACAACTGCAATTCTTTCCAATAAAGAATGCATTCCAGTTTTTTGAAATATTTCCATCAGCAAGATGGCCTCCAACACTCAAGATCATGCATATACATCTGTTCACATCAAGATGGCTACTGTTCATATAATTTAGCATTTTGTATTTTCTCTAATTCTGAATTCCTGGAAAGAACAGGAAGGAACTGATCTTCTTGTTGATATTCTAAAATGCCCATTTATTAAAAAAAAGACTTTTCATTGTGGGTAGTTTCAGTTATTTTAACTTTTAAAAAATATTCTGTTGTCATGCATCCAATATAAACGGTTGTGAGTGTTGCAGGATTTAGGAAAAGAGAAGTTGTCCTAGGTCAGGGGTAGGCAACCTCGGCTCTTTTATGACTCGTGGACTTCAACTCCCAGAATTTCTGAGTCAGGACTCAGGAATTCTGGGAGTTGAAGTCCATGAGTCATAAAAGAGCCAAGGTTGCCTAACCCTGTCCTAGGTAAAGGTTAGAAAATTTTCCCCAGTAAATTGCACAGGCTTCCCAGCACCTTAAAGGAAAATGTTTCTCATAGTTTCCTAAAGGTGAAAATACTAAGATTGGGACTTGGGATCTTAGGTATGAAAAGCAGGGATACTGTTGATCACTAGGATTATTAAAAAAAACCCACCTATTTTATTCAGGATATACAACCTGTCCAGGTCTCTGATTAACAACAGGATATTTTTAAAAGCATACATTTTTAATAAAACTGACAGTATCTCTTGCTTCGTATTAGACAGTCAATTATTGTGGTCAGAAGCCAATGCTGCAAAAACACATGCTGGCTTTAAATAGGATTATCTACATTCTGACTGCTGTTAGTGAGTAATGGGAATGATCTAGAGGAGTGTTTCTTAATCTTGGCCACTTTAAGACGCATGGACTTCAACTCTCAGAATTCCTCAGCCAGCATGGGGAATTCTGGGAGCTGAAGTCCATGCATCTTAAAGAGACTAAAGTTGAGAAACATTGTTTTAGAAAGTTTATTGTGAAGGATCATTGTAGGCCATGGGAACTATCTAATTGAATTCTAGATACCTGTTGTAGCTGCTGCAGTTGCTAAGAGATTTTTTTTTAAAGAAAACAGGTACTAAAGGGTAGAATAATAAATAACTGGTCTAAATCTACTTTTGTCTGATTCCTACTCAGAGTACTTCAGTAAATGTTACCTACAGCCTGTGCCTTCTTTTTCAAACTGAGAAACCATCTGTTTCCCTTGCCTACAATTTCTAAGATTAAGGCACTGCTAATTGTTTTTTTTCTCTTTCAAATGCATCCTGCAAAGCCTGTTGAGACTGGCTGATATTCTGTACAGAATACAGGATATTAACCGCAATTCTTTAATTCAAACAGGAACTGAAATGGATTTTTTTCTTTTTTCCTATTAATTTTCCTTTTTTGTCACTTTTAGTTTATTTTAATCACTTGAATACTGTATATCTAGGGTTTCTTTTTTCACTGTATAATCATTATCTTTTTTGTTAGTGGTTGCACATGTTCGTGCAAGCACATACAGAGATTTCACCATTAAATTAAAAAAATAAGTACTGTTTCTGATAACTCATCCAAACTTTATATAGTATTAGAAGAAATGTAAGCTATTCAGAAAAGAACACTTTGAAATGTCCCTTCCATGGGGTAGTCCTGATGATAACAGAAATCAGGGAAACTTTCACATGGTAGATTTCAGTGTCCACCCTAATTCCTTTAAAAATCATTTTAAAGATGGCCATCAGTTGTCTTCCATTCCGCCGACTTTGAAATGCAAAGAGAAAATAAGCAGCTCTGTTAGCTAGTTAGTTTTTCCTCAAACTGATAGTTGAAAAGTTCACAAAATGTGACTCAAATTGTATCCCATCCTTTGAGCTAGTACAGTCCCTGGATTAGTTGATGTTAGAAAAATAAATTGCAACCATTTTTAAGCCATTGATTAACCAATATGACCAGTTGTTATACGGAGTCTTTAATCTTTAATAATAAGTTGGAAGGGACCTGGGAGGTCATCTAGTCCAACCCCCTGCTCAGGCAGGAAACCCTATACCATTTCTGACAAATGGCTGGCCAGTCTCTTCTTAAAAACTTCCAGTGTTGGAGCATTCACCACCTCTGGAGGCAGGTTGTTCCACTGGTTAATTGTTCTAACTGTCAGGAAGTTTCTCCTTAGTTCTAGGTTGCTTCTCTCCTTGATTAGTTTCCATCCGTTGCTTCTTGTCCTGCCTTCGGGTGCTTTGGAGAATAGCTTGGCTCCCTCTTCTTTGTGGCAGCCCCTGAGATATTGGAACACTGCTATCATATCACCCCTCACTCTTATTTTGTTAAACTACACATACCCAATTCCAGCAACCGTTCCCTATATGTCTTATGGCCAGAAGTCAAATGCCATTCCTTCTCTTATATTAAAAAAAACCTTTTGCTAGCTCTGACATGCTATCCTCATGCTAAGGATAGCATGGCAGACTTTCATATAATGAAGGGGTGTCAAACTGGCGGCCCTTGGGCTGGATGCATCACATGCAGGCTATGCCCACCCCAGCTTTGCAAAGGTATAAAAGAAATCATGATATGTCAGATGACACGATCGAGTTTGACACCCATGATATAATGCTTTCTAAGGAAACAGAGAAGGCATAAGCCACATTACCAACCTTGATTGGACTTGTGCCATATGTAATATTCTCTGCTATACGTAACGACAGTGTCAGTGAGTTTTGGCACGTTTGGGCAAGTATGCCACAAGTGCAACCAAAGCTCAGCTTTACTCTAATCATACCCATTCTATTCTATGCAAACTAGTACCTCTAATTTGAAAAATACTTTGCAAGCTGAAATATTGTCCTGCCAACTAATTTTTTTTAAATAATTTTTATTAATATTTCTATACCGCCCTTCTCCCGAAGGACTCAGGGCGGTGTACAGGGCAAGAGTAAAATACAAAATTACAAAAGTTAAAAGTAATTAAATATATGCCCGTTAAAAGAACAATTAATACATAATAAATAACCCCAATAAAATAATAATAACCCCCCCCAATCCCCCCTCAGGCCAGGCCGGCTTGTTCGAACAAGTATGTTTTTAGGTCGCGGCGGAAGGAGCGGAGATCGGGCGCCGTCCGGAGCTCAACTGGTAGCTGGTTCCATAATTCTGGGGCGCCCACAGAGAAAGATCTCCCCCTGGGGGCCACCAATCTACATTCTCTGACCGGTGGCACCCTGAGGAGGCCCTCTCTGTGGGAACGCACAGGGCGGAGGGAAGTTGATGCCGGCAGCAGGTGTTCCCTAAGGTACTCCGGACCCCTGCCATGTAGGGCTTTAAACACCATTACTAGTACCTTGAATCTCACCCGGAAGACAACTGGCAACCAATGCAGCTCACGGAGCAGAGGTGTAACGTGGGAGCATCGGGAGACTCCCAACACAACTCTCGCGGCTGCATTCTGTACCAGTTGGAGCCTCCGGGTGGTCCTCAAGGGAAGCCCCATGTAGAGAGCGTTGCAGTAGTCCAGACGAGAGGTCACGAGCGCATGAGTGACCGTGCATAAATCATCCCGGCTTAGATAGGGCCGCAACTGGCGCACCAGGCGAACCTGGGCGAAAGCCCCCCTAGTCACAGCCACCATAAGGTACACTAAGATGTACCTGCAATGTATTGCCATCAACTGGGGGTGCCTTGCTGTTATAACTGTTGTTTAAGTAAGCTGTTCATATTTGAAATGAAAGCTACCAATAAAAGAGAATGTTTGTAGTTTAGGATTGAATGAGGGGTCTTTGGTGCTCTCTGAGCTTGGTTGCTAGCACTGATGATGCTACCTAGTTTGGATAATGAAATGTCTGCAAGAAAGCAACCAAGCTCAGAGAGCACCAAGGGCCCCTGAAATGAAAGCTATATACATTAGGCCAGAATTTCTCAATCTGGGATTCTGGGAGTTCACACATCTTAAAGTTGAGAAATGCTTTAGTAGACTAATAACTGGGTAGAAGCTGAGATTTCTTTGTATTGGAGCTTAGAGTATTAGTTTTCTAATTATACACAGCCAGCAGTTATATACAGTATTTTCTTCATAATCTCTTAAGAATCTATACCAGAACAAGAACAGGACTATGCTCTGTCTTAATATATTTATTCATATAGTCATTTTGCCAGTACCTCTTTCTCACCCTTCCATTGCAACCTTAATTAATCACTAATTCCTGGGTTAAGAAATGAGATGCTAAATCTTTCTGAGATGGAGAGGAAAGAGTTAAAGCTTTCTTCAGCCCAGGAGCTGGAGACAAGGAAAGGCCTGAGTTTTTGCCAATGAGAATGCAAACTGCCAACAAGCTCTGTTCAGCTGTAAGTAATGCAGAAAATAGCCAACTTTCTCTGGTTCAAATAAACCCTTGTAGAGCAAAAAAAAAAAAAAAAGAACCAACACTGGCTCCTCAAATGAAGTAAAATCATGAAATCAGTGAAATCTGGAGTCAACTTCCAACTAGCTCATCCAGTGACAGTTCTTGTAAGTTTTGGAGAGTTCTTAAACTATATTTGGGTGGGGACACTATTGCTCTGAAACAAACGTATCTGCTAAATAAACAGACAGGAGAGAAAGACAGCACTCTTGTACTTTTTAAGGGTTATATAGATGGATAAAAGCTTTATCGTGTAGCTTTTCTTGTTCCTTTGGGACAAATTGTTGATAATAAAACTTCATTGGCTGCTACTTTTCTCAGAACTGAAGTCTTGCAATGTTGCATAATAAGTAGGGAACAAGACTAAAATGTTTAACAGAAATAGTCAGAATAATTTAGGAGCAATAATTTGCTTCTTGTAATGTAGCTAGACTTGAGTTTGGCTTCTTCTAACCATGGGTAGATTTTTTTGCATGTTTATTTGGATAATTATATTATCATGGTTTGTTCTGTGTTCTTTGCTAACTCTGGTGCAGGAGTAAATCAAGGTCCTTCTAAGTATTTGGGTAACATTGTTCTTGGCTACTGACTGTCAAACAACTGGAAACACAAGATTTCTTAATTTGCCCTATTACTTGAGAAACAGGGTAAATCTCAAGAAAGAGATTATGGTCTGGCAGGGAACTGTCACTGTTTGCAAAATCTGGAAAAAGTCAGTTCAGGCCTTCATTTTTTAAAAATTGTTTTTAAAATAATAAAAAATAAAGATGAAACAAAACACAAAGATATTTATATTATAAATATACCAAGTATTTAAAAATAAGTAAAAAGAATATGTGTGTGTGTGTGTGTGTGTGTGTATTGTTACAACAATAGTTACAATTCTAGATGTAATTATCTAATGCAAACATTATGTAAGTGTGTCTGTGTTTCAAATACACTTATATAACTGTATAACTTTAACATAATTAATTTTTAATGCACGGTCTCCATTGAATAATGAAAAATAAGATTCTGTGCATATGCCTAGCAATATTGCAGTAAATCATAGCCTGTTTGTATTTTGTGTTTTCTCCTTGTGCCCCTTTATCATGGAACTAAATAAAAATGCCTGCTAGCCCTACAAGGTAGAATAGGAAACCAACTCCACTGGAAGACTAGAACTATTGATATAGACTATTGAGACTATTGAGATATCAAGCATGTCAAACTCGTGAAGTCACATGACGTGCAACGTATCGTGGCTTTTCCCCCATTGCCAGCAATGGGGTGGGCGTGGTTTCAGTGTGACGCATCCAGCCTGTGGGCCAGTAGTTTGACATGCCTGGGCTATATTAATAAAATCTTCCAAGTCTGATTGTGCTTTTTCTCCCTTCCCTCTTGGACACCACTGAGTTACAGAGGAGTCAGCCTGAAACTCTTAATCCTGTCTCCCTTTTCAGAATTTAAGGAATGCATCGGTCCTTTTTTGTTGTTGTTGTTTACCCAATGGATTATGAATATTTCCTTCTTTTTAGATTTCTACAATTACCTTTTAATGGTTAGGATATCTTTGCATCAGGAACTCTTTGGGGGGAGGGGCTCCAGACGTTGGCTTTTGTTTTCTGTTTTATGGATGGTGAACTATTAAGTGCAGTGCAGTGTTATGCATTTAATGAGTAGTAGGACAGCCAGTGTGAGCTTGATGCCCTAAGACAGGGGTCTGCAACCTTGACAACTTTAAGACTTGTGGACTTCAGCTCCCAGAATTAAAGTCTTAAAGTTGTCAGTGTTGCAGACCCCTGCCCTAAGAAGTTGCTGCTTTATACTGAACCAGACATTGATTTGGCTAGCCAAGTGTAGTCTTAAAGTTCAACTTCAAGGGAGCAGCTCAAAGAAAACAAAGAGTGTCCTTGAATTGTGCTAAACTTCTGGTGATAGCATGAGCACTACCATGCAGTTTTCTTGGCAGCAGCTTGTCAATTGTTTGCCAATGTCTTTTTATGGAATGTTCTTAGTTTGACAACCTACTATGAATTATGTATAATCATCGCCATGTTTGGGCACAGAAGCCATCATAGATATGCCACACTCCTTCTTGCAATTGGCATTTAATATTTGCAGTGATTAACCAGACTTGATCTTAAGGGTTTAAAATTAGTTATGACTAATTTTATCTATCTGTGAATGAAGTCTGTTTCTGACACTATACTCCCTCAAGTTGCTCTACACTGATGTAGAAGAGCCTTCTCCATCCTAGTGCCCTCACTAATGTTTGGATAATTCTTGAAATTTTGAAACAGTGGATCAAATGCTTCTAAGCTTTATAGCATTGCATCAAAATCCGTGTCCATCAATGTATGGTATCCTTCCCCTCCTTAAAATATCTCAAGACTCTTTTACACCATTATTCATTCCTTTCTAACACATACTGTAAAATGTTGAAAATATATACTGATGAAGATGAGGATCTAATAAAATAGAAGAGCAAATGATATTGATCATTTCTTTACTCCTCTTTCAACAAAGTTAATTTTATTTGCTCACTTAAAACCATTCAATAGTTGAGTTTTATTTTCTCACTTACAGGCCCTGAAACAGAACAGTGGCTATTTTGTCATTAGATCAATTGCAATCTTTGGCCTATGGATATAGTCATTCTTCCAAATTAATGTGCCTTTTATTTCATTTATTTCTCTCCTGTGTGCAAAAGGCAACACTAAATTCTATGAATCCTCATTCTAATTGTTTTATTATCTGTTTTACCTCTCTGTTGTAAATGCAAATCAATTTGGACTGGCTTCACACAACAAATAATCTTTTCAATTATTTATATATTAACATATTGTTCACACAGGTTCAAAACATTGATCACCTGCATTATAATTAGACTTTTAAAAGATGGTTCTTAAAAGATAGAGGAATGGGTAATCTGCAGTCTATTTTGAGCTGCACCTCCTTTTCCTGTATCCATCTGATCAGCATAATTAATGTACAGCAGAGAGTCGATGGCTGCTTTCCCACTGCAATTAACACTGTGAAATTTTATGTGCTTTAGGTGAACAACTTTTTATCTCCTCTGTTTGTGTGATAGGAAAAAAAATCCCACACCCTCCAGTAATCATCCGAATAGATGAATATACACAGGTATCTGTGTGTATACTATAGGTAAAGGTAAAGGTTTTCCCTGTCCAGTCATGTCCATTTCTTAGCCGAGGGAGCCAGAATTGTCTGAAGACACTTCCGTGGTCATGTGGCCAGCATGACTATATGCCGAGGTGCACAGAACGCTGCTAGCTTCTCACCAAAGTGGTACCTATTTATCTACTCACATTGACATGCTTTCGAACTGCTAGGTGGACAAGAGCTGGGGCAAGTAACAGAAGCTCACCCTGTCATGCAGTAACCAGGTCTCAAACCTGAGCTGTCAGCTTTCCAGCCAACAACCCCAGCATCTTTAACTGCTGAGCCATCACGCCCCTCTCACACTTATAGATACAAATGCACAAAGGTAGCTTTCTTTTGCTATCAGACAAGAAGAATAACATTGCAGTGATTTTCAGCTCCTTTTTATTGGTGCTGGATAATACCTGCCCCCAAACAAAATCATACTGGCATTCAGGGCTTTTTTTGTCATAGAATGCTCAGAACGGAGTTCCGGCACCTTTTTTGGATGGAACCTTATAGGGTAGGCAAGGCAGGTTGTATGACATGTGTGAGTTCCGGCACCTTTTTCTTTTACAAAAAAAGCACTGCTGGCATTGTAGTATTCCTTCTAAGTAATCTTTACCTTAAAATGGTTTTGGACAATGACCAGCTCAACTTTGCATTAGAATACCAGATTTGTTGTGGTTGTTGTTGTTAAAAATCTATAATTCCACTTCAGAAACTGATAAGGAAATATTAGGGTGCTCTAATATAAAATAGCAGCTTTGTAAATTCCTGCTTGCATATTCCAAAGGAGTAGAAATGGATGGCAGGAGAATTTCAATGGTAACAAGAATAAGATATGATAGGTCATTCATTCCACAGGAAGGACAACTGGCCAAGAATGAGTTTTCAAGAAAGGGAGCTTCTGCAGACAAGAAAATAATGTCTGGAGTGTTCTTTTCAGGGTTTCCACCACCCAAGTCCATCCCAGGATGCTCACTTCCAATTCCTTCCTGCCCCCACCTCTTTACTAGACATCCAGTCTTCTGTGGCCATATTCATATCTTCAGTTCCTGCTTGATATGTCTAGGTAGATTATGTAGCTCCTTTAAATTTTGCAAAATTTAAAAGAATTAAAAGAGGATGCTGACCCCATCCTCTTGGTCTTCCATTACCCACTTTTGTTTACTGTTCTGTTAGTAGATACCAGCTGAACTGATATCTAGAAAGAATTGGGTAGAAACAACATTCTGCACTTTATTGCCAGTCCTCTCAAGGCATGACTGCATAATATAAAATAACAGCATGGAATAAAAAAGGGAGATAAGGCAAAAAATCAATATATGTAGTTTTCTAAGGCTGCAGTAATATACACATGGCTACAGAGAGTGAGTATCATAGATTTTACATTTTATAAGAACACCATGCACTACCATAGCCTTGTGTTCCTTGCCCTTATGTTCTTGCTTCTTCTTCCAAGCTCCAGACACTTGTACTTTAACAAAGAAATTTTCAAATGCTTAAGTGTGATAGAGGCCTGATGACAAAACAGAGATTTCAGTTGTCAGCATGGACATAATCAGTGCTTTTTTTGTAAAAGAAAAAGGTGCCGGAACTCACACATGTCATACAACCCACCTTGCCTATCCTACAAGGTTCCATCCAAAAAAGGTGCCAGAACTCCGTTCTGAGCGTTCTATGAGAAAAAAAAGCCCTGGACATAATGAAGCCATGTGTCCAAAGCAGAGCATCCATCACCAGGGGTCCGTAGTAGTTTTTAAGCACCCTCTTGCCTTCTGCAGTATCGGATAATAATTCTGAGATAACTTTGAAAGGATGGAAAGATTGTAGAGTTAGCAAGAGAAGTTCATTAAACATTTAAACCAGGGGTCTTCAAACTTGGCCCTTTTATGACTTGTGGACTTCAACTCTCAGAATTCCTCAGCCAGGGTGGCTGAGGAATTCTGGGAGTTGAAGTCCACAAGTCATAAAAGGGCCAAGTTTGAAGACCCCTGGTTAAAAACATTATGACTTTGTGCTGAATATTTGTAATTGTTACACTTTTGCTCAGTTACCAGATCAACGTTTAGGTTTGAGGAAAACTGTGACTGTGTGCAATCAAGAAAAGCAAATCTAAAAGAAGTAAAGCAGTTTAGCAACCCCACATTCCCTTGTCCACTTTGCAAATTATTTATTAAGGGTAGAGTGGTTGTATTTTATTATGGAATTGATTAACTGTCTTAATGGGTTTGTGTCATTTAAAAAACAGTCCTAGAACCAGGAAGAGGCATAATATTGTTCCAAGTAATTTTCCAAGCCTTTGTCACTGCAGGATACTGGTAGCCATGCTTACGGTGTAGGGGTGAGTGTGATTTTTCACCCCTTGTTGCTGCTCTGGCAGGATCTTAAAGAGCTGGCAATAGGCAGTGGAGTATTTGCCCCAGGCATGGAAAGCTGGCTTTGTATGTTAGCTGTCAGTGCTGTCAGTGTGGTTTGTAACGCATGGATTCCAACACAGATTAACGGAGCCTTTTCTATGGATTGCAAAGTATTCCATTTAGAATATTTCTGTACTTTTTCTTGACAGCAGAGAAGCAATCTAACTCTGCCTTTTAGTAAAATACAGGAAAAAAAGCCCACAACCAAAGTTTGGGAGTGACTACATCTAGGATAGCATCTGCAAAAGATGCCAGTAGAATGATTTAGATTCTATGGAGATTGTTTACAAAGACAAAATGCTGCTTTCTTAATATTGCCTGCATAAATATCAAGGGCTTGATGGCATGGAGACTGGCAAGGGAAACTAAGCAGTTAATCCATGGATCTAATTGTTGGGATTTTCAATGTTAAGCCCTCAGTGGCTTTTGATTTTCCCATTTCTCTCAAAATCCAGCTCCCTTCAAGTTCTTTTGAAAACTACAAACCGATGTTTTTGTCTGAAATCTGAGCCGTTGAATTGGGCTGAAAAGAGATATAAGAAGAACCGTGGTAGATTTGTGTGTTATGTTTTATCAGGACAATAAAACCACAATGTGTAAGTCATCTACTGTAGATAATATAGATAAGAAAATCAAGAGTGACAACATGGTTTCTTAGGTTATACATTGTGGGCCCTTGGAAAATAAGACTACAGGATGTAATTGTTAAGTTTATATCCTGTCCTTTCTCCAAGAGTTCAGGGTGACTAGTATGGGAATTTATCCCCTACCTATGAGGTAGATTGGCTGGGGAGTGATGACCCAAAATCGCCCAATGTGTTTCCATGGTTGATTGTGGATATGGGTCTCCACACTTATAATCCAACATGCTGGGTTATGTTTTGTGCCTTTAACAGACAACCTTAACTTAACAGACCATTTAGGGGAAGGGATTTTGTTAACTAGAAATACCAGTTAAATCTGAAATTATCTCATTTGTGTCAATTTACATCAATAGCTTCCATTTATACCATTTTATAGTGTCATAATTAACTTTTACATCATTTCTACATAATTACACAAGTGATATAAATGAGTATTACTGATGTAAATTAATAGAAATTATTTAGTAGACTTTTCATATAATTTTGACTGTAATTATGGACTTGACATAAACTGACTTACAAAAATAAGCTATTTCAGTTATCTGGACTGCTTTGGAAACAATGGGTTTTCTATATTGGTTGGGGGTAAAATCTGAAAAAAACCCTTAACCCTTTACATCCAATCTCTCCTGAATAGAGTTATGAAGAATTGATCTTACTATAAGAATATTCAGAAAAACTGAATTGAGACCATTCAGTTGAAGAAGATTACTTTATGTAAATGCTGTATAGCATGTTGGATTGAAATATACTTTAGAGCACAGAAGAGTGCATTCAGAGCCTAAAACACAATTCTTAGAAGCAGCTGCATCAAAAGGACATAGTTACTTTAAAAAGTAGCAGACATGTATTACCAGTATATCTGTCTCCCACTAAGCCAAAGCAACTTTTGAAATTTAAATGGGACTACTGTGCAGCCTATTATATATATATATCCTCACTGAAAGTAAACATATTGATTTCAGTGGCCACTGTTAAGGGCACAGAATATTTGTTAATGACCAAGGACAATGTTCAAATTCAATACTTCTCCAGGTTTCTGAATCCAGAAACAAGCAAAATGGATGTTCTGATCATCCAGTGACCAGTGGACATCTTCAGATCTTCATGCTCCTATTCCTTCAAGTTCTAAGATCAGAATAAAAAGAGTTTATTGTGATAGCAATCCTGTTGGCTGCATTAAAACTGGTTTCCCAATCTGGTCAAACTGACAAAGCCATGCTATGGAAGGATCCCAGGAGAAAAACAAACACAAAAAACTCACATTCTTCCTAAGCAACCTGATACTGGATTTAGTTTTTATAAAGAAAAATAGTTTCAAAACAGAAAGAATGAATCCCTTCCCCACAAGATAAGATAAAGAAAAATAGCAAGAGCACTTAGACTTATATAATGTTTCACAGTGTTTTACAGCCCTCTCTAAGCAGTTTACAGAGTCAGCCTGTTGCCCCCAACATTCTGAGTCCTCATTTTACCGACCTCAGAAAGATGAAAGATTGAGTCAACCTGAGCCAGTGAGAATCAAAGGAATTGAACTCCTGGCAATTTGTTGCAATAAAAAGTTCATTTTAAAAAGAAATACAGCATTAATAAACATTTTATATTTTAAAATACCTCATTAACCATTGACCACATAGAATCAATTAATTGTTCATTTTCTTGATAGATGGCTAGTTTGAAAGTAGAGAGCAAATGCACACAATCCATCAATCCAAGGTGGCACAGTCTGTCCATCATCACTGAATATTTCGGCCACATCTTATGATCCATAATTCTTCATACATTGATAGATTTCAAATTTGGGGTACATAATGCATAGTTGTTTTCACACCTTTAAAACTATACATTTTTCTCCAAAATCATATAAAGTTAAGTTTTGTATAAATTTGTATAAATCCTTTTGTAAAATTCCCATGAGTATCCAATAAACTATGAGAAAAGGATCTTTTGCTGAATCAATCTCATCTTCAGGACCAGGGTTCTTCAAACTTGGCCCTTTTATGACTTGTGGACTTCAACTCCCAGAATTCCTCAGCCAGGCACACTGGCTAAGGAATTCTGGGAGTTGAAGTCCACAAGTCATAAAAGGGCCAAGTTTGAAGAACCCTGTTCAAGACCATAAGACCCATGCTTAAAGTTCTTTAAGACCTTAACTCATTGGTTGTCAATGTTAATTCACTATATGGACTTTTATATCACTTCAGTCAATTGAATTTAAGAGGTTTTCATAGGAAATTTAGCAGTTTATCAGAAACAAACTGTTTAATGTACACAGTAGTGTCAAAATAATCTCATAACAATCATAATATTCAGTTCATTCACTCATCCTAACTACACCTACTGCTCAATCCTCAGGTTCCAAATGCTCTTTGAAAACATCAGGTCTCAAGCCTTAATAAAGGAGGGCACAGGTCTTTATTCTGGGGGGTGACCTTTATCGCAGGAGGGGAAATTCTGCAGACAGTGCTTTCCTCTGAGTCTGTTCTGGCTGAATCTCGTGGGTTCTCTCAACACAGATACTTTTCTGGCATTCCTTGGGGTCAGTGAGTTGAATATTTGCACCTGTCTTAATAATGTTTTATCCTGCAAGGCAGAAAAAGCCTTTTTTTACTCACTCCTATTTGAGTCAGTTTTTGAAAAATGTGTCTTGCTTTGTCTTTTTTGGGATTCATAGGTTCCCTTCCCAGAATCTAATTTCAGTATTGACAGCACTAATGGGATTTCCCCTCTGAATGAATTGGTGAGTTTATTCATACTGAAGACAGTTCCTTGGTGGCCACAAGACTGGTTAAGAAGTTGTCGAAACTGGGGAAACTTTCTTTTCAACCTAAATTGTGGATGTTCTGTAAAGTTCGATGCTATTTAGATTTAACCTTTCCTTTATAATGAAGGCTTAGTTTTGGTCAGCAGATTTTCCAGAAAGTAGTACTAATAATGTGTTGGAATCCTAAATTAATATTATTTTGACACACCCCAAAGTCTAGAATCTCCCTGGGGAATATTCTGGTATTTCAGGCTCATATTCATGCCATGTCTATGGATGACAGTTAGTGAGATGTTCTTCTATGTTCCCCCTCTTCACCTAGAGTGTTTCCTGAATTCTATTACCTTGTTTTATTTTATTATTTATTTTGTAAGGTTTTCTTTCAGTATTTATTTTCAGTTAAATGGAGCTGAACTCTCCCAGTCTAGTCTGGGAATTAGGACACCACCTCCCCGGAGAGTTCATTAAAGTTGTACTCTGTTTATTAGCTTTGGGAGGAGGCGCTGTCCTCTACTGGAGAATGCCCTCTGGGTGATTCAGAAAATAGAAATTCATGTTTTCTCTTTGCATCCACAATCTCAAGATTTATTATTTGCTTGAGCAATGGTTAGGAACTAAACCAAGAGGTTGGTAGATCAGCCTAGCTACCCTGATAAAGTTCTGGTTTATGCAACTTCAGGGGCAAATTATAAATGTATTTTTCTTTGTGACTTATATATATTATAAATAACTATAGAAGGAAGGAAATAAAATGTATCTTACTTTTATAAGCTGCCACAAAGTTGCAAATGCAATCCGTATTATCTTATTAAATAACTTATATTTAGTTCTGCTGAAGAGGCCTTCACCCTTCTACCATCATAACCTTCAGTCTAGCT
Organism: Vipera berus; assembly: GCF_964194415.1. Taxonomy (NCBI): domain Eukaryota; kingdom Metazoa; phylum Chordata; class Lepidosauria; order Squamata; family Viperidae; genus Vipera; species Vipera berus. The sequence continues at coordinate 318,410,393 of NC_138202.1, forward strand.
GGTCCATATCTGAATAGGCATGCTATGTATTCCATTGTGCTAGTATAGTTGTAGGGCTAGAACAGAGTATTTAATCAGCTCACAGAAGAATCTCAATAGATTCAGTAATCATTTCCCAGGATGATTTCTCACTCCTGAATAATCATTCAGACGAGTCGCTTATTCTACTGACACCCTCTCTTATTTCTAAGCTGGCTTGCCAGAGAAAGCAACTCCTAGTTTGTTTTGGATACTTCTTTAACTTTGGTCCCACCAAAACTGGAATGTGGCCTTTGAAGCCTTTCCCAAAAAGTGGACTGTAAAAACATCTCTATTTCTCAGTGTAAACATAATGATGTAAACAAATAAATTATTTCAATGCCTTGCACTGTTAGACCTATATGGTGATTGTCCCAAGAAGCAAATTATATGAAGATGGAGTGGAAAACAGGAAGACTAAAGCAAAAAAAACAAAAAAAACAAAAACAAAAAAAGCAGGCAAGGTACCTCGAAAGAGCCTGGTTCCTGAAATATTGGCAGGCGTGACATTGTGCAAGAAATTTTGACATAGTGCACAGTTTTCATTATTTTGTACCTTCTTTTATTGCATGTGGCATAAGAATGCAGAGAAAGCTAGGTTTCTGGATAAGCAAAGCTGCTGTTACTCCTTCTGGTCATTAAAAAAAAATTGCTTGCTGATTGTGACAATTAGCTAGAAGTTTTCTAGGTCATTCGGGGAAGTTTATTTTAGAAGATGATATGTGGTTTACAGTTTCTTCACATCTGCATTTTCAGCAAGTACCAAATGTGTTGTTTAAAATCAAACTATCCAGAGGACACTTTAGTGTTGCATTCAAATGGAGGTGTATTTAGGACAGATATTTCAAACCGTTTTTTAATGTCCCCAATTCATTTTGGAAGCTGATGCTAGAGGCTGATGCACTCTGACCATCAAATCATGGGTTGTTTTTTTTAGGTCGCAATATTTTTAAAAACTAGCATTTTTTTTTCCAGTTGAAGAAAAGAAAAGAAAAGAAAAGAACAACCAGCAGCAAAGTGGATTGACTCAATTACAGTAGAGATGGCCACTCTTGGAAGGCCTGAAGGACCATGTGGTGATAGATCTTTCTGGGGAAGCTCTATCTTCAGTGATTGCTAAGAGTCAACACTGATATGATGGCACCAAATCCATCATTCAGTCATTTCTTATACTTGATGTGTAGCATACTGAAAAAACAAATAGATTATGTCCAGGATCTTTTATCCATGTTTGGTCTAGATCCTAGTTTACAGAAAATGGTATGACTTTCAAATAGTCAGCTAATACTCCATAACCAGCTGGAGCATTAGAGAGAAGTAAATGGTGCCTTTGTTGTTGTTGTTTAGTCGCTAAGTTATATCCTACTCTTTGCAACCCCATGGAGCATAGCACACCAGGCTTCCCCTCAGAGTTTGGCCAAATTCATGTTCATTGCATCAATGACACTATCTAACCACTTCATCCTTTTCTGTCCCCTTCTCCTTTTGCCTTCCATTTTTCCCAACATCAGGGTCTTTTCCAATGAATCTTCTCTTCTCATTAGATGGCCAAAGGTCCAAGGGACAAAATCTGATTCCAAGTCTCCAAAGAAGCTTCACTGTTAGTCTGTCGAGATTTTGCTCATCCTAATGTAACTCACAACTGTGTCCCCTTTGGCCTGGCTTGCTTAAAACTTTTAATTTGGAAGTTGGTAAGAATGATCCAAAAAACTAGGATATAATCATAGGGTGTCACTTTTACAAATGGCAGTTGTCCTGTAACTTTTTAGAGATTGCAGAAGAAGAAATAAAACAACTGGTGCAGGATATGCAATTGAGTGCAGACCTATGTCCTGATAAGATGGCAAAGACCTGGAGAGAGAAAATTAGTAGACTACATGCTTTACATGCAAGATATTTTGGATTCAACTCATAACTTCTCCCAGATTGGATTTGGAAAGAATGAAATTGGAAAAGCATCTGCTGAATCAGAACAGAATAGAGCCCTCCATGAGATGACAGTCTCACATTTTGACTTCAGCAGGCCCTATAAGCCCCTTGGAGACAACTGATCTGTTATATTGTGTCATAAATAGTTATGGGGCCTGCTTGCTTCCCAGCTATAAAATAAAGCAGGTATCACCTCTCATGTCTCAAGAAAGTCAGCCAGGTGTGTATGCTTCCACTTCAGGGCTGCTTTTTCCTCACTTCCATTGCAGTGGTATGCACAACTCTATTCCACAAACAGGGCATTGGTTGTTGTTGTTGTTGTTGTTGTTGTTTTCTTTTCCTGGCAACAAAGGTATATTGCAAAGTGATGAAAATGACTGGGTTGCCATCTCTGGGGATGCTTCCCTTCTGCCCAGAGTCAGCTGAAGAGCAGAAGGCTAATTACATGTTTTTAATGATACCTCATGTTATTTTAGGTATTAAATTACTTCATGTTTTCTGTATTAAAAGAGAGGGTAGGTTTGTTTTCCCCCATCATTCTGTTTTAAAGAACTGAAAACAGGTGTAGAAGCAGGAGTATGTTTCAATTAGTAGTTGCAGGAGGGAAGATGGTGTTGTGTGTCCCATTGCATTGCCATAGCAAAGAGAACATGTTTTTAACTTTTGTAAAGCACAATGACATTTACATTTCTTACATAAGAAATCAGTGCAACCAGCTGATGCTCTTGCAGCACAGGTGAAATTGTTTTGCTAAGATAAGCATTAATAATTATTGAGTTAATATTAACTCATTTGCCTGATGCTTTATGGCAATTTTCAGCGGTCATTACTTTAGTGCCATATGATAAGCAATTACTGTAGTGTTGCTGGATAAAACTAGTGTGAGATGACAAGTCAAAAGTACATTAAATTTGTAAATACAAATTTGGACACAATTGTCATTTTCTGAGTCCTTTTTCTCTTGGTTGGATTGGGGTAAAAACAGATGATATGCTCCAGAGGGCTGTGTGTCACTCATTCTTAGTCTGTTGTCCCATATTAGAGCATATTCAGATTTCTGTCTTTAAAAAGAACATTTGAGAGAGGCTGTAACAAACTGAGATTTCATCAAAATGAAATGCAGTTTGCTAAGTCATAAGGTTAGCTATATCTTCTTAATACTTGGTATGCTATCATGCTGCAATTCTGAATGGAACAAATTTTGTATTGGAACACACATTTTGTTATTTGTTCATCTAGTTTCTTATGCAGACAATGTTGGGGAACTAATACCCGAACTAGCAACTTGAGGGTATTATCTTAGCATGCTGTGTGAAGTGAGCCTTCTCATTAATTTGTTTGCTGTTAGGGGGCAAAGCATATTATATGAATACAAGAATTTTTTGACCCAGAGTAAGATTTAACATAGTGTGTGAGACAATGTTCTAGTTGTGGTCTTGGAATTAAATTAAGGAGACTCAGGTTCCATTCCCAGTTTACTCAGTGAATAATGTTTTAGCCTGACTTACCACTCAAGACCATTTTTTATATAATAAAAATGTATGTTGAATTGAGCACATGGTATGAAAGATAAAATATAGTGGCAGTAATAGTATCTTCTGAATGGCCAAAATAGTCTTCCTAGTTTTCTTGACCAGGAGTAGTCTTTTCATATCCTTGCTTGTGAGAAGGACTCTTTTACAGAGACATGGCACATGTTTTATGGGCAGAAGGTCACAGATTCAATCGTGGCATCTCCAGTCCAAAGAAGTAAAATTAAAACCTTTGCAGGCCCATACCCGATTAGAGAAAATAAGAGCAGGTTACATGGATTGATACTCTGACTTCATATAAGGCAACTTCCTATGCTTCTGTTTTTGCCATCTTGGACCCCAAGTGTTGCACTTGCATATTGAAGGATTAACCTTCAGAGTAGAATTGTAGAGGTCACAATGAACTTAAGGTAATGAATCCATTAAAGGTAGCAGCAGTCAATACAAGAGTTTCACTCTCTATAATAGCTCTTGAGGAATCCTTTGGGAATTTGAGATTCATTTAGATATAGTCAGATGGCTGGGAAACAGCTTTTGTAATCAAATTAGAGTATCAGGAGATGTGGTGAGACACATTTGTAAGCATAGCAGAACCATTTGTAGAAATGATACTCAAGGCATCAGTATAATGGCCATAGCAAATACTGAATCATGTCTAAGCTGCCAAATAAAATACAAGTGACTTGTAATCATAAAAAAATGACAACTGTAAATGTCTTTAAGTTTCAAGGACGTGTCATTTTTATTAACCTGAATATTAGTATTTGTGTTTTAAGTACCAAAGCTTCTATCAGAACTACAGCTCACAAAGGGAGCTTTAATCACAAAATTTACCTCCATGCTACAATTGTCAGTAAAAGGTATTTCACTGGCACCAGTATGAGAATTTCTCTCTCTCTCTCTCTGATTGCGGTAAAAATTAGCCCCATAATCTCAATGGAAACAAACACATTTGCCAAGAATTATGCTTTTATAATCCTGGGACAAGATGACGAACCACAATATGACATGTAATGACTTAATTAGATACCTCTTTGCAGATTTAAATTTGAAAGCTGATACTTACCTATTCCAAATTGATTGATTAAATATATGTCATCAGGCTGGTGTTGACTCTTAGCAACAACATAGATAGATTTTTCCTAAAATAATCTGTGCCCAACAAGGCCCTTCACGTCTTCCAATGATGCACATATTGCTGCTGTAATTGAGCATTGCTATGGTCATTCTCTTTTCTTCCAGAATTATAAACTTCTCAAGACAGCCAAATCTTCACAAAATGTGTCCAGAACTATGAAGATTTGAGCTTGTTCAGTTGTGCCTCAGAAACCTGGGATTGAGTTCTTCCATTATCTTCTACTGTCCATGCTGTTCTCAGGAGACTTGTCCAACTTCAGAGTTAAAAAACATCAATACTTACAACATTTACTGATCCTTCTTCTATTGCTTGCATATTTCTGTAGATATTTCAGCAATAAATTCTTGCATCCTTTTTATTTAGTTACAACTAGAGTGCTGATCTAACTTAATCTTCTAGTAATAGACATTCCTATAAACAGAATATTGTAAGACAGCTTGGATATTGACATATCTACTGTACAGACTTTTAGTGTACCCCCCTCAGTCTTTATTTGATTTTCTTTGAATCAATTGTTATCTATATACTTTGATATCCTTTAGCATTTGAGTCAAGGTTAGAACTTCCTTCTCAGTTCATTTTGGAAGACTTTCCTTGTTATTCTACATCTGTTTCCATCTATTTAAACCTAGAGAAATGAAATGGGTTTTATAACATTTAATAAGATTTTATATATAAAAAGATACCTCATTTACAGTCTTCTTAATGCTGTTTGTGTATTCGTCAGTGTCTCAATGGACAGATCTAATAATAATTTCCCTATTAATAATTCTAGGCTTTTCACTAGCTTAGCACTTATTATAAATCAGGAATGCTTCCATGCTAAAATAAATACCAGCTCTTTATTTATCAGCTGATACTTATTCCTGACTTGATAAGGAAAAAGTAGATAATTTAACTATTTAGCCATTTTATAAATCTGCTAGGCAATGCTTAAAAAATTGAGCTATGTACAAAAAAATCAGAAAGAGTAATTAAATTGGGGGATATTGTTCCTTCTAATGGTGGGTAGATAAACAGGTAATAAAAATACAAATATTAAATGTACCAAAATCTCAAATAGGAATTAGTATGCACATGAGAATTGTAGCAAGATGGAAATTGTTAAAGTCTTGGATAATGGCATTTTTGCTATCATTTGTGAGCAAAAAAAGAAATCCACATAAACAAGCATAATTATTCTACCAGTTTAAAAGAGGCAAGGTTATGGTAAAGGTTCATCAGATTCTCTTGAAAAAAATTAAGGTGTAAAATGACCAGACATTCTTCAAACCTTCCACCTAATATTTAAGCAGAGAAATTGATTGAACATTTTCTGTTTCTCTAGAGAAAGGGAGCGATTTTTCTCACTATCTCCCAAAGGCATCATTGTCCATTAGCAATGCCAATAACACTACCAGTGAAAAAAGGCCAGTTTAAGGAGCTCTGCATTGTTGTTTCTCTTGGGATTTAAGCAAAGCATGGAAGTTTGATGGGTTGTAGGCTGCTGAAGAAAGGATTGTCCAGTAAAAGGCAGTCATTCACACCACCAGTGCTTTTTTTTCTAAAAAAAATAATGGTGCCGGAACTCTCATCTTTATTTATATATTTATTTATATAATTTAAAAATTATATATTCAGTTCTTAACATAAATTTAATTTATTGTATTTAAGGCAAATGTTCATAGTAAATTCCAAAGTTTTGTCCAATTCTCGTCTGGCAAATCTTTGAGATTTGAGCTAAGTTTAATTCATAATTGCCTTTAGTTTTTTCATCTGTTTTTGGCTTAGATGAAGTAATGCATCTTTCAGGCATTCACCAAATAAACTGGAATTTGTTGTGAGTATCTCCTTAAATACAAACAGCTCATAAGCCAGACCTACCTATATTATTGATGGCTTGTCCATACCATTTTAAAGATATGATCACATTGGTTCAAGTGAATGAGATGCTCCTATAATCCAAAATGCATGGTATTAATTCAACCCTGCCAAAATAGTTATTTTCATCAGACTTAGTTCATGATGAACTTAGAACACTAAGTTCTGTTTTATCAAATTTATCCTGAAGACAGCATAGTAGGCTGCCATAGGGGTGAAAAATTGTGGGATAGCTCCCCTATATTTATATACGGCAGGTGGGTATAGTAAAGATGGAATATTATTTTTTTTGTCTACTTGGAAAATGATGTGTTGCACTTTAATAGAGGACACAACTTTTGCATATATAGTATGACATATATTGAGTTCCTTTTGGAAGGACTAGCAGTTGGAGATAATAGATGTCTAATACAAGTGCATATGCTGTCTTCAACATATATGTGTTTAATTGATGGAGTCATGTTACTGACAAGATAATGAATTGCAAAGAAATTGTTATTAATACATAAGTTAAACATTTTGTTTCTATTTCTTTACAACTGCTGAAAAAAATGGCCTGGCTATGTTCAACTTATACACACAAGAGAACAGGCTTAGGTGAGGGGAAAGTGTTACAATTCAATCTATTTATGAATATGAATGAATATGTCCATAATTGCCCAGTGTATTTTAACAATGATATAGAACTGTGCTTATGAGGAGCTTACAATTTACATTTCTTATTCTTGGGGAATTAATGACAGAAAGAAAATGGATTGAAAAAAGTAGATGCAAAAGTAACATTAGATAAATATGAGAAAATATAGTTGCATATCCTTAAGTAATTTATGAAAAAAATGCTTAAGATTACCACTTCAGATAGACGTATAAAGTCTGCAAGAATCCAGATAACCACTAAAATAGTAGCCATGAGACATAGTTCCTGGCTGAGGGAGATGACCCCCAGCCCCTCCAGGCCACATGGGACAATGTGGTTAAGTCAGTGCAGCAGTTCAGGGCCAATCCGTGCGAGGTGATGTGTCTCCCACAATGCACACCAATGGCGCAGAGTTTGCAATCACCAAGCCAAACGCTGGTGTGGAGTGACAGGCGGGCAAGGGCAGTGGGTGGGCAAGGGCGGTGGCAGGCCGAGGCGGTGGCAGGCATTGCAGGCCAGGTGCTCCAGAGTGGCCATGTAGGCACGCAGGGCAAGGAGGCAGCGGCGCAGGTCCAGCACCAGGTAGGCCACCAGCTAGCCCAGCCCATGGAAGGTCAGCTGCCTGCCGCACCCCATGCGTGCCACCTCCATGCCCAGCACCTGCAGCTGCCCCACCAGCACCGCCTCCGCCCCACCGCCCGCCCCGCGCAGGCCCACCATGTAGAGTGGGCCCCGCGGCTCCCACAGCACCATGGCATTGTCACTCCCATCTCCTCCAGGTATCTTCAGGACTACCATTAAAAAGAGGTAGAGAGGAAAATTGTGTCCGCCAGGCCTCACCTCCCCATTGGGCCAAGGGACTCACAGAGGGCAGGGTGGACTCGAGAAATGCGAGTTATTTGAGGAGGGGGTTTCTTTGCCACTGTGTTTTCTCCTTCTGACTTATGGTCAGCCTGAGCTGACATGAGGTGAGCACAAGGCAGGCGCGCACATGTTTTCTGTGCTTCGGTGCCAGGCTCTCCATGCTGCAGCGCGGCATGAAGAGCCTGGCTGACACGGGTGAGCATGAGGGAGGAGTGCACATTGAAGTAGCCAAAGGACCGCTCGGGACGACAGGCTAGTTAACAACAAGTTTATTTAGAGCAAGACAACATTGAATGACTTGTTCGGCTTTTATAGCCGGCAGCTGGTCGCGAGGACCAATCAGAAGTGTTTGTTTTGGCGCCGTGTCAGACGGGGACCAATCAACGTCGTCTTCTTCTGACAGCTCCGGCTTTCGCGTGGTGTGGTGTTTTGACAGCCGCGAGCTGTCAGTGGTTGCGCCTGCGCTGTGCGGTGGACGCTTTGACAGCTCAGGCTTCTTCACGGTCCGGAGTTTGACAGCCGCGAGCTGTCAGTGGAGGCGCCTGCGCAGTGCGGGGAACTTTGACAGCTGTCAAAGTTCCCGCGTGTATTCCTGTCAAGCGGCTTTACTTATATACTTTGACGATGCCCTAATATTTGTACTTGTTAACATATATACACTTCCATTGAAAGAATGTTTACATATACAATACACCCCTTACCCCTCCCCTGGTGCGTTTCTTTCCTCTTGGATGTTTGAACCTGACCACTGATAGTCTTTTAGATAGGTGGGTGGTTTCCGATTCCTGGCTGATCGGCGAAGGGGTGGTGGGTGGTCTGGGTCTAGTTCTTCATTTTGATGTTCAACTTCCTGGTTTGGGATAGGCAGCATTTCCGGTGGGGGTTGTACGTCGGCACTGGTTGGTTGCTCAGCATTGTGTGGTGGTTGTCTGGGTCTGAGCTGGTCAATATGGCGGCGTATGTTGCCCTGTGCCTGCGTAGCTATAAGGTATGAGATGGGCCCTGTTTGTTTTATTACAGTCCCTTGGACCCACTTGTTTTTATCTGTGTATGATCTTGCCCATATTAGTTGACCAGGGTTAAGTGTGCGGCCGGGGCGGGGGTGTTGTGGTTCTTCTGGGTATGTGTCGGGGTGCAGTCTGTCGAGACGTGTTATTAGCCTCCTTCCCCATCTTAATTCCGCTGGTGATTTGCCGGTTGTGGAGCATGGCGTTGTGTGTTGTGCTAAGAGGAACTGGCTGAGTTGCCTCTGCCAGTTCCCTTTAACGAATTTTTTTAACGCTTCTTTCGTGGATCGTACCATAATTTCTGCCATTCCGTTCGACGATGGGTGGAACGGCGCCGACGTGACCAGCCTAATACAATTCCTCGTAGCGAAGATCTGAAATTCACGAGAGGTGAATTGAGGTCCATTGTCGGAAACTATGGTGTCAGGTAGGCCGTGTGTTGCGAATATTTTCCGTAAGGCTTGAATAGTGGCTGCGGACGTTGTTTTCCTAAGGGGCGTGACTTCCAGCCACTTGGAATAGCTGTCCACTGCTATTAAGAAACTTTGGCCCTGGATAGGCCCTGCAAAATCTATATGTATACGTGACCAAGGGTTCCTTGTAGTCTCCCATTTATGGATCGGGGCCTGGGGGGGTTCATTCCTGGTCTCCTGACAGGTATAACACCCACCCACATACTTTTCAATTTGTTTATCTATGCTAGGCCACCACACGTAACTTCTAGCCATTGCTTTCATTTTTACAATTCCAGGGTGCCCTTCATGTAAAATGTGTAATGTTTGGTCTATGTTTTCCTCTGGTATGATGACCCTATTTCCCCATAGCAGGCATCCTCTATGTGTTGAAATCTCGTTTTTCCTATTATAATAAGGTTGGAATTTGGGTTGTGGGTTTTGAGCTGGCCACCCTGTTGTGGCCCATTTGAGGACTCTGGCAAGTATTTTATCTTTTGCTGAATTATTAGCTATAATGTTTGCAGTCAGGGGGCATTCAGGAAGTTGAGAGATTGCTAAAATTTGGCTGGCTGGGGCTGGGTCTGAGTCCCTGGTTTGAATGGGCAGTCTGCTGAGGCAGTCAGCATGTCCCAATTCCTTACCTGGTTTATGTATTAGTTGATAAGAATAGGCTGCTAAGAACGTTGACCATCTTAAGATTCTCGGAGAGAGAATTTGTGGTGTAATTTTATTCCAAGTAAATATGCCTAGCAGGGGTTTGTGATCTGTAAATATCGTAAATGGTCTTCCATACAGATAATCATGAAATTTTTTGACCCCTGCTACTATCGCTAGGGCTTCCCTGTCAATTTGTGCATAGTTTCTTTCAGGTTTGGTCAGAGTGCGAGAATAGAAGGCTATGGGTCTTTGTGTGCCATCCTTGAATAGGTGACTTAAGACTGCCCCAATTCCGTAGGGAGAGGCATCGCAAGCGATGCATATTGGGGTGTCTTCTCTGAAAAGGGTGATGGTTGAGCTTTGACAGATAATCTTTTTTAACGATTGGAAACTATTTTCATGTTCCTTGGTCCAGGACCAAGTTGTACCCTTGTCAAGGAGCCTATGGAGAGGCTCTGCAATAGTGGCTTTGTGGGGAATGAAAGCATGGTAAAAGTTTAACAGTCCCAAAAAGGATTGAAGCTCTTGCTTATTCCTAGGGCTGGGTGTGGTTTGAATAGCCCTTAGTTTCTCAGAGGTGGGGTGGATGCCCTGGCTATCGATTTTATACCCTAGGAATTCTGTAGAAGTGACTCCAATGGAGCACTTTTCCCGCTTAAGTTTGAGACCGGCTTCTCTGAGCCGGCTCAGCACAGCTGACAACCTGTCAGCTAAACTAGCTTCATTTTCTCCGGCGATGAGAACATCGTCGAAATAGGGGCAGACCCCGGGTATTCCCTTCAGGGTCTTTTCCATGATACCCTGGAAGATACCCGGGGCTGCAGATATGCCGAATTGAAGCCTCTTAACTTTAAAAGCACCGCGGTGGGTGACAATAGTTTGCGCTTCCGCGGTGTCGTCTGTGACAGGCAGTTGTAAATACGCCTGCGTGAGGTCAAGCTTGGCGAAAATGGTGCCAGAGCGGATGGAAGCAAATACGTCCCTTACCGCTGGCACCGGGTAAGCATGGGGGCTGAGGGCTAGGTTGACTGTCGCCTTATAGTCAGCGCATACTCTCACTTCGCCATTAGGTTTGATTGGGGTGACAATAGGGGTCTCCCAGGTTCCCCCATCTGTTGGCTCAAGCACCCCTAGACTCACGAGTCGGTCAAGCTCGTTTTCAATTTTTTCTTTGAGGGCAAAGGGTACCCTCCTAGCTCTTATTTTAATTGGTTGGATTGCTGGATTTAATTGCAGGGAAATGGGGGAACCTGTATATTTCCCTAAAGTGCCATCGAAAACGTCGGCGTACTTTTCGCAAACGGCTTCCAGGCTGGGTGTTTGAATGGTATTAACCCCTGATAAGGCAATGCCTAGTGGAGTGAACCAGTTAAGCCCTATCAAGTTGGTACGGTTCCCTGGCGTAACTAAAACCTCCAGGGGACCTTTGAACCCCTTATACTGTACAAGGACCTTGGCTTTCCCTTCCAACGGAATAGGGGTTTTCTGGAAGTCTGCAAGGTGAACCTGAGTTTGTTTCAGGGGAATTTGTCTTCGGCCTTTCTGACAGATCTCCTGATAGGTTGTTAGCGAAATTAAGGAGACCGCTGACCCTGAATCCACCTCCATGTGGCAAGGCACCCCCTGAATTCTGACCCAGACCTTAACCTTGGAACTTATGCAGTTTACCCTATCGATTGTCTCAACCCGGTTGCCTGGTGGGGTTTCCCTGTTGGCCTGGGCAGCCGGCCTACCTGGGGGGTTTGCCTCCACCTCATTGACGTTGTCCCGGCCCTTGCTGCGGCACACCGGCTTGATGTGGCCAGTCTTCCCGCAGTTGTGGCATTTTGCGTTCCTAAAGCGGCAGCTTCCTCGGGCATGGTTGCCCCCGCAGCTGGCACAGGCGGCTCGTTGCACGTAACGCGGGGGTGGCGGTGGAGGGTCCCTGAATCCTCGGCAGTCCGACGTTTTTCCCCTCCTCGGCTGTCGGTGCTCCATCCTGCGCTGTAGGGCTTCTCCATCGGTGAAATCTACCGACTCTCCGCTGTCGCTGAAGGTTGCGCTTTCCTGGTAGACGGTCGCCGGGGTCTCTGGGGTCGTGTTCGTCGGCTTCTTTTTGTGGCTGTGTTCGTATGCCATGATCTCCCTGGTCAGCTCAGCCAGATTCATGTCGGGTTTGGACGTCAGTTTTTTTTGTAGCTTCTCGTCCCTCAGACCGATCACCACCTGGTCTCTGATGCGGTCTTCCAGGTCGGGGAAGCAGCAGTTCCGCGCGGCGTGTCTGACCCCGGCGATGAACTCGTTGGCGGGCTCGTCCTGCCGTTGTTTCTTTTGTGCGAATTGCACCCGCCAGTACAGTTCCGAGCGAGCCGGCATGTAGTACTTGTTCAGCTGGTCCACCAGGTCCGCGTAGGAGACTTCCGTGATGGGCACTGGGCTGAACAGCCCGACGGCTGCGTCGTACACCGGGGGCCCGCTGATGTACAGCAGGGCGGCGGCCTTTGCTCGGTCGTCAGTGATTTTACTGACGAGGAGAAATCCTTCAACTTGGCCGAGGTGTGATTGCCATCTCTCGGGATGGCGGGTATCAAACTCCCTCACACGGCCGAAGTTTGCCATGTCGTCCGGTCCTGGGTTGCTCCGATGGAAGTTAAAACTTCCGTGTCAGCTCTTGCCGGGAACTCTCTTCCTCGGCCGTGACTTCAGCTCCGGAGCGATCCCATCCTCGTCGCCAGTGAAGTAGCCAAAGGACCGCTCGGGACGACAGGCTAGTTAACAACAAGTTTATTTAGAGCAAGACAACATTGAATGACTTGTTCGGCTTTTATAGCCGGCAGCTGGTCGCGAGGACCAATCAGAAGTGTTTGTTTTGGCGCCGTGTCAGACGGGGACCAATCAACGTCGTCTTCTTCTGACAGCTCCGGCTTTCGCGTGGTGTGGTGTTTTGACAGCCGCGAGCTGTCAGTGGTTGCGCCTGCGCTGTGCGGTGGACGCTTTGACAGCTCAGGCTTCTTCACGGTCCGGAGTTTGACAGCCGCGAGCTGTCAGTGGAGGCGCCTGCGCAGTGCGGGGAACTTTGACAGCTGTCAAAGTTCCCGCGTGTATTCCTGTCAAGCGGCTTTACTTATATACTTTGACGATGCCCTAATATTTGTACTTGTTAACATATATACACTTCCATTGAAAGAATGTTTACATATACAATACACCCATGGACTCCGCTTTTTTGGCAGGGCAAATTAAGTGCTGCTTCCCACCTCCCACTCCTGGTCCTCTCTTACTTGCAACTAGGAGATGGTGTAGTTGGGCAGCAGGGAGGGGTGCAAAGTTCCTGCCAGCTCCCCTTCATTGCAGACAACTTGTATGTCCAACGTTTGCTGGCCGGGACTTTTGGCATGCTCAGCAGCAATTCCTATTGGCTTTTGAAAGTGGCCAATAGAGGGAGTAGCACAGCTTGTGCAAAAGTTGAAAAAATCCATCAAAAAAAGGTGCCGGAACTCCATTCTGTGGTTCTATGAGAAAAAAAGCCCTGCACACAACACAAGTTGGCTCTCATCAAATAAATAAGTGCAAGAACACTACACACCAGCCATGAGAATTTCTCCAAAAATGTCTTCTTCTTTGACAGGAATTTTTTAAAAAGAAAAGACTGTCCTCTGCAGAGGCAGAAGAAAAAAGGCTCCTGTATTCTAAAGTTTCTGTATTTCCCATCCAGAATCCATACACTTCTAACCAGTCTTAATATTTTGAAATTAATATAGTTTTAAATGAAATGTATTGTAAACCTGGAAAATAAAGGCTGTCCTTATACTATCACTATTAATTCTTTCTTTTGAAAAAAGTTGTAGGGATTATATCAACATTTTCAGTTCCAGAAACAGCTTTTTCTAGGAGATCTTTTGGAATGAAAAATGGTTTACAATTTTGTTACAGGCCAACTCCTTTCTTTTGTAGTGATACTTTGATGTGGTTCTTTTAACAGTTCCGTTATTCATTATTCATTTTGGATAGTAACATCCATTAGCTTTTAAGAAAGAAGATATAATGAAGCTTCAATTATACTATTTTCCCAAGGGTTCCCCAACCCATTTTTTTTGATAATAATCATATCAATGAACATTTGATTCACGTATTTACAGTTTCTGTGCATTCCCAGATGAGATTAAAGGACTAGCTAGTTTCCTAAAAAGAAGATATGCAATAAAATAACATTAACCTTTTTCCACAATGGATGTAAGTCAATAATCACATACACAAAAAAACATTATACAAGCAGTCCCTTTTGAACTATTTGTAATGTAGTTGCTTTCTCCATGAAAGATTATCACTTTGGGAAATGAATTAATTCATGCTATGGCCAAATGAGGAGTAAAGAAAGGGAAGCCATTGTTCAGTCTGGCAAGACACTTCTCATCTTTGATTTAGTGGAAGTTGGGTTGGCATCAAGTTTTAATAATAATAATAATAATAATAATAATAATAATAATAATAATAATAATAATAATAATAATAATAATAATAATAATAATAATAATAATAATAATAATAATAGATTGGAAGAGGCATAAACTTTTGAATATGCACCACGCTCTACATCCACTAAGTGACATCGACAGGTTATACCTGCCAAGAAGAATAGAGGGTAGACGTCTATTGCAAATCCACCAAACTGTAGAAGAAAAACGAAGTTTGAATGACTATGTGAATCAAAGTACAGAAAAACTGCTGCAGGCTGTGAAAACAGAGCATTATAAAAATAACAGAAACAAAGGCAGAATATAAGGAAAAACAGCTGGATGACAGATTAAAATAGATGGAAAACCAAAGCTTTGCATGGACAGCATTTGAAAAACATTGAAGGAAAATGTGATAACAACTTGACACAGGCATGGCTTAAGATGGGAACCATCAATAAAGAAACGGAAGGCTTAATACTGGCTGCTCAAGAACAAGCACTACAAACTAATGCCATGAAAGTGAAGATACAAAAATCCACTGACAATCCAAATTGCCAACTTTGCAATGACAAAGTTGAAACTGTTTCACATCTAATATGTGAGTGCAACAAAATTGCACAAACTGAGTACAAAGCTAGACATGACCAAGTTGCTAAATTAATCCACTGGGCATTGTGTAAAAAATATGACTTGCCTGTGTCCAAAAAGTCGTGGGAACATAGGGTGGAAAAAGTTGTTGAGAATGAGAGGGTGAAGATCTTGTGGGACTTTCAAATACAGACAGATCACCATTTGGAACACAACATGCCAGATATTGCAGTTGTAGAGAACCAAAGCGTACAGCTGGTTGATATCACTGTACCAGGAGATGCCAGAGTCGAAGAAAAAGAACTGGGAAAAATTAAGAAATATTGTGACTTGGCCATTGAAACTCCACGATTATGGATGAAACGTGTAACAGTGATATCCATTGTCATCGAGGCACTGGGAACTATGTCCAAAAACTTTGCAAAATACTTCAAGAAACTGCAGCTTCCTGCAATAACTACAGCAATACTACAAAATGTGCTACTTGGAACATTTTAAGGAAGTACCTGGTTGATACCTAGGATGCTAGCAGCAACCTATGTCAACCATCAACACCAGATAATAATAATAATAATAATAATAATAATAATAATAATAATAATAATAATAATAATAATAATAATAATAATAATAATAATAAAGTTGGAAGGGACCTTGGAGGTCATCTAGCCCAACCCCCTGCTCAGGCAGGAAACCCTATACCATTTCAGACAAATTACTGTCCAGTCTCTTCATGTGATCTTGATTCTATCCCTCTGTTAATGCAGCCTAGCATTGTGTTGCCTTGTTTTGGCAGCTGCAGCACACTGCTGCCTCATATTTTTGTGAATTTCCACTAGGACTCCAAGATCCCTCTCACAGTTACTACTATTGAGCAAGGTACCACCTATACTATACCTGTACATTTGGTTTTTCTTGCCTAAATGTAGAACTTTACTTTTTTCACCATTGAATTTCATTTTGTTAGATAGCGCCCAGTGTTCAAGTCTGTCCAGATCCTCCTGTATCTTAAGCCTGTCTTCTGGAGTGTTGGCTATTCCTGCCAGCGTGGTGTCGTCTGCAAATTTGATGAGTTCCCCATTTATCCCTTCTTCCAAATCGTTGATGAAGAGCGCATGGTCCCAGAACAGTACTGTTTTTGATAGGTTGGACTGTTTTTTACCTTTGTGTAAATACAGATGCAAAAAACGAGTTGAGTAGTTCTGCTTTCTCCATCACCTTCTTGCCATTTTCTCCCACTAATGGACCAATCATTTCCTTAACTTTTTCTTGTTTTTTACATGTTGAAAGAAGCTTTTTTTGTTATTTTTTACTTTTGTTGCAAGCCTTAGTTCATTTTGAGCCTTAGCTTTCCTCATTTCATCTTTGCAGGCACCGTCTATTTGCTGATATTCTGCCTTAGCTATGTGCCCCTCTTTCCACTTTTTATACTTATCCTTTTTATCTTTCAATTTATCAGAGAGTTCTTTATGCAGCCATGCTGGTTTCTTTTGAGAGCTGTTATTTTTCTTCTTTGTTGGTATTGTGCTAGATTATCCCACTTTTCAAAATTTCCCAAGCTTCTTGAGTTGTTTTGCCCTTGAGGATTCTCATCCATGGAATCTTTCCCAAGCTCTCTCTAAGTTTATTGAAATTAGCTCTTTTAAAGTCCAAGACTCTAGTTTGACTGTGTTCTATTGCTTGTGCTTCCAGAATGTTGAATTCCAATATTGCATGATCACTTCCCCCCAAGGTTTTTGTGGCTTCAACACCTATCATTTCATCTCTGTTAGTGAGGATTAGATCCAATATGGCCAATCCCCTAGTTCCTTTTTCTACTTTTTGAGATAGACAGTTGTCTGCTAGGTTTGTCAGGAATCTGTTTGATCTTCCACTTGGTGCAGAGTTTGTCTCCCAGTTGCTGTCAGGGTAATTAAAGTCCCCCATTACTATTGTGATACCTTAGTTAGCTGACTAGCAAAAAGTTCATCTATTTCCTCTGTTTGGTTGGGCGGCCTATAGTATACACCTACGGCAATGTCATTTTTCCCTTTTTTATATTGACCCAAATACATTCAAGACAGTTTTCATCACTGTTGTGCTCTATTTCTGTAGAGATGTAGTTATTTCTTATATACAGAGCAACTCCACCTCCTCTTTTGTTTGGTCTGTTTCTTCCTTATAGTTATCTCCTGGTATGATTGGAAGCCCCCTTAAGACAACATTAAATGATTTTAGGAAGTGATTCTAGGGTGCTACTATGTGGGACTGTGTCTCTGTAAAACCATGATGCTTATCTTATGGACTAGCTCCTGGGAATATAAAGCTAGTGAACCACACAAAAAAAATCCTTCACTTAAAACCAGACTATAAAATACCCAGTCCTTGCCAGTGACTAAAACACAACTCAATTATAAATTAACTGTTCCTCAGAGCTTTTAATTTATTATTTTTTCTATATTTTTTTTGTGTGAAAACCATAAGAGTGGGTGCCATAGGGCTCACTTGGGGAATATCTTCCCACTCCTTTTTAAGGATAAAACATAGGAATAAATAGTTTCCTGAATTCAGGGTACATGTTATCCTGTAATGGCTTCTTGTTTATAACAGTACAGGAAGTCCCATAAGTAAACTTTAACTGTGATTTGTGTTTAGTTAGAATTTATTGATTGCATAAGGATTTGAGTGTATTTTCACAATGGATAAGGCTTGTAGAGCCTTCTCCACTTTGAACCAAATCTCTGTCAAGTATGTTAAAGGAAAAAAAAAGCTTGGAAGAAGAATGAGCTAAAGCAACTTTGAATTGGATGAGTCCAGAAAAGGAAAATGTGTGTGATTGATGTGAAAATAAAATTTCTCCGAACTCTGATTGGCTTATCATAAATAACTTAGTCTAGTCCTTGGAAGTATTCAGACTGTCAGTGCCTCAGCATGAACTAAATTTAACAGCAGATTTTTTGTGGGGAGATATAAATATATTTGAAATGCCACATCAAAATATAAGAACAGTTTTTCTGTCTTTCAGAGTTTTATACATAATAAGCTGCTTATAACCAAGTGCTGCATCTGATAGTACAATTCGGTTAAGTTAAACGTAACTGAACTTCCTTGGAAATTTAGAATATCTGGTTCATAAAATACTAAATAGTTATTATAGAAAGGAAATAACATAAAAACATCTCATCATGGAATGATATGTGCCAATAAATTCAACCATACTCTTCCCTTTAAAGGCAAATACATATATTCTGAGGGAGACTTCACATTGAAACCCAAGCAATAGAAATCGACAGCTGTATTGAATGAGAAATCTAAAAATATAACAGCAGAAAAGATGTATATTCAATGCCACAAGGAATAAATCAAGCAGGCGCAGATTGTGAGGGGGGCGGTGCTTGGTAGCAAAGTGGGAAAGTAGTGGTGTACTTCAGATTTGCTTAGAAAATATCAAGCACTCTCTTTTGTTTCTAAGCCTGAATGATTTAGACCAGGGGTCTTCAAACTTGGCCCTTTTATGACTTGTGGACTCCAACTCCCAGAATTCTTCAGCCAGCATGCCTGGCTGAGGAATTCTGGGAGTTGAAGTCCACAAGTCATAAAAGGGCCAAGTTTGAAGACCCCTGATTTAGACTTATTTAACATCACCGTTGACTGGCAAATATCTCATCTTTTCTGTTGTCCTTATTAGTATTGTTTCTTTAAAAAAAGAAACGTAATTAATCCCATATCTGTTTTTGAGTTTTTCAATGCATTCTTCCTCTTATGCCCAATTCAGAACTTTAGTTAAAAAAGAACTTTATTTTTTTAAAAAAAGAGTTATATATAATTATTCTGGTTATATAAATTTCCACAATAAAAACTTTTTTAAAAAAGCCCTACATTTTATAACTGCATGTTCTTTGTCAGACAAAAAACAAGGGAAGGGGTTTGCAATTATACAAAAAACAAAAAAGATAGATACTAAAAAACTTTATTCAGTATGGCCATCTGTGCTATAGCACAGGGCTTTTCAACCTTTTCACCCATTGGACCACTTTTAGGATAAGGCAATGTCCAAGTACCACCAGTCACCCAGCAAGGTGTCAAAAACTTGACCAAAAAAAGAGGGGGAAAATGATAAAGTACAGGTAGTCCTGGACTTACAACAATTCGCTTAGTGACTGTTCAAAGTTACGACAGCACTGAAAAAAGTGACTTATGACCATTTTTCACACTTATGACCATTGCAGCATCCCCAGGGTCATGTGATTTACATTCTGATGCTTGGCAATCGATTCATATTTATGATGGTCACATTGTTCCAGGGTCATGTGATTGCCTTTTGCAACCTTCTGAGAAGCAAAGTTAGTGGGGAAACCAGATTCACTTAACAACCATGTTACTAATTTAATTTCTCTCTCTCCCTCTCTTTCTCTCCCTCTCCCCCCTCTCCCTCTTTCTTTCTCTCTCCTTCTCTCTCTCCCTCTTTCTCTCTCTCTCCTTCTCTTTCTCTCCGTCTCTCTATTTCTCCCTCTTTCTCTCTCTCCCTCTATTTCCCCCCCTTTCTTTCTCCTTCTTTCTCTCTCTCCCCCTCTCTTTCTCTCTCTCTTTCTTTCCCTCTCTCTATTTCTCCCTTTCTCTCTCTCCCTCTGTTTCCCTCCCTCTTTCTTTCTTCTTCTCTCTCTCCCTCTCTTTCTCTCTCTCCCTTTCTATTTCTCTCTCTCTCTCCCTGTATTTCTTTTTCTCCCTCCCTCCCTATTTCTTTCTCCTTCTCTCCCTCCCTCTCTTTCTCTATTTCTCCCCCCCTCTCTCTTTCTCTCCCTCTCTCTATTTCTCTCCCTCCCTCCCTCTCTCCCATTGTCCCTTCCTTCTTACCTTCCTTTCTTCTTTCCCCCCTCTTTGTCCTTTCCTCCTTCCCTCCCTCCCTCCCATTGTCATTTCCTTCCTTCCAAATCCATTTTTACCAAGAAACCTGATGCCCACTTAACTCTTTATGAAGCACCGGAGGAAAGTTGGGGAAGATCTATCAACGATACTTGGAGGTTGCTAGCTCATTTAATAAGCTTTATTCCAGCAACAGACATACCTTGTATTTGCTCAGAGTTGATCCACGCATGCCAACAATGTTGCTGTAGACTGTGGGGCAGGAAGGTGCATTTCACACGGGAGGGATGGAAGACGCACCCAAGCGCCCTTCGCCCCGCTCGCCTTCTGCAGACACAGCTGGAGTCCCGGGTGGGGGGAAATCTGGGGCTGAGGCACACTCAGGGAAGCACACGCTAGCAACTCACAACCAGCTACTCTTGGGGGATGGGGGCACAAAGCCGGCCAGACAGGGCTCGGAGCAGTTGACCATCCCAGACTACAGCTGCACTTCCACCTTTCCCAGGGCGGCCCCCACAGTGGAGCGCAGTGGAGGGCACCAGCATGCCCCACTGCCATAGAAGTGGCCCACCGGAGCAGCCCCGATTCCTTCACCCCCAACAGGCCCTCGTCCCGGAGCCTCCCGCTGCTGGAAACCTGCAGCAGCAGCATAGCAGGGCTTGCAAAAAGCGGGGTGGGTGGCGGTGGCTGCTTCCGGTGCCAGCAAAGGGCAAGGCCACTCCTGCTCAAAAGCCAGGGTTTGGTGGCTGGCGAGGCGCTCATGTGGGGCTCTCCCAGAGTACAAGATCAGCTTGCCTTGCTTTCTCTTGCAGCAAGGCAAGCTGAAACTGAGCGAGGGAGATTGCAGCAACGCGAGATCGGCGTTTCTCAGCATGCACCAATTTGCGTTCTTGGCAATCTCCCTCGCTCGGTTTCAGCTTGCTTTCTCTTGCAGCAAGGCAAGCTGAAACCGAGCAAGGGAGATTGCAGCAGCACGAGATTGGCATTTCTCAGCATGCACCAATTCGCACTCCTGGCAATCTCCCGCGCTTTCCACTTGTGAAGGTCGGGGCCGGCCGTACGGATCAGCTGATGATTCCGTACTGCCGGCCCCGAGCTCCGCCAATGGGCTCCAGTCAGTGGAGGTCAGGGCCAGCTGTACGGAGTTGCCAACAGTGGGGGAGGGAGGGAGTCTGTCATGTTTTTCCCTCCATACCCGCATTCTGATGGCTTGGCCTGCCCTGGTGCGCATCAGGAAAACAAACGTGGGCCTCGATTCCCACCTGCTGCCGCAGGATAAATCCTCGGGGAGGGCACACGCCATCTGGCTGCTTTGCTTTCCCATTTGCTTTGCACATTGGGAAGAGGAGATGGGGAAATCTCTTGAGCCCCGGGAGGGAGGCAACGTGAGGGCCATGAGGGGTATCGCAAGCTTGCGGGGGGGTGGGAGGAAAAGAAGATGGACACGAGCGGATGCAAACACCTACCTGCCGAAAGAGTGCATGGCTCTGTTCCCTTCAGGCTTGCGCTTGCTTCTGGGGGAAGGATGACAGGGTTGCTGCACAATGAGTCCCAGGGGAGGGCGGGGCCTGGCTCTGTGCCTGCGCTCTTCGCACGGCCGGGTAGGTTCCTGCAGCAGCATGTTTTCTGGCAGCTGGTAAGGAGCAGGAGGGAGGTGGGGGGAGGCAGGGGGGAGGAAAGCGACACCGTGTACCACCAGCCAGGTGCTCGTGTACCACCAGTGGTACGCGTACCGCCGGTTGAAAAGCCCTGCTATAGCAGAGTCCACTTGAACAGGACTTGTAAATCTACTTTTATGGAACTCTCTAATGAATTTATTTTAGATCTCTGCCTATCATAAATAAAAGAATGTTAGGACTTTTTAATTCATTTTATTGATAATCTACAGAATTGCAGGGAAACTTCATTTGGTTGATTCTTCATACTCAGAAATGTAATCTGATTCATCCTACTTGCATATCTATTCTTAGATATGACTACTGCATGTCAAAGAATATTTAACAGAATAAAAGTTGGAAGGGACTTTGGAGGTCTTCTAGTTTAACCTCCTGCTGAAGTAGGACATCCTATATCATTCTAGAAAAATGTCTATCCAATCTCTTCTTAAAAACCTCCACTAATGGAGCACCCACAACTTCTGTAGGTAAGCTATTCCATTGATTAACAGCTCTCATTGTCAGGAAATAAATTTAAAGATATTTATTTAAATATATTTTAAAAAGTAGTAACAGGTATTATACTCTCTCACAATTCCCAATAAGCGGATGTTTTTATTTTATTATTTGTTTGTTTATTTATTTAGAAAATTTATTTGCTGCCCATCTCATATCCAGCGACTCTGGGCCACTTACAGCATAACACTTTAAAGCAGAAAAGACATTAAAATCACACATAGCAGATAAAATCATTGACAATTACAAACTATTAAAACTAGATGGGAAAGGTGAGAGATGGATACACAGGTGGTAGAAAGATGGAATTAGGTTTTAATTAATCAACTAGCCGAATATGAAGCCCCCCCCTCCATTGGGTCTCTGAGCCATCTGGCAGAGCCAGGTCTTAAGGCTCTTTCGAAGTGCCAGGAGGGTGTAGCATCTTTTCCATACAAATAACTTTTTAAAAAAAATAGGTTGGAAATTTCTGCCATGGTCCATGTCCAGGAATGATGAGGACTGTTACTAATACCAGAATGGCTAATTTCTATTCCATCTTAGACATACAATTCTAAGCATATTCCCACTTAATCATTGCTTATCCCTATTCAAAAACAAGAAGAAATTGTTTACAATCTCCATAAAGGTTTAGAGAAAAGGTAAACAGTGAATAGGAAAAAAAATACAAAACACTTTGCTGGAGAAGATAGGAAAAATTGGAGTTTGCTTTTTCATGGAAGAAAAAGTGACTTGTGCTTGGCTTAAACCAGAGGTGAGCAATCCACAGGCATTTCTTGAGTTTCCAAAATTGTACCACGAAAATATGGCAGCCCACTCTTCCATAAGAAATAATGTGAATTTGCATGATTTTTGGATGACAAACAAAAATAAATGGTCACATTAAATGCAACCACTTGAATGAAAGTGGGAAAGGGGCCACAATCTTTTATCTTATGTCCTTGCATCTCTAGCCATTGTTGTTGTCAACATCCTTTATTCTTTCAAGTGCAGTTTCTGCTACTGAAAAGTAAACAGTTTTCATTTAAAACAAATTCATGCTTGTTTGAGAGATTCCTTACTTCCCAAGGCATTTAGTTATTTTTCATAATTGAAAAATTATTTGGTAAGGACACCCTACGAAATTTTCATTATAGCAGTTGAGACAGGTGGGTTTAACTACCAAAATTTTCAGGCTTATGGCTGTCCGAGTATCTTTTTTTCGGTTATTGATTGTAATAAGGAATTCAACTCTGTTTAGATTATTTCAACTTCTGTACGTGAATGCTGCAAGAAATACTTGGAAAAGACTGGGCTGCAGATATAATTTAAACCCATTTTACCATAAAAGGTTTATGCTGTGGTATCACCCTAGTGTAAAAATGGCATCTAGCTCTGGTTTGTTTTTTGTAAACTTCTCTTGACATTATTTCTGATCAGCTTAGTTTGAGAAACTACTTTAAATTCTTTACAACTATAAAAACTGAACTTGGTTTATATTGGAGTGCTTCTTGACAGTAAAATTAGCTTAAACATTTATTAATAGGTTTATATCATCCAGTTGCTACATTGCTTTTAGCTTTTGGAGTATTTGACTGTAGCAACCATTTCTATAGAAAGTTAATGAATTTATGTGAGCTTAGAGTCTTTTTTGTGGTAAACAATGAAAGACCAGTTTAAATATCATAAAATTAGTTTCTATTATCTTAAAATAAAGTTAACACAATAACATAAAATTGTTTTATACCTATTGGAAATGAAGGATGTTTAATAAATGTTAGTTATGATCTGTTGGAGATATACTGTAGCTCAGAGCAATAATTCATAAGCATGGTAGTATTGTCGTATTGCTGTGAGATATGAGGCCAACAGGACTATTAAAATGAATGTGGATAATTGCTAAGCATTAAACATGAAAATGTTCTTCATAGTTATATCCCATTACTTGATACTTTTCAAGATATCAAGAACTGTGATTTTTTTTTTCAGGCATGTGTTTTGGTTTAAAGCAGGGGTGTCAAACTCAATTTCATTGAGGGCCGCATCAGCATTGCGGTTGCCCTCAAGGGGCCGGGTGGGTATGGCCAGGGTGGGCGTGGCCTACTGGGTGGGCGTGGCTAAAGTGCGTATGGCCTACTGGGTGGGCATGGCCAGCTCTACATCGTTCGCATCAAGGGTGCCTATGGGGGCCTGGGCAGGAGTGGGACAGATCTGAGGGTCTCTGGCAGAAGGAGGGTCTCTGGGCCAGGGCCAAGGCAGTGGGGGCCGTTCCCTCACTGTTTCCAGGATGGCTTCGCGGGCCACATGAAACCACTTCACGGGCCTGATCCGGCCCCCGGGCCTTGTGTTTGACATGTCTGGTTTAAAGCATCGTGGCTGGGAAATTCATGGAGTTGAAGGGACACAATATTGACAAATTTGAAACACACAGTCTTAAAGTATTATTATATAACACTGGAAGGAGAAATCTATATCTAATTTTCAGTAGCTGATTATTGATAATATGTTGTTTCTCATTATTTGAATTAGATTTTTTTCTGACAAAGTAGTTTTCAAGCAACCTTTTTAAAGTTGTAGGAGTTTTTCTGGCTGCAACATAATTCAGCATTCTTTTTCCTTTTTTCCTCCTTTTCAAACTATGATTGTATTACTGTGTTTGAAGTTATGCTATTAACACACTGCTGTATGTGTGTGCGTGTGTGTCCTTTGTTAATTAATTCAGCACAAAAAATTATTTAAAAAGCTTTTTTTTCCCTTCAAGCAGCCTTCCTTCCTTTTGCACTCTGCTTCATGACAACCCCACTCCCCAAGTGTTTGAAATCTCTGCTAGCGGCTGCTTTTTCTCTCGCTCTTAATTTCTCTTTCTCTCTCTGGAAAGAAGTTCTCATTAATATATTACCATATTTGTCTCTTCTTCAGGCCCAGTCTTCACAGAGGATCAACACAGGAGATTGTTGTCAGAAAACTTATTCTTAAGCGGTGGTGAGGGGAAGGTGGGGAATAATATAGCATAAAATTTGAGCAGGAATCTGCTTCTGTTAAATGCTCTGCTTCAAGTGCAAAGACAATGTCCTCCCCCCACTTTCTTACTGAACTATTACTATGCTATGAATAATCAGTGGGATTAGCTTATAATCGAAACAGGGAGAAATAAAAATTATCAAAACACGTTAGTTTTATATACAGGAACTACTAGACAACCCATGTCCCACTGGGTAATTATTTCAGAATTATTGTCGCATGACAAAAGACCAGGTCCACATTTGAAGGTTCAGTTAAAAAGATGTATTGCTAAAACCTATGCACAAGAATCTTCTCAACTAAAGGTGGACACCTACTTAGAGTTAGATAAGGGTCAAAAGCACTTGAAGTGGGTTAGAGTGAGCTCACTTGTGGCTATGTAATGATTGTAGGCAGATTCCCCCTTCCCACTCTGCCCCAAGTTTTGCCAATCCTTCTCCTGCAGACATTCTTTGCCAGATTCCTCAAGTCCTTCAACAATGGAAGAGCTTCTAATGTACTTGAAAAGTTCATAAAAATTCAGGGAGCTATTTGGAGATGTATCTAACTTGAAAGTATCCCATGTTGAACTGTACAGCACAGTTAAATATCAGGAAATGTTTTATGATAATATGCATAAAATGTCATAAAATTGCCAATTTTTAATTCCACAGGAGTGGATTTTTTTTATGCATTTTTATGCATTGTGGATTTTTAATGCATTTTTTAAGTTAACCCATTTGAGGTATCTTGACTGAAAAGGTTTTGCCTTGTGATGCATATTAGAATACATAAGAGTTTTAAGCAAATAATTTTGAAGGAAAAGACAATATTATGTGAGCAGACGTACATGAATAACTGACACTTGACAAAAATCAATTTATTTTATATTTAAGTGGCAAATACAGCAATAATGTGAAAGATTGCTTCTTTCTATTTACTGTATATACTCTTCTGTTCCCCAAAGGGTCTGCTCCAAGGATTTGAAATTTGAAGAACTGGTATTAGAGATAGGACTGTATCAAGTTGTAATGCTTCCTTTATGTGTGTATGTGTATTGGATGAGAGATGTAAGAGACAGAGAGAGATTTAAAATTGAATTTTGGAGGAAATTGCCTTGAATTTAGAATGCTGTTTTAAAAAGTTGAACCATTTTCTGGTGCTTTTAATTAGCTTATTTCCAAATCAATCTACATTACTCCAGCAGGGTTGGCTCACCTCGGCTGCCAAAAAAGCCAATGCAGTCTTAGGCTGCATCAACAAAGAAATAATAATAGAAAGATCTATATACTGACTTGGTGAGACCACACTTAGAATTATGCATTCAGTAGGGAAAAAAAGATGCAAAGACTCTAAAAAGAGTGCAGAGAAGAGCAACAAAGATGATTACAGATCTGGAGGCTGAAACATATGATGAATGGTTGAAGGAACTGGATAATATGTCTAGTCTAATTTAATTGTATTAACCAAGAAAGGTGTTTTGTATCTTGCTAAGTTTGTGTATTTGGTGAAAAGTGTTCTTCATGTTACTGAGAATTGAAACAACTGGTCTGGTTATTTTATGCCTCCTAATTATCCTAGCATGTTGTGAAATGCTTCTATATTAGACTAGATAAGGAGTCTTTAAAGAGTGAGCACTTTCTGTTTATTCTATTGTGTCAGGCAATCCTTAGCTGTGTATTTCCCCCCAACTACTGGACAGTGCATTAGGCTATATTTTGATGTGTTCCTTGTATCAACAAGGGAATAGTTGAAAGTGCAATGCAGTGCAAACCACTAAGTAGCTTAATGGCTTGCTCATCTAGGCTTTGGTCATGTCCCTTAGCTTAGCTGGAGTATTGTTTTGTTTTGTATTGTTCATGTGTGGCTTGAAGAACAGTGAGAATATGACTACTAGAGTTTGTTCTTAGAATTCAGACTTTCTTCAGAGTGAAAGCAAGGAACACTAAAGTCAGCAAGATGAGTTTGCACTACTCTGCTGGTACTGTAGATAGTAGCATTGATCTTCAGGCCGTAGGAATCACCTCCTATAGTTTCCATCTCAGTTTCCATTATGTGTGCTGATTGACATTGGATTGAAAGCTAATCATCTTTTCTGTCATGACAGAGGGTACATTGAGCTGTGGTGGCGCAGTGCTCAGAATGCAGTATTGCAAGCTAACTCTGCATTCCACTGCCAGGAATTCGATCCTGACCAGCTCAAGATTGACTCAGCCTTCCATCCAGGAAGGTGGGATTCAGCCGGTTTGCACCACTTCAGCAGAACCGGTAGCTAATTTTTTTGTTGCCCAGGCCCAGAATGCACTTCCAGAAGTGGCATCCACACAGAGAACCAGTTGTTCACATATTTGAATCCCACCACTGCTTCCATCCTTCCAAAGTCTGTAAAATGAGGACCCAGGTTGTTGGGGGCAATATGCTGATGTTGTAAATTGTCCAGAGAGTACTGTAAAGCATTCTGAGGCAGTTATATAAGTCTAAGTGCTATTGCTATATAGCCATGTGCTACATGTGCTACGCTAGTTTGGCCCTAATTTATTCTGTTGGTTTCAGAGGCTTAAAGAGCAATCCTAAACATATTATACAGAAGTTGAATTCAATGTAGCATATCCCCTACCAAGGTTTTCACCAGCTTTACTTCTGACTAAGATCAGCTGCATTGCAATCAGTGCATTCACAGGGCATTGCATTCCATCCAAATAAAAACATGCTCTTTCATCAATTTCCCCTTCATTGCTATAGGTTTAGTTTCTCTTCTCTTTTTAGGCATACAGTCTGCAGTTACCAACTTGTTTTTTTTTAAAGAATTGCTTTGAAAATTGAATTCTTATACAGCTGCTGTTGCTATGGAAACGCTAATCCACAATGGTTGGAATATCACACACAGGCAATGTTCTTGGAGAAATGGCCCACCTCCACATTGGTATTGTTGTTTTAAATTAATGGTATTTAAGAATAGATGGTCTTGTTCTATTCACAGAAAGCTACAGTGAATTAGGCTAGGGTTGTGAAGGGTTTTCTCCTCAGTTTTCTCCTCAATTTCAAAATATGTCAAAGTACATCTATATTCAAAATAGTTTCCATGAACATCTACATAATGGAAATCAGTTACTGCTAAATACAATTCACATATATCTGTGAATTGTATTTAACAGTACTTCTAGAAGAAGCTTTCACAGTTTGCCACCTGCAATCCAAGTATGGCAGTCTAATAGGAACTTGAAAAAACCTCTTGATTTTCACCTTATTTGAAATAAAACAACTGAGTGTGGTGTGATATGTTGCTGGCAAGGTACATTAAACTTGGTAGGTCACAAGCAGCGAAGTGTTATTATCGGAAGTGACTTCCAATAATACCTTGTTTTATTTTATTCCCTCTATAGAGTATAATGGAGTTTTATATGGCTCTACTTTATTATGTTCATTTATCTCAATGATTCCCAAAGGTTTCCTTCATGCAAATTACTAGATTGTCTTCTATTGTTATTATTATCTGTTTATCCATCAAATATTGTGATATTTAGATAGGCATTTTCTACTGATTGGTGTTCTAACCTGGAGGTGTTGCCATAGTATGTATGTAGGAAGTTCCAAGTAAAATAGTTTTTGCAAGTCAGATACATTTAAAGTCCATGCACTTTCAATATATGGTATAACACTTTGGTATCATTCCAAAGCCTGCAATTACTCTTAGTATTATGGTTGACGTTTTTCTTCCAAATTGTTTCAACTTCAGTTTATAAATCTTGTTGTTTTGTTACTTTTTTCCATTTGTTTTCTGTTAATATTCTTGTTATTTAGCCAAAACAACATGAAAAAGTATACATACAATGATAAAAGTATATTTTATAAAATATATTCAAGCAGTGATTGGATTAATGCCATCAAAGGCTTTTGCCATAATCCATTAAAATTCTTACAAGACCTTTAGCAAGAATGTTAAAATATAATTAGATTTCAATGAGAAACTCCATCTTGCAAGCTTTGTCAATTGGGTCTGTTTTTTGAAGGCATTTTTCTTGTTTTGGCACCTGCACCAGAAACTGCATTACTGTCACAAGCACTAATTATCCTTCTATCACATCTTGGAAACCATTGTTCTTTACAATTTTGTTGAAAAATATGTACCAAAGGTTTTCAGAAAGCATATTAATTTCTCCATAAAAATCTTCATATAAATTGTTTAAATTCTTGGTTGCCACTATGAGACTACGTGCAAAGTGAAGCAGAAGTGCTTGTACACACAGATAGAAACAGACTGGTTGAGCTTTGGAAGCAGCCGCATTCACATTACAAATTGTTAAAATCTTCATTCATGCTTATATGTTTTGCAAGCATGCTTTGTTCATTCTTAATACGAGCAATTTCAAACATCAGATGCCGCAGGAAATAATAGCAAAGCACAGAATCCATTCTGAGGAAGCACTGATGTTTCAAAAGCTATTGCAGCTGATTCTCTCATATTCATGTCTAGATCAACTCCGACATTCATCAATACAGAGAAAGAAAACCATTAGGTATTCCTAGAAAATGGATTATTCTTTAAACAAATTTATGATGTACTTTGTAAATCAGCTCAAGCTTTTTTTTTAATTGCCTGCCTACTGATCTGAAAGCCCTTTATTATTAATGTATAAAAAGATAAAAAATGAAAGTCTCAATAAATATTTAGATTAAACAGGTTCATTTTACATCAGGGGTCTTCAAACTCGGCCCTTTTATGACTCATGGACTTCAACTCCCAGAATTCCTCAGCCAGGCACACTGGCTGAGGAATTCTGGGAGTTGAAGTCCATGAGTCATAAAAGGGCCAAGTTTGAAGACCTCTGTTTTACATTGTGAGAAGAGGATTGCTTACATGGATTTAATGCCTACATTATGGAAAATGGAATAACCTGTACCTCAAATGAGCTACATGATTTCCTCACAACCACTTGGCTAAGTATTTTAGAATGGGGGGGAAAACAAGCTGTCCCTGTTTGTATGAAACTCAGCTCCATAGAGGCATGGCTAGGAGTTCGATATCGGCTCCTTCAATTCAGTGGTAGCACATGTCAAAAAGCTTTCCACATTTTTGTCCATTCATAATCTGTAAAATTAGAGCTCTGCAATGGTCTTTTTTTTAATATTGACCTTTCATTCTCGTTGTGCTAATTTGCAAGATCAGTTATTCCTAGACAGCCAGTTTCTAGATGCATCGGTCTTCAATTCCTAGGTTGGTTGGGGATTGTAGAAAGTGAAATTTGATACTTTTGGAAAGGCTGTGTAAAATCAATAATTATCAGTAGGTGCTTTTAAGTGTGTTACCATACGTTTAAATGGTGGACTTTATCAAGTACAATGAATCAGCCAGTTGGATTCTTAGGGCAGATACAGAGAGAAGATACAATGTACTGTACATGTCAGTCATACATTTCAGTAGCACCTTGATCCCCACTTTTGAGGGGGAAAGATCTTAGAGGAAATTGTCCTAGTAGTTCATAGACCATTACACTAACTGAAGCAGTTACTCCACCACCAAATAGAAACACGTATCCAGGAACCTTCTTCACCAATTTTTGGTGCTTGCTTACTTGCTTGTTGTATCAGCTGGAACCCAATAGTATGTTCAGTTTTGCTAGTAATGCTTTTCAGGGGTTCACGCATGTAGGCCAAACAGTTGAGACCCTCCAAAATAGAATAAATGAAAATAGATGAGATAATAATATACTGTATACTATAATTCAGGCCAGCAAAATGCAGAGATTATAGGAAGGTGAATATAGGTGGTTCCATATTTTCCTAATTAAAATTATTTCCTCATTTTCAGACATTTCAATACTTTTGAGTGGTTTGGATGTAATTTTATTTAAGCAACTGTTAAATGCTTTGCCTGATATCATAATCCTAAACCAATCTGTTACTCCAGTACAACTGTCTTTAATAAGTCATGTCACATTTGGCCCTCAGAATTTTTTGGCAAATGACAGTAAAGACTTAAAGCTTTGTTCTTTTATTATCCTGAATGTCTGAAGCATGAAACTAAGGACACATATGTCCCATGTCAGTTTCACCTCCTATCTTACTATGTGTAATATTCCCACCTCTTGAGTTCTCCAACTATGTCATAGTCAAAAGAGTTCTAATGATACCAGATTTCAAACTTATGGAGAGGTCTACGCATGCCCAACAAATGGACTTAGAATTTAAGTCCCTTATTTGATCTCTCTTGCAGTCGAAAGAACACAGAGCTGGAATTACAGTAGCTGTCTCATCTGTTGAATTATTGAATTGAAGGTAGCACACCTCTCAGTAAAATACCTTGCTGCACTAGATTGACTTTTTCGACCCAAGCAAGACTTTTGGGAATCTGTATGACTGCAGAGCCCCACTACTATTACTGTAGACAACTGTTCCCAACTGCTGCTTAGAACAGCTGCTTCAGTGTACTTAAGGCATGCTGCTTTCCATAATCTGCTATTAGTGAGAGATTTGTGGGACAGCAGCCAAAGGATGTGT
The DNA here is from genome assembly GCF_964194415.1 of Vipera berus. NCBI lineage: Eukaryota > Metazoa > Chordata > Lepidosauria > Squamata > Viperidae > Vipera > Vipera berus. The sequence continues at coordinate 318,442,004 of NC_138202.1, forward strand.
TGTAGTGCTGCTCTCATTGTTGAAAGAATGAAGAGTGGAAGCACCAGTGATGCAATAGATGCTCTTCTCACTTCACAGGTCTTAATGGGCTACCCCTGTATCCTACCCACACAGAATCTGTAATATTTGTATTTATTTTCATATCTCCTACTACTTAATTATGATCTCACATCACCCCCAGCTTAGTGCTTGGTTCTTTACATCTAGGTTGTTTGCTTGTATCACTTACTTTGTTCTCTAGCATTTCTGGTTTGTTCCTAGTTCTTTTCTGGGAAGATTTGTGGTATATTTGTGGGATTTTTGCCAAGATATCTCCCCTCACCCTGCAGTCAATGGTTTCCATCCCTTTGATTTTATGCAAAGAAGTCCTGAGTTTACCTAGAGCATCCCTGCTTCCTCAGCCAGCCAGCAGCAGAAACAATAGTCACTCTGTTAGTATGGATTACATCAACACATTAATGTGTATTTCCATTGCTGGCCCTCTGACATTCATGTAGCTAATAAATTCTATTCTCAGAACTGTGTTGACGTTAGCCATGCTGCTGGTGTAACAACTAAGATGCTCTCCTTTGATAAAAGGTTATATAAATGGAAGGTGCTGCTGGGGGTGTTAAACAGAAAAAGCAGTGTTGATTGCATTGTAATCAAAACACTGGAGAAACATCAAATATTTGCATGGGTAGAATTTTGGTTTAAACATAATGAGGAAGACTATCAAAGAGAAAAAGAATTTACCATTTGAAAAGAAAAAAGCATATGGATGATACTGAATGTCTAAGGATACCTTTTTAGTATATCTAGAAAGGCCTGGGAGATGTTTCTCACTGGATCCCTAGAGAACCACCACTGGTTAATGGACCTCATACCAAGTTATATACTGTAGACCAAAAGTCATGTCCTCTTTAAGGTAGGTTTCTGTGCCTATTTACTGGGGAGGAGAAAAATGAATGCCTTGTCTAAATTGCTGCTCCTTATTGTGCTGGTATTACAAACCCCAGAATGGTCTATGCTAACTTGGAGAAAGTCTGAAGAGTGCTGGAAGACTGATGTCACTTAATGGTGCTGCTATCCATTGTTTTGTATCATGTATACTTAAAATGTTTTACGTAACTCTATGGAAGTGGTAAATGAATGTGTTACACAATTATATTCCCTGGAAATGTGGGTGTCATTTTTCTCATCTATATGTGCATGAGGTAAAAAAACATGCCTTAAATGCTGCAAAATGTATGAAGGAGTTCTAGAACTTCTACAGATGCTAGTTGGCCGGTACATTAAATATAAATGACATGAATAATTTGAATTAGAGGGATCTCAATAAGCTGGAACTTAAATTAAAACCTTTACTGTCCAATATCTAATCCTTTTATTCTGTACTTTGACTGACATGAGTCTTCACTGAAGAGAGACATGAAATAAATGCACATCAAGATGCAATTGTCCACATTCACCCATTCAGTTGGCCATTATGAATAAGCTTTGGGTTCTTACACTGTTTCATCTACTCTTGAATGTGACTGTCAGATTAATTATTGCTCAATTATACAATTAACAAAAGAAAACTTGGATTCAGTTCCTTCTATTTTATTCTACTTTTCACACTGAGAGGTTTTTTTAAATCTTTCTCCATAAACATTTTCTTTATCTGTCAAGGCTATTTCACTTTAAAAATGTATTACTAAAGTCCTGTCTGGACTCTGTAGTTGTGGCAGTTCCTAGAAATCTTTCCCTATCCAAGAAAAAATCCCTTGTAAATCATATACCTCCTATACTACTAGCAGGAGAGTGATCTCTATTTGGATTCACAACTGCATTACAGCATTGCTTATTATGCAAGGCATCCATTTCTCTTCAAGGAGAAGTGTGCATTACAGTGCAAGCTGAGAAGCATATCTATCGAAAGGGACATTTTGAGCACAACTTTGCATTTCTGCCGTACTCACAAACTGTATCCAGTCTGAGCCGTTGTTGTTAATAATGGAATGATCCAAGAATGGTTATTAGTTCGCGCTTGATCATTTTGCAATATTTTAGTCTGAAATAACCAAATTAGTCACAAGGGATGGTCCTGACCAGTTTGTTTTGCTTTGGGTTGTGGTTTTTTTTAAGGAAAAGTAGTCCTGCCAGGGACATCCCTAATGACTAATAAAGATATTGTTCTATGGCTATAGTATCTAAAACACCATAATCCTGTCATTTCCTTTTTCTTTGTTCTATTTTATAAAACTATGTACGGCTTTGAGACAGCAGCTGTCCCTGAATTGGACATATTTGACAGTAGATTTCTTTTGTCTGGATGGCACAGAGGAAAAGAAATGATTATTGCTCTCTTTCTTCATACGTTCCAGCAGAAATAATTTTCTAGTAGTTTTCTAATCCCCAAATGCTGATAATTATACTATTTGGACTTTTGCTGCTTAGAAGCATATGTTGTGGCTGAATTATTTTATAGTATTTTTTTAATCTAGGACTTTTTTTCAAAATTGATATATGAGAACACTTTTATTCTAGTTCCCCGTAGCCTTTGTCTGTTTTTTTTAATATGTTGCATTATGTCTTTGCCTCTGCCTTTCTTGCTAGAAATTAAAGCCTGCCTTGGACTCATCTTCCATCTGTTCTGGCTAATGGGTATATAAAAACAAACATTTCTCTTAACCTCTAAAAATGCATTCTTCATCACACTTGTAATTAAATTTATTGTTTTATTAAAATATTTTGTCTTTAGTGCCAGGACTGCCATCCTACGGCAGGATTCAGGCAGCCTGCTCTATTCATAGCAGTTTTGATCCTCCTGTTCAGTATACAGGTAGTCCTCAACTTACAACAGTTCATTTAGTGACTGTTCAAAGTTACAACCGCACTAAGAACAGACTTATATCCATTTTTCACACTTATGACCATTGCAGCATCACCATGGTCACATGATTAAAATTCGGATGCTTGGCAACTGGTTCATATTTATGACAGTTGCCATGTCCTGGGATCATGTGATCTCCTTTTGTAACCTTCTGACAAGCAAAGTCAATGGGGAAGCCAGATGGACTTAACCGTGTTACTAACTGCACTGATTTACTTAACAGTTGTGGCAGGAAAGTCGTAAAGTGGTGTAAAATTCATTTAATAAATGTCTCACTTAGCAACAGAAATGTTGGGCTCAGTTGTGGTCATAAGTCAAGGACTACCTATAAACGGTTTGCATGCATGCATTTATCTTCTGGTCAGGAAACTGAATCAATATAGGATACTTAATATCTCATAAGTAGCTAATGTGGGACTGAGACCTATACCTACTTTTAGCTAGAGGAAACATTATTCACATATGGTACGAGGATATGGCAATACTATGGAGGCATTGGCTAGCTTTGTATACCACATGATTTGTCCTTGGTTTCCCAAACTAAACTGTTACCTGGACTTTTATGAAGGACACTGTTCCATCACCACTGTTAAAGTAAGTTTTAGCTGCTGCTCAGTTGCTTTGCTACCTGGAACGTCATTGTCAACTCTACAACAAATCTGGCTGCAGGCATTTTGCTCGTTCTAGGTTGCCACCAGAATAAGAGGGGGTGCGGAGGATTTTTATTAGTCTAAACATTTTACTGTCCTGTGGGAACCATGATCATTTCTGTCTGTTAGATGGAGGGCATGAATATTTGGTTAGAAAGCCCGCCAAACCATTCTATGGGGAACGTAGCTGATTACATGGCATTGGGGTAGGAAGTTTAACTTTGTAATATTGTTTCTTTTTGAAGAGGATTTTAGACTTGGTTTCACTTTTGACCATGCCAATACTATGTAACCAATAAACATGTTATTTGAGGAAATTTCAAGCCTCGGGATTCTGATTTGTTTGGTCTTTTCTATCAGAGGTTTGACACGCCTTTACTTCAAGCTGCAAAAAGACTTGGACTACTTCTGAAAAAAGTAGAACACACAGCTGCCAGCAGTGTTTAAGATAATGGCACTACCAGGAGCTTCATTAAGGGGGAAAAAGGAAGTACCACTATAAGAAGTTTTAGCTATCCCCTCACCATCCCAAAGTTGGAACATGATGAGAATCTTAAGATAGCTAATAATCTACTGGCTTTCTTGTTTTCATACAGTCAGTAACCTCTCATTCCCAGCTGTCAAAAGCTGCCAAATGTCTGTTGGTGCTGAAGACAGTTATTCTCAGGTCTAGGATGGGTTTCCCCAACCAGATCAGCCATTAGGACTTTCTGCATTTTTTTTAAAAAAAGGTCAAAGTTAATTGTAAAGCACAGGATACAATTGCTCAACTAGCTGTGGATGGTGGAAATTGTAGTTTTAAAACATCTGGAGAATACTAGATTGGAGGCAGCTGGCATAGATGGAAGGATAATATGTATTTGTAGTGGCTGAGTTTGTGTAAGATATTAGAATCCATTAAAATGGGATTAGGAAGTTTATATTTCAGCCTCTTATGATGTTTTAGTATGTTAGGTGAAGCAGCATTCACGCTACATTATAATTTATTCTTTGGGGCACATATGAATATGGCATTTGTGCTTTATTACCCTGAGCCTAGGATTTATCCTGTAAACCTAGCCAAGATGTTTCTTGTTTTTGACATATGCCCAGCTCTTACATCCAGGAGATCAATCTTGTTGGGTAAATCACACTTTGCCATATAACAGGAGTGCCAAATTTGTATTAGCTCTATGCTTTGTACAGTATGTCAAGGAACACATTCCCAAAGCAGATATGTCAGGTTCCAGGTGACCCCTCTTAGCGGTAAGGTTAAAATTTGGCAGTGGCTCTGCTGACTATTCTCAGGCTCAAGGTGCAGGCTAAAAGGATGCCATTGAACTGCACATTTTGCACCTCTCTCATTTTTCAGACTATTTTCAACTGTAACCTTTTATTACTAATTAGTTCTGAAGAAGAGGCAGTTTGGAACAAGCAAAGGTTACTAGATTCATAGGCCAGATGGGAAATTCTCAGAAAGCAGAGTTAGCCCACGCAAGCCACCATGTGCCAGCAACATGTAGAGCATTTCTTCAAGAAAACAGTTACAGCATTTTTATGCGTATGGTGAATGTACGTGCATTGATGGTTTTGTTTTCCTTTTTTTAAGGTGATATGATTGTATCAGAAGGACAAACATTTAAATGCCTGTATTTAATGTATTATTTTGAGGGACACGGTGGCTCAGTGGGTTAGGATGCTGAGCTTGTCGATCAGAAGGTCGGCAGTTTGGCGGGTTGAATCCCGAGTGCCGCATAACAGAGTGAGCGCCTGTTACTCGTCCCAGCTTCTGCCAACCTAGCAGTTCGAAAGCATGTAAAAATGCAAGTAGAAAAATAGGGACCACTACGGTGGGAAGGTAACAGCATTACGTGCGCCTTTGGCGTCTAGTCATGCCGGCCACATGACCACGGAGATGTCCTCGGACAAGCGCTGGCTCTTCGGCTTTGAAACAGAGATGAGCACCGGCCCCTAGAATCGGAAACAACTAGCACGCATGTGTGGGGGAACCTTTACCTTTACCTAATGTATTATTTTATTTCAATAATTGTTTACAAATGAAAAATAAGCAACCATAGTATGAAAGAGGCCCCAAAGTAAATCAAAATAGGGAAACCGTAATAGAATAGGGATGCAGTTCTTTGTCAAATGAACTAATAACTGTAATAAGTAACTTCTAACTGTTATAACTTATATAAGTTTAACTTTAGATTTAGATAGTTCCGATGCTTGTTCCTTTTGAATTCCCATTTTAAAGCATTCAGTTTAATAGATGTATATTTTTATACAAATAATATTCTTTGGATATCATTTAAAGTGTATTTGTAAGCCTGCCTGAATGGAGTAGGGGCTATTTACACTTGCAAGAGGTGCTGGTTTTTAGTATCCATAATAGATAATATATTTGGTCTAATGGGGCCATGCGTGTTCACTCTGTCTTCGCTATCTTTTCTCTGCAAGATGCTTTTTGCAAAAGCTAAAAGCAGCCTTCCCTAATCTGACACATTTTTTATACATTGAAAATGCAATTCCTAGAATTCTCAGCTAGGATATAAATCTATTTCAACATAATGTGTAGGATACCAGTAAGATTTGAAACCATATACTGGTGTTAGCCTTTGTGTAATTTGTTCACTTTGCTTGTGTCCCTTTACCACTGCCAGTTCACTGTGAGGAAAAAATAAGTCTAGGAATTTCATATTAATTTCATAGTTTACCCAATTCACATGGATTCTGGAAATATAAAGACTATTTTGCTTATTGATGGTACATTTAAGAAAGATAACTTTTCTCCAAAAGACAAGACTGTGAATTTGCCGAATCACTCACGTTATATCATTATATAAATTGTCCATCTTAGTTTTGATATACCCCTAGCTCTACAACCATGAAACATTTTTAAATCTTTGAAAATGATAATACAAGAGGTGGAGATAGAAACTAATGTTTGGGCAGATCACAACCCAATAAAAATGACTTGGAAAGGAACCAAGAAAAAACTAAGATGGTCTCTGAATAAATTTATAGTGAAAGAAAAAGAATTTTTACAACCTGGCAACAAAGGAAATGGAATTTTTCTTTAAAATAAAGAAGAAAGAAGAAACATCACTCCAAAATGTATGGGATATGGCTAAAGCATATTTCAGAGGGTTGACCATAACTTACACCTCTAAAAAGAATAAAGAAAAGAAACAATTACAGTTAAAGCTGAGAGAAGAGTTACAAATAGACCCACAAAAGAAAATCCTCAAGAAACAAATGGAGATAATAAAACATAAACTAAACCTGGCTGAGATGAATATAATGGCACAACAGATTAAACAGTCTAAACAGAATTTTTTTGAAAATGTCAATAAGTCGGGGAGATGGCTAGCATATAGATTGAAGAAAGAAAAAGAAAAAAGATTGATAAATAAGCTACAAAACTCAAAAGGAGAATTACAGTTCCACAAGGCTGCAATGGAAATTTTTTTAAAGATTACTATGAGACACTCTATAAGGCAGAGGAAGTTCCTAAAGAGAAAATGCAGTCGTACTTAAAAGAAACAGACTTGCCAAAAATCTAAAAGAATATCTGAAATATACTAAACAGGAAAATATCAATGATGGAGATTACAGAAGCTATAAAAAGACAAAAGAAAGATAAGACTTCGGGTCCAGATGGACTTCCTGCAGAATTCTATGTAGCATTACAAGATGTACTAGGTCCGAGGTTGAAAGAATTGTGTAATGAAATCTTTTTGAAGACCAAAATACCAAAGTCGTGGACTGAAGCTAATATTACTTTGATACCCAAAGAAGATACCGATCTGACACAAATAAAAAACTATAGACTAATATCGTTATTAAATGTGGACTATAAAATTTTTGCTTCGATAATGGCAGAAAGAATTAAGAAATTCTTGACTGAATTCACACATACAGATCAAAATGGCTTTTTACCTAAAAGACAGATAAAAAATAATTTAAGAATGATTTTGGATGTTTTAGAGTACTATGAAAATCACCCAGGGAAACAGATGGGATTAATATTTCTTGATGCGCAAAAAGCTTTTGACAACTTAAACTGGCAATTTATGTTCTAGCAGTTGATGGAAATGGACTTCAGGAAAAACTTTATAAATGCAATTCAAGCAATCTACCATAAACAAACGGCTAGAATAATTTTAAATGGAGATTATACAGAAAACTTTTATATCAAAAAGGGTGCAAGACAGGGATGTCTACTATCCCCACTGTTGTTTATATTAACATTGGAAGTATTGACCAGAAATATTAGACAAGACATAGAAATTAGAGGATTGGAGATAAAAGAACAAAAATATAAACTACAAGCCTTTGCGGATGACTTGGTTTTTATCTTTGAGGAGCCAGTTGAAACAGCTACTAAACTATTGGAGAAAATAGAAAACTTTGGAGAACTGGCAAGTTTGAAAATAGAGAAAAGACTAAAGTATTAACAAAAAAAATTAACAGACAAACAGAAAACTCAACTTACAAAAAAGACAAATCTACAAATAACTAAAAAAAGTTAAGTATTTAGGAATCCACTTAACAGCAAGATGTACAACATTAAAAGAAGATAACTATGAAAGATTGTTTAAATAAATAAAATTGGACTTGGAAAAGTGGAAAAATCTTTAACTGTTACTGTTAAGAAGAATAGCTACAGTCAAAATGAATATTTTACCGAAAGTACTCTTCCTATTTCAAATGTAAAATTGGGAAAGGTTTTCTTTAATTATATAAATGCAACCATATTGAGATTTATCTGGCAAGGGAAGAAAGCATGAATTAAAGTGAAAATGTTATAAGAAGCTAAAAATAGTGGAGGATTTGGACTCCCGGAGACTATATTATCAAGCAGCCATTTTACCATGGCTTAAAGAATGGATTATGCTGAGAAATAAAAGACTATTGTACCTAGAGGGGCATGACCTACAAATTGGTTGGCATGCCTTCCTATGGTACGAGAAAAGTAAAACACACAGATACTTCCAAAACCACTTTATAAGGAATGTACTCCTTTTAGAATGGGAAAGAATAAAGCAGAAAATCTATATTAAACTACCTAAGTGGCTTTCAACAATGGAAGCTTTTGCTTACCCAAACTTAATTAACTATGACAAACTCGTTACTTACAAAGATATCCTAGATAAGGAAGGAAAATTGAAAGACAGACAAGACTTACAATGACTAGGTATTGACTTAGCATGGTGGCCATATTTGCAAATTCAAACAAGATGCAGAAAAGATGTAAAGACAATGGGATTTTATAAAGAACAGACAGAATTTGATCAAATATTATTAAAAACAGATGAAAACCTGATTAAGAAACTTTACAGATTTCTGCTAAACTTGAAGATGGAAGAAGAACAAGTAAAAGAAACAATGATAACATGGGCAAAAAACTTTGGATATTCTATAGATTTGGAGCACTGGCAAAAATTATGGGATAGAAATATTATATTGACTAAAGCAGTTTCATATAAAGAAAAGTTGTATAAAATGTTTTATAGATGGCATATGACACCAGTAAGACTAGCCAAAATGTTTAAAAATACTTTGAATAATTGATGGAAATGTAAACAAAGGCCAGGTACTTACTATCATATCTGGTGGGTATGCCCTAAAGCGAAAAAGTTCTGGCTTAAGATACATACATGGTTGGAAAAGATGAGTAAAATACAGATAGAACTTAAACCAGAGCTGTTTTTGTTAGGAATATTAGGAGCTAAGTATGAGAAGGAGAATGAGTATCTAATATTGCATATATTGACAGCAGCAAGAATAGTATTTGCCCAATACTGGAAAAATGAAACTTACCAACTGAAGAGATTTTAATGAAGAAAATTTCAGACTGTGCAGAAATGGATAGATTAACCTTAGAGATTAAAGAGAAAGAGGATTCAATTTATTTTAAAACATGGAATAAATTTTACCAATGGTTAGGAAAACGAACTAGCAAGAAATGAATCTGATATGTTATTTTGAATATACTGTATATTAGTAAGGAGAATGATATGTATTGACCAACTGATACCATTTATGATTATCATTTAGCATATATATTATAGCTATTTTCTATTATATTAAATAGCGTTAACTGAACATATGTACCTGGACAATAGTCTGTTTGCTAAAGCTTGCAAATGTTATTGGGGGGCAACCCCAATGTTGTTCCCAACTCCATCGCTACCCCAATCCCGATCCTAACCCCACCCTGAACCTCAATCCCTACCCTGGTTCTACCCCTTCCCCAACCTTATAAAATTCAGTAAAAACTTTTATAAAAAAAACATTTTTAAATCTTCAAATATTGGTGATTGTTTGTTTGTCTGATCATGAACTTAGCTGGAAGTTGAGTGATTAAGCTTTGAGATGTCTGGCTGTCTCCTCGGTATATGTATGTTTTATTTCTGTTTTTTTAAGGTGCTGTATGTACAGATTTTTTTGTGCTAGTTTGCAAGTTGTGGGGTGCTTTTTTTGTTTCAGTGGCTATGTAAACATCAGAAATGCAGTCTTGTTATAAACCGTGGTGCTGTCCTAGTCCAAGTCAGCCACAGAACATTCTTTTGCCTCCAGAGGCCCATATTTAATAGGCTCTGTCATGTCTTCAAACTAATGGTTAGAATTAAAGAATAATATTTGGCCTTTGTTTCTCTCATGTGGTTCAGGTTTTCTGTAAAAGATGATCCATTAAAAAGACAGAAAATGTATTTATATTGTTTTTTTCTCTGCAGGGCTCGAACCCTTCAAAAACGAAAAAACCAAACACTGGTGAATGGCACATGTTTGCAGTTCACCAAAAGTTTATACTGTTTCCCCCCCTTCTTTTAGACACAAGTAGCAGTTAAATCAAACTCCTGCTGCAAAGATTTCTGGTTCCTGAGTTCTGCTCTTTAGATTTTAATCTCATCCTCTCTGATGGCACAAAGGGAGCAAAAAATATTCCAATTGACTACACTAATGTTTATGGATCATTGCGGCTCCCACATCTTTGGGAATAGAGCTGTGAAGTGGTAACTGGTACCCTTTTTAGATAAGAGAGCAGGAAAATCATTTTAAATTCAAGGACATTCAGGCAAGGCAGTCTACTAGTCATTGGGGATAGATATTACCTCCAGTATCAGAGCAAGCATACATTAGCATGCACTAATGGAAAAGTGTATTTGCTTTTATGTTTTGCCCATGGGCTTCCCAGAATCATCTGTTTGCTGGGCTAGGGAGGCTTTGGGAGTCTTCTTACATTCTAACATACCGTAATCTGGCTCAGTGCTGAATACAAGAATTAGAAAGTTATTAACAATGTACTTCCATCACATGGATCTGAAGGGCACTGTTGTTGATTTTATAGTGAGCAGTTGCTTCTCTCCCAAGATTACATAAGGATGGGATGTAAATCCAATCAATAAAGTAAATAAATTGCGTTATTTCTAAAACCACTTTGATTATGGCTATCTGGGGTAACTTGCCTCCAGTGGATTTTTGACCATTCAGTTTCCAAAATTTATAGCAGCCATTATGCAAAGTTTGTGCATGCATGTGAATGTATGTGTTTCAGAGAGAAAAGGAGGGGAAACATAATCTTAGACTCTGAGCAAGTACATCAATTCCTAATGTTTCAGGGAGTTTACTGGGGAAGTTACAGTTACAGACAACATGAACTTAAGTATCTCACTTTAAATTATCCCACTTTCCATTATCCTTCTTTCAGTTATTTCCATTGCCATACCGTTACATAGGAGACTTGATAAGGAGAAATGTGGTTTTTTGTGAGGCACATATATGTTTATCTGAAAGGGAATTTTCTCTCTCTCTCTAACATGCAAGTAGAGATGGCTCCATTTAAAACATAAAAATAAAAGAGTTGGAGGAGGAAGCCAGCAAGCACTTGTGTTCCATTCTTGTCTTCCCTGGGGGTTGAGAGGTGCCCATCCATATACTTTAAGCCTACTTAACAGAATAACAGAATTGGAAGGGACCTCGGAGGTCTTCTAGTCCAACCCCCTGTCCAAACAGGAGACCCTATACCATTCTGGCAAATGGCTGTCTAATCTCATCTTTAAAATTCCTGTGTTGGAGCACACATAAGTTCTGGAGGCAAGCCATTCCGTGATTAGTTGTTTTCACTGACAGAAAACATCTCCTTAATTTTAGGTTGGCTCTCTTTTTAATAATCTCCCATCCCTTATGTCTTTGCCCTGTCATCAGGTGTTTTGAAGAACAGGTTCAAATATTGAAAAAGAGCTACCATGTCACCTCTTTGTTAGGCTAGACATAGCCAGTTCCTGCAACCGGCCATCATTTAGCCTCCAGCCCACTAATCATTTTTGTTGCTTTTTTGGCACTCTTTCTAGAATTTCAACATCTTTTTTGTATCTGGGTGACCAGAACTAGATGCAGTATTCCAAGAGTGGTCTCACCAAGGCAGTATATAGTGATGCTAACACTTCGTGTGATCTTTATACTATTCCTTTGTTAATGCAGCCTAGGACTGCATTGGCTTTTTTAGCAGCTGCAGCACACCTGCAGTTTCATACTTAAGAAACACTGAATATTCATTTGATTTGGAACTTGCTTGGTTAAATCATTGTTTGCTGTTGAGGTATGATTTGTCTAGTTACCAATATATAGACAGGGTATCTTTTTCAAAGCAAGGAAGGGATGGCATAGGAGGGGAAGAAATACCAGAATATATTGCTCTTGTTGAAAAGCTGTTAGGTCTCATGTTGTGCTCTGCCAAACCATCTCCTGCATCTGTCCTAAAACATCTGTTTTGTTTCCTGGCTTTTTCATTCTTTGGGATGAAATTGTTTGGGCACTGTCTATTGAAATGTTGGAACAAACCTATTTGGGCCAGTCCTATATGCTTTTACAAGTGTTTTAAGATCCACTGCTGAGAAATCTACTTCAGGGCCAATAGGTTTTAGCTCTAATGAATATTAAGACTTTTTTTCATAGTCTCACAGGAATGAGGATCTGATATTGGTCCCAAAATTCAACCCTCTGCTTCATGCAGGATCTGTTAAAACATTTCAGGCAGATGGCTATTTGGCCTTTGCTTGAAGACCTCCAGTGATAGGAAACATATCACTCCATGAGGTAATCTATTTCACTGGTTGGTAGCATTTATTGTCAGAAAATTCTTCCTAATATCCAATATAATTTTTAATGATCAGGATGGAGTAGGCTAAACTTTATTTCTTGAAGCTGATAGCAATAATTTTTACTGCTTCTGCTAAAAGAGAGAGAAAACCTATCATCTTGTCATAAATTTAAAACTATAAAAACATCCCAGCATTCGCCTTCTTGAAAATTGTTGGATATTTGTTGCCATTTGCATAGAACAGATCTCTGAAAATGAAGCGGAAAAAAATACCCTACATCTAGTAAAAGCATAAAGAACCAGTTTGATATAGTGGTTGAGATCAGGCTACGAACAGGAGACTATGAATTCTAGTTCTGCCTTGGGCACAAAGCCAAGGTATGCTTGGGCTGGTTGTTTTCTCTCAGCTTTGGAAAGGAGGAATGGCAAACCACTTCTGAAAAAAGAAAACTCCAGGGACTTGCCCAGGCAGTCTCTGAGAATCAGACATAATTAAAATGAAGAAAAGTAGAAGCAGAGGATTATTCTATAACTTCATATTACTCAATATAGCTTAATGTCTTATACTCATCTGGTTTTGAATCCAAATTAAAGCTATGAACATCCACCTGTAGATCCATGAGTGGAAGAAAAGTACAAGAGTTGGTTAATCTTTTCCCTGTTACTTGGAAATTAAATATGGACTAGGAGAGCTACTGGGAGTTGGGTGGCATATGAATTTCATAAATTATTATTATTGTTAGATGGATCCAGGTATAACAAAGCTTTCCTCTTACACATCTGAGGCTAAGCATAACATACAGACAGGCAGTACTAGCTGTTTCTTAAAACAAGACCAGATATAAATCTTATAAACACATAGCAGCTTTCCAGGAAGTATATACTACAAGAGAACTCATCTAGCTTTTACCTTGTTTGTTTTCAGTTGGCATTTAGTTCCAAAATGACCCTTCTGTTTCGTGGCACATCACCCCTCATGCTTACTAGTGGGCTTTTACAACAGTGAACAAGGAGAAGACCTACTCAAGGGAGAGGCTATCTGCTATCTTCTCATTCCTGAGCTATCGTACCTTCAACTGCTTGGCTTAACAGTATAGGATTAAATGGAAGAGAATATTAGGGAGGGCCATCAGGCTAAGCAGACTCCCCAAATTCTGTGGCTGGGATTGTGTTTTCTCACAGCAGATACTATTCTGACGTCAGGTTACGTGGGAAAGAATGACGGTAGTTAAATGAAATCTGCCAATGATGCAGTTACCAAACATAGAGACAGCCATGACGCCCCCGATAACAGCTGCAGTGCTTTGGAGAGCCAAGCAATGTACAAAATAAAGCAGAATTGGTAGTTGACATGCCATAAAAGCATTTAATTCCTCCTAAAAAGAAATATTATTTTGTAAGATTTCAGGTGGGAGTTGTGAAATGTAAGAGTTAGACTCATATAGACACTCACACTGACAAGTAAATGAATCTAATTCTTTTTCCACAGTGTAGTAGTTGGAGTAGTCAGTGACAGGATGGATGGAAATCTAATTGTAGAGTTATTTTTTTAATCTCACAGTTGTTTATTTCAGCAGATATTTTAATTTTTAGATTTGTTTTGGATCTGGTTAGTTACACAGATTTTTTTTTTTAAGGACAGCACAGTCTGGAGTCAATGGATGGAAGCTGGTCAAGGAGAGAACCAACCTAGAACTAAGAAAAAAAATTCCTGACAGTTAGAACAATTAATCAGTGGAACAATTTGACTCCAGAAATTGAGGGTGCATCATTGGAGATTTTTAAGAAGAGATTGGATAATCATTTGTCTGAAATGGTATAGGGCAGAGGCAGGCAACTTTGGCTCTTTTATGACTCGTGGACTTCAACTCAGGAATTCTGGAAGTTGAAGTCCACGAGTCATAAAAGAGCCAAGGTTGCCTACCCGTGAGCAAGGGATTGGACTAGAAGACTTCCAAGTTCCCTTCCAATTCTGTTATTCTGTTCTGTTCTATAATTGTTGAGTTATTCCGTTTCCAGAATTCAGGCTACAAGCATTCCTACTTGTAGCCAAAACTCCACCAAGGTATGGTGACCATAGGGTCACCAAGGTTTTCAAAAGAACAAAAAGACAAAGAAGTTTTTATTTTTCATTTGAATTCACATATCTTTCCAGTGAAGGGCAGAACATTTAAGAGGAGTTCCCCATCTGAAGAAGGTCTATCAGGTTAGCTTGATAATGATTTTTACATAGCTTTTTTTTTAATGCAAATAAACTTTCAGGGCATACAGTTGTTACTCAGACCTGCCAAAGATTATTTTTATTCTGTTGATTTTGACTGCTAGCTTGGCTTTGCTTGTTTTCCATTGATGTTTTTCTGCATTTTGATCTTATGTAAGCTGTTTTGGAAAAAAATAAAAGTTACAGACTAAAAAACCTGAGAGATAAATTTTAAATAAATAACTCTCCCAGCTATCTCTGAGCAATAATGGAAATCTTCCTCACATACCAGTACAAAATAGACAAAATAAAAAAGAATAAAATGAATCCTTAGGGAAGGATTCAGTGTAAGAAAATAATTCAGATCCAAGCCACACAGTCAGTGTCAGTTCAAGGTTTTTAGGGAGTGTTAGACCAGGTATATTAAGGCCTTATCCTATACCCAGGAATTCGGGGAGTTGAAGTCCATGAGTCATAAAAGAGCTGAGATTACCTACAGCTGTTATAGGCCTTCTCCTATATAGAGATGGGGAACAATAGCTCTTTTATGACTTGTGGATTTCAATTCCCAGAATTCCTGAGCCAACATGGTTGAAGTCCGTAAGTCATAAAAAGGCCATCATTTACCTCCCCCCCAATACTATACTTATACAACAGACACACACACACATTCCACCTACTAATTTACTTACCAAATAGTGATAATTGGAAAAAATTATCAATAACATCACTCTCCTTTGTGAGATATGAAAGTTGCTGTTTCATTTTCTGTAACATCTCCAAAATAATGTCATTCTAGAAGGTATCTTGGGAAATGTAAATGAAGTTTCTATGGAAATTCTCAATCATTTACGTCATGGTTGTCCCAAAGATGCTTTTCTAAAAAGGTAATTGGACTGTCTTGGTTTTTTTTCCTTGAAAATGTTTCACTTTTCATCCAAGAAGCTTTTTCAGTTCTGACTGAATGGTGGGGAATGGAAGGATTTAAGTTCTTTCATTCCCCACCATTCAGTCAGAACTGAAGAAGTGTCTTGGATAAGAAGAGAAATGTCTTCAAAGAAAAACGAACTCCAGATGTGTTTTGAAAAGTACATTTGGGACAGTAGCAAAGAGTTTTGGAAAATCCTTGGGCCATATTTTGTTCACATTTGATCTTAGTGCTTACCTGCATCAGCAAATTTACAGTACAAACAATAGTCTCCATCTGTATTTCTGTCTTTTTTTGTTTTTTGTTTGTTTTTTGATTTTAGCAGATGCCCAGGAAAGCATGTACTGATAGAAAATGAAAATGCTAATATTGCAGTTTAAGTCTCTCCAACATTTTATAAACGAAAAAGGGTCTTTTTGTGTTCTTAGCTGTTAAAGTCTCTCTGTTGATACTGGTTGCACTCAGAAACTGAGTGACAATTTATTATAACAAAATCTCTGTCTCTGACTCTCTCTTTCGCTCACTCACACTCTCTCACACACACTTTATGAATTCACAAATCAGTATAGTATCTATTTTGTAGATAGATATTTTTGACCAAATCTTAGAATTAGACTTTCTCCTACACATGATTGAGTCTTCAACAGATTTTTTTCACATATTTTGTGTGAAAGTCCATTCTTGGTGTCTGCTACTGTGAAATTGGCTTTTAAGGCTTCAAAACCTAATAATGGAAAAGAAAAAACATGTGATGATGCTGTTTTAAATTCCAGACTAGAGCGACCCCCAGTGGTGTGAAGGAATTACTTAAATTGTTGGCCTGGAGGGAAATGATTCACTTGTGTGGGTTTGAAGTAACAATTGTATAGTCCCACTCCAGCATGAATATTTGCTATAAATAATCATATAACTGCAAGGTTCATATATTTGTATAATTATAGAAAAGGAGCATCTTTTTAGCAACATTTTTTCTGGTATGGAGTTAGGAATAAGGTAGAGAGTTTGGACTTTTGTTGGTTTTCATCATTTTATGCCTGTGTGATACCTTCCAACTGTAGGCTTTGCATTTTAAAGCCAAATTAAATGGCAATTTTCTGGGAAATGTTTATTACACTTTAGTCAAGTCTGCATATGATACCATTTTCTGTTCCTTCTGAAATGTCTGCTACTCCCATTTCAATTACTTTTCTCCATGATTATTCATCAGATATTCCTGTAATCCTGCTTTACTTTAAAACATGTATACTGTACAAATACACACACACACACACACACACACACACACACACATCTTTGCTGGCTTCCAATTAATAACCACATTTGTCCATAGGATTTATAGTTTTATCATGAATATTGTTCAAACTTTTATGGGGGTTGACGTATAGTTAAAAACATTAGAGAGACTAAAATGCCTTGTGTCTCTTGAATTGGATTCCCTTTTGTTTGACACATCAATCACACAAAGTGCCTTAAATCCAGCCACTTTATTCACAGGAGCATAAATTGAAGCACAAGTTGTCAAACTTTTTTTGTGGTATTAGTAACAGTGTAATAATGTGACTTGGGACATAATCCAGCTAATAATAAACATCAATCACATTCTGGGCAAAACATAACAGTTTCCTTACTTTGAACAGGAAAGATTTTGTTGGAATTAATGAAACTTCACAGTGCTTAACTGTGACCAAAAAGTATTCTTACTGTATGTTTAAAAAGCAAAAAAAAAAACAAAAAACCAACCAAACCCCACAACAACAGCTAGAACTGCCGATGGCCCTCAAAAGCTTTGCTGCTGCTCTAAGGACCTCTCCAAAAGTTGCCCTCAAATTGTAAAGGAAGGGAGAATTATTAACTGTAAATGGTTGCATGGATGGTATTTAACTTGTTCAAGTTTATTTAAATATGAATTAAAACTATTTTTGGTTTTATCCTGGCCCTATCAACTTGCTTGGAATGCAGCCCTCATGCCAACCCAGAAAAGGTTGTGCACGCTTGATTTACATGCATGCTCCATGTACAAAAGAATATGTACAGACATCATTCTGGTTGTTCCAGATTTCTGCTATATTGACCAACAGACTTGGGAGCCCCAATGGATTTGGGAGAATCTAGTTTAACATAGCTTTAACATAGACCTGCAATGCTTGAGCCTTATCCTTATCCTTTTCTGTTTCTCTGCAACTTCTCCTTCCTCTTTTTGAATGCCAAGTCTTAGTAAATTACTGTCTGGTTTAATCAGTTAGTCCTTTGCCTGCAGAGGGGTGATCCTAGTCTAATTTGTAGACAAATTATGGCTTGATAAAATTAGGAGGTAATTAATTAAGCTATATGCACAAGCTATATAAACAAGCTGATTTTTTAAACAACAACAATAAAACAACATTTTCAGTCAGCAGCAGTAACCAACCTTTCTATAGCCCAGATGGCTTTCCATCCTTTGCCTTTCTCTCAGGCCTTCTGCAGCAGCTGAAAAAAGGGAAATGTCATGCAAACCCACAGAATTTATTTCAGGCACATGCCTTATAATTTGGGCAGAATCTTGAGAAATAAATATGTTAAATGAAAATGAATGAACAGTTTTCTATGCCCATATGATATCAGCATGTGTGTTTGGAATCTTCACAGGGTATAGGTACATAATATACAATACCACTCAGGTGGGTGGGCTTTGCATAGACATCATGCTAAATCTACAGTAAATCTACAGATAAGCAACACGGCACCCACGGACACCCAATTGTCCTCCAGCTAGCTCAGACTTTCTGTCCTATCTGACTTTTTTAAATATATATATATATATATATATATATATATATATATATATATATATATATATATATATATATATATATATATATATATATATATATATATATATATATATATATTAATAACAAACAACAAATTAAATAAACTTCCATGCTACAAAGCAGAACACTAGCTTCTAGCATCATATTTAGTTATGTGTAAGAATATGTTTGACCCCACCAGAAGATTTGGAAAATATCAGCGGAGGGAGTAGCTCACACTCTAGTAAATGGACATTTTGTGACTGAACATATTGATAGCTGCAGCCATTTAGAGAATACTGTAGGCAAGTCCTCCAGGGCAGCCATTTTGTGAGCTTTAAATACAGCACAGTGCTCAATTTAAAAGGTTGCTTACTTCTTCAGTGAGCTGTGGCCCAAGCAGAGTATATGTCAAGAAGAGTTAGTTTAAATGGAGAAGCTTGATTTTTTTTTACCCCTAAGTTCCAATAAATTAGACCTCTTTCTTGCTCCGAAAGTTATTTTTTTAACCATGGTAATTGTATTAATTGTGTCTAGATTGTAGCCTTACAATTATATTGTAGAAACTTCAGAAAATCTTGTCATGTACAAAAGAATAGTAGCAGCAAGAACAATCAGAAGCCATTTCATTAGGTAAAAGAAAATGCATCACTTTTCTTTTTGCAAGTATTTTTATTTATTTATTTATTTTATTTTTATTTTAATTCCATTTATATCCCGCCCTTCTCCGAAGACTCAGGGCGGCTTACAAGCTTAGCAGTAGCCTTCATTCTATGTATATGCCTGCTTGTTAGGGCTTTCACACACACACACACCCAAGCGGCATTATTACAAAGTCAGCTTAATTGCCCCCAACAATCTGGGTCCTCATTTTACCTACCTCGGAAGGATGGAAGGCTGAGTCAACCTTGAGCCTGGTGGGACTCGAACCTGCACTAATTGCAGGCAGCTGGTGTTACTTAAGGAGGCATTAGCCCACTGCTCCACCAAGGCTCTTACTTAAGTATCCTTGGAGAATCACTGGATCACAAGTCCAAAATCCTGAAAGTCAGGTAACATGAACAACTGTCCCTGACATGCCCCTTTAAATGTATAGGAATTACAGCTTCAGACTTCCCAGCCAACAGAAGGGCAGGACCTGTCTGATTACTAAAACATTTTTTAAAATATTACATCTTTTAATATATGGGCTATAGTATATGTTTTAAGTCATCTATAGTATAGATGTTTGAGATAGTCAATCTTCCCCTGGTCAACTTGTACATAAAGATCAGAATTAGTGAAGCTTGCATGACTTTTCCAAAATAATCTGTTTTGCAACCTAGAACAATGCCATCACAAGGCCTGCTGCTATGCTGCATTGTAAAATTGGGTGAGACTTAGACTAGTTCATCTTTGGATGAGATTTAGGCATTTTTAGTCTGTACTGTGCAAGCAACACTCCTTTTTCAGTCCTTTGCCCAATGATAATTGACTTCTAATTCTAAATTACTTCATTTCAGCTCTGCTGCTTTATCTAGATTTGAGCTAATGCATTTTGGCACCTCTTAGCTGGATCAAACCTTGTTACTAAATTCCTTCCTAAATTCCATTGAGTGTATACCAAAAATTAAATTAAATTTCATTTAGATCATCGATTTTGCTATGGCACAAGTGACTACTTTAGAGTTCCATGAAACAGGTTGGAAATTGGAATGTAGTGGGTCCAATGCAAGGAAGAGACGCCAGCCGGAGTACGTGTTCAGCTCTTTATTGGGGGGGGGTAGCGTACTGGAGAAATGAGGGTTACCTGGCCTCCTTAAATACCTAGCCAGGTAGGCGGACAGCCAATGGGGTTGGCCCTAGGTTTCCCGCCGAAATTAGGTTTCCCGCCAAAACCGTTCAGGCCAACGCCCCCTGGTGGCTGTTGCTATGCAGGTGCCTGCATACATAACAGAAATATATTGCTCTATATTTCTTTAGTTTTAGTTTACTTCAGTTTTAAGTAAAGTATAGCATTTCTATTCCAAATCTGGTGCTTATATAGAGCAATCTACTACATTTTGAGAAAAGAAGACAGAGAACATATTTTAGGGAGATATGGGCACTTCAATTTTCTTCTGCTGAGTTGGATCATTGATTTGCATCCTGTTATTGACTATCCTGTTCAGAGCTTCCCTGCATTTCTATAATCTCTGTCTACTATGAGCCATGACATTCTCCAAGATGGGCTGCAGTAAAGTGTTTTCACATGCTGAAAGTAGAATTGGTCCAGCTGCTTATCAATGATTTTTACTTTTTTTTTTAAAAAAAGGATGTGACTAGTTTTTTTCTTGATATTTTAGACTACAGCTTATATGGTACCTTGTATTTCACCATGCTGTCTAGAACTAATAGTAGTAATATTCAGTAGTAATTTAAAGAGACACAGCAGGGGAAAAATACCAAGACTGTCCTTTTTTTTCTTGCACATTGAACTGTTGCTTATCTTGTCTTACAACATCAGGGGAAGGAACTTCAGAAGATAGCAGATCAGATTCTGTACATTGGAGTCCCACTCAAAGAAGAGGAACTTCAATCATCTGTGAGTTGTTACCTCTAACATCTCACTATTCAGTTGAGTCAAATTTTGAGCTGAATCAGATTATTTACCAAGTAACTTCCAGAACTGTTAGGTTGTAATTGCAAGCCATCATAATCCATAGAAAAGCTAATTTATTCCAGGTATGCTCCTCCTTAGCTGCTACCAGTTCTTTTGGCTGGAAAGTCCATGGATCAAACTCATGCAAAATTTTCATTTTATATCTGATCTAAAACTAAAACTATTGTGTATCTGAACAAAATTAACCAAAATACAAGATAACAGATATTCCATAGGATTATTTTTTTTTACCTGAGGTCTTGCTCTGGTGCTCTGAGATACTTGGGTTGCCTCAGTAAAAACTTAGAACACCAAATGGTGTCATACGCACACATTTAGACTAAAGCAGGATCTCAGAGGCAGATCTCAGTAACTGGAAAAACTTTTAGGTGTGTTACCCTTCACATTGTGTTAGCTCACAGTTTTCCTAAGAGCATTAAGGCTTCTGTAGTATTAGCTCAGGATTAATTGAATGTTGGCCATTTTGAAACTCAAAGCATCAAGTCTGGAAATATTTTCTGAGCCCTCTTCATCCTATATATTTCATTCTGACCCGAGGCAGCTCTCTAAGTTCATCACCTGCAGGTTGAATCCTTTGTGTTTACTCCCAAAGGAGTAACTGGGCTGGATGATGCAAGTCCTTCCTATGATTCCCCCCTCCCTGCAAACCCAAAGGGCAAAGCTTGGGTTGAAGCTGCTGTGAGACGATTATCCAGATAAATGTAACACAGCAGGAAGCAGCATCATAGCATCAGTGTGCCTTTGCTTTGATGCTGGAAACACAGTTGGTAGCCAAAACATGCATATGTGTATGAGAGAGAGAGATCTCTACATGTCATGGCTTCCACAGCAACTGTGATTAATGCAATAGCTGAAGATAAGGGGGGAAAGTGCTGCGTGTCCATTAAAAAAAGCAAAAAATACAAAAACCCAGTATTTTGATATACAAATGGAAATTTCTCAACAAGAAAAATTGGTTCACTCTTATATCCTACTTGCCTAAAGCAACTGACGCTGATTATTATTCCTTTGAAAGGAGGTATGTTCATAGAATAAGCTGTTACCTCACTTCAATAATTAATTTTCAATATTTCTAATGCAGCTAGGTTGCCGATGCTTTACATTCATGCTGTTTTAATTTGCATTATTATCCTGCAATTTCATTAAGGGAGGAGATATAATGTGATTTATTTTGTTACAATCAATATATAGACTTCTGAGAATTAATGGTTTGAAGGGATTGAGTGCTGGACCTTGGACACCACTGTAGGTGACAGTGTTATGATCTAGCCTTGTCAGCTTTTCCACACTGTAATTGCAGACAGCTTCCCTCAGCACATTGTATCCTCAGAAGGGCTCACTCCAGCAAAATCTATTATCGATACCTTTTCAAGCAATTGTGGAGAGGTCTCTTAATGAAATCCACTGAGCCCCAAGCTTTTAAAAATATGCTATTGTGGTGTAGCAATCAGTGGGGGAGACCCTGGATTAAATCTATCCTCAGCCAGGGAAACTTGTTAAATGACTCTCTTTCTCTCAGCCTAACATACTCATAAGGTTATTTTTGTAAGGATAAAAAGAAAGAAGATCTCCATGTAAATCTTCTTAAACTTCAGTAGGAAAGATGGAACATAGTAGTTTTAATTTAATATCTCAGAATTCTCCCTCCCAACTATCACTTATTAATCCCCAAATAATTCAAAATTATATATCCATCACTGAATCTTTTATGATTTCAAATATTTCACCAGCCTTTTCCAGCCTAGTGGTCTCTGGATGCATTGGTCTCCAATCAGTATGCCCATTGGGAATGAGTAGAAGTTCAACACATTCAGACACTAGGTTAATGAAGTTGCTGCATACATGTAAGCCTATTCATACAATCATACATATTAACAATTTGCTTTAAAACAAAGGGATTTACAATTCTTAAATCAGAAAAGAGTATGGAGGTATGGTGGAATACATATAGAAATATGGATATATGAGAATTGATTTGAAGTTGTGCATTCTGCTTTTTTATTTCTGTTCTTCAGTTTTGTGCTGGAATATTACATTTCGTTAATCTCTTCCATTTTTTCTCTCTCTCTTTTTATTCCCTTCAGCAACCAAAGACAATGAAGAAAGAGTATTTAGGGAACGGATGCGCCCCAGGAAGCGCCAGGGGGCAGTGCGACGCAGGGTCCATCAGGTTAATGGGCACAAGTTTATGGCCACCTATCTTAGACAACCAACCTATTGTTCACACTGCCGAGACTTTATATGGTAAATTTTATTATATGGAGACATTTCTCATATCATCTGGTTTGTTTTTTTCATGGTAACATGATTACTATTGTTGTTTTGGCTATTGGAAATTGTTTACATTAATCCTTTCAGGAAAGTAATAATTAATGAAATATTGGTGTCATTATTTTATACATTGAGATATGCAAAGGCTTCCTGTAACTTTGTGGTTATGTACATTTTAAATAATTATACATTATGCAAGCATATATAGTGGATATAAAATTCTTTGTACTCTAGTAAAAAAAAAAGACTGTAATCAGGTGAACACGTTACTGGGGTACAACTCACTAAATATAGTGGGACTTGCTTCCGAGGAGACATGTATAGAGTTGCATTGTAAGGCAATTAGTATAGATTTTCCTTGATTTGGATGTTCTCATTTCCAAATAGTGAAAAGGAATTGAATATATCAAGAATATTCAGCCACAGTGAATTTCATAGCCATTGTTGTGGCATTCCCACATGGCAGGGTTACACAAACAGTAGCTCACTGAACTCCTTCAGATTATCTCACCCCATCTGATTTTATTGCTAAGCAACCATCTGTCAGTGTAAGGTAGAAACACTTTGTCTGAACTTGATCCATATATCTTTACATAGAAGCAATCATCAGTGGGATCTAATTTGCTGTTAGAACTGTAATTGAAGCACAGCAGAAGGTCATGTTTAGATTAATGTAAGATTAATTTGGACTATAGGGCCTCTTGTTACATCTGCACTTCTAATAGATATGTGGCAAAGAGAGTTCAGTGATAGCTTTTCCGGTTTCTGCAGTGCTGAAACAAAGGTAGTCCTTGCCAAACATTCTGAAGTTTCACAGATAATGAAGATGTTAGGGATAAGGTTGGCAAAGCCTTATCAATACTAGGAGACATATGAGTTAGCAGAGACAATGTGAAGAAAATTGCTTGGTGGCATTTCATAAAATGTAACATAGAAAGAAGGCAAATTAACTTTTATTACTTTATTTATTTATTTAATTGCATCTGTGCAATTTGAAGGAGAATATTCATGCATAAATAGAAATGTAGCCAGTATGGTCTTCCATACTGTAGAGTCATTCTTAGCCATTCACTGTATGATAAATGACAATGTGAAATTACATCTTTGGTCTATTCCTAATGTGTTCTCTACTGTTCCTTTTTTAAAAAACAACAACAACAACAACAACAACAGGGGAGTAATAGGAAAACAAGGGTACCAATGTCAAGGTAAGAAAAATTGTACATATTATGAATATGTATGAAATCTATAAGGAACCCTGATTATTAGGTATCAGGATTCTTAAGATAGGAAACCTGATCAGTTGAGCTAATTCTACTTTATCGTAAAGCTACCTTAACAGAATCTGGAAAATCTGATAATACAAATCCCTCACCCTCTCTTTTACAGCCAAATAAGTTAGGGAAGTTCCTTTCTGAGTTTCTTTCTCTGCCTATTAGACAGCTATGGGGTATGCCATCTCTTATCTGATCATTCCCTAGGCCAGAGGTCCCCAACCTTTTGGGCACTAGGGACCGGTTACGTGGAGAGAGATTTTTCCATGGACCGGAGGGGGTGTGGTTTTATATGCTGCCTGCATCCCACAGATAGGGCTTTGCTTGTTTGTGAGGACCAGTTGCTGGCATGCCATTGCGTCCAACCACATTAGGGACTTAGAGGAAATAATTTTCTTGCAGCTTTTTCTAAATTCCCCATAATTTTGGAAGCCCCTACATCAGGGGTGTCAAACTGCCGGCCCGCGGGCCAGAGCGTCATGGAGAAACCGCGCCCATCCCATTGCCGGCAATGGGGAAAAGTTCCGATACGTCGCGTGACATCACGTGACGTCGCAAGTTTGACATGTCTGCCCTACATGGATAAGAAGAAAGTATATATGGTCAACCTGGTTTTTCAGTCCTTTTCAGCAAACCCAAAAGTTGTTCTGAGTATGGAGCACCTGAGATATCTGGGAACAGAAAACAATGAAGGATATTCTGGTGCTTCTCCCGGAAGAGCTTCCATGGATTTTGGATGAAAGTTGAGTCTTGCTGAATACATTCCTCTTAACCCGGCAAGATTGTTTGTCTTTTTCTTTCACAGTTTTTATAATGCAGATCTCATCTGGGCAGCATACAACAGAGCAAAATTAGAGAATAAACACAAAATGACATACAATTAATAAAAATCCCCAGATGGCCCTTATAAACATTGAGTCCTGGTTAAAATACAGTGCAGTAGTGTTGTTTTAACAGCTGCCCACAGTGGCTGGGCAGATGTCTTTCAGAAGCATACAGTCTGGTGTTGAATATAACTGACATTACTATCACCCCTTCCCAACTTACTCTGTGAGTAGAAAACATGTAGAATATGCAGAAGGTGTTAGTGCAGACAGGATAAACTGATAACACAAAAATAGTTGTTATTGGATTCTTCATTTAAAAGTTGTAAGTAAACCAATAGGAAAGTTACAGTTGTATTGCTTATATCAGGGGTCCCTAACCCCTGGTACATGGACCAGTACCAGGCCCAGCATGCCAGCAACCAGTCCACACAAACAAGCAAAGCCCCATCAGTGGGATGCAGGCAGCACACAAAACCATGCAACCTTTGGTCTGTGGAAAAACCTCTCTCCATGGAACTGGTCCCTGGTGCCCAGAAGGTTGGGGACCTCTGGCTTATATTGTTAAGATACGCAGATCTGAGGGTCCTTGGTGCTCTCTGAGCTTGATTGTTTTCTTGTAGACACTTCATTACCCAAACTAGGTAACATCATCTGTGCATATCTAGAACTGTTAGCTGCTTTTGGACATACTATTTGATATTAATATACCTTTTGGGATTAAGATTAGTTATCTGTTTTAGGTTTTAATATTTTTATTTATTTAATATTTTTAAAGATTTCCTTGTGTAGACTCTGACAACAAGCTTGTTCATTTCTACTAAGACTTATAATTTTATCATGAGTCATCAATTGATTGTTAACTCATAATATTTCCAAAATACTATAATTTGAGCTGGTCATTTGTGTCTTGGATGAGAACTCTGGGTTAATTTCTTTGTCTTCATGGCTGGCTATGATATTTTCAGACATCTTCTCCAACACCAGATTTCAAGAGTCAATATTTTTTTCTGTTCATTTTCTTCAAAGTCCAACTTTCACTTTCATAGAATGTCACTGCCAGGATATCTTCAAAGCAAACATAGCTGTCAAACATCTGAAATGACACCTCTGTAGATGGACATTACCAGATACATAGAAATCAAATTGGCTATATCATTGTCAACACGATATGGAAGAGTTCAGTTATAGCAACAAAGACATGACTAGGTGCTGCCTGTGGAACAAACTCCAAATTAAGCTAAAGAAGAAGAAAACCAATTAGTTTGCACAATATGATCTTCAATATATACATACCATTTTCAAGAAGAATATCAGGAATCACTTTGAAGTACTGAAACTTATTGATAGAGAACCAGTTATTCTGGAATGAAATTAAAGAAGTAATTAAGAATGAATATGATAAGGGACTGCCAAAGATGAACAAAAAGAAGAAAGAAAACTAGACATCAGTACAAAGCATAGATATTATCAAGAAGACAAGAGAAGCCAAAGTCAAGAAAGACAAAAATCTCAGAAAGAAATTTAACAAGAAGTTTCAGAGTGCTGTTAGAAAAGACAAGAAGCAGTACAGTAGTACAACCACATGACATTAAAGATGGGAATAGACATAAGGATAGTCTTCCAAAAGATCGCTAAACTCAGGAAAAGGTTCCCACTTCAAATTCGTATGCTAAAGGATGACAATGGACAGGCAGTTGCCAATTCAAAGAATTGGCCAATACAAAGAAAATAAAAATGAAAGAAAGATAGTATATTGAAAATATTATACAGGAAAGAGGTTAGAATCCAAGAAACCTTAAAAAACTAAGACTCAGAAGATAAGTACAATAAATACATCAAGTGCCAAACTGTAGCTGTAGTTGTAAGTTTAGTGTACTGATATGGTGATCCATGATGGTTTGACAGCAAGCAAATACAATTGGTTAACAACTTAATGACCAAAGTTCTGATAACCTTCCCAAACAATACTTATGACCCAGTTCTGAAGTTCAGACCCTCCTATGGTCACATGACTATATTTTGGGCACATGGCAACCAGCTCTCTTTTACAGCTGGTTGTAGCACTCTGCAGTCATATCACCATGATTTATAATGTGTTTTGTCAGTTTCTGGTCTTTGGGCCAGTTTCCAGCAAAATCCACCTGTAGGACCGCATTGACCTCTTAATAACCACTGTGTTCACTTTACAACTGTGTTGTTAGTTTAATAACTGCTGCAGAACAAGTGGTAAAATCGGGTTATTCATGTGTAGAAGCTTCTATAACTTACCCAGTTTTCTCCTTCAAATAAACTGATCAGTCTTTATTTTTATAAATTAACTAAAATTTTTGATGCTACCTAGCTTCACCTCAGTGATTATTATTACTGTGATAAGTCAAAATCCACAATTAGAAGTTGATTTGTTTCAGGTAGGTGTAATTAGGGTTAGCTACAATTTGCTTGACTTTGGATGACACAGCAAATTATGAGTAACCTTAAACAGAAATAAACACTTCAGATGTTTTGTTCTCATGCCAAGGGAGGCAGTGAAATGGAAGGGTGCAAGTCCAAGTATCGCTGCATTAAAGTTGAACATGTCCAAAGCAACTCTATGTTTTTAATGTATGAATTTATTTTATATTTTCTTTGTATTACTTTACACCATCTACTCAGTCTGTTCCAAGTAGCTTACAATTCTAAAGCAATAAAACATCCTCAAAAACAGTGGACAGTAACTCTGTAACAGCTCATTTTGAACAAGAGGCAATTATGTTCTAGAAATATTTCCCTATATGGTAGTTTGGAATAGTCTGTTGCCTTTTTCAGATTGTTCAATATGATTTCATTGATTTAGAATATTTATGGAGCCTCAAAGCTTCATTTCTTTTCTGTAGAAGTGCAAACAGATATTTTGACACTATTTAAAATGTGATAGAGTCAGAAGAATATGAACTACCTTTACTCTTAACAATTTGAGAATTTTCTTTGCTCACCGGAAGCCACATTTCCAATAGAATTCCTAGACTATCCTTTTGTCCAGCCCCCTTTTTCACACAGACCATAATCTAATTTAGGCCTTTTAGGAGACACCTGAAGAGGAATAAGGATAGGGATGAATAAATTTCTCATTTATTTTTTTTTCTTTTTCATAATGGATAAAATAATCTCTTGTTTACAGTTTGTACTTGCGTAGTCCACAAGCGATGCCATGAGCTTATAATAACAAAGTGCGCTGGCTTGAAGAAGCAGGAAGCCCATGATGAGGTAAATATTTACAGAAGGAATGCCTAAATAAAAGGAAACTGTGCAGAGTTAATGTGTTTAAGTCAGGGTTCTTCCAAACCACCAGTTTTTCCCTCTCTCAATTTAAAATACACACAAACCTGATCTAGGTTGTTTTGACTCCAGATCTAGACATCAAGATGCCGTGAGCACAGACATGATGGGTCTAGAGCTCTTAGAGAGCCGAAATTACTTAGCTATGGCCTTTTCTGGCCAATGGCTGACCACAGTGGGCTGTTAGCCAGTCGGTGTTTGTTTGTTGGCCACTTGCATTGTCCCTAAAGTCCATGTCTAAATGCTCATTCTCCTGGCCTCTTCACAAAAATAAAAGATAATAAATTGCTAGTGCTTTCCCATGTGGCAAATGTCCATCACCTTATTTTCCTAATTCCTAATGCTGCATGCCATCCTACTGGTTTTCATAAATATGTCAGCATCCTGCTATGAAGGATCCCATATGATGGTAGGCTTGGCGAGCCATATAACTCCTCCAGCGATCATACAGTCTGTCCCTTCAAGCATAGGGCAGTCATATATTGCAGTGATATATCTGAGCCACTGCCTCATCACAATGGTTTCTTGTCCATATCTACAATACCACTTGCCCAGTGATAGATCAAAATTGCTTCTGTGTCAATGTGATTAATACTGTTTATCTTTAAGTGCAATAGGAAACTTTTTTAAAAAACCTGAGAGGGTAGCAACTTTATTTTTCTAGTAGTTGAGATTAATTCAATTTTTCTTCACCTTGGCAACTATAAGATGGATGGACTTCATCCCCCATAATTCACCAACCAGCCATACTGGATTAAACAGTAGCATGCTAACTTTGGTCCTTTTGCACTTTTTATATTCCAGGTGGGTTCTCAGCGTTTCAGTGTCAACATGCCTCATAAGTTTAGCATTCACAATTACAAAGTGCCCACCTTCTGTGACCACTGTGGTTCATTGCTTTGGGGTCTTCTGAGACAAGGTTTACAATGCAAAGGTAAGATACTTTTTCTCTTTAAATGCAGGATTTTGCTATTAATGTTATAGCTTAGTCCCATTCATGTCTACCTTGATTTATGTACATTAAACTGAAACATCTATGGAGATTCTCAGTCATCCAGGTCATAGTTGTCCCAAAGTCCAGTTGCCTTTTGAAAAAGCACCTGTGGGACATTAAGTTGAAACAAAATAGAGCTTAGAGCAGAGTTCTTCAAACTTAGCCACTTTAAGACTTGGCTGGGGAATTCTGGGTGTTGAAGTCCACAAGTCTTAAAGGTTTGAGGAACCCTGGCTTAGAAGATTGAGAGGATTTACTCTTCCCCTTTCATTGGTACAACACTCTTGTGTAATTAAAGTAATTAAGCTCTTACAAGTAAATTATCTAAACTGCAACCTAAACCTTAAGAGTTAAATGTCCTTGCACTGCTCAAGTCAGTAGCCTTGAGCAAGATCAAGCTCTATAGGCCCATTTATTATAGACAAGTTTCCATATATAATTGCACAGTAATGCACTAATTTGCATGTGACAGCTAAAACAGGGTTCTCAGAAAATTATGTAATACCCAGTTAATGGAATAATTTGATATATAGTTCTGGCCTTGAATTCAGAGAAAGTTTTGCCCAGACTGAAATGTTTTTCAGATTTGACTCTCAACCTATGTGGTTGATTAAGACCCAATTGCTTTCCTACCCATTTGTTGCATGTTAGAATAAAATTCTTCATTTTCATTGAGAATTTTTGTCTATATGAGCAGTATAAATTGCAAGCACATTGCAGACAATTTGGCCAAATTCAGAAAGTGACATGCAAAAATATAAACCTCCCTAAGTTAATGGCATTATTTGATAGTGATCAATACGGAAAGGAAAATTGTAGTGTGGGACAATTGGGATCACATAGCAAAGGCAAAGAGTACGTCAGAGAAGTTACTATCTTCTCTAACATAATTCTTGACTCTGTATACACAACCATGTATTTGTTGTGTGCATTTAATCTACTCTCCTTGGTCTCTTCTTTTCACTAGTTACAACTGATGTAAAATGAGCATAATCCCCACATGAGCCTCTGGGGGGTGAGAGGACATCTGATGTGAACAAGCATACTTGCTAAACAAACTTAAGATCTCTCTTAAATTTTATTAGGAATAACATTATCTAGCTTTCATACGGCACATGTATTCCTGGTTATAACTTACATATCAGTTTGAATTTGCAATATAGTCACTACATCAATTCGTAGGAAATGGGGCACTACCTTATTTTGTAGGTGGAAAAACAGACAGATGGAAATGAAATAATGAATGCTTGGCAAAGACAGAACTTAAACCAAAATACCCCAAATTTGTTTCTTTTCATTTTTTGTCTTTCCATTGAAATATAAATCCAAGAGCACCAAGGTTATATTCCAAAGCTAAAACAAAAATCTCTGATTATTAAATGCTGACATTAATGTTTTTTGTTGGGCTGGGAAGAGAGCCAACATTAGATATTCAACAGCATAGTTTTACCACAGATCTTTTCACCAATTTAATATAGATTCATGAACTTGTTTTGTTTTATTATGGCACCAGTATGTAGGCATGCATCCGACCACCCAGCTCGGCATGAAAATGTAAATTATATGCATTCTTCTAAAATATACATTTTTGTATAGATATTTGCATGCATTTGAAAATTAGAAAATAAAAGCAATAAATAACTTTCCTTTGAAAACCTGTATCAAACATCTCTGCCAACATTAGATTTATGCTAGAGTACAGAGAAATGCTATAAACTTTGACTCTTCAAAGTTTAGTGTTCACGGTCATGGCATTCTCTATTTTGCCATTTCATTTTCATAATGGGTATTATATAACTTGCATTTATACTCTGTTATATCTGCCAAAGCACACGTGAGGGAAAAAGCTTACTACTTCAGATATTCCCTTTACTTATTTCTTTCTCACTGCAAACAGAACAGAAAGAATCTCAAATATTTCAAAGAGAAAGACCAGGGGAAATAGGCATGTCCAACCACAGCTATCATCTTTCATACTGGCCTTTTCGAATCTGGGTGGGAGATATTTCTACTTTTCCTCAGTAACCTGAGTGTTTTAATAAAATGCAGTATTGGGCCATGTTGGGTTTCACAGTAAGCTTTGGTCTCTTTTTCTCCATAAAGACTCAGAAAAAACAGAGATCAATCATGTGAGAATTTTGATTTCTGAATAATTAAAGGAGCATTCTAGAAGGATGCTGTTTTGGAAGCACAATGACCTTTTTCTTTGGGTAAAAGAGCAGATAGAAATCTCAGCTTTTTAATACATATTCTTTTGTTGTGTGGCATTGATCCAGTCATAATGAGAATAAAACAGGAAAGAATAGGATTGTAAGATGGACATAAAGATACTCAAATTATTTTTTTCCACCAGATTTGTAGCAATCTGTGCATCAATTTGGCACAGAGAAATTTTCTCCCACAAATTTCCTTACCTTTTTGTTTCATTTCTGCAAAATCTGCTTATGCTATCTTAATTTCCTCCACAAGAAAGTACTTGAACAAGTGCAATGACAGTAATCCCCCCCCCAAAAAAAAGAGGTTGGCTATTAAATAATCTCTTCCCAGTTGTTAGCTGCTTCTACTTGTACATTTGAAATCAATATATTTATGTGAAGCATATATATTATTTCTTTTTTATTTTAATTTGGGTCTGCATTTTATAAGGATTGAGGGTTGATTGCAGCTTCTTCTGCAAACAGGCAGGATGATGTGGGAAATGCTTGTGTTACTATGACCATGGTAACTGCTATAACTGGTGGAATTGCTGCCAGTTATCCCAATTTATTGAAAGCCAGCTAGCCACATGCATGGTCCCGCTTGCCAGTTATTTTCCACTCAGGGAGCAAAGGTTTTGTGGTTAGATGGCAAAAAAGGGAACAAGTGAATCTCTCTACAGAGGAAACACAGAGATAATGTAAGGGGAATTAAACTAAGCCAAATAAAGAAATGAAAGAAGAAACATAGTTTCAGAGAGCTGTTGTGGTGCAGAAATAACAAAAAGACTACTATGGGGTGATTAGGGGATGAGAGGGTTATAGGGATGTGCGAAGGGAAAACCTCTGGGAAGCAGGAAATGGAGTTCAGAGGTAGCTGCGGTATAGAGATGGAGGGAAAATAAAATAAGGGGAATTTGAAAGAAGGGACTTCTTGGAGGAGTGACTGAGATATGATGATCAAAGTGGTAAGCTGAAATGAAAACATGCTGTGCCCAAAAGAGGATAAGATAAAAGCCCAGAGAAAGGGATGACCATATAGATAAGTGAAGACTTCTGAGAATGAAGGTAGAGAATCAGGAATACGCACCAAAGTTACCAGAATTGGCTTTTAAAAAATTGAACTAAAATGGCAACAAAAATGTTGTTCTGTTTAAGAATATTAAAGCTCTTTGAGTTGTCAAAAATGTCAAAATGTTCCTCATATTGATTTTAGCAATATATAATTCACTCTACAATCTTACAAAATCTTGCTTGTTTTGCCTTCTTCTTTTCCTTGTTCATTTCATATGTCTCCCACATTTCCTTCAGGAACTCAAGCAGGTTCAAGTACTTCCCTCCTCACAAAAGTCCTATGTCATCAGATGTTCTTGCTTTGACATCCTAGGTTGTACTGAAGAGTAATGACTGGCCCAGGGTCAGCTTGTGAATTTCATGACTGACAATGTGACCTGGGTCTTCATGATCCTTCTTACTTCTGTGCCACTGGATGTGTTGATATATTTTCCAGAAAGACTACTATTGAAACTTTGTAGCCAAACATTTGAAGGAGAGACAGGAACAAATCCCTAGAGTGTATTTATTTGACTGCTGTTGTACAAAAGATTGCAGTGAGAACAGGGGCAGATTAAAGAACTTTTTCAATCAGAGTCCATGCTTAATTTCTGTTCTCCCCCCTTCAGTGTTCTGTTTTTTCTAAGCAACCATAATGTCATGAAAGGTCAAAATTTCCCTTTTCTTTACCATTTTTGGTGAGTTAGGAAATTTGTTTTGTAAGGAAGTAAATTATTGAGCTTATTTTCTATATTTGGGGGGTTTGCAAATGGCCCCAAAATTGTACTGATGAGCTCGACTGGGATCGCACCCAAATTCAGCAGTAATTTGTAGGGCCCTGTAAGAGCCAAAATGAGGAGAGTACTGTTCATCCCTGAGTTACTCTTTAGTTTGATCCTGCAAGCCAGTTCTTTATAGAATAAAACATATCTGAACTGTCACAAATCTGTTTAGTCTGTTTTCACTTAAACCAGATTCTTGCTACAGGGACTATAAAGAGGATTTTATAAATAATACAGATAAATATTAGATAGTAATATATCATGACAGCTTAATCTTATTTAACCTGGATTTTTCTTGCCCCTCCCCTTCTGTTTGGTGTAAATTACAGTTTGCAAGATGAATGTACATCGACGCTGTGAAACAAACGTAGCACCCAACTGTGGAGTAGATGCTAGAGGGATAGCTAAAGTACTTGCGGATCTTGGCGTTACTCCAGATAAGATCACTAATAGCGGACAAAGGAGGAAGAAGGTAACCAAGGAAACAGATTAAAATATGAACTAATAATGGTTCTGCACTGTGAAGCATGGGAGACATCTTGTGTCCTTTTATTTTAGTTTGGATTTCAGAGCACAACTGTATATTCTGGTTGATTTAACGATCCTCAAGGAATGTATTGGTCACTTCTTAAACAAAATGACCTGATGTTGGCCCTCACAAACCAATGGGCAGATTGGACTTCAGCTATCTATCAGATTTCACAACAACGAATTGCTGAAAAGACGTCCTCCTCTTTCCAAATGTCCCTCTTTAGCAATTTAAATACATTAAAATATGCATTTAGAATACATTTTTGGAGAGCAATTTGCAAGTTAATGTAAAAGCATGACAGTACAATGCTTCTGTGTTGTCTGGATAAAATGTGCAAAAGTAGCAATGACCTGGAAATATTTTACCCATCCCAAATATGTATTTCTGGTGCCACTGAAAATGTTGGCCCACTCCCTTTCTTTACAAAATAGCAGCCAGTAATGTGGAGTGGTAACAGATAATGCTGTCATAAGTCAAGGTAAGTATTTAAAATAACCTTTAATTTGGTGATATCTAAATCAGGGCTTTTCAACCAATGGTACGGGTACCACCTGTGGTACATTGGCACTTGGCAGGTGGTACGCGACCATCCTAGAAAAGTGGTGGTGGGGGAGGGGAATGAGCTGAACTGGTGGCAGCACCACACAAGCCTGAGCGAGAGATGGCTGGAATTGCAGGGCTGTCAGGGCTCAGCAGAAGCACCAGGATCAGTGCCAGGCTACAGCTGGAGCTCGGCGCTGATCCTGACACTTCTGAGCCCAGAAAAATTGCCGATCAGCTGTAATGTTGCAGCATCTCCAGGGTCTTGTGATTTACATTCAGATGCTTGGCAACTGATTCATATTTATGACAGACACAGTGTCCCAGGGTCATGTGAAGTGACCAAAACCTGCTGCAACCACCCAGCAGATGGGGGGAATAAAAACCAAACACCCCCCACCCCACCCCCGCTGCCAATCCTCAACAGAAATGCTCACAACAATGAAAACCTCGGACTGGAGGAAGAGCGCCGCCGGGCGGGCAGGCAAGTGTCTTGCTCGACTGTGGCTTGGGGGGCACTTTTTTCAGTGCCATTGTAACTTTGAACAGTCACTAAGCAAACTGTTGTAAGGCGAGGACTACCTGTACTTCATACTTTTTTCCTTTTTTTTTGGTCATCAAGTTTTTGACACCTTGCTAGGCGATTGGTGGTACTCGGATGTTGCCATATCCTAAAAGTGGTACAATGGGTGAAAAGGTTGAAAAGCCCTGATCTAAATTATAGAGCTGTAATCCGTCTATAATGCATCTAGATCAGGGGTGTCAAACTGCCGGCCCGCGGGCTGGTTTCATCATACTGAAGCCATACCCACACCATTGCTGACAATGCAAAAAGAGTCGCGACATGTCACGACTCGTCACGTGACATTGCAAGTTTGACACCCGTGATCTAGATGACAAAAAATTGGACAGGGGTGTTTTAATCATTGCTGAATTCCTGATTTGCAGATGACTCTTGCCACAACAAACCTGCATCATTTATAATGTACTATAGTATACTGTAATATACTGGCTTTAAATAATTATGACAGAAAGAAATTAGATTTGGACTGTTGCATTTTGAACAAATTCTAAGTTTTTCTTGACATAGTAACTATATCAAGTTACCTCTGAATAAGGCTTGACATTGTGTTTGAAATCCATGAATTTGCATTTCACCTAGAGTTTCTGTACGCAAGCGCCAGTTGTTTCAATCTAAGGGCCACTTTAGCCCTTTGAATGGCATGTTGTAGGTTAGAACAAATACTTTTAGTTATTTTAATGAAAGAAAAAATGAATATGATTACTATCCACACATTTATTTTTCCCTTCTGTTAAATTACATGGCCCAATTAAATACCCTGCGTCCTCCTTTAGAATTACAATACCAGCTTAATTTTTTGTTATCTTTGAAGATACTGAAAACTAAAGGATACCCTGAAACTATATGTGACATCAGACAAAAAGCCCTTTATTTCCAATTAAAAATCTTAAGGGTGGGTGTTTGTAGCACAACAGGAATGGGAGGGTACAGTTCTCTTCTCTTGCTAGCTGAGAACAATTTTCCTCACAGGATTCCAGACCCCCAAAGAAGTAATCCAATAGAAATGAATTTATGGCTATCATAAATCAGACCATAAGAGATCTGAGTTTTGGGTGAGAAAGTCTCTACATACTGGAAGAAAAGAGAAAAATTTCCAGTTCCCCAATTTCTCCCGCCTTCCATTTCTGTAATTAATTAAATTATAATCAAAACCTGAACCTGCATCATGCGTATGAAACATATGAAGGGACAATTATTGGCAATTTGTCCCTTAGACTCATTTAACCTTAGTAGCAGTGAAGTCACAGATGGTTGCATTCTTTTATCAATTGTTAGAAAGAACATTTCTTGTCAGGAAGCCACATAAACATCACAGCCACTGCTTTGAAGTCCCTTTCTGAGAACACACATGAATGTAAATACTCTTAAATGTAAATACTCTTATCTAGTTAAAAAACTCTCTGCCCTCCATGCTATTACAATGATGTCAAATGGAAACACAGCAAAATAACATTCTTCTGAAACAATTCAGTAGGTATTTGCAAAACTGATCCTTCCACACAAATATGAATCAGTTGGAAAGCATACCACACATACAGATAATATATTAGTTGTACTAAGATATACATGTTCAATACAATCTGTGTACACTAATATGTAAATCCTATTATGGATAGTCTGGCTTTCAATCCTTTCAATCCTTTCTAAAGGATTTTCACTTAATATTGTCAGCCTGCCATATATATATATATTTATTTAATGAACTTAATATTAGCAAGCATGGAGCAACTCACAGTCACTTCTAACATAATATACAAATAAAACAGATATAGAAATAAAATGGTGGATCAAAGAACAGTATGGAACAATAAAAACAGAAAAATAATAACACTAGGTGGTGCCAACCAGTCATAGCAGCACAATATCAAAATTGAAAAGTCTTATGGAAGAGTTCTCTTTAGCCTTGCAGAATGACATCATGATTCCCCCTTCCAAGGGAAGCTGTTCCACAAAGGAAGGGGGTGGGGGGCTGGCACAGAAAAATATATTTATTGATAATAAATTCTCACATCTTTTTTATATGGAACACTGAGCATTTCCAAGAGAGGCTCCATACAAAAACCAGCACATATTTCTTAATGGTTAGTGTAGTTTTGCATTGTTGTTGGATACTTTGGGCTCAGTGATAATTTCTGATCAAGCTATATGTGTTTAAATCTTAGCATGAAAATGTATCTTCCTTTTGGCTCATGTGCCTACAAAAATTGTTAAATCAACATCCTTACGCTTTGGTGAACATAATCTATCTAAAACCTACTCAGATTTTAGTCTTGCACAGTTTCATATGTCATCAGTATTTTGTTAGAAGCATATCTATTGCTTCCATCAAGATTTTATTAGAATATTATTTCAAAAGTTAAGGTTTTTAAAGGGTTTTAAAAGTTGGATACCTTTTAAAGATGAACTCGAAATTTAAACTTTGATTAAAGATAAAATATATTTTCAGTTGCCTTTCTCCAGTGCAGAAAAGCATTGTTATGTGAAGTTACATCTTTAGTGTTTCATAAATGCCATGTCAGAAGAGCACATAACTGTGATTAAGTATCTCTTTTGTTGGATTATTCTTAGCTTGTTCCAGGTGCAGAATCTCAACCGCCAGTTCCTGGATCCTCACCAGGAGAAGATGACAGATCAAAGTCAGCACCAACTTCCCCATGTGATCAAGGTTCATGAACATATATTTTCTGCTAATAAATAAATTGCATTTACCTTAACGTTTGACTAAACTATGTCATTTAAAAATGCAGCTCCACCAGTTCTAATCTAACAGAACACTCAACCTTTAAACTATCATAATTTGAATCATTCAGCCTTCAGTCACTCATGCCCTTGTCACTTCACAGTGTGACTGTTGCAGTGCAGTCTACATGGGGCTCCCTTGAAGACTCCCCCTCCCCTGAAAGCTTCAACTGGTCCAGAATTAGCAGTGATTGCTTTGTCTCAGCACACTAATGTGACATCTCTGCTTCTTGAGCTATACTGATTGGCATTGTGCTTCTGGGTGTAATTCAAGGTCCTGGTTATCACCAGTGAAACCCTACCTGGCACAGGGCCTAGCTATTTGCAGAACTACCTGTCTTCTGTGATTGCTGCCTGCCCAATATGATCTGGCAGAGTGGGCCTAGTTCAGATCCCCTCAATTAAGCAGTGTCATCTTTTGGGATACAGGAAGCATACTTTTCTTGTAGCAGTGCCTGGTATGATGTCCCCTTAAACATTGTATAGCTCCCACACTGATAGCATTCCAAAAAGCCTTAAAATCTTGTCTGACCCAACGTTGTAACTGTTTTTTAAAAAAAGTCCCAATGATTAAACCATTAATTATTGAGATTTAATAATTAATAATCTCAAACAAGAAAAAACAAAGTTTGGTAGTGTCTTTTGTGTGTCCACATTGAATGGGGTCAAGAGACAAATAGTTGTCACTCAATTATTTCTTCTTTTTTAATGATAAGTTTAGAGCTTTTTATTTGCATTTAAATTTCAAAATGGCAGAAAATTACACCACCAGTTGTCAATATTAATAGTCAGAAGTCATTTTGGAGGTATAGGTAGCCCTGGAGCCTCAGTTTATCATTGCTGCCTTAAAATGACAAAACAACCCAATTCTTTGTCACATGCTAAGTCTCCAGTGTGCAATGTCAGGGAATCCTTTAAGGGCTCTGAATCTCCCAAAGGAAACCTGGAGCAGAGCCAAAATCTGATAGGCTGCTCTCTACTTGAGGCATACATTTTCCCACAAGATTCTTCTGTTTTGTACCTCTAGACCAGTTTAAATTCAGTCAACAAAGTATGCGTAAAATTGGCATGGATCATAACCTCTCGTTCTTTGTGACTCAAAAAGCATCTGATATAATTCATCTGTGTCTAAAATTAATATAAAATCCTGCAGAGGTTTTTGTAAAATATCTTGCCTGTCAGTACTGTTTTTTGTCTTCACACAGAAATCAAAGAGCTTGAAAATAACATTAGGAAAGCATTATCATTTGACAATCGGGGAGAAGAACACAGGGGAGCAGCAACCAGCTCAACTGACAGCCAACTTAACACACCTGGGGAGAATGGGGAAAATGGAGAAGTCAAAGCTCAGACAAAGCGAATGGGCCTGGAGGAATTTAACTTCATTAAAGTATTAGGAAAAGGCAGCTTTGGAAAGGTGAGCACCCTACAATTGCTACTTGGTTCTTTTTGGTCACATGCCTTATCATGACTCCTAAGTTGAAAATATTACAGGCTTCTCAGGTAGACTAGACAGGTAACATGATCAAATGAATTTTACTTTATTGTAAGGATACATCAACAGAATATTGCAAGTCTGAAAATAGAGAACTCCCGCCCATCTCCTTTACAGCTTGGGAAGCTTGGGAGGGTCTCTTCTGAGCCTCTTTCTTCATCTATTATCCAGCTGCAGGCTATAGGGTCCCCTATCTGACTGTTCCTTAGGCACCATCTCTTCATCCTCTCTAAGTCTTTCTCATGTACCATTACAATTACTGTCCATATACAAATACATTCTTTGTCACATGAAATTAAGGTCAAGATGTACAATCTGTTTTGCAAAAAACAGCCATGAAATGGCATATGTCTTTGAACATGATCCAGAAGTTGCAAATAGCAGAATAGAATAGAATAGAATAGAATAGAATAGAATAGAATAGAATAGAATAGAATAGAATAGAATAGAATAGAATAGAATAGAATAGAATAGAATAGAATAGAATAGAATAGAATAGAATAGAATAGAATCTGGAAAGGACCTTGGAGGTCTTCTAGTCAAAGC
Organism: Vipera berus; assembly: GCF_964194415.1. Classification (NCBI taxonomy): domain Eukaryota; kingdom Metazoa; phylum Chordata; class Lepidosauria; order Squamata; family Viperidae; genus Vipera; species Vipera berus. The sequence goes on from NC_138202.1 coordinate 318,482,303, forward strand.
CCCTGCTCAAGCAGGAGAAGTGACTGTCTAGTCTCTTTTTAAAAATCTCCAGTGATGGAGCACCCATGATTTCTGGAGGCAAGCTGTTCCACTGATTAATTATCCTCACTGTCAGGAAGTTTCCCCTTAATTCCAGGTTGCTGCTCTCTTTAATCAGTTTCCAACCATCGTTTCTTGTCCTTCCCTCTGGTGCTTTGCTGAATAATGTGACCCCCTCTTCTTTGTGGCAGCCCCTCAAATACTGGAATACTGCTATCATGTCTCTCCTATTTCTTCTTTTCTTTAGACTAGCCAAACTCAAGTCCCGCAGCTGTTCTTTGTATGTCTTAGTCTCCAGGTCTTAGTTGCTCTTCTCTGAACTTTTTCCAAGGTCTCAACATCTTTTTTGTAGTATGGGGACCAAAATTGGCTACAGTATTCCGGGTGTGGTCTTAATAGGGTTTTTATAAAGCGGTAGTAATACTTTGCGTGATTTTGATTCTATGCCTCTGTTTATACAACCCAGGATTGTATTACTGTGCCTTGTTAATACTTATCTATGTAGAATAATATTAATATCAATCTATTAGTTGGTATTAGACTTCTGGGGCCAGTTCAAAATGCTTTTATTTCCTTCAAAGTCATATGTAGCTCAGCAAATAGGATATATCAGGCATCACATTATCAGTGTTAGATTGTCTTGTCCAGTTTGTTCACTTAGAGAAGGGCTGTTAAAAGTCACCCCCCCACACACACACACTCCCCATTAAATGAGGATAAAACACCATCTTCTTTGTGGTGGCCCCCATCCTTCAGACCTTCTGCTCCCAGAAGTACATGAGGCCAAACTGCTGACATTCTAAAATCAATTAAATTCATTTTATTCCATGAATCTTTGGCAGTTCATTCATTGCTATCAGTCATTGCTCTTAATTTATGCTTTGATTTTATTCCTATATTATTTTTCCTTGTTTTTTGCTCTTACGTTGCCCAAAATCTCTAGGGATTTAAATGTAAATACTTTTAAAAAAATAGAATAGAAAAATGAATGGAAGGAAGAATCCAGTAGAATGACAAGAAAAGCTAAATGCATGCCTGAAATATTATAAGAAATTCATAGCACTCTATACCCAGCCTACATTAATGATATTTGTTTCCATGATTTGGGGATCTGGAAGTAGTTGGGGTGGGGTCATTTGTAAAGTCATGTGATCTTCCTCAACAGGAGACCAATCTCTGCCATTGTATAAATCTTACAAATAAATCTTACAAATAAATTTGACATTGGTTTCTCCAGTTGTTTATGACACTGTTTGTTAAATCTTCCTATCCTACCTACTCAGTACAAATATACTTTGTGCATTGATTTTAGAAACTTAGTTGCACAGACAAATTTGATGGTCCATTAAATGGTTTCAGATCTAAGCTGGTAGGCACAATGGATTGTTGTCAGATCATCCTGACTTCAGTCTCCTTCAGATGCTGCTGCCTTGAGAGCTAGTTTGAATCAATAGATAATGTAGGCATGCTGCCTTCTAGGAATTTCTGACCTTACATAAAATCATAAGCCAATATATCTTCAGGAGAGTAATTTGACAAAAGCTGATGTTGGAGATGTAGTTGCAGAAGATCAAGGTCTGCATTCTGTTCAGTTGCTGTCTTTGTACACATTACAACCTGTCACATTGTATTGTTTTACTTGTTCTTATAAAAGAATATGTTGCCATCTATGTACAGAAAAGAACTATAGCAGGAATGTATATCTGAATTTCCTCAAATCCTGTGGTAGAAATGTTTCTCATTTCAAAGTTTGATTTTTTTAAAAAAAAAATGTCAGTATTATACTGTGAGTTGAATACATATCTACTTATTGAAGTGCTAAATTATGTTTGTCAATGAGCCAAACTGCAGAAAGTGTTCTGTCAGGTGATTGACATTATGTCTCTGTGTAGATGATTCCTATTTTGTTTTTTCTGATCTTGCAAACCAATTTTTGCTTATTTTTTCAACTTACCAGCCATGCAAACATAACATGGCATGTAGATATTAGACTGTATTTGTTCTAGTTCCAATCACTACACCCTATAAAGCAGTTACAGAATAGTGGGGAAAAAAGTAATGACAAATCTCACTTTTTATAATTATAGAACCATTGTAGGTTTCTTCCACTCTATGCAAGATAATCAGGGACACCTACAATTCTAAAGGTGAAGAGACATGGGCCAAACATTTTCATTGGGACCAATATATTTACTCAAGAAGACCTGTGCTATTAAAAAAAGAGATCTAACTTTGCCATGATTCCCTCACTTGTGTGAGGGTACATTCTTTGAACATTTGCCGGGTTCACTTCCTTTATATGTTTCTATCTGCAACTCTGAGGCTTCCCTGCAACTGCTGATTAGGAAGTATGTTATTTCTAATCAAACTCGAAAACAGATGATTGGAGAAAGCTGCTTGTTCTAGTGCTGTACTGCAACCATTAGTGTATCTGGACAATGCTGCATCCATGTTCTTTAGGGTAGCTGCTGCGACTCAACGTCTTCCTCATTATCATTCCTACTGCTGTTGGGTACCAGCAATAAGTTTCATACTACAATGTCCGTTCATGCCACCAACTATCATGCCTGAGTAAATAGGCAAGTTGCTATGGTAAAGAGGAATCACTTGGCTGTAGGCTGTCCCAACACATAGGCCCTTGGTAAGTGTATAATTTTGCTAAGCCTTGATCCTGGCTCTCATCTGCAGCAAAATCTAGGTCCATATTGAATGAAGATTGGTTCTGATGACATCTTCATCTGTATTGTGAAGTATAAATGTAAAAGCTAATTTATATGCTTTTCAATGTCTTTGATGATCTCATTTGTTACTAAATACTAATATGGTTAACTGAACATAATTAACGAACCCTATTTACTGTATGTCCAATAAATTTATTTGCAATTGCTTTGTGTTGATGTGATACGTGGGACTTAGATCAACTAATGGTCTATTTATGAAGTCATCACGCAATGACTTTGCAGAACTCTATAGCGGTCTACTCAGTTCATACCTAGCTAATACCTAGCTAATACCATGACTTTGCAACTAACAACAACAACAACAACAACAATACCTAGTTTGATTATTCCAGTTATAATTGCATTCATAGACTGAGTTTGTGTGGTGCAAGGAATATGCAAACTATTTGACTGAAACTTACTAAGGAGGAAATTCACATCACGCCCTATCCATTCCAGAGTCAGTTCATGAACAAGTGGATAAGGATCATGCAGTCAGAAGAAGAAAGACTTGGAATAGTAAAGGGAACATGAATGTTGAACCAAGTTGGCAAAGGGGCCAAAGTTTGTGGCTACTGTATGTAAGACATGATAGAGCAGGCTTGGTATCTGGTTTACTTGCAAATCTTATAAGCCTCATGTGCCTTGATTTACTTGGAGGGACCTCTAATGGAACTGAAACCAGAAATTTATCAGTCAGGTTCAAAGCAGATTCATTGTGTCTATCCTTGGTTTTCTAATCAGTGCCAGAGATCCTGGATTACAAATATTTATATTTGTATCCCTGTATCATTTTCCTGCTGGCTTATAAGTGCCTTCTAAAGATCAAAATATATTCTTTTTTGTCATATTCCTTTACAATTGCTCAAAATTAGGTTTGTAGGAATACTCCATTTACTTATTTAATAATAATGCATTATTAACAATAGAAACCCCCTACTCTGAGTGTGTGAATGTCCATATTGCTATTGATTACAAATATACTCTCATCTATAGGAGCTGTCCAGAAGTTGTTTGAACATGTGCAAAAATTTCTTCATGGTTCATCATACACAAGAATTTCTTCATGTTAAATTATAAAGGTACCCTGACAATAAATGGGTCTACTTGTTCACATGGATACTAAACTCTATGACGAGTACTGGATTTGGTTCTATATCTTTCATGAAAAGCTGATTTTTCAGTTGGAGCTGACACTGCTTACCTTTTTATATTGGGCTCACAGCTCTAAGTCAAACTATATTTTGAATTGTTAAGTGATATGTACAGATTTGTCTGTAGTTGAGCAGATAGATATTGTACATAGGACCTTTGTAAAATATTTTGCTTCATGGTTGCTTGTGATTGTTTATTTCCCCCCAGTTGTTATTGGTGTAAATTTTGAAAAGTGTGCAATGTATTTTATAAATGAGACGTTGTCCTTGATTCTAGGTCATGCTGGCGGAATTCAAAGGTAAAGATGAAGTATATGCTGTGAAAGTCTTAAAGAAAGATGTCATTCTTCAAGATGATGATGTGGACTGTACAATGACAGAAAAGCGGATTCTAGCATTAGCACGAAAGCATCCTTATTTAACACAGCTTTACTGCTGCTTCCAGACCAAGGTAAGCTATCTAGATATATCCCATACCTAACTACTAATGTGGTCAAGGTGTTTGAAGTCTCCTGTGAGCTGAATGATACCCACCGCCTAGATGGTCATAGAATTAATAATTTAATTATGCCTTAACATTTACAGTTGTCAAAACATGTTAGTAGGAGGGGAATGGAAAGATAAATTATGAAATGCAAATATTTTAACAGATATCTTTGAAATATGTAATTAAGTGCAAAGTTGCATTCTCATTTTTAAAATTACATAAGCAGAGAATTGAAATGGGACAGAATGATGGGTTTTGTGTATCTTGTATGAAGCTTGAGAGTCTGTCTCACATTTTACGATGATATAGATTGGTGGAAGATTAATTCATCCATTCCCAGGGAGGGGTTGATTCTTAAGATTCTCCCAAAGTTGTGTTTTGCTGAAGGTTGCTTTCATTTGCCTATTTTGTGAAATTTTAAGTAGAAATTCCTTTCTTTGTTGGGATTTTCTTCACTTTGATATTGAAAACTTATTTTTAAACCATATTTAGAAAGCTATTTCAATTATTCCACCTAATTCTATACTGTAAACTCCTTTATAAATGAATTTAATGGATTTTAATATAAAAATAAGTGTATTGTCCCTCAAATGCCAGAAGGTGGCACTAAAGATACAAAAAATACCAAAAGAATTCTTTGCCAGTTCTGTTTCTCCTTTTGAAATTGTTACATAACTTCATAGAAATATTGATAAGTATGGCATTCTAAGCAAATTAAATTTCTAAACTTTCAGAATAAAGTTGTGATTTTTATGATATGGACTGGCAAAATGTCACTTTAAAGCCCTGGTGCAATAGAAATGCAAGCATTCCAATCTGATTTATCTTAGGTGTAAGAGTGTTCTGCTTCCAGAAAATTTTAGGTGCCATGGGTCTTGAGAGCAAATAGATATAGTCTAATATTAAAGATCTGAAAACTCTTATATTTGAAAAAAATGTGATATAGTTAAATATGGCTGAGGTCATGCCTTTATTTAAAAAATATTTAGACACTGAGAGGGCCACAAAAGAATGGTCTCCACCAAATGGTGTGTTTCAGGTTTTTATGACTGGATATGTGTTTTGATGCAAATGGCTTTAAAAAAATCAGACTTGTTGCCATAATATTTATTGTTATATTTCGGACGTGTTTGGGCAGATTAGAGGGGGACCATGAATTTTCCACTATCATTTTAGGGCTGGGCAAATTTGGGGAAAGAGTATTAAGAGATGTGATGAGGATGTAGAAATACAAATGCAAATTTACACATTTCATTTTTAAAAATCTATTAGAATACGTTTTTAAAAGCTTCCAGATTAAAATAATGTTAGTAATATAAACAGTTAAATAGACTTTTTTTTTAATTCTGAAGTCTCGAAGCCTGGGGAAATGATAATAGCTGCAATTTGTGGATTTCTGTTGTGTTTTTCATTTTAGATTCCCTTCTAAATTTTTTGGTGTGAAATGCTTTTTTTGAACTGCAGGCAAAAGAATATCACAAGAACTTGTATGGAATTGAGTGCTGTACCAAGCATAGTGAAATTTCTGTTACTAAGCTTATTGTGGAAAGAATTCCTTAATCAGAATGTTTGAAATTTGCCTTTCAGATTTTTAAATCTACATATCTCATTTATAGTAGATGCAATAATATTCCTCAGAAAAGCATAACACTTAGTAGTTTATATAGCTGTCTTTCTGATGCTTCACATATACTGTATGAAGTACAGTCTTGTAAGCAGATCAATGTTTTGCAACATCTACTGTTTTGAGATATTGTGATTTGGCTGTCTAGTAAAAAAATTATTGGTGTCCTATTTACATTGGAAGCTGTGCAAATCACAGTCCTAACTACTATAAAGGTAAAGGTAAAGGTTCCCCCGCACATGCTTGCTAGTCGTTTCCATCTCTACTACATTGAGTGGTACAACAAATGAATGCTGATGTCCTTCCTTAATCCTTCTTGAATGTCCAGTGATGCTCTTCCAATTGTCTAATTCTTTATACATGTCTAACACAAACAGAATTTCATGCTACAGACCAATAAAATAATGACACCATTTCTGGGGTTATTTTGGTAACACTTCAAATATGTTTAGCTCCTTCTACCTAAGCTTCTGAGTTGTCTTTTAAAGTCTATAATTACCAGTGTTATTCTGTAACACAAATATAGTTCTTCAAATTTGCATTGTCCCATGTACTGTATTTTCCAGCGTATAAGACGACTGGGCGTATAAGACGACCCCCCCCAACTTTTGAGATGATTTTCAAGATTTTTCGTCTTATACGCCGGAAAATCAGCGAGCCCCGGCTCCTAAGGAGTCCTCGGGGATGCTGCCTCAAGAGGGAAGAGCGTCGGGCGGGAGCCGGCAGGGCAGTCCTGCACACGCACGCACTCCGGCTGCGCGTGTGCAGGACTGCCCTGCCGGCTCCCGCCCGACGCTCTTCCCTCTTGAGGCAGCATCACTCCCCGGCTCCTAAGGAGTCCTCGGGGATGCTGCCACAAGAGGGAAGAGCGTCAGGCAGGAGCCGGCAGGGCAGTCCTGCACAAGTGCGTGTGTGTGCAGGACTGTCCTGCTGGCTCCCACCCAACGCTCTTCCCTCTTGAGGCAGCATCGCTCCCCGGCTCCTAAGGAATCCTCGGGGATGCTGCCTCAAGAGGGAAGAGCATCGGGCGGGAGCCGGCAGGGCAGTCCTGCACACGGGCGCACTCCCCGGCTGCTAAGGAGTGCTCCTTAACAGCCGGGGAGCGCGCACGTGCGCAGGACTGCCCTGCCGGCTCCCGCCAGACGCCAGCCTGCCCTGCTTCCTCCACAGTGAGAGGGGAGGGCGTGCCTTCCTGGGCTCGCTGATTTTCTGGCATATAAGACGACTGGGCGTATAAGACGACCCCCCAACTTTTGAGATGATTTTCATGGGTTAAAAAGTTGTCTTATACGCCGGAAAATACGGTAAATATTAATTTCCCAAGGGATGGGACCTCAATCTCTGGACAGCAGAGAATGCCTCTGGTTGTGATGCAAATGGTTCTGGTTGTGATGCACTCTTTCACTACATAAAAGGTAAAGGTAAAGGTTCCCCCGCACATGCGTGCTAGTCGTTTCCAACTCTAGGGGCTGGTGCTCATCTCTGTTTCAAAGCCAAAGAGCCAGCGCTTGTCCGAGGACATCTCTGTGGTCATGTGGCCGGCATGACTAGACACCAAAGGCGCATGGAGTGTTGTGACTCAGGGCCAGCCTGTGGTTTCGGCAGCCGGCTCAGACGTGTCGGATGACTCAGATGTGGGGGAGGAGGACCGTGTGGGAGACGAACCGGTTGATGATGGCGTGGAGGCTTGGCAGAGTTCCCAGCCGGGGCCCTCTTCTCAGCTGCGTGAGCCCGATAGTGCGGAAGATGATGACCCACAGCTGGCCCTGTTCAAGGACGCCCGACGCAGGAGGCAGTCGAGCAGGAACAAACAAAGAAAGAATGTGGGACTCCTCAGGAGGAGGCACAGGGAGACCACGCCCTGAGCTCTCTATAAAAGGAGTGTTTGGGGAGGGGCTGGTTGCTGAAAGCAACTTTTCCGCTTGAGTAGACAAGCTCTAGTGTTTTTGTTACCTGCGTAATAAATCTTGGCGGATGCCTTTTAGCCTTGGAAGCTCTCCAGTCTCTTCTTTCTAAAAAGGGGTTTGCCTTTACAAGGCCAGAAGAGGGCTGGTTCAGAACATGGAATGCTGTTACCTTCCCACTGTAGTGGTCCCTATTTTTCTACTTGCATTTTTACGTGCTTTCGAACTGCTAGGTTGGCAGAAGCTGGGACGAGTAACAGGCACTCACTCTGTTACGCGGCACTCAGGATTCGACCTGCCAAACTGCCGACCTTCTGATCGACAAGCTCAGTGTCCTAACCCACTGAGCCACCACGTCCCTTAACTACTATAGTACATAATTAAAACCAGGGGTAGACTAGGTTTAGAATCAAGAGGCCATGGGTGTCTTTGAGTGCGAAGGTCTCAGGCTGATAATGCTAAGCAGGTGGAGACTTGCTACTTTTTTTTTTACTCAAGGATGGAATTGTCTTTATTCCCTTATATTTTAATAACATTTCATAGCACATTTGTTTAACAACATTAATCCAGTTGTAGTCCCAGACTGTAAGATGTTCTTTTTTTCTGTTCAAAATTATAGAGAATTTTGCTAATTTCAGCTATGTGATTAAAAGGAGGTCCCAGAAGTGTGACCTTAAGATGTCCACCATGCACTAACAGTAGCTAATAAAAATACTGGTCTTGCAGCCAAAAATGGCAAATTGAAGACAGCTCCACAAAAAGCTGTTGTTGTCTCTGGTAACCTTTAATGGACTTTTGCTGACATTGGGACTGAAATGATAAGTCTTTAAAGATTTGTTTATAGACTCAGGATATGGGAAGAAGAGATCATTTGTTGTATTTCAGGAGAAGTTACTGAAATTGTTTATATGTTGTGATGAAGGAGAAAGTCATTTCTTTTTATTTTTTCTTTTCCTTTACTATATTTTTATTCCTTTTCTTTTTTCTTTTCTGTACCTTCAGTGTTTCTTTTTATTCTTTTTTTAAAAGTTTGTGTTAGTTTTTATTGTTGTAATTGTATTTTTTAATAAAATTACTCATAATCATAAAAATAGGGGTCGATACCAATATTGGTATTTGGCATTCTAGGCAAAAGCCAGAGTCCAAAATTTCAAGGATTAGAGCTGAAGCTTGCCTTAAACACTCTTTAATTAAAACAAACTGATAGCGTTGCTTAGTTTGGTTATTGAAATGTCTGCAAGAAAACAACCCAGCTCAGAGGGCACCAGGAACCCCTCTTAAAACAAAGAAAAACAATGGTTTGTCAAAACATTTTTGGTTGTCTTCTGCCAGGTAGCTTCCAGCTATCATTTTTATGTATCCACAGTGCTCTTAGGCCTTTTATTGTACTGTGGGTGGAATAACAAAAGTGGCATTGAATGAATATTAAAGTTTTTCTCAGTGTCCAAGCTGACTCAACTCCTCGAATTTTGAAAGGAAAGAAAGATGGCAGCTATAAACTGTTAGGAGAAATGTTTTCTGGCATCAGTAACCATTTGGACCATATAACATTTAGTTCAAGTCTAAGTAATCTAAGAAAAAATGAAATAGGTTGGGTGTTTAGTGAGTGCCAAGGGAACTGCTCATAAGCATATTTGAACACCTATTAGGGATTTCATATTTTCATTAACTTTTCTCTCTCCTTCCCCAAAGGCTTTGTGACCATCAGCACTTCAGTTACACCATTCATTCTGGAAGAGTGACAAGCTCCACTACTGCCCTACCCACTAATATTTATTGTATCTTTCAACAGGAATGTTAACATTTGCTTATTTTACGAATAATTTCTTAATGAGCACAGCTCTCATTCTCAGTCCAATAAGCCAATTTGTCAGGTCAAAACTCTCTATGTCAGGGCAGAGCTTTACAAAATTCTCTATCTTGTGCATGAGGAACAGGAAAAAGGGACAGTGAGTTCACCACAGCAATTTGTGCCAAAAGTGTATTTTATTTTATTTTATTTTTTGTTTTGTTTTTATTTTGTCTTTGAGGTTTTTTTTATTGCAAGTGGTATCAGCAAACATACTTTTCTCATTTTAGCTACCATTTTACCTCTTCTTGAATGCTCCAGAGATATGTTCATCTTGGAGTATTTTGGAAAGAAGGGAAATAAGCCATTCAGCATCATCTTAAGACCTCAAACAGAATATCTGGAGAATTTTGTTCAAAGTAGATTTTTTTTTCATGAAGATCAGTGAATGTCACAGACTTTCTAACAAAAATGTCTTAGTGGAAGGCAGTGATTAGTGTCTCTCCTAAAATTGTGAAACCTTCAAATAAATAATTTATTGGGCATTTTGGAAAAATTTAAAATCATGGTTTGTAACTAAGAAAGTAAAAAATCTAATGAATTCAGCCACAAAATCCATTCATAGCATTGACCAGAGAAGAGGATATTTTTAGCTCAGATTTGAACTATATGGTCCCTGATGTTCTCTGAGTTTGCTTGTTTTCTTGCAGACATTTCATTACCCTACTAGGTAACATCTTCAGTGCTAGAAGGGACTTGAGTTTGCTCTCTGTTTATATTCAGTGGCTTGCCTTGTCAATGTTGATGGGAGAGCTGTTTTCTTCTCGGTAGTTCCTTGATTAGGATGTTGGTTAGTGCTTTATTGTTTGTATATAAACAGAATTGGATAACAAAATGTCTGCAAGAAAACTACCAAGCTCAGAGAGCATCAAAGACTGTACAGAGTCCTATATTTCTTAAATCAAAAAGGTATATCATTTGTTTATGAGAGACAGAATAATTCTGAAAGTTGTACCCAATTTTTTAAAGAGCACCTTGCACCTTGCAAATTACATTAAAGTAACTTATATGGAGGCATATCATATACACAAACACCATTTTCTAAACATTTTTTCTAATTTACCTAAGCAAAAAATAGATATTTAGTATATAAATTCTTGGGCAATTTACAAATATATAAAACACATCAAGTTGTATACAAAATCAGTACATAGAAAAAGTTCTGACAAAAAATGGGTATTGATTCTTTTCTATGTATCTTTTTTTTAAAGATGAAGAGAGGCAGACGGTAGTAGGATGGTGGGGCCAAAACAGTTTCTCAAAAGTGGCAATATTAATAAATTTAGGGTAAAATGGATACTATCTAGATACCTCATAGCGCTACAAATTATGTTCATCTCAAATGAGTGTGTTCATCTCATTATGACAAATGGATTAGTTTCTCCTAGGAAAAACGTTTCTGGACTTGCAGTTATGTTCAGATCCCATTGACAAACTATGCTATAACAACTTTCCAGTCACCAATCTGTACAGACAGCAGTCTACGTTTCTCTAGTAATAATGGCCAGAGGGCCAAGATGTGTCATTTGTGATTTAGAGTGAAAATTAACTTGACTGGCTGGCCGGCCGTATATTTGTCTGGGACTAATCAATGGCTTGTAATCCGTTTTATCCAACCATCTATTGTGTAGGTTGCTAGGCAGCTAAACCTGTTGTGAAGATTTTGTTATATGGATGTAATCCACTTAAAGTGCATTTACATTTTCTAATAATTCTGCCATGTGTCGTGTAAGACCCTTGTCAAGGCTCTACTTCATGTTCTGTACCACAGTGAGGATCATTTAGGATTGCCAAGTATCTCTATAGTATAATGATTTTTTTGGGGGGGTGTTTCTATTTAAACTCACAAATCCCCCCCTTTTTTTTAAAGAAAATCCCTAAAAAGTTCTAGGGAAATAATTTTAGGATGTGACTAAATAATGACTGAAACGTGACAGTGAAGAGTGGAGAACCTTTGGTTGTATTCATAACAGAATACTACTGCCACCAGAATTTCTATAATGTTAATATAGAAATAAAGCTTGTGTTTTTTCTTGTAAGGTGGAATCCATCCCAGAGTGATTCAAATATGCATGGCATTAGTAATAGTACTGGCATCTATGCTACTGGTGAGATAGGCTGCAAGGCTTTTGTGTCTTTCTGAGGAATAATCACATGATTATTCATATATAACTATATGTAGCTCTGTTTAAGAAACCCAAGTGTGTTTCCTGAACTTCATGTCCAGTATGAAAATAATCTGTTTTAACAATTCTAGAAATCTTGATTCTTTTAGCTCTATGCATATGAAATGTTTTCTGACTGTTGGTACAATTGGCATTTTTGTACAATTTCATATTAATTGCTTACACAGAATCACTTCAAGGATACAGCCTGAACATCCTGTTCAGATAGGTATATACTAACAGGTTATTGGAAATATTAGGGGGTTTGGATCATACAGCTGTGCAAAAATATCTTAACAAATGAACCATTTCCTCAGACATTGCACCAAGGTAGCAAAGGTACAGAAGGAAAACAGGAGAGATTCTAAACAAGTGCTCTATAGACAATGTGATGGCTGAGTCCATTAGTGGTTCTGTGGTACATACAAGCTTCTTCTAAGTCCAATATTACACCTGCCAGTACATCTTTTCTTCTTCTGGTAATAACCATTTTTCCGCACTAAGCAAATACAATTCGTATTATTGTTAGTAAACGTACAGTTGCATATCAACATTTGTTACATTTTTCTAATAATATCAATAATATCAGTTTAAAATATCTTTTCTAGCCAAAGCATATCTTAATTGCATTTGTACTCAATTTCCACTTATTTAATCCATATCCTATTTTCGTTTTTTTAAATTTCCCATCCATGTTCAAAGTATCCCAATCATTTATAATTTCAAATCAAGTTACATTTGTGCAACCAAAAGCATCCCTTATTCAAAGTTCTTAACATATTCTTATTTCCCTTTTCATACCAAGATATAATATTCTGATTACAAATCCTAACTATCTAGTTATAATAATACTTCTATTTCTAACAATCTACACTTAACCATATTCAAACCTCTAATTAATAATATAGCATCCCCTCTAATAGGTCAAAGCTTCTGTTTCCTTCAATCTTACTCTAACTTTCTTTCTTTGCCAACTAACTTTCCAAGTCAGTACATTTGGATCATCAAATAATTCTCTATCTATCTATCTATCTATCTATCTATCTATCTATCTATCTATCTATTTGAAACAACAGAAACAATTTGGTTAAAGTGTTTTTGGAAGAACTAGCCCATTGATAACAGACAACTTTGTCCCCCAAAAAGTAGAAAAGGGAACTAGGGGATCAGCCATATTGGACTTAATTCTCACTAACAGAGATGAAATGATAGAAGATTTTGAAACCACAGGAACCTTGGAGAGGAGTGACCATGCAGTATTGGAATTCAACGTTATGGAAGCACAAGCACTAGAACACAGTCAGACTAGAGTCTTGGACTAGAGCTAATTTCAACAAACTTAAGAGAGAGCTTGGGAAGGATTCAATGGATGACAATCCTCAAGGGGAAAACAACTCAAGAAGCTTGGGAAATTTTGAAAAGTGAGATTATAAAAGCCCAGTATAGCACAATACCAACGAAAAATAGCTCTCAAAAGAAACCAGCATGGCTGCATAAAGAACTCTCTGATAAATTGAAAGACAAAAAGGACAAGTATAAAAAGTGGAAAGACAGGCACATAACTAAGGCAGAATATCAGTAAATAGCCCAAGCCTGCAAAGATTTAGTGAGGAAAGCTAAGGCAATAAAAGTCAAAAATAAAAAAGAGCTTCTTTCAACATGTAAAAAACAAGAAAAAGTTAAGGAAATGATTGGTCCACTAGTGGGAGAAAGTGGCAAGAAGGTGACAAGCAACAGGGAGAAAGCAGAACTACACAACTCGTTTTTTTGCATCTGTATTTACACAAAGGGAAAAAACAGTCCAACCTATCAAAAACAGTACCGTAAAAAACAATTAGAAACACAAGTTAAGATAGGCAAGAAAATGGTAAGTGAGCACCTGTCCAGCTTAGATGAGTTCAAATCACCAGGACCAGATGGTGTATACCCCAATGTTCTGAAGGAACTGGCAGATGTGATCTCAGAACCACTGAACTATATCTTTCAAAGATCCTGGAGCACTGGGGAACTACCAGAAGACTGGAAAAGAGCTGATGTAGTTCCCATCTTCAAAAAAGGGGAAAAATGGATCCAGGAAACTACAGACCTATCATCCTGACCTCAATACCTGGGAAGATCTTTGAACTGTGGTCCCCACAGTTTGAACTGTGTGGGATTATAGAGGTGACATGGCTTTAAGCTGCCTCTTTCTGCAAATAATTAAAACCCGGAGAGATTACTCTTGTCAACTTGGGAACTCAAACCTTTTTTTAGACACAATGCTTGTTTGAGTGGTAGCTATTGTGATTGCTTCTGCTATTTACTTTGACTCTATCTATTTGTCTATCTATCTATCTATCTATCTATCTATCTATCTATCTATCTATCTATCTATCTATCTATCTATCACATTTAAGAGAGCTGTGACGGTGCAATGGTTAGAATGCAGTATTGCATGCTAACTCTGCCCACAGCCAGTAATTCAATCCTGATGGGCTCAAGGTTGACTCAGCCTTCCATCCTTCCAAGGTCAGTAAAATGAGGATCCAGATTGTTGGGGGCAATATGCTGACACTGCAAACTACTCAAAGATTGGTAAAGCACTATGGAGTGGTATATAATTCTATGTGTTATTGCTATTGCTATTTAGAGATCACTTATCTCATTCATAGATGGGATAGCAGAACTTGGTGTAAAGACTTACTTGAATGCTTTGTATGGAAATAGTCCCAATCCTATCCATGATAGCTGTTGGTAGGGAGTAGAAAAGAGAGCCATTGCAAGAAGGAGGCAGAAGTGAGCTAGAGAAACTAATAGTTTTAGATTACAAGAATATCTTTATTATAAAAATTCTCCTCTGCCTTAGACAGTTAAGAGATATGCATGTCTGTATGTTTCTAAATGTCTGAGACATTTGCATCCTGTCTTTCAAAATACTTTTTCCAAAGGAACTTACAGAAAAAAACAAGACTTTAAATTGATTGACAGAACACAAATTATTTTTGCCCCGATTAAAAGGGTAAAAGCAAATATATCACATGTTTTCTGTCCAAAAATTAATTCCATAAGATTTTTTAAACCAACCATTGAAGAGCTAATAGGATTTAATTTTAAAAATAATAAAGGAGTTATATGAAGATTAATTCTATATGACCCACAAGCCTCAGCTGATACTTCTAATTGTGATTCTGCATTTAGTGCAAGTTATCAGTCATTTGCAGTGAAGTTGGTGTTGAGGGGAGAAGGTACTTGATATGGTGCTTTGCACATGCCTCTCAGTTCATGGAATGAAAAGCCTAAATGTTGTTCAGCAGCAATTGGACAGCTGATTCTGAAGTTGTTTGGAGGGTATATTGAATGTAAAAAGAGCTGCTATATCAGGGAAGAAGCCTCAAGGAGATATGACACCAATCATGAATAGGCTGGATGAACTTTAAGAGGAAAGAAAGGCTTGAAATTGGTATTCCTGACAAAATAATTAGACCTATCTTGTTATCTAATTGTAAATACTAAATTTGTAGTTGTAGGCTGGTGATGTATCTTGTGATCCATGTAGGAAAAAATACTGTCAATTTTTAATTTTAGCCATATGTTCTCAGTTCCCTTCCCTAAATTTTGCAAAGTATAGACAACTAATATTAGTGTGAAATGTCCAAACTAGACAATAGCTCTTGAGCCTTTGCTGAGGAACTGATCCTTGGAAAATTTTCATTAGATGAAACCACTGACTTTTACAGATATCTGAAATGATCTATCTGTGGGAAATACTGAGAAAGAATTGTTCTCTTTAGTTTAGATTAAAGCTGCATTGTTATGTATATATAAAAAATTGGTGTAGTTCATATATCCTTAAGGCTGATTTGTGAACTCAACCATGAGAGTAATCCAATATCCATACTTTGTTTTCCTTTGTCTGAATAACTCCTATTTAGGATGACAGTGTAGATTTTAGAAAGATCCACAAGGGATGCCAAATTCCTGTATGTTTCTTTTCATTGGTAGCAAGTCATACTTTGCAATGAGGTAGCATGAAACTCTCAACATGCAAGACTTTTGCCTTCCAAAAGTTGACTACACTCTAGGAAGGACAAAATTAATTGATTTGCAAAATGAACAAAATTGTGTTATATTCCTACTGTTTTGTCCCACATTCCAATCAAGCAGTCCAACCAATTTCTGGTGGAAAGACCTAAGGACAGCATCCCTTTCATATGATTGGTCCTCTGTTATAGGGTTTTCAAACCTTCTGCCGAGAACTTGATGGACTTATGTAAGAGACTAACAGCAAAAAAAAAAGTTTAAATTGAAAGTAGCCAACTGCATTCGTAGCAATTTTTTGAAGATAGAGTATAGATTTTTGTCAGATGATGTTCATAAATGTCCTGCCTTCTGATTGGTTACTCTATATGTGTCTGAGAGGCAAGAGCAAAAGGGAGAAAATAGTAGCCATGATTTTTATCTAGTAAAATGCTCAGACACACAGTGTTCTTCCATGAAAAAATGCTACATTCACCATGCATGTCCTGCCATTTGCAAGGACATCCTGTTTAACTCCTGCTTCCCCCTTCTTCCCTTGAGCAAGGTAAATGGAGAATTTGGAATGTGCAGTTCAGGTTTATTTTTTAAAATAAATAAATAAATTGCTGCTTATGTCCAACAAGGCTTTGGAAATCTTACATCCTCAGCACAATGGGCTTTTGTACATATTTTCCTTGTGAAGCTCACAAACAGCATATAAGAGCAAATAATGGTTTCCAAGTGGTATATGGCTAATAAGAGTAATAGCTACTAATATTCCTGTCTTCTCCAAATTTATTTAAATATGACCTTCTCTTTAACAGGGAAGATCATTTCAAGTAAAACTATACCTGATTCAAAATAAATTATAAATGCACTTATATTCCAATAACCATGTGAAATAGATCATATTACTTACATTTGGCAGCTGAAGAACTGCCTATTATGATGAAGATGATGACAACAATAGATTAATGGTAGGTTTAACATCAGTTCTTTGAAGTTTCCTTTCTAAATGATAGTCAAAATAACTCTTTTGAGACCATGTTTTATCCAATTTGATTTCTTTGTATGTATAAAAAGAGTTGAAAACCAATGACCTTCAAATTGGTAACGTAATAAGTGTCCAGAGGGAAGTCATAGATATCCCATTTCCAGAAACATCAATATACTTCAGTAAAATAAACAGAAATTTCCACCATTGACCTGGAGTCCGACAGCATGATGAATAAGTTTGCACAACCAGTGTTTGTTTTTCCCTTTCTGCGATTGTTTGGTAGAATTTGGCAGCAGGTGGAATTAACTTGGTTCTTTCTTTAAATGTGAACAGAAACTTCTGAACGTTATTGTTAAAAGTATTGTTTCCAGAGTTTGGAGATTTTTTTTCTTTGTTTCTTTGTGATATTTGTATACTGCCCACTTCAGAAGAATTCTTCATGGTTTACGACATGCCAAACAAACTGCTTGAAAATTCAAAAATTCACTCCCCCCCCCCCCAATCATTATACAGAAAGCAGTTTCCCTAGCTTTTCATCAGTGAAAAACTCTATGGAAAAGCTGTCTTAACTGCTCTTTAAAAATATGGTAAATCTCTGGAGGTAAGCTGCCTATCAGAGATAAGCTGCTCACCCCCCAAAAAATAATAATACTGTATCTGGAAGTAAACATTCCATAGTCCTGGGGCATACCCTCAAAGCATCTTGTCTAGTCCCACCCCACAATCTCACATGGACTATTCTCAGTATCCCTATATGGGATAAATAAACTAGACGAATTTCTGTTTGAAATAGATGGTCTTACATAGCATACAAAATATGCTTGTATCTATTTTTGTGCATGTAATTTCATGCTTATATCTCCCAATACCTACATTTCAATTGTACTTTTGTATTATAAACTATAGTTCAGAATTCTTAGAAGTGTATATTTCACCAGATTCATGTTTTTAAATCTAAAGTTTACCCTTACTTTCATATAAAGAATGAATGTGTCATTTATTAAATAGTTTAATATTATTGTTAAACACTGTATTGAACTTAAATTAGGCAATATATTTTTGAATTGCAGCCAATAACTCTTCATGATAAGCTATTATTCTATAAAGTCACTGATCTTTTTCAATGAGAGACCCAGAGGCGGGGTTCAAATTTAAAATTTTAAACTCTTTTGGGGCTATTAATTTAATTTAATTTTAATTTGTACATTGCACTGTTTTAATTTGCCCTGTAAACCGCCCTGAGTCCCTCGGGAAAAGGGCGGTATATAAATTGAAACAAATAAAATAAATAAACTGGGAAGAAATGCTGGACGTTTCCTTTTTCACTGACACATCTTAGATGCAGCTCCTCAGAATGGCACATAGAAGCAGATTTTCTAACTGGACTTGGTGATTTAGGTGCTAAGCCCAAAAACTCTTAAGACAAATTGAGCCACCATGGTAAAGTTTTCAGGGATAAGTGTTAGGCAGAACCATCAGGGACATTTTGTTTTTTCAGCGCTGCTTTAGTCAGTTGTGTAGTTTAGCCTTTGCCTACATTTTCTCTCCTACTGTTTCTTCATTGTTTTGTCTGCTGATAAGTGGTTACTAGCTTTTGCATGTAGATTTAAGTTTCCTATAACTCAGGGGTGTCAAACTCAATTTCATTGAGGGCCACATCAGCATTGCGGTTGCCCTCAGGGGGCCGGGTGGGTATGGACTGGGTGGGCGTGGCCTACTGGGTGGGCGTGGCTAGAGTGCGTATGGCCTACTGGGTGGGCATGGCCAACTCTACATTGTTTGCATCAAGGGTGCCTATGGGGGCCTGGGAAGGAGTGGGAGAGATCTGAGGGTCTCTGGCAGAAGGAGGGTCTCTGGGCCAGGGCCAAGGCATTGGGGGCCATTCCCTTACTGTTTCCAGGATGGCTTCGCGGGCCACATGAAACCACTTTGCGGGCCGGATCTGGCCCCCGGGCCTTGTGTTTGACATATCTGCTATAACTTGTTCATCTATTTTATTTTCTAAGTGCTTACTTGATTGTTCTTTTTTTTTCTTTTGTTTTCCAAAGTTGCGCTCCTGCTGAAGAATGGGAAATTCTTCTGTTCTGGCCATTCAGATTCCAGAGGTCTGGGGGCAACTTAACTTCTTTTTCACCTGGGAAGACAACACCCAAATAAAGCAGAAATGAAGTAGAGGGGATGGGAGAGTAGAGTTCTTATAAATGGATTCTGCCATGCTTGTGCTGCATGTTTGTGACAGACAATCTGCTGCAGGTCTACAGTAGATGAGTAAATAAGCTGGACATTTCTAAAACATCTGAGGTTTGCACTTACACCTTGTGAAACCGTCAGTCAACATAATTCACAATCATGTACGTATGGACTGCACTTAGATGTCCTTTAAACACAACATTTCCCTCATCAGCAAGCTTTTGTGTGGGAATTAAGATCCTATTTAGTTGCCAGCAAAGTTACAGGATCTACATCATCAAAAAACAAGTGAAGTTTTCCTTTTAAGAACTCTTGTGGTCTTTAAAAAAAAATCCTTTTAATGCCTCACATCAGATTGCACTTTTGAACAAAAGGCATAGTGGCTGGTATGCAATCATCCAACACACCCTGTTTTCCCTTGCCACTTGTTTAACAAAGGGCAGGTGGGCAGTCATTCAAAGTAAATATTACAATATTTGGCCAAAGTTCTCCTTTTCTCCCAAGAAATGTGTAGCTGTTTTGTTCTTGTTAAGAGTGGCACTTTCTCACTCTCCGCTACTTTTTCCAAGAAAGCTCATTTATTTCCTTATATGAATGTCAGCAATGGTTGCTAATTTCCAATCATCAGAATGCATTAGATTCTCATTTATGTTAATTCATAGTGGTTAAAACAAGTTAATATAGTAGTCATGACAATGCGATAAAATCTCTGTCTGGTTTTTAAGGGTATGGTGATATTTTTGACCAAACATTGAAGATACCCCTCATTTTGATTAGGAATTTACTGAGGAAGATGAAAGATATTATTGTGTGATGAAACATACTGATGAAATAAAATAGAATAATACACACATACATGGACACATATGCACACGTGTTTCTTTAGTTTGGACCATATGTTTGTTAGTGTGACTTCTAACTCTTTCTGAAAAGTCCGAGGATGGTGTATTTTGAAGTATTTGTTTTGGAGATTGGTAAAATTTCTTGCTGATCATTGCAGTACATATTTTAAAAAAGACTGCCTTAGCAGTCTTTACAATGCATAAAGCATGCATGTTTACAAAGCATGTTTTGTGAGAATATACAACTCTTCTTACCATCATCCTCTGTTGTAGACACATTTTAAAAAGGGGGAGTTCACAAAGTCTTTGTAACAGAATGTTACAACATTACAGTATTTCCTCTGCTTAAGTGAATTTCAAGAAACCAGCTGTTTAGAAAAAGGAAAATGCTTATTGTTGAAATTCGCCCTTTCCTTCTGGTCAAGGTTAACCATGCTTTCCTACATTGGCGCCGCCTTTGTAATGTTTCCCTAGATATTTACAGCAATGCCTTTTAAACTTGAAAATGAAGACTGTCTGAATATTGACTTTAATTCTTTTTTTTTCTTTAACATTGAAGTGCTACATCCTCTTCATCTTGTCCTTCCACCTCCCAAAATTCCAGGCATTATGAGTCATCATTTTTGTAACACCTCTCATGTTTTATCTCATTCATCTTCCCAAATTCACATGAGCTAATTTTCTGAACATTTTATGGTGATCCATTAATTTGAAAGGAGAGAGCAGGAATTGCACTCCTTTTCTGAATAAACCCAGACGGTCAGCTGATCTAGAAAGAATCCTGAGAGTGACTCGGATTAGCCTATAACTCTGTTTCCACAATGGTTAATCTGGTGCTACTGGAAACATGCAAGTCACATACAGAATCACTTCAACAGTGTGATGGGCATCATCAGAATAAAATGGCATCCGTCTTTTCCTATCCAGAATCTGGTATTTGAGTCTTTTGCAGAGATATTGGCTTGCAAGACCTTTTGGTTGATTTTCATGTCAGTATGCAATCATTGCAGTTGAGTTGTAGACTTTAGAGTTTTAATAAGATGCCTTTCAATTGCTTTTTCATTGGGGATAACATTATTCCTTGGAATCATCCTGGCATTATTCTGTTTGGATGAACTATTTGAAGGAAATACTTTTTTTTTTGGCTTAAAAATAAATAAGCAAACCCATCTATGTTTGAGTAATATTGAACTTCAGCATTTCTTTGAGAAAAAAATATATAGCTGAAGACAGATTCACACTTTTTTTTCCAAATACAAAAGCTGATAGTTTAAGTGTAATTCTATTTCTATTGTGCATCAGTTGGAAAAGAGATAAATACCAAGAAAGGGGGAGGGGGAATAGAATAAATGCGAAAAAAGCAGGGATATCTGATTGGACTCCTGTAGAGGAGCAGTTTCGTTTTGAAGGTAAAGATGCCAATTAATGCATGTTGCATGTAACATAGTTGTCTGATTTAAAGTTTCAGAGTATTGCAGACTGGATTTAGATTAAAAACCAAACTTGGCCTGTTTTGTTTATTTTGTTGGTTTTATTTGTTTTGTCTTTCTAAAGACATACTTTTAACTTTGGCCTGATTCCTATATTAAGAGCTGGACAATCATTTACAAAAGAAAACAAGGAGTCTGAAAGCCAGGAATATGGTTTTTTTTTCCTTTTTGCTCCTGTGTAATGTTTTTGTTTTCCTTCCTGAGCTGCAGCAGCTGAAATAATTTTTTATTGTTTTATTCTCGCTCACCATAGACATAGGGACATGTTTTCTTTGGCTAGACTTTTTAAAAGCCTACCTGATGAGAGAGCGGAACTGGTTGTCTAAGAGGCATTTGAGGTTGTGTGAATTGATTTCAAGTTTATTTTTTCCCTAACTACTGTGGACGATGAAGAGGGGAAAAAACTTCCATGACATAAAATATGAACTATATTGAGCTTGAAGTAGACTTCCGGTTTGGAGAATGAGTCTGAGTATTATGAAGTTATTTAGATTGTAAATCTTGCTTTATTAAGTCCATCTTAAAGTGCCCTCTTAGTTCAGTTATTTGGGGAACTGAAACATAATGGTTTTTATATTATTTGATCCTAATCAGCACTTATAAACTTTTTTGGAATGAAAGCAATTATCTCCTTCTGTGTTCAGAAGATTATACTAAGGCCAAGGTTTTGGGTTGTGTTTTTTTAAAAGAAAAACAAACACACAAAGACACAAACACTTGTTGGGGGGTAGGGAAAGGTAGAACATTAACTTCCCCAGGAATCTAACATAGACTTAATTTGTCTCTTAATCAAAAATTGGCAAGTAGTCTCCCATTAGGTATAGGAATTGCAATTCAGTTTTCCAACTGGTCACCTTAACAGAGTCCACACACAACAGAGGATAGAAACCTTAACAAGCTTCAGAAATATAACTATGCTCTTTTGGAAACTACTTTCCGTGCAAATGTCACTTAGTATATTGAGCATATTAAATTGGTTATCGACAGCTCAGTATCTAGACAAGAGAATGAAACAGATGGAACAAAGTAAGATGGCAGCAAATGCAATGTCCTGCAAAAGGGTATAGTTATGGGTTGCAGACTTTCTAGGAATACACTGTAATGCAATATTTTGTTACTGGCTACCCCTATATGCATGATGCTTGTTTAAAAATGTAAATTCACTTTTTGCTTTTAGATTTTTCAGTTCCAAGTATAGAATGGCATGATGCAAAATAATATGAAAAACAATTTTTAAATATTTAAATGATCAGCATTTAGAATTTAGGCTCAATTTGAATCAGTTTGAATTTTTTTAACTGCATTAGTATTGCATTTCTTACATTGCTCTTGATATATGCATTTTGTATATCAAGTCAGCATTTCTGAAAACTGTATAAGATCCTTGTATACTTTCTTTCCATCAACATATACTTTTTCGTGCACACTTTCCTGTAAGACAGACATGTCAAACACAAGGCCCAGGGGGCCAGATCCGGCCCATGAAGTGGTTTCATGTGGCCCGCGAAGCCATCCTGGAAACAGTGAGGGAACGGCCCCCACTGCCTTGGCCCTGGCCCAGAGACCCTCCTTCTGCCAGAGACCCTCAGATCTGTCCCACTCCTGCCCAGGCTCCCATAGGCACCCTTGATGTGAACGATGTAGAGCTGGCCACGCCCAGCCAGTAGGTCATACGCACTCTAGCCACGCCCACCCAGTAGGCCATGCCCACCCAGGCCATACCCACCCGGCCCCCTGAGGGCAACCGCAATGCTGATGTGGCCCTCAATGAAATTGAATTTGACACCCCTGCTGTAAGACATACAGCTGTGAACTATATATTTTTTTGTTTTTATTGAATGGCACATTATTATTATTTTAGTTGAAAACAACCTTAAAATCCTGAAGAACACAAATGTTGAAGGGCATATTTTTCCTATCCTTCCTTTCTTCCATTTTACAGGTCCCTTGGTAAATGATTTTATCTTGAAACCTACTAAATGGTTTTATCTCACGAAGTGTGGATAAGGTGTACCTTTGCATTCCAACCTATAGATCCATACTGAAACAATGAATACTTTAAAAAATAAATATAAACAACTAAGGCCATAAAAGCTCTAGGGTAGAAAATGCAATGGAGTTTCAATTCATTGTTTGGAATTATTTTTCCCCCCAAAGAAACTCTAACCAATAACTGTCTAAAAAGTACAACAGATCCAGCATGGAATATAGTAATATTGAAGCCTTAACACTATTCTGTGATTCGTGAGTCAGAAATCAATGAGACCTCAGCTGCAGATCTCTTGAGCAGGCCCATTATGCTATTAATATCTGGGGAGATATTTTGCAGTAAATCATGCATGGTTTCAGCCCTTGTACATTCCAGCCATTTCTTTTAGGCTAACTTTTTGTCCCAGCAGAATGTATCTGATCATTAAGAGAAATCTGCCTTTATGGAAATTTAATGAATTTTAAGTTACTGAGAACACTGTGTTCAAATAAATCATGAAAATAATCCACTGCTTAGAGTTAGGCCAAAGTTTGTGACCCGGCAGGACTCTTTTTGAAATTTTCCATTCAAGATGATCACAGTTCCTTTTAGAAGTCTCTTGCTGTGCTGTGAAGCTGGAGCCCACTGTTGTCACTGGCTGACCTTTGCACATAAGTACATGGGAACTGCTGAAGCACTTCACATAGTCATAGAGGAGGGGGATGGAGATGAGTTCTGCTTTGGGTAGCAGTGCTCTGGCAGCTTGTCTACAAAGCTGAACTACATATTACACGAGTGCAGTGGCGTAGCGTGGGTTGTCAGCACCCGGGGCAAGGCAAGTAATTTGCGCCCCCTAACCTGTGGATTTTAGCACTCGAGTCTCTTCCACTAGCTCAGGAATTCTGGGAGTTGAAGTCCATGAGTCATGAAAGAGCCAAGGTTGCCTACCCCTGAGTTAGGTTCAAGGCAAAAAAGGGTCTCTGGAGAAGAGGGAAAATGCTAGTTTAAAACTGAAACAAGGCAACTTTAAGGTGCCTCAGCTGTGATTTAGGATGAGACAAAGAGAGGACATGGCGTTGAAAATGGTTAATGGGGCATGTTTGTTCCACTCTTAGTGGACGTCAGGATAAACCCCACGAGAGAATGACCTTACAACAGATGTGAATAGGCTTGGACTACGTTTGTAGATTGAGTCCATACATCACATGGAGCGATGATGGGCTTCATCAAGATTTATGATCCCACAATTGGCTAGTTTTCTCCATCTTGTCCTAAACCCTGGATACCAACCACGGTTTATGGCTTAGCATGTGGCGTGGGGTTGACCCAACATGTTAGGCGACAAACAATGACTTCCAACTTACAATGCCTCAGCTTCCCAAGGTTATTCCAAAGCTGGAAAAGCCAACCAACCCACCCTGCAGCTTTGCCTGCTTAGGCTGAACCCCAGGAATTCATACTTGCTGCGGCGCCCGACCTATTTTCTGCCCAGACGCTGCTTATCCAAGCCAAGCCGCCTCCTTCTCTTTGGCACCTCACTTCAAAGATTCGCCGGCCTGGCTGGAAACTCTCGCTGCTGGCGACGTGTGTCGGGGGGGGCGGTCCCGATCGCCGATGCACGGTTGGATCGGCAACCTGCCGACGCAGCTTTCGTTCCAGAGCAGGGACCCCCGGAGAGACGCTGCAGCGATCCTCCCCCCGCGGGAAATCCACCCTCTTTCAAGCCCCGCCGCGCCCCCCCCCCCGCCTTTGGCAACCCCGGGAGCGCCTTGGGAGAGCCTCCGCAGCGGAGCCCTGGGCTTGCAGGAGGGCCGCGCTCTGTGCACGCTCAGGAGCCGCCTTCTCCTTTGCGGGGGGGGGAGGAGGGAGAGAAGGCTTCTGTCCAGTGCCGGAGCGAAGGCGGAGCGGCCCGAAGGAGGAGTCACGCTGTGTGGTTGTGTGTTTGTGTGTGTGTGTGTGTGTGGCGTGCCGTGGGGCGTCAGGCCCTTCCCGGCTGGGGCTCCGGTGCCTCCGCCCTGCCGGATCCCGGCGCCGTCGAGCGCGCCCCCCAGATGTTGCGCCCGGTGCGGCCGGCCCCCCCTGCACCCCCCACACTACGCCACTGCACGAGTGTGTTATAGAAGTGGGGTAGCCTTCCATATCATTAAGGAGAAACAGGCACTAGAGAGAGATTTGGATCAGAGAAGCAGTAAGAAGGAGTTGCATAACCCACCTCTCTACCCAGTAGCTCTTCATTCAGACTTTCCCTTCCAGAGTTACTTTTTTTCTTATAGGCTGCTAAGGTTCTGTTACATGGATGTACATGTAAGATTCTGTTCTCTCCCTTGTGAGACCTTCTGAGTGTGAAGCATTTGAGCTTCTTAAAATACACAAACATGATGAAGGATATAAAGTATTCCATACAATGTACTTAATCATGATTCTTGCTAATCAGCATGGATATACCACTCTATAAGCCTTGGTAAGACCACACGTGGAATACTGCATTCAGTTTTGGTCGCCATGATGTAAAAACGAGTCTAGAAACAGTACAGAGAACAGCAAGAAAGATGATTAGGAGACTGGAGACTAAAACATATAAAGAATGGGTGCTGGAATTGGATATGTCTAGTTTAATGAAAAGAAGAACTAGGGGAGACATGTTAGCAGTGTTCCAATATCTAAGGGACATTTTAGAAGAGGGGGTCAACTTATTCTCCAAAGCACCTGAAGGCAGGACAAGAAGAAATGGATGGCAATTAATCAAGGAGAGAAGCAACCTGTTCTGTTCCAGTCTACGACCAGCTCTGTTTGAATGTCAGGGACAACCCCTTTTTATAGTCAACAAACTGGAAAAACCCAACCAAATTTATTTACAAGAAATCAAAAGTTCAAACAAGAGTTAAACCAAAAGTTCAAACAAGAGTTAAACAGTAATAACAGACCAGGACTCTAGCAGAAAAACTTCAAATGGTTGCCTTCAGCAACCAGCACCTCCCACACCTTCCCCTTTTATCAGCAGTCCCAAGGCGTGGCTTCTCATTGCCTTCTCCCAAGTTGCCTCATTGCCTTCCTCTGCTCTGCTCTGCTGGATTGCCTCTGGCTCCTTGCATCCCTGAATAGAACCAGCTGTGAATCAGCTACATCCAATACCTCGTGCTCACACAGCTGAGTCTGAGGAGGAACATGATGGGAGGGGCCAGGCTGAGAGTCCTGCAGTGTATCAGAGCCTCCCTCTGATACCAAAGGCTCTCCAAACCCCTCCTCCTCCTCCTGTTCAGACTCATCAGACTCAGCTGCTGATATTACAGGCTGACGCTGAATCACAACACAACCTAGAACTAAGGAGAAATTTCCTGACAGTTAGAATAATTAATCAGTGGAACAACTTGCCACCAGAAGTCGTGGATGCTCCAACGCTGGAAGTTTTCCAAAAGAGATTGAACAACCATTTGTCTGAAATAGTATGGGTTTCCTGCATGAGCAGGGTTTGGAGTAGAGGATTTCCGAGGTTCCTTCCAACTCTGTTATTCTTATTCCTTATTCTTCTTATCCCTCTCCTCTCCCTCTCCTCTCCTCCACTTCAAATAGTTGTTTGGCTGTCCTGAAGAGCCTGGCAGCATTCCAAGGATAGAGCATGTCAATGGAATGGCACTAGGTTATACAGTAGCATTGCTCCCAGGAAATGTTTTGAAAAAATGATGGTTGGCCTCAGTATTTAACAAATTATTTGAAGTAGCATCTGAAATTCTTAGAATTGATCCAATGAATATTTTCTCCATTTCCACAGAGAAGGGTGATAATTCAGCACAGCCTTAGTTTGGACTTCTGTTAGATTGCCAGTGTGTGAACTCTGATTGCCAGGAGCTCCCATTATTCAGATTTCAGACATTTATTTCATGAACAATTTAGGACATATCTTGAACAATTTTAGCATTTGGAGAAGAAACGTAATATACTTGGTTTCCAAGAAGGAAGAAAAAAAAGGACCTATTGACAAAGCAAACCCAAGTTTAAAGATTTCTTGGAATCAGGAAAAAAAAATCTTCACACCCATTTATATGAGAAATATATAAAAAGAAAAATACCACTTGGAAAATACTGATAAGTCTTATCACTTGTGGATTCTAGTGATTGAGGGGTGTGTATGTGATGCTTTTCCTGGTTTGGGTGTTTGAATCGTGTACAAGTGTAGCTCCTGAAGTTTAGGACCAGCGTTGACACCCTTTGCTTGCCTGACACATAGCACGGACACATGTCTGAGATTTGAAAGTGGAAAATGTATTGCGTGATTCATTTCTCCTTTGTGATATTTCAGCCAATTAAGTTCTCTTTGGCTACCTGACAGGCTGCCTAAAGTTCAGTGTTGAACTGAAAGCAAGGGAAGATTGTCCCTCTTGGCTTTTCTCAATTCATGTTTTGGTCTGCTACTCAGTATCTTTGTCCAGCTGTGATCATTACATAGAAAAGTGAGAAGAAGAAAAAACAAGCTGAAGAAAAGATGAATTGATTTCTGCTAGAATCCAGTGAGAGGGAAAGTTCTTTATGCAGATTTTCTCAGGCTGAACACAATACATCAAAGACATTACCTTTTGTCTGGAATGTACATGAAGTTTCATTTCCCCACTGATAGTATCTTTCCGAATGTAAACATTAAATGCTCAGTGGTCATTTTTAGATACACACAACAAGTAGTTTGAGGATTTATTTCTCCTCACAGGAAGCTGTGGTCATCACTCACAAGTTCTCATGAGGAGTTCCCAAACTTGTTCTTCATGGTTTACATTTGGGTAGTTCTGGTAACAAAGATAATGTACTCAACACTTTCTCATGGATGTGAAGATGAAGTTGGGGTTCAAAGGAGTCCCTGTGATTGAGATGTACAGAGAAGAGTAATGCACTCATGAAAACTATTCTTCATAGAATTCTTAAATGCCCTACCACAATAACCATTGGAGGGATGCATGTTTAGTTCTGGCACACTTCAAAGAAACAGTGGCAGAAATGTTACTTCTCCCAGGGTAAGATTTAGTAGCTCAGCTGCTCCCCAAATTATGCTGCTCCCCAAGTGATTTATTGTACCATAAATAGATTTGTTTTATCTCACAGTAGGAATACTCACAAATCTCCCTTTGATTAAGTCTGTCAAAGAACTGATAAAAGGGTGGAGCTAAGCACTAAAGCCATCATTTCTTTCTTCTGCTGGACAGTTCGGTGCATTTAAGAAGTAATGGATTATAAAGTGAGTTGAGAGGTTAGTAAATTCTTCTTAAGGCAAAGCACAATCAAGGATCACAAAGGGATTTCATGGCAGTCCTGTGCCAATAATTGTACAACATTAAGAATTTTTGAAGTGGGGTAGGAGAGAGGAATCACCCACTTCAACCATTCTTCAACTTGAAATTTGTATACTAAAATACAGGTGCATAAACTCCAATAACTGTAAATTCTGCAAGTCCAGGCTTGCAAAAATAAGGAATGTCAACTCCATGTTTATTCATTTATTAAAAGCTTTTATAGATTATTATAATCCCAATGGATCATGTTCAGAATTGTATATTGGGAGAAGAGAGTAGTGTGGTTTCAAGTACCTTGTTGCACGCTGGTTGAAGGGCTGACACAGTTGTGATTCAATTTCCTTCTTCTATTCAATCCTTTCCGTTCCTGTTTGCTTGCACAATTAACAATGTATGTTTCACAGTCATTTATATATTATAGTATTATTTAAATTTATATGCATGTTTACTTATGAACTCTTCATGAGATATGTACTACGTAGCATGTTTTGCACAGAGCTATACACCCAAAACAGTCCTGGGAAGTTTACACTTTTTTATTTCTCTAAGATAGGTTCTGTGTAAAGCAAGCAAATGTGTCTAAAATGTTTTTAAAGGCATAAATCTCTCTCTTTTTAATTGAAAGAGTTAATTTTTTCCTCTAAACATAAATAAAAAAGAATTTAGCTTTTTATAAGAAATCATCTTTAGGAATGGAGTAGAATATAAGCTGCAATAAAAAAATACATAAATTTCTAGAAAAACCTACCTGAGGCTGTCATAAGGCTAATAGGCTGCAGTCTTTTGGCAGTCCCCAGCATATAGAAGGGAAGAAAGTCTTATTGAACATGAAGTTGACTGCATTCAGCATGAGGGTCATACATTATTCCAATCTGATGTGTGGCATATGGCATCAAGAAAGTAAGACAGGCAAAAGGAGCTTAGAGATGGAGGAACCAAAGCCTTATTTGATGTAGATGAATTCAAAGAGTAAGGTTTGTTTAGAATAGTTGGAAACTACAAAATGAGTATAAAAGAGCCTGAAGGAAAGGGACACTTTAAAAAGAAAAATTAAAAATTGGCAGAAGTACAGGTTCTGAGGAAAGGCTAAGTCCACCAAATATTAGATAATAAATCTTATTACAAAAATGACTTGATAATGAAGAATGAACTGTACATAGACAGATATTTGTTTCCCTAGTCTAGCCAGATAGAGCAAAACATCCAATTCAATGGATGCAAAATCCCTTATATATGCCTAATCAAGAATTATTTTACCCTCAAAGGATGTGCATGCAGCTCATTTCTGCTAAAACTTTAGCCAATCATTTGGAAACATTGATCTAGTAAAAACTGAAAAAAGCATGTGAAAGAACAATTCTATTTTTCATACTGGAGTAAAAACTCCTGCAAGTTTGAGGCTCTAAAACCCTGAGACTATTTTCCCATATAGTTATCCCTCTGGCTCTTCATTGTTTTGATTTTGAAGAGATCTTGAGCATCCTCATAACTGACTCTAAGGCTATTCCTCTTGCCAAATTTAAGTTACTATTGGTCTTGAGTTGACCAGCATAAACCTCACTATCCTTACCACAATCCAGTCTCTATTGGTTCTGTTGTAGCTCAATGCTGACTTGTATTACCATTGTGTTGCATAAACACGACATATTAAGCAACTTGGATGTCACCAACCAGTGGGAAACCATACAGAACACTGAATGCTTCTTGATGGAACTTGGAGAGGTATTACAAAAAAAAAGCAAAGCAAAACCAGCTTTTAAAATAATTGTATACTTAAAACACCCTATTCTTATTATTCAATAAAGTGCAAGCAGTGAAAATGTCTCTTGAAACCAGCTAACTGAATTAAAATTAAGTGTAATTAAGTTGTACAGTAGAAATATCAGAAGGTGAAACTTTCTGTCTCTGGTATAGCAGAGAATTGTGTTTTTTCAGCATTAGATCTATAGAATGAGGGATCAATGTCCTTTAGATGTTGCTGAACTAGTATCTCCAGCCATTCCACAGCTTGATTAGGGCTGCTAGCAGCTGTGATTTAGCAACATCTGTGGGGCCCTAGATTCCCCATTCCTAAGATTTACCTTATTTAAATTTGTTATACCCCCCCAGCTCCAATGAATTCTTATGTTTATATATATATAAAATTGTAATGTTTGAATGCATACAGTTTTCTGAATCAAATATACCCCATTTGTCTTCATAAAATACAGGAATTTTACCTAATCTTTTATTCTTCTTGCCAACTTTTCCAATTCTCTTATATATCGCCTATTGACTTCTCAGTAATACGCAACCAGCAGTGATTAATTTATCACAGGATATACACCCCAAACTCGTCCATAATGCAGTTTGGCTTGTTCTAGTTTAAGCTGATAACCTGTGGCCCACAAGCCACGAAAGTCACAACTTGCTTATCCCTGCTTTAGAGAACCAAGGAAAATGACAAAAAGTGACATTATAATATT
Source organism: Vipera berus (assembly GCF_964194415.1). NCBI lineage: Eukaryota > Metazoa > Chordata > Lepidosauria > Squamata > Viperidae > Vipera > Vipera berus. The sequence continues at coordinate 318,513,470 of NC_138202.1, forward strand.
CATCCATTGACTCAGAATTGTCTAAGAGCAGTCTTTTTCTTTTCTTTTGTATCTGCAAACAAATTTTCTTCCAGTTCAAGAATTTTATTGGAAAAGCCAAAATGAGGCTTTGAGTTATTTCATAATGTTAAAAATTAGAAAAATAAAGTAAAATAAAATGAGGTTATAAGTAGAAGTTTTTTTCATAGCAAATAAACAATGTCATGAATTGGTTTCCTAATGTTACACTTAAGCAAAAGATCGTCATACATCTATTATATTTTCCTTTAAAAACTAAAAAAACATAAAAGTTTCGATTTCAAAAAACAAATCTGTATTTTTTTTAGCCACTCTGCATTAGCTGAAGTACCCATAGTTTAATTTGGAAGCATTTGCTCCTCTTGTGCAGATAGTTTGCTGTTTCTTCCATTTTTTGGATAAAGATCTAATTTCCTGATGTGCCATGAATGTATAGTAGCATCTTTGTGAAACTCAGGCAAAAAACAATGAAATGGCTCTATTTTTTGTGAATTTTAGGACCGCCTATTTTTCGTCATGGAATATGTCAACGGAGGAGACCTAATGTTTCAGATTCAACGTTCACGCAAATTTGATGAGCCTCGCTCCCGCTTCTATGCAGCAGAAGTCACATCGGCACTCATGTTTTTACATCAACATGGCGTCATCTACAGGTACTTTTCTTTCAGAGGTTATAAAAAAAGAATTATTAAAGCTCTTCATTTCATTAGTGTTGGCTAAAGTCCAGGGTCTCTTAGCAACCGTATTGGCTGTTAGTTTCTGCTTGCTAACACAGAACTTTTTTTCTTACTCTTTCTGAGGTGGGGAGAAGACTGTTTATCATTCTGAATGTTAGCATTTGAATCGTCTCTGCAGGCCTTGCCAGCTGTGGTTGCCAGTTTTGTATTATAAAACAAGCAACGCTTATTTTAAAAACTTGGCACGCTGTGACCCATCGTTGACTTTGGTTGCGGATCAGGGCAATCTCTTCAGTTCTCTTCTTCTGCCATGGATTTCCTTTCATTTCGGAACTCCCTGCCACTTCCTGGGTTTGTTTGTCTTAATTGTCTCCAGTCTGAGATGGGATAATCATACGATGAGGCTTTGTACACAAAGTCTTGATGGTGAGGGTGAAGGCTCAGCCACTAACAGGAAGAACCTCTTTGGAGACAACTTGAATTTCTTCCCTGTAGCCCCTGATTGGCATCTGGCTGAACAATAACAAAATCTGAATTGCTAACTTTTCATTATGCCATGAAGAATACACTTAGAGATAAATATTTATTATTAGAAACAAGGAACTTCTTAATACATTTTCACCTATTATCTCTCGTATGTTATTAAGGCCTTTATCTTGTCGTTTCACTCTTCCTCTCCTTCTTTTCCCCTTAAAACAAAAACAAAGAAAAGTAACTGGCAGTTTTTCACGACTTCAGATAAAATTTGGCAGGCATATACAGAAGAAACTGCAGTAAGGGAAATTGGCTGTGGGATCACTTCTCTTTCATGAAGTACTTGAAGAGGGCAGTCACAAAGCACTATTCACAGGGAGGTTGCTGCAGATATATCATTGCCAACTACCAGTAAAAATGAAGCAGAAAAATAATACCTGTCTGGGAGCACATAGGAATATGTATTGGAGGGGAGAGAAAATTAAGAATTTGTTGCTTTTCCTATCCAGATCTTGCCAGATTGAACCTCAGTGTACTGGGAATTCAGTGGCATAGACGTCAGTCCATTTATTCCTCTGAAAGAGAGCTAAGCAACTTAAAACTTACTACAATATTTTAAGAGCAAAACAAGTCACATATAATACATAATACACACTATATTCCAGAAAAAGAGAAAGACAGGAAGAGAAAGATTTTAATAAGGATTCTATAAATGGTATTTTATTCCCCCTCTTCATCCTTCAGTTCTTTTCAGAAAAAAAAAAATCTTACCCTGGTACATAAAAATTCCTAGAAAAATTCTGATTCTGTACTTACTTTGGAAAATTTGATTTCTATGCTGTTGATACTTCCATTTCCCAATCCCACTGCAGCAATTTGAAGACAATATGTATTTGTATGTGTTTACACCACATACTCAGAAATGCCGAGAACAAAAAACAAAAATAATTACTTTCCCGCAAATTGCCGAAAGAGCAACAATCTCCCTCAACTCCACATCATATAAAAGGGAACTCCTCCTAGAGCAATAATCTCCTAGAACAACAATCTCCCTCAACTCCACATCATATAAAAGGGAACTACAATAAATTGCCTGCACCTGAAACACACTCACTTCTTGTGTGTTCATATGTCTGTCCATAAAAAAGTCTGACCCCAAAAAATAGATCATATGAGGAGGCAGGGCTGAAAAGCAACCAAGCCACCATTCCCTTTGAAAGATTTGCTAACATGGTTGCAGCCAAAGAACTAAGAAGTGAGATAAAACTAAGATTTCCTCGAATGGAAACAACTACTATGCCTACAGAACCACAGTATTTCAGGGCACAAACTAGTTTCTTAGCAGTGTAACATGCAACATAGCTGAGCTGAAAATAAATAGAACAGAGATGAAGTCATGGAATCTCAGAAACATGGAACCAATCAGTAAAGTGGAAGTGCTGTTACTGCCTATATCTTTTGTGTTGTGTACTCAACAAAAATAAATTATTTACAGTCAAATCTTTTTTTTAAAAAAATTGCCTTGAATGTGTCACAATGTCATGACCTATTTTCGATTTAGTGCTATTGTACAGAAAGAAGATGGCTGTTTTTAACAAAGTTGTTGAGAAATAGGATCTGCTCCTATCAGTCAAAATTCCCATCACTATAATTAAGAAGCAGATAGCCAGCTGCCAAACAAAGTACCTCTTCTCTGCATTGCCTGTATAAATGCAGAAATTACTGGTCTTTAAGTCTTACTAGTAGTTGTAGTTCAGTGACATCTGGAGTGCCAAAGATTGCATTCTCCTGCTGAGAGAAAGGATCAATGTCATGCAATGTGGAAATTTCCATGAACATTTTCTTCTCCAATGGAAAGAAACCAAGAGTGGCTTATGTCTTCATGCCTTTTTCTTATATGATGGAAAACCAGGGGACTGGCAAAAGAAAAGAATTAGTTGAGAATTTCAGTGTTGTATCACCCTTTGTAACAATAGAGTAAGCCTCTGATTTTAATGGACTTTACAGAAGGAAGAATATCTGTTTAAGCTGAATGATGTCCATTAAACTGAGGATTTACTGGTAGATATAATTAGGGAAAGGTGGCCCATCAAGTAACCTGGCCTCAAACCATTGTAGCACTTTAACGGTGATAATCAACACCTAGAAGCAAATCAGCAAGAAATGCAGTTCCTGCAAAAGAGATGGCACTCTCTTTGGATTTGCACAAAATCATGTGCATTTTCAGCCAACTGAAGCTTCTGGTTACTCTTCAAGGGCAGCCCAATGTAGTATGCATTACAATAGTCCAAACAGGAGGTGACCATGGTGTGGATGACTGTGAGAAGGACCCTTAACAAATATCAAAGAAGGAGCCATTTTTTTCATTTCCTTGAATTCCGAGCACATCAGAAGATATGTTTTTTTTTTTTTTGAAGAACGTAACTACAGCAACTCTGGCCCTTTCTCCCCAAAGAATTTTGCATTACTGATATCCCTGAAATATAATTGACACACATAAAAAATGTGTAATGTGGATGAAGTGATACTTGGCTTATTGTAGGATGTACAAATTGCAACTACTTTTCAGGTTGCAGTCACCATAGCCTGGTTCTTGAGAACATACAACAGTAGTGGACCTTATTCATGATGACAAGGTGGAAGCTTACCACAAGGAGGTTGAAGGATTGGTGAACTGGTGTAAGGAAAACAGCCTAGTTTTAAATACCGGAAAAACCAAAGAGATCATTGTCCATTTCAGAAAACGCAGGCACGGCCATACTTCTCTGTGCATTAATAATTCACCTGTGGAGATGGTTACCAGCATCAAATTCCTGGGTGTGCAGCTAACGAGTAGGCTGGCTTGGTCGCTCAACAGTGAGAAACTGGTGAAGCGGGCACAGCAGCACCTGCATTTTCTGCATCGCGTGAGAAAAGCACATCTTCCTTCCCCTATCCTGACCACTTTCTACAAGGGGACGATCGAGAGCATCCTGTCATACAGCATCACAGTCTGGTTTCGAAGCATCACTGCTTCAGACAGGAAGGCGGTGTAGAGAGTGGTGAGGATGGCCGAAAAGATCATTGGCAGTTCCCTCCCCTCCATCCAGGACGTAGCACAGAAGCGTTGCTTGAGCAGGGTCTGTAAGATTATCTGGGACATTACACATCCTCTTCATGACCTGTTTTCCTTGTTACCTTCTGGGAGGAGGCTTCATGGTATCTGTAGCAGAACATCCAGATTCAGCCATAGATTCATTCCATAACAGCATTAACCTTGTGAACTCTCAAGCTTCCTCCTTCTGTTATATATTCAAGATGGACAGTATTTAATATTTATTTGTTATGTAATGAAGGGGTGTGGGTCTATACAAATGTTGTACATAGTATATTGTATATAGTATGGTTAGGTGTGTGTCGTGTATGTGTTTCACTTTGAAAGCGGGCATTTTTGATGTGTGCCGTTGTGCCCACAGTAAAAAAATGTCAATAAAGATTATCTTATCTAGAATAGATAAACATGAAAACATAAACCTCAAGGATTTTTCATGAATGTAGAGCCTGTCATATATAGATGCCCACTGCAGTTCTTCAACAGAAGAAAGATAATAAATTGAAGCACACATGCCTGGAGGTCACAGTCAACAAAACAAGATTTGGCAACTCCATCTGAATTAGCCCAGTGAGCCTTTGGCTGAGGTGACATTTGAAGAACAGTCTTCTGGATTTCTAGAATTTGGCCCATTCCAAATTACCTTCCCCTTGTACCTCCAACTGGAAAGGCTACTGGAGAGTGGCACTTGTGCCATTGTAAGAGCTATACCTTCCTTAATATTCATCTGCATCATGTAAACAGATCATCATGTAAACAGAGGCTTGACGTTAACATGGGAAGAATAGGGTGGGCCTTTTGTTAAAAGGAAAAAGGAGAAACCAAAGAAGGCAACCATGAAGCATGCCAAGTTTACATTCCTGAGAGGGCAGTCGTTTTCCTGTAGAGTTTGTAGGAAGGGGACCAGTGCTTTCTCCCTGATAACACTAATTCTACGAAGAGGAAGTTGGGAAGCAGTATTTATCTTCTGTTTAAACGTCAATTATTTTAGTTTATTTGGTTGTTATATTTACTTAACAAGAAACTAAAAATGAGCCTGTATTCCCTAGCTGAGCTGAAAAATATATGCTTTTATATACAGAAAGGGACAGAAGCACATATGTCTTATTTTATTTTTTTTCTATATACACAGAACTTCCCTTTAACGTTTCTCTGGAGAATAAGGAAGACTGCTTGTGAAATAGTTTGGTATCAAGAGAACTGAAAAAGAATTACATTTCTCCAGTATACCTAGTAGTTGACCTTTAAATTTTTGAGCTAAAATAGTATTTTTGCACTGATATTTTTTATCATCAGGAATTTAAATATTTACTGCACTTTGCCCATTTCATCCAGATGCTTTGGAACAATTTTAATCTTTTACAGTTAAACACTTGTATGTTTAACTTTTACAGTTAAACACTTGAAATCCAGATACATTATTGGTAATCTACTAGTAGTGATTAAGTGAATAGAGGACTAGTTGCAAGATCTTCTCTTTGGAATAAACATACTCATCATTGCTGTGGGAGAGAAGTAAGAGTTCAGGTGGCAGCTGAAGTGAGGTCAGAACAACCTAGAACTCTTCTTGCTAACCTCACAAGGACCCAAAAGGAATGACAGTAGGGATTGTTGTTGTTTTTCCTGCAACAATTTGAAATATCTTATCCTGACAAGAATGAAGGCAACCTAAGTATTCTTAAGGGATCTAGATAATCCACTTCTTTTAGACTTCTCATCAACTGCAGACAGACTTCTCAATAACCTTCCATAAATTGGGAAGGATGGAGATATGATTATAGCTACCTAAGAATGTTGGGTCCAAGAGGGGCTACAATACTGCCTCTCAAAGAAGCCAACATCACACATTGATCCAACCATGGCAACTCCCTGGCTGCTTTTGTAATCAGGAGGTGGACAGGTTCAAAGAACAGGTGGCCAAACTGTGACCACAGAGAAACTTGGTCATTTTATTAGTAGTCATCAGTTCAAACTTAGTTCATATAACAAAACCAGGCCCTAGGCACCTCAGCTGGACTGCCCAGTTAGAATGCAATCCAGAGCTGATTTAACTGACTTTATCAGAAAGTCAGAATAGTGGTCTTATAGATGATCCTGCTGGCCTTCCCTGACCATTAGGAGACTGAGTCACTCTGAACAGTGTCTATATAATGTTAACCATTTCTCTGTAGAAGGAGCTATTCTGTTAGAGTAAACCCATGAATCCTATGTGGTATTAAGGACTTTATATAATACACTGTGCCACAAATTTTGAACCCAGCTAGTTAGGTTTAAGGTTTGGGTTCTCAGAAAATCTGTTTCTGTCATTTACTCATTGGCATCCACAACAATCACACTTTATTCCTGGTGCTAGAGATATATCTGAAGTGGCACCCCTCATTTAGCAATGCTTGTTTCACTCAAAGGAAACTGGAGAAGAATGAACACTTTTAGATCTCTTCTTTTCTCCAGATCACATTGTTAGGACTTTCCTAAGCATTCTTCACATGGGAACAATAAATCACCTTCTCTAAAATTGTATGGTGTTTTATTGTGCAAAGCTCAGAGCCCAATAATTCAAATTATTTTAAGTAGCTATGAGCTTAAGCAGTACTTTTGCTGCGTCTTATTTTTCTGCATCAGATCTCCCGAGCTTGTCCAGGACTATTAGTTCAGGCTGTGTTTGAAATCTTTTAAAAAAATCATTATTGATCCCATTGACTGTACAACTTTCACCTGCCATATTTGGTAAATAGTCTATGTATTTTTTCAAGCCCTCTAACATCACAGAAATGCACAACTGCTTTCAATATTCCAAACATGATATATTAAATTGCTTAACATTATTATCTCTGCTGTGCAGTTTGGGAGGGTTAATTCTTCAGAAACTATAAACTGACAGTCCCTGACTGAAATCTGTCCTCTGAGAGGTACCATCTGCAATTGCCAGTTTTGAGTCAAAAATAAAGGATGGAAGGGTAGCAGTTAAGAAGAGGGAGTCAAGCTGTTCTCCAAATCACCTGGAGGCAGGACAAGAAGCAATGGATGGAAACTAATCAAAGAGAGAAGCAACTTAGAACTAAGGAGAAACTTCCTGACAGTTAGAATAATTAATCAGTGGAACAACCTGCCTCCAGGAGCTGTGAATGCTCAAACACTGGAAGTCTTTAAGAAGAGATTGGACAGCCATTTGTCTGAAATGGTATAGGGTTTTCTGCCTGAGCAGGGGGTTGGACTAGATGACCTCCAAGGTCCCTTCCAACATTATTATTATTATAAAACTTTTATTCATAAAACATGAAACTCAGTCAGCTGAACACTCAAATTATTGTTGTTGTTGTTGTTGTTGTTGTTGTTGTTGTTATAAATTCACTCGATTGCTAGCTTTGCAACTGCTAAGAGTTTGACTCACCTTCCATTTTCATATAACTCTTAGAAAACCTATTTGCCAGCAGACATAGATGGGATTAGCAAAAAAATAGCATATTTATTTCTATATTATAAGATATAAGCCTACTCAGAATAGGCTCTACCAGTAGGCAGAATGAGCCAGTTGGAATAGAAGCATGCAGGAGTCAGGTGATAAAATTGTATAGAAGGAGAGAGCTGTAGATGATGACTGTGCTGTCTACATATATATTTTCCAATCCTCTGTATGACTGAGAAGACTTATCTTTTGTGAGTCTTGTATAAATATTCAGCTGCATCTAAAGAAGGCATGGGTAGATTGTTACCTTTTTGCCCTAGAGAGCAAAAAGGTTTTCAACTAACCATATAATACTGGTATTTTTAAATCAGTGTTCTATTTGATTGAACCCCATTCCCTTTTATATCATAATGGGGAGGAATAACATTTTTATAAACATTTTTATATTCAAGGTGCTGGTGATGACCTATAAAGCCCTAAATGGTGAGGGTCCGGGATATTTGAGGGAACACCTGCTGCCAGCATCAAGTTCCCTTCGTCCAGTGCGCTCCCACAGGGAGGGTCTCCTCAGGGTGCCGCCGGTTAAAGACTGCCGGTGGGTAACACCCAGGGGGAGGGCCTTCTCAGTGGGTGCGCCTGCCCTGTGGAACCAGCTGCCAGTGGAGCTGAGGACTGCCCCCAACCTCCGTTCATTCCGCCGGGACCTGAAGACCTGGCTTTTCGAGCTCTCAGGCCCAGGCTGAGAATATTTTTAATTTTAATTTTAAGTGGGTTTTAATTTTCTCAGGGTTCTATTTAATCTCTTTTAATTTGTTTTAACGTTTGTATTGACTGTTTTTCAAATGCCCTGTAAACCGCCCTGAGTCCTTCGGGAAAGGGCGGTATATAAATCTAAATAAAATAAAAAATAAAATAAATAAAAAATTTTATAAAGTAGAGATCTATCAGACAGACAGACAAGCAGCCTTATTGGTAATACTAAAAACTTATCTAGTATAACATGCCTCTAAAAACACATTTCATTTTTTTAAAAGTATGCACATAGACTAAGCAAAGGAGCATGAACTTTACTACTGGAAATTAAAAGCTTCATCACAGTAGTACTTATGTCAACAGTTCATTATGGTACAAGGTACTTGATATGTTGTTCTATAAATAATACAAATAACAGTTCTTACATAACAGTCAGTTCTATTTGCCCATGGAAAGACTTTTAATTGCAAAAATCTCTTTAAGTCCCTCCTTCAGTAGCAGAAATTTGTTAGGGGAGGAAATATTGAACTAAAAACTATTTGTTTCTTCCTTTTGAAGATACTCTTGAGAGCACAGCTGAGATTTTTTTTCCCCTTTTTAGCCTGGGATAGTATGATGGGAACAATATACTTTTGATAACTTAATTCATCACTACTGTGTGAGTTTGGTTTTTACCAACATGCAAACTGGACCAAAGAAAAGGAAAGAATAATAACACAATACAGGTAGTCCTCGACTTACAACCACAATTGAGCCCAACATTTCTGTTGTTAAGTGAAACTTTTGTTAAGTGAGTTTTGTCCCATTTTACAACATTTCTTGGCACAGTTATTAAGTGAATCACTGCAGCTGATAAGTTAGTAACCTGGTTGTTAAGTGAATCTGGCTTCCCCATTGACTTTACTTGTCAGAGGATTGCAAAAGGTGATCACATGATCTTGGAACACTGCAATGGTCATAAGTATGAACCAGTTGCCAAGCTTCTGAATTTTGATCACATGGTCATAGGGATGCTGCAAAGGTTGTAACTGAAAAATTTATTTTTTTTTATTTTATTTTAATTCCATTTATATCCCGCCCTTCTCCAAAGACTCAGAAACAGGCTCATGAATTTGCAGATTCACATCCATATGTAATCTTATTTAAGAATTGGCATTCTTGATTAGAAATGTTTTAAAATTTTACAATACAAACTCAATTAAATTCATTTGACAGAAGGAGGAATGGAATGCTTTCACATCTCCATATGAAGTAAAGGTTACTTTCAAAGTCAAGATCCATCCAATACAGCTTGTGTTTTAGTAATGAGCCTCAACTTCAAAGTTATTCACTTTGTTATATATTTATTTCTATGTCTATCTGTCTGTCTAATCTCTTTACCTTTTTTCTGAAGAACCCTGATGAGGTCTTTATCAAGGAGCCTGCTATTAAGAGTTTATCCTGATAACTAATAAGTAATCAAGATGAATCCCTGTTCATTTCAGTCTTGATTTGCATCCAAATTTGCATCCAAATCTTTGTACAAAGATGTTGTATAAAGGAGACAGCTTTAGTTACCTTGATGGATCTGTGCTGGGAACTAGACAAGGAGAATGTAATTCTTTTAGTTTGGCTGGATTTCTTAGTGCTTAACCATAGTGTTCTGCTAGTTCATCCTTCCCAAAAGAAACTGAATAATATTGTGCTGCATTTCCCCAAAGGCAGTTTCAGAAGGTAATGTTGAATAGATTCTACTTGACATACTGACCACTACTATATGGTATCCCACAAGGTTCTTCCATGTAACAGAATATCAGTATGAAACTATTGGGAAAGTGTGTATGCTTTGTTTTCAGTATTTTTCCATTAAAAATTGGGTTAAAATCCGCATAGTTCAAAATTCCTGGATACTCTAGTTTATGTGTAAGGCCACTTCCACTAACTTGATGTTTTTGAAATGTGTTTGAGTTTCAATTCATCCCCAGCCACAGTGACCTTTGATATCCTCCTAAAGAGTGGCAAGCTCTGAGATAATCTGAGATAATCTTGCTCATGAAACCCAGTTAGTAGGTATGGGTTTGTTTTTTTCAACATGTGTATTTGTTTTATTTACAAGATACACTCATTTGGCATTTATCTGAAAATACCTGAATAAGCACTGAACAAGCAGTGGTGTGTCTGCTAAGTTAAATTAAACTTTACAACTCGGTTGCATGTAAACTCAGCAATAATGTCTATAAATGGCTTCCATGACGGCCATGGACCTGACGCAGGTAATTTCTGAACCAACTCATGAGGGAGGCCACACCCTGGACCTAGTTTTTTATCTGGACGATGGTTGGATGATCTTGGTGGGGGCTCTCCATTTATCATGCCCCTGTCATGGACGGATCATCACCTCCTGCGGCTGGTCTTCCGTTTTACCACCCCCCGCCGTGGGGATACGGAACCAATTAGATGGTACCGCCCCAGGCGCTTAATGGACCCCGATGGGTTCCAGGCAGCGCTGGGATCCCCACCTGCCTCCGTCGCTCACAACTCGGCGGATGCCTTAGTGGAAGCCTGGGAAAGGGCAGCCACTGAGGCACTGGACCGAGTTGTACCCTTGCGGCCCCTGACCCGGTGCAGATCCCAACGAGCTCCATGGTTCTCCGCGGAGCTCCGGGAGATGAAGCGTCGGAAACGGGGCCTAGAGAGCTGCTGGAGGTCCAGCCGATCCGAATCCGACCGATTGCGGTTAAGAACCTATATTAGGTCTTATCTCGCTGCGATGAGGGTGGCGAGGTGTAATTACTTCTCCACCCTCATCGCGTCCGCAGATAATCGCCCGGCCGCCCTGTTTAGGGTGACTCGCTCACTTCTTAATCAGGAGGTGAGGGGGGATCCCTTACAGGGTCGTGCCGAGGAGTTTGGTCAGCATCTGTCGGATAAAATCGCTCGGATTCGGACCGGTTTGGACTCCAGCTGGGCAGAGTCTGACGATCAGGACACGGGCGGTCTTGTCAATGTTATCTGGGAGGAGTTTGATTCTGTGACCCCTGATGAAGTGGACAGGATTATGGGGAGGCTGAGCTCCACCACATGTTTATTGGACCCGTGCCCTTCCTGGCTGGTTTATGCAGCTAGGGAGAGGACACGAGGCTGGTTCCAGGCGGTGATATCTGCTTCTTTGAGTGAGGGTAATTTCCCCACCGTCTTGAAGGAGGCGGTGGTGAGACCCCTCCTCAAGAAGCCTGCCTTGGACCCAGCTGTGTTGAACAACTTTCGTCCAGTCTCCAACCTTCGCTTTCTTGCGAAGGTTGTTGAGAGTGTGGTGGCGCATCAGCTCCCTCTGGTCCTGGATGAAGCGGATTATCTGGATCCGTACCAATCGGGTTTCAGGCCCGGGTACAGCACGGAGACGGCATTGGTCGCTCTGGTGAATGATCTCTGGAGGGCTCGGGATAGGGGATGTTCCTCTGTCCTCGTCCTATTAGACCTCTCAGCGGCTTTCGATACCATCGACCATGGTATCCTGCTGCGGCGTCTCAGGGGATTGGGAGTGGGAGGCACAGTTCTTCGGTGGTTCTCCTCCTATCTCCTGGGACGTTCGCAGTCGGTGTTGGCAGGGGGGCAGAGATCGGCCCCTAGGTCTCTCGTTTGTGGAGTTCCTCAGGGGTCGGTTCTCTCGCCTCTCCTGTTCAACATCTACATGAAACCGCTGGGTGAGATCATTCGTGGTTTTGGAGTTGGGTATCATCAATATGCTGATGATACCCAACTTTTTATTTCTACCCCAAACCACCCCAGTGATGCCCTCGCTGTGATGTCCCGTTGCCTGGAGGCGGTTCGGGTCTGGATGGGGAGGAACAGACTTCAACTCAACCCGGACAAGACTGAGTGGCTGTACATTCCGGCATCCCGGGACATTCAAAATGTTCCATCCCTTTCTATGGGGGGTGAGCTGTTACCCCCCGTGGATAGGGCTTGCAACTTGGGAGTCCTCCTAGATTCACGACTTACTTTGGAAGATCATGTAGCAGCTGTGACTAGGGGGGCTTTCGCCCAGGTTCGCCTGGTGCGCCAGTTGCGGCCCTATCTGGACCGGGATGCCCTGTGTACGGTCACTCATGCGCTCGTGACCTCTCGCCTTGACTACTGTAATGCTCTCTACATGGGGCTTCCCTTGAAGACCACTCGGAGGCTCCAACTGGTACAGAATGCGGCCGCGAGAGTTGTCTTGGGAGTTTCCCGGTACTCCCATGTTACACCTTTGCTCCGCGAGCTACATTGGTTACCAGTTGTCTTCCGGGTGAGGTTCAAGGTCTTAGTGATGGTTTTTAAGTCCCTACATGGCATGGGTCCGGAATACCTCGGGGACCACCTGCTGCCGGCGTCAACTCCCCTCCGCCCTGTGCGTTCCCACAGAGAGGGCCTCCTCAGGGTGCCTCCAGTCAGAGAATGCCGGCTGGTGGCCCCTAGGGGGAGGGCCTTCTCTGTGGGCGCCCCGGCTTTGTGGAATCAACTGCCGGTGGAGCTCCGGATGGCACCGGATCTCCGCTCCTTCCGGCGCGGGTTAAAGACCCACCTGTTTGAACAAGCTGGCCTGGCCTGATGGGGAGTTAATTTGGGTTTTAAATATTTGTATATTTTATTGTTTTATCTTGGGCATTAATTTAATTCTATTTTAACTTTTGTAGTTTTGTATTTTTATCATATGCCCTGTTCACCGCCCTGAGTCCCTCGGGAGAAGGGCGGTATAAAAATTTAATAAAACTATAAACTATAAACTATAAATAAGTATGGTCTCTGAAGACCTGTCTAATCTTACTTTTGAAGCATTCAATCTTTGAACTTGATCAGATTGTAGTTTAATAGTCTCATACCATTGTTCCATAACATGTGTCATTTTTTCAAATAATAAAAAAGCTGTTTTACTGCAAAGGATTAAGGGTTTTTTGTTTATCTTGCACAATATAAAATTAACTTACACCTCACTGCTTCTATTCATTTATTTTATTTTATTTGCTTTGTAATTACAGCAAGACAGCTTACGGTCAGATACCTTTGTAGCTAATAAATTGGTAAAATACCTTTTAAAGATAAAGTTATCATTGGATAAATTCATCTTATCCTTATTTAAACCCACTGAAGTTTCAATGGAGAAGCGGACTACTAAAACATTAGAGAATATATTCTTATAAAAGATAGAAAGAAGAAAAATAGAAACATTATAGCACCTACATAGAAGTTGCTCCAACCACTTCAAGTGATTGATAAATATTTGGTATTTGCACTATTGTTTGTTATCATTTGAAATTATTCACTGGACAGAATTTGCTTTTGCTTATTTAAGGCTGACTCTTTGATTTCCAAATTAGAAATGTTTAAAAAAGCTTACTTTCTTCTAAGCTACCAGCATTATAAATTAATAAATTAATAAATAAAATTAATAAATTATGCGCTCTTGTGGATACAGATTTAAAGGCTGGTATTTGTCATCAGTATACAGGAACCAAATAAAGGGAAAAAATAATTCTCTAGGTGTTTCTGTTAAGACAGACATGCAGTTGTATGCAAAATTAGGCATCCCTCCTCAAACTGTATGTTTTGGTACATCCCATGGATTCTCAGTAATATTCAAGCCTGTGTATATGAAAGCCATTTCAAAACCTTTATTTTTCTTCCCTGTTAGTACATTGTTTTAAAAGTATGTTTCAGACAATCGTCTTATGAAATAGCCAAACTGTGTTCAGCTTCAGTTTTCTTAAATCAGACCTTAGCTAGAAGTGTCCCACAGTGGTTAGATTTGCAAAACAAATCCCCAAGACACAAACAGAACCTCACTGGAAATACTCAAAAGTTTACAATAATAATCTGGGAGAGTTGTCAGAAAGTTTTTTTTTCTGATCTCATCACAAAAGTCATAATCTGTAATATGCAAATGAAAACTGATGAACTTTAAACATTTTGGACTAGGTATTTTGGACAGGTGAAACAAAATTTGAACTGTTTGATCACAACTAGACAAGAAAAAAGGTGAAATTTTTAAAAAGAGCACCTTGCTAATTTTAACCATGGGGATGATGGTTCTATTATATTTTAGAGTTGCATGGCAGCCAATAGCAGAGAAAATACTGTGTGAGGGGAAGGGAAGAATATCAGTTTATCCTTGAAATTAATATCCTAATCCAGCGAAGAAATTAAACTTGAAAACTATTTCAACCTTAAAATAGCAAGAAAGAAAAAAAATGTTTTGGAATGGCCTTCATAGTCTCAGATTTGAATGTCACTGAGACCTCGAATATGCAACGGGTGCAAGGAGACCTAAGAATATTTCTGAGCTAAAAGAATTCTGCAAGGAAGATTGGGGGGGGGGGGAAAACAATGATAAGCAAGAATAGAAAAATTCTTATTGTGCTACAGGAAATATTTGGAGGTTTTACGAAGTATTGAAAGGTTATTCAGAATTTGATATCTGCCGTATTCACTATTTTACTTAAGTTCTGTAAAGAACTGTACTTCTATAAAGAAAGTATACATTCAAATTTACAGAAATCTGTTTAACTTTATACCATGTAGAAACTTTGTTAGTATTTGTTTTCTTAGGGTTTCCTTAAAATACACAATTTGATAAAAATGTGCTACATTTTTGCATACAACTGCAGTCTCCCTGTTAACAGAATATTCGGGTGTTCCTTTAAGCAGATTTCAGGAAGCTTTTAGCTCATAAAATTCTGACTGCAAAGTGTTTTTTAAAACCCCAATTTTCTGATGAAATTAGTTTGATGTGACTGTGTATGTGTGTTTGTGTGGTGTGCACACTATGGGATTACAATTGTGATAAGTAGATTCCATTTTTTCCAAAGGCAGTTCTATCTTAAAACACTGTGAAGTAGGATATAGTTTGAGAGACTCCAGATTCTCTACTTAACACTTTTATCTCTCGATTAGAATATGGCAAAGAAACCTGTTTCTTTTCACAGTGAATACATTCATTTCCCCCCCCCATCCCTTTATTTATTGCTAAGATCTTCCTGATTGTTTCTTATTCAAGGGACCTGAAACTGGACAATATTCTTTTGGATGCAGAAGGTCACTGCAAACTGGCTGACTTTGGAATGTGCAAGGAAGGAATCTTGAATGGAGTAACGACTACTACCTTTTGTGGAACACCAGACTACATAGCTCCAGAGGTATAATAGTATGCATTGAAGTATATAGAACTCTATTTTTATGATGCTAGTTTACTTATCCCTCCATGAAAAACTGAAACTAAATTCTTTCTAAGTAATCCTATTTAGGATTGAGGATGCTGATGACTGTAGTACATCACAATAGAAAATAGGATAGATTTGTGCTTGTCATACAAATTTTCCAGTACCATTCAGAAAAAAAAATTCCATGTTGTGAAACACATAAAACACAGGGAAAACTCTGTTGGAGCAGAATGAAGGCCTCTCATTTCTAGTATTTTGTTTTTCATACTGCAGCCAACAACCATAAAATTTACAACCGTGATAGGAATTTAATAGCAGATTCCTACCTCTGAAGACAGGAGTAACCCATAAGGATCAGTGACTTGTCAGTCTGTTTTTCACATGAATATGCTAGCTTCCTTTGGAGTAGAATTAGCTGATGTCCATCATCAGATTTAATCATATCATTTGATATGAAATTCTACAAGTTAACAGTTTTCTAAGTGAATCCTGCAGCAGATGTGTCATATTGAAACTTTTTCAAAGAATGTATAGGTTTTAATTTAAGGTCCAAGTATGTTTCTTTGAAACTTGTCTTTTTAAAAAAAAATAATTTCATAGAATCATGGAAAAACAGAGTTGGGAAGTACCTTGGAGTTCCTTTAGCCCAATCCCCTGGTTGAGCAGGGCCCTATATCATTCCAGAAAAATGGTTGTTCAATCTTTTCAGTGATAGAACACTTACAACTTCTGGAAGCAAGTGGTTCCACTGATTAGTTGTTCTGATTGTCAGGAAATTTCTCCTTAATTCTAGATTAGATCTCTCTTTAATAATCTTCCACCTGTTACTTCTTAACCTCTCCTCAGGTTCTTTGGAGAATAGGTTGGCCTCCTGTTCTCTATGATAGCCCCTCAAGTATTGGAAAGCTACTATCAGGCCACCCCTGGTCCTTCTCTTCACTAGACTAGGCATATCTAGTTCCTGCAACCATTCTTCGTATGGCTTAGCCTCCAGACCCCTAATCCTCTTTGTTGCTCTTTTCTGCATTCTTTCTGCTTCAAATAGCAGGCAATATAAATCGTTCATATTGTGCATTTTTATCCATTGATTTCTCTCTTTCTTTTTCATGATTTTCCCTAACAGATCCTCCAGGAATTAGAATATGGTCCTTCCGTAGACTGGTGGGCACTGGGGGTACTCATGTATGAAATGATGGCTGGACAGCCTCCCTTTGAAGCTGATAATGAAGATGACCTCTTTGAGTCTATCCTCCATGATGATGTGCTATATCCAGTATGGCTTAGCAAAGAAGCTGTCAGCATTTTGAAAGCTGTAAGATTATCTATTTTTCTTTTTCAATTTGAGTTTTCCTAGAACACTAGAGAAATAGCCACCTCTGGGAGTTCAGCTACAGTTCAGAGTGCCATTGTCAGTATACAGGGGTCTGGGATGAATTAAACTTCTTGTGGGAAAGAGACAAAATGTTTGTGTTCTTTGCATCTGTATATCTGTATACATGCCTGCGCTTGAGAATCATGTTTCAGGAAGAACCAAAAACACAAGCAAACTGAAGTGCCTTGTCAAGCTGAATACTCAAATTGTATGGTTGGCTAAACTGAAGACGGAATTATGCAACTGAGAATGCAAGTCCTACAAAGATGGGCCCCAGTTCAAAAGATACTTAACAAAATGATATCCTGATCCGTCACCATTCTGACTTAAAAGTCAACTGATTTCACTGGGAAATAATCCTGTGTTTCTGACCACCAGAGCTTCTGGGCAAATGTCAGTTAGAATTTTATTGGTTAGCATTCAAAGAACATTCTTCATCTTGAAGAATGAAAAATAAGGGTGAAGTTAGTTTTCAATACATTTCATATCTTTATAGGGTTCTACAAGGGAATTATGTTCAATGGATCAGTTCCTAACCAAACATTAATTCCCAGTTAATTCCCTGAAATAGATAACACTGTACTTTGCTCAAAACAAAATATTGTAACAGCCATCTATATACATTTAATTGTCCTCATGCTGTTCTTACATTGCCAAAACCACTGAGTATGCACAAGGGGGGAAGATTAGCAAGCTAGTGAGAACTGTTTGGGAAAAATAAATTATTAGGGGCAATTTTCCCCAAAGCAGCTAAAAAAGGCTGTATATGGAATGGGAAGTCAGACAGGATAAGAATGTAGCCAAATCAATTTCCTGAGGGTTTGGACTTTGAATATTTATACCCTGATAGTCCATTTCCATTTATTTTTTATTATTTTGTTTTAACAAAATAATAAACAGTTTTAAAAAGTGTTGCCAGTTGAACTGGAAAATCTAAAACTGTGCTGCAAACCTGATGTTTCTACCCAGGGCTTTTTTCTCATAGAACGCTCAGAACGGAGTTCCAGCACCTTTTTTGGATGGAAGCTTGTAGGGTAGGCAAGGCAGGTTGTATGACATGTGTGAGTTCCAGCACCTTTTTCTTTTACAAAAAAAGCACTGGATAGAAATGAACATAAAGCTAGGAAAGTTCCTATGTAGAACCCAGCAAAAGTCAGACAATCCAAGCATTGTTATTGAGATATTGCATGCAAACCAGCTGGTCTCCATAGTTAATTCCAGGAAAACTATGCCCATGGTATAAAGTACAATTAGCCTAGGGAATCTTGGAGGAACTTATTGGGAGGTGGGGATATGTGGAATAGAATCTGAAGAGGCCTTAGTTTCCTTAATTGCAAGATAGGTGAGATCAGCCCTCAGGGTTGCATAAATTTTGAAATAAGCCCTTCTCAACGAATTTCACTGACACATTGAGAAGAAAGGGATGAGCATGCTAGTTTCACCCTCTTCGTGCTGTCCTCCACATGCAGATAGTGAATTCCTAGAAGGTTGAAGAGAAGGACGAGGGGTGACATGATAGCAGTGTTCCAATATCTCAGGGGCTGCCACAAAGAAGAGGGAGTCAAGCTATTCTCCAAAGCGCCCGAAGGCAGGACAAGAAGCAACAGATGGAAACTAATCAAGGAGAGAAGCAACCTAGAACTAAGGAGAAACTTTCTGACAGTTAGAACAATTAACCAGTGGAACAACCTGCCTCCAGAAGCTGTGAATGCTCCAACACTGGAAGTTTTTAAGAAGAGACTGGACAGCCATTTGTCTGAAATGGTATAGGATTTCCTGCCTGAGCAGGGGGTTGGACTAGATGACCTCCAAGGTCCCTTCCAACTTTACTATTATGATTACGATTATGAACTTCTGCTAACTATAGAAGGTCTCTGGGAGAGGGAAGACTCTGGGGAATTGGCATTCTCAATAGCGTGGAAATCGGTTGATAGAGGAAGGTGTCCTGTGTAGACATTTATGGAAGCGATAAAAAGGCTCATCCATACAGTCATTTAAACGCATATAGATTGTTACTGGATTTCTTACTCTGAAGAGAAATAATGGGAGGGCTTTTCCCACCCACCATGCAAATAGCATCTTACAACTCTAGGGTGAGTTTTAGGCTTAGGTTAACGTTTGAAAGTTGGGTTGTTAAACTCGTTCTTTAGCAATGTGAATTAACCGAAGAGCAGGAAAAGCAGAGGAAATGGAGGGGCGTCTATGTACTTGACTGCTGAATATTAACAAGGGGTTAGCTTTGGAACACTTTGTTTCCTTACATTGTACTGTTAGATGAGGGTTTTGTTCTTCAGGCATTTTAAATTGGAATCCTGTTAAGATTTTTAAAAGTACTTTGAGTAGCTTTGGCAGAATGATCTTTGGTTTCTACTCAGTTTTATTTATTTTATTGCACTAATATGATGCAATTTATTTACAGTTTCCAAACAAAAAATATCCAGACTCTGAAACTGAAGATGTTTTGAAACTTGGGGAGGGTGGCCAAAACAACAATGAGAAACCTGGGGTTTAATTTCTCTGAACTGATCTTCAGTGCTGGGACGATGGAGATCCTATTAATTTTTGAGGTTTTGTGAAAGCTACAGATCTTTTAGAATGTGTACACTTTGTGGAATTCAAAAACACTTTTACTTCTTTAAAGCTTAATATTAGTTCCCTTGAAAATAAGACAAAGTGAGAAATAAAGGAGCCTTAGTTTGGCAGTGGAAAATATACTTTGCATTCCAAAAAAATGGTGGTTCAGTTGTCTTCTTCTCTGATTAAAGGAAATCTGTATTACAGGCTTTATGAGAGGCCTTGCCAAGTAACATGCAAAAGCTGCCCAATCACCTTTCTTGCAGCATTTAGAGACCACTAAGTTTGTACCACTGAAATTTGCTGGCAAACAACCAAACATTAGTGTAATTTCCCATCAATTATTGGCAGGAAGTTTTTTTTAAATAACAATAATAATAAGAGTATTAAAGCCTAGATTAACTCATCTAGAGAGTGGGAGGGGAACAGAAAGCCTTCCAGAAGTGGGAAGAAAGACTGGAAATTTTATCCAACAGTGTTATTGCACCAATAACCTTAGCTTCTCTCTTCTTTAAAAAAACAAAAGTTCAGTCCTCCCCTCCCAAAAATTGTCCACATCAGTTCATATATTTGTGATGTATATAATGAATTGGTAATCATTGTAATAAGGAAAAATGTTTTGAGAGTTTTGCTCTTATCACTGAATACTTTAAATAAGGAATTGACATTCCCAAGCCTTATGAAACTCTTTGAAGCATCCTATTCTAGATCCCTCAACAATATGTTCTATATTGATTTGTAGTTGGTTTCCAGATTTTTCCAACCTTGTCTGGAATAGAATGTGTTGATTGACTGGAAATTTTCAGAAGGGTTGGGCACTCTTTGAACATGATTCTGCAAAGCACAGTATCTCTTCCTTACTCATTCAAGCAACTTGACTTTTCTCTGGCTTGAGTAACACCTGAACAAAAGAGGCTATTGCTTTAAGGAATCTTAACCTTAGTGCCATTTTTAAAGCACCATCATATTTTTTTCATGCTCATATAAAAACATGAAAAACATGTATCTGATGTAATGAATAGCAGAGGGGTGTTGCTGTTTGTGCAGGAGCAGGTGTTTAGATATAGCATCTTTTTCTTGAAGATATTTTTTAATGTAAATAGTTATTGGCCAGATCACATGGAAGCAGACAGGGATTGCAGTTACCTCTTTAATATGCAGTATAGTTAATGAATGGATCTGTTTGACATTTGTTTAATGTTTAACAGGCACAATACACTAAGATAGAACAAGATTCTTTGCATAGGTATTTCTTCCAATCTCCAGCACTTCCTTATATTCCCGTGTCACACGTGAATTTTGCTTTATCTCTGTCCCTACAAGAAGTGCTAGATGTAAGCATAGCTTGTTCTATCAGCCATATCACATGTTAAAAAATAATCATTTCAGTGTCCTGGCCCTTCCATGATTGTTTGTTTCTTTGTTTCAAGGGGATGAGGAATGCTAGCCAAGCTTCTAGTTAGGGTTCATTCCTCTAAGGCAGACATGTCAAACACAAGGCCCGGGGGCTGGATCCGGCCCGCAAAGTGGTTTCATGTGGCCCACGAAGCCATCCTGGAAACAGTGAGGGAACAGCCCCCACTGCCTTGGCCCTGGCCCAGAGACCCTCCTTCTGCCAGAGACCTTCAGATTTGTCCCACTCCTGCCCAGGCCCCCATAGGCACCCTTGATGCGAACGATGTAGAGCTGGCCATGCCCACCCAGTAGGCCATACGCACTCTAGCCACACCCACCCAGTAGGCCACACTCACCCTGGCCATACCCACCCAGCCCCTTGAGGGCAACCGCAATGCTGATGCGGCTCTCAATGAAATTGAGTTTGACACCCCTGTCTAAGGAGTCTGCTGTTCCATCCTGCTTCTCTTCTATTGATGTTACTAACATAGCAGCTTTTTAGTTTCAAACCTGTTTAGGTCAAGCACATTTTGTGCTGATTAAAATGTATTTGTATTAATTGAAAAATTGCCTGGTGTTTTTTTTTTCCTTCAAAACACCTGTTGATTTTTTTTTGGGTTCTACTGTGGTTTTTGTTTTTGAGTCTTCATACCCGTCTTCTTGAACCGTCAATTTCATCTATACCATTTGTTACAGCCAGATATACTCTGCCCCAGTTTTCAATGCCATGGTTTTGTGAGTAGCTCAGCTTGGATTTCACCATCTCAATGAAAAGAAAATAGAAGAGATTGCTTGTTTTATTCGGATGGTCCTATTCTTCCTTTGTTTATGCTATAGATCTGTCAATTGTTTGAATTCTCAATGATCAAACAATATGCTCTCTATGAACCCATTAATAAAGAGTAGTAAAATGGTGACATTCAGCTTTGAATTATTTAGTGTATCTGTCATTTCTCGCCTTCAAAAGTTTCACAGTGTTTGGATCATAGTCTGGATTATTAGCCATATGCACTCTTTTTTCTGACTCCTTTGTACATTAAAATTTTATCCCTTGTATGTAAATATGAATACAATAAAAAGCACAGTGAAACATAACATGGATTTAAGTACATGGTAATCTGATTTAAGATTTGTTATAGCTAATCTTTTGAAATGGTCTAGCTCAATAAAGACTACTGCAGTTACCATAGAACAATAACAGAAAGGTCAAAACCGTACTGAGTTAGGAAAGGTATCAGAAAGACTAATGCAAATAGAATATTTTGTAAGATGTCTCTGCTTTTCCCAGAGTTTGTCTTGCTGTATTTTGCCACCTCATATAATTTTTCCAATATGTAACTGAAATTGTTTTTTTTCCATGCAGTTCATGACAAAAAACCCAAACAAACGTCTGGGCTGTGTGGCATCTCAGAATGGTGAAGATGCCATTAAACAGCATCCATTCTTCAAAGAAATTGACTGGGTTCTTCTAGAACAAAGGAAAATTAAGCCACCTTTCAAACCTCGGATTGTAAGTATTGATCTGAGTTGTGCAAGAGAACTTGGATAACATAAAAATTGGTTGAATACCTTTATGATAGTAAGGTTGCAGAAATGCAATAGAACTGATAACATGGTCAAATTTTTGCCATATCAAAGAAAGTGAATTACTTATTTTCCTTAGAACTATGTCTCGTACTTGTTAATGAAGCACTGAATGTGGAAATGATCAAGAGCTTATGCTGTTTTTGAAAGTAAATCACAGAAAATATTGCCATTATCATTTGATAACCTTTATATCTAAAATCATTAATTTTGTGTTATGGAATGATAAGTTACCATGTTTGTCTTCCTACCACTTATTGTCACTGAAAACACAGCTAGGATCATCATGTGTCACATATTAATCTAAATATGTGAAGGCACCCTCAGTATCCAAAATTCATATTGGAATATGTATTTGTTCATGTAATATATCAATACCTTCATCAACTGGGAATCATATTTATGACTGTCATACATTGTTTTGCTTAGATCAGACATGTCAAACACAAGGCCCAGGGGCCGGATGCGGCCCGCGAAGTGGTTTCATGTGGCCCGCGAAGCCATCCTGGAAACAGTGAGGGAACGGCCCCCACTGCCTTGGCCCTGGCCCAGAGACCCTCCTTCTGCCAGAGACCCTCAGATTTGTCCCACTCCTGCCCAGGCCCCCATAGGCACCCTTGATGCGAACGATGTAGAGCTGGCCATGCCCACCCAGTAGGCCATACGCACTCTAGTCACGCCCACCCAGTAGGCCACGCCCACCCAGGCCACGCCCACCCGGCCCCCTGAGGGCAACCGCAATGCTGATGCGGCCCTCAATGAAATTGAGTTTGACACCCCTGGCTTAGATGCTAGATGCTGCACTCTTGTTTCAGATTGAATGAGATTGTTAAGTAATACAACTAGTAACTCTGAATTCTTATTGTTGTATGTTGCTTATTATTATTGTTATATATTGGGTTTTTATTTTTTGTAAGCCACCCAAAGTCACTGTTAGTGAGCAGGTGGACATATAAATTTTCTAAATAAATAAATTCTAATTCTGTGAAAACTCAAGAAATTCAGTTTGGTGTAGTGATTCAGGCACTGGCCTATAAACCAGGAGAGTGTGAGTTCCAGTCCTACCTTAGGCATGAAAACAGACTGGGTGATTTTAAGCCAGTCACTCTCTCTCAGCCCAACTCACCTCATAGAATTTATTGTGGAGGTGGAGGAAGTATTAGTATATTTAACGCCTTAAGCTATTTATAAAGCAATAAATGTGGATTATTATTTTTTTCAAATCCCCTAGTTGTTTTTTCCTTAGTCATGATTTACTGGGGATTTGGCAGGCGCTGTAGTGAAATCCAATTTATGGTCTCTTTGCTTATTCAAGGTCCTAATATTATTAATATATAGTACTGACAAAATGTATTTTATTTATTCAAAAGAATATATTTCCCAGTAATAAAGTTCATCAACAAATGTCCAATATTATTTTCCTAAAAAAGATCCCCATTTATACTGTGTCTATGTATGATTATCAGATAAAAAATTACTTTCGTGGCTGAGTGAACCATTCAGAATATTTCTCATAAAGAGCTCTTTTTTATAGTACTTAATGTCAATCCATGCACATCTGAAAGAGTTCTCTCTGACAGATAAAGAGCCATGAAATCTTGAATGATGAGAGATTAGAACATGCATATTCAAGTGGGGCCTCATTTCTGTTCCCTTGTCACAATTTGAATTATTCTCACTCAGTTCTAGCTGTCTATTGTATGTTATTTACATGTGTTTTGAATATTGACTGTGGGTAGGAAATTATTGGGTTTTGTATTGGGGTTTTATTTTAAGCCACCCAGAATCACCAACAGTGAGTTGAGCGGCCATATAAAATTTCTGAATAAATGAATGAATTGAGGCTATTTAATTCCAAGTCAATTTATTCATACCATTTAAATGTAGGAGTTTTTTAAACTTTCTTTTTTCTCCAGTGTTCACTAAAAGACTGGCAAAAATTGAACAGAGAGTAAAACACTTGCATGTCCTTGTATTGTTACCCTCTTTTCCTCTGAGGATGAAGTATGCTACTTGCTGGCTTTTTTCTGTGTATTATTTTATTATTTTTCCTTCATATTTTATCATTCTTAGCCAAATTAATAATAGTCAAATATAGCACTGATTTCAGAAAAGAGGGAAGAAGTGGTTAACACAGATATGTGTTGTTCTTCTGTTTATACTTTTGTTGCTTCTCCAGCTAATAGCTGAAATAAAGTGTAGACGTTTTTGTAGGCAATTAATTGCTTCCACTAAGTTTTTACTCTCAGTGTATACCACCAGTATATAGCTAGCTGGAGCTTTCAGTGACCATCTCATTGACTTAGAGATACTTTTCTAAGCTAAAGTCTAGATACTTACGATGTCAAGGAGAATAATGAAGGGGAAGGGAGGCCAATGACATGTGCTCAGTGTTAAGGCTGAAATACAGGAGGGTGAATACAGATGAATCTGCATTCATTACTGGGCTATTGGATTGCAAAATGAATTTTTAAAAACCTGTAGTAGATTTCTTTTATGAAGTCAAAGTACCTATTCATAGAGGCTGCTCAGGGATCTATTGCTCTAATTGTTGTCTTCTAAACAACGACTGCTGTTTGAGGTAATTGGGTTATGTTAGATTATCGTGTTCACTTTGTTATGGTGTAAAATCACAGAAGAATGTTGCCAAGTCCACAAAGAAATTTGCCTTTCGGCTACCAGATTCAACATCCCAAGTTAATCTCCTGCCTGGAAATATAGCCAGAGAATTATTTTTTTACACTGTAAATAAGGACAACTCTACAAAATTTGATTAAGGATGGCCCGTTCACTTTAATTTTGTGTACATCACTTGTAAATATGAATATTCTTAACCCCATTCCATTACTGCTTTTTCATCAAACCTCATCAAACAGTTGTTCTTCCTAAGTTGCTTCCTACTCCACTACAACTAACATCACTTCTCTCACGCTGGCTTGAAATGGTGGACAGGCAGGGAGATTAACCTGCATTGTGTGCATGAATTATTTCCTCATTCTGCAAGCGATCATGTATAAAAATCTAAATCCTTCTTGCTATGTCAGAGTAAAAGTTTCCCTTCTTTTTTCTTACTTATTTTAAAAGAGAAAAATTTTAAATACAATTTTTCATAGTACGCTTTAACATTTCCCCCCTTTTTTCAGATTTGGTGGTCAGGGATTTTTCTTTTATTCCAGATATTAGACTTTGTATTTCAGGTATTCCAAAAGTGCTACTGTAAACATCTGACTTGGGTGGTTTTCCTGTTCAACCAAAAATTTGTGGTGTGTTGGTTGAATTCTCATCACAAATAATCCAGTTCAGGACTTGTACTAATTTAGGCTTTCATTTTTATGTGATTCATAAGAATCTTGAAGGTTGTGATCGTAAAGTACCTGGAAAAAAGTTTGTGCTAAAAGCTTGACAGCCTCTTTCCACCAGCAATCTATGTTTGCAGTCCTAGAGAGGCAGCAAAATGTAAGAATATTAATTTCTTTGGTAAACCAATGCTTAATTTCTACTTGAGGTTCATGCAGCCTAATCAAGACACTCAAGAGTCAGCTTCAATTGTAGCAGTTTATCAACTTTATAAAATAAATCAAATCTAAGATAATATAAGTACTACTATCAGAAATGGATACTTTGGGGTTACTAAGTGTACTTCTCAAATATTTTATTTTGAGCATTGTAACATTGGAAAAGCTGTTCTTTTCCATATGCAGTTACTTGGAGGGGGGAAAACACTCCTCTTTTGAAGCATTTGCACAACCCTAGTCCCAGCTTCTGCCAACCTAGCAGTTCGAAAGCATGTAAAAATGCAAGTAGAAAAATAGGGACCACTTCGGTGGGAAGGTAACAGCGTTCCGTGCGCCTTTGGCGTCTAGTCATGCTGGCCACATGACCACGGAGACGTCCTCGGACAAGCGCTGGCTCTTCGGCTTTGAAACGGAGATGAGCACCGGCCCCTAGAGTTGGAAACGACTAGCACACATGTGCGGGGGAACCTTTACCTTTACCTTTACCTTTAGTCTGTAATAATTGAAATCTATGTGTGTGTGTGTGTGTGTGTGTGTGTATATATATATATATATATATATGTATGTATGTATGTATGTATGTATGTATGTATGTATGTATGTGGTGGCTCAGTGGGTTAGGACGCTGAGCTTGTCGATCAGATGGTCGGCAGTTTGGCAGGTCGAATCCCGACTGCCACGTAACAGACTGAGTGCCTGTTACTCGTCCCAGCTTCTGCCAACCTAGCAGTTTGAAAGCACGTAAAAAAATGCAAGTAGAAAAATAGGGACCACTATGGTGGGAAGGTAACAGCGTTCCGTGCGCCTCTGGCGTCTAGTCATGCTGGCCACATGACCACGGAGACGTCCTCGGACAAGCGCTGGCTCTTCGGCTTTGAAACGGAGATGAGCACCGGCCCCTAGAGTTGGAAACGACTAGCACACATGTGCGGGGGAACCTTTACCTTTACCTTTATGTATGTATGTATGTATGTATGTATGTATGTTTGTTTGTTTGTTTGTTTGTTTGTTTGTTTGTTTCATTCAAGTTGGGCCTAAAACATTTTTGTAACCCATATTCTAATAACACCGGTGATGTGTTAGATTTTCACTGTAGCATTTATTTCCATTTAAATACATCTATTCCTTTAAAAGAAAAATGGATGAGCCTGATCATGTTCACACTAAATGCTGTCAGCCTGCAAACAAATGCTTTCTTCTGGTGAAAGAAAAGACACCATCTTTTTATATGTCTAGAAATATGCAAAATCTCAGGCCAAATAATTGTGAGCGTGCTCAGTGGCTACAAAATGCTCCCTGACTGTTGAAGGTAGAAACCCTGGATCAAAGGAAAATGGATGATCAGAAACCAGATTGGGAGTTTGCCACAATGAAACATTTTGCTTTTGCAACCTAATTGGAGGGATGCATCAGGAATTGGATGTGCCTTAGCCTGAGATATGTCAGTTGCAGAAATATCAGTGTTTGTTTGTTTTCATAATGCTGTGACAAATGCCAAGTTGCACAGGGAGGATGGTGATGGTTAGAA
This sequence comes from Vipera berus, assembly GCF_964194415.1. NCBI lineage: Eukaryota > Metazoa > Chordata > Lepidosauria > Squamata > Viperidae > Vipera > Vipera berus. The sequence continues at coordinate 318,541,035 of NC_138202.1, forward strand.
TTCTTAAAGAGGGACTTTCTTTCTGGAGGCAACATTTTAAAATCAAATGTGCCTATAGAAATTTGAAGAATCTGCTTTCATTTTTTTTAGAAGTTTTACAATTAGTGTGCCAAAATATGCATGCATTTTAAACAGAGTTTTTCTCTGTTCAGTTGCCTTGAAGTCATAACATTGTATATACAACTTCTTATTGGACCCTGTTGTAAGCAAGAGATTATGACTTTTCAATTTATTTGAAGCAAGAAAAAAAATCTTTCTTTAAAACAGTAGCTTTTAATAATGCATTAGAAATAGTCATGGAAACACCAACATTCCTGGCCAAATAAATTTATTTTTGTGTGAATATTCTCTCTTTTCAAGTTTGCTTCAGTGTGAATGTCCCTCTTTAAGGTAAGCCCTACAGTGTGGGGAAAATTACCAGGTAGGTCTCTTTTTAGGCCTAACATACAAAACTGAGGTGTCCTTTCAGTCTCATGATATATTTCCATTAAACCATCTGATGCATGGCAGTTGGCATTTAGATGAGGGAAGCTGCAAAGGGGAGAGCTGTCTTGTATGCATCTGCATGAAATGTAGTTTGCTCAGTTCAGTTGGGGGTGTGTGATAGGGTTGATCCATGTCTCATTGTAAAACACTATTTCATTGATTCCTCACTTCTTCCTCTTTCTTTATGCACTGAAATTTCTTCTCATGATTAGGCCAAAACATTCAACCAGTTGTATTAAAAGAAGTACTATACTTTTGAATATGTAGGTTGTATCTTTTGATATTTTAGTGGCTAATAAAACCAATAAAATTCACACTGTGTGATAGGTCAAGATTCCAGAAAATAAATCCTACTGTTCCTTGAGAAATAAATAAGCAAACAAACAAATAAATAAATGTAGTTCTGCAGCAGAATATTAATTCTGCTACATTGACTGCTATTAGTTTGCTAAGCCCACCCAATACAGGGAAGCCACAAAATGGGCCTGTCCTAAGAAGAAGCCTTCCTTCCATGTTTCTTACAAGTCACTGATGGGCATGACTGATGTGACCAGATGAGGAACTCTAGCCAAACCCTAGTGCATATGAAGACTTTGAAAATATTTTTTGTTGAACATATGTTTGAAACATAATTATGATAAATATTCTTAGATAACTAGAATACAGCAATGTATTTACCTTTAATGATATTTCCAGTAGCTACACATTTAGTATGTCTTAAGTTATATTACAGTGATACAGTAGTACTTTGCACTACAGATCTTCCTCTGAACTTCTCACAGAAATTCTTCACACCCTTAAAAGAGGAACCATCTCATTTCCCTGTCAATTTATGATCCATAAAAAAATTTTTCTGTCTTATGTGGACATAGCTCCCATCTTAAAAATGAATAAATGTAACTGTTCTGTTTATTCCTTTCATTGTCATTATATGAGGCATGAGAGAAGGAATAAACCCATTGTCTCCCCTTTCTCCACCATGAGTCTTATATTGGCCTCAAGAACATATCCAATAGACAGCCTTCCCCATTCCCTATGTACTTAGCAACCCCTGATCTGTCAAAGGTTTAAATCACACCAAGAGACCATACAGTATGAATGAGTATGTGTTCTACCCTGGAGATTGCTGCTCAAATGAAGGGAAAAAAGAGTAATAAGCTTATCCTTTTTTTTCTTCTTCTTCTGTACTCCAAGCAACTTTAATTACAAATGACATTTCAAATTGTCTGCCAAATTTGTTGGAATAGGTATTCAGTGGGTAATATGTCCAGATTTTTCTTAGGACTAGACACCTCCTTAAGTGATGATAGTGACATTCCTCCTGAAAAAAACCAAGACGAAGTGTTTCTTCATAGTACTTTCACTAACATTTATTTGAAGTGTAGAAAATCTAAGAAACCAAAGACCTCTGGAGAAATTATTGTTCCATGAAAAATAGAACATCCACATATCCCTTGCCTGTTTTAGGAATGGCTCTCTTCCCCTGTGAGTTTCATATGCCCTTTGAAAGTATTTCTAAACCATATTTTATCATCAGATTGAATGAGAATTAGTAGGGGGAAAACAGAATAATACTCTGTTCTTTTTAATTTCATGACGGTAGGGAAGGAGGATCACTAGAAACTGTCAGAATGAAACATACTTAAAAGTTTTTTGTTGTTGTTTTTTAAAAAACTATCCTTCAACTGGCTAGGTTTTAGAGTTCAGGTTTCCTCTATTTTAACTTGTGTCTTTACCAGAAATTTACATAATTGCCTAGTAATATTTGGTGGAAAGATTCTGGAACCAGCATTCTGTTCTTTGGCATGGTGCCATGCCATTTGCTGGTATTTCTGTAGTTTTTATTTACAATATTTTCTTTTTATTTTCTTTTTCAAATATTTGTCTAGAAATCTCTGTGAGAATCAGCAAATCCCTAAGAGGAAAAAAAGGTTTACGTAAGTGGAAATACAGAGACATTACTGAATAATTGCATTATAAGCACACATGTGCGGGGGAACCTTTACCTTTACCTTAAGGATAAAATAGTTATGTTAAATGTAAGAAAAAAGGGCAGATGAATCAGTACTACCGAAGAGGAACCCTACTTCTAAACATCTTGCTCAGAAGCCTTTCCACTGAATTTCATGGGTAGTTATTTCCACATCGACATGGGTCAGTAACCTTTACTGGTCTCAGCTATCATTGTTCCAAAACCTCACAAATTCAGGCACTGGAAAATTAAGCAATCTAACTGGTTTGGGCATTTTAAAAAAATTAACCTTTGTGGTGATTGTTATTTAATAAAGGGGGCCATAGGGTCTTTTCAGAGTGATATGTTGTTCATATCTGAAGCATCAATACATTAATATCTTCTATAAAAGTGCAGGCTGAAGCCGTCCAGAGATTCTGGTTCTCTGGCTGGTAATGTTTACAGTACTAAGTTTGATTGCCCCTTTGACAAGAGGTTTCTGATGATAGTGAGATCTAAATAATAATAATAATAATAATAATAATAATAATAATAATAATAATAATAATAATAATAATAATAATAATAGTAATAGTAATAATAATAATAAGTTGGAAGGGACCTTGGTGGTCATCTAGTCCAACCCCCTGCTAAGGCAAGAAACCCTATACCATTTCAGACAAATGGCTTTATATATCATTTTGATGATATGTCTAAAGCAACTGTTTTAAGTATGTATGTACTATATGTATGCATGCATGTATTTATGTATGTATGTAATCTATATGACCACCCATCTTACTTCAATGATTGTAGGCAGTATGCAAAAAGTAAAACTAACAGTTATGAACAAATCGTGGCACTTGAGACAAACCATGCATCCCAATAAAAAGAAACCCACACCAATACAGAGCTCATCTAACCTCCTGGTCCAATTGCCTGAGGAAGGCCAAAAGAGTTGGGGCCATCCAGTTCTCTGAGAGGATGCTGTTCATGGGCAGGCACTGCCACTGAGAAAACGCAAGTCCAGGATCCAAAAAAAGGACATTGTTTGATAGAAGAGAGCTGTATTTTTCCTAAATCCAGCCAGACCCTGTGCCATGTAGACCTTTATAGATGACAACAGCATATTAAATTGCACTCAGAAGCCTACTGGAAGCCAGAGCAGCTTGCAAAGCAGCAGCATTGTACTGTATGAGTGTAGCAAGAAACTCCAAAAACATCCTATACTGCTGCATGGACTACTTGCAGCTTCCATGTATTCATCATATAGACTACATTACAGTCATCCAAATGGGAGGTGACTGAGGTATGAGTCACTATCAACAAGGCCCCCTAGCAGTCCCTAACGTTTCTGGCTTGATGAGTACAGGCAGCTCCACACAAGCGGCATGCACATACGCCCACCAATGGAGCTTCATGCACAAGTATGAGGGCCCGCTGCTCACACAAGTGGAGCTGCAAGAGTGAGTGTCCGCTGCTTGTCCAAGTGTCTGCCATTCGCTCAAATGGGCTGCGGCCTGGGGGTTGGGGACCCTGCAGGCCGGTTCCAGTAGTGGGCCATGGCCTTGGGGTTGGGGACCCCTGCCCTACTCCACAAATGGATACGGTTGATGCCCAATGTATCATGTAAAGGTCCCCTTAGCCTAATGCACACATATAAAGGTCCCTTTAGCCATAGCTGTCATCTCCTCTTTGAAAAGGAGACGTGAATCCAGGAGGCCCCTAAATTGCAAACTGACCCTGACAGGAGAAGTGCACTACTAGGCAGAATTAAAGGTAGAAAATAGCTAAAGCCGGGGGGCTTTAAAACCCACAACTACTTACTTTTGCCAAGGTTTTGATTAAGCCTGATCCCTGCCATCTACACCCTCATAGCCTGCAGATATTGGGAAAGGACCTTAGCAGCAACACTTGCTTCACCCAGCATAAAGATGTACAACAGTAAAGAGCAGCATACTTGTGATACTGCACCCCATGCAGATAAATAATGCTTGCCCAGCAGCTTCAAGGAGATGGTAAACATACGTAGCAAGAAAGTAGAGCCTTGAGACAATGCACAAAGCAGCAGCCTTAGACTCAACCTCTGTCTTTCCCCAAATCCAAATGTATAGGAGCTACATTTAGAAATGCGGGGGAGGCTCTACATTCTTTGTAAATAAAAATTTTCACTTTCCAATTTTTTTTTATTTTTTAATTCCATTTATATCCCGCCCTTCTCCGAAGACTCAGGGCGGCTTACAAGCTTAGCAGTAGCCTTCATTCTATGTATATGCCTGCTTATTAGGGCTTTCGCCCCCCCCAAGCGGCATTATTACAAAGTCAGCTTAATTGCCCCCAACAATCTGGGTCCTCATTTTACCTACCTCGGAAGGATGGAAGGCTGAGTCAACCTTGAGCCTGGTGGGATGCGAACCTGCACTAATTGCAGGCAGCTGGTGTTACTTAAGGAGGCATTAGCCCACTGCTCCACCAAGGCTCAATTCAAGATCAACATTTAGAGCACTGTTTATCGACCTCGATAACTTTAAGTGGCTGACTTAGGAATTCTGGTAGTTGAAGTCTTTATGGCTTAAATTTGTCAAGGCTGAGAAGCACTGAGATAGAGCAGGATTTTTCAACCTTTTCACAGATTGTACCACTTTTAGGACATGACAAAATATTCGAGTACCACCATTGCTTAGCATGGTGTCAAAAATTTGATGACTTAAAAAAAAGGGGGGGAGGATTTTGGATTTTACGGATTAGACGCATTTGCTGTTATAGAAATGGCTAGTTTATAATATTATGGAAAAGTAAAATGTTGAGGTTTAATGTTAATACTTCCTCCTCCTGCAACAGAGGAAGTCAGAAGTCAATACCTTTTCTTTTCTTTTCCTCTTCTCCCCCTCACTTTTTTTCTTTTTTTTCCTTTTTTCCTCTCCACTGTGTCCTACTATTAGCTTTTGTATTTTTGTATTTTATTCTATAATCTAATAAAATGTTACAAACTGTAGGAAAAAAGGGGAAAAAGTACTGGTTTTTAATTTCTTCGGTGGCAGTTCCTTTGCTGAATCACTTTCCCTTTGCGCTGACAAATGTATGATTAATTTATCCATATTTATTAATATGCATGACTACCTTGGTCAGCTGGCTCAAACCAGACCTTCCTCCTCATAGAGTCCAGTCGAGATGGCAGAGCAGAGGGGAATTGTTATAACTGAGAATAAAAAATGCATTCTCCACTCCCTTTCACGTATTGTGAAATGGAAAGGCAATGAGTATCATCTGCTTAAATTCTGCTTAGCCAAGAGAAGAGGAACCACAGCAGGCTTGTTAAAACAAACTCAAATTATTCTAGGTATGATTTCATTTTTATTTTTTTCCTCATCTCAGAGAAAATCTTTCTCCTCTCCACCTCTCTACAAAACACTGGCATTCCCATAAGGGGGAGGCAAAAGGAGATATTCGGGTTAATTTAGCAGAAGTGAGCATTATCCATCCCTTCCACCACTACTTTCACACTTGAGAGATCTGCTTCCATCACCACCTTTTGCTATCAACTCTTCTTGCTATGGATAGAAAATGTCCCATCGCTGCTTGTAAGAGATGGAAGGGGGAGAGGTGTTAGTGGAGCTAATGCTTTTCCCAGAGAAAACCAACAGTGAATCCCAAATGACAGAAGCATTCTCAATTCTTTATATATATAGTGGGCTAATGCCTCCTTAAGTAACACCAGCTGCCTGCAATTAGTGCAGGTTCGAGTTCCACCAGGCTCAAGGTTGACTCAGACTTCCATCCTTCCGAGGTAGGTAAAATGAGGACCCAGATTGTTGGGGGCAATAAGCTGACTTTGTAATAATGCCGCTTGGGGGGGGGGCAAAAGCCCTAATAAGCAGGCATATACATAGAATGAAGGCTATTGCTAAGCACATTGATTTGTGCTTCTTAGATTGTAAGCCGCCCTGAGTCTTCGGAGAAGGGCAGGATATAAATGGGATTGTGTGTGTGTGTGTGTGTGTGTGTGTGTGTGAAATGTTTGTTAAGCATTCAGAATACACTTGCTTGGTCCCAGACATGGGACAAATCTTATTTCCTGTTTCAGCCTAGCTAGCCCAAGGCCATCTACAGGCAGTAGCCACAGCAGTGGCAGCTCATATTTGTGTAAATTTTTTTGGCTCCCTTTATTCTTTGTTAGCAAGCCAAAAAAATTTACACACACACACACACACACACACACACAAATATATATATATATATATATATATATATATATATATATATATATATATATATATATATATATATATATATATATATATATATATATATATATATATATGTATATGTATATATGTATATATATATGTATGTGTATATGTATATGTGTGTATATATATATATATATGTATATATATATATATATATATATATATATATATATATATATATATATATATATATATATATATATATATATATATATATATATATATATATATATATATATATATATATATATATATATATATATATATATATATATATATATATATATATATATATATATATATATATATATATATATATATATATATATATATATCACACCTTTCCTCTAGGAGCTCAATGCAGTTTACATGACGATCTCATTTCTTCAAAGCTGATATGGCCTAGGAAATATAACATTTGGGTTATACATATTTTACAATAAGCATGGACATGCCCAGCTAGATGACAGCATCTAGCCAATCTTGGCTATTATTAAAATACTAAGAAGGCGCTATGTGGTTAGGAGAGACCACAGGAGAGACCACTAGAAGATTCTTTGCCTGTAGGTTAGACTGGGAAGTTTTTAAAAAAATCCATGCTATCCAAGAACAGCAATTATGAAATTCAATGGTGAAAAAAGTAAGGTTCTACATTTAGGCAAGAAAAACCAAATGTACAGGTATAGTGTAGGTGGTACCTTGCTCAATAGTAGTAACTGTGAGAGGGATCGTGGAGTCCTAGTGGACAATCACTTAAATATGAGCCAGCAGTGTGCTGCACCTGCCAAAAAGGCCAACACAGTGCTAGGCTGCATTAACAGAGGGATAGAATCAAGATCACTTGAAGTATTAACACCATTTTATAATGACTTGTTAAGGCCACACTTGGAATACTGCATCCAGTTTTGGTCACCATGATGTAAAAAAGATGTTGCGACTCTAGAAAGAGTACAGAGAAGAGCAACAAAGATAATTAGGGGACTGGAGGGTAAAACATATAAGGAACGGCTGCTGGAATTGGGTATGTCTAGTTTAATGAAGAGAAGGATGAGGGGGGAGATGAGAGCAGTGTTCCAATATCTCAGGGGCTGCCACAAAGAAGAGGGAGTCAAGCTATTCTCCAAAGTGCCTGAGGGCAGGACAAGAAGCAACGGATGGAAACTAATCAAGGAGAGAAGCAACCTAGAACTAAGGAGAAACTTCCTGAGAGTTAGAACAATTAACCAGTGCCTCCAGAAGCGGTGAATGCTCCAACACTGGAAGTTTTTAAGAAGAGACTGGACAGCCATTTGTCTGAAATGGTATAGGGTTTAGGCCTGAGCAGGGGGTTGGACTAGATGACCTCCAAGGTCTCTTCCAACTTTATTATTATGTCCCTGAAGTTACCAAGAGTTCAATTCAAAGAAGAAAAACAATGAATCCTCATTTTAACCGAGCAATTCTCTGCCAGAATCAAGCAAATGTACTTGAGAAGCATGAGTGCTATTATACTACCTATGTTGCCTTGAACTCCTTGGAGAGAAAAAATGAATATTGCTATAGTAAATATGCTTCTATAAAATACAATATTATAAATGGCAAGAAGAGCAAGTTAGCTCCAGAGTTAATTTCTTGCACATTTCATACAGAGAAAGAATTGTTAGCTCATTTGCTTTTGACTGCTCCAATTTTTTTTCCTTAGAACATCACTTTATGAAGGATGGTTGTGTATGCCAGTTCAGCAGAAATACTTAACCTTTTCCATGTATCCACTCCACATTGTCTCCATATTCAGTTGCTCACTTCATAGTATTTGAGTTATTTCCTTCCTTTTGCCAAAGAAAGAACAAAATCTGTTCTGTATATGCTTGTATATTATTATGTAGCTCAGCCTTGTAGTTCAGAATAGTGCTATTTTGTCTGATCTTGCAAAAGTTTATGAACAATGTCACTGACAGTGTTTAAAAAAATTCTGAAAAATAACCATTATAAGTAGCGAATGAATGGGTCGGTTTCAGCAAAAAAAATTTTTTTTTCTTTATATGACTTCGTTAACTAGAAATGTTCCGAATCCAATTAAGTGAGACTTTCATGTCGGTTACCTGGTACAGTTCTTTTTTTATACAGCATTTTTCTTTTTCTTTTTTTTTTAACTCTTGGCTTTAGGTTTCCGCATAACTCCCTGTCTCACCTTGAATGTATCATTAATCTTGCTTCGTTTCTTGCTTATAAGTCTTTTTTAATTCTCAAGTCTGGGATCACTTACTCTTTTTAACACACAGTAAAGAAATGTCTCACCACTGAGGTACGGTTATAGGTTGTTTCAGAAAGAGTGACCAAGGCCTCAAAACCACCGATATCATCACTGCAGCTTTTTGGTACTCACAGCTCAAAACAAGCCCAGATATCCAATGGATTCAAGGATTATTCTGTTGAAAGCAAAAGCTACAGTAGGTGGGACCCTCTGCCTGCTTCCTGAACCTAGAAGCTGCAGACAGAGGCTGGGGGCACTTTTATAAGAAAGAAGTAGAACATTTTCAAGGGAGGATTAATCCAAAGCAAGGTGCAAACTTGAGTAAAGAGTGTGTTGGCATATGGGTTGAAGCTATGCTCCTCCCTCAAGGCAGCTAAAGGACTTAACACTATTTTTTTTTAGTTTATGCAGTTGCACTATGGCTATAAAACAAAAATACAAAGATGTAAAATATTTGAAACAGGATAGGAAAAAAGAACTTTGCTGCAGTTGATTGGTTGTTCTGAAGGACAATCAATTCTGAATATGGGACAGGGCAAGGAATATGAAAAGGCAAGATTGCACTGAATGCATCACAAATCCCTCTTGTAATTGTGAGCTTGAACAGCATGTTCTTAACCTTCCGGTACCACAGTTTTACTCAAGTTATGAAAATGGTGCATTCATCTGGATTTTAAAAAGACTGGAAGAACACAGGGGAAAAAAAGGGACGCGGTGGCTCAATGGGTTAGGACGCTGAGCTTGTCGATCAGAAGGTTGGCAGTTTGGCGGGTCGAATCCCGAGTGCCGCGTAGCAGAGTGAGCGCCTGTTACTCGTCCCAGCTTCTGCCAACCTAGCAGCTCGAAAGCATGTAAAAATGCAAGTAGAAAAATAGGGACCACTACGGTGGGAAGGTAACAGCGTTCTGTGCGCCTTTGGCGTCTAGTCATGCCGGCCACATGACCATGGAGACGTCCTCGGACAAGCGCTGGCTCTTCGGCTTTGAAACAGAGATGAGCACCGGCCCCTAGAGTTGGAAACAACTAGCACACATGTGCGGGGGAACCTTTACCTTTACCTTTAATAAAATCCTCTGGGTTTTCCAAATTCAGTGCTGAAAGCAGTAGAAGACTGAATTTTTTTTCCAGACTTCTTTCCTTATCAACATTTATTTTCAGATGCTAAGAGGCAACGGTCCCTTTTTGACCAGTCCTTCAACAGCAGTAGGAAGTAGCCAACTTAAGAGAACATGTCTATATTTGAGGACTTAACTGGCTTTGCAGTAGAGCTGCCAACTGACTGTGAAAAGTCTTGGCTTGGTCAGATGCTTTTAATAGTAGTTTGGCTGGCAGAAAGCAACCCAACCAAGATGCATGCTCATATCAGCAAGACAACCAGCTACTAAAAAGTGCAGAAAAACAGTTAAAAAGTTGGCAGTCTGCTTTAAGTAGCTTCTCTTAACATGGAATGGTTTTCAACAATAAAAAATATGGGATATACATTACATACATAAATACTGTAATGGTACCATCCCTGTTTTTAACTAAAGTGCCCATAGTTGTTTGATAAGAAATTGTATTTAAAACATTTACATAGCATCCCAAAAATGCTTTTTCAAGAGGCAACTGGACTTTCTTGTTTTTCTTTGAAGATATTTCACTTCTCATCCAAGAAGCTTCTTCATCTCTGACTGGATGGTGGTCATCTAGTGAGAGCTGAAGAACCTTCTTGGATGAGAAGTGAAATATCTTCAAAGAAAAACAAGAAAGTCCAGTTGCCTCTTGAAAAAGCACCTTTGGGACAACCATGACCTAGATGACTGAGAATTTCTATAGACATTTGGATAGCATCATTTTGAAGAAGACTATTGTGAAGGTTGTACAAAAATCTCTGAGACAATGCATATTTTCTACATGCTTCCAAAGTCCATGCAAATTCATTCATTTCTCTACAACTTATGAATATACAATGTTAATAGTTGCAAGAAAGTTTATGTGAGAAGAATTTGCTTGGAAACATTGCACACTCCAGTTTTTTTAGTTACATTTCTGTGCTTAATTCTCTATTGAACTATAATGAAAACACCCTGTGATTTCTTCTTGCTTGGGAAACTTTAATCAAATGATGTCTCTTTTACTGTCGGTGGCTCAGTGGGTTAGGATGCTGAGCTTGTCGATCAGAAGATCAGCAGTTTGGCGGGTCGAATCCCAAGTGCCGCGTAACAGAGTGAGCGCCTGTTACTCGTCCCATCTTCTGCCAAACTAGCAGTTCGAAAGCATGTAAAAATGCAAGTAGAAAAATAGGGACCACTACGGTGTGAAGGTAACAGCGTTCCATGCGCCTTTGGCATCTAGTCATGCCGGCCACATGACCACGGAGACGTCCTCGGACAAACGCTGGCTCTTTGGCTTTGAAATGGAGATGAGCCCCTAGAGTCAGAAACGACTAGCACACATGTGTGGGGGAACCTTTACCTTTACCTAATTATAGAAAACCATTTGAGATTAGTGATGGACAAAAGGTGGACATTATATACAAGTAGTCCTCGACTTAGAACTATTTGTTTAGTAATCATTCAAAGTTACAATGGCACTGAAAAAAGTGACTCACATCTGATCATTGCACTTACAACCATTGCAGCATCCCCATGGCCACATGATCAAAATTTGGATTCTTGCCATTTTGCATGTATTTATGATGTTGCAGTGTCCCAGGGTCATGTGATCACCTTTTGCGACCTTCTGACAAGCAAAGTCAACTGTGGCAAGGTCATAAAATGGGGCAAAACTCACTTAACAACTGTTTTGCATAACAACAGAGATTTTGGGCTCAATTGTGGTCATAAGTCAAGGACTATCTGTAATGATCCAGCCATAACTTCTTAGGCCCTTTCACAGATTCATGCCTACTCCAGAAAACACTCCATGGCTTGCCTTCATAAGCAAAGAGAAGGAAATGTGTGTGCATGAATGTGAGTAAAAGCAGAGTAAAACATTTATCTGATACCTGTCATATTTTCTAAACTCAGTAAATTAATGATTGAGGTCTGGTTTTATAACAAGCTTTTCTCAGGTATAGCAAAGGAGATATTTGGAAAACTGGCTATCCGTCTCTTTTCCTTTTAAGTTAGAACTGGGATTTTTCTCTTAGCTGGGATGGGGTATATATCGGCAGCAATAGCATAAATATGTGCTTCTATATATAATAGCTGCCATCACAATCAGAATTGGCACTAGCATATTAGGACTGTAGATGTTGGATCTTCCACAGGTCGGTTGTGAAAGCTCTATATCTGTGAAAAACAATCACTGCTAGATCCTAAAGATTCAAAAGCTGCAAATTTGTGAGATTTTGCATACCTTATGTTAGATTCATCATCAGAAATACAGATCATATGCTTCACCCCTATATTTGTAAGCAATCCATTATGCCATTTCCAGACAAGATCTGTCTGAATTCATGATTCATTTATCCAAATTATTGCAGTATAGTATAATTTAAGTTATCTGGTATACCATCATTTTGCTTCCAACTTCTCAGTTAAAGGCTGTTGGGCTTATCCAGGACCATTCTTTGCTTTTGCACCCTCACTTGTCCACCCTCTTTTCTCATCTTCTCCTGTATGAAGTGTCTCTGTGTGTTTGTGTGTGTGTGTGTGTGTGTGTGTGTGTGTGTGTGTGTGTGTGAGAGAGAGAGAGAGAGAGAGAGAGAGAGAGAGAGAGAGAGAGAGAGAGAGAGAGAGAGAGAGAGAGAGAGAGAAATCTGTGTGTATGAAATGAATCTGCCTTCCATTAGAAGCCAAACACGCTATCACTCTTTTCAGATCCCAAGGGGGAAAAAGTTGGTTGTTGGTGCAAGAACACCACTCATTCTTCATCTTTTGCTTTTGTTTCTCAGAAAACCAAAAGGGATGTAAATAACTTTGATCAAGACTTTACACGAGAAGATCCAATATTAACACCAGTGGATGAGACAATTATAAAGCAAATCAACCAAGAAGAATTTAAAGGCTTCTCATATTTTGGAGAAGAGCTGCTGCCATAAGATATTACCCCCAACCCCTAAATTGGAACCGCCAGATCACAGATGCTGCAAGTTGTGTTCTGAAAAATCCTCCAGCTACACCATCAAGAACTGCTTCTCTGACCATGAGCCTAAACCCATAACTTTCTACTGTCTATTTATTGTTATATTTCTTTGATCTGGAGGCACTCATAATAGCTGTTTTACAGAGCAATGCAAAATATTTTGTATTGGAAATTGTAAAGGTAACACATTGTTGTTATTTTTTGCTGCTGTCTCTCTCCTTCTTTCCTTCTCTCTTTCTATTCAGACTTTCTTTTATTTTCAGTAAGGCTTTGTCTTTTTAAAAATCACCTAGCACTGTCAAAAGTAATTTGTTCAACCATTTTTAACATTTAAAAATCACTAGGAATTTTAGCTTCATTTTTAATGATTAAAATTATGGTCTAGAGTATGTACTGAAGATTAGATAACTTTTTTCCAGGATGCCATAAATAGGTATCTCAACACATTGTGCTAGATGGATAATTATATGATTTATATGATTATGGAGAGAGAGGAATACTTCATTATGACTTATTTTCAACTGAGGTATGAATCTATAAATCAGCCATAAGATTTACTGAGCTTGGAATCAACTCATTGCATTCTGCGATGATTGCCCGGAGCCTTATGAAGCATGAGAGAGTTAACATAAACCCCCTTTGCCATTGATTTCAATAGATTGTCAACAGGAATGGTTGAGCTTGCACCCTTAACATTCAAATGGATAGATTTGGAGTGACCTTCAATTCCTCAATAGACAGCTTTTCCATGTTACGTTGCATGGAATGCAACCTTAGGAAATTGAAGTTTTTGAATTTAGTGTCAGGCAAGAGAAATATGCCCCTAATCTGTCAAATGTGATCTTCTCCTCAAAATTCTGTTGCATGTCTTAGAAGAGTGTTTTTTCAGCCTCAGTGGCTTTAAAATGTGTAGACTTCAACTTCCAGAATGCTGGCTGGGGAATTCTGGGAGTTGAAGATCACACCATCTTAATGTTGCTAGGGTTGAAAAACTATGTCTTAGAAGATAAACACTGATTTTAAATCTTATCTGGAGAGGCAAATCCTCTGGGAACCATTTGAAGAGGAAAAAGCAGCTCCTCTAAGTAAGTGTTAGGTACCTTTCCACCCTTAGGATTACATATTTTAAAATTTTAGGCTCAACGTTGCTTTAAAAACGTAAAAAGAATAAATTGGGGGGTTTGGGGGGGGGCTTTAACTTTTTGTCTCCTGCTGTTATCCTAATTTGGATTGTAGTTTCTACCGTAGATGCAAGCAACTCTATTTAGTCTGACGGGAACAAGCTTCCATATTCCTCCTCTTAGATTCACTGAAACAATTCAGATTTCATCTTGCTTCAGCTAATTTACATTCAGTTCCTTTATTAGGCGTGTTTTAAGTTTGTCTAGGCTAAAACTTCCACACGTTTGGGCTAATCATGCAAATAATTTATACAACCCAACGTAATCATTTCTTTCCAATTCATGTGCTTAGAATGGAGATGCCAGGTTTCCAATATTCAAAATAAATTGAATGAAGCATTTACCCTGGAAAGGCAAGCATTTTAAATATATGAGAGCTGAGATCTGTCTAGGTCAATATGTCTCTTAATTGATGCTCCAGGTGTAATGCCATGTATGCCTTCATTAATTGCTGTCACAAGGCATTGTTGCCACACTGCTTGCTCTTTACCTGGTGAGGAAAGAGATGCTAGAAACTCACTTAGTTCTAGTACACATAAGTAGTTTAGTAGACTGTGTAGAGGCTGAAATCCACAAAAAGCAACTGAAAACCGTTTCTGTTCTTCGGTAGCTTATCATGCATCTGAGATCTCAGTTGAACTCAGACTGACTTTCATCAATTTAACCTCGGTGGGTTAAATGAAAAGGTAACTGAAATATTGATACACTACAATTTTTCAGAACTCAGATTTTTTTTTTAAAAAAATACACTGCCTTGGTTGATTAAAAACTCCTTCTCTGTTTGTGATTAGAAGCGACAGATGGCAGCATATCGATAATCCTCAGAATTCAAAGATGTGAACAAGATTATCTGCCCTAATCTGTTTCACAATCAGATCAAAGGAAAAGGCAGTGTTCCACATGCCATCAGAAGTTGCCATGATATATGGACTTCTTTCAGGGTTAATTAAGCTGCATCAGATGCAGAAAAAATGGGAAAGTTGCAGAGAAAATGCTAGTGATCGATACACCGAGGCCAACTCTTTCTTTAGCTGCTTCTTGGTGTTGCACTGTCCCTAGTCAGAACCAGGGTTTAGTGAGGCAAGGGCTGCTCTAAGCTTCTGAGTTGATGGCTGCCCAGGAATAAGTCAATTGCTAGGGATTGTTTCCTCTTAATTCTGATGGGAGCCTAGAAGGAGAGTGTCATTAGGATGAAAAAGCCATCGTATGCTATGCAGGACTTCCATATTATGATTGTGAGGCTGATGTGTGCCACTTTTACCCACAAGTAAACCTCAAACACGATGGAACTTATTATTTAGCAAACACTCGTCGAAAACATAGTTAGAAACTCTATGATGTTCTTCTTGAAATCTGTATCTTGCAACTGTTTTTTTTTCTAGAAATGCAAGTAACTGACAGGAAGAAATCCTACTCCTCTCTTTTCTATGGGTCTCACCCATACTTACAGTAGAGCAGCTTGCTAAAACATTAACAAGCCATGCTGTGATACTGCAGTGAATGGGGCAAAACGATTTTCCACCTCCCCCCAAAACGTATATTTTAAAAACTGTTTTGTTGCAAGGGTGGGTCTTGAAAAAACAAATAGTCTTGACTAAAAGCATTGTGATTAAAATAATAAATGCTATGGAAAACATTTCAGGAAAAAGCTATTTTTTTAAAGACTTTTTAAGAGTTTTTATTTAGAAATTATAACTAATTGTTTTTTAAAAAAATAATCACTAACACAAATGCTACAAAGACAGGTGTTTAAAGGGCTAAGAATGGACAAATTCTCCAAAAGCCTATACTAGCTTTAGTAAAGCAGCATAGGTTTCCTACAGTTGTTACAGCGGCTTTGCCATATTCATGATAATCCTTCCATAGTAAAAACTGTTTAAAAGCATGTGCCTAAATCGTTTATGTCACTGGTGCATTGACAGGTGTGAAGGGGACTTAAAGAGGAGGGGGAGCCTCTTTTTAATGTATAGAACCTGAATGATTATCTGCTTTGCTTATTTAATTTTAATTTCAAGAGCAGTGTGTTACTTTTGCAGGCTTTAACACACAAAAATGGGACGACCCATCTTTCATTGTACATAGCCTCTGTCCTCCCTTTCTCTTTGCTGAGTGCTCACCTCCAGTTACCTCTGTTCTCTTCTGGGGTCCTGTGTAAAGGGGCCCTGCCCAACAGCAGAGGGTTGGAGACGGAGATCCTGGAATGCCATACTACTGTACTGTGGGTCAGCCCAGTACTACTACTGTTTGGTTGTGAAAAGCTTTGAAAGAACTGTTGTGATAACTGTGGTCAATAGGAAAACCACAAAGCAAAGCCATTCATGAAACGAAAAAGGAGGGAGAGACTAAGTTCAAGATTCAAAAACTGACATTCTTGAAGGCTGCAAATGGATTTCTTGTGTAATCATGACGAACTGGTAACTCATGTGGAAAATACATTAAGAAAGAAATGTGAAGTTACCGCTTGTAGATATGCTGATAGTGTTATTTACTCATATTTCTGGGAATACTGCATTTTTGTATATGTGAGCGTGGACATGCGTGCTTGTATATGTATCATTCATATATATATATATGTATATATACATATATATACACGTGTGTGCGTATGTGTATAGATTAGTCTATATATATAGACTGAATGAGCAGTTAAGGGAATCTTTTTTTATTTGTTGCACTTGGATTTTTCATATACACACACACAAACGTACATGCACACTTACATACAGGGTGTACCAAAAGTGAAGCCCCATAGACACTTTATTATAAAAATTGCATAAAATGTTTGAATTGGTTGCAATTTTCTTCTAAACACTTCCTTAGTCATTTAACACTTGTCATTTATAATATATGATCTTTTTCTCTGAAAAAAAATATTAATAAATATGCTTAAAGTGTATTGGCTATGGAGCCTGACTTTTGGATATGGGGAGATGGAGTGGCAGTCATAAAGCGTTTTCCCAACTTTTTTTTCCTTTTTTTTCTTTTTTTCTTTTTTTTTCTTTTTTCTTTTTTCTTTTTTCTTTTTTCTTTTTTCTTTTTTCTTTTTCCTTTTTTCCTTTTCTCTCTCTCTCTCTCTCTCTCTCTCTCTCTCCAACTGAGGATTTGTATATAGATGTTTGTTGCAAGGCCTGTGGAATTCAATGAATATAGAGGTATCAACTGCTGCATGTTCAGGCATATTATTAAAATTAGCCTATGAAAGAATAATTATGATTATGTCCATGTGCAATACTCTATTTGTGTATTGGTTCAAGTTATTGTCAAAAACGAATTTCCCTCCCTTTTTTCGTTATAGGACAGATGTAAACCTATATTAAGCTGTACTGATTCTCCTGTATAGTTCTCTTAAACTGTATATGGAATGGTAGAGAGAGGGGGGAGAGGGGGGGAGAAGGGACCACTATTGACCAAAGCACATCTTTCAGACACATGTACCATCTCATGTGATCTCTATGAGAAGAAAATTGTTGCAGAAAGGTTTCTTCTGCAGAGAACACAGAACCTCCTGGCTATCAAAAGTTACCTTCCATGCTAGTAGACAGGAACCGGATATCCCTGAACAGCTACAGGAGCCTGCTCTGGAGCCTCTCTGAAAAATGCTTTGTCAGCAGTTTGAGCAAGGATAATCTGTCATATAAAATGTTATGTGGTAAATTACAAAGAGCGAGACTAAACTAATTGATACATGGATAAAATTGGTTGAATTGTAGCAGACTGGTGCCTTCAGATGAATCCAGAGGAACCCACCAACCAAAGCAGGATTGCCTCAGGGCATACAATCCATAACATATAGACACTATGCCCCAATTTCCAGAAAAGGCACCTGTCATGGGCTTCTCCCATGTGGCCTGTAACTTCCCATAATGTGGCAAGAAGCCACATGGAGCGATTCCCAGGGCTCGAGGTAGCTTGAAAAGGTGGTGCAAGTCATCTTTTTAAAGGGACAGATTAGGTTACATCAGTTTTGTGTGCGGCCGTTCAGAGCCACTTTTGGTGACAAAGACATTTAATTCCCTTATGTTGTGTTTTTTTTAAAACTCAGGTGTAATTATTATTATATATAAATATATATACATATATGTATGTATTCATATGAGGATTTCAGAATATTAAATATGCTACACCAAGTCATGTGTTGTCTGGCTTACCAAAGTAATAAAGTATCAAACATTGTTAAATAATTTATTTTATTTTTTAATAAAAACTAAGGGGCTGGGGGCAGGGGGAAGAAATTGCATCTCCTCACCCTCTGGCTTCTAGAGTGAAAGCACAGAAATATCACAAAGGACACATCATCTCATTGTATTTTCATTTTAGAGGGGAAAAGTGTAAAAATGCCCTTTAGTTTTTGAAGTTTCATACCTGTTCTGTGTATTATTATTTTTTCTGGTGTTAACTTTGAACATCCAGTGCAAGAATGAACAAAGCCAAGTAGTGTTTTCTATAGGTGAATGGAAACTTTGGACATTTCAAAAGGCCTCCCAAAACAATTTGTAGGTTGGCTAAACTGCAGAATGATTGTCCAGCGCACTTGTTTGCATGGCATGTAAAGGTCTTCATGCAAAATGGAGATTAGCGGTTCTTTATAAGAAAGTGAAACGTGCATTCCACAAAGCTTCTGTAAGCAAAATTGTGGAGTATATGACTTCCCTTTCCTGGCATGCACAATTTCTGAGAAACATTTATGCTAATAAGAAATGCCCCGGTTCCTGCATTTCTCTCTTTAGGATGCTGAATAGGAAAAAATTAATGTTTTTGCATGCAAAGATATTTCAGCTGTAATCCTGAAGTCCACCTTGATCCTGCGACAGAAACCCATGCAATTAAACTTTGATGGCTTTTGCCCATGGCAGATATGTGGCTAACAAGTATATCCCAGGCTGTATCATGATACCTGAACCTGAATGTATATTTAATTGTCTGGGTTAATGTCTGGATTATTTTTTTATGGAAATGGGTGGATCTATCAGCATGCAAGGCCACTAAAGAGGATGCATGACACCAACTGAACTGAAAGCCAACAGAACTGAGGCAGTTGGGTTGCGTGCAAAACCTCTTGCTGCCATCAGCATATAGGTGAATTCTGTTCCTGAAATGGTCCGTTTAAGCAGCTTCCTCATTTTCCTCAAACTTTCTAAAAATTAGCAGGTGACTAAAAGTTTTTTCTTTTTGTAAAGTTTTTTTCCCTATCCTTCTGAAGTGATGGGAGAAGGATGCATAAAAAGTGTGCGAAATGCCAAATGAAAAAAAAATGGGAAGAAATCACAACAGACCACTTTTTCTTGCTTTGTTTTTTTGAATTCACTGTCCATGGGGATAGTATTGCCTCTCTCTCTACAATAAAACTAATGCTGTCTCTCTGGAAAGGCTTTAAAAAATATATGAAATTTACTGAGTGTTACAGGACCAGGTAGTATTTTGCTTTCTTTTTCTTTTTGTTTTTTTTTCTTTATTTGTGAGATATTTTTTTTGTACAAACTTTTTCCTATAGTTGTAATTTAAATCTCTTGCCATTCATTAGGGTTATTTCACTGTAGCCATTATTACTGTGCCAAATGTACTGTATTCTCAAGTATGTGAATGTGTATTGTTTCAGAAGCTAATAAATACTATGATGTTGAAAGTGTTTTGCAGTTTTCGTAAGTGGTTTCAATTGAGAACGAAGACGTTCTCAAGCAGTGAATGATACAATAGGGAGTATTCATAAAGAGCACAACTCTTTGAGAGCCCCATTACGACTCCCTGACACAGAAATCATATTCCTATAAAAGGTAAAAATAACTTCAACTAAATCTTAACTCCTGGTGGTCACATGGACAGATCCATTCCATTGATTTGGCAACAGTACAAAAGTGGTTTGTCATTGCCTTCTTCCTCGATATTTTTAAACTTCTGGGTTGTAAAAGAATGCCTCTGGAATTTTTTATTAGTGCTCCATCCAAATACTATTTCCTTCTAACTTGATGATCTGGTTTAAACTCAGGGTAACCGTATTGCTGGAGTCAATGCTCAGAGTCCAGCAAAACTTCCAGGATTTATATATCAGCCAAGAGTGCCTTTATTATTTATTGATCAAGGTGGAAAATGTCCTACCTTAACCCGAAAAACATTCAGAATTTTTAAGGAAAAAAGAAAGATGGAAGAATCCACGGTCTTCTCACCATTTTTTCCCCGGATGGGAACATTTGTTGATGAGGCTGTTTATTTATTTTATTTATTTATTTTTAACCCCATTTATATCCCGCCCTTCTCTGAAGACTCAGGGTGGCTTACAATCTAAGAAGCACAAATCAATGTGCTTAGCAATAGCCTTCATTCTATGTATATGCCTGCTTATTAGGGCTTTCGCCCCCCCCCCAAGCGGCATTATTACAAAGTCAGCTTATTTCCCCCAACAATCTGGGTCCTCATTTTACCTACCTCGGAAGGATGGAAGGCTGAGTCAACCTTGAGCCTGGTGGGACTCGAACCTTCACTAATTGCAGGCAGCTGGTGTTACTTAAGGAGGCATTAGCCCACTGCTCCACCAAGGCTCCTCTTGATGTCTACACCCAGAGTTTCCAAGTTTACTAAATTTCATTCTGACAGATTGATGTTCACAGAACAAGGCTATAAGTCAGTGGTGGCAAACCTATGGCACGGGTGCCAGAGGCAGCACTCAGAGCCCTTTGTTGGCACACGTGCCATATCCTGGAGATGGCAACCATCCCTCTTCAACCAGTCACCCGAGGTCCCACGTGGCCAGATGCATCCTGGCACGGCTGGTTTCCTCCCCCCCCCGGTCCCTCCTGGCCTTGCATGCTCTCCTTTTCCCAGGCACAATCCACTGCATCACCTCCTCAGCTGTCAGCCAGCCATCCACCTCAGAGGCGGCTTCTCTGAACTGCTGGCGGTGGGCTGCGGAAACCCAGAGTGCGCCGGTCGAGGAGCCAGCAGGCTGTGGCTGCTGATGGACACCATCGGCCCCCATGCGCTTGCTGGCCTCTGTATGCAGGGGCCGATGGTGTCAGGCAGCAGCTGCCCCAACCCCTGCCTCACCTTGCCCTGCAGCAAAGGCACCCCCACCCTGCCTCGCTGCACTTCACCCCACAGGACGAGCCTCCTGCCCACCACCCCACCTGCCAGTGAACCCCTGGATCTCCCCCAACCCTGCCTGGCCCCCATAGGCATCCCTCCCCATGAGCAACATCGAGGTGACCATGCCCCACTTTGGCCACACCCACCCACCTGACATGACCACCACAGCCACGCCCACCCAGTGGGCCACCTCCCACCTGGCACCCGGCAATAAACAAGTGGGTTTTGGGTTGCAGTTTGAGCAATCGGTCTCTAAAAGGTTCACCATCCCTGCTATAAGCACATCTAGCAAGCGGGTCATTCAGCTAAAGCTTTCTAGGAGAGAATTTGGGGTGGGATAACAGCTGCCTTGTTAACTTTCCTTGCAGAAATCAGGTTATCTTCAAGACAGCCCAACAATCGTTTGACATTAAATCCTGCCAACTCACTCCTCAGCTTATCTGTTTTAAAACTGGGGAGACGGCTAGCATCTAAATCTCACCAAATTCCAGCCATTGCCCTTAAAAAGCCTTGAAGTATATTGCTGTTTTTTTCACAGAGCAATAAGCTATCTAACTTTGTAGGCAGGATCTCTTTGAGTCCCTTTTTGCCTTTCATGTCCTATCTTTTAAATCATGAGCTGCTGAGTAGAAACTATATTTGGTTTTAAACTTGTGCAGCAATGGATGCTACAGATATTTGGGAGAACAGTGATGAGAGAGACTAAGTGGAGCAGTGTCCAGTGCAGATATAGAGAAAAGGGCATGTTCTTATAGCTTTCTTCCACAGACATTGGTTAAGGATGAAAAGGAAGTTGTCATGTCAGCTGCAGAAGTGGCATTCCTATATGTGTGTTTGAGGGATACATGAACGAAATGAGGAAACAGGACTCCCTGGTTCTGTGGCACCCCTGACGGCCAGGAACATTTGCAGGGTATGATAAAAAGAAATCAAGAAGGAAGTTGCAAGGGTGCAATTAAAGCTCTGCTTGGTGTTTATGTGAGCCACATGTATCTTTTGGCTGCATTGTGGAAATGGTGACAATGCTGAACAAAACATGAAGTTGATTTTTATGCATATGGAGGATGTGAGGATCATCTTGTAGCTGCCAGCATCCTTGACATGTGTGGTATAAATCTGCATATTTCTGAATTGGCTGATTCAGAAATGTACAGATCTCATCTGGATGTGTTTAAAATAGAATTCAAAATGCATAGTCAATACCCATTAAAGCTCACATAGTGATTGGCTGTAAACTGAGGGCCTATACCAGTCCAGTTTCTGATTTTTTTTCATATAAACGATGCTGCGCTTTAAAGATTAGTTGGCCTAGACATTGCTATTTGAATATAGATCTTTTTAACACTTATATTTTATTGTGTTTTGTTAATCTGTATGAAATGTTAATATATATTGCAAGTCCATGTATGATATGCCATATATTAAATAAATAACGCATTAAAATGGAAGTTACTGATTCAGACATTAAAGATAAAGTTTCTTCTGAGATGAACCTGATTCTTGGTGTCTATATGGGCACATCCAATGCTGCACAGAATTTGTTCCAGATTTTTTTTTATATCCAACTTTCCATTATTGCCTGTAGCCCAGAATTTCCTGGTGATGTCACACTCAAATGCTAATCTGTACTGAAAAGGCTCTGACACCATTGATGAAAGTGAACATCAGCCATACTTTCAAGAAGCATAATGTTCATCAACCAGCTTTTAATTGATAATTAAAGCATCTTAATATTTTAGAAGGTTTGAATTTTGTCACATTCTGGAACTGTGCTGTATTTATTTTATATACAATTTGAACAGCCATATCTGGGATAATTTATTTCATGCACATAACTTTGTGTGAAATAAAATGATCCTGAAAGCAGTGGAGTTTATTGCTAAATGGTGATTCAAAAAGAGGCAGAGTACAACTATAGTAGTATAGTTCCTCTTGTGCCCACCTGACACCCCCCCCCCCGAACCTTGCTTGTAAAAAAGATTCCATGCATATTCTGTAGAACTCTACCATTTCAAGGCAAAAACTAAGCCTAGCCATAAATTCTCTCCTTAAATAACCAGAAACTGGAAGTAGAAGAATGGGAGACCTTGAGATGTGTCACTAGGACAACATTTGGCCTTCTTGGCCTCAATTTCTGGGAAAGCCTTCTGTCATGAGAGCTTTAAGAAAGGACAAAATGATGAAATTGGAATTGGAGAAATCACAGAGGTGAGATTGGATTGGACTGGATTGAATTGGATTTAGGCCACTGAATCCATTCTATTCTGCTGAATGAAGAAATGGCTGTTAAAATAGAAAGCTATCTAGCTTCCATTTGAACACACTAAAATTGTGGGGGGAGAGAGAGAGAGAGAGAGAGAGAGAGAGAGAGAGAGAGAGAGAGAGAGAGAGAGAGAGAGAGAGAGAGAGAGAGAGAGAGAGAGAGAGAGAGAGGTTTGTGAATCAAATGAAAAATATCCACATAGGCCTGGCATTATTGTTTCACTTACTAATCTCCCTGAGCTTGTTCACTTGGAACCTTTTCAGGTAGCCCTCGACTTACAATCACAACTGAGATCAGAATTTCCATTGCTAAGCAAGGCAATTGTTAAATGAAGCACACCTGATTTTACAACCTTTTTGCCATGGTCGTTAAATGAATTGCACAGTTGTTAAGTGAATCCAGCTTTCCCATTGACTATGCTTGTCAGGAGCCAACTGGGAAGGTCATAAATGATGATCTCATGACCCCAGGATGCTGCAACTATTGTGAATACATGCCAGTTGCCAAGCACCTGAATTTTGCTCATGTGACTATGGGAATGTAGCAATGGTCATAAGAGTGAGGAACAGTCATAATCACTTTTTCAGTGCTGTTGTAACTTGAACACTCACTAAAAGAATGTAAGTCAAGGACTACCTGTAACAATCTAATGGAGGTTTGTGTGTGTTGTAGAGCACAAATAATTTGATATCCTTACATATATGCTGCTGAAGTAGATATTAGACAAAGCAGGCAAACTGAAATTGCCTGATGAATCTGGAAGAGAAGGAGACAGTTAACAAAAACCAGGTTATTGTCTTTAATATGGTATGAAAGGAATCAATAAACAATGTTTATGTACGAAGATGTTAGTAGAAAGTGCAGATGGTATAAAACTAGAGGAACGTTGAAATATGGATATAGTTTATTTATGGAGCGGCTGTGCAATTTCTTTAATGTGAAGCTTGCCGCTGTGCTTGCTCATTGGAAAATTGCTATAATTGTTTCTGCAGGCAAACAGAAAAGCAGTGAGAGTGAATACAAAAACTACAGAGGGACTACAGTATTTGGTAAAGTTCACCTGGGAAGATGTTTGGCAGAATTCCATTTGGGAAAAGGAAAAAGAGCAAAGCAAACTTTGGGGGCTGCAATTCAGCTTTATGTCAGGCAGGGGGTGTGCAAACAGAACATTGCTCTTCTGCTGGTCACTAAAGACTGCAGGAGTGTGAGAAAGCGTACTATACACTCGTCTATTTAGACAAAGCATATGAAAACATGAATAAGCTTGATTTAGTTGACTTTTTCATAGTCACTTGACTATGGACCTGAAGTTCTGTTGTTGAATGTAAGTAGTATATGATGGGAATAAGGCATGAATTGGAATAAATGGAATATTCAATAAATATTTCAACAGTGAACAGGAAGTAAAAAGATGAGGATGTACTATTAAATGTATTTATGGATAAATAATAAGAGAATACTTATGGCAATGTTAGAGCCTATTGGTTAGGGATGTGTGTGGGTGTGTAGATAAAGCTGTTTTGTGGTGGACAATATAAACTCTTAGCCATGAGTGTTAGATAGACTGAATGATATGCTAAGGTGTGTGGCTCTAAAAGTATTGTATCAAAGAATAAGGTATGCTTGAAAGAATGAATTGAATGAAGGATGGCAAGTTATACTTATAAATGGTGACTGTTTACTAAAAAAATGGATAAAGTTTAATATGTACTTATGCTGATAAAAAGATAGCAGATATCATGTGATCGGTTGTGAGAAATGTTTGTTAAAATAAATGGAAATAGGTGTATATGTTAGTGCGACCATTTACTCATTTTCTTACATGAAAATGAGAGTTGTCAGGAAAAACCTAAAGTGTTCAATGCTATGAGATTAGATTATTTAAGAAATGTGTCTGATAATATAGGAAGAGATCAAGCCAAATTTGACTAGGTACTTACTATGGATTAAATACAAAATGAGTGAACAATAAGGGGAAGAAAGCATCAATTGACATAACCCTTAATAGTTGCTGTGAATGATTAGGCAACCACAAAACAGCCCATCGTTTTCAAATCAGCAATCACAAACTCAAATCCATTCCTCCTGTGTGTTCTGCTGATCGCTGATGGAACCAGCTCTGAAAGCTTACCTAACAGTCCTCAGCATTATTCAATTTTTTAAATCAACATTTGCCTTTTAAAAAAACAGATGTCTATACAGTATCATATGCAATTAGCACATGAGCCATTAAGATCTAACTAATCTAACAGAGTTCATTCAATATGTAAAATCAGGCATATAGGTTTGAGGGAAAAGTATCAACAATGAAGATTCCTCAACAACTCAGATATTGTGAGTTTTTCAATCAGCAAGTTTACAGAAGTAAGAATTTGTATTATCTACAATATTCATCCATTCTGGTCCTGCTGCCTGATAAGTAGATGGACAAATTCAAAACTGTTCATCGTTTACTATTAAAGTCAAAGTACAAAAATATTTCTTCCATTTCCCACACAAGCATGTTCTAACTGACAGCCAGCAAGGTACATAAAGTGTGTAATCATGTTCTACCCGTATCTCACAAGGTGGAACCTCTTCATTTCTCACAACATAACACGACTCCCTTCCTAGTGAAGTCCATTTAAGCAATCTACATATAGTACCCTTAACTTTAAATGTAAAGCATTGTTTCTGGGTCTTCTGGTACAATAAACCATAAACAAACCTAAAGGCTGGGATAACATTAAAAAAAAGCTAATCTGCAATTTTTGTATATTTTGTTTGTTGACTTTTTCCAGTTTATTCGGCATAGCCAAAGAGAGTCCATCTTGTAACTGCATTAGGAGACATGCCTAGCAATAAGACCGATGCTCAGATAATGTTCCAAATTGCAGGGAGGTGATGAAAGTTTACTGACATCTCACAAAGCAGATTCCAGATGTTACTACATGTTTCTGCTACTGAGAATGAACATCCACAGATCCATGATTCAAGCCTTTTGAAGGAAGTAAAGTCTCCTTCAAATTATTGACACAGCAATGCAGATTTAGTTCACCCTGGCCTCATTCTGAGATTCTTTTTTTCCAAATTCCAAATTCAGCCTGCTGCTTTAATATTTCTGGTCAGACCTGATTCTCTCCTAGCTCCAAACCCAAACAAACTCTATCTATCATTTATGTATATCATCATCATCATCATCTACCTGTACCTATCAAAAATCCTGCATTCTTGCATTTGTGAATGCATACTATACACTGCCTGTGTATAGTATTTTAAAAGGTGGCAGGACACACTGAAGAAAAAAACCAAGAGAAAGCTGGCATTCTTTCATCATTTCTTTCACACATGGCAAAAGGGAATGATGAAATTAAGGGAAGCAGATTTCCTAAAGCATCTGACTATCCAAGCTATTATAGGGTTGCACTTCATAATTTGTCCTTTTGGAATGTACCATGTTGGATATTGGAAAGGGAGTCATTGATTGAGAGACTAAAAACCATCCTATGCCTCTTCCTTGGCTTTGAAAGACAGTTTCCAGCACAATAGAGGAAGCCATCAGCTTTTGTGCCACAGCTCTGGAAGACCCTGGAAACAAACTACTGATTCAGCCATCATGTTCTGTCACAGATGCCCAGTGACGAAACACCAAATGAATCTTTGAACTGCTTTCAAAAGAGATCTTTCTATGGACGAGGGGGAGAGACTTGGTATAAATAGTTGGGAAGCTGCCTGTAGCTGCCGTGACTGCTGATCAGTCCTCTCTCTTCCCAGGATGCTGAATATCCTGCTGTCCTGGCTGGAATAAAAGCAGCGCTCTTCAGAGCTAGACTGAAACTCAAATTCTGAGTTCAAAAATACTCCAAGCCCAGATTTTACATTTGAGTATATGTGTGGAAGCTGGAAAATGTGCACCTGCCCTCCAAAGGATGGCAAATAGCTTGAGATCATGTTTTTAAGGTGAAATCTTTAACCAGCATGCTAACAAAAATGACAAGCTACAGTACTGTATACTAATTATGATTCCCAGCTCTGAGCATCCCAGAACACCCTAAATGAAATCCATGCTTACACTGAGGATACCTTCAGAGTTTACATGACTGTCAGTCATCCCGTTATATGACCAGGCAAATTATTTGCCTTAAAAATAATTAAAATGCTATGGTAATGTAAGTTTTTGCCTCTCTGTGCTTCTTGAAAGGCACTCTGTTATTCATAAGTAATTTTTTGTTTGTTTGTTTGTTTGAATTGTACTTCTGTTCATATTGTGCACAATAACTCAGGGTGGCTCAGAATAATAAAAACCAGAATATCACCAATAAAATCAGAATTTCCCAACCAATACTGCCCAGTAAGTCACAGATTATCCCATGACTCTTTGATCAGGCCTTCTTAATCTAGTAGGTAAAGCCAAACCTATCATAGGGAAGGAAGAAAATGCAAGAACCAGGCAAATTATTTCCCAATAAAACTGAGTTTATTTTTCATGAGATGGCAAGATGTACAGATCTCATTAAGAGAACAAGAAACAACGTACAAAAATAAGGGTAAATTATAGCACCGGGACGCGGTGGCTCAGTGGGTTAGGATGCTGAGCTTGTCAATCAGAAGGTCGGCAGTTTGGTGGGTCGAATCTCAAGTGCCGCATAACAGAGTGAGCGCCTGTTACTCGTCCCAGCTTCCTAGCAGTTCAAAAGCACGTAAAAATGCAAGTAGAAAAATAGGGACCACTACAGTGGGAAGGTAACAGTGTTCCGTGCGCCTTTGGTGTCTAGTCATGCCAGCCACATGACCACGGAGACATCCTCAGACAAGCGCTGGCTCTTCGGCTTTGAAACGGAGATGAGCACTGGCCCCTAGAGTTGGAAATGACTAGCACGCATGTGTGGGGGAACCTTTACCTTTACCTTTATAGCACTTTAGTCCTGCATAAAAGAAACAATCAAATTGTCTTTATTTTCCTTATTGTTTATATCTTACATGCTTCCTATCAAAGTTACCATAGCAGTTCATAAAAAATGATAAAGCTAGAATTCATTCCCCAAAAGTAAAGTATAAAATTCAAGTAAATTAAATGTTTATGCTTACAATCTCTTACAGGACAATTTCACCAGATATTTACAATATATGTCTTTTGGGGAGGAGCAGCACCAGTAAGACAGTCACACATGTACACTCACTCAAGCAAACCCCTTTTAACTGCTAATCTAGAATCATATGTTTTACCTTCTGAACTGGCAATTCCTTTGCATCAGGCTGCAAATGCAGAAGCATAAAATGAAGCCTACTTCACCCAACTTCAACCTCTAGCCACATTGCTTACAACTGCATTTGAACTAGATAAATTTTGGAGTTCCTGTCATGAAGTTTTCAGTAGGTTACATAGCGTGAAGCAGGTACTGTAATAGGTTGACTTGTTATGCCTTCCATGGCTATACTGTAGTGTAGAGTCAAACTCAGATGCTTCAATGGGTTCCTTCACAATGATACGAGCAGAAACAGTGGTTCTTGTTATGGGGTTAGACAGTGTATGTGGAGGAATCTGAGGCTGAGCTTTTCTTGCATGCTGTTTTAGTTCAGGCAGTCATGTATTTTAAGTTGTGTTTTTAACATATGCATTGGACACAATGTAAGCAACCCTGAGTTTTTTTGGAGTTGGGCAATCCGAAGGAATCCAATAAATAAATATAAAACCTAAAATTGACTTAGTAGCAAGTGCTTCAAGACTTCAAACAACAACTCACCATGTGTTCCACCTTCCAGAAGTTCACTTCTAAAAGACAGAGACTTGACTTTTGCTTCTTTTATTTCTTTCAACTGAAATTTTAAAGGATTATGTAGTGATGTTTAATGGAAAATAAAAAAACCCGGATACAAAATATACAGTCCATCTTCAGTGCATGGATTTTCATTAGACTTAACTACTGCTACATTTGCTACACAGTGTCTTTTTAGAGAGGCTGCTAATATCTTTAATCTCAGCAAACGAACCTATTTCAGCATCATGGAACAAGGGAATCTGTTCGGTTTGGGCACTGAGTTCAGTTTCTTCCCTGGATCCTTGGAAAGTAATATATTCCTTTTGCTTACTGATTTCCTTTAACAGAAGCCAAATTTGAATATTGTTCCTCGTTTAAAAAGGTGGAATTTTTATGGGAGAAAGTTGCAAAACCCTGTATTTTAGAGGGAAGATGTGTATGAGAACAAAGACAAGTTGTTCTAATTATCAACCAAGAGGAATAATTTCTAAAACCTGTGACATTTATGTAAATTGGCATTAAACCAATCTAAACATCCCTAGTTAAAAGAGCCTAAATAGCCAACCCAAGCCTGCATGACATTCCCCTCAAGGCTTTTGAACCTCAGAGATAGTTTTTGCGTTCCCCAAGGAATGCAGGCTGGAATGTTGTGAGCAGAAGGCGTCTCAGAGGCTGCTTAAGTGAGCCTGAAAGAAAGATAGGTTAGGAGACCCAACATCAGTAACTGAGTGTGTCTCTAGAAAGAGAAAGTGCCTATATCTTCTCTTTTCCCATTCCTGAGACTATCTGCCATTTGTTCAAGAAAAAAAGACAGATTTGATGATTGGCTGAGAGTTATCTATAATGGACTCTTTAAAGAAAGAGGACACATTTGAAGTAAGACGGGAGGGAAAATGTTAATATTTTAAAAGATTAGCATTCTCTGACAGGAAGGTTGATGCTATTGCTGAAGAGATAGTAACCAGGGTTAAGAGGCTTTTGTTGCTACGTTGTGCTTGTTCACCAATGGCATGACAAGCTTCCCTTCTTCACTGAAAATGTGGTTCTGTTTGACATCAACATCCCAATGGTGTGAGGGGAAAAAAAGGGGCACATAAAAAGGTTAAATGGGTCTAAAAGCTTGTAATGAAGATGGAAATCTATCTTCAGCAAGCCTAGACTGAGGCAAAGAATGGGAAAAAAGCTCCATACTATAGTTTTGATTAACCGAGTTAAGTTCATAACTTGCTTTGCTGATACTTTTCCTGGGTATCAGTACACCGAATAAAGTTGGTAACTCTGAGGACTGGCTGTGTATGATAGAAAACCACAATAATCCTAAAGTAAATCCAAGGAATCTCAGATGATTCAGGATATGGATCACTGGCTTACGGTGTTTGGACTGGTTTTCTATGTTTGCCATTAGGCAACAAGAAGCATTCAAACGGAGAACACATAAAGTGTGTGACATGAGCAAAGAACCTTTTTTGAAAGCTTTAAAGGAGTCATATCTTTTGCAGAGCTTGCATGGTTGCTTCAAAGGCTGTCCCCAGTTGTTCTGCTGGTGCCCACAAATCAGAGGGACACAATAATCAGGGAAGTACTTCCCAATCCTGGGGGGTTGGAACAATCCCAACCCCACCAACATCTGGACCTGAGTGACGGAACTACCTCAGCTGGTGGAAGCCCTGGGAGTACACAGAACTACAGGACCCAGGTGGACCGGCAGTTCCCCTCCCCGGGAACATCACCACCTGAATTGGGGAAAATCCCCAGCCCCAGGACAGAGGCCTTCAAAAACAACACCAGGCCTGAGGTGAAAGTACCCCTGAGGCATTCTGGCAGTACCCACAGGACTCCTGCCTACCTCTCAGAATATGTAGTAATGTAAGGAGGCAGGGGAAGATTGTGGGAAATCAATGTGTATATAGAATGTTGGGGGGGGGAAGAAGTTGGAAATGGAAATAGGGTATTGTTCTGGCTTATGGGGGAAGGAGTATAGTGTATGCAGCATAGCATGCACGTGTGACAGCTACTGAAGGAAGCGCGGAGCTGGACAGCTCCAGGCAGGAACAGCGTTTAGCGGGAGAGCCGGATTTAAAGAGATTGGCTGACCCGCCGGCGGGAAGCAGGGGTTTAACTCTATTGGTCAGGTATTCACCAGGCCAGGTATAAAGGTGGACAGGTACCCTTTGTTTCCCCTTTCTGGACCACGTTTCCCTCCTAATAAAGTCATGGCACGCTAGAAGTCTGAGTCTCTTTGATCCTCAAACCCGACACAGCAGAGAAAGAGAGAGTGTGTGTGTGTCAAGCACATCCTTGGAAGCAATCGCGTTAACCCTCAAAATATGAGGCAGCTTCAGTGTTGAACACAATATGCTTACAACAGGCCACTCTACAGACCACTTTTTAAGCTTTGGATGAGGGAAACTGTTTCTATTTTTACTTTTCTTTTTTTTAAAAAAATATTTTATTAATTTTCCAATTTTACATTTAAGTATTTAAAAAACAACGCGGTGACTGGGTTAATAGTTCAATAACAAAGTCTTTAGTGCAAATCTCAGGTTACAACATCAGGTATTTCTTCTCTTTTTCCCTTAACATTCACTGTCTCGTATTCAAGCTAGTACAGTTATAGTTATATCAATTCAATAAAAACGTTATTACATTTATCAATAAATTTTTAGCTTATACATATCTTAATTACATTCAGTCTTCATAAACAATCCATATCCTGTTATTAATTTTTACCCTAATTTTTATTTTCTCATCAATATTCCAATTTAACCTTTGATATTTATATCTATTATATATCTATATCTATTTCTACTTTTCTAGAGACATACCATGTATCTTTTTGCAAATTTCCAAATCACTGAATTACCCAGACATCTTTGAGATTACTAGGTTTAATGTAAAAGACTGCCCAAAGTTGTTTTAATGAGATAGCAACTATATAAATTGAAATAAATAAATGATGCCCTAAGAAGGCAAGTTGGACTTCTAGATGCAACAAGACCAAACATACCTTTCATGCTGCATGTAGAATCTACACTTTATAGATTTATAGCACTATAGATACAAAACTTCAGATGTCCACTAGACGGCATCAAAGTGAGAGAGGGGAAAAACTCTAATTTTTGCTGCCATCTAGTAGTCAGCAAATTTTTTCAGCTCAGTTATTTGTAGGTTTTCATCTGTAACATTTCTGTTTTTCTCTGTGACAAAATTAAAGCAAAAGTCTCCATGGAGATATGTTGTTCACCTTGAGTTACTTATAATAATAATAAAAATGGGATACTAAACAAACAAACAAATAGTGCTCATTTCAAGATGTCCTGGACTAATTATTAACTACGTCCTTGGTGCTCACTGAGCTTGGTTCTTTTCTTGCAAACACTGCATTACCAAACTAGGTAACATCATCAGTTCTAGAAGGGAGTGCGGTTTGCTCTTTGTTTATATACAAAGTGGTTAGTGGTTGATTAGGTATTTACTGTTAGCTTGTTTGTCTGAGTTGGTAATTCCTTGAGTGAGGTATTATTTACAGTTTGTCTGTTGGTCTAGTATTAATCTTGGTTTTAATCTTTGATTTATCTGGAT
Source organism: Vipera berus (assembly GCF_964194415.1). Taxonomy (NCBI): domain Eukaryota; kingdom Metazoa; phylum Chordata; class Lepidosauria; order Squamata; family Viperidae; genus Vipera; species Vipera berus. The sequence goes on from NC_138202.1 coordinate 318,573,864, forward strand.
GTTGATTGCTGGCAAGGAGGTGCTTTTTTATTGTCTCTTTTGAATAATAGGTAATTTAATTTAATTTAATTTTAATTTAATAATATTTATATACCGCCCTTCTCCCTAAGGACTCAGGGCGGTTCACAGGGCAGAATAAAATACCAAATACAAACATTAAAAAGAGATTAAATGATTGCCCAAGTTAAAACAATAGGAATACAATTCTAAAAACCCCAAGATAAAATTAAGACACCAAAAATAAAACAACCCCACCGGTCCCCATCAGGCTAGGCCGGCTTGTACAAACAAAAACGTCTTGAGATCGCGACGAAAGAAGCGAAGATCGGGCGCCATCCGGAGCTCTACTGGTAGCTGATTCCACAGCTCCGGAGCGCCCACAGAGAAGGATCTCCCCCTGGGGGCCACCAATCGACATTCTCTGATCGGTGGCACCCTGAGGAGGCCCTCTCTGTGGGAACGCACAGGGCGCAGGGAGCTTGATGCCGGCAGCAGATGTTCCCTAAGGTACTCCGGCCCCATGCCATGGAGGGCTTTGAACACCGTTACCAGGTAGATTGTCTACCCAGTCTACCCAGTTATCTCGATGTGGTCTGTTGATGGTTGACTTGTCTAAATGCCAGGCTTTCAGGGATTCTCTAGCGTAAACAATATACCTAATCAAGGACCCACCAAAAACACTCCCACCACCACTGATAGGGCAAACCACTTATATGTAAACAGAGAGCAAACCACACTTCCTTCTAACCACTGATGATGTTACCTAGTTGGATAATAAAACATCTGCAAGAAAACAACCAAAGTCGGTGAGCACCAATAACCAAGCTCAGCGAGCATCAAGGATCCCACAGTTCAACCAACATGGCACTTGGTAGTTATACCTAGAATCTAAGTAAAATATAGTCCTTTTTCTTGAATATTGTCACAGTATAACTGGAAAACTCATGTCTGACTATGGGATTTTTTTAAAAAAAAAGCACAGGAACATGGGCTTGGTTAAAATATTTGCGTACCAGTTTCTGTTTCTCTCATCAGTTGGTGTTCTGTTTTGTTCAAATATTTGTGAATAGTGAATTTCAGGGGCCAGTGGCAGATGTTTATTTAATCAGGAAGGAAAATCAGTTTGTGTCCTAAATAGCTCTTGTTTGGTTTGAAAATCTAAATATAAGTTCACGGCAATGACTAGTTTGCTCTGATCAGAAAAAGGGGAGAAATGCAGAGACTTTGCAAGAACTATCATTTGGCTGTGAAATCCTTCTGAATGGTTTGCACAAATCTTTTTCTGAATATACAAATAATTATAATTATAAAAAATATTTAATATAAAGTTTTTCAAATTATTAAATCAACTCAATTTTATTTGCAAAAAGCATATCACCCTTTTTAACCAAATAATAATAAAAGTAAACCTTCTCAGTCTGAACATGGTTTCAGAGAATCAGTCCCATAATTACTTGTACTGTGCTGTGAAAGATAAAAACTGTCAGTCTCAATGTTAGCTTTGGACAACTGGTCTCTCTCTGCAAATCTGCTATAGATATCTGCTTGGTTCTATTCAAAGGTCTTGGGCTATCATTTTGACAAGTCTGCCACTTATTTTTCAACTCATAAACATTTCTAATGAGCATCAGACTGATGCTTCTAGAAGGTCTATCTTTTCCATGCATCCAAATCTTTTTGATCTCTAGAACAAGTAAGATAATTTATCTGTGCATTTAAATGAGTTGTTAATTGGAATACTGTAGATCAGGCATGTCAAACTCACAACGTCATGTGACGTTGCACGATGTATTGCAACTTTTTCCCCATTGCCAGCAATGGGGTAGGTGCGGTTTTGGTGTGACGCATCCAGCCTACAGGCCGGCAGTTTGATAAGCCTGCTGCAGATCATTAAAAAAAGCAAATAACTATAGCTCAATGGAAGAATATATATTTTTGTGCAGAAATCCCAGGTCCAGTCTTCAACATTTCCTAAAATCCTGGACAGCTGCTATCTCTCTGAATCTCCATGTTCTTGAAGCTGTCACTATAATTTCTAATCATGCCTCCAATGCATTAAGGAAATTTAGATGTCAATTGTCTGTCTTTAGTGTCTAACTGGAACATTATTTCTGTATAATGGATAGGCAAGTTTTAAGGGCTCCCTAATATAAGAAATGCCCCAGTATATCACACTTCACTATGCAGATAGTCCTTCATCTGTCTATATGGCATAAGCCTGCTTTCCCTACCTTGTCTCCTTTGATAACTTTGATGTTGTGCCTTGTTTGTAGTACTGTACAATTAGAAGACTGGAGTGCGTCTCTAGGAAAGCTAAAGATGGCTGGTGTCTACCAGTTGTAGTATTTAGAGTTTTTCCTGTTCTGCTGGATTAGCCTGCTATTATGCATCACACCTGATAAATGCAGTGCAATATTTGCTAAACAAACAATAAGGAGATTTTTTCCCTCAGCTGATTTCCCAACTAGGTATACTATCCTTAAGGTGTGATTTTTAAAAAGTTCAAGGAATCTCTTACATATAACGGCCTCTCTCTATGTGTAAAAGAAAATCTGGGATATATTTTAGCACAGCCTGTGATGGTTCACATGGATTTGAACATTGCCCCTGACAACCTGAAAGTTTTCCATAAATACATTCAGTGTTCTTCTATGGCACTACATGATAACGAAAGATGGCCAAAGTTGACGTTCAAAAATCTTGGGGAACATATGATGCACCTCCAGATTTAGAATTTTCCAAAATAAACATGAAGGTCTAGGAAAAGGAATTAGAATAAAGCAATTGTACATAGCATTGGCTGAAATAATTTGCCAAGTACTATTTGAAGAAAGGTGCAGCCATCCTTCAAGGCATATTGCTGCTGCTTATCACATAACAATCTCACTTCTCCGAACAACAATCTCATGTTGCAAGGCATCAACATATTCATAGGATCTGAATTCCAAAGTCTCTCCTGAGCCAAGAAAATGACATTAGACCTACATTGGATTTTTGTCTCTGGTTGAATCAAACTGCACCAAAACTGCACTACCATAGTTTCCATCATGTATTGGAGAATTTGGAAAAATTGATGATGTACGACTTCCAACTAGTTTGTGCTTAGTGGAGCTTGTTCTTAAAATGAAGGGAAAGGGGAATGGACACCTAAGTTATTGATTCATTCACTTATTTTTTTAAAAAAATGTTAAGGCATTTCAGTTAATTTAGGTCCAATTAATTCCAGGGGGGATTCTTTATTGCCTCCTCTTTTTTAATGTTGTTCTTTCTTCTTTTTCCATGTGTTAGTCTAAGCTGTATATTGGCTGCCCTCTTTGACACTAATGTCCTTTGCACTAAATGTTCCTGGGAAGCTTTGGATGGTTCAAGTTTTACTAACTTCTGGAGTATATCTCTGCAGATGCAAGTTAGCTTCCCTGGAGGGATATTCCCACATATCATTATTTCAGCATTAACTAGTTCTGCTGCCAAACCTTTATCCCATTTTTGTCTTTATTCTTATGCAGAAAGATGCAGAAAGATACCAAATTCCCTGCACTGGTGGTTCTTTCCAGGGCTAGGAAAATTTCCCATTCCTATTCTAAGTTCAGAAATATCAACAAAAAGAATCTTTACATCAACACAGAAAATACCCTTATATCAGATTATCTGATTATTTAGTTCAATCGGATACTCTTCCTGGCAGCAACATGGAGATTCGTACAGACAGCAGCTGTCTAGGAGTTTAGAAGATGTTGGAGACTGGACCTGAGACTTCTGCATAAAAAATATATTCTTCCACTGAGCTATAGTCATTTGCTTTTTTAATGATCTACATTATTCCCATTAAAAACTCATTTAAATGCACAGATAAATTATCTTACTTGTTCTAGAAATCAAAAAGATTTGGCTGCATGTAAAAGATAGACCTTATTTAATCTAGTATGGACTTGAAATATGTGAATTTGCACACAGCTGATCAGGCGTATTTCTACCACATACCCCCTATCTCACAAATCAGTTATGCCACTTTTAATTGTCTTAATTGCTCAGTGGCTCTTACAACTCTAATGGTATGTGGGAATGACCTTGGGAGGCCGGGGAAGAGATGCTGCCTAGGGAATGGTCAGATAAGAGGGAGCATAGTACAGAGCTGCATAGCAAGCCAGGAGGGCCCTCCCTAGGTTATGAGACTGTAAAAGTGACACCAGGAGAATTATATTTTCAGACTTGGAAAATTCTGTTAATGCAGATTTACAATAAAGTAGAATTAGCTTATCTGGCTATTCTTTCTTGTCTGGTCACCCTGGTAAGTTTGACATAATACACCATAAATGGACTAACACATTTAAGTCCCACTGAGCAAGTTTAGGACTGCTTCATGCAATGAAATCCTGGTCATTTCTAGTTAAAATTATGAATGCAATGTAAATAACATATTAAGAAAGGCAATCTATTTTTAAAGAATTTCAAATAAAACAAAGTATTAAAATGTTGCAATGAAGCATGTGTGGTTATAGTTGTAGAGAATGGTCTAGTGGAAACATTATAAATTCTCAAAGAATCTAGACTTCTGTGATTTTGCCTACCACAGATATTTCTTGGGAAGATTTCCCCCAAAATAGCAAATGAAGAAAACAAGAAAATATTCTTAATGCTGAATGTCAGACTTGGACTGAAATACATGCATATTTTCTGATCTCCTGTATTCCATGTCTACCTATCTGTACCCTGTCTTGTCTGCTACTACTGATGCACTATTACCATTAGGCCAATCATTCACTATCAGGCAGTTTTTGGAACTCCTCACCTGTCACCCTGAGGACAGATCCTATTTAATTTTTCAGATTTTTCCAACCAGACTCTGGTTGGGGTGAGGTCCAAAGGCCTTCGTGTGTACTGTTGATATAAGGTCAACATTCTGTCCTGTCAATCAGCCTTGCAAATCTCCCCCTATATTTCAGCTTGGTTAAGTTAAACTCTTGATAGGTCCAGCAGTTAGGGTAGTTTATGCAACTGTCTGACTCTTCTCCAGTCTCCACAAAATGAGCTCCTGAGATGAAGGAATTGATAATGTTTTGGTAATGGCATGTTCTTCACTGATAACAGTCTGTCAAGACCTGCAGAGCAGAAGCAACCATGATTGCTTTTTATAAAACTTTTCAATAAAAAATAAAAAAATAAAAAACCAAGAAACACAATGTAAAATAAAAATAAAATAAAAATAGGAATTGCAATATGCATTAAATCAAGAGAATCCCCTCCAAAATAGTTCAGTTTTCAGTAATTTCCTGAAAACTAGCAGGCAAGTCTGATTCCTGAATTGCCACAACCACCATAGAAAAGCAACGTTTTCTAGCCTCTGCCCAATTCACATCCTAGAAGTGAACAACCACCAGCAGCTTTTTACCAAGTCTTGGTGCTTCTTTGAGACAGGTTGAATCTAGAAAGAATTTTCTAGAAATTTACATGTGGGGGGAATCTTTGCACTGCCTCTGAATTTATTCTAGAGCTATGTGCTCACATACTGCAATCTATGCTCAGAAGCCGGGCTACTTCATTTCTATCTCAGTTGCAGTATATCAAAAAGAGAAAGAAAGAAAATATTCAGTATTTGGTATTGGCATTTTGCAGAGCCCCTTTTTCCATCATTTCCTTGTTTCACTCTGCTTCCTATTTCCTGGGCTTCAACTGAAACAGCAGAATCCTACTGACAGGTTCTTAAGTAGTAAAATAGCTTGTTGGCTTTATAGACATCCCTTCATAACTGCTGCTTTTTTTCTTTATTTGCATAAAGTACAGTCTCTTGAATTCATGAATATATCATACAGTTTCTCTGGCAGTAGTACAAAGTACTTTGTCCCTATACCCTCTTCTGGTATATTTTTGACTTCCTAGTTTAACCTTTGGCCCTGGTATTTCCTACCATTCAATAGCCAGTCTTCTATTCAAGGACTACCAAAACCCAACCCTGTTTAACTTATACTGTAAGATAAAGTCTGCTGTATACTGTTACCTGCTGAAATTCAAATCATTCTAATGTTCACTAGAAGATTTAGGTTGACAAAAGCTTTCCGTTTCTGCCTTCTCTTCCTTACCTGGTTGCAAACCAGATTTTTATTTTAGTAATTGTCTTGTAAATGGAGGTGGGTTTTTTTTTCTTTCTCAATTGTGGGTTGTAAGGGATGAGGGTCCTTTTTTCCTTCTAGATACAGTAGTTGTTTCTGTCTCTCCTAACTTTCCCTCTCCCCTTTTTTTCAGCATTGTGATCATAGGAACCATGGATCTTCACTCTTTAATATATTCTTCCCCCATCTTTCATTCCAGACATTGCAGTAACATCCAACAGTGGTTACAGCTGCTGGGAAAAGCACTTAGTTACAAAAATTGCCTGCATGCTATCATGCCTAGCAATAAGCTTGTAAATGCAGTGGAGAAACTGAGAGTTGGTGTCTTCATAGTTTTTCCTTTACAACAACTGATACATTTTGTTTTGTTTTTACAAGTAGCCAAATGCAAAGCACACAGTATGTTCTGAAAATGTGAAGGTGGGGTGGTTAATGATTTACTTCCATTTTCAGTAGGATGAGGGGAGATGAGAGAGATGAGAATCTGCAGCAGCAAGATATAGAACACTGATTCAAAAATAGCTATTTTTGCATCCCCTCATGGTCTTCCCATCTAATCCTCTGCATTTTGAAATCTGTTATGTGAAAAAAATGCACATAGCTCTAAAATGCTGGGGAAGGTATGGGACTATAAATAATTGCATATGAAAATGCCCCTCATTACTTGATCTGTACACTATAATCTACTGCTTCATGCACTGTTGGTGCTTCTTGTCAGCAACCACTTCTAGCCTCTTTCCACAGTTTCAGGAAGCAGCCTTCTTAAGAAGTTTGTCTGCAGTCTTGAGTAACTTCTGTGAGCAGGAATGAGAATGGGGAAGGAAGGAAGGAAGGAAGGAAGGAAGGAAGGAAGGAAGGAAGGAAGGAAGGAAGGAAGGAAGGAAGGACCATCCACATGTAATCTGTGTGTTCGACTTCTGAGCGACCTTATAGAAAGTAATGCCATCTCTACTACATTGAGTGGTACAACAAATGAATGCTGATGTACTTCCTTAATCCTTCTTGAATGTCCAGTGATGCTCTTCCAATTTTCTAATTCTTTATACATGTCTAACACAAACAGAATTTCATGCTACAGACCAATAAAATAATGACACCATTTTTGGGGTTATTTTGGTAACACTTCAAATAAGAAGTTTAGCTCCTTCTACCTAAGCTTTTGAGTTGTCTTTTAAAGTCTGTAATTACCAGTGTTATTCTGTAACACAAATATAGTTCTTCAAATTTGCTTTGTCCCATGTAAATATTAATTTCCCAAGGGATGGGACCTCAATCTCTGGACAGCAGAGAATGCCTCTGTTTCTGATGCAAATGGTTCTGGTTGTGATGCACTCTTTCACTACATAAAAGGTAAAGGTTCCCCCGCACATGCGTGCTAGTCGTTTCCAACTCTAGGGACTGGTGCTCATCTCCGTTTCAAAGCCGAAGAGCCAGCGCTTGTTCGAGGATGTCTCCGTGGTCATGTGGCCAGCATGACTGGATGCCAAAGGCGCACGGAACTCTGTTACCTTCCCACCGTAGTGGTCCCTATTTTTCTACTTGCATTTTTACATGCTTTCGAACTGCTAGGTTGGCAGAAGCTGGGATGAGTAACAGGCGCTCACTCTGTTACGCGGCACTCGGGATTTGACCCGCCAAACTGCCGACCATCTGATCGACAAGCTCAGCGTCCTAACCCACTGAGCCACCACGTCCCCTTTCACTACATAATGAGATACTAAAATCCTTGAAGATTCGGACACACCTAATCTGTGAGTGAGGAGCTATCAGTCCCCAGATTGCTTGCAAGCAGTAGGCCTTCCATTCCGCCCTCTCCATCCCTTTCTCTGCAGCAAATAGATATCTTTAAAAACTTCTACTGCAAACTAGGTGCAATGCAGCAGGTTACTGAACAGGGAGAGTGGGATAAGGTTGCAAATGGGAGAAAGGGTGCATTTATTTATTTTCAATGTCTATAGCTTACCCCAGTTGATCAAGGTCAGACTACAACAAAATCATTTCTCCTATTCAAAATCCTGCTTTTTTAAAAAAACTCATAGTGTTCAATATTTTAATTAGCCTAAGAGCCATACTACTTTTATGAAACCAAATAACTTTGGTAGTTTAAAGGTAAAGGTAAAGGTTGCCCCACACATGCATGCTAGTCGTTTCTGACTCTAGGGGCCGGTGCTCATCTCCGTTTCAAAGCCAAAGAGCCAGCGCTTGTCCAAGGACGTCTCTGTGGTCATGTGGCTGGCATGACTAGACACCAAACGAGCATGGAACACTGTTACCTTCCCACTGTAGTGGTCCCTATTTTTCTACTTGCATTTTCATGTGCTTTCAAACTGCTAGGTTGGCAGAAGCTGGGATGAGTAACAGGCGCTCACTCTGTTACGTGGCACTCAGGATTCGACCCGCCAAACTGCCAACCTTCTGATCGACAAGCTCAGTGTCCTAACCCACTGAGCCACCATGTCCCTTTTTGGTAGTTTACAAAATGTTAATAAGGAAGTGGTGGTCCATACTTCTACGGCAAGAATGTGCCATAGATTGGCTTATGTCTCTGAGAACTGTCACCTCCTAACTTCTTTCAGGATCAATATGTTGATATAATTCCCATGACTACTGAATTCCAGAGCTAAAGGTGAAACATTTCTATCTCAGATAGAAATACATTTAAAACAGTAAAATGGTACATTCTCATAGAGAGGATGGAAGTAGTACTCAGTTCAAAGACTCTATAAAAGATCCAAAAAACCTTTGGGATTACCCTGAAATAAACAGAAGGACATTATTCAAAAGAAACAAGAGCCTTTGAGGTGAAATGAGATAGAAAAGTGAACTTCAGAAGGAGAACAGAAAAATCACATCCTGAAGTCTCTTTGACGGGGGAGGATTAATAAATAGCAATGTTGTCCATATCTGCCCTCTAAAAATGGTTGCTTGCCTGTTCTAGAGAGCCACAGCGATAAGCTTTAAGACTAGAATATTAAGTTCTTGTACAGAGGGGTACCATAGTCATGCCAATTTGCATGCAAAAGGGAGAGGTTACATTTCAGTATTTTCCTTAATGCATAACACAGGATTCGTCCACAGGGAGGGAATAAAACTCTGAAGGAATAAGCACGCTTTATCATTTTGAATCCAATACGCCTTTTTAATTACCTGCAAATAGAAAAATACTGTAACAGAGAACATGCTGGTTTAGAACCCTTCTCACAAGGGGTAGCATGCAGCGAGTGTGGCTGCATTTGCATGACATGCTTGTCTGTGATTAACTAAACAACAGTCTACTCGATTGCATGATTCTACGAAATACAAATTAACCACATACTAAACTAAAATATAGTTAGCTAGTTTGTGGTTGGCTATGACATGCAAGCACAGCCTGGCCATTTCATTTTACAAAATATAGTTTTCTATTTTAAGGCACTCCATTTCCAAGAATTCTCCAATAGGGTTTTAAGAAAAACAAGAAGAGAGTACAAACTGTGCACCGAAACTGTCCATCAATATTTAGTATTCTGGCAGAAATTCTCAGGCCATAATAAATATTATGTCATAGGTAGTTTTGTTTAAAGTATAGTTATTTCAAATGGTGCACCTCTGAATTTAAATTAGCACCTGCCAATTTTATTTGAAACTGTATTTTTTCCTATGAGGCATTCAGACTGCTGGGAGTTTGTTTTCTCCTCTTTCTCTTTTTTGTTCTTCTTTTATTTTATAGAAGTTACATGAAGATTTTTATATATAGAGAAGTTGGCAACTGCAGATTAATCATATCACATATGTATATGTGTGTGTGTGTGTGTTTCTATACACACACACACAAACTGTTATATTTTTATTGATGATGCAGTTTGCATTTCATTAAATATATTTTTAAATAATTAAATAACTGCATACAAAAATAGATCTCTATTTTTTCCTTCATTCCATATACAAACAGAGTGACTATATTGAGGGAGGGAGGAAGCAAGGAAGGGGAAAGAGGGAAAGAAAGAAAGAAAGAAAGAAAGAAAGAAAGAAAGAAAGAAAGAAAGAAAGAAAGAAAGAAAGAAAGAAAGAAAGAAAGAAAGAAAGAAAGGCTTCAGGCATCTAAACAAAGCCTTCAATTACATTTTCCAAATGTTTGTCAGGTGGTCAGACCTGTATGTCCCACAACTTTGACAAGTTTGACAGGATCAACAGGTTCCTATCCTCTGGTGTCTTCTTCCTCAATATTCCAGTGAGCCTGTGGCCAACCTAACAGCATTCATACTTTGTGAAAATTTTACACCAAAAGGCCAACAGCCTTTAGTGCAGACTGAATTATCTTTCCAACATAGTGGCCTCCAAATATGGGAAATTTACAACAGGCCTGACAAGTTGTCAATCTCCAGAATTCTCAGCCAGCATGACTGTTCTGGAGGTTGTTGTCCCAGCATAGCTGGAGGTGCCCACTTTGGAGAAATTTTAACTAGGGGAAAAGTTTCAGTCTGACATTGGCCAATACCTGTATGAATGGTATGGCTAAAAACAGTACATCAGTGTGAATCTTTGGTATGAAAACAGAAATAGGCATTGTTATTAATGTGCCTTGAAGTAGAAGCAAAGACTTATCCATCAAATAGCTTAAAATAGATCTGCACTGAGGCTCCAGAAAGTAACCCTGTAAGCTTCATTCCCAAATTGTGCCTCAACTAGCTTTTCACAATTTGGTGCTCTTCAAAATTTCATTGCCTTAATAATGAACTGCCAACTGCAGTTCAGGATGCAGGGTGATCTGGAAGTGAGGGACAGGTGCTTTGCATCTTGTCCACGTGCAGAATACGCTGGATTATGCCCTATGAAATGTGGCCCTTTTAAAAGAATTATTCCATTCTAGAGAAAGAAAATGGCAATCAGAATGAGTTCCCTGGAGGAAAATTAAGGGGATGTTTCAATTGGTTTTTTTTTAAATACCAAAAACATGCTAAATAAACATTGGACAGAATGACACTCTGTCTCCAGAAGTCTTAAGATATTATATTTATCTCTAAAGCCTGGGCTTATACATGTAGGATAAAGAGATTGTAATGAAATGGTGGAATCCCTGAGGTTGCAGAATAAAGTTTCAGATGTATATGCGGGGAACGATGATGTGTGGGATCTTTTGTGAATCATCCCTTACTAGGCAAAAAACCCCAAAACCCTTGGAATATAGAAAGCTTCTCTCCTACAACGGGGTGGTCCAGAGTAGCTGCTTGAAGATAATATATTTAAGGACATTGTATTTTCTTCCTCCACCAGAGTTTACCTTTGTAGAAGAAACATCTTACTTTCAAAGACTTAACTTCAATGGAATCTGCATCACTCAAATTCCTGCAGATCCCAGGTTTTATATACCATTTCAGCATACTGGACTTTGCTCAAGGGCTTTGTGTTACTCTTAGGAAGAACACAACCAAAGATAGAGATGCATTAACTTTGAATGTCTTTTTCCTAATCCCTTTAAACCAGCTGGTGCATTCTGAAGCTGTATTTGCCAGCAGTGACGTCAGTAGCCTAAACTTTGGACTTGCAAAATGCAAGAATGAAGGCAAAAACAAGGCAATATCTAGGAGTCCTTGATGTTCAGGGGAGTTTAAAATCAGGAATACCATTTTGAGGGTTTTTTTTCAGTTCCAGACAACACTTGCAGAGAGATCAGTGAATCTCAGCCTTAATAAATGCTATAGACTGGAAATACCAAGCTGCTCACCTGTGAGGTACCTTACTTTGAGAGTTCAAACTAATGGTTAAGGCACCAGTCTAAAAACAGGAGACTGTGAGTTCTAGTCAGGTGTTAGACACGAAAGCCGACTGGTTGAATTTGAGCCAATCATTCTCTCCCAGCCTAATTCACGTCATGTGAGTTGCGGGGAAAATTAGGAGGAAGAAGGACTGTTAGGTATGTTCACTGCTTTGATTTATTTGTAAAAATAATAAAGACAGAAAAAAATAACATTAAAAATAGATAAATACATCCCATCCAAATCCTCTAGAAGCAGCTATGTATATTTATATTTATATGTGCATACACAGGTAAAATGTCTAGAATTAAGTCTTGGCATCAGCGAGGAATGAAGCTATTCCTAAATAAAATCTTCACAAGTGGTACTTCCAGTTTAGATAGAGTCCATCCAAAAAAGAATCCTTATTGGTTTGTTAATAATGTCTTAAATCTATTTCTTTTATTAAAAGATAATGGGGCAATTTGGGAATAGATGACTGCAATGGTCTTTTTGGAATAGGTGATGAGGATTAGATAACAATGTGCATAAACTCCTTTACTGCTTTATATTTCAGCCTGCTGACAATGAGGATTTATTTCCCCAAATCCTCTGTTGACAGCATCACTAGTCAAAGATTATTATGGGAATCCAGCAGTATCACTCTACTATCTTTATCAAAAAAAATTCAAAGGAATCACAAACAGGAGACATTAAAAACAGGTTTCAAGAAATTGCAGTTCAGCGGTCCTGACAAAATTAAACATTATACCTTGTTATTTTGAATTCTCCTCGTGAAAATATAGAGATCTTTGTGCTTAATTCACGCACTGAAATGGAAATTTAGTGGAGTTTAAAATACTTCCAGATTGTGCATCAAATATAAGAGACAAACTCCACATCTGAGGGGAGTAAGCTTATGATATCCCTGTTGTTTCTCATTCCTATGTGTCACACCTTTCATGAATTAGTGCTGCATCTCTGTGTCTGGATTGTTTCAAGTCAGGCCAAGACTGTAGTGATTTTCAGATGACATGTTGAAGAGTGCTAAGAAAGGGACTTTGATTTGTTTTAAAAGCCCTTAAGATTATTCTGGTTCTGGTATTCTTCACATACAGTAAAATACATATTTTAGGAAGAATCTTATTGGATAATGAAATTCAGAACTGAAATATTGTTATTTCATCTGGTGCTGTCCGGCATGTGGTTTCATCACTTAAAAGACAGGTCAGGTCAGAGGTCCCCAACCTTTTGGGCTCCAGGGACCAGTTCCATCCAGAGAGGTTTTTCCGCGGACCAGAGAGTGCATGGTTTTGTGTGCTGCCTGCATCCCATGGGTGGGGCTTTGCTTTTTTGTGCAGACCAGTTGCTGGCATGCCGCAACCCGGTACTGGTCCACAGACCCTGGGTTGGGAACCCCTAGGTTAGGTTATATAATATAGATTTCAGGTGAGGGCCTTCCTTTGGCAATTGTATGGACAAACACCTGGCATTTCAACCTATCCCTACTGACCATTTTTTTAAAGGACATTCCAGTGATATTTTGATCCTATCCATTGAACTTACCCATTATTTTTCCTCTCATTTTCTTTCCTCAGTCTTGCCAAGTACAAGTAGTCTTCAACTTATGACCTCACTTGAGACTGGAAGTTCCAAGGTGGTTGTTATCTTTTGCCCTGGTTAAGTGAGTCACCCCAGTTGTTAAGTGACTCACAATGTTGTTAAGCATTTTCCCCACTGACTTTGCTTGTCAGAAGCCAACTGGGAAGGTTGCAAATGGTTATCCTATGACCGTATAGGATGCTGCAATTGTCATAATACATGCTGGCTGCCAAGCACCCACTTTTTGATCACATGACCACAAGGAGGTTGCGACAGTTGTAAGTATAAGGACCAGTCATATGTCACTTTTTTCAGTGCCTCTTAAGTTCAGACGGTTGCTAAACAAATGGTTCTGAGTTGAAGACTACTTGTATTGTCCTTATAATAATGCATTATCCATTTGCATCATATGGCTAAAAAAATGAGAATTACTTCTTGCTGATTGAGAGGGCAGATAGTCTTTACTTCTTCCAAGACTGACAGATTTGTTTCTCTTGCAGTTCGTTTTACTCTTAGTCTCCAAATCCATAATTCAAAGGCTTCTAGCTTCTTTCTCTTGGTCTTTCTCAATGTCCAGCTTTCACAATCATGCATACCCACTGGAAGATTAGTCAATACTTCTCCTCAAACCAGCATGTGTCTATACAGTAAATAGTGGGGGGTTTTTTCCTCCTGTATGTCTGGCAGCTTCCATAGCATTCAGTAAAACTGAATACTAATGTGTTTATTTTGTTTATTTAGCATATAGCACCGAATGCTAAAATCAAAGCCCAGTCATCAAATTCAAGCTGTTGACTTATGCAGAGCAGAGGGCAATTGCACCGTCTTATCATTATGGATGAGATTAGTGAAAGGTATCATCCAAATTGACCCCAGAGCTCAAAGTGAACTTGCTCCATCAGCATAATTGTTATTCTCTTGCAAATCTCTTGTTCTAGAATTCTATGGATTTTGTGGAAAAGGCTACTTGAAGAGGACCGTGTGTGTGTTTTTTTCTTTGAAGTACCACATTGTCATGTATAATTTGTTGACAGAATGGATGGTGGATGGGGCTGAAGCAATGAGAAAAGTGATTGTGTCTCATTAATCCATTCACATATAACATGACTAGAAAGATCAGTGCTACCCTTTTCCCACTGGTCATGGGTCTTCTATTCAGCTTGGAAATTCAGCTCAGATTCTACTTAGAAGAAACACTTCAAATAAAGATCTGTGGATCTGCGGTGTGGGAGATTTCCTTACCTTGATCCAGCTTTGAGGGTTCCTCCGCACCACACTAGGTATCAAGATGTCATAGTTTGCCATCACTTCCCTTTCCTCCATAGTTGCAACCAGAACTGATTTTACTGTTTACGGTATACATAGACACATACATATAACTATTTTAGCTTCCCCCCCTTTCCACCAAAAAAAGTGCACTGAGGAAAGAATGAAAGCAAAGATGAAGTACTGTATTTCTGGCTAATGGGGTTTTATCTCAATAACACCTGGAGGGACTCAGCAATGGAAATACTGACCTGATGCATCAAAATTGTTACAAAAGAGGGACAGGACCACAGTGGCGTAGCGTGGGGGGTGCAGGGGGGGCGGGCCGCACCGGGCGCAACATCTGGGGGGGGCGCGCTCGCACTGAGCTGCTCAGGGAGCCCCAAGGGCTGCACAGAGTCGGCTTGGCTCCGCTCTCGAGCTGCTCTTTCTTGCAAAGCGAAACGAGTCCGGCAGGTGAGATGGGCGGCCACATAAACTGAATAAAATAAATAGAAGCGCCCAACTCTCCGCCCAGGCTCAGGCCAACCGCAAGCGCCCCGCAGGCGCCCCAGCAGGCTTGGCCGAGCGAAGACGGACCCGCCGGCCGGCTGGCCTAGCTTTGTGCGCATGTGTGGCTTTATTTAGCGGGGCTCACGTGCAAGCTTGAATGTAGCGGCTCTTGCAGGTCGGAGCCCCGCCCAGCCGCCCTCGAGAGGGACCCGGAAGCATCCCGCATGCGCGCGACTCTTCTTGGAAAGTCTACGCCGCTGCGGGGCGCGTCTTTTCGGCGCTGCCATGACGTCACCGGGTTAGGGGGCGCAAATTGCCCCGGGTGCTGACAACCCACGCTACGCCACTGCAGGACCAGTGGCTATAGCTGTGAATCCTACTCTTTCCCTTTACCCTTATTTTTTAACCTTATGATAGATGCCATCAGGAGCTAGCCAATCAAATTCTGCCCACAGGCCTCTCCACAGGTGGAGCGGAAAGGGAACAATGCAACAGATATCCTGCTAATCTTTTCTCTATCAGCCAAATGGCAATCTTCATCATTGCTAGTCCCTCTAGATAGTGAGTTGGGAGTTTATGAATGTATCCTGATGAATCACAATTACAAATATTTGCTTAGCAAAATAAATGAAAATCAGTTGAAGGCCTTGGCCTGGAAAACTAGCTAAAGGAGATATGGGTTGTCTTACATAACACAGCACTAACATAGCTAGAAAGATTTCATAAAGATGCAGAAAATATCTATGAATTGAGGGAAGAATTGTTAAAAAGGAATATCTGAATACCTATTAATTTATATAATTATATTTACTCTGATCTTCAAGTTAGCAGCAACCAATCTAATAAGCAATGATATGAAACAAAATTCATAATTCAAGGAAAAAATAAATACAGCTGAAATATTTTCAATATTTCAATATTGAATATTTCAAATAATTAGACCATTGCCAAAATCCTCTTTGAAAGTGGGAGTTCTAGAACAAACAAACAAGCAAAAACAGGGAAGAGCATGCCGCTGACTTCCCTGTAAAAAATGTTCCACAACAAAAGTGTGCAACAAAGAAGACCCCCTTGTGCATGCCCATCTTCTGAATCTTAAAGTTTAAGTAGCTAGGGGCTTCAAAGTTGAATGGGGCATTGATATACAGATTCATATAGATATAAAGATATATAATAATAATAAACCTTTATTGTCAAAGTACAACATGTGTACATTGAGATTAGCTGAGCCTCCCCCCCGTGCTCTCTCCCCCCAACACACAGTGACAACAAACCCTCCATCCCACCACACTATGTGAACCAACTACACAAGTCAATTCTGCATAAGATTATGTCCCATTTAAAAGCCTAACAGCCCACGGATAAAAGCTATTTTTCAGCCTGTTGGTACGGCTGGCTATATTCCTATATCTCCTACCGGATGGTAGGAGAGTAAAGAGATACCGTCCAGGGTGTGAGTCATCCCTGAGAATCTTCCTCACTCTTCCAAGGCAACGAGCCCTGGCGATGTCATCCAGTGGTGTCAGGGAACAGCCCACAATGTCTTGTGCTGTACTCACTACCCTCTGTAATACTTTCCTATCTGTGGCTGTCAGACCAGCATACCAAACCACAATACCATACGAGAGGATGCTCTCTATAGTAGACCGGTAAAAGAGGGTCATTAGCTGTTGTTCTACCCTGTTCTTCCGCAAGACCCTAAGAAAGTGAAGCCTCTGTTGGGCCTTTCTAGCCACCTGA
Organism: Vipera berus; assembly: GCF_964194415.1. Classification (NCBI taxonomy): domain Eukaryota; kingdom Metazoa; phylum Chordata; class Lepidosauria; order Squamata; family Viperidae; genus Vipera; species Vipera berus. The sequence goes on from NC_138202.1 coordinate 318,590,785, forward strand.
GTTGTGTTAACTTTCCAGGTCAGATCTTCACAGAGGTAGACTCCCTCCTAGATATAGATATAAATAGACAGACAGACAGATAGATAGATAGATATTTGGAATCCTTAATATTCCATAAGTACTGACATTTGTTATCTGGAGAAATGGTCCTGTCTGACCTTTTCTTCTGCTCTTTCCTTATTACAGTTACATGATAATGTGTGATTCTTGTGTTCCATCAAATCTTTTTTATACTGCCTTAAATATATAGCATAAAAATTGTATGATGATTGTTATGTACTGGGCTTTTAAAATATCACCATGTGCATTGCTGGAGAACTAACTAACGGTTCTCCAGCAACTCAGACAGGACATCTCCGGTCCTGCCATTGTACAACTTTGGGTGGCAAGTATAGCTTCAATCCGATTGATTAATACCATAGGACCTGGCTATATATTGAAGCAGGGTGACTCCAATCTCTGAGTACAGTTTCTGCTTAAATAAAGTATGAGTTTGTCTGTACTCATCTGCGTGTTCTCGTTCCTGCTCATCAGAGCCCACCACATAATAGTGGTGACGAGGATGGGATCCTACTTCTCCGCCTGAGGGCTGAAGTCACGAGGGGATGGCATTACTCGCTGGAGGGAAGAGGCATCTTCCCCCCCCCTCTCTAGCCGGCTAGTAAACTACACTAGTGGCCGCGTGCTCAGAAGAAACGTTCCCTGAGACTAGAAGCAGGATTCAACAGCAGCGCAGGAATTGAGGAAAAGTGCCAAACGTTGGCAAACTCAGAGAATTTGACATTAAACACCCAGAAGATTGGCCGTCTTACCTCTCACAGGTAGAAAATTACCTACGAGCTAACCAGATAGTAGAGGAAAGCCTTAAAGCTGTGATGTTGCTATGTGTATGTTGGCCAGCAACTTTCGATCTAGCTGAGAACCTCTTTGCACCAATGCCCATCGAAGCAGTATCTTTTGCTGACCTGAAGAAGAAGCTGACTGAGCATTTCCAGCCAAAAATGTCAGAGATAGCCTGGCAGTTTAAATTCGACCAATGAGTGCAGCTTCCCAGTGAGACAGCATCCGAGTTTATCATGGGCCTAAGGCAGGCCGCACGTCTCTGCAAATTTTTGAATTTAGAGACGTGCCTGAGAGACCAACTCGTCTGCGGACTGAGAAACAGAACCTTGCAGCAGAGATTATTTGCCAGACCAAATCTCACTGTCACGACGTCCTCTGCGAAGAAACACAAGCACTCCAAAGGTACGGGTGACCAGGTTTATTCCTCACACAAATCAAACCGCGGTAAAGTCAGCGTTGAGGCACCCAGCCTCAACGCTCTTTTATCGTGCTGCTACACCCTAACCCCACCCCTTCAAAGCAAACCGGCATCTGCCCGCCTCCCCATAAAAGCCCCACCCATCACCCTGCATAGCCACCACCCACCGCGTGCACCGCTGCGGCCCGCCGAGCTCCCTCCCAGGTAAGGCCTGCCCTTCCGCCCCCATACGCGCCCCAGTCCATCCTGGCGTTGCAATTGCAGGCTCCCCCCCCCCGAGTCCGTCCGATCGCCCAGCGAGAGTGGGTGGCAGCGCGGGTACAGCCACACCCACGTCTACGGTTGTCAGGGGCGGGTCTGACCGTCCGACCGGTTCTTCGTCGCCTCCTGCCCGTTCCGGCTTAGGCTGTGGTCGCGTTCCCGTTGGTGTGGAGCCTGCCGGCCGGCAGGCAAACAAACAGTGATGTTCCCAGGGCCTGGGCGCAAGTGCAGCCTGCAGCTCTGGATCCCGCCGCCAAGGAGCCGGAAGAACGTGGGTAGGTGCGCTCACCAGCCCGGCGGGCGCCCAGTGCCGTCCTCATTGGCGAGGCAAGCGTGCGACCGCCAGCCGCTTGGTAACGGGTGCGCTGGTCAGCTGTGCGGCGGTCAGCTGTGCGGCGGGGCTGCGGCGTGTTCCACGGCGACCGGGCGAAGCCACGCCCATCAGGTATTGCAGCCTGTTGATGGGGGGGGAATGGGAAACTCCTATTGTCACCCCACTAAAACCCAACAGGGAGGTTCGCATTTGCACAGACTACAAATGCACGTTAAATAAAGCCTTAAATCAACATGCATACCCGGTCCCGATACTCAGCCATATTTTAGCCTCTTTGCAAGGGGGAACCATTTTTGCTAAACTTGATTTAACGCAGGCGTATCAGCAGCTGCCGATAGACAAGGCCACAGCCACGGCTCGAACTATAGTGACACATAGAGGGGCATTCAAAGTCAAACGCTTGCAATTTGGGGTTAGCGTTGCACCGGGCATTTTCCAAGGAATTATGGAGCGCACACTTAAAGGAATTCAGGGTGTCTGTCCTTATTTTGATGATGTTCTCATTGCCGGGGAATCCCCAGAAGTATTGGCCAACAGGCTCAGGGCTGTGTTACAAAGGCTACGCGGTGCGGGCCTCAAGTTAAAGAAAAACAAATGTAGTATTGTGGTTTCTTCAACGGAATTCTTAGGTTTCCGTATCGATGCTAGTGGGATTCACCCCATTGAGTCAAAAGTTAAGGCCATCAAAATGGCTTCTAGCTCAAAATCAAAAGCAGAGCTGCAAGCATTTTTGGGCCTCCTGAATTTTTATCACACATTTCTACCTCATAAGGCTACAATAGCTGAGCCCCTCCACAGGTTACTTGATAAAAAAGACCCTTGGAAGTGAACTGAATTACATGAAAAAAGTTTCCAGGATCTAAAGGCTCTCCTTTCAGAAAAGTCCACTGTAACTCACTACACTGAGTCTAAACCTGTATGTCTTGTATGTGATGCATCTCCCTACGGGGTGGGGGCAGTCTTAAGCCACATAGAGAAGAATGGGAAACAAGTTCCTATTGCGTTCTATTCTAGAACCTTATCTGCTGCTGAGCGTAATTATGCACAGATCGATAAAGAAGCCTTATCCATAGTGGCTGGAGCCAAAAAACTTCATGATTATTTATATGGCAGGGATTTCACTGTCTTCACTGATCACAAACCCCTTTTGGGCTTATTCACTACAGATAAGCAAACTCCCCACATACTGTTTCCAAGAATGCTGAGATGGTCTATATTTTTGGCTGCATATACATTTAAGTTAGTTCACAAACCTGGAAAGGAAATGGGCCATGCAGATGGCCTCAGCAGATTACCACTGCCATTGATGGATCCTGATCCAGCTCCTGCTGCTAAAATATTGTCTATTCAGGATTTACCTGAGTTTCCCCTCCATGCTGGGGATATTGCTGCTGAGACTGCTACAGATATAATTCTGAGCAGAGTATTGTCATGGGTACACACGGGCTGGTTGGAAAAAAGTCCAGGCCCTGAGTTCCAAAGTTATTTTGTCAGGAGACATGAATTGTCTGCACATAAGGGCTGCATATTATGGGGCAACAGAGTTATTATTCCCACATCATTGAGGGACAGAGTCTTACATTCCTTACATGAAGGCCATCCAGGCATTGTATGGATGAAAGCTTTGGCTAGAAGCTACCTTTGGTGGCCTGGCCTGGATAAGGCTGTGGAGGATCAAGTCCATGGTTGCTATACCTGTCAGAGGTCTAGGCCTGAAATGCCTCAGGCCCCAGTTCATAGATGGGAAGAAACACATACCCCCGGTCTAGGGTTCATATTGACTATGCTGGGCCCTTCCAAGGACAGCTTTTTATGATAGTAGTGGATAGCCACTCAAAATGGCTGGAAGTAGTTCCAGTCCCTAATATGACTACTGCTAGGCCCATCCAGGTGCTGAGAAAACTGTTTGCAACACATGGGTTACCTGATGTTTTGGTTTCTGATAATGGGGCTCAATTCACTGCTGCTGAGTTTCAGGCTTTTCTCAGAGCTAACCTCATCAGACCTGCTACGTCTGCACCATTTCACCCCTCTACGAATGGACAAGCCGAACTCATGGTGAGGACAACAAAGGAGGCACTCAAGCGCATCATCACAGGTGACTGGCACCATAGACTGGCAGATTTCCTGCTCTGTCAACACACTGCACACTGCGCAGCCACAGGAAAAAGTTCTGCTGAGCTTCGTTGGGGAAGGCGATTAATTACTAAACTGGACAGGTTGCATCCAGACAGAGTGGCATCTGAAGCCTCTAAACCAAAACCCCCGAGATGGCTGCAAACAGGTGATTGGGTTTGGGCCAGAAACTATGGGCCTGGAAACTTGTGGGTTCCTGGTCAGGTGGTCAAAGAATCCAGACCCCTATCTTACAAAGTGGGGTTGGAGGGAGGGTGACTGGTCAGAAGACATATTGACCAACTTAGAAAAAGATTCCCAGAGTGGTCACTAAGTGAGGACTATGGCACAAGTCCGTCCCGAGGTCCTCAAGCTGGCATCCAGGCCAGCTCACACCAGTACCACCAGGGTTTTCCTTCTTCAGTGGAATTTGATCCAGAAGAGGAACATGGCAGCTCAAAAGTGCAACATGGAACCCCTGACCAGGCAAACCAGCCGAATCTCAGCGACCGTTGTGCCTACTCTGCTAAACAGTCAGACTCTGGGGTGGGCCCACCGGAAAAGGCCAGCCAGAGCAAGTCAACTCCCCTGGACACAGGAGCTCAGGGGAACATGGGTCTACCCAGCCCACCGGGTAAGCTGGTAGACCACAAAGTGACTGGAACCCCAAGGCGTTCATCCAGACCACATAAACCCCCAGCATATCTTAAAGACTATGTTGAAAAATAAAGTGATGTGTAATTGTATGACATTTTGCCACTACCTACAGAAATTTGGGGTAAATTGTAACTGCTGTAAGGCAGGCTCACTGAGACGTTGTTTTATCTCCTTGTAGTATATTGCATTGACATATTGTTCTTTAATTTCATTGTAGTCCACTCTACAAGGCACATCAGAGAAGGTCGCGTAATGACTTCTAACTACCTTGGCTTAACAAAACATCACATTTATTATTGTTAATATTATTTTAGTTTTTGGGCCTTGACAATTGTCAAGGGTATTATAGCCTGATAATACCGCCTAAGGGAGGGAGGGGTGTTAAGTACTGGGCTTTTGGAATATCACCACGTGCATTGCTGGAGAGAGACAGGATGTCTCCGGTCCTGCCATTGGTCAACTTTGGGCGGCAAGTATAGCTTCAATCCGATTGGTTAATACCATAGGGCCTAGCTATATATTGAAGCAGGGTGACTCCAATCTCTCAGTACAGTTTCTGCTTAAATAAAGTATGAGTTTGTCTGTACTCATCTGTGTGTTCTCGTTCCTGCTCATCAGAGCCCATGACACCTCTTCTCCGTGAGCTGCATTGGCTTCCGGTTGCCCTCCGGGTGAGATTCAAGGTGCTGGTAATGACCTATAAAGCTCTAAATGGCTTGGGTCTGGATTATCTAAGGGAACACCTGCTGCCGGCATCAACTTCCCATCGTCCTGTGCGCTCCCACAGGGAGGGCCTTCTTAGGGTACCGTCAGTTAAGGAATGCTGGAGGGTTATTCCCAGGGGAAGGGTGTTCTCTGTGGGCGTGCCGGCCCTTTGGAACCAGCTTCCCACGGAGCTTAGGTTAGGACCGCCCCCGACCTTCGCTCATTTCGTAGGGACTTGAAAACTTGGTTTTTTGAGCTGTCTGGCCCAGACTGAGGGGTTTTAATTATTTAATTAATGGGGTTTTAGTTAAGTTCAGGGATTAATTTAATCTTAGTTTTAATCATTTTTAATTGTATGTGATGTACTTTAACTTTTAATTTTCCCTGTAAACCGCCCTGAGTCCTACGGGAATTGTGCGGTATATAAATTTAAATAAATAAATAATGATGATGATGATGATAGGCTGAATTTAGTGTTCTTTCTGTCAATAGAAAAAGTAATGTTAATAGTGGGACAGACTTTAATAGTGGAGCAGAAAATGTAATTCTCATTTATTTTTGAAGCCCTACTTAGTTACTGGAGTGCTATTCAATCCCCTGCAGTAGTTTTTTATATTGCAGGGTATATGTGAGGCTGACATTAGCAAAAATCGCCTTCCCTCCTCTTCTATTTGCAATATCTCTCCTGGATCAAGAGGTCCTCTCAAAATAGAAAGGCATACCTAAATTCTAAAGAAGGAGGAAGAAGAGGAGGAAGAAATTTAATAATTAATATATTGCAACTAGGCTTTTGATATACTGTGTAACTGATGAGTGTTGCTTCTTTTGTCTTATATTTGTTTTTAAAATTATATTTTGAACACGAGGGGAAAAAATCCCAAATCCACAATACTATCAATTCTACATCTTTCTCATCAACAGCCACCTATTTAAATCCTAATATCTATAGATTTCATTTCCTTTGTCCATTAGGTTTGCATTTTAGGTATTTCCTTAACAGGGCTAAATAAAATAATTGTATCATCCTATGGCACATAGTACCCTAAAATGTGATCTGCACATGACTATGCAGACCAATAAAACCCAACTTAGAAAAAGGCAACATCAGAAAATAGATATTTGCAATGTTTGCTGCCAACTCATGTAGATGTTTACCATCTGTAATTGTTTGCTGATATAGCTGGCTGATAGGACACCTCTTGAAAGCTATTTATTTGTGGCCAGTTGATAAACCCTCAGCCTTGCCCATATTTAACACTTCTTTTCCTTGGTTTGGTAACATAAGTTGATCATTCTATATCTCTTTGGTCTTTGTGCCATTTGGTCAGCATTTTCCATGAAGGTCACAAAAGAGATTCCTGTAGTGGGAGGAGGGAAGTCAAAACTACTCACAATAACACAAAGGTTAGTTTGTTAGAGGTATCTTGCAAAAATAATGCACAAATTCATCAATTTTGATTCCTCATTGCTTTTTATTTTTCCATTCTTCCGCTTGCTCCTCCTGTAATTCTCTTTTTTTAACAAACACAGTATAATACTCATCAAGCTGTTCCCTTGTGGAGTTAAGCAATTTATACAAAGCATAAAAAAAGAGAAATAGTTAAGCCCCCATCCAATTAAATATGTGAGATGAGAGGGGGGAAAGGAAATATAGTTTAAACTGATAATATTCAATCTTGACTCCTGAAAGTGCCTGGACAAGTCACTGTAGTTTTCTTAGCAAAGTTTTTCAGATGTGATTTGCTATTGTTTCTTTCCTAGGACTGAGAGAAGGTGATTGGTCCAAAGTCACTCAGGTGGTTCTTTTCACCTCTCTTTTTGAAGCTCTCATCAACTCTGTTCATCACAGCTTCCTCAATCTCTTCCTTCATCTTAACCCTTTCAATCTTTCTTTATATATTTCTGTTGAAATTCATTCTTCATTCATCCACCCTGCATGACCAAATTATCTCAATACACTTTTTTTCCTATCGGTCACTCTTTTTTTGTTTTCAGTCCACATTCATTCAACACCTGTTCTTTATTGATCATTTCTTAAATAACCTATTCCCATAATTTAGTTGCTGTCCTCCTGTTATAACCAAATGTCATTTCCATACAAAGAAACAAGCAAAAATACATTCTTATAACATTTGCACATCTTAAAACTTCTGTATTGACTTCCCAATCTTTCATAAACATTTTACCAAGCGATATAAATTTTTCTACGTGCTCTAACGATTTACTATTTGTATAGTATTCGCTATTATTCACTCTATTTCTCCAGTTAAACATAGTTTAGCCTTTGGAACATTAATGTTAAAATCCATAAGCCTTTTTGAATTATTTAATCTATCTTACAGTTGTTGCAAATTATTTGGTTTCCAGCCAATAACATTATCTGCATACAAAAGCACATCCCTGTGAATAACATATCTAGTGTCATAATAATCATTCCTTATACATTTGTCTATATTAAACAATAAAGGGGTCATTACACATTCTTGTTAACTCCCAACTCAATACTCAAACCTTCCCTAAGCATGCACAATTTAGTTCATCAAATACTGTTCATATTGTATTCAGCATCTAAGCTTCAACTCCATATTCATATAAAACATTTCATAGTTCAAACCTACTGACTTTATTATGAGTCACAAAAGAGAAAGCGTTGACAACCAACAAATAAGTAACAGTTTTCACTTCTAACATTCATATATTCCTCGGTGTTCTACTGAGCAACAAAAATCTTCTCTGCCTATTCCCAGTCCAGCATAAAGTAATTCTGTGGTTCTGAAACTTTGCTCATTTTCCTCTCTCATATCTTTTGAATCCCCTTCATGAATTACACAAGCCTTGTCGTGGCGAAGGGGCTTGTGTAATTCAATGAAGCTATGAGCTGACTGCTCTTTAGAAGGCCAGATCCTGAAGTTGAAATTCAAATACTTTGGCCACCTAATGAGAAGGAAGGACTCACTGGAGAAGAGCCTAATGCTGGGAAAGGTTGAGGGCAAGAGAAGAAGGGGACAACAGAGAATGAGGTGCCTGGATGGAGTCACTGAAGCAATAGGCATGAGCCTAAATGGACTCCAGAAGATGGTAGAGGATAGGAAGGCCTGGAGGAACATTGTCCATGGGGTTGCGATGGGTTGGACACGACTTCGCAACTAACAACAACAACAATCTTTTGAATCAGAATTCTGCTGCACACCCTTCCTGTTCATAGCAATAGCATTAGCATTTAGACTTATGTACCACTTTGAAGTGTTTTACAGCCCTCTCTAAGTGGTTTACAATGTCAGCATATTGCCCCCACCAATCTGGGTCCTCATTTTACTGACCTCAGATGGATGGAAGGCTGAGTCAACCTTCAGCAGGTCAGGATCAAACTCCTGGCAGTTGGCAGAATTAGCCGGCAATACTGCATTCTAACCACTGCACCACCACAGCTCCTAGCCTCATTCCTGTTACCTGGAATTTTATATGGGGGCATTGCAGCAGCCTTTTCCCAATTATCATCACATACATGTTAAAGAAGTTGCAGAGCCATTCCATAAGTAAATGACATCATTTGCCATGGCCAACTCACTGCGGCCAACTTGCTGCAGGCCAACTTGCTGCAACACAAGAGTTGCACTAATATCAAAGAAATGGGGGAATAAACTCAATAAAGAAAGGAGCAACAAAATGAAATGTGAATGACAGAATTTAAAAAAAATACTTTGGCAAATTGGAATAGGTGTTATTAAACAGAAAATGAAATAATGTTCACATTCCTACTGGCAAAGGAGGAGAGTAAATAGCTAGATCAATACATTTCCTGTGACTATTTTTCCCATTCCTGGGTTGTTCCTTCTTCCAGTCAGACACTATAGCCTGTAGGGGAAAGCTTATTCTTCCATTAGATCAAGCATGAATAATCCATGACTTTATAAGCCATCTTTGTATCTGCTTTTAACAGTCCAGCCTCCTTCCCCAAGATCAGTTGGAGAGACCCTGACAAAAGCTCATCTATTTTGAAGATAGGGGTGGGCCTTCTTCAGACTATGGAATTTATTTATTTGTTTATAAGATTATTCATTTAGCCTCCTCAGGGAGGCATACATCACAATAACAGTTACAAGCTAATAAAAACTGCATAAGAGAACAAAGCATAAAAACATAATCCAGAACAACATACAAACACATAAAGTGCTGAGGGAAACAAAACTCATCCAATGAGTCATATCAGTCCCAGACCCAGTGCCTGAGAAGAAAGAACAGATCTTCCTTCTAAATATAGGCAGGATCAAGATGAACCGGGGGAACATTATTCCGAAGGGCACAGCCCAAGGAGGCACATTGGCTCCTATTTTTTCCAATAGTTAGGAAACTGGGAAAATCTCACCTTTCATCAAGCTTCTAATTATTAATCAAATTCAAATTTGATTTTCTGATACTGATTTTAAATTTGTCTTGATTTTTACTGTATCATGCTGATTCTTAAATTCTAAAATTGCAATTTGCATTTTTAATTGCTGTTAAGGAACCTTGAAAATATCAGAAGCTGCCTATTGCTAGGGATAGTTTAATTTGCTAAAAATTTTGCCTTTCCAGCCTTTTAAACATACTAGTAGTCACTATTATCCAGTATGATAGTCATTGCTGAAAACAAGTGATTTGGGAAGAGAAAAAGCAAACATATTTTGATCTTTTATACACATCTTCTCCAATCTAAGGGGATTTAGTTATGTTGGTATTTGAACTGCCAGAATTCCAAACAAATGTGACCATGCTAACCTAAATCCTTACATTCATGTGCATGCATGTATATAGACAAACATGCACAACATATACATACAGTTCTGCCCTAATTAGTTCTTTTGCCTAATCTGTTCATCAATAAAAGTCAGTAATACTCTATCTAGGTTGACATTGTTTGAGGCGCATTTGTGAGTTAACATTGTTTTGGAGTTTAATGCAGGTTCTTGCATGTTTTATTTCATCATTTTATGTAAAGTCCTTACAAGACCCATAGACTTTAAAGATTACATTAATTAAAGTATTTTGCAGCCAAGAATCTAGCATGAACACAAACAAAATACTGAATGGATTTTTCACTTTCTGGAGAAATGGTAACAGAAGCCTAGACCTGTTTCATCATGTGACTTCTTATCTTAGCTTGATGTGATAACAATGCTACTTGTAATTAGTGACATCTAATTTGTATTGTTTTTTGTTGAGCATATCACTCAAAAATAATATTTGCTCCCGTTGTAGCTTACTTGCTTAGAAGTTCAACATATAAAGCCTTCTCAGTAATATAACTGAGCTTAACAAACAGCATTGTTCATACCTCTTCAGCTACACTTGACAAGGATGGTCAAAGGTCATCCCAATATGTTTTGCTTTCAGAAGTGAATCAACAAATGGATTGCTAAGATGCATATCCTTGTCTCGTTAAATAAAAGGGGAGGTTATTCCCAACGTTCCTTACTATGGGACATGCAAATAAACAGTTATATTAAATTCTACTCTTCCTATAACTCAGAAGTTTAGTGCTGGGCAGGGAAAACCATTTTACTTAAGATAGAGAGAGGACTTTCCCAAACTGCTGCCTCCGGGTGTATTGGACTATAACTTCAGAATTCCCTGGATAGCATGATTACCTTACAGTATGTTTAAGAATTGAGTTTAGGACAAACATTATTTAAATAGATTATGTAGTCATAAGTTGTGCTCATTAACTGGATGAAAACTATCCCATTCCATCCCATTGCTCTGCTTAAAGAGAACACAGTTAACCTGAGTTTAACCAGGTAAAAATATGAGACACAGTAAAATACTTTGGTATGCTTAAGAGCTTTTTAATGATCAGTGGTGGCTCATAATTTCAACTGACTTATGATCATCATTGAGCCTGGAATTATAATCATAAGTCTTGCCAGTTGTTAAGCATGCCATGTGACCATGCCCAATTTTATGACCTATTTAAGTGAACATGGCATTTTTCAAGCAAATCCATTGTCTGCAATGGGTGTTGTTTGTTGGCAACTGGAAGTGAAGGCTGTTTTCTGGCAAAAAAAAATTGTAAATTGCCATCATGTGACCGAAGGATGCTGCAAATAGCAGTTAATGCAGGCTGGTTGCTGAGTGCCCAAAATACAATCATGTGACCAGCTGTCAAATTTTTAAACACAGATCGTAAGTAGCCCTGGGGAGGTTCATTATAACTTCAAATGATCACTACGTTTCTTGATTTAAGACCAAGCCAACACCAACAATTGAACATCTATGCAATAGCTGAGGTGAGAGATGAGGCTTGTTTACTATGAACTAAGACAAGAAACGTTGGGACTTCAGAATGCAGCAAAAATATAGCATACTCTGTATCTTTTGATTTTTCAGAATGGGCTTAGTCTATTTACGTGAAAGTTGTTGCTCTGTTACCCTGAGGTAATGTGTAGACTTTCTTCAACTGGAAAAGGTAAATTTGCCTCTTAAATAATGGTCATGTAAATGCTAAAATGGTTCAAACTAAAGGTCTTCTGAATTTCAGCATGTTGCTTTCCTCTGCCATTGCAGCGTTTCAGTAGCTTTATTTAAAGATCAAGTGTTTCTGGATATGGAGGTTTCATACATCACCCTGATCTATAGGCAAGTGAATCTCTAGGAACAGTGTGAAATATGCACTGAATTCAGAATGCAACCATTAGGCAGCTAACTAGAATTTGGTATTGGGTTTATACTGGAATAACTATAGGTAGTCTTTGACTTACAAGTGATCATTTAGCAACCATTTGAAGTTATGACAGACCTCCCCAGAAATGCATATGATCTAGATTCAAAGTTCCAACGGTTGCCTTGTCATGTGATCTCATTTTGGCTGCTTGGCTACAGGCCTGCATTTTCAGCAGTCCTGCAGTCCCTTTATGATGTATTACTTTTTATTGCTAATTTTAGGCCCAGGTAGCCTGAGATCACCTTTCCCCAATCTAATACCCTCAGATGTTCTGGACAAGTTCATTTTTTATGTGATGTCATATGTCACCAAGATTTAATTCAATGATCCTAATAGAATTTTTCAATAACATTCTTTGGGAAATATTCTACAGAAATGACCCTATCACTATTTTGTACTGTGACCAGCAGCAGCATCTAATTTAAAAAAAAATATTTTTCTTGAAAAATTACACCTAAACCACCACTTCTAAAATTCTGCATGTCTTAAAAGTCACATTCTTCTTTACCTTGTTATCCTATACCACAAGGTCATAAATCACATGACCTTTCATATTTGTTGTTAAATTTGGAGCTATGTCAGTAATGTGGTTATGTAAGAATCTCACATAGTAACCACCAGGCTGCTTGAGGAAAACTGTACATAAGATTTGAAAAGCTGTGAATTACTTAATTTTAAATAATTGTGGTCACTTTAAAAATGGTATTCTATATAATTAGTTCTTTAACAATAGGAAACACATTTGAGATTATCTAGTTTTGCTCATTTTCATTAGTAAACCATCCAAAAGTGGTAAAATCCATGTTGAAACTGTGTAAATATTCCTGAAGTGTGGTCAGTTTTCCTTGCCTCTTTGTTTTGTTTGTCAACAGTACACAAAAAGGTGAGTTTATAGCTGTGACTCATAACCTAATAGTTCAGTAGAAAAATAAGATTATCCCACTGTTGGAACATGATGCCAAGAACAAACAGAACCAGCTTAGAAAGAGCTTACCTTGGACATTGCTTGCCTCAATAATTGAAATAATGCTAACCATCCCTGGATTCCTTTCCATCTATAGTGTTACTATCAGAGCCAAATCCTGGTATGTAGAATGCCCCACTGTTCTGTGGGACTCCTTGTCTAAGCTATCCAGGTCCAGAATCAACATCTGGCAAAAATAACAAGTAGGATGACAGCACTGAAAAGATTTGGACTTTCATTTTACCTTGCAATAAATTCTTCATTACATCAGATGCATTGTGGGAATTAAAATGAGAACTCCTCTCAACTGTCTAATATTGCTCAAATACTTGTTTGGGCAAAAAAAAAACAGAGGATGCAGGTGTCAGTACCTGTCTAATGACCCCAATGGCTGCTCATTCAGATGGTCTTGGTCTTACTTCATAGTATAAAAGTGCAATCTTTGTTATGCTCTATTAATTTAAAAACTACAAAATTGACATTTTCGTCCTTGATGCAAAAATGCCTTCATTAAAGAAAAGATTCAGCTGTCATTCATGTCAGTTTTTATATGTAGAATTTTTTTTAAAAAGACATCCCTTGATTATTGTTCACTATAGAGATGCTAAGTGTTTAGGCTGGCCTTATTCTTGGTTAGCTTGGTTTTTTTAAGTTATTATCCACAAAAATTGGAAAAGTTAAATATAGCAATTGATAGATTGGAACTGAAACTTGCACCAAAAATTCACTCCAAATTCAGTTATTCTTTTTCATGGCCTTATGTCCTCCTACCTCTGACTTTTTCATATCCACTAGTAAGCAATAAGTACAATATTCCCAGACTGGCAAACATGCTCAGTTTTTATTAGGCTGTTTTAGGGAGATCTATCCTCCTCATTTTTTCTTTTTTAAATGTGTCCTTTTTATATATATTTTTGGCAACTAAAATAAGTCACATAGGCCTGAACAGCAAAAATACAAGATAATATAGTTCACATTGCAAATCAAAGAGCAATAAGAAGCCAACAATGTAAAAATATTCCACTGTTATTCCATTCAAAATATGTGGGGATGGGAAGTATTTGTAATTAAAAGTTATCATGTTCATTCAAAACTCACAAAAATATAAAATCCTGGTTAGATATTTGGAAAAAATCAGATAAATGTATACTCTGCCTAATGAATACAAAATGGCCTACAAGGCTTAGAACCAAAGTCCTTCTGGGATTGTCTTCTCCAGAGGGATTCTACCCATCCCATTCAACCAGTCCAGGAGAAGATACTATGGATTCCCTGTCTTCCACAGATCAGGATGAGTGGATTTGAAAGCAAGCTTTCTTTTTTTTACTAGATAAATATTCCTGGTACATTATGCTGCCTCCTAAAATTGGAGGGTCCCTTCCACTCCATAAATCTTTTCACAGAGCAATAAAGACTTGGCTCTTAAAAAAATATCACCTAAAGATTGAGAGCTGAGGGACATTTTTAATCCTTACAGTATATGTGTGTTTGCTCTTTACTCTTATGTTTATGTTAAGATGATTGTTGTTATTTTATGTGTTTCATTTGGTTGTTAGCCACTCTTTATTCCTAGAGCCAGAAGAGATATAAATGTTAGTGTGTAAATAGTGGGGAAAAGGTTCCATAATGGAGATGCTACTATAAGAAAGGTTTCTTGGAACAGTAATTACAGAAAACACCAAGTGTAACAGAAGCAGAATGGAGTCCTTCCTATAATCTAGGCCAGGGTTGTCAAACTGCTGGCCCACCAGCAGGTTCCATCACGCGGAGGCCGCACCCATCCCAACTCCAGCAATGAAAAAAAAAGTTGCGATACGTCACAATACGTCAGGCGACATGGTGAGTTTGACACCCGTGATCTAGGCCATCAAGGGCTTTGACATCCAGGACCAATGTCAGCAGTGATATCATTTGTCCCCAGCTATCAGTACTACTTAAAAGCCCCTGTACTGCATCTTCTTCCTGTTATATGTACTGAATAATTTTCATGCAGCGCCACAGTAACATAATTTACATGGCATATCTAGCCTTAAGATGATCAGGAAATGAATATTTTGTGACCAGTGCTTCTCTGTTCAAGATATAGAATGAGTTTTTGAAGGGTGTTTGTTGTTTTAGGAATAGGCATTTTCAAATTAAGTATCTGGATAGATAGATAATCTTGTACCCAATGAGCCTGTATGAAGAGAGAGATGTTATTCTCAGACCTATTTAGAGAAGCTAAGTATTGAAGCAGGAAACTTCTGCATGCAAAGCATATGCACTATCATTGGGTTACAGCCATAGCCCTTTTGCTGCTGTTATTTATTTACACATATGCATGGCTCTCAGCAGTATGCATACAATATGCAGAGTTCAGACCTTTATCTTAGTCTTGTGTGTATCCTAAGGAAGGAAAAATGATCAGAGAATAGAGACCAGCTGACAGGAAAAGATTCAGTGGCAGGTACTTAGAAATAGTTACCAATTTACCAAGCAATTTTTATTCCTTCTGAAGTGTGGCCAAAGGAGTTAGGAGAATAGGAACTGTCATTTCAGTAGAAGTGTATCTTCTTGAGCTAAGTAGTGGCTGATATATCAGGTCTATATGAATTCTGAATGTACATCTTCCATTCAACCAGGCTAAAATATTTTTCTTGTCTCTTGACTGTGAAGTTGAGTATTTATTCTAGAAAAGAAGCTTTGAATCCAGCTCAGATAAGTGGAAAAACTAAAGGTTAGCTAATCTAGGAAATAAGTGACCTGGTTCTTTGATCTTGTTCTGTTCTTCTGTCATCTGGGAGCTACATTTAGAAACCCAGCACATACATGTATTTTGATTACCCAAAGATTCCAATATTTGCAGAGGACATTTCTTTCCATTCTATTACCATACAATCAAATTGTTGCAGAGGAAGCATGTTTAACTGTTATTGGATACGTAAAAAGAGGAACTATAATCAAATTCTCTATTCTGAGCTAAAAGAAGTCCTGTTTTTACTACCTCTTTTTTTAAGAATTTTTTTTAATGTATTGTTAATATTAGCTGCTGTTAGTACATACTACATACTACTGCTTTGTTTAGTTAGCTGGTTAGAAGTGAAATCTTGGGAAAAGGGGCTTACTTAGTATGTATGCTAAAACATTATTTTAGCTGCTTAGAGATTATTTTGAAATAATGGGCAAGAGAAGAAAATTTTGCGGAAGATGTGCATATCCATTAGAAATAAAGTTTTTATTTATTTATTAAACAAATTTATACAGTCACCTACTTTTACAGAGTGAGTCCAGATATTGTGCAACATTAAAAATCTGTAGTTAAAAATTCATACACAAGGGCACACTCCTACCCACTCAATAGTAGTAATTGTGAGAGGGATCTTGGAGTCCTAGTGGACAATCAGTTAAATAGCCAGCAGTGTGCTGCAGCTGCCAAAAAAGCCAACACAGTGCTAGGCTGCATTAACAGAGGGATAGAATCAAGATCACATGAAATATTAATACCACTTTACAATGCCTTGGTAAGGCCACACTTGGAATACTGCATCCAGTTTTAGTTACCATGATATAAAAAAGATGTTGAGACTCTAGAAAGAGTACAGAGAAGAGCAACAAAGGGGACTGGAGGCTAAAACATATAAGGAACGGCTACTGGAATTGGGTATGTCTAATTTAATGAAGAGAAGGACTAGGGGTGATGTAATAGCAGTGTTCCAATATCTCACAAAGAAGAGGGAGTCAAGCTATTCTCCAAAGCCCCCAAAGGCAGGACAGGAAGAAAAGATGGAAACTAATCAAGGAGAGAAGCAACCTAGAACTAAGAAGAAATTTCCTGACAATTAGAAACAACTAATCAGTGGGACAACCTGCCTCCAGAAGTTGTGAATGCTCCAACACTGTAGGTTTTTAAGAAGAGACTGGACAACCATTTGTCTGAAATGGTTTAGGATTTCCTGCCTGAGCATGGGGGTTGGACTAGAAGACCTCCAAGGTCCCTTCCAATTATTCTATTCTATTCTATTCTATTCTATTCTATTCTATTCTATTCTATTCTATTCTATTCTATTCTATTCTATTCTATTTAAATAGAAATATACTATATGTTTTCAAAGTACAGAATATTGGGACCAGGGGAATATGTCTGCTCAATTGACTCTTCAATTGTTAAATCCCAATGGGCAACTCAACCTCCCACTGTCTCCTCTTTTTCTTTAAATTGGACTTGAACTGGGAAATCCTACAAAAGACGTTTACGAATGGAAGATTCAAAAATCTGTAGTCACCCTGATGTGCCTGAGAATGTTAAGATAACATGTTAGGTGAAGAGTATCCACTCAATATGGAAAAGTAAAAGTTAATCCACAGGGAGAAATGAGATGAGTATTTAAGCATAATATCTCTTTCTACCTGTGGAGGGTTGAAAAATGTTTAATGCTACTTATATATGCAATTTTGTACATTGTGTAGGACCTGCACAGATTAGATCAGATTGTTTCTGTTTTTAGATCAGACTGTTTCTCAGTATATGGCTGACTGCAAGCAGCTTTCAATAAATCTTTGTCAGAAAGGGACATATCCTATTATCTTCTGCTCTCTTTTTTGTGTCCAAAACAGAGTTTATCATTTACTGGAATAGACTAATATGGTCATGTAGCATCTATGCTTTCACTTTTATAGGGATTCCATTCAGTTCCATTCCACCCCATTCTATTCAAAGTTTTGTTGACATTTAAACCTCTACATTTGTATGGTGTGGAAAGGTGGTTTCCAAATTATATAAAACACAATAAAAAAGGAAGTAAATGAAGTTATCCCACACCTCTCCATTCATACCACTGCATCACCATTATTCTTCTGAGGTCCTTGAAAACCAATTCTTTAAAAAGTATTCCAGAAGGAAACAGCTGTTTCAATATATATATTCCAGGTCATGTTTTGAGGCTCTTTGCAATTTTATAAGCAAATATGGATTTATAGTGTCTATTGATAGGTGGAAGCAATATTCTGCTGAATGTTTTATAAAGAGAATGTAATTGCTGGAATATAGACCCATATTGATAATAACCAATAATGAATAAAGATTAGGAGGCATAATTTTCATCGCTTAGTAAAAATTAGGTTTTGAGAATAGAAAGAAAATAACTTATTCTTTTGTTTAAAGTTTACATTTACTGCTATGTTATTTAAATAGAAATGCCACAAGACAATGGCCATACTGGCATATAAGAAAAAGATAGGAATCCAGGCTGCATCAAACCACAAATTCCTGCTGGTGAAGAACAGTGGCTCCTGCTTTGTAAATTGGTAAACAATCCAGCCAGAGATAACTTACTATAACATCTAAAGCCAGGATTATGTTTATTGCATGCATTCAAGTCAGGACTGTAAGCCAGTTTTAAATCAAAGCCTAAAATTTGTCTATTCGTGTAGAATAGCTCTTTTTCATTACTTAAAATATCTGTATTTCTTTTCTCCTGTTCTTCAGAGTGGCTCAAAACAAGATGCATCAACCATTAATCCCAGATAGGGTAAGACTGTCAGTGGGTACCAGCCTTCCACAGGCTATATGCTTATTCTGGTGCATGCTTCTGAGTTTTAGGAGCCACTGATCCAGAGGAGAAAGGAGACATTACCTTCTTGCTCTGTTTGTGGACTTTCCAGATGCATCTGTTTGGCCAACCTGGGAACCAGAAGGCTAGATTAGATACGCTTTTGATCTGGATTTTCTGCCGATTATATCAAAACAGGTTTGGGGAATCTGAGAGTTTGGGTGTTGTTGACCAATGATAGCAATAGCAATAGCTCTTAGACTTTACAGCCCTCTCTTAGTGGTTTACATTTTTCCCCCAACAATCTGGGTCCTCATTTTACCAACCTCAGAAGGATGGAAGGTTGAGTCAGTCTTGAGCCAGGGAAAAATGAACTGCTAACACTGAGCAGAATTAGCTTGCAATTACTGCATTCTAACCACTGTGCCACCGTGGCTCTTGATAAGGAACTTTATATCAGCAAAATTTATTATTGGTTCCTCATCGCTTTCATCATCAATCCAAATACAGCATAAGAATGATATGAAGTGAGAGCACATCTATACTAGGAAATTCTTATTTATTTATTTGTCAGACTTAGGTACCACCCATCTCAGTCTCAAGAAGAATGCAATGTAGTGATTTACAAATGTTAGACTATGACATCGGAGGTTCAGCTACAAAGCTCACGCATTATATAAAATTTGGGCTAATTTTGGTCAGTGATAAAAACTTCCATGTTCAATGTTCAGGAACAGATTTTGGTTATAAATTTTGCCACTGCATTAAACTGGAATTTTAATACAGCAATTTTAAGTTTCAGTTTATTTATTTACCGGTAGTTTAGATTTTTTTTCCATTCACATAATAAACTCATGAAAATATGATTAGCAGGTAATATTAATTATTGTTTATAATATAGTTTATTAATATTTTTAACATGGTCACCTTAATATTTAGTAAACAGTGTGTTGTCTGGGTTTACATTTAAAAAACATTTGCTAACAATTGGTTTCTATGATCTGTAATCCACATAACAGCTTTACTTGATTTCCTCTTCTTCCCATAATGTTCTCTTTTACCAACCTTAAGTTAATACAATTCTTATTGTTTTGAAAGATAACAATTGAATATAAAAATTTTTCTAATATTTCCACAAATAATAATCACATCAGTATAATATTTCTATTCTATCTGGTCATTCTGGTTGCCTCATCATACATCCCATTTACAGTTCTTGTTTACATTTGTTTTTTTCCACATTATTCAAGACATTCTTACTGGTTAAGATTTTCTTAAAGTTAATTACATTTAAATATTTGATTCTATTTTTTCTGATGTAAACCATCCCATAACTTTTACCTTACTTAAGGAATAAATAAGACTAAAAAAAGAGGAAAAAAGAACAAGAGTAAAGAGGTATAAAAAGATAGTACACTACTGAAAGTCCATGTTTCCCCTAACTAATACATATTTATTTCCAATTTTTTCCATTCTTTTTTACCATAATTAAGAATATATTTAATCTTTAAATATTCCATTTAATAAATCTGATCATCTGGTCTTTTAACTCTTATTCAAACTTTTTTTTCCCCAACCATTATAATTTTCTTAAAAACAATCACATTTAAATATCTAAAATATGTCCTTATATATAAGCCATTCTAACTCTTTTATATTACTCATATCAAGAAATAAGAGAAGAAAAGAGAAGAAAGAGACAGTACTATGTTATTTGAGGGACTACTCCCTCTTAAAGTAATATTCATATCCAAAATCTTTCTATTACTTTATCCATATTCAAAGAGGCGTTTCTTTTTTAAATATTCTCTCTGATAAGTCCCATCATCTATTTTCTTAATTTTCACTTTGGCCTTCTTCTTTTGCCCAATATCTTTAATTAATATATTCTGCTGAATCAAAGAATCTTTCTGTATACTTGTAGTTGTCACTGTAGATATAAAAAATAAGTCAAGTACAATATCTTTGTAAGAGGCGTTTGCTCTTTCATGTTTGTTGAAAATCTTTTTCTTTCTTTTTCTCTCTATATCTCTTATCATTTTTTGTCTCTCCAGTTCTAGTGGTGTTCCTGACATCTCTGCAATCTATTTTGACCAGTCTTTTTTCATATCCTCAAATTTGTCTTGTGGTCTTAAAGTATAAGTTGCCTTTTCCAAAACCAATATTTCTTGTACATTTTTTCCACTTGGGTTAAATTATACTTCTTTGTTGTGCTAAGTTCCATCTTTGAGTCTCTATCCTCGAATTTGTGTTCAGTTATCTGTTTTATTTGCTCCTTCTTTATTGTTATTTTCTGGGATTTTTTGTTGTAAAGTTAAATTGGAGATGAATTGGTTTATGTTTTCAAAATTATTTTGGATTTCTTTGTGGTTTGAAGTTATTGTGGTATGAATTAGTTGCAGCATCTCATATGTCTCCTCTTGAAAGGTATTTATTTTTTCTTGATAAGTTCTTTCTGCAAGTCTCTGATTTTCCATAGTGGTCAAGAATCAAGGTTTTCTTTTCTTTGCAAATAGCTTTCGAGTCACAGTTTTGTAGATATTTATAATCCAAAAAGGTTCAAAAAGGTTTTCTGAAGTTTATAATCCTCTCTTTGTCTGTAACCCAAATTGTTTTCTTTTTTTGTCACAGCTGCTCTCTATTGTTATAGCTTTGAAGGTCACAAACACATATTAGTTTTTTCCAGATTTTGCCAAGTCCTGTATAAAAGCCATAGCTGTCATAGTCTTTATCCACCACTAGATGTCAGCACCAGATTATTTTTCAAATTATCAAAATAGAAAATTGTCTTTAAAATGAGAATCTTAACCATTCAACAATTCCAAACTTATCCAAATTTAGGTTTTATATTCATTTCATTTCTGTATGTTTTGGTCCTCCATAAAAGGTTTAATTCACTGCTTCTGTTAGTAAAAGGGTGGGGCAAAAATCCCCCTCCTTCGTGTTCAGAGGTTTTTTGCTTCTTGGGAATTTTTTTTTCCAGGAAAGTTAATACGTAGGATAGAGAAAATCGATGATCTTACCCAGATTCAAAAGTTTACAAACAGCTTAAATAGTGCTTTTTGACTTCAGTTGCTTGTAGCTTGGACTAGATTCTGAAGATAATATAATGATGATGATGATGATGATGATGATGATGATGATGATGATGATGATGATGATGATGGAAGGGACTTTGGAGGTCATCTAGTCCAACCCCATGCTCAGGCAGGAAACCCTATACCATTTCAGACAAATGGTTGTCCAGTCTCTTCTTAAAAACCTACAGTGTTGGAGCATTCACAACTTCTGGAGGCAGGTTGTCCCACTGATTAGAATAGAATAGAATAATTGGAAGGGACTTTGGAGGTCTTCTAGGCCAACCCCCATGCTCAGGCAGGAAACTCTATACCATTTCAGACAAATGGTTGTCCAGTCTCTTCTTAAAAACCTACAGTGTTGGAGCATTCACAACTTCTGGAGGCAGGTTGTCCAACTGATTAGTTGTTTCTAATTGTCAGGAAATTTCTTCTTAGTTCTAGGTTGCTTCTCTCCTTGATTAGTTTCCATCCGTTGCTTCTGGTCCTGCCTTCGGGCACTTTGGAGAATAGCTTGACTCCCTCTTCTTTGTGGCAGCCCCTGAGATATTGGAACACAGCTATAATGTCCCCACTTGTCTTTCTCTTCATTAAACTAGACATACCCAATTCCATCAGCCGTTCCTTGTATGTTTTAGCCTCCAGTCCCCTAATCATCTTTGTTGCTCTTCTCTGTACTCTTTCTAGAGTTGCAACATTCTTTTTTATATCGTGGTGTAAAAGTTAGGCTAGCCTTTCTCCTGTTGGTTTCTGGAAGGCTTCTCCTGGACCAGTCGGGTTTCCTACTGTCTCTCCATGGTCTTCTGGATTTACTTCTTTGCTGCCTCTTCAGGGCGGCTTCTGGCCCATTTAAGGTCCCCTAAAAGGAAGAAATTCAGCCAAAGGGCATGGAGCCCGAAATCCCTTAGCTTTTGCGCTACTGCGCAAGACCGGAAGTCACATGTAAATTAATTAATAGCCTTTGCTATTTGGTTATCTTGGTTACTTGTCATGTAAGAAGTATGAATCATGCAATTGTTGAAATTAATTAGTTCCCAAATGGATGTTGAGAGCATCATTTATGAAGCCACACCAGGAAAAATTTGGTTTTGAAGGATGGCACACAGATTTCAAAAACAAAAATAATTAAAAGAAAACATTCACAGCATTATATTGTTATTCATCTTTGAAAAACAAGAAACCATTATTGAATATGGAAAAATAAATTTCATAGCATTTCATTCACTCTCTCTCAGCCCAACTGTCAAACTGCCGGCCCACGGGACAGATGCATCACAGCAAAATTGCGCCCACCCCATTCCCGGCAATGGCAAAAAAGTCATGATACATCATGACATGTCACATGACGTTGCAAGTTTGACACCCCTGTTTTATAGGGAAAATAGGAGGAGGAAGGTATGTTAGGTTATTCATCACCTTGAGTTATTTATAAAAATAATAAAGGTGGGATTAAAAAAATCTAAAATAAATAAAATAACAGAATAACAGAGTCGGAAGGGATCTTGGAGTATTCTCAAGTAGGAAACCCTATACCATTTCAAACAAATGGTTGTCCAATCTCTTCTTAAAAACTTCCAGTGTTGGAGCATTCACAACTTCAGGAGGAAATTTGTTCCAGTGATTAATTGTTCTGTCAGTAAATTTCTCCTTAGTTCTAGGTTGCTTCTCTCCTTGATTAGTTTCCATCCATTGCTCCTTGTCCTACCTTCAGGTGCTTTGAAAAATAGGTTGACCCTCTCTTCTTTGTGGCCTTTAGATATTGGAACACTGCTGTTACGTCACCCCTAGTCCTTCTTTTCATTAAACTAGACATACCCAATTCCTGCAACCATTCTTCATATGTTTTAGCCTCCAGTCCCCTAATCATTTTTGTTGCTCTTCTCTGCACACTTTCTAGAGTCTCAGCATATTGTGGTGATCAAAACTGGATTCAATGTTCCAAGTGTGGTTTTTACCAAGGCATTATAAAGTGGTATTAAATTAAATAAAACAAAATTCTAAAAGCATATTTATTTTTTCCAACAAAACAGTAGGAAGAAAAAGGTCAAACAATGGAAGCAAAGATGGGTTTAAAATTAATAATTGTATAAATTCTAGATCCAGTTACTTTAGCCTTAGGTTAAAGACTTGTAATTAAAAAGAAGGGCTTTTTGATAAGCACCAACTTAGGGGGAGTTTTTCTACATAATCACTGAATTACAAGATATTTTGGAGGCACTCTACTCCAACTCCTTGCGAGTTCTGCAGTGCTAGGAGTACAATGTTAGAAGTATCTCAAGTATCCCATTTGGCTTCTGTTTCAGTCTTCCATCTGTCCAGAGGTAAGCAGCTTTTACTATTAGGAAGCTTCTTTCAATATTTTCTTAAATTTATTTCAGGCATTTTCCTATATTTTCTGCCATCTGAGCAGTGTTTCTCAGCTTCAGCCACTTCAAATCCTAGAATTCCCACCCACAGCCCACAGCATGATGGGTGGCAAATTCTATGAGTTGAAGTCCATACATCTAAAATTGCGGAGGTTGAGAAATGTTTCTCTATAGCAGCGTTTCTCAAAAGTGTCTCTGGAGTTCACAAAATCAAAATTATTTGCTAGCATATCTTGAAGAAGAATATAACGTTAAAATCCCATCAAACAATTGTGTGAACCCGGAAGGGCAGTGAATGCATCAGTTTTAATGTTTAATATACTAAATATTGGTAAATATAACTCATAGAAACAAAAGCTCTTTTAAAAGCTCTTTAATTTTTAAAGATGGGAAGGATCCTGAAAGAAAAATATTTAAGAAACACTGCTTGTAGAAGAACAGGGAAAAAAAGCCTATCCTTTCTTCTTTGTGACAGTCTTTCAGAGATTTGATTTAGAATAGAATACAGCTGGAAGGGACCTTGGAGGTCTTCTAGTCCAGCCTCCCACTCAAGCAGGAGAACCTATACCACTTCAGAAAAGTGACTGTCCAGTCTCTACTTAAAAACCTCCAGTGATGGAGTGCCCACAATTTCTGAAGGCAAGCTTTTCCACTGGTTAATTGTCCTCAGTGTTAGGAACTTTCTTCTTAATTACAGGTTGCTTCTCTCTTTGATCAGTTTACAGCCATTGTTTCTTGTCCTGCCCTCCGGTGCTTGCAGCCTCTCAAATACTGGTATCATGTCACCCCTGTTTCTTCTTTTCTTTAGACTAGCCAAACCCAAGTCCTGCAGCCGTTCTTCGTATGTTTTAGTCTCCAGGTCTTGGTACATCTTAGTTGCTCTTCTCTGAACTTTTTCCAAAGGTTTCAACATCTTTTTTGTAGTATGGTGATCAAAATTTGTTACAGTATTCCAGGTGTGGTCTCGCTAGGTTTTTATAAAGTGGTACTAATTCTTCACATTATCTTGATTCTATGCCTGTTTATACAACCCAGGATTGTATTAGCTTTTTTGGCTGCTGCTGCACATTGATGGCTCATAGTCAAGTGATCATCCACTAGGGCTCCAAGGTCCCTCTCACAGTTACTGTTTTTAAGCCAGGTCTCATCTAATCTGTACTTATATCTGTAATGTATTGGGCCTTGTTTTGCTGAGTGTAACACGTGGGGTTTGAATGCTGAAAGGTTGCTTAAGCAGGGAGCTGGCTAACAGCACTCAGCTCCTCAGACAACCCATCTCCAGTGCTGCCATTGGTTGCCTTTAGGGCGGCAATAGGTTGCTTTAAACCAATTGGCCCCCACCTAGAGGCCAATAGCTGAGCTTGCAGCCCTGTTTCCCATGAATCCTGAGCTTGTCTTCTGGGGTGTTGGCTATTCCTGCCATTTTAGTGTCATCTGCAAATTTGATGATTTCCCCTTCTATTCTCTCATCTAAGTCATTGATGAAGATATTGAAGAGTACTGGGCCTAAGACAGAGCCTTGTGGTACCTCACTGCTTACTTCTCTTCATGTGGATGAAGGACTACATTGAGGACTACTCGATGAGTACGGTTTGTCAGCCAGCTACAAATCCATCTGCTGGTGCTGTTGTCTATTCAACCTTTTTCTAGCTTACCAAGCAGTAGATTGTAGTCTACTTTGTTGAATACCTTACTGAAATCTAAGTATATTATGTCCACAGTGTTTCTCTGGTCTACTAATTTGGTCACTTTATCAAGGAATGAAACAAGATTGGTTGGCATGATCTGTTTTTAACAAACCCATGCTAGCTACCAGTTATAACTTTGTTTGCTTCTAGTTCGCAGATCTGTTTTTTGATTATCTTTTCCAGGATCTTCCCAGGTATTGGTATTAGATTGATTGGTCTGTAGTTTCCTGGGTCTGTTTCTTTTCCTTTCTTGAAGATGGGAACCACATCAGCCCTTTTCCAATCCTCAGGTACTTCCCGTGTGCTCCAGGATTTTTTTTAAAGCTATGGTGCAATGGTTCTGAGATAACTTCTGCCAGCTCCTTCAGAACTCTGGGATATAAACTGTCGGGTCCCAGTGATTTATATTCGTCAAGGTCAGATAGGTGTTCTCTTACCATTTTCTTGCTTATTTTAATTTTTGTTTCTAGTTTGTCTTTTGCAGTATTTGGGGGAGTATGTTGTGCTATAATTTCTTTTTGTGTGAAGACTGATGAAAAGAATGAGTTAAGCAGCTCTGCTTTTTCCCTATTGCTTGTTACTTCCTTTCCATCTTCTCTCTTTAGTGGACCTTTCCTTTTTTCTTATTATTAATATTTTGAAAGAAACTTTTTTTATTATCCTTGATTTCTGTTGCAAGTCTTTGTTCATTTGGAGCCTTTGTTTCCTGACTTCATCTTTGCATGTTCTGGCTGTCTGCTGATAATCATCCTTAGTTATGTGTCCCTCTTTCCATTTTTTGTACTTTTTTTTTAATTCCATTTATATCCCGCCCTTCTCCGAAGACTCAGGGCGGCTTACAAGCTTAGCAGTAAGCACTTGTCCTTTTTGTCTTTCAGTTTGTCTGAGAGATCTTTGTGCAGCCATGCTGGTTTCTTCTTGACTTTCTTGTTTTTTCTTTCGGTGGTATTGTGCTGGATTGGGCTTTTATGATAGCATTTTTCAGAGTTTCCCATGCTTTTTGAGTTGTTTTCCCCTTTAGGATTTTCATCTATGGAATCTTTCCTAGGTTCTCTCTGAGTTTGTTAAAATCGGCTCGTTTGAAGTTTAAGACATTGGTTGAATTATTTTCTATTGCTTGTGTTTGCATTATATTGAATTCCAGTATGACATGGTCACTTTCCCCCAAAGTTCTGGAAACTTCAATTCCCTCTATCACTTCTTCTCTATTAGTAAGAATTACGTCCAGTATAGCTTTACTTCTAGTTCCCTCCTCTACCTTTTGGATGACAAAGTTGTCGGCTAGGTTGGTTAGGAACCTGTTTGATCTCCCGCTTACTGCAGAGTTTGTCTCCCAACTGGGTAATTGAAGTCACCAAGTCTGCCTGCTTCCCTTAGATGGAAAGATGATTGAAGCCTTGTTATTTTAGGACTTTAAAAAAAACCTGTTTATTTTGAATGGTGTTATTTTCCTTTACTGTTGATCATATT
Organism: Vipera berus; assembly: GCF_964194415.1. NCBI lineage: Eukaryota > Metazoa > Chordata > Lepidosauria > Squamata > Viperidae > Vipera > Vipera berus. Next base: position 318,617,911 of record NC_138202.1, read on the forward strand.
ACATCTCTTCTGTCGTGATATTTGAACTTTGGATGTTTAAAAAATATTTTAAAATGTTATTTTTAGGGGAGGTTATGCTGTCTTGTGGGCCTGTTTAAATTAGAGATGAAATTTCAGCATATGAGCTGAATGATTTTATGTTGCTAAGAGGAATATTGTTTACAAAAAAGGGACATTATATTTAGACGTCCTGGACCCTCATATTTAGGATCAAACATTCTCTTAACCAGAAAGAAGATGGGAATGGGGTGAAGGGATTTAGCCAGCTTTGCATGAAAATAAATCAAGACAAACCTCAAGTGTTCCACTGGGGGAGAAGAGGGGAAGTAGTTATGCACACAAACAGTACTGATAGAAACGGAAGATATAAGCCAATGTTTAGGGTAACAGTAATATTATTTATTTCCAACCAAACAGTATCAGCAGGTGCTTGGTGCCCCTTTCAACTGCAAGGGATGCAATGCCTTGACATCGCTGGAGTTCTAGCCAAAATGTGGAAATTGTAAGATATGGAAGAATAATGGAAAGACGAGACTGACTTAAACAAGGAGACACGATCTCATTAGCAAAGCGTGGCTGGTTAATAAATTCAACCAGCCAGGAAACTGTCAAGCCAGTAAAGGATAGTGGGAACAGGGAGCCATTATTTAGTGGCTGAGTGAGGGAAATTCCCCTCCCATCTCATCCTCTCATCAATAAATCACTGTCCTGTATTAATGCAGGCTCTCCTATGGGCTGGTATATTCTGACAAAGAGAAAGTTCCCAGACTAAATGCAAAAAGGATGCAGAGGATGCAAAGGATGATATGGGCATAGGAAAATTGGTCAAAAACCAATATATGCAGCTATGTACAATAAGAGCTGACAAGATTTTACTTGCTAAGTAAATACATGGGAGATTTAATGGAATTCTTGAATCTGCACCCTACTTTTCTGTCAAAAATTGGTGCCCAAAGCTACTAACAATAAAACTAAACACCAACTCAATTAAAAAGACACTGTTAAAACAACACCTAAACCAGTTTACCTACCAAGTATTTACTTATTTGTCAGATGCGTGTTTTGCCTTTCCTCTAGGAGCACTGCACCCTAGGAAGTACTTTCTCCTCCATGTTTCTCCGTAACAAAAACCCTGTGTGAGGGGTCAGGCTGAAAGAGAATAACTGGAAGCCACGAAATTACCTCCACAAGGGTTTCTGGTTCCAACATGTTAGCCATGATCCAAACCATAAAATATATGCCGCAAAAATAATATATGTTATAATTAGATTATTATTAACAGTGTAATTATAAGCGAGCCTCTGATGACTTTAGCTGAGGTGCCATTCAATACTTTGGCCCTCGTAATAGCACATGTTGCACAGTTATTTGGTGATCAGACACCCTTTGTTAAAAAACAACAACAACTTCAGTCCTTTATTTTAGAAAGCTCTCCTTTAAATTTATTTTTCAAAACCTTACTTTTGTCCTTTGTTTTGGACATTTAACTGTTACCACACAGATGATATTACTTAATACAATCTTTTACATTCAAGTGAAAAAAATGCCTTTTTTGAAAGTAAATTTAATATATTTTTAAATATATTTTTCACCTTATTTTTATTCAAATGTGCCTTTTTGTAAAGTTTTTCTTGGTTTTACTCTTGAACTTTCCTTTGTATAGCAAAGTTAGAAATGTAAGCAATTGCCTATTTTTTCCTCCTTATGAACTTATTTCAGACTTGTCCCTTTTTCAGGTTAGTCCTTTATTTTTTTCCAGGACAATATGGCCACCATACACAGTTGGCACTTACTTACTTGTTGTACTCTGGGGACAGCGCTTCTGAACAGACAGCATAAGGAAGGGGGGACAGTAAACCCAGGCGCTATTCCACCATTATTCCCCAGACCCCTGTCCTCAGAAAGTTCTAGGCCTACCCATCAATTTTTTCCCAAGAAGAAAAGGCCCACCCCAAGCCAAATTTGACTCCAGATGGCTGCATCCATGCAGTTTTCCTGGAAGTGTTATGAAGATAATTTCCTATTCCACCTTTTTTTCCCCTTCTCCATCTAGCCAGTTCCCTTAGATTTCCCAAGGGTCTCTCAAACCAGGGTTGACCTTGCTTTGCTTGTAAGATCAGCCAAGAGTGGCCAGGTGCTATCACCTACTGAGGAGACAGGGCCTAGTACAGTGATGGCAAACCTTTTAGAGACCGAGTGCCCAAACTGCCACCTAAAACCCACTTACAGTATGTATCATCGGGTGCCGGGTGGGCATGGCCCATTGGGTGGGCGTGGCCCATTGGGTGGGCATGGCTGCAGTGGTAACGGCAGACTGGGTGGGACTAAAAAGTTCAATCAATGAATTCCAACTTTGCGAGATCTTTTTTTTCCTGTGAGAAGTTTAAATTGATTTATTGATTGAACCTTTTTTTCACACGGCGACGGAGGAGGTCTAAAGTGAAAAGGTTTTATAAAACCCAGCTGAAGGCCTAGGACTGGGGTGACGGCGCACATGCCTACAGAGAGGGCTCTGTGTGGCACCTGTGGCACGCGTGCCATAGGTTCGCCACCACGGGCCTAGTAGTTGCTCCATTATGGGCTATATAAAAGACAAAGTAGCCAGCACCAATGTTGCATACCTAGCTAGATACAGGAATATGGAGATTTTGGAATGGTGTGACTGAGTGTGTTTTACTGTCTCCCTTCTATGGGGGACTTCAGTACAGTTTTTGGCTTTCTTCTGTTGATCAAAACATTAGGACACTGATCTGAAAAGTTTTAGGCAACTATATTGTTGAAATTTGGCTGCATGGGGCAACAAAAAGTGTTTTGCAGGATCCAATCTGAGTTGGTCACCAGAGGTTTTGTCTTCAGAGCTTTTGGACTGGACCACATTATCCCGGGACATGCCTATTCACCTTAATTTTTGAAAAAAGCGTTTTGCTGGCCTTAACATTAACCTTCGTTAGGCTAGGGCCTAGAGTGGATGGCAAGGAGAAGCAAAGAGGCAAGTCAGTCCCTCTACAAACAGTCTGATTAAAGCGCGGCAACCTGGCTTTGGATTTTCAGGTAGACAGGTTAATGTGTAACAATAAAAGGGAAAATATCCGAGCTTTCCGGACTCGTACTGGAGCCCATCTCCAGGGAACGTCTGTCTGGCTAGCCTGGCTGGAGAGAAGTTCCCCGAGGATGATCCGAAAGCTCGGAAGACAAAACCTCTGGTCCCGGTCACCAAGCCAGGTTGGATCCAGGTTGGATCATGCAACATTATCCCGGGACGTGGTATATTCGCCTTAATTCGGAAAATAGCCTTCTAGCATCAAAGTGGGTGGGTGGGGGGGGAGGGAAGGAAGGAAGGACACTGTCAGACACAAGCAAAACTGCTGGAGAGAAAACGGGATAATAAAGAGTAATTCTCGTGTCTGGAATGCAAGAGGACGAATCGGTGCCGAGGCTAAGCCCTGGGCTTTAATAAACGGAGCCACCTGTGGCTCTTCGCCTGGTCGGCGTGCGCCGGTTCGCTTATCCGCGGCCCTTCGCGCCGCCGCCGCCGCCTCCAAGTGGCTCCGTCGACCTCCGCTCAACAAGTCCTGGAAAGTTGCAGGACAGGCGGAGAGCAGGGGAGAGGAGGCGGGCCTAGAGCCGAGCGCCTCGTTTGCCCATTGGAGGACACTCGGTCGGCCGCTCCAGCTGGAGCCGGAGTCCGGGCCTCGGGAGTCGGAGGCGGCCGCCGCCCCCCCCCCCCCGCGCCGGAGCACCCAGCCAAGGCTTGACGTTTTAAAGGGAGCCCTGAGCGCGTCGCTGCTTCCTCAGATTTACGGAGCCCGAGAAAGGGAGAAGCGCCCAAGAGTCGCGGCGGGCGCTCGCTGCCCCTTTTCTCTTCCCTGAGCGGACTGTACAATCCTCGGCAGTGTCCTGAGACTGTACGGTCAGCTCAGGGACGGCTCGGTTCGGAGAGCAGCCAACTTGGGCGACCTTCCTTCCTTCTGCTGGCGTCTGAATCTGCGCGGAAGAGAGCGCCTAGCCAAGGGGCCCTCGGGCGGCAGGGACTCTAAGCCTCCCGAAGGGCAGAAGCGGCGAAAAGGGCGAGCGAAGCCAGCCAGCCCGTCCGCCCAGCGCCTATCAAAGGCCTTCAGGGACCTTCCCACCCACCGAAGCCCGCCCGGATCTCGGCAAGCCCAGGCTGCCCTTGCCTAGCGGGACGTCCACGGGAGAGAGCCTTCGCCTTCCTCTCCTCGCGCTTGGGGTTAAGCAGCAAGCCGGCAAAGAGCGAAGGGGAGCAGCCGGAGCGGCAGAGGCGTCCGGGATGACAGCTGAGAAGGAAAAGAAGAGGTAAGAAGGAGGGGGCTGGGAGGAGACCGGGGGGGGGGGGCAAGAGAGTCCGCCGAAGGATGGAGGCTTCTGGACGACTCAAGAGAAGCCTAGCTTCTCTCTCCCGCCCAGTAAACTGCTGAGAGGCCGTCTCTGCCGCGCTAGATCAGCGTTTCCCAACCTTAGGAACTTGAAGATGCGTGGACTTCAACTCCCAGAATTCCCCAGCCAGCTATGCTGGCTGGGGAATTCTGGGAGTTGAAGTCCACGCATCTTCAAGTTCCTAAGGTTGGGAAACGCTGCGCTAGATAAAAACAGCAGATGTAGTGCAGTAACAACAATAACTATTATTATTATTATTATTATTATTATTATTATTATTATTATTATTATTATTATTATTATTATTATTATTATTATTATTATTATTATTATTATTATTATTATTATTATTATTATTATTATTATTATTAATTATTATTATTATTATTATTATTTAAAAAAGCCGCTCTCTAGCGTGCAGTTGATCGGAAAGGCAAGGTCCCAGGGACGATCCCTCTATACAGTATCGGATCGTCTGTCTTCTGGAAGGCGGCCCCTTTACAAAATAGTTTTGCCTAGTAGTTGTGTTACCTGGCGCGCGGGAGGTTTCGAAATGGAAAAGGCTACCCCGATTGGAAAGATAACGCGCTTCGCTTAGTTAACCTTTGAAAACGTTTCGGTAGGTCTCTAAAGCAGGTCGAAGCTCGGGAAGCGTTAGGAGCCTTTGCTCGAAGGCGAAGGTTAAGCGGCTCTTGATTGTCAACGCAGCTGAACGGACCGAAAGCTAGATCTTAACACCCGCGAATAGGCTTGCTTCGTTTGGTTTGATTTAGAAAACAAACAAACAAACAAGGCGGCTTCGGAATGGAGGCGAGGGCCCTGGTTAAGTCTTCCATTGCGATCAATGGGGTTTCTAGGAGCTCCGCGCTGGGTGTGCCTGAACGCCGCTTCACATTTCTTTTAATCGCCGAGCCCAAAGCATAAATGGCATCGGGGCGGGGGGGGGGGAAGAGGGGGTCGCCCCCTGTGAGGTGCGCGATCTCGACCTCCAGTTTATTTATTTATTTATTTATTTATTTAATTCCATTTATATCCCGCCCTTTTCCGAAGACTCAGGGCGGCTTACAAGCTTAGCAGTAGCCTTCATTCTATGTATATGCCTGCTTATTAGGGCTTTCACACACACACCCAAGCGGCATTATTACAAAGTCAGCTTAATTGCCCCCAACAATCTGGGTCCTGCCTGCCTGTCGCGAAAGTTAAGGGACGGCTCTGATCCACAGTTGGGGACCACGCGCCGAAAGTATTTGCATTTTCGGGGGCGGAGGGAGATTGGCAGGATGTGCTCCTTTGGAAACAAAACCGCTTTTACGAAGGAGGCACGATTATCTAACAGTCTCTCCGGAGATGAGGGAGTGAGAACAGCAAGCCCCCAGTATTCTCAATAAGCGCTTTATTCTGAGATGTTAATTCTAGCTTTACAAGGTTTGGGAGAGGTCTCTAAAGAGCATCTGGTCCACCCCCTTCCCCTGAGTGATTTAATTTGGCCCTTACTTGAAAAAGCAGAGATGATTTTATTGTGTTCTTTCCTGCTGGAGGAGGAAAGGTTTATTCCTGGTGATGGCAGAACGCAAAATTATTGCAAGGAGCCACTGCTGCTCCAGAAATTGCTATCAATTTTTAAATGGTCCCCATCCTGGGAGAAGCTAGATAGGCATCCAAAGGTCCTGAAGTTAGGATCTACTCCTTCCTAAATCTATTACTCAACCACCACCCCAATTTCTTAGTTTTGTGCTACCCTAAAGGAGGAAAAACATGATGCCTTTATGTGTTTCTTTGCTGTCTATTCATCCATACTAAGCCTGCCATCAATGGTTATGACTTGCCCTAGAGTAAAAAGGTGGTTTCAAAAATTTTGTGTAGGTTTCTTGGCCAAAAATGGTTGCTGGACTAGGTTAATTGGAAGAGCATTGCTCTTTGAGGCTCCCTCTGAGCAAAGATCATTATGAGTATCTCCAAATTGCACTCAGATAGTTCAGCGGGACAAGGAGAGTTCAAGGAAAGGTTGGTTGGGTAAAGGTCCAACCTGTCACAGGTTGCTTTGTATTTTATGTGGATTGGTATTTGGATCAGCTGACTGCCACTAGGGTCTGCACGGCAACCAACAGGGTGATGGCATTCACTGAAGGCAACTTTCTCTAACTTGATATCTTCCACTCTATTGGATTACAACTCTCAAGACTCTGAACTATGATCAACATCCTGTAGGTTATGGCTTGCAGAAGGCAGCCTCAGAATGCTACAGTTTGTTTTTTGGTGCAACAAATTAAGCCACTTCTGAAAATCGGATGGGGTTGGGGTTGGGGTAAAGGCACAATAGCCTCCAGAAAAATTACAATTAAAGGGTTTGCAATTAGGATTATGCAACATTCCTCCTTCCCAAAGTCCATGTACATCAGATTACCTCCCATTCTTCCAAATTCCATTTATGTCCATCTTTATTGCAAGATATTGATGGTGCAAAGGAGGAATTTCAACAGCTTGTCTTCTTTAAAAGCATTGTCTTCCACACTACCATGGATTTTATTTCCAAACTCTCCAAAGCAGTTTTGAGTTGGTTTAAAGTTGCCCTTCCCTTGCTAATCACAAAACGCGGAGAATGCATGAAGCAACTAGTGTTCCTCTCCATTGGTGGTCTGGTTTGTCCTGTATAACATGTAAGCATTCAGAGTCAGAAGCTGTAAAACCACCAAGGTACAAGCTACCATTCTTCTGATTGTTTTACTAACAATGCAGAGAAATGAGAGCATGAACTCCACAGTGCCTTAATTTGTGTGAGGAGGAAGAATAGCTTGAAACCAGGTGGCAGAGAAAGAACCTTTCATCATAGCTGTTTTGTGCCATCCATGCTTGTTGAGTTGGCTGAAAACTCTATCACCAGACAGTCCTGCCAGCATGAAATCTGCTACCCCATTGCTGATCTTTATCCCGCCTCTGTTCTGATTAACTATGGAATAAGGTTGTCCTGATTTTGTAGATAAGATTGGCTTCTGCATACAGCTAGGTGGTGAGGAAAAGTCACTCTAGGAAAAATAGCCAGGGTCTGAGCTGAATAAAGTCTAATTGGTTGAAGTTAGAAAAGGAACTGAATCACAAGCAGTGTGATAAACAAAGATTTAAATAAAATATTTAAGGTTTGGGGGTTTTTTGCGTTTTGCTCATAAAATAATGGAGGACTATCCTATCATTTCAGTGTTATGCTGTGTTAGCCTGTTATGTTGTTTCTGTGCACTGTTACACCATTTTGCTATTTCACTGCTGTTCTGTTTCAAAACCCAACAAGTAGTTTTGTTTACACTTCATGGCCGCTATATCTGACTCTTTTTAGAGATGGAGCAATAGAGGTCCAGCAGATAACCCTAATCAGGAACCAAAAGGTGAGGGACTAGCCTGCATGTTTCTGTATCTGCCTGCCCTTCTGATCCCATTGGCAACTGCTTACGACTTCATGTATGACATAATGGAGGGTGAAGTGGGGCAGATTCTGCACACATTGGAGCTGTGACTGAATGTTTATGGAGCAAAACACTGTTTTTACATTGGCACACCTAAGTAAGATTTAAATCTGCCTCTTTTGTGAACTGGGAAAGAGGTGAAAGCACTAGCACAGAATCATTACAGAAAAAAAAAATTGATGTTGCTTGACAGTTTTCTGCTTGGGTCGGTATGAGGGAGGAAGCCCTGAAAGGGGATTCTTCCCCAGCTAGAAATTAACTCATTCCACTATTTCTGGAAAACTGGACTCAGTTTGTTTTGTACAGAACTATAGTTGATTTAGAAGCTGAAGACTATCCAAAATATCAGTGAATCATTTGTGTATGGAGCCAATCCTGGAGCATAGCTAAGGTAACATGCATAGAGGTCAGTTGTCCAAACACAGTCCCAATATTGGTTTCTTTTAAACACATTCTATTTTCTGCCACTTTGAAATATTGAATTTAAAAGGAATACATTTGTCTTCCCACTTCATTTCCAAAGTCTGCATTGAAATATCGCTATATTAAATTTTCAGATTTCATACACACACACACACACACACACACACAAAAGTATTTACTCTTGGTGGTCCTTTCTATACTTCTGACTTGTTTTGGGTATTTTTGTCTAGATTTTACAGATGTGAACTTATGTTAGTAGCAGATATAAATATGAACCAGACATTTCCTGGTTCACTGTTTAAGCTAGATCATCCACACTGAATGGAGCTGGATTTGATATATTTTAACTGAATACATACCTAATTCCACATGAATCACTGCATCATAGATTTTTTAATTTTATCATAGTGTATTTTTATTTTATTTTTTCATTTTATTTCAGGATCTCTTGAAAGCTAAGCACTTTGTAAATCTGCTAAGACAGATTGTACTCTAATGGCAAAGTTAAGTTTGTGCAGGACAGTCATAATAATCATTTAATTGGAAATAAATATTGCTGCTTTTAGTGGTACTTATTCCCATCTAAGTGTTGAAAAGGATAATAACACTATCTCCTGAGTCCTGAAAACAGGTTTTTTTTCTCTTTAGCTTTAGTAAAAGCCTGTTCTTATTTAATTTTATTCAGTCTGATGCTATTTCATTATCTTATACCAATACAGCAAGATTTGGATTAAATTACAGTTGATGTAAACTGATTGAAAGTAGCTGTTTATTTCTGTGTGCTTCTATTCTATTTTTAAAAAATTTCCCTGAAACAAAATTTACTTAATTTTAGTATAATATTTTGAATACATCTCTATTTATTTTAAATATTCTGTGAAACAATGTATCGTGGTAGCTTATATTGCAACAATTTTAAGACAATGACATATAAAAGAAAACAGTGAAAATAAAAGCAATTAGAATGTATAAAGTAAAAAATGTTTTAATTAATTTAGCTTCTCTGTCAATTGTTTGCATGTCATCTTTGATATTCTGAGAGACCCTGAGGTTCTCTGGATCCCATTAAGTTCTAGTTGTTCTGATTGTTATTCTTACAAGATTTGGGAGTGGTAGAATGAACCTGCTTCAGCGTAGTTGCTGATATACTATTTACCAGCACTTTACATCAAATAAAGTTTTTAAAAAAAACATGTGGCTCCTTATTTGGAAAGGAAGTAGGCTAAATGAATATATCGTCATTGTCTAATAAATATGTGATTAATAGAAGAGAGAAATTTCCCCCAGATAATTGCTAATGGATACAATAAGTCAAGACAAAGCACTTTTGAGTTACACAGATTCCAAAAAGAGGCTTAAAGTTGTCACATATTCTTTCTATTTGAAATTAAGATAGGTTAGATATGCTTGTGCTAGAACAGGAACAATTGTTTTAACGATAATTTCACTTAAGCAAAAGTGAAATTGCAAATGATCTCTTCTTTGATGTCTTGTCTTTTTATATATTGATATAACTATTATTTAGTTATAACTATATAACTATAACTATTATAACTGTAATAATAATAGTTTATTATTATTATATAATAATTCCTTTTTAATATTGTATATTTTTTAAAATTAATATATTCCTTTCCTTTTTTTGGCTTTTGCATAGACAGTATGCTTGCCATATTTTAAATAGACTGTTACAATCAAACTGTATGTATTTACGTAGATTATCTTAGATTTTTTTTTTATTTGACTACCTGATTCATGGTGACTCCAGGCAGCTTACAAAAATACACAGACCACAAATACAAAAAAAAGCCCAATGATTCAGTGAGGATTATTGCCACACAAACAGATATAAAATTATAGTCATATATTGCAGTTCTATGTCTTTTTATTCAGAAAACAAACTCAGTTTATTCCTAGATACTTGTATTTTACCTTTATCTCAACAGACTTGGGAAGTCCTTTGTTAAAAGAATAAAATTAAATTTCTACAGAAAAATCTTTTAAAAATTCTTTCAGGAGTCAATGAGCTTCAGAACCTGGGTGAAAATATTTTTGCAGAAACCTTGTTATATAAGATACACAAAAAGATTCATATGTTGTATTACTTAATTCACTTTCATTGACAACAGCTTTTAATTTAAAATGACATATTGGAAGCTGCCTTAATTATAAATAGAAAAGCAGCTATGATGTTTTATTTTTTATTATATACATGTTGTTTTTTGCACTGTTTTATTCTTTTTAACATTGTAAGCTACCCAGAGTCAGTTCATAGTGAGATGGGCAGCATACAAAATTTAACAAGTAAATAAAAATAAAAAATAAATATATGGAGAATCTTTGATCTGACATTTTAAATATATGCATAAATTTAAATAGGCAGCATCATTTTATTCTTCCGTTAGTATGGAATAGTCTATACATGGTTGGAAAAGAATGTTCATGCAGTTTATAATATAATATTCTTATGAATTTATGAATTACATAGAATGTGGAAAAAAGTATTTTGATTTTGGTGCAACACAAGTAAGGCCTCATGGAGATACATTTGCAAAATGAAGAAAGGGACCATTGCTAATCTAAAATACTTTATGCTAATGTAGAGCAACAAATGTCCCAGTTATTATGTGCATGGCCTTATTATTTTGCTATCTGTCCATAAAAAATCATAAACCATAATTACAACATTTCCTACCCTTTCATGTGCCTAAAATCAGTTGCCTAATGCAACTGTCCAGTGCCCAATAATAGGGCCAATTCCATGCCAAGAAATACAAATATCTTCAGAGATACTGTTAGGAAATCAGCAAACCTGAAATCAAGGCTCTCTTACACTCACATGGCTGAGATTTTAACATTTATTGCTGCAGTACTATCATCTATTTTTAAGCTGTTTGTTTCAAGTGGATAAGAGTGATCATTGTACAGAACATTGTCTATACTTGGTTCAGAGATATTTTACCCTCTTACTGAACAGTTAATTTTATATCTTTGTGATAATAATTGAAAAATTATAAACGTGTAAAATGCTTTCAAATAATGAATGTGACAGATATCCCATGTATCAAAATGAGTGACTGTTTCTGATGGTCTACCCTCCTCTCTCATTGTGTGTGTGAGACAGAGTTCCATTTGTTTATTAGATAATTTAATACATATTGAAGAAAGGGAATACATATTCCTCATTATATAATCCCTTCCTTCCTTCCTTCCTTCCTTCCTTCCTTCCTTCCTTCCTTCCTTCCTTCCTTCCTTCCTTCCTTCCTTCCCATATTATACAAACAGTATATGTCTAGTGAAGTATATAGGATACAATTTTAAAAGATTTATTTACTTATTTATTTGTAAAGCTTTACAGAAAAGAATGAAAAAAGAAAAAGGTACATGTACATAGAGATAGAGAATGAGAGGGGGGTTTACACACACAAATCCACATCTCATACATTAATCAAGTGTCAAACAAATGTCTAAATCTACATTAGTATAAAAATAATGATTGGAAGGGTACTGTATGAATAAGTTAAAAAAATAAATCAAGCATAATACATAAAGAGGCTGCAGTGCCCCAAAACTGCTGCACTGTCTAATCTATACATGAAACCTTGCCTCTTGCAGGTTGTGGTGGTTGGAGTGCCTGATTAAAAAAATAAAAGTGAAAGGATTGTGGTTTTGTCACTCTGTGGAAATTCTGGTCCTTCGCAATCTTCAGAGGGTTCTGAAAGAATGGCTTTTGTTTCTGGTTAAGCTGTATCATGGCAGAATAAAGAGTTTGCTACTACAAAGTTCTAGAAATGGAAAGCAAATTAAAACCATTAAAGCTGAAAACCCTATACAGGCTTACTCAGGAGTAAGTCCCATCCAGCACAATGGAGGTTAATTCTACTCACACATGCCGTTTGTAATATTCAGGGCTGTCTCTGTTGCTGTGCCTCAGATTAGAATGACCAGATGTCCACTTCTTGTTGGGACAGATTTCCTGTTTTCTGTTTTAAACGCAATGTTCCAGTATTCTGAGAACATTTCAAGCTGAATTCTTGAAAGGTCTTGGTTTTTTTCATTTAATCAGAGCCTCTGCATTCTCCTGAAAATGTAATTAAACATTTATTGTTGCTGTTGCCGAAGGCATTTACAAGGCCAAGTAGATCTTGTTGTTTTGTCTACAAGAAGCAAGTGCTAATTTGGATTACCAAATGCAAAATGTAACAAATGGTGGCTGGAGTGAAAAGTTGAGTGACCTTCCATGTTATCACTTCTACTCATTTTTGTATTTTTTTTTCTCTAATTCATAGAGGTTGACAGTGCTTCATCTGTAAGGCAAATATCAGACCCTAATTGTAGCACCAAGTCACGATGATATTGGCAACATTTACTTTCCTCCAAGATCCTAAATCTAGCAGTAAGATCCAATAAATACTCAGATGTAAAAACAAAACTATAACACTGTCAGATAATTTGAACAAGAACTATGAATTAAATTGACTATATGCAGTTTGGATAAAAGAGTTTAGATGAATGTCTTGAATCTTTGTGAGTGATATGGGAATGGAAACAACTAAAAACAATCCTCATTTGCTCCTCCCTCCATTTTCTTCATTATAGTAGCAAAAGAGAATAACCAGCTTCCATATCAAATACTGCAAAATAATCTGATACAAGCACTACAATATTACCATTTGGTGGAATGGCTTAAGCAAAAGACTTGGATCTTTGTCTCAAGCCATTTTTACATAGTCCCAGTATTGGAAAAGTATGGGAAAGGTCAGGATGAAGTTATGACACATTCCCAAAATTTGGGAAGAAAATTATTTGTATGCCACTCAAAAGCCACTGCTGTGGACAGGAGGCTTGAAAATGAGGCATCTTTTTCATGCAGGTGATTCCAGATTCACTTCTTGATATCTCCAGTCAGAAAGATATTTGGAAAAATGTGTGAAAAAGATCATCATGAGATCTTGAACAATTATCACCAGTAGAGTAGCCATTTTAGATTAGATCAATTAATATTCTGACATGGTATAAAATAGACGGAACCTCTGAACTTAACTTCCATAATGCTCAACTAATACTGTACAGCCAATGATCTGGATGGGGATTCCAGGAGTTGTACTGTAGTCACAATATACATGGAAATCACTGTAACGTAACTGCTTTATTATGTGAGAGTAAAAGTATGCAAATCATTATCCTAGGAAAATAAATCCTTATATCTTGGCAAAGCAGAGTACCAAAGCTTTATTATTATATTTAAAGTATTGGACTGTGCAGTTCAATTTGTTTAAAGTTTACAGAAATTAGGGTAGTATAAAAATAGTTTCTGTTCTCTACTGCAATAAATTCATTATTGTATTTGTTTAGGTCATGATTTTTATATTTTATATTTGTTTAAATTATATTATATTCAGTGCTTTTTTTGTAAAAGAAAAGGTGCCGGAACTCACACATGTCACACATGCCTTGCCCTACCCTACAAGGTTCCATCCAAAAAAGGTGCCGGAACTCCGTTCTGAGCGTTCAATGAGGAAAAAAGCCCTGATTATATTATATATTTTAGGACATAATTTTTATATTTTTTGACACAAAGCAAAGTGTCAAAGTCTGTTTTTCCAGAACACTGGTCTTTTATTCCTTTCTCTTATCATGAATGTAATGCAATCAGTCACACTCTTTGACTAGGAAAATATGCTAGTTTATGACTTAGTTGCTAGACATTAAGAATCAAGCTGAGAAATAAATTGATGTGTATGCAGCCATGCTGGTTCCCAAAAAGATATAACAAGAACTAACTCTAAACATTATTAGGTGCCAGATTATTAGATGCCAATCAAAGAATTGCATAGTCTGAAGAAGTAATACATTGTAGGCATCTGTATGCATATGTACTTCTCAAATTCTTATAGTTTTGACAATCTGATTTTTTAAAATGGATATTTCTCAAAGACAGCATATTGTGTTAATTATTTAACTACTTCTTCAGACCATGCATTTCTTTGATTGGCATCTAATAATTGGCACCTAATAATGTTTAGGGTCAGTTCACAATATATCTTTTTCTGAGTAGGCCCAGCATGGCTGCATACACATCAATTTATTTCTTAACTCTTGATTCTTGATGGTTACCGACCAAATGGATAACCCTATATTACCAGGTTTGATTAGTGAAACCAGCTTCCTATACAGTGGTGGGATTCAAATATGTGAACACCCAGTTCTCTGTGTGAATGCTGCTTCTGGAAGTGCATTCTGGGCCTTGGCAACAAAAAACTAGCTACCGGTTCTGCCGAAGTGGTGCGGACCGGCTGAATCCCACCACTGTTCCTATATCTTGTTAGAGGCTATAGTATATTAAGTACCTTCTGGTAAAGTTTTTCATTAGAGGTTATGTTTAGTTAAGTTCTATTGTGGGACATTGCTTATGCAAGATCTAGGTCACTTAGAACTAAGGAAGACTTATTCACTTCTCCACGGGACATCAAGTTGGGGAAGTCTACAGCAGAAAACATGTATCTGTTAATCCAACATTTGCAAGTGTTCTCATGTCACCAAAAGCTGCGATGTGGTTAATTTGGTTGGTTACATGCCATAGTTTTTAAATATGGCAATACTATAACCCCTTAAAATATCACATGAATTTGTGTGAAATCCATCCACTACATTAAGTAAAACAAAACAATAGCTCACTTTGAATTGTTGAATTTTAATCTATTTATCACAGGGCCCCTGAAGCTGGTACTAAGTGGTCATAGTGGTCTTGCATAGGCATAATGGGAAACAAAGCTTCAAGAGAGTTTTGAGAAACTTCCATTATGCTTGCAAAGCATGGACTTTTTTTAAAGTTGGCATTCCCTAACTTGCTCACAATTCCTTGAGAGATCACTGTTCATGATTTGACAACCCTTGGTTTAATTGTGAATTAAAGCTGGTGGTTTATGGCTTAATGCAGTATGTGAACTCAGCTACTTTTGGCTTTTTCAGCAAACCAGGACTTAGGCCAAATAAATTCTCACGGCTATGCCAATATTCTTTTAAGTGAATTAAGTTAGACAATGATTCTTTTTACCTGCTATAACATTTACTATGGCTCTCCATTGTACAGTAATTGGATTTATATTGCTAATCTCTTCTTGGATTTTAAGGAATTAATGTGTATTGTTTGAACAAGAAGTTTGGATTCCAGAAGGTTTTTATTTGTTGTATATCATGAAACTTAGCCAGTGCATGAGTCACCTGGGTGTGGCTTAAGGTATTCCAGACCTGGCATGCTGAAATGTTAAAGAAAAGTCTTTTAGAAATTCCTGTAGCCAGTAAACTCTGAGCATTGACTGGAAGACAGCATAACCCTAACAAGCTATTTCCTAGCTGAGAAAAGAACAGCCATGTGATATGGTCTGCTACTCCAAAACCATTTGCAGGACAGGTAGCCCTGAAATTTTAGCACAATGGTTTTCGTCCACATTGTCCAATAGGGTAACATGGAAAGAAACCATGTTCAGGATGACCATAGCTTACTAGTAAAGGGGAGAAAGCTAATGCTAATAGCTTTTAAAGCTACAGTCAGTGAAGTACAAAATGTTGGTAAAAGCTATTCCCAGCCACTTTGTGGGAAAAGAGTGTAATAGAAGTGGACAGAACGTTTGCCTTGACTGAGCCACTTGGTCACTATTAATTCAAAATAGTTTTGCTCTGCTCATTCCATCTCTTAGCTTGACCTAATTCACAGCATTTTTGGAGTGGATAAAAAAAGGAAAAATTCTGGGAATGATGGCCAGAGTTGGTTGGCAAGGACACAGATTTTTAAAATAGAAGGGAAAGGAGACATAATTTTTGTTTGCTGAGGGTTGAAGAGGGGAGCATTTGACTCAGATCATTTTTGAATGTCTTTCATTGCTACTCTGTTCCATTTTATGATTTCCTACAAGGCAACTCAGATAGCTAGTGCTGGCCACTGGGCAAATGGATGGCAAAACTGAGTGCCTCAAAACTGAGTGGCTTAGAAACTTTCATAGATAGGACTCAGGGCAAGAATATGGGTTTCATCTGTAAAACATGATTTAAAATTCTGAGTAGTTTCGGAGCCAAGCTATAATTTCCAAATTGGACAATTACTTCCATGCTTTATTTGGACATAATTAAAAGAAGGAAGTTTGATGCAAATTAAGTAATGATCATTCAAAACCATACAAACCATACGTTGACCAAACTATATTTTAAGACACTACATGAAACCTTATTCAGATATCATATTAAACCATGTATTTTCTTTGTGCGTTGGGTGGCACAGTAGAGTTGGACATGGTTTGTGTGAAATCAACCAAATTGTGGATTACTTAATAAAGAATCAAGGATACAGTTGGTGAGTCTGGCATTGCTGCTGCTTTCTCCCTTTTTCCCCTCTATAATGTATCAAGTTTCTCAGGTAGGACCTTAGCTACAGGACCACCTGCAGCTAAGGTCCTTGGCTTACAACAGTTCATTTAGTGACTGTTCAAAGTTACAATGGCACTGAAAAAGTGACTTATATCAATTTTTCACACTTATGACCATTGCAGCATCCCCATGGTCACATGATCAAAATTCAGACTCTTGGCAACTGACTCATATTTATGAGGGATACAGTGCCCTGGAGTCATGTGATCACCTTTTGTGACCTTCTGATAAGCAAAGTCAATGGGGAAGCCAGATTCACTTAACTGTGGCATGAAAGGTCATAAATGGGGCAAAATTCACTTAACGACTGTCTTGCTTAGCAACAGAAATTTTGGGCTCAATTGTGGTTGTATGTCAAGGACTACCTGCAGCTGGATCCATACCAGATGACCAATTACATTTATCACAGACTGCTGCTTGAAACTTTAAAACTATGGTTTCAGTCACTAAAGTATGAACCCCAATCTACAGAAATCATGATCTGTGTGCATTTTAATACACAGGCTCCTCATCACTTTTTGTAAATGTAGACACAAAAGACCGCCTAGCTGAATACTTTTTTAGAGTTGATAACACTTCATCCATTTTACATGTTCTAGAATTTTTAGTTTGGGCACTTGGAAGATTCAGCAAATAGATGTTACCAGGGACCATGGGAAGTCTGAAGGCTAATTTTTGAAGCAGCTTCAAAAAATGTAATTCTGTGACCAGCTGAACAAGAAATAGATTGCATTTGATTTTGTCACTGATTATGTTAGCCATGCATAATGACAATAATAAGTGGTGTGCAGTCATTATACTTTTAATTTTAGAATAACATACTTGTTATTCTCATTTTTGTCTTTTTATGGAAAGTTGCAGCCTGATGCTTGAAAAATCCCAGATAACATCAATAAATCTTCTGGACATTCACAGTTAAGTTACCCTCCATATAAACAAACACCTAATACCACTAATTAGTTTTTACAGTGTTCTAAAGATATTGGGGATGGGGTATGTATTAAAAAAACTTACTTTTGTTTACACCCTCTTTAAAAATGATAAACAGCTCTTTTTCAGTGAGAAAAATCACACATTTCTGTCTTTGATGCCATGAAAAATACCGGAATACAGGTATTGTACATAAGGCCAAAATGGGAACAAAAAAGAAGGGAGGTTTCCTGTTATAATATATACTCACAAAGAGGAAAACTAAGGAATACATTATGGAAATAGTAACCCATGCCATAAAAATTAAGGCTTATATTTGTACAATCTGATTGATCAATGCTAAAGTATTAGAAAACTCAAATACAAACCTATTAAATCCATGTAACTAATTAGCACTTAGCAATAGCACTTAGACTTACATATTGCTTCACTATACTTTAGAGCCCTCTCTAAGCAGTTGACAGGGCCAACATATTGCCCACCCAACAATCTGGGTCTTCATTTTACCGATCTCAGAAGGATGGAAGGCTGAGTCAACCTTGAGCTAAATCCTCCCAATGGCATTTAATCTGCAAGTAGGTGTTATGCAATTATAAATTTCATATTCCAAGCAGACCTAAAAGTCCAACAGGCATACCTGTATGCCTCCGGATTTCTCTCTTATTGTACCATCCCCATATTTTCCTTTATTTCTTCCCCAATCCTTCCAAAACAGCTTCCCCACTACTTTGACTTTCTGCTTTTCTTGCTCTGTCTGTTCACTTCTTAGATCAAATAGTAAAACTATAATACATGAATTACTACAGGTGGTCCTCAACTTGCGATTATTTTATAACTATTTGAAGTCACAATGGTGCTGACAAAAGTGACTTATGACCATGACTTGAACTTATGAACATTGTGTCCCTGTGGTCATGTGATCAAACTTTGGACACTTGGTAACTGGTATGTACCGTATTTATGACAGTTGCAACATTCTGGGGTCA
The DNA here is from genome assembly GCF_964194415.1 of Vipera berus. Lineage (NCBI taxonomy): Eukaryota > Metazoa > Chordata > Lepidosauria > Squamata > Viperidae > Vipera > Vipera berus. The sequence goes on from NC_138202.1 coordinate 318,636,524, forward strand.
CGGAATCACCATTTACAATCTTCCCAGGGGCTTCCAACAAGCTAAGTCAATCTGGGAAGCCAGGTTTGCTTAAAAAAATATCAGGCATGACTCACTTAAAGACTGCATTGCTTGGAGATGGAAGTCCTAGTCCCAACTGTGGTAGTAAAAGGCTACCTATATATGAATATTACAAAATGGACCAAATCTCTTACACTTTAACAGATACTGAATGCACTTGGACTCTTGAAAGTCACCTAGTCATGTTTGAAGGAGAAAGTACCATTTTGACAAGGAGTGCTAAAAGTCCAGTTGTTTTTCAAGGTAGCTGAAGGGAAACTTTCATTGAAATGTACTCATGTCATTGTATGCCTATAAGATTCCAAATTCTGTGATCAGAATAGTCATATTTTGCTAAATTTATGCTAGAAATTTGTGTGTGTGTGTTTATGTAACACAGGGAGGGCAGTAGAAATTTTTAAAATCTCCTTGTTGACTTTTTTCCAGGCTTCATAAGGAGAAGCGATTCCTTTCTTGTGCATTGTATTTTCAAAAATTGAAGGAAAACCATACAAAAAAGACTAAAAGTAAAGCTCCATAATTTCTAAAAAATAGACTAATGTAAGAGATGCATTCTATGCTTAAGTACAGCAGTGTTACAGAATTGTATGTGTTTATTTTTGTGCAATGTGCCTACTTTGTGTTGATGAAATCACTTAATGAACTTGGGCTTTGTTGAATCTTAGAGAGGACAAAATACTTATTCCATTTCTTGTTTTGAAAGTGGAAAGAGTGAAAGCCTGTATCATAATGATATCCAACAGTTGTTTGAACCTCAGGTGCTACATCCTATTCCTTAAAGATCTTTAGGAAATTGGGGGAAAATCTTCTCTCCTTTAATCAAACATAAGTTAAAAGTTTTTATGAATTTATGTGCTTTCTTCAGCTTTAATTAAAGAATATACAAATGTTTCAGTGAAGAATGCTTGTTTTTATGAGCAGCACCTGGGAACCAGCTTATAATTTATGTGCAATCTGCCAGAGTTTTCCCCTCTAGCAAACATTTTATTCTCACTTGAATCCTATGAAGAATGTTAGGCCAAGATTTAGGTTGCATTCACATACATATCATATTAAGCCATATTTTGTTTTAACTATAGTTTGTTTAGAAACTTTACTATCTTGCTTTATTCTTCGCGCTATGCCAAAAATAAACAGCCCACACTTTATCTTACAATGCAATGTATAATCCAGTTCTCACTTAATGCCAAACTGGGAATTTTTTTTTCTGTACTTGTTTCATTACATAGTTCTGAGGTGTGATATATGGGTTTAAACATGTAATAAATCAACATCTAGCAATTCATGTTATTGCCCAGATTCATGATTCTTAAAAGTTTATTTTAATCTAAATCTAATGTTTATGTTAGCTTAATAATGCCTGTTAGAAATACTTCGTGTCAGTAACATGAGCATTGTCCCCATATTAAACATAATAAATACAGTTTATTAGAGAAAGCGTATCTATGTACAATCCACATGAAAAGGCATAAACCATAGTGAAAACCAAATAATGATGTGAGAACCAAATCAAAGCATATTTATTCACACTGTTAATTAGAGAAATTTTGATTCTGAAAAGAGGGCTCAGGTCCACACTGCAACTTCTCACTGTTACTCTTTAGGCACCAGAGACATTGCTCTACTTTCCATTATCCTCATAGTTTTTCTTATCTACTGCTTTAGTTGTTTTCCCCCACAAGATGAGATACCCTGAGAAAGCATAGATGGAGATGTACTAGAAATGAAAATCATAGGTTCTTTTTTCCACAAGCAATGATATTAAGAAATATAGGCAGGTGCCAAAGCATTTCTATGTGATGTAATTCCTACTAAGCTTGCATAGAACTGTATAGATTATTCTCTTTTGCACGAATCCAGAACAAATGCTTCTGTGTTAAGGTTACATTGTTTTTCTTTCCTCCTTTTCTTAAAATATATTTGAAATAGCATGTGCATCTTTTCCCGACATAATCTCACATAATCAAGAACAGCATCAAATTCAAGCTTCTTTTGAAGAGCAAATGCTAATTTCAGTGGCTGGTTCTCCTCATTTATAGAATCTAAAAATGTGTTTTGTTTGGCTTTGGCTTTGGCTTAGCCTGACAGCTGACATCACCCATTGTGGGTTATAAACACTAATCGATAATAAACTGTTGTATATAAATCCTGTAACTGTGACTTACTCAACAAGTCATGTTATTATAAACTATGGTGTAGCACAATGCTGTAAATCTAACTACAGAGTGTGTGGCTAGGTGCAACTAAGTTTGGCCAGCAGTCTTCTCAGTGTGGTTCTCTAAAGAAACCAGGTATTGATTTGTGGGTCTCTAGAAAGAACAATACATCAGTGCAAGCAATCCTGGTCTCAAAATATCCCAAATATTGCTGCAATAGCCAAGAAATTAAAAAGCAAGATGTTTATAAAGTGGGTTTGCTTTAGCAGAGAATTTGGTAGAGCAGTGGAACAAAGGTTCATGGAAGGTAAGCATAGATTGCCAAAAATGGCTTATTTATTTTCTGTTTTGTAAAATTATTAACCAACATAAAGGGAAAAGTTTTAATTAGCCAATACATTATTAGTGCAATGAATTGTAAAGATCCATGGGCCTGTCTTTACTCCTCATAACTACATAGATACATTCCTGCTGGTTTTTTTGCTAACAAAAAGACGTGTTTTGCTCTTTCCTTTTCTAGCTTGTAGATCTAGGATTTCCTGTTGGTCTCCCATCCAACCTCTAAAGAGGCCTAATGAGTCTTAATTTGTTGAGGTTGACCTAATCTAGCTAAGTGCTGCTACCTAGTGGGATCCTAAACGAATTTGTCCATTCTTATAAACACTAAATGAATCACTTGAACTTTCTTCCCCTCCTTCCCTCCCAGTTGGGAGTGAGGGAGATTGAAAAGAGAGACCTGAGTATATCTGATTTTTGTCAGGTACACAGCGTTCTGGAGCACAGCCCACTGGCAAAAACATGTGGTGTTTTATCCACAGCAGCATTAGAAATGTTCTCTTTCAGTTTGGCGCCAATGATCGAAGTCTGTTGTTAACCGGAGTTCACACAGAAGTCTTGCCAGGTCTGCCCAGAATACTGTCTCCTGTGACTTCCTGTGGTCTTGCATAATATTTCCTTGCTGTTTGTTATACTTTGTGCATTTGCTGGAGCTGCCTGTGATGCTAACAGAGCATATTAGGGCTCAGGCTCTTAACCAAAAGATCTGATCCCTTGTGGAGCTGCTGTGGGCCACTTCAGGTGACATAATTAAGTTGCACTGCTCACGTAGGTGACTGCTGTTTGAGGTTCTGAGGCTGATGAAGTCTTCCCCAACCTGGTACCCTTCTAATATATCTGTCTTTGGTCCCATAAATAACGATGAGCCTATCACCTTTTGAATTGGTAGATGGAGACCTTATTCTAAAGATACCATTTTAAGGAAAGTGGATGTAGGCCATAGAGGTAGCTATAGAACCACGCTTTTCATGCAGAGTTGAATCCATCAGCTTTCAGATGCTAACTAGAAAAGGTGTCAGATGTACATAATTTATGATAGAGTTAATCTCTCACGTACACACACTCAGTATCTAAGATGACATACTGACAGCTATTTCTAGGAAATACTATAGCACTATCAAACCAGAATCCATCCACATTATCACGCTAACTGGAGTGGTAAAAAGTGTGGATCTGGGGAAGATACCAGCACCCTTTTGTGTCTCTTAGGATGGATGGGGCCAATTGCTTTGACCTTTTTCTATTGGGAATATGTGGGATGGGTTGAAGGAGCAGAATGGGTGCCATAAGAACCCCCGATGGGTTGCAGATATTTAAAACATTGATTTTGTCACTTAAAACCCCTGACACTCCCTTAAAATGAGTTCAACTAGGGAGTACAGCCACAACATGCCATGCAAAGTATAAAAGAATCTACAGGTAGCTCTCTACTTACAACCACAACTGGGACTCAAATTTCCATTGTAATTTTCTGTGGCCATAATGTGAATCATCATGTGACTGGACACAATTTTAGGAACATTTTTACCGTGGTCATTAAGTTGATCACCATGGTCATTACTTAAGTTGCATGGTTGTTAAGTGAATCACATGGTCATTAAGCAAATCCAACTTCTCCAATGGAAGCCAGTTGAGAAGGTTGTAAACTACAACATGTGACTGCAACATGCTGCAGCTGTCAAAAATACAAGCTGGTTACCTTGTGTCTGAATTACAATCCTGTGACTACAGGAGTGATGATCTTGAGGACAGGTTGGCAAACTGTTGTAAATCAAGGACTAACTGTAGGTACTGTGTCTGGGTTCATAGTTAATTGAATCATTTTTTATTAAATAAACTAGAGCAAATTGGTTTTACACATAAAAAAAAGAACCCTGGTTTACAGATATCAGAGCTTCAGCACATAATACTAGAAGCCAAAAGAACATAAAGAATGGTCCACCAAATCAAATCAATAACATAATGTTTAGAAATTATACTATCATAATAAAAAGAAAAAAAGAAAAAATAGATATATTCTATGTACAAAATTCTGTTGAACTCAGCTGCATGGCGATGACGGATACCAAGCAACACATTAATACAGTAATATATCTCTCTACTTTGATTTCCTGTTAGGTGATAGGAAGGCAGTCCCATCTCTTAAAAATTGCTACACATTACAATAATTTGTAGTTATATTCCTTTGAAGGTTCCTTGAAGAATCTTGTCCATCAAGTCTTGTTTTATTGATTGATTGATTCATTTTTGAACCGCCCATCTCCCTCAAAGAGTTATCTTTTATATATTTATATATTGAGTGTTCTTGGATAGTTACCTCTACAGCTACCATATTGGCACCACAAAGTTCAGGTGACCACTGGATGGCAGCAAGTATGCCTTCTTCGTTGACATCCAGTTATCATCTGAATTTCAATTCTGGTGGCATTTATTAATTTATTAAACTCACACATCGACTCTAGGAAATGTGCAATAAACCAAAAGCAGAAGATTCAGTTCAATTCAATTAAAATTCAATCAAACATTAATAGATGACCAGGAACTGACATCCATGCCATACTCTGGATAGGGATTCCAATATTCACAGCTCCCTACCCCAACACCTCCCCGCCAGTTACCCCTAGTTATTGGCAGGCATGTCCCAGTTCCAGAATTCAGGGTGCTATTTCATTTTTAATACATTTGTTTGAAACTTTGAGGTGCCAGCTTTCCTAGACTGAGAGCCTCCATGGTCTTGAATGGCCTTCTGCAAAGAACTGTTAGCAACTGCTGTTCTGCCGGATTGTGCTGGCAAGGTAGAAGGGAAGGTGGGGTCACATTGATATTACAGAAATCACTAGGGTTGTTTCAGTGTGCCTAATTAGCTTCATGTTTCTGTGAGTGATACATAGTCTAAACATGCAATGGAGGGGTGGGGGTTATATTCATTTATTTATTTAGGTTGAGAGCTGGGGCTGCTTTTACTTCTCATCACTTTTGCCACTCAGCTGCTTTTTGGAGCGAATGGCAGAGATGAGAGGCTGCTGCTGGCCCATATCACCTTCTGAGTACCCGTGGACTGGAGCCAAGTTTCAGTCCGGTCCCAGATAACGTCAAGAAGGAGAGGGAGTGAGTTAGCAAGCAGGCATGGCTTCTGCAGATCTTCCTTAACATTGTTGAAGTTTCCTCATCAAGTCTGGTCAGAGGGAGAAGATGGCTGAGCTACTGGGCAGGAAGAAGAAAGGAAAAGAATTGAGACTGGGGTACAGGTGAGATCCTCTAGTCTAACCTATTCTTTTCAAAATCCACCTCTTCCGCAAGGCCTTTAATCTCCCCTTGTAATTCTCTTGTAAAGTAAATATTTATAGAGCTGTAGTTGTGCATGTTCTTCCCATGTTTCTTCCTTTCCTCATTTTCCATTATGGTTTTCCCTGCTTGAAAAATTCATACTACAGTTCTCAGTTTGCAAAGTAGCAAGGTTCACAATGCTGAATAAACGCTAATGGTGATAATAATGATTCTTTTTTTTAAGAAAAAAAGAAAAACAAATGTTAAGAAAAGTCAGGTGTATAAAAAAGAAATCCCAATAAAATATATCTAGTTTTGTTTTTATTAAGGTTCACAGGGAGGGAAGGATACATATTGCCTTTAAAGCACTGATTGATTAAAAGCAAACTACACAGTCTATATGTCTGTCAGTTAAATCTCAAGCGACATTCTACAGCTTATGTGAAATTTGATGTATATGTAATTCAGCTTTTTTCTTTACTTCTCCAAATTCTAAAATCATAACTGAATCTATTGCTTTAAGGCAGTAATTAGCAACATTATGATAGCCAGAGAGATCCCTTAAAGGTTGGGGAGGAATTCTGTAGTGAATATAGGAGGTATTTTAAATTCTTTGGAATTGTTACCGTGTACTGCATTTGAACCAATGGTTAACTGGTTTAATAGGAAGAACAGGTGACTATTTTTAAAGTTCTGTCAAAATGCTCAGATTTGTACTATGAGAGAGGCTGTTTTTTTATTTTAGTTTCATGTGATCTTTTTTTAGATTAATGCATAGCTAGTCAAAGTAATCAGCTCTCACGTATGGGGAAACACCCATTCTTCTTATGTAACAGTAGTACTGTATTGCACTATATGCCAGTTCCAGTTTGTGCAGTTTGTCTCAGAAGCAAGAGGCATTGGAAGGGATATCTTGATTGGAGCTTCATGTCTCCATCCCTCTGTTGCAGCCAGGTCACAAAAGATATTGCCTCCCACTAAAGACAGGCTGTAGCAGATAAGTCTGTCAGAACGTGTTTGAGCTTAAAGATAAAAGGGGTGGGTTGCTAAATTTTATTTATTTATTTATTTATTAGTTTTTATAAACCGCCCTTCTCCCGAGGGACTCGGGGCGGTGTACAGAGGAAGGAAGGTATACAGATCGAACAATAAAAATAATAAGAAACACTAATGAACACAAACTGGGACCCCAATTAACGCTATCATGCCAGGCCAGCCTGCTGAAACAGGAAAGTTTTTAAGTCGCGACGGAAGGTACGGAGGTCAGGGGCCATCCGGATTTCTGTTGGTAAGGTGTTCCAGAGGGCTGGCGCACCCACTGAGAATGCCCTCCCCCTGGGGGCCACCAGCCGACATTCCTTGAGCGGTGGCACCCTGAGGAGGCCCTCTCTGTGGGAGCGCACAGGACGGTGGGGTGCTGACATCGGCAGAAGGTGCTCCCGAAGGTAGTCCGGACCCATGCCATGTAGGGCTTTGTAAGTCATCGTTAGCACCTTGAACTTCACACGGAAGGCAGCCGGAAGCCAGTGCAGCGCACGGAGGAGAGGTGTGATATGGGAGTATCGGGAGGCTCCCAAGAGTGTCCGTGCCGCCGCACTTTGCACCAGTTGAAGCTTCCGAGTGGATCTCAAGGGCAGCCCCATGTAGAGAGCGTTACAATAGTCTAGGCGAGATGTCACAAGGGCATGGGTGACTGTACGTAAGGAATCCAGGTCCAGATAAGGCCGTAGTTGGCGAATTAGTCGAACCCGGGAGAAGGCCCCCTTGGTCACAGCTCCAATGTGGTCTTCCAGGGAGAGCTGCGAGTCTAGGAGGACACCCAGGTTGCGGGCCCTATCAACAGGGGGAAGTAACTTGTCCCCAATGTTAAGCAGTGGGACGTTCTGAATCTCCTGGTTTCCCGGTACGTACAGCCATTCAGTCTTGTCCGGGTTCAGTTGAAGCCTGTTTCTCCCCATCCATTCCCGGACCGCTTTCAGGCAGCGGGACATCACGTCTAGGGCATCACTGATATTGTTTGGAGTTGAGATAAAAAGCTGGGTGTCATCAGCATACTGATGGTACCCTACTCCAAAACTGCGAATGATCTCACCCAGCGGTTTCATGTAGATGTTGAACAGGAGAGGCGAGAGGACCGACCCCTGAGGGACTCCGCAAGCGAGAGGCCTCGGGGTCGACCTCTGTCCCCCTGTCAGCACCGACTGCGAGCGACCCTGGAGAAAGGAGGAGAACCAACGCAGAACCGTGCCTCCCACTCCCAGTCCCCTGAGGCGTCGCAGCAAGATACCATGGTCGATGGTATCGAAAGCCGCCGAGAGGTCTAATAAGACTAGGACAGAGGAATGGCCCCTGTCCCGGGCTCTCCAGAGATCATTCATCAGAGCGACCAATGCCGTCTCCGTGCTGTAGCCCGGCCTGAAACCCGATTGGTACGGGTCTAGATAAACCGCTTCATCCAGGATCTGAGGAAGTTGGTGCGCCACCACGCTCTCAACAACCTTCGCAAGGAAGCGAAGATTGGAGACTGGACGAAAGTTATTCAAAGAGGATGGGTCCAAGGTGGGCTTCTTGAGGAGAGGTCTCACCACCGCCTCCTTCAAGGCGGTGGGGAAGTGACCCTCACTCAGAGAAGCAGAGATGACCGCTAGGAACCAGCCTCGTGTCGCCTCTCGAGCTGCATAGGCCAGCCAGGAAGGGCACGGGTCCAGTAAGCATGTGGAGGAGCTTAACCTTCTCATAATCCTGTCCACTTCCTTAGGAGTTACAGGATCAAAAAATTCTTCCCAGATGACGTCGACAAGACTGTCCATGTCTTGTTCTTCCATCTCAGCCCAGTTGGAGTCCAGACCAGTTCGAATCCGAGCGATTTTATCCAGCAGATATTGACCAAATTCCTCGGCTCGACCCTGCAAGGGTTCCTCCCTCACCTCTTGGTTTAATAGGGAGCGAGTCACCCTGAACAGGCAGCTGGGCGATTATCTGCGGACGCGATGAGGGTGGAAAAGTAGTTGGATTTTGCCACCCTTATCGCAGCGAGATAAGACCTGGTGAGGATTCTTAGTCGCAATCGGTCGGATTCGGATCGACTGGACCTCCAACGGCTCTCTAGGCCCCGTCTCCGACGCTTCATCTCCCGGAGCTCCTCGGTGAACCATGGGGCTCGCTGGGATCTGCGCCGGGTCAGAGGCCGCAAGGGTACAACTCGGTCCAGAGCCTCCGTGGCTGCCTTTTCCCAGGCTTCCACTAAGGCTTCCGCCGAGCTGTGAGCAGGGGGTGCATGCGAGTCCCTAAGCGCTGCCTGGAACTTATCAGGGTCCATTAGGCGCCTAGGGCGGTACCATCTGACTGGCACCGTGCACCCACGGTGGGGGGTGGCAAGGGGGAAGTCTAGCCGCAGGAGGTGGTGATCGGTCCATGACAGGGGCGTAACAGTTGTGGCACCCCCACCGACATCATCACGCCACCGTCCAGACAAGAACACCAAGTCTGGGTTGTGGCCTCTCTCATGAGTCGGCCCAGAAATTATTTGCAACAGGTCCATGGCCGTCATGGAAGCCATGAACTCCCGAGCCAGTTCGGACGATCCTCCCAGGGACGGTAGATTAAAGTCGCCCAAGACCATGAGTCTTGGGAATTCAACCACCAACTCTGAGAGGACATCGAGTAGCTCGGGTAGGGCCGCCGCTGCACGATTAGGTGGTAGGTACGCCAGCAGCAGACCCAGCTGCGCCCCTGGGCCGAATCTCAGTAGGAGAGACTCACACCCGACCATCTGAGGGACGGTGGTCTCTCGCGGGCTAAGGGATTCCCTGATGCTGGATGTTTTCTACTTTGTGGACTGCTGTCTTCTCAGTGCTTAAATTCTTTAAATCTTCAGTGTGGCTTTCAGAAGCAAAGCTTAAAACGACTAACAGGTTTTTGTTGGTATAACAGAGTTGAACTTTGATTGAAATCACTCTAGAGTTTAGCCACATTCTCCTCTATTTGGAGTCTAGGCATTGAATAACTGACATTATATTAATGGCAAGTAGACTTCTGAAGTTAAGCATGATACTGGCTAACTTTGACTACATATAAAGATCACAAGAAGGATTTTCAGGCAAAATGATATAGTATGAAAGGCAGAACAGCTCTTGGTTTATGTATTTATTAGAATCACTTGTATTTTCTATATAATTCTCAGACTTGTCACTTAGGCCACTACCTGTGATATGATGTTCCTTTTATCAATGGTACACAAAGCTGTTTTTGTTCAGATTTTGCATTGTTCAAAAAAAATAGCCTTCTTCTCACAAGTAAATATGTTTTCTGTTGATAGGATAAAAGATTTTTCCAATTGCAGTAAGACAATTGCCACCATAATTTTTATAGCAGCTCTCTTTCATATAAAGGATTAGAGAGGTAAGATATCACCTAGAAAAACAATCACTCCATGATAAATAATGGGTGCTTTATGGATTGATGGATGGGACTACAAATTTAGAGGGGACAAAAACCCCGAAATTTGTTCTTTGCTTCATTTCTGTTTCATCAACCCCAATGATCACACATACGCCCATCATGCTATTCTTTTTTGGGGAAAGCAATGTCATTAAAAACATTAAAGACATGAGATTAAAAGTATACCAGGAGTTTTCATAAAGAACTTCCAATAGTGGCACCTATTTTAATTAATTAATTAATTAATTAATTAAGGAAAATTTAATCTGTTTTAATTGTTATTAATTTTTGTATTGTAATGTTGTTTTAATTGCCTTGTGAACCGCCCTGGGTCCTACGGGAGAAGGGCGGTATATAAGTTAAATAAATAATAAATAAATAAATAAATAAATAAATAAATAAATAAATAAATAAATAAATAAATAAATAAATAATACTCTATGAAATAACCTTATCAGACAAATGCGCCAGATCTCCTCACTGAATTCATAGTTTTCTTGTCACATTCTTCTTAAGTAGGATCACTTACATAGTATTATTTGTACAGTACAGTACTTTTAAAATAATAATAATAATGAGGACCCCATAGACAGATAAAAATGCCAAATATAAACAAAACATCTGGCTGACTATGCTGCCAATCATAATAGTAATAATTTTTCCCCAATGGAGCACTACCTTGATGTGATTGTGGGGTTTGCATGTTCTGACAAAGATGAGAGCTATACCAGAGAATCAACAACACCGGTCAGATCTCATCAGAGGAACCAGACAGAGTGTCTCTTCCATAAACAATATGGTGAGACATAACTTACAGAAATCTACACCAGAGCAGTTGTCACCTGGGTCAACGAAGGCTGCATTAGGGTTTGGAGTTCCTGGATATCTAGTGGCAAGTGGGCTACAGGACTCAGAACTGCTGGCTGAAAAAACAGAGCCAAATGCTGTGGGATTATATAGTACTGGAAGAAAAGTTGATTACCCATCTCAAAGTTACAAAGACTGAAAACAAAGAATGATTTGCTATTACAAATCAAGTCCAATACGAAGAGGACATATCTGAAAAGAATGCAACAGTTCTGGAAAGAACAACATCCAGAATCAGAAATAACAAAAACTAGTAAATCAGTGTTGATTTATAATACAAAATAAAGTATTTACAACTGGTTACATACCTTTTATTTTAACAGTTTGTGAAAGTGACCTGACATTTTTTAAAAAATCCGTGTATAACACATTTGCTCAGAAACATTGGGGATTCCTGGGCTAGCAAGCCTTTTATGTTTCATACCAATTTTTTCCCCCAGTATTAAGTGTGCATGGTTTTTGTTTTTCTATTTAAAAAGAACTATATTTTTTGTTACAGCTTTATATTAAGCTAGGCTATTTCCCAAACAATTAGCAAGTACAGTAAACCTATATTTCTGTTGCTGTTAATTTTGTAGATTGTGAGGTATATCTTTAATATATACAGTTTATTTGAGGAAATTTCAATTCTTTTCCAGAATTTTTTAAAAAAATTGTGAGGTTTTTTAGTTTCATAACGCCGTGTTTATAAAAAGAAAGATCAGTTTTCTAGATCTCAGAGTTTCTGATCTTGAAAGTCTTTGTGTGGTATAAATGTATTTCAGGATGACTTTATTAGTAAAGGTGATCATTAGTCACCATAAGGTATCTTCTATTAATTAACCAGTTACATCGTCTTCTGGAAGAATTCGTCCTTCTCAAACTCCACTCTAAACTATAATGTTCAATTAAGTATGTTATATGAAGATAAAGGTAATGGTCTCCCCTATCCTGTCATGTCTGACTGTGGGGGGCAGTACTCATCTCCATTTCTTAGCCATTTCTTAGCCATTTCTTAGGGACGCGGTGGCTCAGTGGGTTAGGACGCTGAGCTTGTCGATCAGAAGATCAGCAGCTCAAATCCCAAGTGCCGCGTAACAAAGTGAGCGCCTGTTACTCGTCCCAGCTTCTGCCAACCTAGCAGTTCGAAAGCACGTAAAAATGCAAGTAGAAAAATAGGGACCACTACGGTGGGAAGGTAACTGCGTTCCGTGCGCCTTTGGCGTCTAGTCATGCCAGCCACATGACCATGGAGACGTCCTCAGACAAATGCTGGCTCTTCGGCTTTGAAACAGAGATGAGCACCGGCCCCTAGAGTTGGAAACGACTAGCACGCATGCGTGGGGGATCCTTTACCTTTACCTTTATCCTGTCATGTCTGACTGTGGGGGGCAGTACTCATCTCCATTTCTTAGCCAAAGGAGCCAGCATTGTTTCCGTGGCCGTGACTATATGCTGAGGCACACAGATTGCTGTTACTTTCTCACCAGAGTGGTACCTATTTATTTACTCACATTTGCATGCTTTTGAACTGCTAAGTTGGCAGGAGCCGGGGGAAGTTCACCCCATCACAGGGTGCTTGGATCTCAAACTGCCAACCTTCTGGTTGGCAAGCCCAGCTTAACTGCTAGGCCACCGTGCCCCTTAAATATATTATATAACTCACCTTTAACAGAACTGTCCTCATCTTCTCTTTCTGGTGTTTTATTTTTTCTTACACTATGTAGTTTTTTTTTATTGTTTGCCACTCCTTTTTCTAATCTGTATATAGATCATAGCAGAAACATTTCCCTTTGCCTTACAGCACAGGGAAGGAGAGGCAGAAGTCTTCCAAAGTTATAGTCCTTTCAGTGGTCTTGCGGTTCAACAGGATTCATTTAAAAAAAATGTTAAAGGCAAATGTTGCAGTCACTTTGTCCAAGTTCTTCTGTCTAGCTCAAAGAACTCTTCTTTAGCTAGGATGTGGTTAAATGCTAAATGAATATCGCATACAACATTCAACAGTGGAATTTAGAGGCATACATAGGATAACGTTGAAATATTTCCACCAAGTAGTTGGAATCTCAGTTACTGCATATGGCTTACATCCAACCTTTTGTTGAGAGGACTTTGGTCTACCATTTTTCCCTCCTTTTTTCTTGAAGTATCTGTCCTTCCTCTAGATTTGTTCTACAGCTAACCAGGAGTAATTTGTGTGTAGCCTGAGTATAATGGAGCAATTTGTAATAGTGCTTGTTTGTGAGTCAAGGATCAAGTTTGGGAGTGTAGTTGCTGAGGCGCTTTTATAAAATAATGGAGCTAGTTATTTTGTTGGGGTAATGACATTATTTCAGACTGGTTAAAGGGGTGGTTTGAAAATGACTTCTAGATGGCACCACTTAGTAGTGCAGTGACAATAGTTCCCATAATCTCTATTCCTAGCTGGAAACTCCAATAGTTATAATCCCAACACTTTGGAGGGTCTAAATGATCCTGCATGGCTTAAACAATAATAGCATTGTTTGAAATTGCCTAGTTGATCATCACCTTTTCAAAATCTGGTAACTTATGCAACTGAGAGAACCAGTCTTGGAAAAGAATTTGCTGGGTTTTTCCCCTGCTTTCAAGAATCCAAGACCTAGAGCTAAGGGATTAAAGTAAAATTAGAGGTTTTATTTTCCTCACTCAATCCCCCAGTTATATTTATGAGCCTCACATATTTCTATGGCTCCTGACATGATTTAATTGTCTATTACTAATAAAGCATTGTATCTTGACAAACCAGAAAATAGGCTATGCAGTGCTTTTCATGCTGCTAATAACACAGCACCATTGGATTTTGTTTTCTACCAACTGAATGCGAAGGAAACTCTAATTAACTAATTCTTCCACCCATCATGCAGCCATCAGTGTATGGATTATTAATTTGACAATTCCATCCAGCGAAATGGGGGGGGAGCCGAGAACAGGCACGCCTGGAATGCCTGTCTGGCATGAACTGTGTGCTTATCTTCCTCTTACAGACATTGGTAATGCCTGTACTTCAGCTGGATTATGCTGTACACATGCACAGCTAAATTGAAATAATGTTTTTTAGATGTTTTGAAATTTGTTTAGTTCTCACACCCTACACCCAGGAAAAGAGGACCATATTGCTGAATTTTATAAAATATTATCTACCATTCTTTGTGGAAGATGTATGTCCCTCTCATGATACTGTACAACAAGTTTCTAACCGTGGCAACTTTAACATCTGGAACTTCAACTCCCAGAACATGTAGTTGCCAAGATTGAGAAACTCTGCTGTGGAGGAAGCAAAAGTACTGAGATATTGCTTATGCAAAAAAAAAAAAAACTTCTGGATTGACAAGCAATCTAATAAAGAAAAATGTAATACTGCCATCCCTGAGGCATGCTGAACGATCAGCCTAAAATGGATGGACAACTATGGCAACTTTGTGACCTGTGAACTTGAACTCCCAGAATTCTGTCATAAAGATGGCATAATTGTCCACCTTTGGTCAGAAAATGTCAGACTCAAAGGTTTGGGGTGAGGGGCATAAAATAAAAAGTGATACTGTGCAGACCTTTATGTATTCTGATTAATAACTTTTTTTGGTAATTAGAAAAATAACTAGAAAGTCTCTAACTGAAAGTTTCCTAATGATACATATATTTTTGCAATATACAGTATGTAACTTATGAGGCATTCCTGAAGTTTTCTACACCAAAAAAACTGTTGGAAAATTTCTTTCACTGGGAAATTTTATGAAATCTCCCAAATTCATTTCCCTCATATATAATACACTAATACTTTGCAAGTGCAGTTGTGCCTAGATCTAACCTTCGGGAAAGATAGTCCTCAGAGATCATGAAAACATCATCTCTGAACAGAAATGTTTTGTCTTTATCTAATCTGAAGAATTCTGAAGACCATAGTGCTTATATACTGCTTTGTAACTACTAAATTAGCCTAAATGAAAGTATTTTATTGCTATGGATTTTACATATTTTCTTATGGCTTGCTCAATAGAAAACAGCTTGGGTGATCTGAAGTTTTATTCCTATTTAACAAGTCAGGCAAAAACTAATATATTAAAGTCTTTGTTAAGAGAAATTCTAATTTTGGATGTGGTTTGAATCCATTTAATCATTTTAATTGTTTTTAATTTTTGTAATTGTTGTATTGTTTTTTTAAAAAACCTTGTGAACTGCCCTGAGTCCTACGGGAGAAGGGCGGTATATAAGTTTAATAAATAAAAAAAATTAAAAAAAATTGTATAGTTGATGAATGGCTTCCAAATTGAAATAAAATTTTATACCAAACTTAAAGTACTTTTTTAAACATTATTGAAATCAGTAGCATAGGTGCATATTTCCAAAGTTCAGTTTGTTATTCTTTTAAAGAAGAAATTGTATTGATTTGTGATAAAAGGCATAAGGTATCCTGACTGCTGGTATTATACACAGAGACAATTCTATGTGCTTGTAGGAATGTAATTTTTATTGATACTGAATAGAAAAATGGCTGGTAGAAGAGAGAATTTAGAAGGTGATTTTATGTGCTTAAATCCCAATACAGGTGGGTTTAAATTTTCTGAATGGTTTTTTTTCTAAGAGTTGCTAAGATTTGATTTCTAAGATCTGTATATTCTTTCTAAAGACTTGATGAAGAACTCAATTTCGGCTCCTATTGATAAAAATATATTTGTTCATCTAACAAACTGATCCATTTGTCTCTATTTCTATCAAGAATCTTGTGTGTCTTATCTGAAGATGGAGCAAAGTATCAGTCATTCTTTGTTTCACCTCAACAGGCTTAAGAACAATTCTTGGTCCTGAAAATGTCTCCTGAAAGCAGTCCTAAAATGGTGTAGGACTTGGTCATAAGCATTTGAAAATCTATAGTCTCCTTCCACATTTCATCAGATTGGAACTTGAAGCAGAGTCCACAATTTCAACTCCAGCACTCGTTTTCCTTCTCCATTTCTCCTTTATTTACTTCCTTTCTTAATGAAGTATTGAGAACATGAAACTATATGTTATTCTATGATTTTTTTAAGTGGGATAAATCTTAAAAATATGTGCCTTAAGTAGGAGCTTTTTATATAAAATAATTAAATCACAAGGGAAAAAATGTTTCAACATTTCAATGTGTTATTGACTTTTTGTGGTATTGTATTGAATCAGTTTAATCCTAGGAAATTTAGGGAACAACTTCATAGATTCATAACTATAATACTATAATTAATAGTACTATGTCAAATAGTCATTTTTTACTTTCTCTTTGCATTGTGAAGTGTATAGGGGTATGTGTGTCATGTTGGCCCTCTTGTTTTCATGATCAGCAAAGTAGTGCGCTTTCATGACTGCCCAGTGCGCTCCCACAGAGAGGGCCTCCTCAGGGTGCCACCGGTCAAAGAATGTCAACTGGTGGCCCCCAGGGGGAGGGCGTTCTCTGTGGGCGTGCCGGATTTATGGAACCATCTTCCGGTTGAGCTCCGGATGGCACCCGACCTTCGCTCCTTCCGGCGCGATCTAAAGACCTACCTGTTTGAACAAGCCGGCCTGGCCTGATGGGTGATGGGTTTGGGTTTTATTGCTTTTTATGTATTTTAACTTATTGTTATAGTTTTGGGGCATCTTGTTTAATCTCTTTTAATTTTTGTATTCTTGTCTTTTAACATGTATTGCCCTGTTCACCGCCCTGAGTCCTTCGGGAGAAGGGCGGTATACAAATAAAATTGTTATTATTATTAGTAGTAGTAGTATCTCTGTTCCTTGGTGGGACGAAAAATTGAAAAAGTGCTCTCAGTGATGTTGCATTATTTGATGTAATGGGAGAATAGTCTTTCCCCTTTTCTGGATTTTACATAGTTCTTATATTGTGTCTTAATCTGAAATAAGAGCACTCTGCATTCTTTAAAACCAGCGAGACCTTTGTGATAGTGGGAGGTCATAAAACAGTTTGGTTTTCTAGGCCCTCTACAGTGACAGCGAACTCAAAAGGACTTGCTCTCATGGGATTGTCAGAAAGGAAGAGAGTTTGTTCTGTTCTATACAGCTACATGTTGGGAGCTCTGAAGGGACAACATGTACGCCAGGCATCCTGACTCTTTGGGAAAGCTTTGACTTTTGATCTCAATGGATAATGAAAAGGATGGGGAGGAGAGGAACTTAATTTAGCTCCAGCTACAGTATGCAATGCCAGCTATAAGCAGTGCAGTTTCTCTTTCTTCTTCAGCCAAGCTTTTTGAGTTGCGGTAATCATATTTTTAGTTACTTTTGCTGAGTTTTAATTGTTTATAATTTATTTATTTTATTATGAGCTACCATCTGTACCCCATTGGTTAAATGGGTAAAATGGAGGCATATCCATTGAAAGTATTCTTTCTTAAACGGAGCTTTTTAATATTTTATTTATTTATTTTCCACCTTTTTTTTTTATAAATAACTCAAACAGGCATAATACTCCTTCCCTCTCTTATGTTTCCCACAACAACAACACTATGGATTGGTCTGAGAGAAAAGTAACTGGCCCAAGATCACCCCCAGCCTGCTATAACTCATAGTCTCCTGCTTTCTAGACCGGTATCTTAAGTACTAGACCAAACTAGCTTTCTTAAAAGTACAAGGAATAAGTCTGGATGCAACGTGCAAAACATGATTTAGAGAGTGTGGATGCATATGGAATGCTTGTCAGGAACTCCTTAAAGCAACTTCATATTGTCCTGATAATGGGAAAGGAGAAACCAATACAAATGTCTGTCCTCTTTCAACTGCAAATGTGTATGCATTTGTGTTCGTTTTAATAGCTCTTCATGTATCAGATTGGGAGCAGAGTAGAACTGGATTAACAATGAGGATTAATATATCTCTTTTAAAACTGCATAATATTGAATATGGGTTCTTTGAAATAATTGGTTTGGAATTGAAGTGAGAAATAACGGAAGAGGAATGGGGTTAAAATGAAAGTAGGGCCGTGTGAAATTCAGGTCCCTTTCCCCTGAAGTGGGCAATATGCATTGACATTTGTTCCTAAATGAAATGTTAGGAAAGTGGTGCAATGTGCATTGCAATGAAAGGTCCATAGTTGTCTATTTTCATCCAAATGTCTCGTGAAAGAATGTAACAATTAGGATTTGTATCACAATGTCATAGAGCATGTTTGCATGCCTCCTTCCCATCTATATTGTTAAAAATACGTTTATCTTACATCACCCTAGGTTACTATGAAATAAATCTATTTAGAATATAATGTCATGCATGTATGTTCAGAAGTAAAAATCACATCAATCAATATAATTTCTACTTATTAAAAACATTTCCACATTAGGCTTCTGCCCCATTTTGAAAGCAGCTGCAGTCCTCAGTATTCACTATAACATTATCATGTTCAAGACATTGATTCCTGTCTTAGCATTGGTACATTTGAAACTATAATAAAGCTAGCCATATTAAATTTATGGGCTATTTCCTCATTTTCAAGGACTTTTGTTTTATTCCAGCTCTTGGATTCTGGTCCTAATAGATGTTTGAAGGGGAAAGAAGGCTTGATTTCATTTGTGCTTCCCTAATAGGTATTGGTCAGATATGTTGTTGTTGTCTATTTGAACAAATTCACTGAACATAAAATAGGGACTGGGGGTACAGTAAAGTTAAATCTTTTGAGCATAGTGAGGCAAGGGAATTTTAAACTGATATGCTTTGCTCCTTGTTCTTGGTAGTATGATGTCAGCAGAAATTAACATGACTATGAATCATCTTCAGATTGCTTTTGAGGGAATCTGAAGAAAAATAAATAAATGCGGCAATGGACTTGTTATACTTTAAGGAACTACATACATACATACATTATGTTTAATGTAACTTTTTTGCTCAAGAGCCAGATTCTCTCCCTTCATTCTCATATGCAGCTCTTTCTTATTCCTTTAATGTGTGTGGTGTATTATAGATGCAAATTTTGTGTCCAACCTAGAGTGGACACAGAAGAATGTCAACATCAATACTAATAGTTTTTGCAAAACATTAGGGCTGAAGGACTTCTTACAACAGGTTGAAAAAGCATTTTAGTTAGTACAAAAAATAGAGTGAAGCTCTTCATAGTTGGCAAATTGTGTGTACATATACAGAGTATGATGTTTTGGCAACACATTTGCACATTAGCAATCAGTAACATATTTATTATGTGCTTTATTGTACTGCCAAGTTTGGAAAAATCTATGAAAGTTTATTCTGCACAGCATCCCCAATCTCCTAGTAGTCAATTATATATATCTCAGGGAAACCTATCAGCAAAACTCAATTATTTTTAATTAGTTTGGATTTTAAAAATTAAATTTATAGATTCATTTTCAAGTAACATTTATTGATGGAAATTTATTGTAAGAATAAATAAATAGAAGATGACTTTTTTAGGAAAGTCTTGGACTGATGCAGCAATCTGAATTAAACTCACCTTCTTTTCTTCTTTAACTTTGCATTTTTAAGATGCTGTGTGATATATAATATATTAATACATTTTAGTAAACTACCTAGAGTTGAATAACACTTGAACATTTATTAAGATATCTGAATATGCATAAATCCCACACATTAAATTCCACTGCTTTCAAGCCTGTTTTAATTAGGACCAATATAATACAGCTGGTGTTACTATTCAAAATATTTTAGTGCAAAGTATAACACATATATTTAACATATTTGCAAATAAAACAAACCATACATCTCTCTGTGAGTATGGGAGTGTTACTGATATTCTAGGTTTTTTCAATGCCAGCAAGTTGTATGTATGGGGTTATTAGACAATATTTTATCCAGTCACTGAAAGGTTTATGGTCAGACATGAAAAGTTTAATGACAGTTTGTTGAATTAGACACACAGTTGAATTAACTAAACCATAATCCATAGTGTGCATGACAAACTGTTTGTGTTCATATAACACTGCAAGCTGAATCTCATCTAAATTTGCTTTGTTGTTTGGGATGAGTCCACTAAATCTGCTTAGCTTTCTCAAAGTTGCTGTATTTAACTTATTCACCTTGGACAATTTCCAGGGAAGCTGAGGAAATTATTAAAAATCCAAGGGCAGTCTTCCCCGTTTATGTAACAAGGCATCCTAATTCCATTCAAGTAGGGTCTTTGCAGAGATGACATCTAGACTTTGGGATATTTTTCACAAAGAGGCTGTCCAAGCTGTTGTGAATTGCCGTAAACTGAGAAGTTATGTTCCGCTGATTGACTATTTTTTATTCAGGTGTATTAACTCTGACCTTTTGCATGTTTTTCTTATATGCCATTCCAATATTCTATGATTTGTGGATTCATTATTTGTATGAACAAGTTCTGGTTTGTTCAATGCTTGTAAGCCGCCCTGAGTCCTTCGGAGAAGGGCGGGATATAAATGGAATTTTTTTTAAAAAAATTCACAAACTAATTATCCATCTTCCCTTGAGCAAAATTGGCTAGAATTTGTAGTTGTCTGTAATTTACAATCTAGAGTTATTTCCAATATTTACTTTAACCACTAATGAAAAGGTATATTTTGTTGTCTTGATACTGGCATTATAGGGTTTGTATTTTACTACTCATCAGAAATAATGCCTATCTCACAGAGAGTTTTCTTTTCTCATAAGTTCCATGGAAACCTAAATACATTTGAATTTGCATCTGCAGGACCACAGCAGATGTATTAATTCCACTTTCTTAAGAGTAGCCATAAAAGGTTTGTCTTGTAGTGGGCTTTTAAAGCTATGGCATAACATTCATTCCAAGGGCTTTTCCCAGAGAATGTGTTAGGCTGTGGTGTATCCAGCCCAACCTCCTTGCCTGCCTACAAGAAGTTCCTATAAATCAATTGTGTGGCTTAAAACTCTGTTGCCTAAGGAGATGATTCATACTTAAGGTATATTGTATGAAAACAGAGGAAATTGGCACTGTAAGCAGTGGTGTCAAATCTTAATTTGTCTTAAATAAAAACACATACAGCTATTATAGACAATGGGGGAAGAATTTTAAAAAAACATGAATGTGTTTTGAAAGATATAATAAAATGTTTTTCTGTAATACCCACAATTTTTTGTGGTCAATTTATCTTACAGCAAAAGTGAGTAAGCATTATGAAAAATGAACATATATCTGGAGAATACCAGATTGGAGATAACTCACATAGATCTCTCTCTCTCTCCCTCCCTCTCCCTCTCCCTCTCCCTCTCCCTCCTCCTTCTCTCTCTCTCTCTCTCTCTCTCTCTCTCTCTCTCTCTCTCTCTCACACACACACACACACACACACACACACACACACACACACAGAGAGAGAGAGAGAGAGAGAGAGAGAGAGAGAGAGAGAGACATACCCCAAGCTAAGATTTTGTTGCTATAGTTTCTATAGCAACCTTACTGCACCATTCTGGGCTCAATGGTGTTGTTGAGAAGTCTTCAAAGCTATTTTCCATATATCTGTGTTATAATAATCAGACTCAAAAGTTCCAGGGTATTGTCCACAACAAACATCTTTCTGTCCAGAAAATTATTTAAGTTTGCATTTTTCAGAGGAGTTAACTTTAAAGCAATATGCTTTATATTGTCCATCTGAATGTTTTCCACATATAAAATTGACATAAAACATAACTGCATTAATTATATTACAAAAACACATAAAAACAATAATTTGTCTGGTATATCATCATCTTAATGTAAAAAGAAAAATGACCTCCTGAAAACCAACTAGCAGAAGAAGGGAAAAGCACCCACCAACTCACCTGCTTGATGACCTTCCCACTATAGTCACTAAGCTCTCCCAAAATAGTAAAGAGGACATAGCTGCAGCCACAAGAAAGTTGTCACTCGAGGACTTCCGGGTGGCAAGGCGTCGCCGCAGGCAGCCATTCTGGCTGTCAGCCCTGCCGGCTCCGTAGAGCCATTGAAAACAGCACCGATCAGCTGTTTTGGTGGCTCGGAAGCCCCCTCCTTGGGAGAAGAGGAGGGGGTGAGTGCCCAGGTAGGGGTAGAGCTCTCCGGGGCCTCCAGAGCTAAAAGTTTTGGCGGCTGAAGGATTGAGCCCCCCCGAAGCCTGGGCTTGCTCCGGACTGCGGGGCGCCTCTGCTCCGGGCTTTTTGGAGCAGAGCAGGGCGTCAGCAACCATCCCTGCCAGCAAGAGAGAACCTTTGAGAACCGGGATGCAGGCAGAGCGACACAGGAGATCTAGGTGAAAGTGAATTTATGATCTTTAACTCAATGGACTTTGCGGAGTTTGAAAGTGAAAGTGCGTAGCAGGCAATAGTGGGTGAAAATGGCTGCCAAATCCTCTAAAGTTCTTAGAAGCGTGGGGGCTTTTCCGGTGCAACAGTTTTCGTTACAAGCTTTATTGCCCCCTCCCCCTGCACCTGCACCTGCACCTGCACCAAGTTTTACAGTTAAAGACTTGCAGAATGTGTTGCAAGACGCTATGGAAAAGCAATCGCAACAATTAGCTGAGCTTATGGATGAAAAGCTCACAGAGCTTCTGGATGAGAAGTTAACAGAAATAAGGGCAGACATCTTATTTGTATTTCAAAGCATGGCTATATGTATTGAGCGCTTGGACGAGAGAGTGGAAGATCTCAGCCAAAATAATATTAGATTAGATGCAAAAATGACAGAGACTGAAAATGTGGTGGAGAAAATTGATAGTGATCTGACCTTGGTACAGTATCATGAGATGGAGTTTGCTGTGAGAATTAGAGGCTTAAAAGAGGATCCTAAAGAAAATTTGAAGAAAATAGTTTCTGAGGCTTTGGAAGGGGTGCTGGGGCGACCAGCAGATACAATTATGGAAGATATAGACAAAATTTTCCGTGTTAATTCGTGGATTGCAAGACAAAGGAAATTACCCAGAGATGTGGTGGTTTACTTTACAAAGAGAGCAATTAGAAATGAGGTTATTCAAGTCTCTTACAATACTAAATTTGCAATTGCTGAGCAAGAAGTTTTGATTTTAAAAGAGATCCCTCCAAGAATCCTAAGGAGAAGGAAGGAATTTGCCTTTTTGGCACAAGAATTAAGACGACGTGATATTAAGTTCAGATGGGAGATACCAGTGGTAATGCATGAAGGTATGAGATATCGTCTTACTACAGTGTTGCAGGCACGTGATTTTTGTAGTAATGTTTTAAAAGCAGCCCTACAAAGAAGAATGGTGAGGGAGAGCCTCAACGACGCAGTGAGAATTTACAAGGTGCTGAAGGAACAACGCAGATAGATGAGAAAGTTACAGGAGTGGATCAAATTTCAGTATCATCGGAGGATGCCAGAGACCAGAGGATGATGCATGCTGCCTCGAGACGAATGAGACGAGCCTGAAGATTCAGTTGTAGAACTGAAGGAGATAATAATGCAATATGGGAAAGTTTCTGGATTTAAGGTTAACATACAAAAAACTAAAATGTTGTCTAAGAATATGACAGTATCATAAAAGGCTGTTTTAGAAGAGCTAACGGGATTTGAAATTGTTAAAAGGGTTAAATATTTGGGGATATATTTGTCACCCTCAAATGTAAAGTTATATAAAAATAATTATGAAAAGTTATGGGGGAAAGTTTAAAAAGAATTGGATAGCTGTAAAAAAAACTGCAATTATCTTTATTGGGAAGAATTGCAGTAGTGAAAATGAATGTCTTGCTGAAATTTTTATTTTTATGTCAAATGATACCTATTCTTAAAAAGGATTCAAACTTGGTGGAATGGCAAAAGGGTATTAACAAATTTGTTTGGGCAGGGAAGAGGCCACGAGCTAAATTTAAGATTATGCAGGATATGTGTGAGAGAGGTGGTCTTAAAATGCCTAATCTTAAACTATATTATGAGCTGTTGCCTTGTCAGCGATAAGTGATTGGATTAATTTTACGCAAGTGAGATTATTAAATTTTGAAGGCTATGATTTGTTATTTGGTTGGTATGCATATTTATTGTATGATAAGAAGGTGGATAATGTGTTCAAGGTATATATTTTAAGACATGCTCTGTTGCGAGTTTGGAAAAAGTATAGACATAAGTTAAATTGTAAGATACCTATATGGGCAATATCGAAACAGGCAATAGAAAATATAAGTGTTGGGTTTAAACTTGATGTGACTACATATAAGGAAATTTTAAGTTTGGAAAGGAATGTATGGCATTTGAAGCCGTATAATATCTTAAGAGAAGAAAAGATTGTACAAACTTGGTTTCAGTATGGACAATTACAGGCCAGGTGGAAAGAAGACCAGAAAATTGGTTTTTCAATGACTGATGAAAATTTGGTAAAGTAAATTAGAGATCGTTTTGTCCGCAATTGTTTTTATTGGGTATTATTACTGACATTACTGTTGTGGACACTAAGTTGATGTTGAATTTAATTACGGCAGCAAGACTTTTAGTAGGTCAATATTGGAAGAAGGAAGAACTGCCGACTATAGAAGAATGGACTTTAAAAGTTTCTAACCTGGCGGAAATGGCAAAGATCTCAGCGTACTTGAAAGATCATTCGCAACAGAGATATATTGTGGAGTGGAAAAAATGGATTGATTACATTCAGAATAAATATGGGACTAAAAAGTTTCACTTAGCATTTGAATAAGTATTGATGTGATATTTATATTGCTTGTAGTTATTTTATAAGAGTTAAAGTGCGATAGATTTAATAGTTATTGTTGTTTGCATAAGGTAGATTATGATTGTTTGTATTTTTATACCCTGTATCTAGCTCTGGGAAGTCGGGGAGGGGGGAGGGGGAGGGGAGGGAGGTGTTGGGGAGGGTTGGGGAATGGGGAGGGGGTCGGGAGGGGTTGTGTTTTGTTAAAAATAAAATGTATTGTAAAACCTTTCAATAAAAAAAGAAAAGAAAGTTGTCACTCAAGGTGTACAGTGCTGCAAAAATACATAAACTTCCCCAAACTTGAGAAGATGCACAAGACTTTAGCAACTTTGACTGCACTGTATGCTGCTCAGAAAACACTTCGAAACAATATATTTTGAAAATGTGACAAAAGCTTTAATTGGCTTTGATTTGTCTGTGTTAATGGACAGCAGAAGTGCTGGAGCCCATGTAAAACAAATTTGTTGTTCCTTTTGTCTGCTGTATTAGATAATGAAATAAAAAGCTAAATTATTTCCAATTAAATATAATTGGCAAATGAGCAATGATAAAATACAACAGAACCTACCATTAGCAACTAAAATTGATCATCCTTTCTGTGGATGTAGTTAACTCTTATCCTCTGCCTTTCCCCCCCCCCTTTGTTTTAGTCTTTTTTTTTTCAGCATAAGTTTGATGCAGTAAAGCATTGTTGTTTTCTCTCTTTTTAAAGCCCTGAACAAACTTCCTGTGTTTCTGATCTATTCTTAGCCTTTTGTTATCTTTTTCATCAGTTTGTATTGAGTTTGCCTTATCAAGGGGTGTGATCAGTCTAAGGTAATGAAATGTGTTCATAATTAGTAATAAGACATAATTAAGCCTAATATGTAATATGTATGTATTAATGATGCAAATATTACATGTTGGGGAGGGAAAAGAAGGATTTATGGGTAAAAGAATTATTTATTTTTTCCAATGCTTTGTTGCTTCTTCTCTCATTTTCACCAACAGATAATGCTTTCATTAACAAAAGTTTAAAAAAAAATTAACAGCTTCACTGAAATATAAACATTGTGTATTTTAATTTGCAGCTATAAAAGTTACGCATGAAGATTTCTTTTGTACTCCTTGGTTTGCTTTGAGCTGGGATAGCCTGCCAACTAACATCCTGTGCTTGCCAGTTTCCAAATGTCAAGGGCAGTTTGTGTTGCATTTTATTGAGGTCTGCAGAGGAAGAATCATTATGATTTGCTACTTTCCCAGCTCCTGTTTGCCTACCCTGCCCCCAGTACAATTTCATAATATACTTATATGCAGATACCAGGGTATCCAATCACAATCATTGCTGACCAAAGCAATGGTGTTAATACTTAGCACCTTTCCTGGTAGTGTCAGTGTAAACCCAGTTACTTTCTTTTACTGGAGTAAAAGGCTGCACTTCACTTTGGTAGGTAACATGAATGAATAAAGTACAGTGTTGCAAATTGCCAACATTTAAAGATCGCACTAGCTTCCTGGGGGAACTGAATCACATAGCTCTACCTCCTTTGAGGTCTAAATGTATTCATTTTTAAAAAGATCCTTTGATGGTTTTAAAATGTGGGAAGGTAAAATGCTGTAGTAGAAATAATCTATATAGTTTAGAAAATGACATACGTTTTTATTTCCCCACCCCCAAAAATATGTCCCCACCTATCTTTAGTTTTTATACTAAAGTTAAAATAGTAATTATAGTTGACTTTTGAAAAAAAAAACCTCTATTGTAGTCCTCTCCATTCAGTTTGCCTTTGGTTTCCCCAGCTCACATGTCTTTGAAAATCTGATGTTCAGCATAGCTGGAGGACACCAAAATGGAGAAGGCTGTCATAATGTACTGTACCCCTAGAGATAAAGAGAGCATATCAAACAGCCTACAAAGAAGGTGTGAGAAATCTAGTTGTCAACATACAGTACTCCAGCTTCTAATAATAAACAGGGTGAAGTTGTTTGTAAGCTGATTGTGAAAGGACAAATACAAATGTGCCCTTATGAACAACAGCAAATCCTTTGGTTTCCGACATGAAGAATTGGGCTCAGGACTTTTCTTTTTTATTTTTTTTTCAAAATGTAAAAAAATGTGTGTGGGGAGGAGGGAAATCTTTTTAAACTTTAAAAAATATGCATACCTATGTATATGTCTAAATATAGATGGGGAGAGCAGAGGGCTAGTACTAGTAGGGCCAGAAAGAATGAAGCGACTGGGCCAATGCCGAAAGGACGCTCAGCTGTGGATGTGTCTGGTGGTGAATGGAAAGTCCAATGCTGTAAAGATTTTCTCTCCATAGGAACCTGGAATGTAAGATCCATGAATCAAGGAAAGCTGGACGTGGTCAAACAAGAGATGACAAGACTGAACATCGACATCTTAGGAAACAGCGAACTAAAATGGACAGGAATGGGTGAATTTAATTCAGATGACCATCAGGTATACTACTGCGGGCAAGAATCCCTCAGAAGAAATGGAGTAGCCTTCATGGTCAATAAAAGAGTAGGAAAAGCAATACTGGGATACAATCCTCAAAATGACAGAATGATCTCAGTTCGAATCCAAGGCAAACCATTCAATATCACAGTAGTTCAGGTCTATGCCCCAACCACTGGTGCTGAAGAGGATGAAATTGACCAGTTCTATGAAGTCCTATAGCACCTTATAGAACTAACACCAAAAAATGATGTTCTTATCATCATGGGGGATTGGAATGCTAAAGTAGGAAGCCAAAAGATAACCGGAATAACAGGCAAGTTTGGCCTTGGAGTACAAAATGGAGCAGGGCACAGGCTGATAGAATTTTGTCAAGAGAATACGATGGTGATAGCAAACAATCTTTTCCAACAACCCAAGAGACGGCTCTACACATGGACATCACCAGACGGTCAACACAGAAATCAGATTGACTATGTGCTCTGCAGCCAAAGATGGAGAAGCTCTATACAGTCAGTAAAAACAAGACCAGGAGCTGACTGTGGCTCAGACCATGAGCTTCTCGTTGCAAAGTTTAGGCTTAAACTGAAGAAAGTAGGGAAAAGCACTAGGCCACTCAGGTATGAATTAAATCATATTCCTGTTGAATATACAGTAGAGGTGACAAATAGAGTTAAGGAATTAGATCTGATAGACAGAGTGCCTGAAGAACTATGGACAGAGGTTCACAACATTGTACAACAGGTAGCAACCAAAACCATCCCAAAGAAAAAAAAATGCAAGAAAGCAAAATGGCTGTCTGAGGAAGCTTTGCAAATAGCTGAGGAAAGGAGGGAAGCGAAAGGCAAGGGAGAAAAACATAGATATGCCCAATTGAATGCAGAATTCCAGAGAATAGCTAGAAGAGATAAGAATGCCTTCTTAAATGAACAGTGCAAAGAAATAGAAGAAAACAATAGAATAGGGAGGACCAGAGATCTTTTCAAGAAAATTGGAGAGATGAAGGGAACGTTTAATGCAAAAATGGGCATGATAAAGGACCAAAATGGCAGGGACCTAACAGAGGCAGAAGAGATTAAGAAGAGGTGGCAAAATTACACAGAAGAACTATACAAGAATGAGCTTAACGTCCCAGATAATCACAATGAGGTGGTCACTGACCTCGAGCCAGACATCCTAGAATGTGAAGTGAAGTGGGCCTTAGAAAAGCTGAGCAACAACAAAGCTAGTGGAGGTGACAGTATTCCAGCTGAGCTATTCAAAATCTTAAAAGACAGTGCAGTAAAAGTGCTACACTCAATTTGCCAGCAAATTTGGAAAACTCAACAGTGGCCACAGGATTGGAAAAGATCAGTTTACATTCCAATTCCAAAGAAAGGCAGTGCCAAAGAATGTTCAAACTATCGCACCATTGCACTCATTTCTCATGCTAGTAAAGTCATGCTTAAAATCCTACAAGCTAGACTTCAGCAGTATGTGGATCGAGAACTACCAGAAGTACAGGCAGGATTTCGAAGAGGCAGAGGAACTAGAGATCAAATTGCCAACATACGCTGGATCATGGAGAAAGCTAGGGAGTTCCAGAAAAACATCTACTTCTGCTTCATTGACTATGCTAAAGCCTTTGATTGTGTGGATCATAACAAACTGTGGCAAGTTCTTAAAAAGATGGGCGTACCAGACCATCTTATTTGTCTCTTGAGAAACCTATATGTGGGCCAAGAAGCAACAGTGAGAACTGGACACGGAACCACTGATTGGTTCAAAATTGGGAAAGGAGACCGGCAAGGCTGTATACTGTCACCCTGCCTATTTAACTTATATGCAGAGCACATCATGAGAAAGGCATGGCTAGATGAATCAAAAGTTGGAATTAAGATTGCCGGAAGAAATATCAACAACCTAAGATATGCAGATGATACCACTCTAATGGCAGAAAGTGAAGAAGAACTAAAGAGCCTCTTGTTGCGGGTGAAGAAGGAGAGTGCAAAACTTGGGTTGAAACTTAACATTAAGAAAACCAAGATCATGGCATCCGGCCCTCTCAATTCCTGGCAAATAGATAGGGAAGAAATGGAGGTAGTGACAGATTTTATTTTCCTGGGCTCCAAGATCACTGCTGATGGGGACTGTAGCCAAGAAATTAAAAGACACTTGCTCCTCGAGAGGAAAGCCATGGCAAATCTAGACAGCACACTAAAAAGCAGAGACATCACCCTGTCAACAAAAGTGCGTATAGTCAAGGCTATGGTCTTCCCAGTTGCAATGTATGGCTGTGAAAGTTGGACCATAAGAAAGGCTGAGCGCCAAAGAATTGAGACCTTTGAACTATGGTGCTGGAGAAGACTCCTGCGAGTCCCTTGGACTGCAAGGCGATCAAACCGGTCAGTCCTAGAGAAGATCAACCCTGACTGCTCTTTAGAAGGCCAGATCCTGAAACTAAAACTCAAATACTTTGGCCACCTAATGAGAAGGAAGGACTCACTGGAGAAGAGCCTAATGCTGGGAAAGATTGAGGGCAAGAGAAGAAGGGGACAACAGAGAATGAGGTGGCTGGATGGAGTCACTGAAGCAATAGGCATGAGCCTAAATGGACTCCAGAAGATGGTAGAGGACAGGAAGGCCTGGAGGAATGTTGTCCATAGGGTCGCGATGGGTCGGACACGACTTCGCAGCTAACAACAACAACATAGATGGGGTTATATATGTCTTAAGTAGTGAAATAGGATAGGGAGCAATATATTAAGTAGAAAATCTGAATTGATATCTTAAAGCAAAAAAAAACAAAACAGCCAAGAACAAAATTGTGTTGTTAAATAATTAAAAAAATAGGAGTGACTCAATAAATAAGACTCAAATTTACTGTCTTTGTAAGGGTAGGAAGCAAGATAAAAACAAAACAAAAAATAGAGAATGGGATGCTTGCAGGAGGTGTGAATTAATTAAATGTTCAATATTCATTGGGACACAAAATAGAAGGCCAGGGTCTCAGTGGGTTTACATATCCCTGAATCTGTGCATGGACTGTCAAACCAGATTAATATTATTTTGGATTATTCTTTCATTTTTTATTGCTGCAATGAGAGAGTATGCAGATATAAAAAGGGTCTTGTAATCAAAATCTAGGGAAACAAATCCAGTGCCAGGCCCAATTGCCTTCTGATAGCTCTGGTTACCTTGATGGTCATTTCAGTCCACTTGGCAGTAATGGCAACGGCAGCATTCCCTTGGACTCTGAAAGGCTTCTGTTTAAATGTTTCAATTTCTTGCAATGTCTTGAAATGCCTGAGTTACTGTCACTCCAGACTTTCCATCTAAATTGATAAATCTGATAGTTTATCATTCTCTCACACAGTTACATTTCATATTAGCCATGTGGTATGTGTGGACAATGATTATAATAATCATTTGTGCATTTGTCAACAGAGTCATCAAAGCTGAACTCAGCTCATGTAATTTATGAAAGAAAGTGCAGATCTCCTACATCTATATTCCTACCCAGTGCTTTTTTGTAAAAGAAAAAGGTGCCGGAACTCACACATGTCATACAACCCGCCTTGCCTATCCTACAAGGTTCCATCCAAAAAAGGTGCCGGAACTCCGTTCTGAGCGTTCTATGAGAAAAAAAGCCCTGTTCCTACCAATTCTTGCAGGACAAATATAAGTGCTGGGTTGCATCTGCTGGATGATAAGGTCCAGCACTTGTCGAAGCATACTGGCATCCAGCCTGCAGGCAGTTTCTCCTTGGAACTGTAAAAAAAAAACAGGCAGGGTGAGATCTGCCAAGATGGTACCCAATTAGGTTGCTTTTTTGTTTGTTTATCAACATTTTCTTTATTTTGTATAATCAGGTGATATTGCCTTCCTCTGTCCCTCCGTCCCACCCTCCCTCCCTCCCTTTCTTCCTTCCATCCATAATTTTTATGAAGGATTTTGATTACAGTAATAAAAACTAATACAACTCAAAGGGTAAAGAATAAAAGAGAAAGAGAAAATAAAGAATATAATAAAGAAAATATATATAAATAAATGACTTCCAACCTTCATTACAACAAATATAATTTAGTAACTCTTCACCAGATTAAACCTATCTTTTCATCCCACATTCCATCACTTATCTATAAGTAGAACCATAAAATATCATCTTTTCAATCCTGGTGTCAGCAAAAAATCCATTAAGGGTTGCCACAACTTTACAAACAAAAATCCTGTTTAATCTTGTTAAATAAACCAAGTTATATTCTTTCCTTTTACTTCTAACAATCCAAATCTTTAATTCATTCAAATATTATCATCAGATTTGACTTCTCTTCAGTTCTTCTTTATTTCATCCCTCTGACTTCTTCAAGGTTTTAACAAGACTCTTCTGTGTATTCAAGAAGAAAACATTTTTCAGGTCATTCTCTTGATTTGTCATTTGTATTTTCCCTTTAGTTTTTAAAACTTCACCCATCTTCTTTTGTATCTCCAAAAAAAATATTTTTCCAAATCTTTCTCAGCCTGTCATTTGTAGTTCCATTTTATCTTTGTCCTGTCATTCCCTCATTGACATCTTTTAGACATAGTCTATCCATAGAGTCAGGCATCATGACAGGCCCTGTAGATATTGTAGGTAATGATTTCTGGCTCCATTCTTCAAAACTCTTCTTTAATATTTCCAGTACTAGGACATTTTTGTGTCCCAGTATTAACTGACATCAAGAGCACACTGGTATTTTCTTTTCCTTCTGCTTAAAGGTAAAAGGTAAAGGTTCCCCCGCACATGCGTGCTAGTCGTTTCCGACTCTAGGGGCTGGTGCTCATCTCCGTTTCAAAGCCAAAGAGCCAGCGCTTGTCCGAGGACGTCTCCGTGGTCATGTGGCCGGCATGACTAGACGCCAAAGGCGCACGGAACGCTGTTACCTTCCCACCGTAGTGGTCCCTATTTTTCTACTTGCATTTTTACGTGCTTTCGAACTGCTAGGTTGGCAGAAGCTGGGACGAGTAACAGGCGCTCACTCTGTTACGTGGCACTCGGGATTCGACCCGCCAAACTGCCGACCTTCTGATCGACAAGCTCAGCATCCTAACCCACTGAGCCACCGCGTCCCCTTCCTTCTGCTTAGAATCTTTCTATTCTCCTCACGGGTGCAGTTTCTAAAATCATACAGTAACTTATTTTTATGAAATTAAGATAGCTAAAAATAAATTTAGTTTCCATTAGATGCTAGTTGTATAGTTGACCAGACCTTGTTGAAACCTTGTTTAGCTTTTTTTCTGTTTATTTTTAAGTTTATCATTAATTTTTGCAAGCTAAACTCATCGGGGACTTTTCAAACTTGCTGTTCTGAAGTTCTCTAATTATTGCCTAAATTAATAGGCAATTTCTAAAAGTGATAAGAAAGAGAGTCTTACAAATTTAGTGTACTTTAAAAGTTTCTGCTGGGATTGCAAGCAAGATGGATAATCCCTTTGTCTCCTGGTGCTCAAACCCATGGACAATTGCTATCCTGAAGCCTCTTTAGGCATCAGTTACTCTGGAGTAGCTGTCCAGAGCACATGTGGGTAATCTCCTATCCTGTCCCTATCTAGAAATGTACCAAAGCACTGGTCTGCTCACCAGTTCTTTGGTCTTTGCCTCTGATTTCATGGAGATGTCTTCAGTTCACTATGCCTCCACCAGAGGTCAAGGTCGTATGTTTCAAAAACTCTCTGTACAATTGGGGACAATTGTAGGTTTTTTTTTATTGAAAAGTTTTATCATACATTTTATCTTTGACAGTCCCCCCTACCCCTCCCCTATCCCTCCCTCCTTACCCCTCCCCCCCTCCCCACCCACCCCCCCCCGACTTCCCAGAGCTAAGTACAAGGTATAAAAAACAAAAAAAGAATCATAAACAACCATATGCTAACAACCATAGACTCTAAAATCTATCACTCTCTAGCTCACATAGGATAACTACAAACACTATTAATATAGAAAATATATTAAAAAAAAACAGGAAAAAAAAAAGGAAGGAGGACTTGTTCAAATACTACCTGAAACTTCTTAATCCCATATTTGTTCTGGATATACTCAATCCATTCCTCTTAACAGTTTAATAGCCTCCTTAGACTTCACAACCTCTAAATTCAAAATCCAAGCCTTTTCTTTTTCCTTTATTTCATTCCCCAATTCTTCCCTCCTAGCTTCCACAGCACATCTATGTTTATTGTTCATATATATCAACACCCCTCTCAAATAGGCCTTGCTAGCATCCCAAACCATATCCATAGAGGTGCCCTTATTCATATTAATTTCAAAAAAAAACCCTTCATCGGCTGTTTACATTCTTCCACATTTCTCTGGTTTCTAAACAAATTCTCATCTACGCGCCACGAGCGCCTATCTCTATTGTCCTTATAAATCTCTAGCCCAACTGGGCTATGATCAGAAATAGTTCTTACACATATCTTCACCTTCTTAATCCTTAAAAAAAAGTCATTTGTCAACAAAATAAAATCGATCCTGAAAAAAAATTGATGTCTGTCAGAAAAAAAAAGTATAATCCTTTTCATGCGAATGTCTTTCACGCCAAATATCTCGCAGTTCCAAGTCATCCTTCATTTCAAAAAAGGATTTAGACAGTCTAGCATGACTTGGGCCGCGCTTAAAAGCTCCAACCTTGTCCATCTGTACATCCAAAACACCATTCCAATCCCCCATAAAAATAAAAATTTTATAATCCAACTGGGTAAACTTTGTATGAAATAAACTAAAAAAGTCAACTTGTTGTTAATTAGGAGCATATAATCCAACTAAAAGCATCTTTTTACCTACTAGTAGCAAGTCTATCATAACGTATCTTCCATGCTTATCTGCTTCAATTAAGTCCACTGTTAAAGCACTTTTAAGATAAACAACCACTCCATTTTTCTTATTCATTGCAGAAGCAACAAATTGCGTGCCCAACCTTGAGTTCGATAAATACTTTTGGTCCACAACCCTAATATGCGTTTCTTGCAAACATATAACATCTATCTTGAATTGTTTTAAATATTAAAAAAAAAACTTTCTTCCTCTTCTGTGATGAATTTAGTCCATTAACGTTCCAAATTAAAAATTTAGTTGCCATGCATATCATCCCAAAGCTCTTGGAGCACTGCTTAAATAGGACTATCTTTTTTAGGCCGTGCTCCTCCCACTACTTGGCTGTAAGTACATTTTGGAAATTCCATAGACTTCTGCTGATCTTATTCTTTTATTTTTTTTTGATCGTTTTAAAGCAGCACGCATCTCCCTCTGCTCTCTAGAATCATCCAAAGAAGTTGTAGCTTGATCTCCTCCAGCACCATTCTCCTCTGTCTGTCCATCTTCAGCCTCTTGGTGTTCTCCTTCTCCAGATCCCTTTGCAGCTTCCAGAAGTGATAGTGGGGTTGCTTTTAAAACGTTATTGTAAAAATCACGCGCCTGCATCACCGTAGCCAAACGGTACCTTTTACCTTCATGCATCACCATCAACCCAACTGGAATCTCCCATCTGAACCTTATATCTCGTTGCTTGAGCTCTTGCACTAAAAATGTAAAATCCTTCCTTCTCCTTAAAATCTTTGGAGGAATTTCTTTTAGAACCAAAACTTCTTGATCAGCAATCACGACTTTAGTACCATAAGCAGCTTGAATAACTTCATCTCTAATTTCCCTCTTTGCAAAATAAACCACCACATCTCTAGGTAGCTTTCTCTGTCTGGCAATCCATGAATTCACACGAAACACTTTATCCATGCCTCCCTTTATTTCAGATGCTGGCTGACTCAATACTACTTCCAAAGCCTCAGAAATCAGCTGCTTTAGATCTTCCTTAATATTCTCTTTTAAACCTCTGATTCTAACAGCGTACTGCATCTGGTAATATTGAGCAAGACTCAATTCTTTGTCCATTTTCTCTCTTAAATCTTCATTTTCCAGTACTTTTGCTTCTAATATGGCATTTTTTTGAATCAAATCTTCCACTTTTTCATCCAAATCTTCCACACATTCAGCCACTCTATACACTGAAGACAAAATGTCTACCTTCATCACTCTGAACTTCTCTTCCATCCTCTCTTCTATTCTCTCCTCCAATTTCTCCAACGTCTCCTCCATCTTTGCAAATTTATCACCCATTGCTTCCAGAATAACCTGGGCATATTTTCCAAGAGCATCTTGTAAATCCTTCGGTGTCAATACATCAGGAAGAAGCAACGCTTGCAATGATGACTGTTGCACCGGAGAAGTTCCAGCACTCCAAAGAGCTTTTGGAGGAGGTTTAGCCGCCATCTTTACTTTCACTTACTACGCACTTTCACTTTTAAATTCATAAAATCCATTAAGCTAGAAAGCAGCAATGAGAATCCTCTTCACCTTTTCCTCCTGTACCGCTCTGCCTGCTCCTTTTATTCCATGGTCTTTCCTTCTGGCAGGGGTGGTCGCAAACGCCTGGCTCCGCTCCAGAAATCACGGAGCAGAGACGCTGACCAGCTGGGAGCAACCCAGGCTACGGGGGAGTTCGATCCTTCAGCCGCCCAAGCTTTAAGCTCAGGCGGCCCCGGAGAACTCAACCCCTACCTGGGGGCTCACCCCCTCCTCTTCTCCGGAGGAGGGGGCTTCAAATCCACCCGAACAGCTGATCGGCGCTGTTTCGGGTGGAAATAACACAGCTGAGCCGCGGGCAGCCCGAAAGGGCTGTCTCCGGCACCGCGCCGCCACCGGAAGTCCGGGACAATTGTAGTTTTATATAAATAATCCTAGCTTTTGACATGGCAATTTATAGAGCCAGTAAAAACTGCTATTGGATTGATATAATTGAAAGAAAAGGGATGGGAATTTCTATAATAAAAGGTGTTTATATTCTCTCTTTCAGTCTAGATTCATGAAACTAATGCAAAATATCTTAGTGTCTCAGAGAAAATCAATTAGTTATTACCACTGTGACCATTCTGCCAAAATTAAGTTTTCAGTTTGTGTGAATTTGAATTGCAGTTAAGTGTTGTTGTTGTTAGTTGTGAAGTAGTGTCTGACCCATCGCGACCCCATGGACAATGTTCCTCCAGGCCTTCCTGTCCTCTACCATCTTCTGGAGTCTATTTAGGCTCATGCTACTACTTCAGTGACTCCATCCAGCCACCTCATTCTCTGTCATCCCCTTCTTCTATTGCCCTCAACTTTTCCCAGCATTAGGCTCTTCTCCAGTGAGTCCTTCCTTCTCATAAGGTGGCCAAAGTATTTGAGTTTCAACTTCAGGATCTGGCCTTCTAAAGAGCAGTCAGGGTTGATCTCCTATAGGATTGACCGGTTTGATCGCCTTGCAGTCCAGGGGACTCGCAGGAGTCTTCTCCAGCACCATAGTTCAAAGGCTTCAATTCTTTGATGCTCAGCCTTTCTTATGGTTCAACTTTCACAGCCATACATTGCAACTGGGAAGACCATAGCCTTGACTATATGCACTTTTGTTGGCAGGGTGATGTCTCTGCTTTTTAGTGTGTTGTCTAGATTTGCCATGGCTTTCCTCCCCGGGAGCAAGTGTCTTTTAATTTCTTGGCTGCAGTCCCTGTCTGCAGTGATCTTGGAGCCCAAGAGACAAATAAGATGGTCTGGTACTCCCATCTCTTTAAGAACTTACCACAGTTTGTTGTGATCCACACAATCAAATGCTTTAGCATGGAGTTAAGTAACAAGGGACTAATAATTTTAACAGATTGCTGCCTGTTTTTTCAAAGCCCAGTACAGTTCATCTAATGATTTCAATTATCTCATGGCTGATTTTATTATTGGTAGCAATGGTGATAAGCTACTATGGGCAATATTTTTTCATGGGTTCTAGTCTTGCTTTAGGCATAAAGTCAGCTGGGTGACTTTAGGCTAGTTACTCTCTCTTTTTCAGCCTTAGGATGAAGGCAATGGGAAAGACTGACTCAAAGGCACAAAAGAAAGTATGAGTGAAAAAGAAGGGGCTAATATAATGATTTGCAAAAATCTGGAGCTGGATTTACAAGATCTATTCTTGCGAAAGTTCAGAATTCTAGACTGATAGGCCCTGGATATCCTCATCTGGCATCTGGCTCATAAACTAGAGTTCCCTCATTCTTCATT
This sequence comes from Vipera berus, assembly GCF_964194415.1. Classification (NCBI taxonomy): domain Eukaryota; kingdom Metazoa; phylum Chordata; class Lepidosauria; order Squamata; family Viperidae; genus Vipera; species Vipera berus. The sequence continues at coordinate 318,673,751 of NC_138202.1, forward strand.
GAGCTATACAAAAATTAAAACCACACAAAGGATAGCCTTCATTCATTTTTGAGTCAGCTGTATTGAAACCATAATACAGTCTTCCCAACCACACATTCTGGGAATTCTGAGATATTGATAGCTTGGGGAAGGCTGCCATAATATGTGTGCAAACTTGCAATGATGAGATATAAAGTCTATTATTCCAACCAAAATTTGCTAATTTTGATGGGGACGACATTACCTAGCTACTTCTGCTTAAAAAGTAAAAACTTGAGAAGGAAAATGTTGTGCTGCAAAAAATAGATGTGATAGTATTTTGAAAATCTTGAAAAGACTTTGAAATTATTTATCAGAAAATGAATGAACAGTTTTCTTTGGCATTACTTAATTCACTTCTGCTTGGAAAGTAAAGAGGTTCATCAACAACTTAAGAAGGAAAATGTTGTGTTAGTGTCTTTGAAGGTATTTACTACAAAATGAATGAAATTGTGAACCGGTCCTCCTAAATGGAATCTTAGCTTCCTGAAGACCAACATTGTTAGGTTCATAATACTGTACAAATGTCTTCCACCATTTTATCTATTTCAACATTGCAAGATTCAGTAATTCTGACACTGCTATAATAGAATCTATAATAGGATGCAGTTAAGGTTACCAGATAGGCAAAGGAAGATACAGACAGTTGGAAAGGAGGACAAATGGGCGTAGGGGGACATATTTTTAACTTTCTTTCTTGCAGTGAAAATAACTTAGGTAAACATGTATATGAAATTAGCTTTTCCAAATGGATGGAATAGTTAGGAGGCAAAAGCCTTTGATATGTACCTGATCAAGGTCTTTTCCATTTCAGGCAGCAGCAAAAACCCTGGGAGGGTACTTGTAAGCCCCCCACCCCCAGAGTTACCTTGAGGTAAGATGGGCGGCCCATAAATTTTATAAATAAATAAATTGAAATCCCAGAGCTGAGCTTTTAACTTGTCATTGGTACTTACTAGGGAATTGCTACACTGCCTAGAACAACTGTTTAGGAAGGGATACCCAAAACGCCTGACAATATTTGATTTGAAGGTTATGCAAGCCAGAAGTAGTAGGATTCGAGGACAAAAAAATGACATTTTACTGAGGTTCTGATAACCCTACATGGAATAGATTGGGAGGAAGAATGTGGTTGTGATGTATGAGAAGAGGAAGGGTAAACCTAGCAATGAGAATAAGGGGAAGTTCATTGGGGAGGTAAGCTCTGATTAAGCCTTTAATACTTTGATCTTTTTATGAGTCCCAGAGTAGATGACCTGTTTGATATTTCCTGTTTCATATACCTCACATTCAAACAGCTATTTTGGTTTCTAGTAACCATCTGTACGATACACTTGCATATTATTGTCTAATAACACCCTAACCTTAACCTGGCCTCAGGAAAAAAAAATACAAGCTGTATTTACACTTATGACCATTGCAAATTGCACTGCTCCATGGTTGCATGACTGCAGTTCCAGTGCTTGGCAATAGGCTCACATTTACCACCAGTTTGCAGCATCATACAGTCATGTGATCATGATTTGCAATTTTTTTGCCAGTTTGCAGCAAAAAATGGCAAAAGATGCCCATTGAAAAGCTGGATTTGCTTAATGATCACATGATTCACTTAACAATTGTAGTGACTTGCTTTGTGACCATTGTAAAATGGTTATAAAATCAGATCTGTTCATGTGGCAACTCACTTAAACACCACCCTTACTATTAAAATTCCAATCTCAATTATGGTTGTAAGTCGAGGACTAGCTTGTATAGGGAGTTAAAAGAGTAGGGTGTCCTTTCACCCTTAGCGTCAGTCTTCTTCTGTTGGTTCTTGCAATGATGTTTAAGATGAGATACCAATTTATACTAAATAGCTATTTGAAAGCATAGATTTGTCATTTCTGATTCAGAATGTGTACAGCAATCATAAGAGCTCATTGAAATGGTCATTTTCAAGAGGCATATTAATGGAAAATGATCCTGATCTATATTTATATTTTCTTATTTCAAAGTGAAACTTAATTAGTTACAAATGTGAAAACTCAAGCTGTAAGTAAGGAGTATTTTTGAGTAAATTTATGCAGGTTCATATTGATATCTTTCTGATAGTGATTGAGGGAGATGCAAGTTAAAACTTCAGCTTAAGAGACCTTTGTACTGCACTTTAGCTACCGTTATGTTATTTTTTGCAGAAAAGACAAAACTTGGCTTTTGGTATGCAGTTTTTAGATTATTTAAACAGTTGACTTATCAATAGGCAGATCTCAGCAATGCAGGTTTAGCTTCTGGGTAATCGTGTTTTTGCAAACCTGTAGATAACCTGTCAAAAATAAATGACTGATGGATACAGTGAAAGACTAGTCTAAGATTGGAATCTTGAGGCTTTCCATACACAAATGAATGATAAAGATCCTCTGTACTCTATATTATTTGTACCCTTCCAGCATCATTGTGACTCACATTTTAATTCTATAAATACATTAATATAAATGCAGAAGAAGTAAAGGGGAGAGGTAGGGAGGCAGGGATTATATGGAAGGAAGTGTGCAAGTATGCTTTCTGATAACTGAATTGACAATATGGTTGAGGAGGGATTCATTCCTTCGAGGGTAACATGACAGCAGTGATTAATAGACATTACAACCTACTTCAGAATAGATAGTTATAAGAAAGAAATTATGTTTGTTTATCCATTTATTCACTTGTACATTGTCATTCAGGTGTTTCTTTTTCTTTCAAGTGTGTGTGTGTGTGTGTGTGTGCGCGCGTCACATATTATATTTTCTCAAAATGTTAAAATGTAAATGTTGCACAAACAGTTGCATTGTGATTAATTGATTATTGATTAATTATTGATTGTTTCTGTGGCATCAAGTTGGTGTCAACTCTTAGCGAGCACATGAATAGATTTTCTCCAGGAAATGTGCTGTATCAATTGTTGAGCTGTATTCTGTCTGATGAGCAAATTAGCATATATTTTCTCGAATGTGCACTTGGTGGCAAATATGAAATAAGCCTGAGTTAAATTTGTGAAATTCCCTGATAGAAAAACCAATTACATAATGAAATGTACGCTAGAAGAAAAAAATGTGTTACACAAAAAGAGGATAAATTCAGAATCTGGTTTCTATAAAATTTGCATTTGTCAATGTAACAATATTGGATGTCATTTAGTAATATTGACTACATTTAAATTAAAAAAAATAAGTAACTCTCTTCCTTGGTAGATGAAATTGTGACCAGATAACCTAAATACCACCTCGGTTTAGAGTCCAGCATTAAATATTGATGAGTGATTAGAAGTTTTCAGAAATTCAGAGTTCTCTCTCTAGCTCTCTTAAATATTTTGCAATAGACAAAAGAAAACAGATTTCAACATAATGTTGAAAATACCTTTAAGTGTTCAGTTTCTCAACTTGCCCACTCAGTTCGGTCAGCTGTTTCCATGTGTACTGTACGTAAAGCCAAACATACTTACCTTTATCTTTTGGTAGCATTAAAACATGCTATTCTTGTTCTGCAAGTTAACATTTGAAGCTGGACTAGCAGCATTTATATTTGACAGCTTAATTAACTGTGGATTCTTGACCTTTGAGATGTAGGAATCCAGTAGTGAATTTATACATGAAGGGTGAAGATATACATTGCATATATAGGAAGCTATAAAAGCTGAGGAACATTGCCTTGAAATAATACAAAAAGGTCTCTATATTAAATGATGGAAGAGTCTGTATAGGAAAAAGGAGATGTTCCTTCTTTGCAAAACATTGGTAAATACTGTAATCAGATACCACGAAATATGGCAATGGTCACCCTTATCCTTTAAAATGGTGCTCAACAGATCCCGTGTTTACCATATTCAACTGAAGTTAATTTTCTTGTAACTTTAACCCATCTGATCTAATCTTGCCCTCTAGGGAAGAGGTTTTGGAACTGGCCCTTTAGGTATTTGAGGAGTGCTTTCATGTCTCTGCTCAATCTTTTCTTCTCCAGGCTAAATATGTACCATAATTCACCTGGGATTTGCATATACAAACTGCTCCCAGGGGTAAAATCTCAGGGAGCAACAGCAACAGTGGTGATCGCAGGTGCTTTCTCAGAGAATTGAAGCAGTTCTCGCACATTGTATCAGTAGTACAGCTACCAAACATTGGCTTTAAAAATATAAATGACCGCTAAATAACAGTAAAGCATTATTTTTTGTGTGTGAGAGAGTGTCTTTGCTTCTATGTAATGATTAACCAAGCCACTACACGTTGACACTGATTGTCACATCCGATTGCCACTCCATATCTATCCATCTTATAATAATAATAATAATAATAATAATAATAATAATAATAATAATAATAATAATAATAATAATAATAATAATAATAATAATAAAGTTGGAAGGGATCTTGGAGGTCATCTAGTCCAACCCCCTGCTCAGGCAGGAAACCTTATACCATTTCAGGCAAATGGCTGTCCAGTCTCTTCTTAAAAACTTCCAGTGTTGGAGCATTCACCGCTTCTGGAGGCAGGTTGTTCCACTGGTTAGTTGTTCTGCTGGGAAGTTTCTCCTTAGTTCTAGGTTGCTTCTCTCCTTGACTAGTTTCCATCCGTTGCTTCTTGTCCTGCTTTCAGGTGCTTTGGAGAATAGCTTGACTCTCTTGCTGCCCTAAACAAATGTTTCTGTACTTGCCAGCCCTGCAGAAGGTTACAACCTGGTTTAAATTTATGAAGGCCTAACCAGACATCTCTATGCTTGTAGAGCCTCCAAGATGATTGCTGCTCAACTTTTACAATATTCATGCCACAAGCCAGAAATCGTAGTTTAGCAACATTTCAAAAGCTGCAGATTCTTCCTCACTATCTCATTTATTTACTGATTAACAGCTAACTAAAGCACAACTATAGAACTTGAGGCGTCCAAACGTCTGTGCCTAAAATTTTCTTTACCAATAGTTAGCACAATGTGTGCTCACAGATTTTGAGAGTTAATATTCCAGAAACATTTGGAAGGCCACTAATTTTTTAGTTCTAAACTAAGATTATTCATAAATCATGTCCTTTACATTTCATTTTCTTAGTTCAAGGTTCTTTTCTTGCTTTTGTTCTTCTTTCAAAATGGCTAAGACACATTAGATGTCCAATCAATTGTTTTAATAGTATTCACTTTTTGCTGTATGACTCAGACCCTTCCCCCGTAATCACCTGAGTGGTGCTTCTATTAATAGTGTTTATCTTCAGCATCTGTCTGATTTCAGAACAAGTTGCTGAAATTGCTGAGCAATTCCATTTCATTAAATAACTTAGTAATTGAGATGTTTATGTTTATCCTCTACATGTGATGTGTGATACAATTTTTCATAGTTTTTTTATTGCTATCTATAAAACATGGACAAGACCAAATGTTGTCCTATTCCTTCTGCCAATGTCAAAATACAGTATCAGGAAACCAAAAATTCCCACATTCACATATACGTTTGGGAGACTTTCAAAGGTTGCTCATCTCCATTTTCGAAGATGTGTTTTTGTGCATCATAGATTTCTGTATCACAACAAGGATTAGTAGAACAAAAATAAGGAATACTCTGATTTTTATGTTGTTGTCCAGCTCAAGCTGTTATATGAAGAGTCTTCTGGGTGTGCATATCATTTTCCCTTTGTAATGGGATCAAGTAAATCATAAAGTTGAAAATAAATTCCTATTTCATCCTAATGGGAAAGCTTTGTTTACAAGTTTCCAATAAGAATATTAAAAGTTTCAAATCATGATTATATAACCTAATTTGAATGGGAAATTATAATTAAAAAGGCTTTTAATGAAATTTTCCATCTTGAAAGAGGAAGGAAAAGTACTATATGCTCATATACTGTTCATGTGAAGCTAAGGTACAATAGTTTAACTACAATCTGTCTATATGAAGGTCATTATTTATATTATTTAGAAATAGAAAATGTTTATCCATCCTAGAAATTTCTTGTATTTCGTATGCCTTATGCAAGGCATAAGAATACATTTGGGCTTCTGATTTCCAATAGCTTAACAGTTGTAAGCAAATGTAAATGCTGTGTGTGTTTGTGTAATTAGAATTCTCAAGAAACTTGCTGGCTTCCAAGTATATGCCAGTATGGGTAAGTTTTTTATATATAAGTTGCATTCATCTTGAGCATAACTAATTTAACTTGGAAAAGTGGGGCTTTCAAAATATATCTTTGCACTGGGAAATAGTTGTATTATCTGAGATGACGAAAGTTGCATTTCTGGTAGTTCGCCTTTTTTTTTTTTTTGAATGCTCAGTTTTAGTTGTGTGTCCACTGAGCCATATGCTTTTCTTCTTAGGTCTGCATGGCAGATTCCAACCTACTACTGTACTCACAAGTTTATAATTTTCTGCACAGACACCTTCAGCAGGTGCATATCATGGATCACTAGCCACATGTCCATGGTGGCGCAGTGGTTAGAATGCAGTATTGCAGACAAATTCTGCTGACTGCCAGCAGTTCAATTCTCATCGTCTCAGGGTTGACTCACCCTTCCATCCTTCTGAGGTCGGTAAAATGAGGACCCAGATTGTTGGGGGCAATATGTTGACTCTCTAAGCCACTCAGAGAGAGCTGTAAAGCATTGTGAAGTGATATATAAGTCTGCTATTGCTAGTGCTATTGCCATTTGAAATTTTAAATACTGGATAGTGATACTTATTTTGCAGGTATAAATTTCTGATTTATTTATTTATTTATTTATTTATTTTATTACATTTCTATACCGCCCTTTCCCGGAGGACTCAGGGCGGTTTACAGGGTAATTAAAAACCAAAAATACAAAAGTTAAAAACCAAGTTTAAAAAAGATTAAATTTATCCCTGTATAAATAAAACCCCAATTAAAATAAATTAATCCTCAGCCTGGGCCAGAGAGCTCGAAGAGCCAGGTCTTCAGGCCCCGGCAGAATGAACGGAGGTCGGGGGCAGTACTCAGCTCCACTGGCAGCTGGTTCCAAAGGGCAGGCGCCCCCACTGAGAAGGCCCTATCCCTGGGTGTTACCCGCCGGCAATCTCTTACTGGTGGCACCCTGAGAAGACCCTCCCTGTGGGAGCGCACTGGACGAAGGGAACTTGATGCCGGCAGCAGGTGTTCCCTCAGATATCCCGGACCCAAGCCATGTAGGGCTTTATAGGTCATCACCAGCACCTTGAATTTCACCCGGAGGGCAACCGGAAGCCAATGCAGCTCGCGGAGTAGAGGTGTTACATGGGAGTATCGGGAGACCCCCATCACAACTCGCGCGGCCGCATTCTGCACCAGTTGAAGCCTCCGAGTGGTCCTCAAGGGCAGCCCCATGTAGAGAGCATTGCAGTAGTCCAAACGGGAGGTCACGAGCGCATGAGTGACTGTGCGTAGGGCATCTCAGTCCAGATAGGGTCGCAACTGGCGCACCAGGCGAACCTGGGCAAAACCCCCCTGGTCACGGCTCCTATATGGTCTTCAAAATTGAGTCGTGAATCCAGGAGGATGCCCAAGTTGCAAGCCCTATCAACGGGGGGTAACACCTCACCCCCCATCGTTAGAGATGGAATAGTCTGGTTGACCCAAGATGCCGATATGCACAGCCACTCAGTCTTGGCGGGATTGAGACAAAGCCTGTTTCTCCCCATCCAGACCTGGACCGCCTCCAGGCACCGGGACATCACGGCGAGGGCATCGCTGGGTTGGTTCGGGGTGGAAAGAAAAAGTTGGGTATCATCAGCATACTGATGATACCCCACCCCAAAACCACGAATGATCTCACCCAGCGGCTTCATATAGATGTTGAACAGGAGGGGCGAGAGAACCAACCCCTGAGGTACTCCATAAATGAGAGGCCTCGGGGCGGATCTCTGCCCTCCCGTCAACACCGACTGCGAGCGGCCCAGGAGATAGGAGGAGAACCACCGTAAAACGGTGCCTCCCACTCCCAACCCCCAATTGATGCATAAGTGCATGGAACTACAGGCAAATGTTCAGTAACTGTTGCAGCAAAACTGGTGAATACTAGTGCACAATACTGCTATTTCTGGTTTCCATGGCCAATTAAATCTTTTCATTGTTTGCAAAGTTTTAATTCCTTAGAAGCATTTTAACTGTAATGTAGTTATGAAGCCCTTTTTGAGCAAAGAAAGATTGAATGACTTTGCTGTAAGCGGGCCTGGATTTGTGGGCCAGTGAAAAATTTAAACAAAATTATAATAATAAACAGAGTGATTTGCAGTGATGAAATGTGGCCTTTCTAATTAAGCAAAAATAGCTGAGATAAGAACTGGTTTAGCTACAAAACATTATTGCTTAAAGTATACCTTTAGCAGCCAATGTTTTCCCTGTGTTGTTATCTTTCATGTTTTTAAGTTCAAACACACATTCATATCTTAAGCCTGCTTCGAATCATTGAAAAGAACAGATTTTTTTTAAAAAAATGGGTAAAGACAGAATGTTAATGTACCACTTACTTAGTTGCATTGAGAGTTGTATAGCTTGATGACATAGAACATGTTTTGTTCAGAAGGCTCCCCATAAGGTTCCTAGTATTATCAGTTCTCAGGGGTAGATTTTAAGCTGTTTATTTCAACCCCCATCCAACTAAGTAATGCTGCCAAAGTTTTGTTTCTGCCTTTGGAAGCCATTTAGGTTTGGATGGGGAAGAACAGACTTAATCTCAGCCCTAGCAAGACCAAGTGGCTATGAGTACATGGACCTTCCAGATTAAGGAACTTTCATTTCTAGTTCTACATAGGATGGCAGTTCCCCAGGTATAACTGGTATACAAGACTGGACTGTCAACCTGTATTTCAAGATTGGGTGGGAGCTGTGATGAGGAAGGCATTTGCACAGATTAACCAGTTACAGCCAGTCCTTGAAAGGGAGACCCTTCTCACAGTGACTTATGCTAGTGTTGCATCTTATGTGGATCATTGCAATATGCTCTGTTTGATAATAACAATGGTGACTCACTTAATAACCATTGTAAAATGGTTTAAAATTGAATCCAGTCACAGGTTGACTTGACTTTCAACTGCAATGACCAAAATTCTGGATTCAACTGTGGTTGTAGTAGCAGTATTCCAGTATTTGAGGAGCTGCCACAAAGAAGAGAGGGTCAATTTATTTCCCAAAGCACCAGAAGGCAAGACAAGAAACAATGGATGGAAACTAATCAAGGAGAGAAGCAACCTGGAATTAAGGAGAAACTTCCTAACAGCAAGGGCAGCCAGTGGAATAGCTTGCCTTCAGAAGCTGTAAGTGCTTCATTACTGTAGGTTTTAAAGTAAACACTGGATGGTCACCTGTCTGAAATGGTATAGGGTCTCCTGATTGTGCAGTGGGTTTGACTAGAAGACCTTCAAGGTCCCTTCCAGCTTTATTCTGATTGATTGATTAATTAAAGGACTACCTGTATATAAATGTGAATATAACCTGCTTCTCAGGTTGACATTTCTTTTTTCCTTTCTTGTCACAGGAGCAGTTCTGAAAGAAGGAAAGAGAAATCAAGGGATGCAGCAAGGTGTAGAAGAAGCAAAGAAACTGAAGTATTCTATGAGTTGGCCCATGAGCTACCATTGCCGCACAATATTAGCTCACATCTGGACAAAGCATCTATTATGAGGCTTGCAATCAGTTTCCTACGGACACACAAGCTGTTGTCTTCAGGTAAGAAAACAATGTTTCAACCATGATCAATTCCATTGTATTATCTGATGACCCAGCAGCTCATCTTGTTTTCCATTTAAAGAGGATAGCCTGATCCTAGGAAATTCCAATTTAATAAACTTAACTCATTTTCTCCTACATGAGCTACAAGGTCATCAATGACTTTTCTGAAGTCATTATTTCCCATTGCAATCATTTTCACAGAAGCTTCAGATAGGTAGCTTTACTTTTTACTCTGCTAAGAAATATAAAATGCTCACTTCTATTGTGAATAACAGAAGATGTCCCATAACATAATTGCTGAGGTACTTTTTGTGGTGGAAACATTTTGCTCAACTGAGTTTTTCCTCCTAAAAGCTCTTTGTCTGTGCCTCTGCTTTGTAGAACATTGTAGGAAGAAAGCTGTGTTGGTTTATAGTAATCAAAAATAAGGGTGGCATCTTTTCAGACTAATGCATTTTATTAAAAGGCTTAATAAAAAAATAGTATGAAAAGGTGCCACCAGATTTCTGCTGATTTTTGTCATACACAAGTGACAAAAATGATTTCCTCAAGTGATTTCCTCAATCCAGTTTTCCAAATGTTTTACACCAAAATTTTAATTGAGTCATATTGGCTTGGAATTTGGGTGTTGTAATCCAATGCATCTAAAATCAAATTAAGCTGTAAAATAAAGTCAGTTGTTCAGCAGTGTAGCACCAGTGATATTATAGGAATTGCCCCTATTGCAAATTAGCTGCTGAGTATATTAATGTTCAAAATTACTATTTTTCCCCCAGACAGTAAGACATATATTGTGGAAACATACAAACTATAGTCCACTTCAGAGCTTTATATTATGGTGATTCATGGGGCTCATACAACACATTGTGAAGACGATGCTTTATGTTGCAAAACCCATCATCCCTTGGTGTTGGACATGTTCAATAGCACCTATGGGGGGGCGGAATTGCCTTCTGTCTTTAAAGAAAAGACAAGCAGGAGCAATATAAGATGAATTTGATATATGTGCAGCATGTGGATTTGGTCTTTAATTCAAATCTTCATTTAGCCAATTTGGCTGGATAGATTTTGATAAATATTCCTATTCAGATCAATTTAGATACCATTTTAAATATATCTTTCAATCCACTCTTTTCTTCCTTTCATCAAACAACCTGGGGAATTAAGAAGGGAGGTGTGTAGTAATTTGTTCCTTGCTATTGGGTAGCTATGGATCCACCATACTGTAATGTAGATCGCTTGTCAATAGAAAACAGTAGAGGAAAAGGATTAATTTGATATTTTCATTATTGTCTGATGTTCAAATTGGGAAATCTTAAGACTAGGGTTTAAGATTCATTTAAAACAGCAGCTCTTCTTGTTTCCCTAAGGAAAAGTGAAGTATTGTCAGTGAATTACTGTCTACATAGTCCCAAGCTCTTTGGAAGAAAAAAAAAGGGAGGTCATAAATGTGATAAATAAAATAAGCATTTTGTCTAAGCAGGGTAAGCAAATCAATTCATTGTTTTACCACACAAGTAAGGAGTAAATATGTAAAATGAAACCTGTAAATTTTAAATTAAAATGATTTGGGGCCTTCAGAGTTTCTAATCCTAATTAAAACACTAGAGATTATATATCACAACAGCTCAGTAAAAGAATAAAAATACTTCAATTGGATGTGGAAAAATTATTCTACATAATTATATTTATAAGCAGCTATAGTAATTCAAGTGCTTCATTTAAATGGGATAAAAAGGTAAAGGTAAAGGTTCCCCCACACATGCGTGCTAGTCGTTTCCAACTCTAGGGGTCGGTGCTCATCTCCGTTTCAAAGCCGAAGAACCAGCATTTGTCCGAGGATGTCTCCGTGGTCATGTGGCCGGCATGACTAGATGCCAAAGGCGCATGGAACGCTGTTACCTTCCCACCGTAGTGGTCCCTATTCTTCTACTTCCATTTTTACATGCTTTCGAACTGCTAGGTTGGCAGAAGCTGGGACAAGTAACAGGCGCTCACTCTGTTACGCGGCACTCGGGATTCGACCCACCAAACTGCCGACCTTCTGATCAACAAGCTTAGCGGTGGCTCAGTGGGTTAGGGTTAGAGTTCACTGTATATATTTAGCAAAGCTAGTCACAATCTGTTCAGAATGGTTTGATTTGAATTCTTGCTCTGTTTAGACATTCGACTTGATGGTGTGGATAACTCCTTCCAACTCTTTGATTATATGAAAATACTTGGAACAGAAGCAAATAACAGTATTGTTATAAGTAGCATCCTTTCACTGGAACAATTTGCTATACCTCACAACTATCCATGTGTAATAAAAATCTGGTTGTGTGCTTGCTTTTCCCAGGGGTTTAAATCATTCCTTAAAGGTAGAGCCCTTACTTTTGTGTAGAAGATCCTAGGAAATTCATCAGGCACTGACTTCTGTAATAGGAAAAGGCCCTTGTTTAAAGATTTGGTGAGCTACTCCAAGTTAGGGAAGATAACATTTTAAGCTACAGTATACGGGCCAAGGGCCATTATAAAACAAATTTCTTTTTCTTCCTGGCTATCTAGGAAGGAAATAGACCCAGTATCATTATTTTGCTTTTGAACTATTGTTTTGATAATGCTGGTCACAAGAGAAAAGCACACTGGAACTTAGTAAGGCTACTTTTTCCTCAGCCTGGATGGCTCTAGCTCTGTTACGTTTCAGCTCCCAAAATTCTTATCTATTGCCCATGCTGGCTGAGAATTCTAGGGCTTCAAATTTAGTATTTCTGAAGGGCACCCGGTGGTTTTAGACTGCAAATGTAAAAGACTCCGTAAAATTCAAAATCCATTATGTATAAGGTATTTTTGTGGAGCAGAGAGTAAAAAAGAGTCTACTAATTAAATGTTTGCGAGTTCATCCTTGCTGCTGGTGTGGTCTGCAGAGAGAGCTGTGTTGCATATCTGGAGTTAGAAATCTGTGGTTTCTATTGAATGTCAGCATTTAGCAAACAAGGTTGACTTCTATATTTTTCATTTCCTCCATTCTTGAAAGAATCAGCTATGCCAGGTACTTAAAAGGAAAACTCCTAATTGTCGGAAGTAGTGTCCTTTGCCTTGAATTTAAATGGGTTAACATTTTGAACCAAAGGTTGCATCATTCTTTTGGCTAAGTGCTCTTGTGTATCAAGTAGGGGGCGGAGTTAAGCAGTTTGGATTACAACAGTAAAGAAATGAGCGCTGCATTCTTTCCTTTTTTTCTGGGGCATGTTCTTTTTCAAAGTTTGTTCTTTGCTCATTCTCAGTTAAGTGTCTCAGTTATATTTTCCAGCACAAACTGTGTTTACAACTTGGATAATAGCACTCCAGAATTTGTAATCTCATTTTTAATAAAAAAAATAGATAGAAAAGGTAGTTCTCCTATTAGTAGAACATAACGTTTCTTATCAGTGGAACATAATATTTTATTCATTAAAGAGGTGAAGGCCATTACTATGTCCAAAGTATAATTTCTCTTTAAGTGTCACATATTATGATCACTTATCTAAATCAGAGATTGGTAACATAGGATCCTTTATATACTTAATATTCAAAGAAATAAGTAGACCTAAATGATGCGATGTTTTTATGGGCATAAAAATGTATTCATTAACTAATGAAGAATATCAACTGTTAATGGGAAAAATGGCTGTCTGTATGCTATTATGAAAGAATATCATTAAATGTTAATAGAAGGTACTGGAAATTACTAGACCTATTAAAATAAATGAGAGACGTCAGTTTTTTCTTAGACTTATTGTTTTCATTAGTAAGTAAATCTTTCATTTTTTAAAAAATCCCAAAGTTTAAGAAATAGAAACTTTTTTTAAAAAAAGGCCTTAGGCTAAAGAAGTGAATAAAATGATCTTAACAGAATAACAGACTAACAGAGTTGGGAGGGACCTTGAAAATCTTCTAGTCCAAAGGAAACCCTACCATTTCAGACACATGGTACCATTTCAGACACATGGTTGTCCAATCCAATGTTTTAGCCTCCAGTTCCCTAATAACCTTTGTTGCTTTCCTCTGCACTCTTTCTTAAATGATTAAATTTCAGGACATTCTTTTAGTGTTTATAAAGGATATGGTTAGAATACTTGTGTTTGGATGTGAATGGAGTGTTAGCCACATAGCGCAATGAAGGTGATTTGGCATTTATAATTGTTCAGGGGGGATTATGATCCACCACGCTAGCAATCTGCTACAAATTAACTTGAAGAAATAATGTTTTCTTTCAAAATGAAAGAATGGCAAAACTGTCTCTGGTTTCCCTTCTCTTCAATAAGATTAGTGGATAATAGCATAGGCCTCCTCCCCAATTGCTCTTGTTGATCAGGGTGATTCTTTGAGACTGTAATTAAAAATATGGTGAAATCCAGAGGCATTGCAGTTGGTATGGAGCTGGACTGCTATTGTTCTGTTCATCACATTATCTAACATTTTTGATGCCAGAGAGTTTGTTGAGTTTGATTTCCTGCATGTTAAAATGCTCTTTCTTCTTTTTTTTTTCCTCATTGTAAATTTCAGTACTATTTATTTAGTAACACCATGATCACCATGAGTTTGTCATTTGAAGAATATGAAGAAAGGCAGAGTTTGAATCAAAGCGTGTATAGACCAAAATGAATGTTTAAAGTTTCCTTCCTTCCTTTCTTCCTCCCTCCCTCCCTCCCTCCCTATGGGCAAAAAATACAAAACCATAGAATTTGCAGAAATTGTAGGAATTTAGAAATAGATCAAATTAATTTTCGTAATGGATTGAATCAAGGGGAATTCGTTTCTCAGACTTTTTGAATGTGAACCCCAGCATGTGAAATGTGAATATGATGGTAGCAATCTCTGACTTTGCTCTGGGTAAACTTAACAAAAGTCTGGTTGTCAAATTATGAACAGACTGATAGCTAAGGTGTAAACCCTAACCCTTGAAATTATGGAAACAGTAATTTATATACATATTGGCCTTTTGTACAAAGGCCTCTATCCTAGTAGTAGTAAAAAAAAACCTCATTCACTAAGTAATTAAAATGGCGTCATTCCTGTTCAATAGCAGGCAGGAGAGAAGAGGAAATTTAAATGCATCATCCTGTAAAAGATCTTTGCTCACTAGAATGTGGAACATAATGTCCCTTCATAATGGGACATTTTGTAGTAGGTTCCTCTTTTTCAAATGAGCTAACTAATGGATAGATACAAAAGAAGTCACAGGAGGAAGACAAAAAACAAATGGAGTAAAGCAAAGCATCTGTTGTAAATACAGTTCCCTATAAAAGGTAAAAAATCAGGAATATTTGCTTAGGTGAAATTTTAAAAGATTGAGAAAAACTTAAGCCAGACATCTTGAGATTCAAGGTGCTAGTAATGGTGTTTAAAGCCCTACATGGCAGGGGTCCGGAGTACCTTAGGGAACACCTGCTGCCGGCGTCTACTTCCCTCCGCCCTGTGCGTTCCCACAGAGAGGGCCTCCTCAGGGTGCCACCGGTCAGAGAATGTCGACTGGTGGCCCCCAGGGGGAGATCCTTCTCTGTGGGCGCCCCGGAGCTATGGAACCAGTTACCGGTTGAGCTCCGGACGGCGCCCGATCTTCGCTCCTTTCGCCGCGATCTGAAAACATACTTGTTCGAGCAAGCCGGCCTGGCCTGAGGGGGGATTGGTGGGGGTTTTACTATTTTTATTGGGGTTTTTAGTATGTATTAACTGTATTTTTTAATTGGGCATGTATTTAATTACCTTTTATCTTTTGTAAATTTCTGTGTTTTATTCTTGCCCTGTACACCGCCCTGAGTCCTTCGGGAGAAGGGCGGTATAGAAATATTAATAAATTAAATTAAATTAACCTGGTGCCTTCATTCTCTTGGCTGGAGAATAATGGGAGTTATAGTTTAACATAACTGGACAGTATTAGGTTTGGAAAATTTGATTTAAATGGTCAATTTGAAAAATGCAATCTGATCAGCGTTTTTAAGTTTACTAATTAAGATTACTAAGATTTAAGGAATTAGATCTGATAGACAGAGTGCCTGAACAACTATGGACAGAGGTTCACAACATTGTACAACAGGTAGCAACCAAAACCATCCCAAAGAAAAAGAAATGCAAGAAAGCAAAATGGCTATCTGAGGAAGCTTTGCAAATAGCTGAGGACAGGAGGGAAGCGAAAGGCAAGGGAGAAAAAGAAAGATATGCCCAGTTGAATGCAGAATTCCAGAGAATAGCTAGAAGAGATAAGAATGCCTTCTTAAATGAACAGTGCAAAGAAATAGAAGAAAACAATAGAATAGGGAGGACTAGAGATCTCTTTGAGAAAATTGGAGAGATGAAAGGAACGTTTCATGCATAAATGGGCATGATAAAGGACCAAAATGGCAGGGACCTAACAGAGGCAGAAGAGATTAAGAAGAGGTGGCAAAATTACACAGAAGAACTATACAAGAACGAGCTTAACGTCCCTGATAACCACAATGAGGTGGTCACTGATCTTGAGCCAGACATCCTAGAATGTGAAGTGAAATGGGCCTTAGGAAAGCTGAGCAACAACAAAGCTAGTGGAGGTGACAGTATTCCAGCTGAGCTATTCAAAATCTTAAAAGACGATGCAGTAAAAGTGCTACACTCAATTTGCCAGAAAATTTGGAAAACTCAACAGTGGCCACAGGATTGGAAAAGATCAGTTTACATTCCAATTCCAAAGAAAGGCAGTGCCAAAGAATGTTCAAACTATCGCACCATTGCACTCATTTCACATGCTAGTAAAGTTATGCTTAAAATCCTACAAGCTAGACTCCAGCAGTATGTGGATCGAGAACTACCAGAAGTACAGGGAGGATTTCGAAGAGGCAGAGGAACTAGAGATCAAATTGCCAACATACGCTGGCTCATGGAGAAAGCTAGAGAGTTCCAGAAAAACATCTACTTCTGCTTCATTGACTATGCTAAAGCCTTTGATTGTGTGGATCACAACAAACTGTGGCAAGTTCTTAAAGAGATGGGTGTACCAGACCATCTTATCTGTCTCTTGAGAAACCTACATGCGGGTCAAGAAGCAACAGTGAGAACTGGACACGGAACCACTGATTGGTTCAAAATTGAGAAAGGAGTCCGGCAAGGCTGTATACTGTCACCCTGCCTGTTTAACTTATATGCAGAGCACATCATGAGAAAGGCAGGGCTAGATGAATCAAAAGTTGGAATTAAGATTGCCGGAAGAAATATCAACAACCTAAGATACGCAGATGATACCACTCTAATGGCAGAAAGTGAAGAGGAACTAAAGAGCCTCTTGTTGCGAGTGAAGAAGGAGAGTGCAAAACTTGGGTTGAAATTAAATATTAAGAAAACCAAGATCATGGCATCCGGCCCTCTCAATTCCTGGCAAATAGATGGGGAAGAAATGGAGGTAGTGACAGATTTTATTTTCCTGGGCTCCAAGATCACTGCAGATGGGGACTGCAACCAAGAAATTAAAAGATGCTTGCTCCTGGGGAGGAAAGCCATGGCAAATCTAGGCAGCACACTAAAAAGCAGAGACATCACCCTGCCAACAAAAGTGCATATAGTCAAGGCTATGGTCTTTCCAGTTGCAATGTATGGCTGTGAAAGTTGGACCATAAGAAAGGCTGAGCGCCAAAGAATTGAGGCCTTTGAACTATGGTGCTGGAGAAGACTCCTGTGAGTCCCTTGGACTGCAAGGCGATCAAACCGGTCAGTCCTAGAGGAGATCAACCCTGATTGCTCTTTAGAAGGTCAGATCCTGAAGTTGAAACTCAAATACTTTGGCCATCTAATGAGAAGGAAGGACTCACTGGAGAAGAGCCTAATGCTGGGAAAGGTTGAGGGCAAGAGAAGAATGGGACGACAGAGAATGAGGTGGCTGGATGGAGTCACTGAAGCAGTAGGCGTGAGCCCAAATGGACTCCAGAAGATGGTAGAGGACAGAAAGCCCTAGAGGAACATTGTCCATGGGGTCGCGATGGGTCGGGCACAACTTCGCAACTAACAACAACAAATTAATATTAACATAGAAATGATGAGTAATGTACTTTAAAATAATCAAAACATTTCCATTGTTTGATCTATATTTTATGCTGATAATAAACTTTTTGCTGCTTTGTCACATTTCTGTAGCATTCCCTTATAAAAATAATATTTAAGTTAAATCTTTTACATGAAACAAGGAAGAGTTTTCAAGCTTAAACCTTAGCTTGTAATAAAGATTTGGAGGTTTAGAAATATAGCTATATTCTACCTAGAACTTTATTTCAGGAAAAAAATAAATGTAATTATTATTGGAAAATCTGCTGTATCAGATATTAAAGAATTATATTAAAGAAGACAGTTTGCTTCTTATCTGATCAAAATGAACATCAGGAAATTATTTCATATATATTGCTAACAAGAACAACAACAACAATTAATTCTGCAATCCTCATGTTTTTTAGAATACTAAAATGTATGCTTCACTAAAGCCATCTAAAGGTCTGAATATGATCTTTTATATAATTTCACAATAGGAAATGTTATTCCCATGTCTTAGAGTTCAAAAGAGTGCAGTATACCAAACCTTGCTTTATTCTGGTTCCTTCTTTACTTAGTAACCCATTTCCCTTTGATTTTTCACAGTAGGCGGCTGAACAAGAATGCTGGGAAGGAAACCTTCAGACTGGGGGTCTGGTGCCCTGGCTGAGATTACTATTGCAGGAAGCTAACTGAACAATAGCTGTAGAATATTGTTCCTATTTTCTTCTTGGTTTCTTGGCTTGACTGGTATTCCTCCCTGAAATTCTTTATAGAGGTATCGCTCATTTAATCATGCAGTAACTGCCAGAAATCCAATAGATGCAGCCATTGAATTAGGCTACATGATCTACTTTATAGGATAATCCTTTCTTTGAAGATATCCTCTGTTCATCCAGCTACCCAATTCAAGTCTGGTTTAAACATAAATAATAAAGTGTAATTCATGCATGAAGAAATTGCCAGTTCTTTAAATTTCATCATCAACACTTAGCATCTCAATGGAAGATTTAAGCAGAGAGGGAATATTATAATGTGATGTACCATATTTTTGTTTATATTGTAATTATATCTACTTTTAAACAATCATGCCTTTTAGTCTGTTGTTTTAGTTATCAATTTGCTCTATTATGGATGGTTAATTGGTAGCCATCTAAAGTAGCATGAACCTCTGGAGTTGTGGGCAAGGGTTTGTTCTTTGTTGTATGAAGACAGAAAGTTCCAGTTGTAGAAAGACTAACTTGCAATTTTAATCTGAATAGCTTTGTTCAGATGTTCTTTTGGGAAGAAATACCAGTGAGGGACATGAACCAGTGCAGGTACAGTAGTGTGTGTCCCTGAAGTCTTTATCTCCTGCAAGTCTAACGAAAAGTTAAGCTTCTAGAACTTAGTCAACCAAACAAATATATAAAAACAAAATGAAATGCAAGTGAATTCTGACATTTTAGCTTGGATAATGCAAATCAACATAGATAAGGCCCACGTTCATATGGCTTTGAGTTTACAAACCCTGGCCTGCAAGAGGCAATAGTAGACCTGAAAAGTCATATGGAGACTTCTTCAAGTTGAGCTGAACTCCTGTTGATGTAACGCAGACATGTCAAACACAAGGCCCGGGGGCCAGATCCGGCCCGTGAAGTGGTTTCATGCGGCCCGTGAAGCCATCCTGGAAACAGTGAGAGAATGGCCCCCACTGCCTTGGCCCTGGCCCAGAGACCCTCCTCCTGCCAGAGACCCTCTGATCTGTCCCACTCCTGCCCAGGCCCCCTTAGGCACCCTTGATGCAAACAATGTAGAGCTGGCCACGCCTACCCAGTAGGCCATATGCACTCTAGCCACGCCCACCCAGTAGGCCACACCCACCCAGGCCACACCCACCCGGCCCCCTGAGGGCAACCGCAATGCTGATGTGGCCCTCAATGAAATTGAGTTTGACACCCCTGATTTAACGGAAATATTCATGAAGCTTTATTGGTATGCTATAGGAAGTGGTTTACTAGTCCTCTCTTTCAGGATGATTTTCCAGTTTGCCTGTCTAAAACTATAGCATTGGTTTTCTGAAGTGTTCTTCCATTTAAGAAAAAATCAACTCTACTCAGCATTTTAGATTGCCCCAAATAAGCCAGACGATTAACTTGAAATGGTCTAGGACAGAAGAAAGTGCTCTTTTTGGTTACTGACTACAATTTTGACAATATGTTATAGAACAACAATATAAAAGCAAGGAAACTTTGCTGTTGATAAAATAGCTGCCCTGGTGAGTCACAAAACACCTTTTAATTAGAAAGCAAATTAGTGAGATTGCTCCTTGCTATTCCACATTAACTCCCCAGGATAGTGTCTACAATTTTTTTTCTGGGCAGGTGTGCGTATCTCTTGTGGCTGACTCTCCCATTTTTATTTTCTAAGAATGTATATTGTCCCATGTGAAGCCTTGAGACATTCTTAAATAAATATGGTATTTTGTTTTGCAGCATATTTCCTTCCTTTTATATTTTTAACTTAAAAGCATCAAAGGAAATAAGTGAAGTCATGTTGCATGGGGAACATCCTAGGCCTCAAGGGAGGTATCCACTGGCTCATTAGGGGCAGTGGGCACCACATTGCCTGTCCCTAGCAGAGACAGCTCCAGAGAATGTTTCTCTTTACAGTTTAGGCTAAGCAAGCAAAGGTTATATTGATCATTTTTCTGAAGGATCATTTTTTATTTATTTATCAAACTTCTATGCTGCCCATTTTGCCAAATGTTTAGCAACAAAGACTTGGGCTCTACTAAAATTCATTTCTTTTTCCTTCTTCTGCTCTTTCCCCCCCCCCTTTCTCTCTCTCTCTCTCTCTCTCTCTCTCTCTCTCTCTCTCTCTCTCCCCTCCCTCCCTCCCTCTCTCGGCAGCTGGAGGAAACTCCCTCTGCCCTGTGGCTATTTGTGGTAAAAGTAATGGGGGAAAATAGGAAACAGATAGGAAGCTGTTCCAGAAAAGTGAGTTGAGAGAGAAGATGCCTGAATTTAGCAGAGCCAAAAAGCTAGCATGGGCTACAGCTGGTCCTGTTTATAATTAATATTAATTCTTGTCAGATATTGGATCAACTGGCATATAGTGTTTCTAAGACAATGCACAGGATTTTCTAAATTATATAAATGAACAATTTAACTTGACCACTGCAAGACATATTTGGCAATAAATCCACAGATGAACTGCGGGTTAATTCTGAGTAAAGATAACTGAGCTTATATGACAATTGAGGCTGTATGTCAATGAATGAGAATGTGAATCAAAAGAATGAGAGGCCAGGTTTGTATATTCTCATTCTTTTTCTTTTCATTGTCTCCTGCATCTAATATCAGGGTATAAAAACTCCACAAACTAATACTTGCAAGCTTAATTTCAGGTGCTGTATAAGGTAAGTACTATTCTGTATTGCCTAATTTCCCAGCAAAACATAAAAAGGAAAACCACCTTGGAAAATCTGTAATGTTCATCATACAGATTTTATTTTTACTTATTTATTAGATTTATTTGCCACCCATCTTGCTTGGGGTAGCTTAAAACATTAAAAACTATAAACCATAAATATTTCTAAAACAACAACAACAACAACAACAACAACAACAACAACAATAATAATAATAATAATAATAATAATAATAATAATAATAATAATAATAATAATAATAATAATAATAATAATAATAATATAAAGTTGGAAGGGACCTTGGAGGTCATCTAGTCCAACCCCCTGCTCAGGCAGGAAACCCTATACCATTTCAGGCAAATGGCTGTCCAGTGTCTTCTTAAAAGCCTCCAGTGTTGGAGCATTCACCACCTCTGGAGGCAGGTTGTTCCACTGGTTAATTGTTCTAACTGTCAGGAAGTTTCTCCTTAGTTCTAGGTTGCTTCTCTCCTTGACTAGTTTCCATCCGTTGCTTCTTGTCCTGCCCTCAGGTGCCCTGGAGAACAGCTTGACTCCCTCTTCTTTGTGGCAGCCCCTGAGATATTGGAACACTGCTATCATGTCACCCCTCACCCTTCTCTTCCTTAAACTACACATCCCCAATTCCAGCAACCGTTCCCTATATGTTTTAGCCTCCAGCCCCCTAATCATCTTTGTTGCTCTTCTCTGTACCCTTTCTAGAGTCTCGACATCTTTTTTACATCGTGGTGACCAAAACTGGATGCAGTATTCCAGGTGTGGCCTTACCAAAGCATAAAATAGAATTACAATCAAAAGTAAAATTGCAGTTAAAAATGGGGGGAGGGAGCAGGATGTGCAAGGGTGAGGTGGGGTTTTCTCTTAATCCATCAACCACCTCCAGTGTAATACTCCCCTGATGGAGCACTAAACCAGCTGGCAAAGCCAGGTCTTCAGATTCCTATGGAGATCAGAAAGGTGGGAGCAGATGTCACCTGGGGGAGGGGGGAAGTTGTTCCAAAGGGCAGGAGCAGCCTCTTCTCCTGGACCCCGCCAGCCAGAATTCTTTGACAGATGGGGCCCACTGCATGCCAGCATGGATGGGGCGGCTACTCCTATTGGGTGAGACTGTAACCTCCAATAACCTGGACCCATGCCCTGTAGGGCTTTAAAGGTAATAAATAACACCTTGAATTGTATCTGGAAGCAAACTGGCAGCCAGTGGAACTCACACAACAATGGTGTAACACGACCCTTTTAGGGGCCCCACGGTGCACCAGTTTCAACTTCCAAATACTCTTCAAGGGCAACCCCATGCGGAGTACATTGCAGTAGTCCAAACATGAGATGACTAGGGCTTGAGTGCCTGAGTGCAGGGATGTCTGTTACAGGAAAAAGTGCAACTGGCACACAACACAGCTCTCCTATCTGCAACTGCCACCTGCTCTTTGAGCAGATTTTATTAGTTTTCCACAATTTACATACTTTTCTAAACAATTTGTGTAGCAACTTTAGTACTCTTTTAATGCATTTACTAGCATATCATTTTCCTACACCAATTAATGATTTATTCCCTACTTGAACTCTTTTATTTATTTCTTTTAAACAAAGATGTTTTGCCAACATTTCTATTCGTCAGTCTTACAAAACCAGTTTAAAGCTTGGCCACAATTATTTTCACCATAAATAACATTGATCCACTCAGCATCCACAAGGCAAACTGTTCTTCCTCATTTTCCAATAGGAGAAAATAAAGAAATGATTTATATCACACTGCACCCCTAACATGATTTTATTCAGCTTCTATGCAGTTGTTTAGTAAGGATTTTTGTTTCAATAAAGAACAGTTGTTTTCAGGAAGAGATGCAAGACTGCCATTTTCTGTGATTCATCTATAAAAAAACCAAGGATAGAATAAACTTCTTTGAAGAGATGGGAAAGGTTGAGAGCAAAATCTGGAAGATGAGACAGGTAGGTTCCCACCTAGGAAAATGGCTCACCTAGAAGCTTTGCAGAGCTTCACCTCTATAAATATAAGGGTTGTCCTTTGAGCAAATCAAGGAATACCATAGCTGATCCCGCAATAAATTGGCTTTAACAACTGATTGAAGCTTACTCTCTCACATCCACAATGCTTGTTTCTGTTATCCAGCAGTTTTGTGTCCTTGCACAAATGTCTCACTATTGTTCCTGGGGATGAGGAAGACGAAGTACATTGGGAGGATCCAGGCACAGAACAAACTCAACATCGTGGCAGCCCTTGTAGCTGAATGAGACTATGGATCATAGGTTAATGGCCCATAGGAATGGAATTACTTTTGGAGCGTTTGCAGAAATGTATTTAATCTTAACACACATTTTTCCTTGTAATTTTTGTGATGATTTTTACATTACTTCCCCATCTTTCCAGTATTTTAATGAACTTTTCAGTCAAGAAGGATAGATTGATACCATCCATGATACAGTTTTATATTAGGATGGTGTCATTTAAATAAAATAAAATGCACACAAATAAATGTAGACACTTTTTCTAAATTTGAGTTTCAGATTTGGATCTCATTTGAATCATTTACTTTTGGACAGAGAATCTGATTATTAACTCTTAGCTACATTCCAAGAAGTTGGAGTACAGGAAATGAATAAGCATCTGTGGAAACATGTTCTTCTCCTTTAGAACCATGTACATCCTGACAGTAAGAATCAATCAAAACTTGTTTACAAAGGTTATTTTCAGCATGAAAAAATATCTTCTCTAAATAGTTCAGAAGACATTTTCCCCTAAGAAGACAAGGCCTTGTTTATATATGGATTATTAGCACTTTTACTGACTCTCCATAACTGATAATTTTCTTTGTGAACAAGGCTTTCATTTTCAAATATAGCACAACCTTCCAGTATTAAGTCAAGTGATTTGTGTATTCCTACCCAAATATTATCTTCAACACCGTAGCTGTGCTATGCCACACAAACATACACTGCAATTTTTTTTTGTTCACTATGTGATAGAAATAAAAAAAATGTATCCATTCCAGTAGGTCCATGGATTTATTTATTCTTATTTTATTGTATGCTTTAATGTACTGTAAAAAATAAAATGAACAGTTAACAGTGCAAAAAAGCTTAGTATATTTAATTTAGAATATGAATGTCACTCAGCCCAGTTTTTTAATAGATAGTTAAACTTTGACTATGCAAAATAACATTGATATGACTTCCATCGCACCAAGACCCAGTTTGTAGATATGGAAGAAACAGAACATATATCATTAATCTAAAATTTAAATCTGGGGTCTTAAAGTGTCAGTGTCTTTCCACTATTGAAAAGCAACTTTTTTGCTTTGCTTTCTTTACTTTTTAAATTTTTCTTTCTTTTCTGTATTCTCTTTTTTATTTCTTATTTAGTTATCACTTGTCTTTTTATCTTTAAGTTTGAATTGTTTTTACTCTATAAAAATCTCTTTAAATATAATTAATAGTAATAAAAAATAAATTAATATCACATCACAAACCAATGGAGATTACACAAGAATGAGATACTAATAGGATACCCCCCTAACATATATGTTCCCTTGTGTATTTTCTACTTCCAGGAGAACAAAGTTGCCAGTCAATTTTATATATATATTTTGTCTAATAACACTGAAAAAGAAACTCTGAGTTACTCGTACTTAAGATCATAAGAAGCATACTTTACCATTATTTCAAGCCCAGCTTTGTTAAAGTGGGTGTTACAACACTTTGTCCATGAGTGTTTGCAAATAATTAGTTAAAAATAATTTTTGTAGTAGTTTATTTAAAAATAGTTTAAGATTAAAATCTTCTAAAACATATTCCAATACTGACAATAATTCAGATGTTTTAATGATAACGCATCTGGACAAAATCATGAATTCAGATCTTTTAGTGGAATATATTGCCATTTTGAGCAATGCATATTCCCCTTGTAATAACTTAGAATGATTTATAAGCTGATCTAAAGTATTAATGCCCCTGCTTGCCCATGACTACCAAATAAGGCTTATGCCATGAGGCTTTCTAATTATAGACATAGTGGTTTCTTTTTACCTGACTGCTTATGCCATAAAACATTTAGCCATAATATATGTCCAATAAATAAAGCTGAAAATCAAGAAAGTTATAACGATAAACCTAATTTAGATAATCTAGGGTGGGAGTGTCCAACCTTGTCAACTTCAGCTGTGGACCTCAACTCCAGAATTCTTGGAGGATTCAATGGCTGACTGTCCACAAGTAATAAAGTTGCCAAGTTGGTCATCCCTGATCTAGCGGTTTGTCCTTCTCCTCAATCTTGAAATAATATTATGTTTTGCAACATTAATCTTTCCCTATGTACGTAGGTATAATTTTTATACATGTATTTATATTTATTTTGATCTGAGATAAGGATTTTTATATATTTAAAAATTTCCTTGAAATAAGTATTTCTGATACAAGAATCCCAGCAAAAAGTAACATCCTAATTTTTTTCACATTTTCATGGAAATATTAGAGTTTATAAAAGATATATTAAACTTGCTGTAATTTAATTGAGTAGACTCATAAACTGTTGAATATTAAACACAAATATATTATCAGCAAAACATAGGACAAGGGTGTCAAACTCAGTTTCATTGAGGGCTGCATCAGCATTGTTGTTGCCTTCAGGGGGCCAGGTGGGTGTGGCCAGCGTGGGCGCAGCCTACTGGGTGGGCGTGACTGGAGTGGGTGTGGCCAGCTCTACATCGTTCTCGTCAAGGGTGCCTGTGGGGGCCTGAGCAGGTGTGGGACAGATCTGAGGGTCTCTGGCAGAAGGGGGTGGGACCAGGGCAAGTGCCAAGGCATGCTCCACTGGAGGAGCCTCACTGTTCCTCTCAGGCCATGTGTGTGGGGGGGGCTGGATGGTGGCACGGGCTGCCTGGAGCCCTGGGCAGCAAAGCTCAAATGCCCAGCCCAGCCCTTGAGCACCTGCGGCACAAAACCACTTCCTCTAGGGGGTGCCCAGCTGCATTTACCTCCTCCTCAAGGCTGCTGCTGCTGTGCTTGCTCTCCTTAGCCAGGTTGCTCATGGTGGGTATGAGGGCAAAGTCAGAGGGAGGCCCATTGCCTCTCCATGTGAGGAGACTGGGCTTTGTATCCAAAGCTTCCTTAGCAATAGGATGGGAGACCCCTAGGATAGGCCAGGAGGAGGGGGCAAGGGGATGGTGAAAGGACAGTAAGGCAGGACTAAGGCAGGACTTCCCTCAGACTGTTCCTCTCCTTCCTTCCTTCCTTCCTTCCTTCCTTCCTTCCTTCCTTCCTTCCTTCCTTCCTTCCTTCCTTCCTTCCTAAGAACAGAATGCTGGGAAAATATTTGAGATGAGGGAGGGAGAAAAACAGGCAAGAAATGCAGCTGGGGAGGTGTCACCCTTCGTGAGGAATGAAAAAAATGCACCATCGCCTGGAAATGGCCAGCACATGGCCCTCGTCTACTTCACATATCTGGCTTGGTGGCCTCTGGGGGAGGGGACACCATGAGCAGCGTGAGAGTCAATGTTACCTGCACAATGCCACCCAGCCCCCAGCCTGCCCAGTTTCAGCAGGTAGCAAGGCGCTCTCCTCACAGTGCGAAGAGGCTGAACCTTGCTGCCTGCTGAAACTGGGCAGGCTAGGCAACATTGCACTTTTCATCAGATTCGCACCACCCAGCTCAGCTCTTGACTCTGTGAGGAGAGCGCCCCGCTGCTAGCTTAAACCAGGCAGGCTGGGGCCTGGGCAGTGGTGCACTTCTTTTTGGATTAGCGCCGCCCAGCTCAGCCTCTCAGTGCTGTGAGGAGAGCACCCCTCTACCTGCCGAAATCAGGCAAGCTGGGGTCTGGGTGATGTTTTTCTTTTTGGATTTGCGCCATCCGGCTCAGCCTCTCGGTGCTGTGAGGAGAGTGCCCCGCTGCCTGCCAAAACCCCTCCCCTAGAGCCCATCAAGCCAGATATGTGAACTAGTAGAGTGCCATTTGCTGGCCACTTCCAAGCGATGGTGCATTTCTTCATTCCTCACAAAGGGTGACACCTCCCCAGCGCACGCCTAGGGGGCGGGGCTAATGCAGCAGGGGCTGGTCCCTCGCTGTTTCCAGATGGCCTTGTGGAGCTAAGACTGAATGCGTTTCAGCATGGATGGCCACCACAAAATTGTACATTGGCTCCTGGCGAGCCTGGGCTGGGGCCAAGGCAGCGGGGGCCATTCCCTCACTGTTTCCAGGATGGCTTCATGGGCCACATGAAACCACTTCGCAGGCCAGATCCGGCCCCCGGGCTTTGTGTTTGACATGTCTGCCATAGGAGTTTATACTCACTTCTAGCCTCTGTTATTCCTAAAATGTCCTGTTTGTCTGATAAGAAAGGATGAGATTTCTAACATTAAATTAAATGTAATAGGAGATAAATGACATTCTTGGCTATTTCCATAGATATTCTTGACTAGTTTCACAGAGTATCTTGAATAAAATAATGCAGATTCATGAATAAACAAGTGCATAATTTGTAGGCAGAAAAGGTACCATGCCTGTTCTATGAATAGGGGTGTTTTTGTTTATTTTTATGCCCTCAAGTCATTGTTGATTCATAGCAACTGCTCGAGGGCTTTCTTGGCAAAATTTTGGAAGTGGTCTACCTTTGCTTCCTAGGGCTGAGAGAGTGACTGCCCAAGGTCACTCAGCTGGCTTTGTGCCTAAGGTGGGACTAAAACTCACAGTCTCCTGGTTTCTTGCCTAATGCCTTAATCACTATGCCAAACTGGATCTCTCTATGGATAGTACACTGCCCCAAGGGTCCTTGTGGCCCTAAACCTGTTGTTCTTCAGGGAAGGGTTTGAGATGTGGCTGTTCTAGCAGTCCCTGAGTTAGTTTTCTGACTGCTCCCACAAAGTACCAGCTGTGGTATAATAATACATCTGATTTGTTCTTCCTAGCATATTTGTTTTGCTTTTTTATTGTTTTAACTGTCTGCAAGCCTTTCAGTCACTAATGAATGGGCAGTCTTGAAAGTGGATTGACTGGCAGTTTTGAAAAGGGCTTCTGCCTGAATCAACGGCCTGACTTAGCTTAAAGTAAACTCCTGTGTTTCCCATTCACAGCTCTGTTTTATAAGAACTTCTATAGGCATGGCTTGGAGTTTCTCTGCAACTTCCATTTTCTATTGTTCTGAACACATATATTCCTATGGCTACCTCTCTAATACCTGACTGCAAACAGCAAACAAAAGACCTTAAGAAAATACCTTTCTCAGAAAAGGAGCTTATATTTGGCACTTGTTACAAAGTGTCATTAGGAAATAAGACAATATTCATTTTACAGCCACAGTAGAATGGGTGGGTGAGATAAAGTGTTTCCTTCTCTGCTCAAGTTTATTGAGGTTCAAGACAATGGTTCCAGTAACTGCTTGAAATTCTCAGTCTATTTCATCATTTTTCCTGCTTCCCAAAGTCTTCACATTACTTTCCTTTCTGTTCTCATAGGCTGGCTGTAATAGTAGTCAGAGGGAAGTAGCTGCCATATATGGGAGGTACAAATGAGAATCAGATTCACTTTTTTGACTTCTGCTCTCTGAAGCTAGATTCCAAAAGATGCTTCCATCCTGCTGCCTTGAGCAGGTTGGTTTCCATCCCTAATTACTTTTCACATTACATCACAGGCAGTCTTGTTGGGAAAGGTCTCTCTATGAAAAGAAGAAGGCCAAAGAAAAGATTGAAAAAGGCAGCTGTCCAGCATTGCACATGCACTTATGCTGTGTATATGTGACACATGTTCATCCAGCCAATATCTATGGTTTGATATATTGAAACAGAGAATAAGCACAAGCCAGGGGCACAATGAGTCAGTGGCAGCAAACTGCTGCCATTAACCCTAACTGAATTTGCTGCCCTGGATTAGTGTTGAATTCAGAAAATACTATTGTCCTGTATTTGTGAAAGCACCACTATGTGCCTCCATCACATACATACAATCTTGGACCAGCCTTTAATATCTCTGAAATAATCTATTTATTTTATAAATAGAGCATCTGCATTTATTTACAAAAGGCACCAGCAATGTATATGTTTGCCAGTATATGCAGGAACATATAAACTGCCCTGATGATTTTTGGGACCCAAAGTTCTGATATTGGTATGTTTGTCATTGAATATGTATCTCCCAGGCTCATGTGAGGAGTAAGAAGGGTACTGACATCTACCAGAACTCTCTCTCTAAGGCAGATGTGCCACATTCAGTAATGTAAAAATACTATAGAGTCAAGTTCCATATCCTTATATTTGTGTCAATTTTGTGACATGGATGGTTATATAAATTTGATAAATAAATAATTGGCAACAGAATGAGCTAAATGGAAATTACAACAATTGGAGTGATCATATCCAGTGAGAGCATTTTTCTAGGAAAAAGAAAAAGCAAGGCAAAAGTAAGAAATGGAACAAAGAGTAGAGGAAGATGGCAACTAGTCGAGGGTGAGAGACAATGTATGGAATAAGGGTGACATTTACACTGTACCCATATTTCTTTTCCTAGCCAGATCTCTTCACTTACTTACCTAGAAATAGGATTGATGGATCAATGAATACCATAGTATCTGTTTTGCCCTCTAACATCCAAATCCTCCCTACATACACATACACACACGGCATGTTATGCTTTGTCCCAATATCATATAATTAACCTTTGCTATGGAAGTTTTGCACAGCAATGTTAGAGGTAACATGGACTGATGGCTCCCTTCTCCATGGATTCTGTCTACTAAATACTTTTTAAAACTATGTGGGACATTGCATGTTGTGCTTTCTCTGTCTGAACTAACTAACTAACTAACTAAATGAGAAGGAAGCCTTACACACTGCAACGTTCATTCCATGTCAGTGAACCATTTAACTTCATGGTCTTTGGTTCAATGACCAATGTGATTGCATTGAGGAAATTAATTTGTCTTCTCTTCATTCCCTGCATGAAAGTCTAACACATATAAAGGACAACTTTATTTGATTTTATCTTTGTGACAATCTTTTGAATTAAGTCAAGTGAGACAGTGAGACTAAATGGCAAAAGATGGCCAAATGAGCTTCAAGCACTGTAGAGGCAAGAATCTTACTCTCTATTAACTAGTTGAATTTTGGCACCTTCACCAACCAATTGGTATATTGATTCTTTTCTTTTTCTTCTATTTTAAAAATACCCAAGCATGTTTTGAACACTCCATCTCCTCAACTTCAGCACATTTTGAGCTTCTTTTCTTGACACCATTACTACAGCTATAAGGTACCTTCAGAACCATACTTTAGAACTTCCTTGATGATCTGAAAATGTACAAAATATTTATTTGTAAAATATTATATAAGTTAGTACCGTATTTTCCGGTGTATAAGATGACTTTTTAACGCATGAAAATCTTCTCAAAAGTTGGGGGTCGTCTTATACGCCCAGTCGCCTTATACGCCGGAAAATAGTAAATCCTCGGGAGCAGAGACGTTAGTGGAAACGGACAAATCCAGTGCTCGAGAATGGCGAAAGACGGCCTCCTCATAAATAAACTGACCAGCCCAACTGAGGCTGAGGCTCCAGCTTACCGGTGTCCTAGGGCAGCAGACCCCCCTTTTTTTGGAAGGGAGCAGGAGTCAAGCGTGTGCCGAGCCCCCGGCGCTCGGCGAGCACGAGAGCTCAAGGGAGCACGGGAAGCCAGGCAGAGGCTGACCTGACATGTTTGTGTGGAGCTAAGCTTCACCCGACCCTGGGAGTTCGACTTCAGCGCGTGGTGCCGTGGCCAGACCTACAGCAACACCCGCCTGGGAAGGCGCAGCTCGGGAATTGCGACAGGCAGACCGCAGCAGAAAGCTGGTGCTGGGGCTTCAGCAACCCGGGGTCGCCCCTCCGCCCTGAAGTAGAAGGCAGCCTTTTGAAAAATAAATATTATAATATTTGCGGGGGTTTTCCCCTTTATTTCTTTTTCCCCTTTCTGTATACTCCAGCGATAACTTATGCAAGTGAAAGGAGGAAAAACCCCGAGTTTGCATTTTCTTGGAAAACTTTAGAAAAGCACAGCAAAATGCAGGGGAGGGTAAACGGGCTTCTCGATCTCAGTGCCACGCGGGGCTCCTTCTGGTTTCTAGTTACTTGGAAACTCGGGGCTTTCTTTGAGGGAATCTCAAACTTGCAGTGCAGGGCTGAGCCCATTTCTTTCACCACCACCCCTTGCCCTCCGCCGCCCTGTTCATTAACTAACCTACAGAAAGAACCGCCTTCTTTCAGACCTGGTGCCTTCCCGAAGTGTTGGGCCACAATGCTCGTCGCTCCTGGCCGAAACAGCCAGCGCGTGTGACTGAAGTAGAAGGGGGTGCCAACGCGAGAGGAGATGAGGTTTAGGCGAGGAAGAGCAAAGCTGATCTCGAGGCCAAAAGCTCTTGATAAACCTTCACCTAATTGAGAAGCAGCCCTGACTTCCTACTTACCCGTATTTTCCGGCGTATAAGACTTTAACCCATGAAAATCATCTCAAAAGCTGGGGGTCGTCTTATACGCCCAGTTGTCTTATACGCCGGAAAATACGGTAGTTGTATAAAAATACAATTCTCAATAACTCTTACATCTACCTTGCTGTTATGCCAATGTTGGTATCCCAATGTTGCAAAATAAGAGAGTAGAACTAAGGAACAAAAACAATGGTGACCTTTAAGCCCCCTATTAAATTTGTCACTAGTGATTCTTTGGAACAAAGTCTTCCTAGCTCTTAATACTTGTTCCTCTGCATTTCTAGGGTGCACTAAAACAAAATCAATTTGTTTGCTGCTGTAGCTTGAAAGTATGTGAGAGAAGAAGGCAAGAAAAGGCAAAGTTAAGAAAAATAAAAGACAAATATAAAATAAAAGAAAGAAATAATAGCTGGCAAGATGAAAAAAGGAATGAAAATAACAATTAAAAATGGCAAGCTAAAAATGGAAAGTCATGGATGGCGAGGTGCAGAATCTCCTATTTTTCTTTTCTGTAATGACTCTGTGTTGGGGTTACTATGGCTTAATATCTGGTTTACATGTATGGTACTGAAACATGGTACCATTATGTTTATTTAGTCCTGGTAAAATAATAAGTAACTGTGTCAACTTTGGGGAGGGTTACATGGGGAGACTAGCATTATCCCATTTTTTCCAATCGATAATGTTACTGATAATGTTCTTAATATGCATGTATTTTCCCAGCAACTATATCAGGCAAGAAGTTTGCTTGAAGAAGGAGATGTCAATGCTGCTAACATCGGATGTTCTTGCTTTAACAACAGATGGAAATGCAGCCATTTTTCTCTATTGCTTTTACAGTTAGTTGATGCTGGGAGGGGGAAGGTGGATGGGAGTCCAGCTAGTCATAACAATAATAACTCAGCCGTGGGAACCCAAGGTCATTGGGCCCACAGTTAATAGAGTTTTCGGGGGTGGAGAGCTGGGGAGAAAGCCCGTACTTCAAGCTAATTGGGGAATGCGATTTATGACTGTTTATTGGAGGAGGGAATTGTGCTTTGTTACTTTGTATCCAGGGGAGGGGAATTTAGTTTTTGATTTTGACTATGTACTGCTGATACTTTGTTTCTCAAATAAAAGATTCTTTAAGGTAAACAATGCCTTGAAGTTCTTTTGAAGAGTTTCATCTGTTGGAACCATGACAGGAGATCAAAGAATTACAGTTCCTTGACATTAACAGTTAGCATCTTATCAAAGTCCATCTGTTAAAAATCTAAGATTTACATTATATTGAGATTTAATTTATAGGAATTACTTCCAAATTCATCTCCTTCTACAATATATTAATTATCACATGTAATTTCTATAGAAATCCATTTAAATGCTATTTTGGTCATGTTCCTACACAATAGGTAGACAATTTCCTATTTCTAGTGCTGTCTTATATGTATTTAATAGAATATACAGTACATTCCACTGTCCTCTGTAGGACTTAAGGCTAACTAGGCATAAGATTTGAAGTCCCACTATCTAATTTACCATAACGTTAAATGTGTGTGTGTATATATATATATATATATATATATATATATATATATATATATATATATATATATATATATATATATATATATATATACTGTATATATATATATATATACTGTATATATATATATATATACTGTATATATATATATATATATACTGTATATATATATATATATATACTGTGTATATATATATATATATATACTGTATATATATATATATATATATATATATATATATATATATATATATATATATATATATATATATACACTGTGTGTATATATATATATACACTGTGTATGTATATATATATATACACTGTGTGTATATATATATATATACACTGTGTATATATATATACTGTGTATATATATATATATACACTGTGTATATATATATATATATGTGTGTGTGTGTGTGTGTGTGTGTGTGTATATATATATATATATATATATATATATATATATATATATATATATATACTGTATATATATATATACTGTATATATATATATATACTGTATATATATATATATATATATATATATATATAAAATATGGATTTTCAGTAAGATTTGGTTGTTAGTTGCTTACTATATTTCCTATTTTACTTCCTTTCGGCTCTGTTTCCCACAATCCATGCCTGCAGTCTGCACCCACAATGAGAGAGAAATTGAGACAAATCAGCAGCTGGATAACTTGTACCTGAAAGCTTTAGAGGGTTTTATCACTGTCATCACACAGGATGGAGACATGATCTTTTTGTCTGAAAACATCAGCAAATATATGGGTTTGACACAGGTAAGAGTATTGTCTATTCACTTCTCATAGCAAGCTGGATATGATTCTCTGCTCCTTCTCACATTCTGTTCATGGTAAATATTTTTTTAAAAAAATAAGATTGAAGAAGATATTTTCTATATATCTCAGAAAGATACCTATTCTGGTGTCCCTGCAGTATTGCACCATGGAGAGACCAATGCATTTGTTGTAGGATTAAAGACATAGGGAGATGTTCTGAAGCCATAAAAGTTCTATGTATACAATTGTGCAGTGGAGAAGAATAGGGATATGTATCCATATATCTGCCCAATAAATCATACCATCAGTCTGAACAAAGAGTGTGAGATATTTTGTGCAGGTGGGATTCAGCCATGCATCTTCCTTCTGGCTTGTATCTTTTCATTTCATGTTGATGGTTTATTTTGATTTCCATTATTGTCTACAGTTCAACTAAAGACTTGCGTGAGTTTGAAACTATTATTAAGGACAGATCTGTACAACACAGTTCACAGGATGATCAACCCTGGTCTACAGATGGTGCTGTTAAAAGCCAGGCTGGTGGTAGCAATGTTTCTCATTCATGACTTTATCATGGGTGAAGCAGTCAGTGTGGCATATGTAACTGAGACAAGGGTGGGCTTGAAGAGAAGTGTCTTTTTCTCTGAGGTAAGCCAAGTGGGTTTCAAGTTTAGCACTAGCTGTGATCCCTGAGTAGAGAGGATGGTGTGGCAGTTGTCATTCAGGAAGCCCTAGTGGTTTTCAGAGGTTTTGCACTGCAGGTAACTGGATATTAATCCCTGTGATAGAACAGTTGGATCTGTTGCTCCTTTCTGGATTTCCTGGTATGCAACAGCTTCATTGTTTGAGGTGCTCAACTCTGTTGTTGAGATGTCCACAGAGTCTTCAAGATTGATCATTTGATAAATTTCCTTAATGTGGCATTAACAGAGGAGTTCATGTGATTACCATGACTATCATAGACTGACCCAAGTTACTGAAAGCCCAATACACAGAGGTAATAATGTGCTAGATCTGCTTTTTAACTCAGGACAGTTACAACATAATTTGAAGGTGGAGAATATTAACATCAGAATCAGAATTAGCATTAGCATCCTTTGTCAGAATCAGATGACTCTCTGGTTGTTTGTTAGCTAACTGGGGCTGCCCCTTCCTCTAGCAGGAAGGGAGGCACTATTTGATCAGACTGTCCCAGGCAACTAATGGACCAGATTCATGTTTTTCTTGGAGTTCAGCTGAGGCGTTAATCTCCATCTGGAATGGGAGAACCATGCGAGTTGGGACCAGATTGCTTCTATGTGGGTTTTCCCTGTTTGCTGATCACATAGAGCTCCTTGATTTTCTAAGAAGTTTTGAAAGAGCATCATTGAAGAAAGATGAAGAGTAGACAAGTTCCCAATAAGAAGCTTGCTGCTGGCAGTTCCTGTTAAATAGCACAGTGGTGATATAATTCAGTTATGGATACTTGTGCCTTTGCTTCTAGAAGAAACCCCATGCTCAATGCTCCAAAGCTTCTGATGCATCCTCAAACTTCAAAATTCTGCCAGGATTTGGTCCCATATTATCTGTTTCCTCTCATATCTGCTCCTGCTGAGTCAGCCTTCAGTGGTTGATTATTTAACTTGCTGGACCAGGATTCTCACCACTGATTTCTTCAAGTCAGAAGAAACAGTAACAGTTACCTGGGCAGTTTTTGACTGCCTTCAAGGAAATTTCCAAAGAAATTGATAGGCTCCTCATAACTGTCAGTCTGTTTACCTGGTTGATTAAGGCCTGCTGAGAAACGATATGAGGTTGGATCCATGCAGTGGTGCATGTTCCCTGTCCTAGGAATCCCTTCTCATGGTCATCTATACTTTTTTCATTGCACATGTGGATTACTGCAATGTGTTCTACATCAGGCTGTCCATCTTTATCATATGGCTTTTATGACATTCTCTTACGTGGTTTTCATGTGTACGTTTGGGAATAGATGAAATTTTCATATGTCTGCCTGTCTGCCTGTCTATTTCACACTTTGCACAGGTAAATTCATTTTGTATTTTTTATTTTTTTCATTTTTTTCTCAGTTGATTTTATTCTATCTTTTCTGCCAACAAGATGGAAATGCCATTCTTGGTTGTTGTTTTTTCCCCATTTTTCTAGGTGGAATTGACTGGCCACAGCATTTTTGATTTCACTCACCCATGTGATCATGAAGAAATTCGGGAAAATCTAAGTTTGAAAAATGGTAAATAATTTTTAAAACTGTACTTGGAGGATTTATTATAACCTGAAATTTGCGTTTTCAGAGTTGCATTACATGTACACATTATTTATGAGCAAATAATCCCTGGACCAAGGTTGGTGGTGCAGTCAGGGACATCTATTTGTTACTTTGTGTTAGTGTGGGCATATACTCATCCTTTTATCCCCCTAGTTCTTTCTTCTAGGTCCGTGGTGGTGAACCTATGGCACACGTGCCACAGGTGGCACGCAGAGCCCTCTCTGTGGGCACACACGGTCTTGTCCCAGTCCTAGGCCTTCAGCTGGGTTTTATAAAACCTTTTTGCTTTAGGCCTCCGCTGCCATACAGGGGAAAAAAGGTTCAATTTCAACTTCTTGTGGGGGGAAAAAAGATCTTGCAAAGCTGGAATTGATTGATTGAACTTTTTAGTCCCAACCAGTGGCGTAGCGTGGGGGTTGCAGGGGGGGCCGGCCGCACCAGGTGCAACATCTGGGGGGGCGCGCTCGCACTCGCAGCTCTCTGCCCCTGCCTGGCTCACTCACTCTCTCTCACTGCAGTGCTGGCTGTGCGAATCCGATCCGAGCCGCTGGGTTGCCGCCCACTGTGGAGGGAGGGTGCCAGGCATGCGGTGCGGTGCGGAGAGAGAGCGAGGGACTATCTGGGGGAGGGACAGTGCAGCGGCCGGGTGCTTGCCCCGGGTGCTGACAACCCACGCTACGCCACTGGTCCCAACCACTCTGCCATTACCACCACAGCCACACCCACCCAATGGGCCACACCCACCCAGCACCCGACAATACATAAGTGGGTTTTGGGTTGCAGTTTGGGCACTCAGTCTCTAAAAGGTTCACCATCACTGTTCTAGGTCAATACAGGATTTTCAGGAGAATTCAGCCTTTTTAAACTGGGATGTCTCCCCTGAACCTACCAGGTTTCTGGGCTGATCTCTGGCTTGGGGACCTGGCTTGGAAAGATGGACCAATTCAAATAGTAGGCAACTGTATTCAGAAGAATCCTGAATTATGGCAGCCAAATTCTATAGAGGTGTGCCTGTGCCATGAAGCATCTTGGTGATGGTATACCAGCCCCATTACTAGTCAGCTGTTGTTCAGGATTCTTCTGAACCTGAGCTTAGCATTTTGAAGGCCATGTTCCTGGCAAAAATGTGTTTAGTGCTCCTCCTATATTGAATAGGATATCCAGAAACAGTTGTATTGAAAAGGAGCTAATATAATTATTTTTCTTTTTCTTAGGTCCAGGTTGTGGGAAAAAAAATAAAGAGATGTCCCTGGAACGTGACTTTTTCATGAGAATGAAATGCACTGTTACCAACAGGGGCAGAACTGTAAATCTCAAATCTGCCATGTGGAAGGTAACTTTAGTGACAATGGTTGAAAAATTCAGTCATATTTTTCCACCTCCACTGTTCTATGTTATAATAATATAATTATACAAACAATTTTTACATTTTAGGTTTTGCACTGCACAGGACAAATTAAGGTCTACAATACCTGTCCTCCTCATGCTCTGTGTGGTTTTAAGGAGCCACTCTTATCCTGCCTTATACTGATGTGTGAGCCCATTCAGCATCCTTCCAATACTGATATTCCATTGGACAGCAAGACGTTCCTGAGCCGTCACAGCATGGACATGAAATTTACTTACTGTGATGACAGGTAAAATGATAATCTCTTTTTTGTTCGGAAACATAAGCAACCTAGTCTATTTCTAATATGACTGATTCATTTTTAAAGTTTGATCTATTCATATAGGAGGAATGGATCATACAGAGAAGGATCTTGTTCAAAATGCTAAAATCAAAAACTTGTTTTCTAATAAAGAAGATTGTTTTTTAATGGAAAGACCTCATCAACAGTATCTTTTCATATAGA
The DNA here is from genome assembly GCF_964194415.1 of Vipera berus. NCBI lineage: Eukaryota > Metazoa > Chordata > Lepidosauria > Squamata > Viperidae > Vipera > Vipera berus. Next base: position 318,711,775 of record NC_138202.1, read on the forward strand.
ATCTTAAGTAGAAAAATGTATTTTATTATACCTCATTTGACCTAATATGCAGATTAGGACCATATAGATTTGTTTGTTTGTTTATAAAATTTGACACCCATGTCATGATCATCTGTCATCTGACAAGATATAGGAGTTGTGTTTTGACTGTTTCGGAACATCAGCTGCAGGCTGGCTGTCCTCAGCTACTTTTCCCCAAAACCTGAGCAATTGCTTTATGATGGTTCTTCAAGTAATTATAGTTTCCACATAAAGCATAGTGCCAAATGTCACAAAGCCTTAGTACAAAATTTTGTAGAGTCTCCTTTTGCAGTGTGGATTATTTTGGAGAATGTAAACACTACTGATATATGCAGGTAAAATTAAGCCAGAGAGTTTTATAAGCATCAAGAAACTGCATGCCTGCTTATGATATCCATTAGTAAAATATATTAGTGAGGGGGAAGCTTGCCAAGGAAAATAAGAGAAAGTGGGATGTCCACTTTCTCTAAAAGATTGTGGTCAGGAAATGATTGATTACCTTTGATCAAATGCAAAGTCACAAACGAACAAGAAAAATGAACCGAACGTATACACATTGAAAGCCAGATAGCTGGGCTAACCCTCACTGCACCCAAAATATAGTGGAAGCCTCTAGGTTCTGTGCCTGTGGCAATTATTAATTGCCAAAACCTGATGTCCTTTAGTTAGTTATCTAGTGCCTTTCTGTTATACAGGGTGTTTTATATTCCTATTGAACAGAAACTGTATTTTGGAAACAACTACCAGGATATTACTCATGTATGTCCCAACTTTTTTAGTATTAGAGGGCATTTGGCGATAGCTGTATATTTTCTGTTTTCAAAACATTACATATTGTTCTTTTTGTACCATCAACACCTTGTCCCCATAGACAATTCTCACATGTAGGCCAAATAAGAAATTGAAGGGCATGACAAAGGAAGTGAACTGGTCTGAAAAGAAAAACATTTACCACCAAAACTGGAGAAAGAACAACCTTGATAACTGAGGCTGTTAAGAAAATGGTGCTGATATATAAGAAGTTAAATATATCTTGTGTATAAAATGATGATAGTTCTAAGTATAGTAAATTGGCTGTTGAGAATTAGACATACTTTCCCAGCCATGGATTCTACAGCACAAATATGGTACCATTTTCCCTCTTTGAGATTTCAGTCTTTCTACATAGAACGCTTTTAGGACGTTTCAGGCTGATTGATATTCATTCATTCATTCATTCATTCATTGCCGTTCTTATTCTTACAAATAAGACAGTGAACATATCTTCCTCCTATTTCCCTACAACAACAAGCTAGTGGGGAGGAGTTGGGCTGAGAGAGGGTGACTGGCCTATGTTTGTGTGTGTGTGTGTGTGTGTGTGTGTGTGTGTGTGTGTGTGTGTGTGTGTGTGTGTGTTTTCATAGATTTTCATGGGTACAGGTATGTAGGTCTTGGTGTATTTGGGTCTTTTCCCATGTAAGATTGAGGGTGTCTTGGCGATGTTTCGATGAGGTCCCACTCGTCATCTTCAGGCTGGTGTCTTCGGCTTCGTGCTTGTGCGAGCAAAGCATGATCGGAGCTGCCGTCTCTTTATAAATATTGGTGGGGGTGTGTGGGGTGCTGGCTTAGTTGCTGTAAGCAGGTTGGTTGGCTGTGTTGTTACATGTTGATTGGTTGATGGGGTTATTGTTTGTGGATTAGTCGGCTGTTTTGTAACATCCTGTGTGGCTGAAGTGTTGGCTGTGTGCCCATTAGTCTTTTGTGTTGTAACGACCCTGATAATGGACTGTGTAATGACATCCTGAGCGCTTGTGGAGTGATATCCTGAGTTCTGTGCTGCAGCATCCTGGGTGGTTGGCTGTGTTGTGACATCTCAAGCTTTAGCATTGTAACCTCCTGAGTTCTGTGATGTAATGTCCTGAGCAGAAGGCTGTGGTGTAACATCCCGGGCTTTGGTTTGGCTTCGAGTTTGCGGTCTGGACTTGTGTTCATGACGTGTGTCAGTTTGCTTTGTGTGGGGGTCGGGGGGTTGCAGCAGCTGGAGATGCCACCGTGGTTTGGCTTCTGGATGGTGGTTGCATTTCGTCTATGGGGTGGGTTTGGGTTTGAGTCTGGTGAGGATGATTGGTGGTGGCGTCCTGTGTTGTTGTGGGTCCAGTGTCGGTTTTCATGGCTGGAACTCGTTTGTTGACTAGGGCTAGTTTCCAGATGTCTGGTAGGCGGGAGGTATCGTCATGTTTATTCATGTTGTGGGGGTGTTTCTCTATTTCGATGGCTTCCATAATTATTCTCTTGTTGTAGTGTTCAGTTTTGGAGATTAATTTCATTCCTTCAAAGTCAACTTCATGTCCTGTTGCTTTAACGTGCTGGAAAAGGGAGGAAGTTTTTTCTTCTTTTCTGACTGCGTTCTTTCCCATGTGGCCAAATTACGAAAGTGTCATCTACATATCTAAGCCAGAGTTTGGGTTTGGGTTCAGATTTGTCTAAGGCGTTGGTTTCAAAGTGTTCCATGTATAGGTTTGCAATGACGAGTGAGAGAGGTGATCCCATAGGTGCTCCTTCTATCTGTTTGTTTGTGTTGGTTAGGCAGTTGTTTGTCAGATCTAGGATGTGCTTAGGGGGTTGTATTTGTTTTGGATAGCTGTCAAGGCTTCTTTAATAGGCACTTGGGTGAAGAGGGATATGACATCGAAGCTCACAAAGCTCACCAAGATAAAGAAGGAACACCACTCAGACCCATAGTCAGCTCCATACGCTCACCTCTACAGAATCTTGCCAAATTCCTTGCCAAACAACTTCAGCCCTACACAAAATCCATCACCTCACATGTACAAAACTCACTCCACTTCATAGAAACAATAAAGAAACAAAACCTGCAACCCAGCGACCTACTCGTGAGCTTCTAATAGGAGAATAAATGCATGCCAGTATGAGAGTAAGCTTTTTTGTTCTTTCTGTGATGTTGTTTACTTATTTTATATTGGTTTGCAATTGTTGTTGTTCTTAGTTGTAAAGTCCTGTCCGACCCATCGCGACCCCATGGACAACGTTGCTCCAGGCCTTCCTGTCCTCTACCATCTTCTGGAGTCCATTTAGGCTCACGCCTACTGCTTCAGCGACTAAATCCAGCCACCTCAGTCTCTCTCGTCCCCTTCTTCTATTGCCCTCAATCTTTCCCAGCATTAGGCTCTTCTCCAGTGAGTCCTTCCTTCTCATTAGGTGGCCAAAATATTTGAGTTTCAACTTCAGGATCTGGCCTTCTAAGGAGCAGTCAGGGTTGATCTCCTCTAGGACTGACCGGTTTGATCGCCTTGCAGTCCAAGGGATTCGCAGGAGTCTTCTCCAGCACCATAGTTCAAAGGCTTCAATTCTTTGGCGCTCAGCCTTTCTTATGGTCCAACTTTCACTGCCATACATTGCAACTGGGAAGACCATAGCCTTGACTATACGCACTTTTGTTGACAGGGTGATGTCTCTGCTTTTTAATGTGCTGTCTAGATTTGCCATGGCTTTCCTCCCCAGGAGCAAGCGTCTTTTAATTTCTTGGCTGCGGTGATCTTGGAGTCCAGGAAAATAAAATCTGTCACTACCTCCATTTCTTCCCCATCTATTTGCCAGGAATTGAGAGGGACGGATGCCATGATCTTGGTTTTCTTAATGTTTAGTTTCAACCCAAGTTTTGCACTCTCCTTCTTCACTTGCAACAAGAGGCTCTTTAGTTCCTCTTCACTTTCTGCCATTAGAGTGGTATCATCTGCATATCTTAGGTTGTTGATATTTCTCCCGGCAATCTTAAGTCCAACTTTTGATTCATCTAGCCCTGCCTTTCTCATGATGTGCTCTGCATATAGGTTAAATAGGCAGGGTGACAGTATACAGCCTTGCCGGACTTCTTTCCCAATTTTGAACCAGTCACTCCCATCTCTTTAAGAACTTGCCACAGTTTGTTGTGATCCACACAATCAAAGGCTTTAGCATAGTCAATGAAGCGAAAGTAGATGTTTTTCTGGAACTCCCTAGCTTTCTCCATGATCCAGCGTATGTTGGCAATTTGATCTCTAGTGTCTCTGCCTCTTCGAAATCCTTCCTGTACTTCTGGTAGTTCTCGATCCACATACTGCTAGAGTCTAGCTTGTAGGATTTTAAGCATAACTTTACTAGCATGTGAAATGAGTTCAATGGTGCGATAGTTTGAACATTCTTTGGCACTGCCTTTCTTTGGAATTGGAATGTAAACTGATCTTTTCCAATCCTGTGGCTACTGTTGAGTTTTCCAAATTTGCTGGCAAATTGAGTGTAGCACTTTTACTGCATCGTCTTTTAAGATTTTGAATAGCTCAGCTGGAATACTGTCACCTCCACTAGCTTTGTTGTTGCTCAGCTTTCCTAAGGCCCATTTCACTTCACATTCTAGGATGTCTGGCTCGAGGTTATTGACCACCTCATCGTGGTTATCAGGGACGTTAAGCTTTTGGTCTGGGAGGGAGGTGTTGGGGAGGGTTGGGGAGTGGGGGGGGGTTGGGAGGGGTTGTGTTTTGTTAAAAATAAAATGTATTGTAAAACTTTTCAATAAAAAAAAGCTTTTGGTCTGGGTGCTATGGATCCCTGGGATCCCTATTCCCAGAGCCTGAAACCAATTAAGCCCCACTAAACTGGTCCTCCGGCCCTCGGCTACCAGGACGTCCAACGGACCCTGGAAGTTCTTGAACCCCACTAACATGGTGGCCACCCCCTTAACTTTAATGGGTGCATGCTGGAAATCAGCTAACTGAATGTTGGTGGACTTCAAAGAAACCCACCGTTTACTCCAGCCGCAAACTGCTTTAAATGTATCACTAGAAATGATGGAGACTGCGGATCCAGAGTCGAGTTCAATCTTGCAAGGTACCCCTTGCAACTGGACCTCTAGTGTTATTTTTGGTGTGAGAACCCGGTGAATGTCTGTGTGTGAGACGATCACCTTGTTCCCCAGGAATTTGGTGGGGGAGGGCTGAGGAGATTTGAGATGAGGGGACTCAATATTGAATTGAATTGAATTTATTAAATTTATATGCCGCCCTTCTCCCTAAGGACTCAGAGCGGCTCACAACAATAAAAAGTAAAAAACATAAAATACAAAATTCATAAAAAGAAGTATACAATGAAGTAAATACATAACAATAGACCCAGTAAAACCAAATTTAAGACTACAGTCAGTCCAAGCCCGATTGTTGGAACATCCATGTCTTCAGGTCATGGCAGAAGGACCAAAGGTCAGGGGCCATCCTCAGCTCCGGGGGCAGTTCATTCCAGAGGGTCGGTGCACCCACAGAGAAGGCTCTCCCCCTGGGGGTCGCCAGCTGGCATTGCTTAGCTGACAGCACCCTGAGGAGGCCGACTCTGTGGGAGCGAACCGGGCGATGGGAGGTTGATAATGGCAGCAGGTGGTCTTGCAAGTACCCCAGGCCTAAGCCATGTAGGGCTTTAAAAGTGATTACCAGCACCATTAATCGCACCCGGAGGACAACCGGAAGCCAGTGCAGCTCGCGCAGGAGTGGTGTAACATGGGAGTATCAAGAAACTCCCATAAGCACCCACACGGCCTCATTTTGCACCAGCTGAAGCCTCCGGTTGCACTTCAAGGGCAGCCCCATGTAGAGAGCATTGCAGTAATCCAGGCGAGAAGTGACAAGGGCATGGGTGACCGTGCATAGGGCATCTCGGTCCAAAAAGGGGCGCAACTGGCGCACCAGGCGAACCTGTGCAAAGGCCCCCCTGGTCACAGCAGTTAGATGATCCTCCAAGTTAAGCCATGAATACAGGAGGACACCCAAGTTGCGAGCCCTTTCAGAGGGGGGCAATACCTCCCCCCCATCAAAAGAGGTGGAACACATTGGACAATACAAGATGCCAGTATCCACAGCCACTCGGTCTTGGAGGGGTTCAGCCTGAGCCTGTTCCTTCCCATCCAGACCTGCACCGCCTCCAGGCACCGGGACATCACGTCAAGGGCATCGCTGGGTTGGTTTGGGGTGGAGATGAACAACTGGGTATCATCTGCATATTGGTGATACCTCACCCCAAAGCCACAGATGATCTCACCCAGCGGCTTCATATAAATGTTAAACAGGAGGGGGGAGAGAACTGACCCTTGAGGAACCCCACAAGTGAGGGGCCTTGAGGTAGATCTCTGCCCCCCTGCCAATACAAACTGCAAGCGGCCCGAGAGGTAGGAGGAGAACCACCGTAAAACAGTGCCTCCCACTCCCAACCCCTCAAGCTGCCGCAGCAGGATACCATGGTCGATGGTATCAGAAGCTGCTGAGAGGTCAAGTAAAACCAGGACAGAGGAACAACCCCTGTTCCAGGCCCGCCAGAGATCATCTACCAGTGCGACCAATGCTGTTTCCATGCTGTAACCGGGCCTGAAACCTAACTGGTACGGGTCCAGATAGTCCGCTTCATCCAGGAATTGCGGAAGCTGACGTGCCACAACACTCTCAACAACCTTCGCTACAAAGCAAAGGTTGGAGATAGGACGATAGTTATTCAAGGAGGCCGGGTCCAGAACAGGCTTCTTGAGAAGGGGCCTCACCACCACCTCTTTTAAGGCAGAGGGGAAGACACCCTCCATCAGTGAAGCATTGACAACTGCCTGGAGCCAGCCCCCTGTCACCTCCCCAGCGGCCAAAACCAGCCAGGAGGGACATGGGTCCAATAGACAAGTTGTAGCACTCAGTCTACGCATAATCCTGTCCACATCATCCAAAGAAACAGGGTCAAACTCACCCCAAATAGTATAACCAAGACCTGTCATCTCCACTCCACCGGATTCCACCCAGTCAGAGTCCAAACCAGTCCAGATCTGAGCGATTTTGTCCTGCAGATACTGTACAAATTCCTCAGCCCTACCATGCAAGGGATCATCCCTTGGTTGCTGATTTAACAGTGAGTGGATCACTCTAAACATGGCAGCTGGGTGGTTATCTGCGGACACAATGAGAGCGGAAAAGTAAACACACTTTGCCGCTTCCATCGCCACTAGGTAAGACTTAAGACAAGTTCTTAGCCGTGTTCGATCAGATTCGGATCTGCTGGACCTCCAACAGCTCTCTAGGAGTCTTTTCTGGCGCTTCATCTCCTGGAGCTCCTCAGTAAACCAGGGGGCCACCTGGGATCTGCGCTGGGTCAGAGGCCGCAAAGGCACAACTCAATCCAAGGCCCCAGCAGCAGCCCTCTCCCAGGCTACCACTAGGGCCTCAGCAGAGTCGTGGGCAAGGGAAGCAGGAAATGTCCCAAGCTCCATCTGGAACCTCTCAGGGTCCATCAGGCGCCTAGGGCGGAACCACCTGGTCGGTTCCGCCTCCCAGCAGCAGGGGGTGGTGTATTGGAAGTTTAGCCGAGAAGAAAATGATCGGACCATGACAGGGGTTGGATGGTTAAATCCTCCCTACCCAGATCATTAATCCATTGTCCAGAGATAAAAACCAGGTCGAGTGTGTGCCCTCCATTATGGGTAAGGTCTTGAATTACTTGAGTCAGGTCCATGGCTGTCATGGAAGCCATGAACTCCCGAGCCAATTCAGACGCCTCACCCGCGGAAGGCAAATTGAAATCCCCCAGAACTATAAGCCTTGGGAACTCAATCGCCAACCCAGGCAGGACGTCGAGGAGCTTGGGCAGGGCCGATGACACGCAGCTGGGAAACAGGTATGTAATCAATAGGCCCAACTGAACTCCAAGACCCCACTTCAAAAGGAGAGACTCACACCCGCCTATCTGAGGGACAGTGGCCACACGCGGACAAAGACTCTCCCTAATAATAACCGCCACCCCCCCCCACCCCTTCCCTGGGCCCGTGGCTGGTGAAGCACCTGGAAGCCCGGTGGGCATAGTTCCAAGAGGGGAACAACCCCCTCTTGGCCCAACCAGGTCTCTGTGATGCAGGCCAGGTCCGCATTCTCCTCCTCAATAAGATCGTGTATGAGGGGAGCCTTGTTCACCACGGACCTGGCGTTGAAATAAACCAACCTGAGCCCAGGGTCCTGCAATCCTATGCCCCCGGGGGAGCAAGAAGAGCCATGAGGGCAGGAACAGGAAACCGCTTGAAGACAGTGGTGGCCTGTTCCCCGATAGCGATAAAGCCCTCTGCTCCCACACTCTCTGGAGATAAGAGATCAGTCAGCCTGTTGCAGGTCCCAAAGCCACAATCATGGTAAAGTGGAGTAATCAATGGCAGTGACAGCAAAAGCCATAAGGTAGTGATGACAAAATGGTGTTGACAAGTGATGAAGTCCAAAAAAGGGGAGGCAGCCCGATGACAATGGCGACGGACCCAAAACAACAGGATTCAGGCTCAGCAACAAGGGCAGCTGCAACCTCCACAGCAGGAAGAAAGCAGCAGCAGCAGCAGACCCCATAGCCGCAACCACAATGCCCACAGGTCCACCGCACTCACGGAGCTGAACTTGACAAGTGGCAGAGGGGTGGGGGAGAAACGACATCAAAGCCCCCTTTCCCTGCCACAACCCTGGTCTCAACAAAACAAGCAAGCACAAGCAGAGTCAAAATTCCGGCACAAGATCACTCAGCCCAGCTCTGCTCGGCTCGGACAAACAGAGAAACAGTTGAGTCGAGTCGGCCCCACCCAGCTGCCAGCGTCCTCTCACTGGTGAGCTAAACAATCAACCTCTTTGGCTTCTCCTCCGTCCTCTGTCATTCCGAGCTGTATCCCGACGGGAGGGCACCAACGCTCCACCGGTAGCTTCACCGACTGAACCGGGGCCAAACGATGGCAAAAAAGCCCCATGGCAACCCAGCAAAGCTGAAAACCACTCCGCACTAGGAGCTCAGAAGCCAGCGAGCAGCCATCTTAGACATACGCAGAAGAAGGAAAAAGTACCTTGCCACGCGTCCACCGATTGAAGCTCGTGCGAGTTGTCCCGCGTGCAATTTCTGCAGACGGCCGCGATGTGTCCTGTCTTACCGCAGGACCGGCACTTAACAGATCTGAAACCCTCATATGGTTTCCCCCGCAGCTAGTGCATTTTTGAGTGGTTTCTTTGCAGTTGTAGCTTCTGCATTTGATAGTTGTTGGTGTCTTCCGCTGGCTTCCATTGTTGTCGCACCGCGATTGCTGTCGTCCTTGCTTTTGATGCACAGCATCAATCTCAGCCTCTTCCGCCGCTTCTCCAAACCCGCTGTCCACAGCCTCTTCGTGATGAATGGAACCGCCTGGGCTGCTGGGTCGAGTTTGATAGGTCGCGTTTACTGCTCCCCCAGCGGCTTCGCTGACCAAGATCTCATCCTGAGCATCTTGTAATGTGATCGTTGGCTGGGCATATAAGCGCTGCTGCAGTCGCTTGTCTCGGAGCCCGCACACCAATCGATCCCGCAACCTTTCTTCTAAATTAGAAAAATTGCACAGGCGTGCAGCTTCTCGTAGAGCTGCAATAAATTCAGAAGCCGTCTCACCTGGTCGCTGGCACCATTGGTCAAATTGGCCTCGCCACGCCAGTTCGGACATTCATGGCTTGAAATGATTATTCAACTTCTCCACGACATCCTTGTACAACATGGTCTCGATTGCTGTCGGCACGCAGAGGCTAACGGCCAGGTTGTGGATCGCAGGGCCGCTCAGGCAGGTCAGGAATGCGGCTTTCTGGATATCATCAGTGATCTGGTTAGCCTGCAAAAACCCTTCTACCTGGCTTAGGTGTGAAGCCCATCTCTCGGTATGCCGCATATTGAATGGCAGCACCTGCCCGTACTGCGCCATGGCCATCCTGTTTCTCCGCTTTCCTGACCGCAAGCTCTTGCTTAGCCGACCGAGGAAGGTTCGGGGAATTGCTTTCCACCGATCCTTAGTGACTTCAGCTTCTCAGGAGAAACAAGATCCCACCTTCGTCGCCACTATTGTCTAGTGGGTTCTTGGCCGCATGGTCAGACAACAAAGGACTCAGCATGGCAGCTCTTTATTGGTGGGAGCTCCAAACAGACAAAGGGGTTACCTGTACCCCCTTATATACTTGGCCAGGTGCACCGGCAGCCAATCCCTTATTTAGGTTTTCCCGCCGAGCACTTACCAGCCAATCCAGTTACGCTACAGCGCCACCTGATGGTCACAATGAACTCCTGCTATATTTTATTATCCCCATACATAACAGGTAATAAAGAAATAAGTGTGTTTTCCTACTTTCCTCTTGTGTTCTCTTGATATATATTTTCTGTGTGCCTGTCTGCAATGGGAAGCACAGGAGAGGTTACCTATGCTAAGGGTGCCATCACCTCTCTAACTCATTTACTCTGCCACCAGCTCTATTAAATCTGCATTGGTTGCAACCAGCAAGAATTAAATAACAGCAAACCTACAAAAAAGAAGGCAGTGATCTCTTGATATATATTTTCTGTGTGCCTGTCTGCAATGGGAAGCACAGGAGAGGTTACCTATGCTAAGGGTGCCATCACCTCTCTAACTCATTTACTCTGCCACCAGCTCTATTAAATCTGTATTGGTTGCAACCAGCAAGAATTAAATAACAGCAAACCTACAAAAAAGAAGGCAGTGATCAAAAACTATCTTTTACTATACAGTGTTAACAAGGTTTGCCAGTCTAGGGCTTCAGACTGGACTTTCTCAGTCCTAATGCTTTTTACCACCCAGTCACTTGGGGTCAGATAGCATATAAATTTAAATTTTAATATATTATTATTATTATTATTATGTTTCATTGCATAATCAGCCAGATGTTTAGACTGGTTTGGCTTTTTGTCCACTTAATGAGTCCTTCCCAAGGACCTGGGATAAGCAGACATTGATTTTTAATAATATATCTGGCTGCTTCCGTGCTGCTGTTCCTTCCTCCTATTGGTTCTCTCTTATTAAGAATCCCAGATCTTGTTTGCCACAATGGAAGGAAAATGGCTTAGAAGAAGGGAATTTCAGCAGAACCCTTGGTTTTGGTTACTGACTTTAACAACATAGCTTGTCATCCGTGGGCTGGAATCTTTCTAGAGCAGTCTTTCTCAACCTCAGCAACATTCATGCTGACTGGGAAATTCTGGGAGTTGAAGTCCACACATCTTAAAAATTCTGAGCAAATCAGATGCCCTCCTATTGATCTGTATTTTGTGGGTAGTTTGAGCCTTTCCATTTTTGAACATGTGATAATCTGGCTGCAGTTATCATACATAAAAACAAAGTTCCATGATTTTTTTTCTATTCTCTGTCCATTAGTTCCCCGCACCGCCGCCCCCCCAAAAAAGGTTTTGATTTTAATTGTACTTTAATTTGGGGGACTATTTGTAAATCCTTTTATTCAGCAACATCATCACTTTGAACAGTCATTGAACAAGTGATCGTAAGTTAAGAACTACCCAGTGCCTTGCCATTTTTTATAGTTTCTGCAAGTGGTCTAGTTAAACTCTGACAACTGCTTGCCCATTACCATAAAATGCAAGGATAAAGACTTCCACATAAACCAAAGCCAGAATAAATACAAAGTAGGGGATTCATTTCTTTTTATGAATCAGGCCTATTACAGAAAGCAACAACTCTTTGCAGCATTGTCTCCTCTCTGTTTCTACTGACAACACACTGTTGCAACTCTAAACTCTTAATGGCAGTGAATAATATTGGAGCAGGGGGTGGGTAAGAAATATATAAACTGTACATGAGGCGTTAGTGTAAATTTGACTACATCTTCTGGAGATAGAGGGGATAAATCTGATACTGAACTGTCATTTTGCACAGTACAGAGAGACTCCTAGACATGGACCTTCACAAGCAGCAACATAGGAGTCTGAACACTGTAGTTTCTTTCAGGTCTGTTGTTGCATCTCTTATCTGTTCATGAACCATGTGCCACTTGAAAGGGATGAAGTAAAAGATACGAGATTGACAAGCCATTTATCATCACATCTGGTGCTTGGTGCCACATGGACCGAGCTAATGTGATTTCCATGCCTGCAGTCTGTATGCATTAAGGTTTTAAAAAGCATTGATTCTGAATGTTCGGTAGGTTTCAGAAATAGGCAAAGCTCCACTAGGACCTCTCTGTTAGGCTACTTCAGCAGAATGTTCCAGGTGGGTCTAAAGGCTGAAAAAGAAATACTTTTGGTACATCATGTTTTATGGGGAGTAGAATAAAATTAACCAATTACAATATTTACTTCTAAAAATTAGCCAAGGCCAGGTTTGTAATTAAAGGAGTAAAGCCCCAAGGTTAATGCTGCTTAAAGATGAGCTGAATATTAACAAAAGCATATGGATAGTTTATCCAATTATCAGAAGTCATAATCCTTGGATAATATTTCAGTATAATATAAGTCGGGGTAGAATTTTCCTGTTTTCCACTTCGCCTGCTCTTTGAGAACATACCCATTGTCCTCTGACATTTAGGATCTAAACTGCTATTTGCCATCCTGCAGAAATGGTCTTAGTGAGAATGGGTGAAAAGGCAATGAAATAACACCTCCTTTGTCCAACAGATCTTCTAATCCAATAATACATATGATCCCATTGACATGACATTTTCACAGGATATATGTACCATAAAAAGTGCTTTAAAGGTGTGTGTATTTCAGAAGCTAATGCCACATGAAGGAAGTTTGATGCAGATTGAAAAGATGATAGAAGATTATAATAAAGTGGTATATAAGAAGACTAAAATCCGTAAGGTTGTCTTTCAGCACTAGAGAAAAGTTTGAAGTTTTTCAGTTCAAACGTTTCTGCATGGTATTTGTTCTAAAATACATACCCTGTTAAATGTATGTCATAGCCCTGAGAGTTGTTCATATAAAAGTGCACATGTTTGGGAAATCAGTAATTACCTTAATTCTGCATTGATGTGACTAAGCATTTCCCAATTTGATATTTGCCAAAAAGGAAGTTAGGATGACCAGTGTCAGAGTTGGGCAAAGACAGAAGATACTAACAGCACCATATAAAAATTAAATAGGCTTATAACAGTGAAACTGTAATCTTAAGCAGTATTTCTTAGAAGTTCTGCATTTACTGAATTGAAATGAGAAATTTACATTTATTATTATTATTATTATTATTATTATTATTATTATTATTATTATTATTATTATTATTATTATTATTATTATTATTATTATTATTATTATTATTCATCGCATAGTCAGCCAGATGTTCAGACAGGATTTGGCATTTTTGTCTACCTATCAAGTCCTTACCTTAGTGTCTGTTGCTGTCTTCTCAATTTTGACTTTGTATGCATTTGTCCTTAAGGTTTGGTCTTGTGCAGCCAGAATTAGTCCCTCGGTCTCTTTCTTCAACTTTCCTGCTCTCAGCCATTGCCGGGTCTTTTTATTACCTGCTTATTCTATTTCAGATAATGTTCTTTCCATACAGCTTCAGATCATCCATGTAAAGGAGGTGGGATAGTCTGGGAGATGTTTTTGATGTTTGATAACCATGGCCTGAGTTAGCCAGTATGTTGACAGGGGAAGCATTGCAATAACAAATAGTAGCGGTGATAGTGAATTTCCTTGAAATACGGTATTCATCTCTTGATATTAACCTTTCCCAGTCTTTCACCATTGATCTGCAACTGTGTCTTCCATTGTGCCATCAATCTTTGCACAACTTTCTGATGTTTCTTCTGACTCCTGTTATTTCTAGGCCTTTGATTATCCAGTCATGTGGCAGAGAGTTGAATGCCTTTTTGTAGTCAATCCATGCCACATTCAGGTTGGTCTTCCTTCTCTTGAAGTTTTCCGAGATCATTTTGTTTATTAGGAGTTGAACTTTTGTTCCTCTGCTATTGGGGTGGTTTCCTTACTGCTCAGGTGGAAAGAGATTGTTTTCAACTAGATGCTGTTGGACTGCATCAGCTACCATACCAGTTAGCAATTTGAAAGTTGTTGGTAAGCAGGTAATTGGTCTGTAGTTGCCTGATATTGCCCTTTTGCTGGATTTTTCATTATTAGGTAGGTTTTTCCAGTTGTTAGCCACTTTTCAATTTCTCCTCCTTGTAGTATATTGTTGAACTGCTTGGCGATGAGTGGGTATATAACAGTTAGATGTTTCAACCAAAACCCATGCAGTTCATCTTCACCTGGTGCTGACCAATTTTTGATCTTCCTTGCTCTTTTTTTCTACCATTTTTGTTGTTATTACTAGTTCTTTAATTTCAACTTCTGTTTTATTTGCATCCACCTCTTTTAACCAAGCTGTGTCCTTGTTGTATTTCTTTGGGTTATTCCATATCTGCATCCAGAACTGCACTATTTATTCCTTGTCAGGTACTGACTGATTCATTGCAGTTTCTCCATTGATGAATTGGTAGAAATGTTTCTGATTGGATTGAAATTGGAGGTTCTGCCTATAATTTGCAATTCAAGCTTCATATCTGCTGATATTCCTGGCTATAGCTGTTATTTGTTGCTTTGTTATTTCCAGTGCTTCCTTGATCTTCCTTGTTTCTAAGTGGTATTTCTTGATTAGGTATTCTTTGGTTTTCTTGTTCTTCAGCTTCTTTTCTTTCATTTGTTCTAACTTGCTTGCATCTGATCTTAACTTGCTGATCTTATTTTTCAGTCTAACCTTCCATTTTTGTGGTGTACTGTTTGATTTTTTTTCTTCTTTGTTGATTTTGCATCCCAGGTATTCAGTTATAACTGCAGCTGTGCTGTACATCAGTTGGTTTGTTTCTTGCAATGAACTAGTGCTTATACTTGATGTTGCAGTATTTGCATCTTTTAATGCTTGTGCTAGCTGTTTCTTTGTAACAGGCTTCAAAGCAGGCAGCCTTATTCTCTTGTTTTTGTGCTGTTCTAGATGCTCAGTTATTCTTTGTTTCAATTCTTTTATTTCTTTAGTTAGAGGGCTTTGTTCTTCCTGAGGAAGAGGTGCCTAGTTTCTAAATGAAAACTGTTATAATAATAATAATAATAATAAAGTTGGAAGGGACCTTGGAGGTCATCTAGTCCAACCCCCTGCTCAGGCAGGAAACCCTATACCATTTTGGACAAATGGCTGTCCAGTCTCTTCTTAAAATCTTCCAGTGTTGGAACATTCACAGCTTCTGGAGGCAGGTTGTTCCACTGATTAATTGTTCTAACTGTCAGGTAGCTTCTCCTTAGTTCTAGGTTGCTTCCCTCCTTGATTAGTTTCCATCCATTGATTCTTGTCCTGCCTTTGGGCACTTTGGAGAATAGCTTGAGTCCCTCCTCTTTGTGACAGCCCCTGAGATATTGGAACACTGCTATCATGTCCCTCCTCATCCTTCTCTTCATTAAACTAGACATACCCAATTCCAGCATCCGTTCCTTATATGTTTTAGTCTCCAGTCCCCTAATCATCTTTGTTGCTTTTCTCTGTACTCTTTCTAGAGTCTCAACATCTTTTTTACATTGTGGTGACCAAAACTCCTGGATTCCTCTACTGCCAACCCCCCCCCTCCCGTGGTTTGCCTCTACATTTTGAGTTACTTCTGGCAAGGCTTTGATTTCTTTGCCCTAGATAAACCTTTGCAGTTCATGTTCTGTTTCTGTGAATACTTTATTTCGTATTATAAATCAACATTGATCCCCTAGTCTCTGTTCTGTTATTCTTTATTCTGGATGTTGTTCTTTCCAGAACTGGTGCATTCATTTCAGATATCCTCTTCTTGTTGGACTTGATCTGTAATAACAGATTATTATTTCTTTGTTTTCAATCACTGTGTATTTGCGATGGGTAAAACACCTTTTCTTCCAGTAGTTCTGCAGCTGTTGGCCCTAGATGCTCAGCCAACAGTCCTGAGTCCTGTAGCCCATTTTTCACCAGATATTCAGGAACTCCAACATCTAGCATGGACCTTGTTAAGCCGGGCAACATCCGAGCTGGTATGGCTTTCTGAAATTTACGTCTTACCATATTTTTTATGGGAGAGACACTCTTTGTCTGAGACCTGTCCAGTATGGTTGAACCTCTGGCATAGCTCTCATCTTCCTCAGAGTACACAAGCCCCACAACCACGTCAAGGTAGTGCCTCACTGGGGGTTATTATTATTACTATTATTATTGTTGTTGTTTGTTATTTGGTCACCAAGATGTTCAGATTGGATTTGGCATTTTTAACTATCTAGTCCTTCCCAAAGACCTGGGATAGGGAGATGGTGATGTTTGGTGGCATTAAAGGTATCATCACAGGATATAAACTGAATAAAGCTGTCTTTTGCAATTGATAATGATGATGCTCCAGTTATTTTGGGATTGCACCCAACACACCTATTACTATTGGTGTTACCTTTGCTTTCTTCTGCCACAGCCCTTCTATTTCTATTTGCAGGTCTTTGTATTTTGTTATCTTCCCCAGTTCTTTCTATTCTATTCTGCTGTCTCCAGATACTGCGACAACCACAGCTCACACGTTTAGCAGTAAAACACTTGTACAGGTGCAAACTGCTATGGGGAATAGGAGGGCAAAGCTAGTGGCTGAATGAAAGTGCCCTTTAATTGCATGAAAAGAGGGAAAAGAGGATGAAAAAGGAAAGCCAGGCTCCTTCAGGGTAGTACAAAAAACGCAATCCTTGTGAGAATAATGACAGTGTTACCGTCATTAAGCATAATTGCAACTACGTGCTTAAAGGCAGAGGAGACGCCGTATTTGTTCTAAGGTATTATTTCCTGGCTTTGTAAGTTTAACGTCAACTAGGAGTGATGCAGTTCAAAGGGGAGGGAGTAACCTTATTGTAGTCTTTTCATTTCACAGTTTTTTTAAAAAGAGTTTATCCAATTATACTATACAGATAATAGGATTCATGTGCCTGACTTAGATATGATCAAAACTATACACAGGGTTAACAAGGTTATCCTGATATGTAGAGGAGAAGGAGAAAAAGGCTTTGTTTTTAATGACAGCAATTATTTTAATATAGGATACATGTTATATTTAATCAAAGATAATCCTATCCATGTGATTTTTGAACCAATCTTCACAGCACCACTGACTTGTAATCTAGTACTCATTTCTACATTGATGACGCAAGGACCAGAGTCACTGTGTGAACATTTTTATGGAATTTATGTTAGGAAGCATTATTGCATAAAGTACAGCAGATTACTCTCATGGAGTTCTGGGCCAATCACAGTGTTAGTAGCTTGCCTAGCATTTGTTTGTTTAATGTTTTGCTTTAGTAAAGGAAATACCAAAAACAATGAGCTAATTCCTAGTTATAAATTCCAACTGAAAAAGTCAACACTATGTAAATTATGGAAACTTCAAGAGGAACAAAAGTCAAAAGTTCAATTTTTAATTCAGTATTTTATGAAATTCAACCGCACCTCATAGCTTTCTTCCAGTCTGTTATTTCAAGAGTAATCAGAGATATAGCAGTTATCCTAAGACATGAATGTTTCTTCATTTCTTACCTAGGGCTAAGAGATGATCAAAGTATACATCAAATATGATCCTCCTTTGTTTGCAAATTTCTCTATTCCATATCTCTTTGAAATTCTCCATAGAGTTCCATCATGTAGGTTTTATTGATAATGTAATATAATTGACTTGCAATAGTTTGGGAACTTTGGTTAAAGCTAATCATAGGTAACTGTAATGTAGGCGCAATATTTACATCAAGGTCAAGTAAAAATGATATTATGTGAGAGGGAAAGAGAAATATAACCTTTGCCAAAAGTTATGAGCAATGTGTCTAATGGTAGCTTGGAGCCAGGATTTGAATTCCTAATCATAAATTCTATGGAGACTTACACCTTTTGTCACCTAGAAGTCCTTAGAATGGAAGATAGGAGATGCAGTACAAATCTACAAAACATTGTCTAACCTAGTCACAGGAATTATTCTGCTCATTCAGGAACCATTACTAATGCTAGGCTAAGACTACAGAACTGACAGACATGTAAGATAGTGCATTAAACAGCTCTTGTTTTAAATGAAATGTGAGTTACATGCAGTTACCTGGATTATTCAGCAATTGATTACCACTTCTATAGATTTGGCAAGAACAGACTACAGGTATCATGTATTCAATCATGTCTTTTTGTACGGTTTTTCTTTTAAATTCCTTTTATAATTAATATATGTGTATTTTGTAAAGGATAACTGAATTAGTTGGATATCACCCTGAGGAACTGCTGGGCCGTTCTGCGTATGAATTCTATCATGCACTGGATTCTGAGAGTATGACCAAAAGTCATCAAAACTGTAAGTCACCCTCAAAAATTATAATTATTAGGTGAGGTATGAGTTGAACATGACTCCAGTCAGCCAGAACAACAACAGTGATGATGATGATGATGCTAATGATGATGATGATGAAGAAGAAGAAGAAGAACAATTAGACTTGAGCCTTATGTCTGTTTCACAGAAGCTTGCATGTCAGGGACCTCAGTTAGAAGTGTATTTTTACAGACATTGTATAGAAGACTACCTGTATATCCCCAATTACCTGTAAATGGTGTGATTTGGAAAATAGTTAATGTTGAGAACCAGTCGTTTCCTAAAGTGACCCTATTATTTAAGAAAACAGAAAGCTGGAAGGGCCATTTTTTAAAATAACTTGTGCATTACCGTTGTCATTATGGTCAGGTGAGAATACAGATAGGCTCCTTGCATATGGGCAGGATTAAACAAATGCCTGTTTCCTTCTTATTTGACGGGGAGAGGTTTTAGATGTTAAACACCCATTTTAACTATAAGCAAAAATTGTCAGTGCAATCAGAGGGAACCCCTGGTGGGGGATATGCTTAAATTGATAGGGGAGCTTCATGTGACTCTGAGACCACATTATCCATTTCTGAATTCAACAGTTTCATCATCACGAATAAAGGTAAATACATGTATCCCAGGATAAAGTTGCAAGATCCAATCTGGGCAATCACTGGGACCAAAGGTCTATTCAAAGCTTTCTTACCAATGACCTGAACTCAGTAATAGACTCACATTGCAATGAACAAGGACATTGCATTCAATTTTGCAGCTACTGTGATTGTTAGCTGAGTGGGGACAAAAATAGCCAGATAAATTATTGAAGCCTGGGAATCAGGCCCCTTGTCAGTCAATAGGAGTGCTGATTTACCCCCTGCCTATCAGGTATCTAGGAGTCAATGCAGTGGCACAAGGCAACAACACACCCAGCCATCAATAAACTAATTAACAACTAAAAGCCGCACACAACAGGAACCATATAAATATAACACAGAATGATCCAGTGCACATATTCTGGAGAGAAAGAAGTTCCCTGATGATGGGCTCCAACATGAGCCAAAAGTGTGGAAGAATAAATCTTTGGTCCCAGTGACTGACCTAGACTAGATACTGTTTCCTCATTCATCATAGACAGACCTCCCTATACGTATGCAGATATGGCACCATTCATGGCATGGGGCCAGATTATTTCTGCCTACCCTATTAAATTGGGCAGTGGTGCATTTCAGGTCCCTGGCTCAAACAATATCATCTAACAGGGCCAAGAATCAGACCTTCTCAGTAATTGTGCTGCCCTTTGGAATGAGATACTGTATCCCTAGACATCCATTGGCTAACATCCTGATAATGTTCAGGGAGTCTTTAAAAATTTGATTGTTGTTCCAGGCCCTGCAATAGGATGCTTGTGGAGACCCTGTTGGTTATGTTTTAAGTTACAGGGAATATGTTTGTCTGGATCTGTAGGATTTTCTACTGTTGGCCCCTGTACATCATTTTCTACTCAGGTTTCCTCAAAATATCATAAATAAATAGATAAATAAATACTCTTGCTAACTGAGGCTAACACTGCAATATGCCTGTGAGTCTTTAAAGCACCACAAGAGTTATTGTAGGTTTTTGTTTGTAACTGGAAAATTAGTCTTTCTCAAGCAGAAAATAATTAAATAAAAGCCTACCTTGATGTCATTAAAGTATTTGATAAATGTTTTTTTATTGAAAAGTTTTACAATACATTTTTGAATACAAACCCCCCTCCCCCTCCCCTCTCCCCAACCCCCCCAACCCTACCCTCCCCCCTCCCCGACTTCCCAGAGCAAAATACAGGGTATAAAAAACAAACAAACATAATTAAAATATGCAAACAACTATTAAATATTAAATTCTATCGCACTTTAACTCTTAGTAAAATGACTACAAGCTAGTTATACATTATATCCATTATATACATTATTCAAATGCTAAATGAAACTTTTTAGTCCCATATTTATTCTGGATATAATCAATCCATCTTCTCCACTCCACAATGTATCTCTGTTGCGATTGGTCTTTCAAATATGCTGAGATCTTTGCCATTTCCGCCAAGTTGGAAACTTTTAAAGTCCATTCTTCTATAGTCGGCAGTTCTTCCTTCTTCCAATATTGCGCTACTAAAAGTCTCGCTGCCGTAATTAAATTCAACATCAACTTAGTGTCCACAACGATAGTATCTGTGATAATACCCAATAAAAACAGTTGCGGACAAAACTTTATAAATGTTATAAATGCTAACAGGAAATGGGTAAAAGGATTTACCCATGTTAGGTTATTGGGATTTGGGAGTGGGTTTTGGGGAAGCAATTCATAATGAAGGGAAAGGAAAAAGTGGAGGATTTTATGAAACTACAAATAAACAAATAGCTATGTGAAATATGTTACAGGAAAAGCAACCTGAAGAATTCACATATGGGTACCCGTCTGCTGATTAATACATTTGTCACAAACAGAAATAAAGGGGCTACTTATGTCACTGAATCCAGCCCCCCTGCTCAGTGTTTTGGTAGAGGCGTGATGGCTCAGTGACTTAATGATGCTGGACTCTGCTCCAGAGACACAGTGGCTCGGTGGGTTAGGACGCTGAGCTTGTCGATCAGAAGGTCGGTAGTTTGGCAGGTCGAATCCCGAGTGCCGCGTAACAGAGTGAGCGCCTGTTACTCGTCCCAGCTTCTGCCAACCTAGCAGTTCAAAAGCACGTAAAAATGCAAGTAGAAAAATAGGGACCACTACGGTGGGAAGGTAACAGCATTCTGTGCGCCTTTGGCGTCTAGTCATGCCGACCACATGACCACGGAGAAGTCCTCGGACAAGTGCTGGTTCTTTGGCTTTGAAACGGAGATGAGCACCGGCCCCTAGATTTGGAAACGACTAGCACACATGTGCGGGGGAACCTTTACCTTTAACTTTACTCTGCTCCAGAGGTTTGAGTCCTAGCACTGTGTGGTGGGTGAGCTCCCATCACTCATCTCAGCTTCTATCCACCTAACAGTTCAAAAGCATGTTCTATGCAAGTAGATAAATTAGGCACCACTTCAGTGGGGAGGCGAATTGGTGCCCCATGCAGGCAGTCATATTCCTGCTGGCTCTGAATCTTTCCAGTTGTAGCATCCGTTTGCAAGACAGGTCTGGAGAAGGGTGGGGGCCTTCGAAGACACTGCAGGAGAGCTTCTCATCTGTCTCTCTGGTGCAAAGCCAGCTTGCCCTCCTGTAGTGCACCTTGGGAAGCGCATGAGTGTGTTCTACAATGGTGCTGGTAAATTGGCAGCCAAACTACTACACTGTGGTCTCCTGGCTAATGCAATAACACCAGATGATGATTGATGATGATGATGATGATGATGATGATGATGACAACTGGTAGGATCATAAAATAGAGAAAGTCATAGAAAATGATAAAGTTAAACTGCTCTGGGACTTCAGAATTCAAACAGACAAGCACCTGCAACATAACACCCCAGAGTTAACAATTGTTGATAAGAAAGACAAAAAAATCTGGATAGTGGATGTGGCAGAGCCTGGAGACAGCAGAATAGATGAGAAAGAACTGGAGAAGATAACAAAATACAAGGACCTACAAATATAAATAGAAAGACTATGGCAAAGGCAAGCAAGGGTAGTACCAATAGTAATAGGAGCCTTGGGTGTAATCTCAAAACAACTGGAGCACCACTTGAACACTATTGGCATTGACAAATTCACCATCAGTCAATTGCAAAAGGCAGCCTTACTAGGAACTGCTTCCATCCTGCGACAATATCTGTAATAAGTAATATTACGGCACTCTGTAATACCATCAAACATCCACATCTGCCTATCCCAGGTCCTTGGTAAGGACTCGATAGGTAGACAAAAATGCCAAATCCAGTCTGAACATCTGGCTGACTGTGTGATGAATAATAATAATAATAATAATAATAATAATAATAATAATAATAATAATAATAATAACAACAACAACAACAACAACAACAACAACAACAACAATAATAATAATAATGCTTTACTGGGAAATATTGGAGACCCTTTGAAAGAGAGAGAGCTGCACAAGTCACCAGAAGGCCAACCTATAGATGGCCATGTTTTAGAGGTCTAGAGTGACTTGTGCAACCACACTGTATAAACTCTTACAGCTTTCCTTTCTTAATGCTTGTATATTTAGAACAAAAAAAATTAACTGCACTTTCCCATGTATGTCTCGGAAGTCAGTAAGATTCAGGAGTTTATTAACCCTCAGATAAATGAAAGCAGAATTGCAGCTTGTTCTATTTTTATTGCTGTCTGTCCTCTTGTCTCTTAGTTCCTTTCATATTGTTTCTCACTGTAGCTTGTTACATAATGTCTAGAAATAGATGCTAATTATAGTTACCTATACATTGTCATTGCAAAATGGTCTCTCAGTTTTCCTATGGCTTTATGCTAAGCAAAGAGCAAGCATTAAGCTAAGTAGAGGAAAAGATTGTGTACTGAAAATAAGATATGAACATACATTCATGTGTTGGGGGGTTGTGGTCTTACTGGTTTGCTTAAATGAGTGTTTTGTGACTGGTCATAAACTTCATGGCAGCCTTTTTTGGAGAATACCCATGATACTTCATAAATTTTCTAAAGGTTGGAGACTCCTGTTGTAGGCAAACATAAAAAAGTAAGTGCCAATTCTAGTTTCAAAAGTGCTTGTACAATGTACTGGCACTGCTATTTTTACTGGAGAATAAGACACATTTTGTTTGTTTGTTTTAAAAAAAGAGATACAACTGTTTTAATGACCAAGAATAATAAAATAAGCGAGTAAAGACCCCATTTCAAATTTTCAAAAAATTATTTGGAGTTATCAAATGCAAGTCTAAAATAGTATCAAATATGTTCACTGCCTTGAGTTATTAATAAAAATAATAAAGATGGGATAAAAATTAATAAATTAATTGAATTTGGCACCAAACTAGAAACTAGGAGACAATGAATTCTAATCCCACTTTGGGCATGTGACTTTGACTAGTCCCTCTCTCTCACCCCAACCCACCTCACAGGGGTGTTGTTGTGTCAAAAATAGGAAGATGGAGTAGTATGTGTGTTTGCCACCTTGAATTATTTATAAACATAATCAAGGTGGGGAGAAAATAAATTAGTAATAAATAAATTTACATTTTATTGAATATGTGATATGGGGAAAGAGAATCTTTTCTCTTACATGTACTCATTCTATAGAATCATCCAAACAGTATTAGTTTTAATTTTCATTTTTAGTGTGTCATAATCCCACTGAATTTTATCATTCATTTTTGTTGCCAGCCTTTTTTTTTTAAACCTAGCCTATATGTATTCTTGTCATTTGGAACAACTGTAGTCTTTTATATTAGGAAATTATATTCAATAAGGTACAAGTACCTTTCACTTAGCAACCATTTATTTAACATTGGTTCAAGGTTTCAGAGGCATGAGAAAAAGTCAATTATGATCTGTCCTCAAAGTTATGACTTTCACATGCCATCCCGACAATCACGTGACCTTAGTTGGGCACATGGCAACTGGCTTGCATTTTTTATAGTTGCAGCCTTTTGCAATCATTGTGATCGCAATGTGTAATCATTCCTGCTGGTTTCTGACAAGCAAGGTCAATTGGAGAAGCCAGAGTCACTGGTCATAACATCAGGTTCGATTATGTGATGACTTACTTAATAGTGCATTGCTTAGCAGTCAAAATCCCAATCCCAATTGTAGTTGTAAGATGAGGACTACTGTGTGCATGTATGTGCAACTGGGCAGAAATAACCAATGGTAGGATTCAAATATGTGAACAACTGGTTGTCTGTGTGGATCCCACTTTCGGAAGTCCATTCTGGGCCTGGGCAACAAAAAAATTAGCTACCGGTTCTGCCGAAGTGGGGCAAACTGGGTGAATCCCACCACTGGAAATAACATGTGGGTAGACGTAAGCCACAAACTGCTGTATAGTTTAGCAAGTAAGGAAGTAGGAGATCGTGCTGTAATTTGAGCTGT
The DNA here is from genome assembly GCF_964194415.1 of Vipera berus. NCBI lineage: Eukaryota > Metazoa > Chordata > Lepidosauria > Squamata > Viperidae > Vipera > Vipera berus. Next base: position 318,735,960 of record NC_138202.1, read on the forward strand.
GAGGTCCCTTAACTGCATGTTCACCTGTATAGCTGTGTAAACATTCAACTTTATGTAGATGGAAAATATCTGCTTTTTTTCATTATGAAAATCACATTCTTTAATATGAAGTAAAAGGTGGGGGAAAATGTTCCAAAACAATTGGCTCAGCGGGTTAGGACACTGAGCTTGTCGATCAGATGGTTGGCAGTTTGGCGGGTCAAATCCCGAGTGCCGCGTAACAGAGTGAGCGTCTGTTACTCGTCCCTGCTTCTGCCAACCTAGCAATTCGAAAGCACGTAAAAATGCAAGTAGAAAAATAGGGACCACTATGGTGGGAAGGTAACAGCGTTCCGTGCGCCTTTGGCATCTAGTCATGCCGGCCACATGACCACGGAGACGTCCTCGGACAAGTGCTGGCTCTTCGGCTTTGAAACGGAGATGAGCACTGGCCCCTAGAGTTGGAAACGACTAGCACGCATGTGCGGGGGAACCTTTACCTTTACCTAGAAAATTGTTATGACAGTAGTATTGGAAAAATTGGAATATTGAAAGAGAAGGAGCATCAGGAGTATTGGTTTGGTAGTACATCATGTGCCGTGCAAATAGTCCAAATTGTAGACACGGGACAAAGTGGTAATGTAGTGTGCTTTGAATTGTTGTGAAGCTGCTAGATAATTCAGATTTAAAGGAGCCCTGCTTTGACTTGGTATTGTATCTTTCCAATTAGCTTGATTTAGGATATGGCTTAATATAATGCATGTTCCTGCTTCCTGGCTTATGGCAACCACTTTTGTTTAACAATAGCATCATAGACTAGACTTCTTCCAGAAATTCAGCTATTTATGACTACAGTTCATTGTGAAAACTTGAATCAGAGGAGGGGCGGGAAATAGCATTCTAAATTCAGTATGTTAGGGCAGTACCCTTAATAAGCCAACTCATAGTGTGCAAGATTTCCAGTTATCAAAACTCCAGACAAGACTGTAAACTAATCAAAAGGCATAGGGAAAGGGAAAAGAACTTATATTAAAAACATGAAGTCTGCATTTAACTATAATCTAAAATGAATTCTTGAAGGGAATTGCAAACTTTTCAGCTCTTTTAATAAAATCAAGTTAGTTAATAATAATAAGTTGGAAGGGACCTTGGAGGTCATCTAGTCCAACCCCCTGCTCAGGCAGGAAACCCTATACCATTTCAGACAAGTGGCTGGCCAGTCTCTTCTTAAAAATCTCCAGTGTTGGAGCATTCACCACTTCTGGAGGCAGCTTGTTCCACTGGTTAATTGTTCTAACTGTCAGGAAGTTTCTCCTTAGTTCTAGGTTGCTTCTCTCCTTGACTAGTTTCCATCCATTGCTTCTTGTCCTGCTTTCAGGTGCTTTGGAGAATAGCTTGACTCCCTCTTCTTTGTGGCAGCCCCTGAGATATTGGAACACTGCTATCATGTCACCCCTCACCCTTCTCTTCATTAAACTACACATACCCAATTCCAGCAACCGTTCCCTATATGTTTTAGCCTCCAGTCCCCCAATCATCTTTGTTGCTCTTCTCTGTACCCTTTCTAGAGTTGAAAAGATGCTCTCAGACTCCATTTCACAGTTCACTCCTAACTGCAAATTAATAGGATTATTTTTTTAGCTTGTTTATAATTTACCAGAAATTGCAAGTGAGCAATGGAAGAGCAAATTTGCTGCCAAGACCAATTTATTAAAGGTGGTTAGTAGCATGTGCAGATTGTATGGAAAACTGTCCAGTGATGTGTTTTCTTTTTTGTAGTGATCAGCTAGCAGTCACTCTTCAGTTGGCCCAAAATGAAAGAATTATTTATCCACCATTAGATATCATTCTCCCCTAACACATCAGTAACAGCAACTTGTTGCATCAGAACATGGTGTGACTTGTTTTCTTTTAAAGATGAAAGCACTAAACCTCCTCTGAATAATGTAACAGGCACATCACATGATGATGCCTTAATGAGTTCTCTATTAAGAATCCCATGTAATAATGTTTCACAGACATACAGAAGCCATTTGCTTAAATGGTTTTCAGACAAAATCTTTGACTTTTTTTTTGTTTATGCACCTAACTAATCTAATAATCAAAATATAATCTCTTTAAGAGCAAGATTACTCTGAATGCAGAACTTCACCAATAAATAAAATAAAATCATTAGAGGAGTGCTTTGTAGATTATACATAAACAAAGGATTTAGCATGGCTATTTGTTCACCTTGTTCACCTTATTCTTGCATTTTTACCACAACAATAACACTGTAAATAGGCTGAGCTGAGAGAGAGATTGGCCCGTAAACGTCCAATCAGTTTCCTGAGCTAAAGGCAGGCCCAAACCTGGGTTTTCCCCTTTCTAGTTCTAGAATTTCCATCACAACACCACATTGGTATGAATTATAATAATAAAATTTGATGAATATCTACTCAGAAGCAAATCCCAAAATTAGAGCCTCTCAGACTTTCCATTTGCAAAAGTGTGCAAAGTATTTTGGAAGCTGTTTTTTTTAAATCAGGCAAGAATTTTGCAGTCTTTATAATGTCAAGGTGGGAGGGAAGGATTTCTAATTACTAATAAGGGGGGCAGGACTTTGGTCCTTCTTCAAAGCAAGGTTTGTTTGCTTGGCTATTTTATATATATCTGTTGTATTAGTTCCCAATCTGATTTGGAATGAAGACAAATTAAAACAATTCATGATCAAAATAATAAATCAAATCAATATTATTGACAATATTTACAAATCCATCTGGCAACAATCGTTTTTCTTGCCTTTGTTGTTGTTCTTTTGAGGTTTGTGTATAAATTGCTGCATCTGCAGCCCTGTTCCTTAGTTCAGATCCTGCAAGCAATAAACCATGATCTTTGCTGAACTCACTCGCCTCGTCATCATTCCTGTGCAACGAACCCAGTACACAACACTGGCGACGAAGGTGGGATCCTGCTTCTCCTTTGAAGCTGAAAATCACTAGGGGAGAGGCAGCACACGCCTGGCGGGAAAGCAATTCCCCCCCCACGGTCGGCTAGCTCAGCCACACTAGTGACCATGCGCTCAGAGGACCAGTCCCTGGGCAATGGAGGAGCAGGATTCGAAGACGCTGGGAACCAGCCGTAAAGACCAGCAGAATGCCCAAGGTCAGAAAGCTGAGAGAATTCAACATCAAGCAGCCAGAAGAGTGGCCCTCATACCTGTCCCAGGTTCAGAACTACCTTCGAGTGAACCAGGTCGCCGAGGACGGACTGAAGGCCACCATGCTACTCTGTTTGTGCAGCCCAGCAACGTTCGATTTAGCCGAGAACCTGTTCGCGCCAACGCTATTGGAGTCCGTATCCTTCACGGATTTGAAAAAGAAGCTTGGAGAACATTTGCAGCCAAAGATGTCAGTGATCTCTTGGCGCTATGCCTTCGAGCAAAGAATACAGCAACCGGGAGAAACCGCATCCAAGTACATTGCGGCCTTGAGGCAGGCTGCATGCCTGTGCCAGTTCTCTGACGTCTAGGAGAGACTACGAGACTGGCTTGTCTGTGGCCTCCGCAACTGAGAGCTACAGCAGAAGCTTTTCACCAGAGAGGTCCTATCATTTTCGGATGCACAGAAGGAAGGCATGGCGGACAAAGCTCCTGGTGGAGCCGTACAAGCTATTCGGCCCACCAAAACTGCACAACGCGAAGAAGCCATCCACTATGAGGATGCCGAACACACAGAAGTCCCTGAAGAAGACACAGAAGTCAACAAGTTACACAGACAACCCAACCAACAGCGTCACAGCAACAAGCAACAAGAGACTATTTACAAGGCAGATCCCTTTCTTAGATGTCCAGGTTGTGGTGGCCACCACCAACGCTTGGACTGTAGGTTCTGGAAAGCCATGTCCTGGGCCTGTGGGAAGACCGGCCACATCACGTCCATCTGCAGAGGTCGCCAGAGGGACCGGCCTGCAAATCACCAGTCGGACAATCTGACCAGGAGAGGTACTGGGGCCCCGGGCCGTACAGCGTGGGGTTTTGCTCCAGCCACATAAGCATTTGCCGTACTGGGGCCCACTGCCCGATTAAGTCCAAGTACAGACTTCAGGTGGAGCTGCAGGCTCCGCCATTTCTATTATTTCCCTTGAAACATTTAATTTCATTTGTAGTCGCAGTAAGAGATGAGCAAAGCTGAGGCCTTCTGACATCGTACTAACTGATTTCCAGAATGCCAGAGTCACAGTCAAGGGTGAAGACACTCTAGCTGTTAAATTTAAGGGGTTTTCAGGGCACCTGGATGTTGTTGTAGCAGGGGGCCAGAGAACAAGCCTAATTGGGCTCAATTGGTTTGATGCGCTAGGCATCCAAGTAACCGTAATCAACTGGACACAAGTTGTGAGTCTAGCGACAGTGTGTGAGGAATTTGCAGATGTATTTGATTCAGCTCTGGGAACATACACGGGCCTGCCAATAGCATTCAAACTAGACCCGAATGTAGTGCCAGTCAGGATTAAGCCTCATAGGGTCCCATTTGCCCTCAAGCACAAAATAGACACTAAAATAGATAAACTTGTTGAACAGGGCGTTTTGCAACCAGTAGATGGTGGGGAGTGGGAAATTCCTATTGTAACACCACTAAAATCCAATGGGGAAGTCAGAATCTGTGCAGATTATAAATGCATAATTAACCGGGCCCTCAAACAACATGCATACCCAGTTCCAGTAGTAAGCCACATCCTGGCATCCTTGCAGGGTGGCACCATTTTTGCAAAATTAGATTTGGCTCAGGCCTATCAGCAACTGCCTGTTGATGAGGCCATGGCCGCAGCACAGACAATTGTAACCCACAGGGGGCATTTAAAGTAAAGCGCCTGCAATTTGGGGTCAGTGTAGCCCCGGGCATTTTTCAGGGCATCATGGAACTCAAGGGCATTCCGGGGGTTTGCCCCTATTTTGATGACGTGCTTATTGCCAGAGAATCCACTGAGGTGCTAGCAAGGAGGTTCAAAGCCGTCCTGCAAAGGCTGCGAGAAGCAGGCCTCAGACTTAAAAAGAATAAGTGCAGTATGGGGTCCCTTCAACTGAATTCTTGGGGTTTCGCATTGATGCTGATGGCATCCACTCTGCTGAGTCTAAAGTAAAAGCCATTCAGATGGCACCTAGCCCTAAAACAAAAGGAGAGCTGCAGGCATTCCTGGGCCTCCTCAATTTTTACCACGCATTCCTTCCTAACAAGGCTGCAGTGGCGGAGCCACTTCACAGACTCTTAGATAAAAATGTTCCATGGAAGTGGAATAGCATTCACAAAAAATGTTTTCAGGAATTGAAGGCACTTCTGTCGGTCAGTTCCACCATCACTCATTTCAAGGAGTCTAAACCAGTTTGCTTAGCGTGTGACGCGTCCCCATATGGGGTGGGTGCAGTCTTAAGTCACTTAGAGAAAGATGGAACTCAAGTTCAAATTGCTTTTTATTCAAGGACACTGTCCTCTGCTGAGCGTAATTATGCTCAAATTGACAAAGAGGCATTGGCCATTGTAGCTGTAGTTAAAAAATTCCACAGCTACTTATACGGCAGGGACTTCATGGTCTTCACAGACCATAAACCACTTTTGGGGTTATTCACTACAGACAGACAGACACCCCCCATATTATCACCTAGAATGCTGAGATGGTCCATTTTTTTATCATCTTATACGTTTAAGCTGATTCACAAACCCGGCAAGGATATGGGCCATGCAGATGGCCTGAGCAGGCTTCTACTGCCACAAATTGAACCAGATCCAGCCCCAGCGGCCTGCGTTTTGTCCATTCAGGACTTGCCAGAGTTTCCCCTGCATGCAGGGGACATAGCCGCAGAAACGGCAGCAGACAAGACACTAAGTAGAGTGCTTTCTTGGGTACACACAGGTTGGCTAGATAAAAGCCCAGGCCGAGTTTCAGAGCTATTTTACAAGAAGACATGAGCTATCAGCTCACAAGGGTTGTATTCTTTGGGGGAACAGGGTCATAGTTCCTAAGAGACAGGGTTTTGCAATCACTGCATGAAGGCCATCCGGGTATTGTTCGCATGAAAGCATTGGCTAGAAGCTATTTATGGTGGCCAGGATTAGATAAAGCTTTTAAGGCCCAGGTGCATGGGTGTTATACATGCCAGCAATCAAGGCCTGAAATGCCGCATGCTCCAGTTCACAGGTGGGAGGAGAATCACACTCCTAGGATTCACATAGACTTCACTGGGCCCTTTCAGGGACAGCTCTTTCTTATAGTGGTCGACAGCCACTCTAAATGGCTAGAAGTTATACCAATTGCAAACATGACTACTGCTAGGACCATCCAGGTGCTTTGGAAACTCTTTGCCACGCACGGGCTGCCGGACATCGTAGTGTCCGATAACAGGGCCCAATTTACTGCAGCAGAATTTCAGGCATTCCTGAGAGCAAACCTCATTAGGCATGCGACGTCAGCCCGGTTTCACCCATCTACTAATGGTCAAGGCGAATGCATGGTGTGCACCACAAAAGAGTCGCTGAGGCATATAGTGACAGGGGACTGGCACCACAGACTGGCCAATTTTTTGCTTTGCTGACATTCCATGCCATGCACGGCTACTGGGAAAAGCCCAGCAGAGCTGCGCTGGGGGAGGCGACTGATCACGAAACTGGACAGGTTGCACCCAGACCTGGTAGCAGCAGAAGCCTCTCGCCCCAAACCCCCGAGGGGGCTGCAAGTGGGCAATGGGGTGTGGGCCAGACACTACAGGCATGGGAACTTGTGGGTGCCAGGAATAATCACTAAAACGTCAGGCCCTCTCTCATATGAAGTGGGCCTAGAGGGTGGGTGAGTTGTCCATCGCCATATCGATCAGCTTAGGAAGCGTTTTCCAGAATGGCCACAAAGCGAGAACTTCATCATAAGTCCTTACCAAGGGCTGCAAACCAGCAGCCAGGCCAATCCATGCATAGACTCTGAAGGCTCAAACAGCCAAAGCAACGGGGAGTTGTCCGTAGGGGAGGAAAGCCCAGAAGTGCAACATGGGTCCCCTGACGGAGAAAGCCAACCTGAGTTCTATAGCCACTGTGCTAACTCTGCTGAACAAACTGACTCTGGGGTGGGCCAACCTGAAAAGGCCATCCAGAGATCACCGAGCCATTCTGAATCACTTGAACTGAGAGACACTGGTCTACCCAGCCCGGTGGGCAAGCTGGTAGGCCACAAAGTGCCTGGGTCCCCCAGGCATTCCACAAGGGCTCGCAAACCTCCTGTTTATCTGCAAGATTTTGTCCTGAAATAATAAAGCTATAATGTTGTATGTACCTTATTGTACTGCCTGCTTATCTACAAGATTGTTCTGAATAATGAAGCTATAATGTTGTAAGTACCTTATTGAGCTGCTAGCTAGGAAACACCTGTATTAGCTAAGAGGAAACCTGTTTTCTCACACCATTGTTATACCTTTTGTAAAATTGTATTGCTGTAATTACTTTCTGTTGTTGTTATAATGTTTGTTCATTCTAGGGGGGAGGGGTGTAATGTATTGCTTTGTTTAGGGAACACCACGTGATAATTGCTGGAAGGCTGTTTGAACAGGGAAGCTCGCTAACGGCTCCTAGCTCCTTAGACAACCTGTCTCCAGCACCGCTATTGGTTGCCTCTAGGGCGGCAATGGGTTGCTTCAAACCTATTGGCCGCTGCCTAGAGGCCAGGGTATAAATTGCTGCATCTGCAGCCCTGTTCCTTAGTTCAGATCCTGCAAGCAATAAACCATGATCTTTGCTGAACAAACTTACCTCGTCTTCATTCCTGCGCAACGAACCCAGTACACAACAGTTTGCATAGCCTATCATTAGTTGTAACTATGGGAAATACAGTATACTTCTACTAGTCCACTAAGTGCCTAAATTCTCATCTAAATCAGAATTAAGCCAGCTTCAAGGCTAGGGAAAGTGACAACCCAGGGAATCCAATGCTGGAAACTGCCTCTAATCTCAAGGAGGGAATCAGATGAATTCTGTGGTCCCTGAGAAACTGCCACAGAGATCACACTGAAGTACACAAATCCAAAAAGACTTGGCTTTTGCCAGATAGAAATAGAAATGCCAATGGGAGTAATGGAGATGGCTGATTTCTCTCATCAGAGTTTTCTCCTCTCTTAAAAGATGCACCAATGGAAAAGAAAGGTCAATAAGAAGCTTGCAAGGGTTGAGAACTGAAGTGGGCCCTTACATTGTCTTGAATTAATACTTTAATAGATCTGTGATGCCACAAATTTCTGATGTTTTTAAAGGTGCCATAATCCTGAAAAAATGATATTGACATGCAATTTCTCTTCATGTTTCTCTTTCCTTCTCTATCTCCAGTGTGTGGAAAAGGTCAAGTGGTTACAGGGCAGTATCGCATGCTTGCCAAGCATGGTGGCTACGTCTGGCTTGAGACCCAAGGAACAGTCATCTACAATACTCGGAACTTGCAGCCTCAGTGCATAATTTGTGTTAACTATGTCCTAAGGTAAGACAGCTGAAATCCTGAAGAATGTTAGCTAAATGAGAATTGTTGGAGAAGCAATACAGTCTGGGCAGTTTTGGATGTTTGTGTAGGAGGTCTCAAAGATGCTATTTCAAAAGGCAACTGGACTTTGTTTTTCTTTGAGGAAGACATTTCACTTCTCATCCAAGAAGCTTCTTCACTTCTGACTGAATGGTGGGAACTGAACTGAACTGAACTTAAAGAAGTTTCTTGGATGAAAAGCGTAATGTCTTTCTCAAGGGAAAAACGAAGTCCAGTTGCCTGGATGACTGAGAATCCCATAGACACTTTTTATAAAGCTGTGGAATGTAAATCCCTCAAATAACAGGGCAAGTATGGAGTGGGGAAACTGGCCCTGCAGATGCTCTTGGAGCATTTATTCCCATTAATCCCAGTTAGCAACAAAGATGACTGTAAGCTGACAATATCTAGTTGTTCACAGATCTTTGGTTAACACTCTTATTGTTATCCTTTGTATTTACATGAATACTGTCTTCCATAATATAAAATATCTAATACTTTATCTTGTTAGTGAAATAGAGAACAACGACATTGTATTCTCCATGGATCAGACAGAATCACTTTTTAAGCCTCATATGATGGCCATGAACTCTATATATGACCATGGAATTCCAGTGGCTGATAAGAGTGACTTCTTATTCACTAAGCTGAAGGAAGAACCAGAAGAACTTGCCCAGTTGGCACCAACACCAGGCGATGCAATTATTTCTCTTGACTTTGGTTAGTAATATTTTGAGAAGAATAAGTGGTGAACATCATCTTGTATTTATATAGTAGTTAACCACAAGAGAGCTAGTAGATTATAGCATCTCCCACAAAGTATCATATAAATGCAGTGATAGATGATGGATGGATGGGTGGATGGGTGGGTAGATAATTATTATGTTTCATATTGATTATTACTCTAACTGTGAATGTTTAATTCTTGATTAGATAGAGTACAAGCAGCCAAGAGTTATTTTGATTCTGGCAGAGTGGAAGTATGATTAATTGTTTGATTAGTATTGATTGATTAAAGAAAGCCATTTATTAACATAACAGTGATTTCAAACATATAAAAGAAGCATTAGTGACTATTGAATAAGGCTCAATATCTCCCACTAAATTAAAATTTAACTATTTGCTATTTGGGGAGTAAAGTAAGCTCCCCCATCTGAACATATTTCCCAACTTGTTTTCTTTTTCTTAAAAAAAAGTCCTGGGATTGCAAGTACCAAGGATGAACTGACCTTGCTTGCCTCAATTTCAGGAACGCAAAATTTTGAGGAAATCCCTACCTACAACAAAGCTGTAATGACTCCAAACACTCAGTGGGCTACAGAAGGGAAGAACCAGGCATCACAGACTGAAAAGCTGAGTGTACCATCATTTACCTTGCCTCAGGTTGCACCTGGCAGCAGTACCCCCAGTGCAAGCAGCAACAGCAGCTGTTCCACCGTAAGAAAGAACTTTTTATTGACATCTGGCAGCCTTGCCAGCTTTGAAGTGTGGGTTTTTCTTTAATCAGCACTAAGTGGAGTTATAGTAGAAATAGTAAAAAAAAAGGAATTACTTCCCACTCCCTTTATCCAGTGAAACCAAAACCAATATCAGAGGCTAATGGTGACTGAGATTAGTTTATATATATGCTACCTCTAACCCACAAAATAAACACTCAGTTTTTTCCCTGATCATTCAGCACATTCAAGTCTTAAATGAATTGTTTGAAGAGAATTGCACTGTTAACAATTTGTTCATAAAGTTTGTTTGTGACTCAGTGGTCCTAGAGGTTTCCCGATACCATCCTTTTATTCCAGCAGTCTCATTTTGACTATAGCCTTATTTGTTAATACTGAGTTCAGTGCTAGAAAAATGAGGAACCCATTGTCAGAATTGTGGGGAAACAAGTAATCCTTGACTTACAACTACAGTTGGGACAGGAATTTCCATTGTTACGTGATGTGGTTGTTAAGGGACTTAATATTTTAATATTTTGTTTTAATCATTGCTCTATATGTCAGGACTATACTGTAGCCCTAAACACACTTACCTAGCAATAAGTTCCTTTGAAGCAAGAAAAAGCCTGGACCTACTCTTGGTTAAAAAGATATTGTGATTTAATACTTCTGCCAGGTTTGTGACATGTAAATACTGTACGTCTGTAACCACACTGAATTTCACAAATGTTGGCTAGCAGGAAAACAGATATAACCATCATTTCCTGATTTTTTTTCAACTTCTTTAATATAGACCTGGCTTCTTGGATTATGACCCAGTGCTCATCCTTTTTCCAGCAATAGGCTGTTACTGCTGAAAGAGGGTTTTTTTCCCCTGATCCTGCATCTCCTGTGTCTCCTAAATACGGTCCTGACTACTGGGACACCACTTGAAATATTTTTAGATGAGGCACTCAGCAATGCCAAGAAAAGGAAACAGTTTCAGGAAATTATCCATATTGGCCATGTCTTTTCTTCCCAATGTTTCATTCTATGAAGCTAACTGCTTTATGGCCATTTTTGTACTTGTTGATAGTCTGTTTTCTCATTTCATCCTAAAGCCAAGTAGCCCAGGAGATTATTACACTTCTTTAGATGAAGACCTGAAGATAGAGATGATTGAGAAGCTTTTTGCCATGGACACAGATGCCAAGAATCAAGGCAGTTCACAGGTAAGAGAAGCCATGAATAAATTAGCGTCAAGCCAAAACTCAGAAGAGCATGTTGTTTTAGATCCTTATATGCAGACTTAAGAGTCAATAGCTACTGCTCATATTCATTAGAATGGGAAGCAGATATAGTGCAGGGGTTCTGCATTAATGTGAGAGATATAATGGAAAAATCATTTCCATTTCCCTAGATTGGGCTTTTCAATCTGGCAATGTCAGGCAAGGGGCTCTTTATATAACATTTTTGACAGATGCTAAGTAAGCAATGGCTGCTTAAGATGTGCTGGACTACAACTTCCATCATTCTCAGTCATTGTTCTAGTATTGTACTCTAAAACGTGCCTGGCTAAGGAATTCTGGGTGTTGAAGGCCACAAGTCATAAAAGGGCCAAGTTTGAAGACCGCTGATTTAGATGGCTGGGGAATTTGGTTTAAAAGGAAAATTGCAAAGCCATATCCTACATGTAGTAAGGCATATTGTGCCTTAGAAATTGTTCTGGGACAGGAGAGAAGAGAGGGACTCTAGTTTTCTAGTTTTAAATTGGAAATTTGTTTTTCTTCATTGCCCCACCCCTTTAATCTTTTCATTGGACAGAGTGACTTTAATGAACTGGATCTTGAAACTTTGGCTCCTTATATTCCCATGGATGGAGAAGATTTCCAGCTGAGCCCTATCTGTCAAGAGGAGCGTCCTCTGTGTGAAAGTGTCCAGCTTCCTCAGCACAGCTTAAGCAACATGAACAGTCTTTTCCAACCACTTGCTCCTTCTTCCCAAAGCGAGTTCCTCCTAGAGAAATATTGCCAGCCAATATCTGACAAAAACATGCCAGCAGGCCAAGGGACTCTGCCACTGGCATTCGTCAACCATGGGAGTCAATCATCCTCATTCTTGCTGCCCTACTATGCACAAGCCAACACTCCACTGTCTTCAATGGGTGGGAGACCAAATACACAGTGGCCACCTGACCCACCATTACAGTACGTGCCAACAAAATGGAGAGGAATCAGCAATAAGTCTTTAATAAGCTCTGCATCAGACCCTCCGTCACTGCATTTGCCCAACATAAGCACAGATAAGAAAAGGTAATTCAACACAGAAAATTATTTTGAAAATAATAAACAAAAGCAGTTTAAAAATAATAGCTAGATTTTTCATTTTCCACATGTGTGCATGCTTGTGGAGGCAAGTGGTTGAATCAAAAAGAAGAAATAGAAAACGCAATATTTGTCAACTTCAAAACAGAAACATCAGCGCAAAGCTTGTTATCACATAAAAATAGAAAGTTGCCAGCAAAAGCATTTGTCAAAGGGTCAGAGAAAGGTCATGGTTTTGTATGCCTATTTTTAAAGACGTTATCAGAGCTACAAATAAAAAGATTACATGCTAGGAGTTGCAAATGACTTCATGGCACATAATCATATCTCTTCATTTTAAAAAAATACATTTAAAAAGTATTCACATACTGTGAGAGTATTTGCACAGAGTATGGGTAAAGTGCTTTTTCTAATCACTGCAGCTAAGCAAGGATTCTGCTTCTTTCATTAGACCCAGCCCCAAAGTGTTTATACACCCATCCACCTGAAGTCCTCTCTTGGCTTCAGAGGAGCTTAGCATACATTTCTATCTTCAAACCATCTGAAATGTTAAGCTCTTCCCCTCAGCATACCAAAATATGGGGGAGGAGTACAAACAATGTATTTCTTGTTCCCACCATCCCTTCTGTGGCTCCCAGGAACCTTACAGACTAAATACTGTTTAGGGAATCTGCTCTAGTTGCACCTGAGAAACTTAAGGGGCAAGAATTCCAAAACCACCTATGTCTTGTCATCTTTTGGAATGAGGCACTCAAGACACAAGGAAACTGAGTATCCTTGATAGTGGTTAAGGAGTTGGAGAAGGACTGAGGAGACTTAGGTTATCAATAGTAGTGGGTTACTTTGGGCTAGTCACTTTTTCTTAGTTTAGCCAGCCCCCACAATATTCTTGTAGAAAAAAAATGGAAAGAAATTTTATGTATGTTGCCTGGAGTTTCTGACCAAGAACAATATATAAATCTGACCAATAAAATTATAATTAAAATAATAAATGGTTGGTACAGCCAATAGGGAAGGGATCCATATGATTGGCTTTGTCCATGAGGGGGTGGTTTTCAAGCAACTCCCAGACCACCATTTATCTTTGCACAATTTATTAACTTTAGAGATAAACAAACTGCTAATGTTGACTTCAGGTATCAATGAGTGAATGTCTGTGGCGCAAGCTAGTGATTTGCCCACATCAGAGAGTAAACAGTACTTAGGCAATAGAAACTAACTGCAGAAAACAATTGTTGAGCAATAGTTAAATAAAGTGCTATTATCAATTTGCACAGCTCACTCTGTTCTGTCCATTTCAGCTTTCTGATAGGAGATTTTACAGAAATAATGTTTCAATTTTTATTAACATTGACACACCTTCTTAATGTTTAGTATTTAGTAATGTTTATCATTCTACCAGTTATGTGTCTCATAGCTGTTCTCAACTACTAGCCACCTTTGTCTTAGTAAAAATATTCTGCTAGCTTCTGTTGCAACCATTGGTCTAGGAACAGATCTGAAAAAGGAAAGATTTCTGTACACCAACTTGTCACATTTCTCTGCATTAAAATAAAGCTTATTTCAACTTAATAAAAAATAATGGTTTGTTTTGATAGATCACTGGAAAGTTTTGGACAGCGTGGCATAGATATAAATCCAGCCCGAATAGCTCTTGCCAACAGTCTGAAGTTGAAGCGGCAGTTAAATTATGAGGACCAAACATTTCAACAGCTGAACAGGGTAAATTTATTATGACCAATCATTATATTTTGCCTTTCATGGTTTTAAATAGAAGACTGTACAAGTTTCATTCTTTGAGTAGCTTATGTCTTCATGTTTTACCTTACCTACCATAGACACAAGATGACATGTCTGGCCTTAATCCAACCCACTTAATGTTGAAAAGAATGAAAATTCTCAGAAGTGAAAACTGTGCATTGCTTTCAGAAAAGAAGTCACTCAGCACAAGTGTCCTTCATGGTAAGAATTTTCATAAATTGGTAATGTAGCAATAGGACTTAGACTTATTTAAAGGTAAAGGTAAAGGTTCCCCCGCACATGCGTGCTAGTCGTTTCCGACTCTAGGGGCCGGTGCTCATCTCCGTTTCAAAGCCGAAGAGCCAGCGCTTGTCCGAGGACGTCTCCGTGGTCATGTGGCCGGCATGACTAGACACCAAAGGCGCACGGAACGCTGTTACCTTCCCACTGGAGTGGTCCCTATTTTTCTACTTGCATTTTTACGTGCTTTCGAACTGCTAGGTTGGCAGAAGCTGGGACGAGTAACAGGCGCTCACTCTGTTATGCGGCACTCGGGATTCGACCCGCCAAACTGCCGACCTTCCGATCGACAAGCTCAGCGTCCTAACCCACTGAGCCACCGCATCCCTTTAGACTTATATACCACCCCATAATACTTTACAGCACTCTCTGATCAGTTTACAAATGTCAGCATATTGCCCCCCCCAACAATCTGGCCCTCATTTTACTGATCTCAGAAGGATGGAAGGCTGAGTCAACCTTGAACTGGTCAGGATCAAATTCCTGGCTATAGGCAGAGTTAGCCTGCAATACTGCATTCTAACCATTGTGCCACCAGGGTTTATATATGACTGAAAGGAAACACACATGGCGGGATAGGTCACTCTTTGGTGGATGTGAGCAAAATATCAAAAAATATGCAAAAGAGCTTTATGATTTTTAAAAGTAAAAGTTCTGCTGCATAAGCGTAGTGGACGATCTTATCTAGTGTCATTTCACACTGAATGGCCATTCAGATACTTCTGAGAACTCTACAGGCAGGTCAAATGACAACATACAATTCAGAACCAACCAGCCATCCAGGAGTCATTCAGCAAATCTAAATGGTATGAAATTCTGGATGGACAGGGGGGGGGGGGAACAACTCATGATTAAAATATATTGTTGATCACCATGAGATATGAGGTTGATTCATAATTTAAATGTCTTAAAAAGAAGCTTAGACAAATGCATAATGGCCACTAGCTATACGTCAGCTATTTATCTCCTCTAGGATCAGAAGAGACATGTCAGTCATAATAATAATAATAATAAATCCAAAGCCCTTATGTCCTACCTACTTTTCACTATCACACATTCACAGAGTCAATACCCAACTGTCAAAATACCTGTAGGTTTTTCAGCTATCTTTCAATGACTTTTGGCAAGAGTAAGAATAGTTTTATATTATATATGAATGAAAACTGAGTGCATAAATTCATTTTTAATATCTATTCATGTTTATACATAGCTTCATCTTCCATTATTGCCTATTATATGTATGCACAAACTAGTCCTAACCTTGAAAAATCTTTGTAACTTAAGATATGAACTGATGTTCACCATTAAATTGGCTCTAGTGGCTGCTTAATTTCTTTCTGCAAATGTTTGCAATCTGGAAAGTATCCATAGAAAATAATTCATCATTTCTGAAATTGCCTTACAAAAACATGGTACCACCATCCTCACCACACACAAATACTTTTCCAGGCAAAATATAAATTTGGCTATGTGAAGCATTCTGTTTCCAATAGCATTTTTAAAGCCAATTTTTAACTTTGTAATTATAGATAAGTTTCTTGGTAACCTACAAAGATGCCCAGGCCAGCCAGTGCATGTGATGCAGCAACAACAGCAGCAAGAGCTACCACTGTCCTCTGGCAATTCTGCAAATAATTCCAAAGCTGTGTACTCTCCGCCTTTTTACAAAACCCCTTATCAGGACTTCAGTGTATCACAAGCTCATAGGATGTCAGGTAAGTGTCATGTTAAATTTAGAAAGTTTATATTCAATAATGAAAATTTTACCTTTAATAAAGATAAGAGTGCTTTAAATCAGTTCCTTTAGTAGATAGGATGGGCTCTTACTGTAAGATGTTGAAAATGATCTAACCTCTAAAGCAGATGTGTCAAATTGCCGGCCCACAGGCCAGATGCGTCACACCGAAACCGCACCCACCCTATTGCCGGCAATGGGGAAAAATGGGGACATCACTTAACTTTGCGAGTTTGACATACCTGCTCTAAAGTGAGGAGGTACTGTGAGCTTAAATGGACTCCAGAAGATGGTAGAGGACAGGAAAGCCTGGAGGAATGTTGTTCATAGGGTCGCGATGGGTCGGACACGACTTTGCAACTAACAACAACAACAACTGTGATCAATCTGCTCAACAAATGAGTGGAAGTTTTTTCCATAAAGTCTCATATAAGTAAAGCTCAGTTGCTAAGGTCCTCATGGACCTGGTACTTCTTTTAGCAGAAATATGAAAGCAGTTTGCCATTACTACCTTCTGGAATATTTTTTTCTTCCCAGTTCCCATAAATATTCTATTCTATTTATTGTATTATTTTTTATTTATATTTATATAAATATTTATATTTATTATTTTTACAAATAACTCGAGGCGACAAACTCATCTTATCCTCCACCCTCCTCCTATTATTCCTCACAACAGTCTTGTGAGGTGAGTTGGGCTGAGAATGATTGGCCCAAGATTACTCAGCTGGTTCTCATGGCTAAGGTGAGACTTGAGCTCATACTCTCTTGCTTTCTAGCCTGGTGGCCCAATGGTTATAATACATTACATCAGGCTAATTCTGCTGCCAGCAATTTGGCAGTTCGATTCTCAGCAGCTCAAGGTTGACTCAGCCTTCCATCCTTCCGAGGTCAGTAAAATGAGGACCCAGACTGTTGGGGGAAATATGCTGATTCTATTAACCCCTTAGAGAGGGCTGTAAAGCACTAAGAAACAGTAAATAAGTCTAAGTGCTAAGTGCTAACTACTAGACCAGGCTGTCTTTTTTTTAATTTTAATTAATCTCTCTTACTTAATAAACTGACTGTAGGAAAGTCTATATGATGGTTGATATGAGCCAAAAGCAGCATTGTTTTGTAAATAAACAGAGGTGCTAGAGAACTGGAGAAGAATAAATAAATCTTTAAGAAATTGGAAAAAGGGGATAATAATTGTTTTTTCAAAAGGCAGCTGGAGTTTTTTTTTCCCTTGAAGATGTTTCACTTCTCATCCAAGAAGCTTCTTCAGTTCTGACTGAATGGTGGGAATGGAAGTATTCATATTCCTTGCATAGAATAGAATAGAGCTGAAAGGGACCTTGGAGGTCTTATAGTCCAGCCACCTGCTCAAGCATAGATAGTTTATATTCCTGAATTCCCACCATTCAGTCAAATCCTTCCATTCCCAGCACTCAGCTGCCTTTTGAAAAAGCAACTTTGGGAAAACATGACCTGGATGAATGAGAATCTCCATAGACAGTGAGCCTAATGTTAACTAGAGAAATACTAGAATAGGTAGTAAACTATTTATTTAACATTTGAGTTTAAAAGCAGTTTCCAGACCCTTAATAGTTCTAACTTTTACAATAATTTTAACTTTGTGCCTCTGATGTCTTTGCTCATTTTTATGTCCTTTAATTCCTATTTAATTAGCTATAAGAATATCACTTCACCTTTGGAGGTGGAAATGTGTTTTTGTTTCTTGCTTGGGTTTTAATATTTTTATAGTTTTTAATAGCCTTTTTTATACACTTCTATTGTACTAATGTGACATTTTTTTAAGTTCAACCCTGCTGCTAAGACCCTTTGGGGATGAAATATATATTCTGTATTTTTTTTAATTTTTATTTGTTTTGCCCCTCAGGAGTTGCAAGTCGTCTGCTCGGGCCTTCTTTTGAACCTTATTTGTTGCCAGAATTGACCCGATATGACTGTGAGGTTAACGTCCCGGTGATGGGCAGTTCGACACTTCTGCAGGGTGGTGACTTGCTTCAAGCTCTTGACCAAGCCACTTGAGCAAATCTGAGTGCCCCCCACCCCCGGGTCTGATTCTGTTCCAAGCAACTACAGTTTTAAAATATATTTTTGCAAGTAGACAATTTCTAATACCAATTTACATTTTTACAAGATTTTACTTACCTGTTGAACTTGTCCACTTTACCAAATAGTGGCCTTTCTGAAAAGTTAACTCACTTTCTTATTTGCTTTAAAAGAAGTATGCATCTACTGTATTTTTTCCTTTTATTCCAATAAAGTGTTCCTTAGAAAATTTATATTATATTATTCCCCTTTGCTGTGTGTAATTTATATGTTCTGAAATTTCCTTAATATTCATGCTAACTAAAAAAGAAGGCTTTGCGTGTGCTATTGCCTGTATGCAAAACTTTGGCTCAATTTATTGCAACTGTGTCATTTTTTTTGCCAAAGATTAAATGGAATATTTTTTCCCTGACGGTAGTCAGAACTGCCTTATTCAAACAGAGGACCTGTATGGCCATTCCCAAACTGTTTCTTAAATTTTCTAGTGGGCAAAAGAATGCACGCTTCAATCTTTTTACAAATACAAAAAGAAGACATAAATCTGTGTTAATTCTAAGAGTTAGCTGCTGTGTTGCCTAATTTCTGTGAAAATAACAAATTGTAGTCTAATTTAACGTTTGGGTCAGTGTCCTCATTTAAAACTGAATGTTCAGGTAATGCAAACAATGGTTTGCAATAGTATGCAAAGGCTATGCATATCAAGGACAGAAAATCAAGCAAATGTGAAAATGGATCATTTCGTTCCTGCTTCCTCTGTAACACTGCTAATTATCTTAAAGTGCACTCACAGGTCATGCAGCATGGAGGCTTGGCTTCAGAGCTTATCCTGACTTAGCTTTAAAGATGGATGCTTTTTCCTGTTGTGTATTAAAGAGCCAAAGCTATCTGGCCAATCCCTGCCATGGATTTAAACAATATGAAAGTGCCTTCCTCACCTGATCTTAAGAGAATTCCCACAATTCAATGTTTTCCTAAATTAAAATAGATGGGAAAGTTGAAGGTTTTTTAACTTTTAAGCATGTATTTTGGAAAAGAATCCAAAACAATGGAACTATTGCATTCTGTCTCATTTAGATCAGAATTAACTCTGCAGAATCTGTCCAATTAAGTCAAGAATTTAAAAGAGAATTGGGGATAGTCATAAACAATATTGATCACCTCTATTATTGAATATGTTTCAATTCCCTAATGTATTAACCCAACCACCATGCTGATTTGATACTTTTGCCTGGGTTAAATATTTATCACATACCAGTATTTTGTACTACCTTTTAAGATAGAAGTAGAATTATGAATGCTTATTTGGGATCCTTTTCTTCAGTTCCATCATGTTGTTATGCCATGACAGGAATTGTCTAAAGATTATCATTAACACTGCTAATTGCCAGTTAAATTGGATGTTGCTGTTTAGGCTTCTGTTTTTTCCTCTCGGCTAACTAGCCACATCCTTCACACTACCAATTTGTATTGAGAAATAAATACATTTGCTTGCTTGCTTACTATGCTATATAAAGTGTTCTAGACTGGTGTAATTGAGATTTTGGTCACTTTTTTTTAGTATACCTTAATGTTGATAGCCTTTCCATGCAAATAATATTTTAGTAGGTTTTCAAAAGACCATTCTGAACTTTCAGAAACACTATAAGAAAACATGTTGGCGCTCAGGAATTTATTTAAATAGAAGGAGTCCATTTCATTCCATGTAGTCCTGTTTGCTTCTACTGGGTAAACAGGAACAGCTGTATATTCAATTCAGTAAAAACATAAGCTCAAGGAACGTAGCTGATTTAAAGGTATTTATTAAAACCATAGAACAGATGTGCACAACCTGAGGCCCTAAGGTCTTATCTGGCCCCAAAAGCTTTGGACCCAACCCTTAGAGACCTCCGAAAGTTAATACCAAATTGCAATATTTAATAAGACAAAGTAAAGTTGTTAAATGCGCAAGAAGAGATAAGTTGTGTTTATTATTTTAATTTGAATTCTATTTAGATGTAAATGAAATGACTTCATATTGGAGAGCTGCTGCCAGCTTGCCCAAGGTTCAGTGTGATGCTTGGCACATAAACAATTGCACACCCTTATCTCTGAATTTTAGAACAAGTTTTAGAAGTCCAAGGTAGAGTCAGAGAATCAGGAAATGTAATAATGTTACCTGATGCTGAAGTCTCACCTGCTTAAATGATTATTCGGTGCAAATTAGTACCAATTGAAATTTTAAAAAACAGAGACTTCTCTTAGAGTGAAACTGGTTTCATTGGAGAATGGCATTATGGGGGAACACTCCAGAGCAGATTGTTGGAAGGGTTGAGAACTAAGGGGTACCTAGGGGAAAAATCAGAGGAAAAAAAACCCCTGTTGTATAGGTGGAAGTGTACTTAGATGGCATTAATTTCCACTCTTAGAAATTAAAACAGTTTTACTATATTCCTCCTCATGCTCATTGTCCTCATACAGACAAATGTGTTAGTGTTTAAGGCTCATTGAAGACAGTAGGTTTCAAGATGTAGCCAAGCTTTCCTCAAAATCCTATTTATTATCTTGACTACCTTTTGAAGGGGGAAAGGAGAGTTTCAGGCCTATATTTATTTGTGGTTTACTGCTGACGTGCTTTAAAGCACTTAATCCATAGTTGCTACAAATATGTCTCCCATTCTTCCATACATGAGAAATATAAAACTCTGCTAGAACTTTGCATGTTCTTCATTGAAGGTATTAATGGAGTCCTTGTAAACCCAAGCAGTTGCCTGCCTGCCTTACATTGCAGTTTTGACAAAAATCAATGCTCCATCTAGCCCAGGGGTAGGCAACCTTGGCTCTTTTATGATTTGTGGACTTCAATTCCCAGGAATTGAATTCTCAGGAATTCTGGGAGTTGAAGTCCACGAGTCATAAAAGAGCCAAGGTTGCCCACCCCTGAAAGCTAAGTTAATAGAAAAAGGGAAAACAGATTAAATGTGATGTAAATAGAGTTTGCTTGCATTTTCAGAAAAGAGTTCTTCAAACTAGGTAAACTCATGAAGGAAGATTTTAGAGTGAAAGTATTCAGGAATGAGGTCTGCTCAGGGATCTTTGTTTTTATAAAAATGATTACAATTTTGTCTATTGATTCAACATTTCCATAATGAATGGAAAAAAGGTTGAGAAATACTGTAAATTTGCCCTGGTTCTTTTTGTTCCAGGGCATAATCTCTATTTTGAAATACTCATACTCAGGAGGTAATTCCGGTCCCCAAGTTAGGATTTTCATTATTTCTCAGCAGCTCACTACATTGTACCAAGGGCAAGAGCTTGTGAAAGAAAGAAAGATCTGAAGCACATCTTCCACTCAAGATGTTAGCCTTAACATTCTGCCGCTTGATGATTAGCATCTTCAGGTGAGATTATATAAGGCAGAAGGAAAATTGGGGCCAGTCAAAGCAATCTTTACTGCAAAGGATAAAGAGTTATAGAACTCTCCCAATTCCAGAAATTGTTCAGCCTGAGAATTGAATCTTCTTCAGAACTGATGACAGGACTATCCTCTATCTCATCTAAAAGTAGCAACCTAAATTAGAAGTTATTAAGCAGGCTGTCCAAAGACAAAATATGGCCCATGCCCCTAAAAACAAATGCATACTCTCTAGGTTCACATGAAGTACAAACCCAGCCATCAAATATAACTCTATACCTAAATATATACCTAAGCCCTGCTAAAAAAGAAAAGGCATAATTTTGGAAAGACATATATAAATTTACATTTCCAAGTATTTGCCTAAAAGCCATTCAAATTTCAGGAAGAATCTCCCAAAGGGTAGCCATCATAATATACCCTTTTTCAGCTTGGTGCTTTCTGGTGTTGATTGCAATGTTAAGAATACAGAACCCACTGTACTTTATATCAGGAGGATATCATGTGAAGAAAGACTGTGATGATACTTTCACAACTAATTAAAATATGGCATAATTTCAGATCTGCAAGAAGAGTGTTTTATCAGAATATTGTATGTAAAAATTAGGACTTATGAAGCATTAAAGCATTGTGTGTGTGTGTGTGTGTATACACACACACACACAATGGATTACAGCTTCAACTAAAATACATTTAGCAGCAGATCTGATTTGCTTGATGTGACTCTCATATATGAATTTTGATTGGATCTGATGGTCAGTTATCATAATAAAGTTTTAATTTTGGAAGAAACACATTAAAAATATCCATATTAAGCTGCTAATCTGAAATAGTTCACTTTAAATAATCCATTGATTTACAGTGACATCTCTGGAGCTAAAGTGGCTTGAAGCCTATGGTTGCAGCAAAACAGGTCTCTTTGTGATAATGAGCTGTGTGCCTGAATGGCACTCATATATTGCTATTTTATTTTTATTTGTAGTTTCAGCATTCGAGTGTTTACCCTACCCCTTTACTAAAAATACAATGAGGGAGAGGGAGACCATGCTTATAATATTAACCCTAACTATTGTCATAATTATTTCATGTTCTCTCTATTGTTGAATTTCTTACTGATAATCTTGTAACTGTATGGCAACTTTTAACTCAATAAAGAAATGTATTTTGACACTGATACCTTATTAAAAATTACTGATCCTTCCATTTCTTGTGACTCTTGATTCTGGCAAAACAAACATCAGTGGAAAGTATCTTTATGAAGTGCAAATATTTATTAAATTGTTTATAGGAATTAAGGTTTGCAATTATCTTTAAATGCATAGACAAAAAAAATGCCATCTTGCTAACTAATCAAAAAAGTACACTCAGAGAACTCTAAAATGAATTTGTTTTATGTCTTGCTTAATTCTTTATAAAATTTATAAATTTTACATTAGGATAGAATAATGTTTTTTTAAGTGGCCTGAAATTGTCCATTATACAACCACCCATACAAACAACATATAACTGTTTACATTCCTTGATCTGCTCTTCCAAGTTAAAAATATATTCCCCAGCAAATTCCTCCTGCTCTTCCTCCTGATCTCCTCCGCCATGTTCACTGATAAGGACAGGGTTATAATGTTCAGACAGAATTTCATGTACATATTTTACAGATAACTGAATGAAATTATTAACATTCCACAGTATTACAAATTAATTTCAAATTCATTTCAATTTTCTTTTTATTTAATAAGACATTCTAAAAACTTTAAGAAATGGGTATGGCACCAACAACCACATATATTGTCTACTTATATTATTGGATATTTGCAACTGATCCTGCCATTTGTACCAGATTTAGTGTTAAGTGTACCACATTCTCTACCACATTTCTATGCTGCTCTTCCTCAACAATGCCCAAGGTCTGCATGCGCAGGCATGTGAAGACAAGTGTCTTTTATGGCTGAAACGTTTTTCATAATAACTCCAAATAGTAACTTACCAAGCAAGTTACCTGATTTTACCTTTGGACTTGTATGACATCAACCATAATGGAAGATTTGGCACCTTTTTTGACAGTTACTAATGTTCTAAATCATATTTCATTTCCACTGTTTTTCATTTTTGTTTTTAATTATTATATTTTTAATTATAATTTTAATTATAATTATAGAGAGGGTTTGACTTTTTCTAATAGGTACTCCATTAAAGCATAGATAAGCCACCGTGGCTAGTCATGAATGCTAATGGGAGTTGGAAGAGGCACTCATTCTCCAGTCCAGATACAAACTGCTGGACCACAGGGTTTTGATACTATGGACATAAACTAGAAAATCTATTGTGAGAGGGGGAAAAACTTGTGCAAGAGGAAAATCCACAATTTCTGTTGACTCTTCTCCAAGTTAACGTCCCTACTAATACAAATGCAGGTTCCCTCCAAATTGAATAGATTTTAAAATAACATAAGAAGCTGTGACAGGACAGAAGAGATAAACAATAAATCTGGTCTCCACTTTTCTGAATAAAAGCTATGAATGTAAAGAATAGAATCTTTTAAAAATATTTCTTAAATCAGTAGATAGAATGTTCTGCTTCTCAAAAGCTTATGCATATTTTCTATGGTGGCTCCCTGAATATCTTCATCTTTAAAAGCTAAATAGCTTCCATAATTAAAAAAGATGTAGAGCCACATGGTGATCTAGTGATGGAGACACTCACCTTCCATTTGAAAGGTTGAGAGTTCAATCTTAGGTAGCAGCAGTTATTTCTCAGGGAGCAAAGAGAAAATATCTGCTGTGAACTCCATGTAGGCATCAGGAAGAGCATCTGGCCAGTAAATGCTCAGCTCCATTCAGTGGCCCAAATCTACCCTGAATTAAGGGATTTACAGGGTTGTAAAAAAGAAATCAAAATAAAAAAGAGATGGAATGATTGTTATATTTAGACGAAACTTAGGGCCCATTGATTATAATTTTAAAAAGATTACAGGAAAACCTCAATTAACCAGTCATGTGGGAGAAATCTACATGATTTGTCCCACTTTACATAGTTTGAATAGTGACATAATTGTTTTTGGTGTTATTTTGCAGTAAAACTTTGATTTAAGTCTATTAAATGGCTCTATCAAATCAGTCTATTAAATGGGAGGGTAATCCAAGCAAAGTGGGTTAGGACGCTGAGCTTGTCGATCAGAAAATCGGCAGTTTGGCAGGTTGAATCCCGAGTGCCGCATAACAGAGCGAGCACCTGTTACTCATCCCAGTTTCTGCCAACCTAGCAGTTCGAAAGCACGTAAAAATGCAAGTAGAAAAATAGGGACCACTACAGTGGGAAGGTAACAGCGTTCTGTGCGCCTTTGGTGTCTAGTCATGCCGGCCACATGACCACGGAGACATCCTCGGACAAGCACTGGCTCTTCGGCTTTGAAACGGAGATGAGCAGCGGCCCCTAGAGTTGGAAACAACTAGCACGCATGTGTGGAGGAACCTTTACCTTTAATCCAAGCAAAACATGGGTCCACTATAGCCAAAATTAGCTAAGCCAAGAATCATTAAATTTACTGCATATCTCAGCATAGCACAGAAGGCTTTATCTCAGGCTTTATCACATGCTGCTGATGGGCACTTTTTTGGATCATTTGTGGTCCAAAAGGTGCCCATCAGCAACATAAGATAAAGCCTGAGATATCTTTATATCACGTATCTTTAATCAAACTGAACTTGAAACTTCTTTTCAGCTGAGGAGTATCTTCTGATGGCTCTTAAAATTGAGGATTCTTTTAATGGAGGATTATCAGCTATAAACCTGGGGACCTTATGCTTTCTCCTATGAGCATCTTTGGAAGCAAAAAGCAAGAGGAGGGGGTGAGGCCTTTTTTTTCAGTGGGAAACCAAAAGGAGAAAGACAACATATTGTTTGGTTCTTGGTTGTTGTTTTTTAATTGTAGTGCACCCAAGATACCATGCAAATACAACCAAATAGGTAAAATGTTTAGCTAGGAATCCGAGCTAGGTTTAATTTGTTTTCTGTGTGGGTACAAAGTCAATTCTCTTTGGCCCATATTTCTATTTTTTTTCTACAGCTAGTGAATTATGAGTTATTTCAACCCCTTACCTTTCTTCAAGTTGAGCATAATATTATCAATTCTGTTATAGTTTTCTTGTGTAAATTGAATCCTATTCCAATTCCTTTATAAATTCTATTCCAATCTCTTTTTTAAAAAAATTGCAGCAGACTAGTACCATCTTCTGGACAATCTAGAGCTTTATATTATCTTTTGGGATTCATCTGAAAAAACACACCTCTTTTAGCATGATCTGGGGAGCACTGTATTTTTTTACAGCACCGAAAATTTATATTTTCATCTTTAAAGTTACTGTCAGCTTGGCGAGGTAGTCCAGACAGGATGCACACCCACATTAACAGAATCTTGCATTTCTGAAAGTAAATCTTTCCCCAAAGAAATTAGAGAGTTTCCTTGTGAAATGTTTCCCATGCCCACATTTCTTTCACAGTCTAAGCTGCCTGTTACCTGACTGTTTCCTGGCTATGGCTCTTCCTCCTGTCTCCCAAGGTCATTCCCACATACCATTACAATTACTCATAAAAGTAGTTCAACGCTTCATCTTAACAAAAAGTTTCATGTTGTCTCACTTATGATATTGGGGGGTGAATCCTCTGCTCACATATCTCTGTACGGCAAGGCCAGGAGGTTGCATTAAAGGCTGATTACTTCAACTCCCCAGAGGAACATTCTGACTGGAAATTCTGAAAGTTAAACTGCAATATAACTGTGCTGGGAAAAGCTATTTTATGGGGATTTTATGGGGATTTTATAAAATTGTTAAGCAACTAAGTGTTCCACTGACCAGGATTGCAC
This sequence comes from Vipera berus, assembly GCF_964194415.1. Lineage (NCBI taxonomy): Eukaryota > Metazoa > Chordata > Lepidosauria > Squamata > Viperidae > Vipera > Vipera berus. The sequence continues at coordinate 318,762,286 of NC_138202.1, forward strand.
TCCCTTTGGGCTTCATCATAGGAGTCACAAAACTTTCTTGGCTGATTTCTGTAGCTTCGGGAAAGAAGCACTCTGACAAATCAGCCATCAATAGACACAATGACATTAAAAACATCTGTAGACTATGCAAAAGAGAAAAATCAATCAGCCCAAAAGAGAAAAAGACTCCAGCACCTCTCCACCATAATCAGCACTCAGATCAGCATAGATTAACTCCACAATCACTTTCAGACCAACAGTCAAGTAAACAATCAAGAAACAGTCATAGAGACATTAGAAACAGCCCAGCCAAAGAATCCCTAAGACCACCCCCATCCAAACAGACAAGCAAAACCACCAGAATATTAAACTGACAGCAAACAGCACTCCTTACTAGCACTGATAATGATACCTAGCTAGGATAATAAAACATCTGCAAGAAAACAAGCAAGCTCAGAGACCATCAAGGACCCCTGACTTCTTTCAGTTTGATGCCCCAGATGTGTTCTAGAATCTAGACAGGTGACTGGTAAGTGATAGGAGAGCACCAGTTTAGGCATGTGTGAAATAACAATAGGAAATTGTACCTCTTGTTAATACATTCAATTTTCTAGAAATTAGGGTCTTAGTATTGATCATTTTCATCTTGCAAAATACAGCAGAGACTATGCAGTTGATTCCTGGTGGACTAATAAGAATGCTGTTACTGGATAGGAGAGCTTGGAGTTAGGTGATGGCTCAGCCACCTCAATGTCATGTTGCATCTTTTACACTTCACTTTACTAACAATTTCCTAGACTAATGAGATCTGAAGTGAAACAATCCCTTTGTTTTCTGATAAAATAGTCCCACATTCTTAATTTCTAACCATATTCATTCAGGCCATTAGACAAATATAGATGTCCAAAAACATAACACCCTGCTTTATATTTCCTTTCTGTAATGGATTGCATTTGCAAATGAGCTGTATGTACCAGAGCAACAAGTTGATGCAACAATCCTTTGTTGTGAGTAACATTCCCAAATGCACTATTTGACAACAAATGGAAGCATCAAGTACAAACGGAAAAAAGGCAAACATGTAAACTGAATTACTGTAAGACAGCCTATTTTAAACAGAGATTTCCAGTCAATGAAATGGGATTTGGATATGTGCCAGCCAGTGTTTCTAACCTTCATCAATTTCCACAGAAGAACATCAAGCATGTGCTGTTGAATTATATGAGAACTAGGAATTACATTTGAAAGATTGCTCTGGCCTACTTTAAGTTAGGCCCAAATAAAATTGAGTAGGGATTTAAAACATTTTGACTTGTTGCAATAGTTAGTATTTTTTTAACATGGTGGGAACCCTCTTTTCACAGTTGCTAATGCTAGCTCTTTGTGCATGTACTGTAGCTTTCCCCAATAGGTCAGGGTTTTAGTGGTTAAATAACTAGTGTCTGTTACAGATCTGGAGGAGAATGAATTTAAAATTTTATTGGAAGATCCTCTTCTCCCGAGGGTGCTCACTGCCATTGAGATTTACAATTTTGGACTCGGCTCCAAAGCAGCCAATTGTGACTTCACCATCAGGCCTTGCTGCCAGCCAATTGAGTACAAGGACCAAATGGGGATGTGTGTGACTCCAGAGATATACTTCAGAATGTGGATGCTGCTAGACTACACCTCCCATCATCTTGTAACACTGGTTACAAAGCTTGAATTCAGTAATATCTGGAAAGCTACATTTTGCCCATCTCAGTTCTACACTTTATGAGATGATTTGACATATACTCTCTGACAGAGAAGCCAGAAATCCTAATTTATTTCATTATTCCTTGTTAATTTCACATGTTTTTTTTTGCCTGCTTTTAAGGCAAAAAATATCTCAGGCCAGTTTACATATAGTAAAGGGGTGGATATTAATAAAAGGAAAGATTACGATCAATAGGCATTAAAGACCTGCTACAAATTGCAAAAATTAATCTCTCTTCCAAGACAAATTCCAGATAGAGCAATAAAACAAATGGAGATAAGCTTCAGTAAATAAAGCAAAAAAAAAAGTTTGAGACAGAACAGGGGTAGCCTTCTGGCTTTTCCTCTTCAGAAGGTTGGTCCCTAGCCCAGCCCTGCCGGGAGAATGGATTCTTCTGAGCTGTGTGGGAAGCCCCTTTCTTCCCCAACCTCCCAATCAAGCAGAGGATGGCTGCTGTCCATGTGCCCGAAAGATGGAGAGAACAAACAGAACTCCCAGGGAAATTCTGTGAGAAATGAGGTTTTATATCAGGGGTCTTCAAACTTGGCCCTTTTATGACTCGTGGACTTCAGCTCCCAGAATTCCTCAGCCAGCCTGCCCGGCTGAGGAATTCTGGGAGTTGAAGTCCACGAGTCATAAAAGGGCCAAGTTTGAAGACTCCTGTTTTATATCTTACATGTAAAATGCATCTTATATGTGAAAGGCTCTGTGTGTGTGTGTGTGTGTGTGTGTGTGTGTGTGTGTGTGTGTGTGTGTGTGTGTGTGTGTGTGCGACATGTGTGTTGAAAAGCTCTACCCTCCTAGTCCTAGTGCAAGTGCTTAATATTTGCCCTGAGTGATACCCTCAACTGGGATTACTGTAAAGGATTACTGATTCACTTCCAGATCTATGAATCCGTACACTTGCAATGATCAATCTATCACTATTGTTCAGCTATGTTCTTCATCTTTATCTCCTTTCCCATTGCCAGTAACTCATATGGCAGTTTCTTTCTTTTCTAAGAGGGGCATAAATCTTAAAAATATTTTTTTAAAAATAGGCAGATAGATTTGTTAAATTGTTTATAAGAATGTTTGGTCCCACTTTTTTTTTTAAAGGCTAACTTGCTTTTTCTTTACATAACTCTATGAGGACGCTAGCCGACATCGTCCTAGGTATGTGGTTTTGATTCAATTGGGCATTTTCTTCTTATTGTGGTCTTGAGAAACATGCATTTTCTTTTCTTGTTTTCCTGCAGTATTTATTTATTTTTGATTAGTCCTGTTTAGTGAATCTATAAGTGAGGTTGTATGCAGTGGTGGGATTCAGCCAGTCCACTTAGGCAGAACCGGTAGCTAATTTTTTGTTGTCCAGACCTAGAATAGACTTCCGGAAGCAGCATCCACACAAAGAACTGGTTGTTCACATATTTGAATCCCACCACTGGTTGTATGTGTGTATATATATGAATGTGTGATCTAATCTAGATGCACACACAAACATATATACATAAATATATATAGATGTATATGTATTTACATTTGCATTTTTATATATCATTTTCAGAAGATTGAAAAAACTACTCTGGAGAATGGTTGTGTGAAAACAGGCACTTCCCTCTGGGCATATCTGGGCATAACATATTGCCTCATGGCTGTCCATCTCTAGTTTCAGCCAGCACCATGCACACCAGATATTCTGCTCAAAAACCAGAAGAACAGGCTACCCCTGATCTTGGTCCAGATAAGATTTCTCAGAAATATTTGAAAGACCCTCACTGAAAATATATGTATTGGCAAGTCATTTTAATCTTTGTCCTAAATTCCACTAAAACATCTGAGAGATCTTGCCATCTCTTTCTGCATAATTCAGAACCCATATTGAGAAAACACCAATTCTGGTCTTCGCCAAATCATTATTCTAAACAAGAGTCATTCCAGAGGCTTTAAGAACTACAGTGGGATAGTAAATATGGTAATGTATAAAGCATACAGATCAACAGAATTTCTGACACTGTTCAACAAATTCCATCATATGGAGGAGGATAGTCAGAAAAACCAGAGCTTTGAATTCTATCCATAAGCCTGATAAAATTAGGCCATTTATTTACAGAGCCCCATTGGTGTTGGGGTGGTTTCCAGAGTCTTGAAGGATAGATTTCTGTTTCGAGAAGCTTTGACACATGGCAGACCACAAGGGAAGGGAATGGATCATGAACAATTTTGGAGCAACTAGCTTGAAGGATGATCAAAAGGGTGGCAGAGACTGTTCTTAAAGAATCTTGCTAGACAATAAATAGATGATAATTTTTGTTGACTATTAATGAAGTAAAATGCACCACACTTATTGCTCAGACACAAGTCAAAGCTGTCCTCAATGTTCTTTAAATCAAGAGACTCAAAGATTTATTTTACTATACTCATCATGCACAACTCTGTTAATCAGTCATTTCTTATACCACCAAACACTCTCTGAGTTGTTTGTAAAGAAAAGATCAGTGTTTTTACACTCAGGTAATTCTAACATTCTTGGGAATCTTTCAGACCTAATTGTTTTATTAACAAGATAACACTAGGCCTGCAACTCTTCTTTTCCTTTAGCTCCTCTTCTCCTATAAATCTTAACCTTCCAACTTGCAACACATTTTCTTACTGATTTTTCCAACTAACAGAATGTTAGAGAGTGTGTTGGTTGGAATTCTGGGGTATTTGCTTTTCTTCCTATAAAAAGCCCTTTAAACTGCTAGTGATTGCTTGCTTCATAGTTTTTATTATTCAGAAAGGGAACACTATCTTGGCATCTACCAGATGACTGCAAACAAGTTGTGTCGAAGGAGAGGGCAGACTATAATTTTTAAAAAGAAATTGATCAAAATTGCCTAGGCAAAGCAGGACCCTGTCAAAATGCATCCTGGGCTTTATCCCTCATTTTGCTTTGGCAAAGCCCCAGTGCACTGTTGCTCTACCACAGTATTTGAAAACGTCTATGGCAGTGGTTCTTAACCTGTGGTCCACAGACACCTGGAGGGCCATAATGTCATCATAGGGGGTCTGTGAAGGCCTGATGAAATGTTATTTTAAATCTTGAGTTAAATCTTGGTGGTCCATGACCATGGTCTGTGGCCACAAAAGGATTTAAAGGGGCTCCATGGTGAAGAAATGGTTTGGAACCATTGATCTATGGTGTCCAACTGCCAGCCTGCGGGCCAGATGCGTCATCTGGAAGCCACGCCCACCCCATTGCCAGCAATGGCAAAATAATCCCGATACGTCTTGCAACATCACGTGATGTCACAAGTTTGACATGTCTGGTCTATGGTAAGTAGCTTACAATTCAACTATTCAAAGTGGCATATTTATTTCTTGACAATCTCAACAGAAAAATGGCTATTAGTTTTATTCAAAGGGAGAATATAAATTTGTATTCATTTCAATTCATTTATTATTTTAGGGGATCATGATATCACAAAGTATGGGAACCAAATGGGTTAGGCAAATACTTCTGTCTCACTTTCAACCTAGTTTTCTCTTCCTGCACAAGCCCACATGAGGGGTAGAGTCAAAAGAGTCAGGATGGCAGCCACAATCATGCAATCCACTATGCAATCAAAGCCCCATCCCTTTATCAGCAGCCCTAGAGTACTGTCATCTGATCTGTGTGTTTCTAGTGTCTCCTTGCTGCTCTTCCTTTAACCATGTTTACCAATTTTGACCAGCTGGCAACAGAAGAGCACCATCTAACCATGACATAAACATGCCCTGACAATCCATTTTTTCACATGACATTGCCTTTGTTTGACCCCATCCCACCCTGAGATAACCTTTCATTATAGTCCTTTATTAAAGTAGTGCTTACCTAAGCCAACACATTGTTTGTCATGAGTATAATGGGATAGACTTCACCATCCACTCTTTCAGTGGCAGCATCAAATTATTCTTATGAGTGGGGTTGGCCCAGTTCTTATTGATTGGTTAAGGCTGGCATAGTCTATTCCCTGGAAGGTCTAATCCAGGAATCTTCTGTGCTGTCCTTGGTGCTCTCTAAACTTGGTTGTTTTCTTGCAGACATTTTCATAACTCAGGTAACATCATTAGTACACTGGGTAATGAAACATCTAAAAGAAAACAACCAAGTTCAAAGAGCACTGAGGACCCCAGAGTTCAACCCTAAGCTACAAATTGTCTCTTCTCTAGGTCTTTTCTGCTTTGGATAATGAGAGAGTCCTTTCAAACCACATTTCTCCCCTGACCTGTCAGTTTCAGCTGATCTGGCCAAGCTGTTTGATTCTCACCAAGCCAATGACTGCAGGGGAAACTCCTAACATAGCTCACAATGGGCAGGACAATAGACAATGGGCAGGAAGTTTTCTAGTTTAGTTAGAAGATTCTGTTACTATCACCATTACAACCAAAGCTGCACTGAACTACATGGTTTGTTTCTCTGGTCTACTTTGTAAGGTTGGCCTCAATTCTTGAAGTCTGAATGTGTTTGCCCCTCCCTCCCGTGTATTTTCATGTGATTTAGGGAGGGGCTTATCCAAAACATCTTAAATTATTTTCCTCACACTGGTCCAAGCCCTTTTTATCTGATCATTGCCTGGTTAGCAGCTCTTCCTCCTGTCCTTCAAGGATTTTCCCTCTGCCCTCTGTATAAGGCAGGGGGAGGAATTCTGAGGAATTCTGGGAGTTGAAGTCCACAAGTCTTAAAGTTGCCAAGGTTGACGACCTCTGGTATAAGGGACTCAAACCCAAAGAAGGATCATCTTTCATATTGAATGCAACCTGCATCTGCACACTGCCAGGAAAAATGACCTAGAGTGGACGAGCTGCCTTTCAGCAAAGTTTCTCTGCTATTACTCATCATGGGGGCTAATCTCATAATCAGATATCAGCCAGACTCTGAGATCAGTCCTAGCATGTATTTAGCAAAGTAGAAAGTTCATAAAGGTCAGGGGCAGAATATGACTCCAAAGCTAAAGTATTCAAAAAAGCAAGTTGCCAAGATCTAGAAGAATGCATGTGCGCACACATGCAAACACCCCCCACCCCCCCACCCACACACGACTTCCTGTTTCTTCTCTTCTTCTAAATTTAAATGTTTGTGTAAAAATGAAGACCTAAGTTAGATACAGTGACTTTTTATTTCTCTCTTGGCCTTTCAGACCATCTGACCATTCAGGCTGCCCAACTGGATGACTGTCTTCAGGCTGGGACTGTATATAATCTGTATTAAAATAGGCAGGCCTGTTGAAAAGTACCTTGTATCTGAAGGGGTAATCTATTTGGTTTAAAAACAAAGAACCTTACACAAGTAAATTCCAGGGTACCATGAAGTTAGCTAACAACAATTAGCATCTGGCCCCAGACTAAGGAAACACACAGGTCACTTTTTCACTCAAACACACTATTAGTTATATCAGAAATGCACTATCCAAAGTTACACACAGCATCCACAGGTTGCTATTAAGCTATCATTTTTAGTATACCAGATAGGGGAAGTTTTTAAATATATTATTGAAGCATAATCATGTTAACTTATTTGATTTAAATATTAAATTACATTAAACCTAATTCAGGATGGCATAAAGTCTTTTTTTTCTTTTTGAAGTGCAACCTTTGGGCTGCCATTCAAAGACCACATGCAGACCTCAGCCCATGAAAAATCACGCCGAACAAATGAAATTATAACAGGTTTTGTTGTTCATTTGCTTGCAACCATTTTCCCTCCCTGTGAATTGATTGAGCCATAATAACTTTCAGTTTTTCCCAAATAAACAGATGCATATATTATAAAAAAAATCCATCCCTTTTTTGCTCTCCTTTGATAGCCTCCTTTTTGGCAATATTTAGCTGCTGTTTTAAGGCAGATTTGAACTGCAAACCAGAGGGAATGACTCAGCTACACAGTCACATCTGCCTGGGTTGCCAGCCAGAATGAAGGCTAACTGTTAGTTTGAAACATCTTCCCCATCCCTCGGTATCTTACATTGACAAGGCAAGGTACCATATTTTTCTGCTTCTGAAATCTATAAATGTTCTTTCATGATAATTCCTTACAACAACCAAGTCCAGGACTGATGGGTTGCTAAAGCTGTTTATGGGGCCTTGAGCTGAGTTGCAACTTGCGTTTAGATGAATTGTATTTTCTGTTCTATGTAACACAAAGATGTCCAGCCTATTTGAGTTACTTTGGTTTCATGAGCTTTTCTTACAACAGGTAGCCCTCTTGAACCTCTTCAAGTTCAGCAAAAGCTTGCTGCTCAAATTCTTCCCTTCCATTTTCTCAAGGACCAACAATCTTGTAAATGAAATGTTTTTTCTCAATAATTTTGCCACTTTGCCTCCAGATCCAGAAAAATGTCAATAACTAGAAAAGCAGCATTGCCCTTTATTCTACAGTGAATAAAAAGCAAAAGTAAGAAGTAGTGATTACCCAATTTTACATGGTACTGGAAAGCATTCTTTATTTAAAATCCTCTGTTTCAAGCCTGTTCCATATCTGGTTTAAAGAAAGAAAAGCAATGGACAGCAACTTGCTGCTAAACATTATCTGAGACAGCAAATGTAACAAATACACAAGTCGTTTGGTGATAGTTTCCCTCAATTTAGTTAGAACAATTGTGTTTAATTTAAAGACATTATTTCTAAATTTAAATCTATAAACATAGGTTGGCAAATATAGATTTTATTCAGATCTATATCTGCCTTTGTTCTCTTTGCTTAATGATAAGTAAATGCTTACCACAGGGCACATAAAATTAATGCTTTAAATTTAAAGGACAAAATCTTGTCATCTGTCATACCATTCTTCCTCATGAACATCCTAAAAAATCAATATAAATCCAATTATTTGTTTTTCAATCGACAATGCAGAGGTGCAGATTGCTTATTTAAAAGTGGGACTTCACCAAAATTTCCCTGAAGATGGAAATATCATGTTGCAGGGCTTGTAATTACAATCCTATTTCATTTTTTAAAAATTTTTTTAGCTAATTCTGTCACTGACTACCAAGATCTCCTGCAGTTTAGAATAAACTATGAAATCCAAATTAAAATCAGTTATATTAAAACGTTTAAAATCAGTAGTTAATCCACTGTTTTAAAAATATTTTAGAACTTTTTATCTCTATGGAGAGAGAGCATTCTAAAGATTTGGGACAACTACAGAAACCACTCAATCTGGAATTCTTCCCAAGACAAACCAAACCCAGCAGCAGAATTGTGAATGAAACTTTTTGGATGGTGTTACTGAAGTGGGCGAGGGAATATTACAGAAAGACTAATTCATTCAAATAATTTGGGATTGACCCACACAGGAATTTAAAGATACACACATCCATGATGTTGTATTTCAGTCAGAAGTAAATTAACAATCTTTTCCATGCTTTTAGCACAAATATTATGTGGTCTTCTTCAGCTCTTCTGGAATCAAACCTGCCTGCTGAGATGAGTGCCATATAAAGTTTTCAGATGAGATATAAAGATTATCACATGTGTAATGTGATAGTTACATTATACAGTAATTCTCCTCAAGCAAAAGATGCACCTGGTATGTTAACCCCAAATGATAAAAGCCTTGATGATCATTATTTCCCAAGTTGTGTATACATTGATTCAGTGATCTTGTTTAAAACAGATACATCTCCCATCTCCCTGGATGTGTGATTTCTTAGAATTATTGCTATTTATTGTGTTCATCTAATCAATTACAAGAATTCAGGGGAATCATATTATTTGACAATGATACCAAGATATAGATTTTGGCATCACTGGTATACTGGGAACACATAGTTGCAAATCTTCTACTCAGTATCTTCATATAGATATTGAAAAGTATTAGAGATATAATGGAACTCTGAAAGGCAACATGTAAATTACATGTTCCATTATGAGCAGTAAGAGAATCCTTGCTTTTGCATTTAGTATCAGGAAAGAAATATTAAAAAACAAAAAGAAAATGAAAGGAAGTAAAAAGACAAGTTCAGATTCAACATCAGTTAACAAAACTGCATGTGAAATTCCCTTCTTTAGATCACTATAGAAAATTAGAAAAACAATAGATAGAAGTGAGTTCTTACTAGCAGCTTACAAACCTGGTCCAATTTGCATATGAGTGCTAATTTGAAAACTTTGAAACAATATAACAGTATGATTCATGGTTCATTATGTCATATGAATTACAAAAATTGGGTTAGGAAGCCATAGTTCAATTAATCAGGAGTATGGATATCATGTGAATACAACCAATAAAAAGCAATATTGACGTTATTAAGCTTGCCTCTGAAAGTGGAAGGAGTTCTATTCAAAGATATTTCTAACTCTCCTCCACCACCTTTTTGATATCACATGTAGCTTGATATCACATGTAGCTAGATATTTTGATATCACATGTAGCAGACACCACTGTCTGTATCACCAATCTAAAATCTGAATAAAACAGTATGCAAGAATTTCCCATTAGGCATGACAAGATGTTCTAAAGTTCCCCAAAAGAAAAACCACTACTTCATCTTAATTGTTAAGTCAACTTCCTCAAGCAACCGCAAAGTGAGATGTTCTCATGGGAAAAATGAAACCAGAAATGGCTTTGGTTTTTATTTTTGATGATGCTAATAAAATTTTGAAGTGTGTAATGCCAGAAAAGAACAAACGGTGAAAGCCAGAGAAGAGGGGAGGGGAAAATGTTTATCAGAAGTATGCTAGTCTAGGTTGGCTTTCTTTGGCTACTTTTCACTCTAGTTCTATTATATCCAGATAATGTGAATGGGGATAGTAGGAACTATAGTCCAAAAAATGGGACCACCCAAATGGGGAAGGATGGGCTACCTCTTTTGAAGTATACATTAAGGAGCATCCATATCCTTGACTTTCATACCTCTCATTGAAATTTCAAAAATGAAAGTAGATTGTGTCTAGTGATCAATGGAGTGACAGATACTATGGCCAGATCACATTAAATATCCAAATATTGGTATTCCCTGGGAAATGCTTTAAGATCCCAGTCAGATCCTGCTGGTATAATCATATAAGAGAGTTTCTGGTAAAAATCCAAAAGGCATCTATTACAAGGCACTTGTCATAACATCTTACAAGGTTTGAAATTCCTTCTGCAAAAAAATCTCCCACCTGGGAATGAAGCCATCCTGTAACAGCATCGTGAAGCGCATTGTCTTCATCGAAGTGGTGTGATGCAAGCCATTGTTTCATTTTTTTTAAAATGGTTCGTTTTCAATTGATCTAGCAGATGAGTCAACTGCAACACAACCTTCTCCTTCCATTCCTTACTGCCTACTGCACAGGGTGCCATAGGACAGGCATCACTATCCCCACCTATTTCTCACACATGCTCAAACGGAGGTTTATTTCTGAATTGCCCTCATATTAAAATGTGCATTGAACACCCAATGATGATCAGGTTTAATACTTCCCATTGTTAATAACTCTAATTACCATTGTGACTGGTAATCTTTTCCTGGGTGATCAGAAATCTCTAAGAAGATGGCAGAATTCTTATCCGTAATTATTGCAAATCATCTGTTTCCTTCCTCATACTATTAATTCTTAACTGCTATTTTTTTAGGATTTTCTCACAGTTTTAAGTTTTCTTTTTACAGTTATCATATTTGCATGCTAGTCTTTTATTGAGTATGGTCTTTGACCATAAATAAATTTTGATTGATTGATTGATATATTCAGAGATTTATAGGTTGTCCCTGTCTACAGATCAAGCCCATATTTACAAAAACATCTGGTACTTGTTATACAAGATAAAATTATGGGAGATAAAAAGCATGCCACAGGCACAGTATTATCTTTTTTTCAGATCAAACTACATTTTTTTTCTTATGAAACTTAGAGTTGGTATTTTTTGCAGGAGCTGAAAGAAAACAGTTTCTAGTTAAAGCTAATTATTGAGATAGCTGATAGAAATTTGAAAAGGAAGTAGAAATGTTCCCATGGTTTTACTATGTGATTTTGTTCTAAACAAGCCTGTTTAATCCAGGCAACAGAGTCTGAGAGTCCCTGAACCACGAGATGGGCAGCAAAATGAATGAATGAATGAATGAACGAACGAACGAAGTGGAGGTCAGAGCAAGTAACCAGAACCTTTTGGAAGCCCATCAGCAGCATCTTCTCAAAACTACAGTAGAATAGGGAGGCCTTTTTTTTCTAATGCTGAAAAGGAGCAGGTAAAAGTCATTATCTTCAAATAGATTCCTGGTCTGACATTGTGTCAGGCCTCCCTTGATTTTGATTGGGAATCTAAGCATTGGAATCCAAACTCAGAGAAATACTGTGTGGCCTATAGTATGTTCTCATTCTGTCAGCAAGTGAAATTGTCTTTCATATCACCCATGGCGCGAAAAGATGGATGTTTAATTTTAATTTATTTCACCCAGACCAGGATTGGGGAACTGTGGCCCTTTTATGACTTGTGGATTTCAACTCCCAGAATTCCTGAGCCAGCATGAATTCCTGAGCCAGCATGAATGGCTGGCTCAGGAATTCTGGGAGTTGAAGTCCACAAATCATAAAAGGCCCCTGGTTCTCCGCCACTGAGCTAGACCAATGTTTTTCAAACTTGGCAACTTTAAATTGTGTACAACTCCCAGAATTGTAGTATTTCTGGCTGGGGAATTCTGGGAGTTTAAATCCACATAGCTTAAATTTGCCAAGTTTGAAAAGCACTGATTTAAAATTGAAATACAGTATATAACCTGGGGATATAATGGTTTTGAAATATCTCAGGGGCTAATTAAATCTTTTTTTTCTCAGTGTAAAATGTTTTGAAATATGTTCTGACATTCAATGTTATAATTAAAATATAAATATTAAGCTGTAGTTTCCAGCCATACAAAGGTATGTCTCCATTTTAAATTCATTTTAATAGTTATTTCTTTTCCTGAGTGAAGACTAATTTTTATGATCTGTCTTCTTGTATGTGGCAATGTGGTCAGTATATCCAACAACAGCAGCCAAATAACTAAGTTAAATGTCAGATTACCCAAGAAACTTTTTTATGCCAGAATAAATTATTTGTCCACCTAGTTCAGTATTATACACGTACTGACCACAGTCCCAGGGATTGCAAATACTGTAGGAACTTTTCCCAGAAGTCACTGGAGATGCTGAGGATTAAATCTAGGATCTTGCATGCATGCACTGTTCTACCATTAAGCAGGATTTTTATAGTGATTACACTGGATGGTCAGATTGAATGAGGACAGATTTGAATGAGGCCCATCTCACGAGGACAGATTTCTGTTTTTGCTCAAAAAGGTCAATAACAATAATGCTAATCATTGTCATAAATACCATCAAAATCTGGCTCAAAGTTATCTGATCCATTTTGGATCAAAGACCTTGCATTTATTTTTAATAAGCTAGGGAAGGCACACATGGTATAGGTTCTAGGATTCTTTCCAACTCTTTCACATATACATAGGAAGCAGCTGTATTTTCTTGTGTGCAATGAAGCAATGTATTGTGTTTATGTGTGTGAGAGAGGGACTAATTGGAATGGATGCATGTGTGTTTCCTATATATGTTTTGTGGATGAGCATGCATTGGGGAACCTGGTATGAGAGTAATTAAAACTATTATAACTAAAGCTATTATGAATGTGCTTTATTTGTGTAAAATACTGTCCCCTTGTGGTGAACTGGTTATCTACTAGTTTTCCTCAAAAGTCCCATATTCTGAAAAAGCCTTTTGGAAACTGTTGACTTTCATTACTTGACTAGAAGTCCAATACAGAGCCAGTTTGGAAGCCATTTATTTGGATGGTTGGTTCACACATGCCACTTGACTGCTTGCATGCAAGACAACTTCTTAGACAGACCCTAAACTTGGAGAAAGAAAAATGTTTCATTTTCCAAACTTGTAGTCAACCTTGTGGTTGTTGATCTTGGATTTGATTTGAAGGGTCATTGAAGCATGCACATCAACTCCTTATATATATCCAACATTTCATTTAATATATTTTAATAATATCCAGTAATATCTTGAAACAGCTGACCTGTCACAGACCAATCAATTGATTGGCTAATCAACTGCCAGATCTCTTGTCTTACCATTTCCTGAAATATATACTCTTTTCCCCCCCCAGATCTGGTGTACTCCAATGTTCTGAGACTTTAGTTCCCAAAATTCCCACTTCACATGGTTGTTGGATATGTTGGCTGGAGATTTAAGGAGTTGTAGATTTGATGTATCTAAAGGGCACTACATTTCTAGTACTGTGTTTTATTTAAGGAGAGTAGGAAACCATTACAGAAAAGAAAGAAAGGATGGTCATACTCAGTGATGAAGAACATGGTTTGTGGGCTCAGGATCCCAAATTCAGTCTTGGATCCCTAGACAGAACTGGTGAACCTTCTTCCTGACTCTGTTGACAATTCTGAATTAAATTTACTAACTCTCTGATTCTCAGTAAGGCAACTCCTAATAGTTCCACTTAACCTGCTCATACAGTATTTCCATGCTATTTGTGGTCTGGTACTGTTATGTACTGGGCTTTTGGTGTTACACCACGTTCATTGCTGGAGCAGCTAACGGCTCCCCAGTAACCTAGACTAGCCATCTCCGGTCCTGTAATTGGCTAGCCCCAGGCGGCAAGAGTGAGTTCAAACCTATTGGCTGCCGCCTAGGGGCTAGACTATATATTGTGGCTGGTTGCAGCCCAAGCTTCAGTACAGTTCTAGCAAGAATAAAGAATGAGTTATCTTGTACTCAGCCTCGTGTCTTCCTTCCTGCACCAAAGAGCCCATGACTTAACAGGTACAATTGCCACATATTCACTCGACTGTCCACTGTATCCAGTGCTACTCCCTCCTTAATACATCTGTTTAGAATATTGCCTGATTGACTTAATTAACAATACACTAGCCATTTGTTATCAAAGTCTGATTCAAAGCTAATCTTGGCAGTATATAACCACCCAAGTAAAAAAATCAGTTAGCAAAATGTGTTTTTCAATTATTGAACTAACAGCAATAGTCAATCATAACAAGTTATGCTGCTTATATAGCTCCAAATATTCCAATTTCAAGAAAAATAATCAAGGCAAGTTTTTTTCCGATTTAAATGCCAAACTTTTTTTAAAATGATTTACTGCAATGGAAGCCAATATTTTATAACACAGATGGTTATTAAAGGAAGAGGCAAAAAAGATGGGATCTTCTCACACTTTTCTGGCTCAACTCCATGTTATTTGTTCAGGGGTTTATGAAAGTACAATCCAAACCAGGCGTGGGCAACTATGGCGCTTTTATGATCTTTGGACTTTAACTCCCAGAATTCCTGAGCCAATTGCCCAGCCCTGATCTAAGTAGACTATCTATATGTCAAAATGGAAATCCTGGGATCCTCCAGATGTTTTAGGATTAAAATGACCATGCTGATATGGCTGCATTGTGGGAATGACAATTTGAGAGGCTGACATAGCTAATTGCCTTGGACATAGTGGGGTCCATATAAATATATATATACGAAAACATATATACGAAAACATATATATATATATATATATATATATATATATATATATATATATATATATATATATATATATATATATATATATATATATATATATATATATATATATATATATATATATATATATATATATATTGCCTTGGAAGCATGGAAGACAGGTATAGGACAAACAAACGTCACTTGTAGCAGCTTTTTACACTTTATTCACATGTTCATTTGCACATTCAAAGACTTCCCTGATGTCTACGTGCTGCTATTGTAGTAAACCTTCAGTACCAGAAGAGGTCACACAAAGACAATTCTGGAGCAAAAAGCACTATTTATCAGATAACCAGACTTTTGAGGACAAAAGTGCTCTACTTTTACTATATGGAAGATAAATAGGTGAAGTTTTCCCTGTTATTCTATCTCCCTCTTAAGAAAAATCCTTCATTTGTTCACAGTTTGTCTCTTGTTCTACTGTGATGGCCTATTGTTCTGACTACAAAACAAGGAGAAACACTGCTTCCATTAATCAAATAACAGAATGAGAAATCTAGATTATATATCCTTAGTGATAATAGTGACAAAAAATGGTTCATGAAAAAAGAAGACTTCTTTAACAACTGCTTTCAAAGTGACTTCATATCTAATGTATCATAACTATTATATTTATTAGAACAACTATTACAGCTGTCTTTGTTATTATACTCTTTCTAATCACAACTGTCCTGTAAGTAAGCTGCTGTAAGTGCCATATTGCAGATCGGTATGCTAAGAAAATAGTGCCTCATCAAAGGCAGCTGAAAAATTCATGAGACATGCAAGATTTGAATTCAGCTCATCTCTTAGCAAACACTGCACTCATTCTAAATTTTAATGAGGATGACCAAGATAACTTTTCAAGAATGCTGCCCTCTTACCTTTGCATTTTTCATCCTGAAGGTCTCTCTGGAGACTGCAATAAGCTTCCAGCAATGGTTTTACTTGTTTAAATGGCAGCTTCTATTCATCTCATTGGGCAATGCAACTCAGCCAACAGCCTGTCTTTTTCCTCTTCTTCTTTCAGCTTGCAGCCTCTGACTTGAAAGGGGTGGGGTTCCTTGAAAAATATGTGAAGCTCCTATCCAATGACACTTTGACAGGCAGACTTCCTGTAATGATAATCTTTAAGTCTGTGTGTGCATCCACATATATTGGGCACCTTTATGTATATAAATATACCTGATCTTGTTTTACCAGAGTTATCAAGGTTAGTGAGGCATTTGTCAAGAGGCTAATTTTACAGTTATTTTATTAGTCCAATTTTCTTTGTTGATATAACACACTGCATCATCCAACCACACTGGCTGGCTTCACTGAACCCACTGAGCCACGAATGAACCAACTACATTTCAGTCTAGCACGTTATTCAAAACCAGCTGAAATTTGTTCTATAGAATTGGATTAAATTACCATAGAAGCTGACAATCCAAAAACCTCCTGCCTCTTATTTTTGATCCAGCAAGTCTCATATTATGTTTCTCTAGAGAAAAATGAACTATCATTGGCCTAAGTCAGAAAGAAGATTCTTCAAAAAAAAAGCACTGAAGAACAACCAGTTATATTATCATAGTCATAGAAGCCTAGTGGTAAAAAAAAGTGCCATTATAATACCTAAGTCCAATTATATAACATTTTTCCTTAATGTGTATTTCAATGATTGTTGTTTTTGGGGAGAGGGTCCAGTATTATTACTCCCTTTTGCAAGAGTGATGACTATTCAGAATCTGGAAATATTAAGGTTTTGCATAGATACAGTGATATTTTCTGTTCCATGTTAGATATAAATATGGGATACCCATTAGGGCAATATCTTTAAAAGATCAGCTGCAGTTACGTAAAATACACAAAACCTTTAAGGCTACCAAGAGTTCTGTTAATTTGCCAAACACGATAAACAGAAAGCAGCTATGCACATTTTAGACTCATGTTATTATGCACAGTCAGCTTAATTTTGTATGTTGTAAAATGATTTTGTATGTTGTAATTTTGTATGTTGTAAAATGTATGTTGTAATTTTGTATGTTGTAAAATGAGGACCCAGACTGTTGGGGGCAATTAAGCTGACTTTGTAATAATGCCGCTTGGGGTGTGTGTGGAAAGCCCTAACAAGCAGGCATACACATAGAATGAAGGCTACTGCTAAGCTTGTAAGCCGCCCTGAGTCTTCGGAAAAGGGCGGGATATAAATGTAATAAAAAAAAATGCATACAATGGGCTTCATTGCATAAACCAATTGGTGGTCCACAAGAGGACTGCAAGTGGTCCTTGGTACAAGAAGCATTTTTAAGATTCAGATAGCAGCGTGGCTAGCTGGAGAATTCTAGGAGTTGAAGTCTGCACATCTTAAAGTTGCCAAATTTGAGAAACACTGGTCTATAGAAAGGAAAAATTGGAAGTATTAACATAATTTTTAATGTAATCATAGAAGGGCATGTCATGAAAACAAAGGCAAGATGGTAAAATGATAGGTAAGATGGCTAAATGAGGTGGGGAAATGTGGCTGATCTTTAAGCCTCTATCAGGATATATTCTTGGGTGGAATATGAAGATGCTTCACTATTTGTAGGGGATATATCTTCATGATGTGACCTCCACTGACACAAAAATGGTATTTTCCCTTGGAGTCTGAACCCCCTACAGGGTGGGTTGAGCTATCTCATCTCCTCCCCAAGATTCATCCATAGTCAATTAAGTGCAAGTGTGTTTACATGTTGAATCTTGTCAGGGGGGCAGAATTTTGCTATGAGTCAGAAGCAATGTGAAAGCTATAAAATAATAATAACAACAACAACAATAAAGTTGGAAGGGACGTTGGAGGTCATCTAGTCCAACCCCCTGCTCAGGCAGGAAACCCTATATCATTTCAGACAAATGGCTGTCCAGTCTTTTCTTAAAAACTTCCAGTGTTGGAGCATTCACAGCTTCTGGAGGCAGGTTGTTCCACTGATTAATTGTTCTAACTGTCAGGAATATGTGAAGAGGAAAATGATGATGAAGGTGAAAGTGAGGAAAACCAGCTCAGGGTTTTGGCTTTCCATTAGCCAAAAAAGAAACTGTCTCAGCCACAGATTTGAGGAACCATGATATACTTGTAAGTTTTTTGGGTTTTTTAGCGCACCACAAAAATATTTTCACTGATTGGCCTAGGGGTATTATGTACCTGTGGTATGGTGCAGGGGCACCAATTGCTACCATGCAACAGGTAGCAAGATGTTTTGGGAGTACATCCCTATTCCTTTCAAATATTTTGGACTGCGGTGCCTTGGATTGGTGGGAGCAACATTCCAAACATCTGGAGGACTTTAGATGGCCTTTTCTAATTTAGTTTTTCTTCAGTTCTGTTCTACTAATGCAAGTGCATTTTGTATGGTTGAACTTCATTTGAAATTTAATATTTAATATCAGATCACCTCGAGCAGTCTACTTTAAAAATAGTTCTGCTTGCTATACTTCTTTCTCAAAGGAGCACACACGTTTTTTTTAATTCCATGTCAATTTATTAATATTAGAGACTGACTGCTCTGATGGAGGGCAAGTCTTAAAAAGCCTTAAAAAGAGGTGGGGAGGGCGGGGGCGGGGAGAGAGCAGGATATAACATTCAACGAAGAGGATACCATCAGATCCTTCAACAGCCAAACCAAAGCCTGCATTCATTGTGCATACTAGGAAACTTTAAAGAGTAGGGGCAAAGAGATGAGATACATAAACTTCAGGAAGCCATATTTCTCTTGTTTCTGTTGCTTAGAGTCTGCTGCTGTTCCGAGGTTGTTTTTTTCTCTGTCTGTAATCCATGAGAATCTTCAGGAAACCAAGATACAGCAAGATGGCATAGCAGAATATGTGATGCTTTGTAATAAAATAAAAAACCAGCTCCCTTAGTGTGTAAATAACATGGATAAAGATGAAGCAGAAAAAAAATAGGGCATACTGGTTCTGGGGCTGGAATAATTCATGTAGCTGTTGTCCAATCTGCAAGCGAAAGGAACAAAAAAGAGACAAAGGAACATGGTGAAGTTGTTAACAGGCCCATGCGTCCGAGACAAAATTCAAAAAACTGAGCAACACAATTTGTAAATATCTGTATTTCCCTAATGTGTAGCACAGCATGCCTGGGAGTTAAACTACACCTGATATTTGTCATGTGTATAAGCAAGCATTGTCTAGTCTGGCCACTGCTAGGTTCTTTCTCCAAATTGTCTCTCCCATTGGCTGAAATATGCAAGACCTCAAAGATGCCGAAATAATAGACCCAAAGGTAATCTTCTCAAGATCTCCCCTATGTGTCATTTGCCTGATAAGCTTTGCCGAAAGAAGCCACTTAGAAATACTTTGGTTAAACTAAATAAAAATAATGTACTGCATCATAACAGCATCTCCTGTGATCAGACACTGATTGTGATACTATTTCCTCACTTTCATCTGCAATATTTGCCTCCTTTACTTACTTCCTCCTTTTTAAAACCATCTTTGCATCCAAGGATACACATCTGCCTCTGTTTGCATTCTCAAATTGCAAGCGGTAACTTTAATAACAAAAAAAAAATCAGCTAGCCTTGGGATTTTGGCATCTCAGCCATTCCCCTTCACATTGCCTTTCCAGTTCTGTCAATCCAAAGTCATGTCCAAGAGGAAGCACAGAAGAATTTGTTCTGTACCAGCCTGCTACCGGCCCTGCAGAAAAGGCAGGGACAACCCCTTTACAAACGGCAAGAGGCTGGAATTAAGCCTGCCAAATTTATTAACATAAAACAGAGCAAAACAAGACACCAACCATGAAACAGGAGCTATGAAACAGGAACTATTCAAGCGGTTGCCTTCAGCAAACCAGCCCTCCCACACATTCCCCTTTTATACAGTTCAGGGCGTGGCTTCTCTCTGCCTCCTTCCGAGGTGCCCCATTGCCTTCCTCTGTTTACTCCTGATTGACTGCCTCCTGTGTCAGGCGTCCTTGAACAGGGCCAGCTGTGGGTCATCTTCATCCACGCTGTCAGGCTCACACAGCTGGGTCTCCGTCGTGACCAGGTGGGAGGGGCCTGGCTGAGGGCTCTCATCAGCAAGCTCTTCAACACCCCCCTCCTCCTCTGAGTCGTCCGACCCAACTGCTAAACCCACAGGCTGACCCTGAATCACAACAGAATTAGTAACAGGTGTCCTCAGCAGAATTCTTCTGTTCTTTCCAAACTGGGCCAAAGCAACAGCAATACAGCATCTACCAAAGAGGAATCTCCA
The DNA here is from genome assembly GCF_964194415.1 of Vipera berus. Taxonomy (NCBI): domain Eukaryota; kingdom Metazoa; phylum Chordata; class Lepidosauria; order Squamata; family Viperidae; genus Vipera; species Vipera berus. Next base: position 318,782,735 of record NC_138202.1, read on the forward strand.
TGGGAACATGGAGATGGATCCTATCAAAAAATCAGAAAACACCAGCCTAGCTCTCCTTTTCTTGGTTTTCAATGCCACTTGTTTCTGAAAGTTCATGCTGGAAATTTCTTGAGGCTGCCTCTATCGTAGACACTAGAACTGCTTTGTTTGTTAATCACTTTCTCCTGAGAAATTGCAGAATTCTTTACAGCAGCCTTCCCCAGGCTGGTGGCTTCCAATTGTGATGGTTTCAGTACATTTGAAAGACACCAGATGGAGGTAGGTGCATTAAAAAGTGGTCTATCATTATTAGAATAATAAACAGTGACAACACAGATTTGTAAGCACAGGTTTTAGTATGGAACTAAGCAGTTGAAGATTTTTATAGCTCAGTACCAGCAACTTAACAATGGTTAAAAGTCTATTACTGTAAATGTTATAGTATAGAATATACTATACCAGTATATAATCTGGTTTTTATTTTTATCAAAAGGTTTATTTTTGTCTGCTGTGCCTTCCCACTTACTGATTGAGACGAAGCCTTTTGCCGTAGCTGTTCCATTTTTTCTTCATGCAGACGTCGCTTTTCATTATCTTCATGCCTATATTTTAGCCTAATCATGGCACCATCCAACCTCATCTTCTCCAAGTCAAGATCAGTGGTTGTGATCTGTCTTCTGTTCAGATGACCCATTCTTTCCAAACTGCTGGCCTCACCTATCCTGGGGTATATTTCTGGTGGCATAGCATTGCCCTCTATTTGTGTGGTGATTACCATCTGCTCTGCTTGACTCTTATTGTCTAAGATTTCTGTCATATCATCAGGAAAGTAGGAAGAACCTGGAGTCTCCCTTGCAGCATCCTGAAAATAAAAAGTATGGCTTTAGTCTTTATGTTTTACCCATCACATTCAACCACAAGAACTAAAGAAAGGATCTGCAAAATTACATCAGGGCCAGTTTCATTCATGTTTTCTTTTTCTCATTAGCTGACCAAATATCTCTGTCAAAAGTGCAAGCAGAGTTCATTGACATGATCAGATACTTCCAGTGGGTGAGATTATGTAGCTTTCCAGGAATAGTGAGTAATTTTCAGCTAACTGGAAGCAAAAAGGGAGTTTACTTCAAAACACTTTTTTATTCCATTGCTGCAAGAAGCAGGTGAGGTCTTCTTGTATTAAATAAATATTAGGATTCTTTGCTGTCTTTTGCTGGTCTTAAAAAAAACCCAGCTAGCAATAGGAAATAGATGATGCGTTGCCTAATCTACTTTTAAAGATGCATCTATTATTAATTACTGTGGGAATAAATCCCACCTCCTGGGATCTGAGAATAATTTCTTTATAAAAGGAAAAATATAAGGAAATGGTAATACACTATCTTTTTGGCTGATGTTTATTATTTTTATGAATTTATAACACCAGCATGCATCTTTGTTTGATAGCATGACTCAGTCTGTTCAAGGAGGGCTTCTGTAAAGGAAGGTACGTACTTCATGGCCACAAAGGCTAACCCTACTTCCTATCATCAGTAGACCTGACATTATACTTATTTAGAAATATGTATAGAGCATCTTGGCTGTTTCAGGTCCTATTTTATGTAAAGGAATAGCGTAAGGCATTAGAACCCATCTCACGCATGCTGAATGTAAGCTAGTGAAGAGTGTAGGAAAAAGAATATAGGAAAGAGCAAAGGAAGAACTGTCCAGCAGATAATAATATATAATATAATACTTTTATTTGTATACCGCCCTTCTCCCGAAGGACTCAGGGCGGTGAACAGGGCAGACATATAAAAATACAAAAAATGCAAAAGTTAAAAGAGAATTAAACATATGCCCAAGCTAAAAACAATAAATACATATATTAAAATGACAATAAAAACCCAACCCATCCCCCATCAGGCCAAGCCAGCTTGTTCAAATAAATGCGTCTTCAGATCGCGTCGGAAGGAGCGAAGGTCGGGCGCCATCTGGAGCTTGACCGGCAACCGATTCCATAAATCCGGGGCGCCCACCGAGAAGGACCTCCCCCTGGGGGCCACCAAACAACATTCTTTGATCAGTGGCACCTTGAGGAGGCCCTCTCTGTGGGAACGCACAGGGCGGAGGGAAGTTGATGCCTTGCTCCCCTGTCCAGATGTATAAGGAAAGCAGACCAAGTACCTAAACCACTTCCTAAATAAAGCTTAGAGATATCATTATTTTGTTCTCTGGGATACAAAGAGATACTAATCTGGGGCAGGAGGATCATTATGAAAGGATAACCCAATGGTTACAGAGACCTGGCTGACAAAGGAGAAGGCAACGAACTTCTCTCACTGATGCAAAAGTCAAGCTGGAGGGCAGGCAGGCAGTGTGGCTGTTGTCTACAGGAATTACATCTCATTGACCAAAAGCTCCACGCAGGAAAAGCTGCTACCGAATCCATACTAGATTAAAGTGAAGACAGGTGGGTCCCAGGAGCCAAGTTTCCAGGCATTTTGTTGAATATACTCTCACTGGAATGTGGGCTGGTTATCTCCCCTGTTAGCATTTCAGACGCTGGTTGAAGAAGACTTTTATCCAGAGAGCATTTAGGGAATAACTGGAATGGTGTTTAATTGTTTTGAGTTTAATTGTTGTCTATACATGATTACACTATTCATGTTTTAATTGTTGTTAGATTTATTTCCTTTTAACAGTCCTGTAATCCCTTGCATCAGAGTGGAGTCGGGCAACTGAATGGACCTGAGATGTCCCTCCTGATGCCTATGCGGAATTCACAGCAGATATTCTTTGTGCCCAGAGAGAGAAATATCTGCCACTATCTCCTAGGATCGAACTCACATCCTCTTGATTCTGAGGTAAGAGTTCCACCTCTAGGCCACCATGTCTCTCTTTTATTTTTGTTATATATCTAGAAATTATTACGGTATGTTGTTCAAAAATAATTAATTAACGAAATCTGATATTTTTTCTATTTTGAGTCCCTGTTGTCATGTTTGGCGGGCCAGAACACTGTAAAGATATTGCTTGTATACTATCTGCTCTTCTGTACAACAGCCTTTCTGACTTTCTCATGCCAAAGTTAGGAGATGGATAATTGATAGAAACAAAAGCTACCAAACTACTACTTCAAGTAGGAGATAGGAGAGTGGTATGAAGACCCAAAGGATCTCTGGAACAGACTGAAACTCTCTGCATTCCATTCATCCATGGACCTCATCACCATTACACATATGTTACTCTTTTATGATCTACAAGAAGAGATGGCCCACTGCCTTAATGGTAGGGCAGAAAAAAGGCAAAATGAAGACTTCCCTCATCCATCTGCCACATTTCTTCTCACTTACCATCTTTTCCTTATGCTTTTTGGAATCTTTAATTGGGGTTATCTGCACAGCAAACTCAATTCCTGCCTGCATGTCCTTGAATTCTACATTGCCTCCTTGATAAGAATATTCAGACCCTTCCAGATTACTAGTATGATCCAGATCTGCTTGAATCTCCTTGTCTGTGTGGTGCACGGACTCTGTCCCAAAGTTGGAGAAATCAGAAGATGAATGGGGTTCTCTGGATATTTCCTGAAACAGATCAGATATGATGGAGGACTTATACAGTATATAGCCCAATAGAATAGATGTAACTCTTTTACAGGAATGAAAAACTTTGGGTATTCCTATCTCCTTCTTCATTGTCCTGCTGGCTGAAGCTTCTGAGAGACTGAATTTTGGAAAACCACAGATTCTGTATTCTTCTTTTATAGGAATGATCCCTGAATGTGTTGCAATTGCCAAAGGGGGTGCAACAAAAGTAATTAAGAAAGCATTCCCCAACTGCCTGTCCCCCCCAGTCTTGATGTGTTAAGACTTGATCCCAACCAGCATGGCCAAGAAACTGTTAACAGGAGTTATTCTCAAACTACAGCTATTTAGCATTTGGAAATGCTGCTTTAATTCCTGGCTTAATTGTTTAAAAAGATTTCACTATTTTTTTTAAAAAGGGCTTGTTCTCTGGAAAGCCAGCAGCCCAGGTTCAAGATCCAAGTGCCATGTAAGAGGGGGAGCTCCCATCCTCACCCTAGCTCAGGCCAACCTATCAGTTCGAAAGTATACAAATGCAAGTAGATAAATAGGTACCACTTCAATGGTAAGTTGGCAGCGCTCTGAGATGTCATGCTGGCCACATGGCCACAGAAACATCTTCAGACAGCACTAGCTCAATGGCCTTGAAACGGAGATGAGCACTGCCCCCTAGAGTCGGCAATAACTAGTGGAATAAAATTTGCAAGGACTCCTTTACCTTTGCCTCACCTTCTTCCTATTTTCCACCCCATAACTACAGAAAAAGGAAGTTCTAAAAAGAAAAAAATCCCTTTTTTTGGCCTGTTGTCAGCAGGGCCCTTAAATATGTGGAATGGTTTACATCAGAATTCTCCAACCAATTCACATTGTAGACCCAGGAGTTCAATAAGCTATTGGTTTAATCTTCCCATACAAGTTTTCAACCCTGCCTGTCTTGAGTTTATGTCAAATTTGCAAAATGGGTGCTGTTTGTATAATACAGTGTTTCTTATGTTTTATTTAATTATTTGAAATTTTCAACAGGATTAAATTCAGTAATGTATTAGAATTTCTTACCATCGCAGATCTATTCCCAATAAGAAATGTACATCTGTCTCTGATTTTAAGGCAACAGCCTCTATTGTCCTATTTGCCCCATCTAGAAGAACTAAAAGCAGCTGCCCTGGTTTAATACACAGATGTGTGCGCTCACACTCAAACTCAGGCCCTGATTCTCTCCTAAACTGCCACAGTAGTGATGTCAAAAAAAGTTCTACACTGTGATGACAGAATTTTCTGGTTGCCATAACAGTTAAGATAAAAGCGTTGCCAAGGAATCAAGTGTGGATTCCAGTCAAGATGCTCACATCTCACCAAAGGAGTCTTTTTATATTTTGTTGAGAAGGACTAAAAATTTATCAGCAGTCTGTGATATGGCCCACTCGATGTATTTTAATTCACTGAAATATTAGTAAGAAGTCAATCACCTTCTTCCACAATCCAGCTGAGGTGTAGGAAAAGGGAATTTTCCATATATAAACATACTATTCTCTAAATGATGATGATGTTTTAAAGTTTTTAGATTAACACAGTGTAGCTTTTTTTCTAATATACTGAATAGTGCCATATGCATAACAAACTATAGAAACATTTCTATACAAGCTTTTCTGTATAGGATTTTATGGATAGATTTCTTAACGGTCTCATTTCCTCTTCCCACAAGTATTCTTATCCCAGATTTGATATTTTCAGTCTCTTAGACAATTTCGGTATTTTCCTTTCTTGGGCTTCCTTGTGAGCTTAGGGAAAAGAACAGAGAAAATCACTTTTTCTTGAACTTGGAATCCCAGCACTCTTGTCCAACTATCCTGGGTTGTATCTGAACCATCCTTTCCAATTGTTCCATCAACCAGTTCTCTTTGCAGAAAACTAAATAAATAATCTTGTGCACTCACGTTGGGTCCTCAGCTGTACATGGATTTAGCATGTCCACTCCATACAGCCCATGAACAGCAAACAATGTCCAGCTACCAACAACAACCTCCTTTACTGTTGAATACTCCAGCCCTTATATTTGCTCTAAATTTTATTTATTTTATTTATTTTATTTTAATTCCATTTATATCCCGCCCTTCTCCGAAGACTCAGGGCGGCTTACAAGCTTAGCAGTAGCCTTCATTCTATGTATATGCCTGCTTATTAGGGCTTTCACACACACACCAAGCGGCTTTATTACAAAGTCAGCTTAATTGCCCCCAACAATCTGGGTCCTCATTTTACCTACCTCGGAAGGATGGAAGGCTGAGTCTGCCTGCTTTCAAATATCTATGTGATAGTTTGTGTGGTGATGGAAAGTGGGGGGGGACGACTTTAACTTTGAAACGTTTTTGTAACATCCCATATGCAAGACACGTGGGGTATGTTGTTACCAGGAGAATTACTATCCACCCTAAAAGAGAGAGTGCCTTGGAGAAATCACATTACTGTGCCTGAACCATGGACATCATGAAGGGAGGAAGGAGAGTTCTAAACTATCAATGGCATTTTAAAAAATTATTTCTCGTGTCAGACTACATAAGCAGGGAAGGAGCACACTGATGATTTTGTACACATTTCAGTTTTCCAAAGCTAGATCTGCCATTAGGCCTGCTACATTCTTACTGGGGAGTGGAGGCCACAAATATCAACCCTTGGATCAGAGCCTTTGTAAACGACTTTTTCTGCTGTGCCGTGACATCATGTCCCAGGCTGAAAGAGGAATACCTGGTGCTAACTTCTTATTTCTCTTTTTTTCCCAAATTGTATAAAGGCAAGCAGGAATTAAGCTGGATATACTCAGTCTCAGATTCCCTTTGCCTTTCTTCAAAAAGCAAGGTTCTAATTCAAAAACATTGACTTTCCTACAACAATGCTTATTTTCAGATAACATCTGTCTGTTTAAAAGACTCTCCCTCCCCTTAATAGATATGGTTAAGTCTCTCAAATTGCCACAGGTGCAGCAAGAGCATGAAGGAAGCTGAGTCTGGAAGCTTGTGACATCATTAAGACAGTTAGCCTGGAATGTAGATTTGAATAATCTGGTTTTAGAAACCAGGAGAACTGGGATCTGACTGAAGGCAAAAGGACAGATTTAATTTAATCTCTAAACATAGTGTTATCAATCTACTTATATCTCTGACTCTGGTATCCAAGTTCTCCATGGTAAGAGCCCCTAACCCTTTCCAAAAAGGTTCAATTTGCTCACTTTATCCTCACAAGAGTCCTGCATGGTAGATTGGGAAGATAAATTGGGATGGGCTTCCCAAAAGTTTCTCTGAGATTCATCGAGGATATAACGGATTACAGTTTCCTCACATTCCTCAAGGATTCTAGCTAGTTTTATTATTTCTGTTCCTTTGAAAACCAAGTTTATACATTTCATGTTTTATTTGATCTTGCTTTCTCTGCTTCCATGTCTTCAGTTTCAAGCAAAGTGGATGCTGCCTGAGAAAGCTTGAACCAAAATATTAATATTCCAGCATCCTTTTCCTCCATTCTTCTTTAATGGTTTGATAGACTAAAGAGTATTTTAAAATTTCTCCCATATCTCCTTTATTGTATTGTAAATCGATTGGATCTTACCCTGCCTTTCCTAGGCAGTCCAGTAGATCATTGCCCTCTTTTATCTTTTTTTTAAGTTAGTTTTTTTATCTGCCTTTCAGAGGATTTCCATGTGTTGGGAGGGCTCAAATGCTTCAGTGATGCTGGGATTGATTGCAGTGGTACATAACCTTCTGTTATGGACACCTTTGCCTATAAGGTCAAAAGGGAAGGTTAAAGCTATGTAAAGGTAATCCATAATAGGAATGAGGGCAGGTGGGACTTTGCAGACCTAAAGAAGGAATTCCAAAATCAAACTAGAAAGATGACAATGGCAAGCTCCTTTTGTATTGTTGTCAAGAAAATAGTATGGACATGGCTGGAATATTTAGACAGGTTTAGGTGCCGGATTATGAGATTCCCAGGTCAAAATGTACTCCTGGGCAAGAATATCCAATTTTCATACGTGGATCTGGAAGTGATGACAAGGCCAGATCAAAGCTGCAAGGGAGTCTTATCACTGATGGTGGCAGTATTAAAAATTTGCCATACAAAGACAAGTTAAATTGGAACATGGAATATACAAACATGAGCTGAATCTGACAATGTCATATGGACCATACTAAATTGGATAAATTAGGGGTGATTTAACTTAGCTGAATTACGATTACATAATATATCATTCAGGTCATGATAATATATAAAGAAAATGGAGTGGCAATAATACTCAAAGGGGACATCACTCTGTGCTCAGCTATAATTTGCTCAGTAATAGGCTCAGACTTACATATAGTGTATGCAAATGCATGGATTACTACAGAAGTAAAAATGTAGCTAATGTTTTTTTTCTTGAGCTCAATAATAAATGTTTTTTTATGTTTTAATTCCATTTATATCCCGCCCTTCTCCGAAGACTCAGGGCGGCTTACAAGCTTAGCAGTAGCCTTCATTCTATGTATATGCCTGCTTATTAGGGCTTTCACACACCCCCGCAAGCGGCATTATTACAAAGTCGGCTTATTGCCCCCAACAATCTGGGTCCTCATTTTACCTACCTCGGAAGGATGGAAGGCTGAGTCAACCTTGAGCCTGGTGGGACGCGAACCTGCACTAATTGCAGGCAGCTGGTGTTACTTAAGGAGGCATTAGCCCACTGCTCCACCAAGGCTCTTTTAAAAATAAAGATGAACAGTGTGCTGGAAAGGTAAAGATGAGGTTAATGCTAGGGAGAAAGGATAAGAATATTTGTAACACAAAAATCAGAGTAGTTAAAGCAATACTATTTGTAATGATAATAGACAGCTATGAAAACATAGACATTGTAAAAGTACTGTGTGAGATAAAGAGGATTGAATTATAGATCTGAAGGTGGCTACACAAAGTACAATGGACTGTAAGAGGACATAATCAATCAATCCTGACTAAATAAAGGCTGATTGCTCCCTTGAAGTAAAGATCAGCAGGTAGAAACTCATATTCTGTGTATGTTATATGAACAGATAAACACTAAAAAGATGATGGTGCTTGACAAAGTTGAGGGAAGTCAAAGAAAGGGGAGACAGCAAATAAAATGACTCGGAAGTTTCGAAGAGAGTACAGAGTGCAGTGGAAGAGCTACAGATTATTGCTAGAGCCATGTCCAATTGATGAGAATTTGTCCATGGAGTCACTAGGAATAGAAGTCAATGGCATCTAACTAAGAAATAAGTTTTAAAATTTATTTTATGGACAAAGAGGGTTAGATTTTATACCACCACTACCCCAACAATCTCAAAAAAAGATCCAGGCTTTTCTTAGTCATTTATATGTGATTTCCCTATATTTCAGGTGCAGAAATGCGTAGGCAGTAAAAAAAATACAGAAATCTCTGGCCAGCAATTTCACCTGGCTTTTTGCCACACAGAAGTGGTACAACCATATATGTTAGCCAAGTATGTTAGGCTCATCTTCACACACCCTTAATCAAGTTTGAATTATACCTTCATAATCATTTTCTAAAGGCAGTAGTGAATTAATCCTTTCTATTATATAGGTGTTTGGTGATCAGCTACACCCACCTTAAGCAAACATTTGGTAAAAATGTTCATAAGATTAGCTCTAGCATATCTGGCCTACAAACAAAAATTCATTTGACATTTTTTAATATTCTCACTTTTCTGTCACAACCTAGTGAAGGTCCAGATTTTTGAAGACCAAATACAGTAGTCCTGTATAATATGGACCCCCAATTCCTGCTCTGTGGACCGGTTTGCGGCATGCCAGAAACTGGGCCGTGCAAACAAGCAAAGCCGCATTCATGGGATGCAGGCAGCACAGAGACCACGGCCCCTACAGTCAATGGAAAAACCTCTCTCCACAGAACCGGCCCCTGATGCCCAAAAGGTTGGGGGTCGCTGCTGTATAACATGCTCTAAAAATTCCAACTATGTTAACAGACACCAGAAGTTTAGGACTCCCTGGTTATGTTTCCCTAATAGTAAAGGAAGGAGCTCTGGTCTCAGAAGAAACCATATAACCATATAATTTGCCAAAATATCTAGAAAGATCTTTCTAAAGCAGCATGGGAAATTCTGAATTCATGTAAACTGCCCCTAAAATGTTGTGTTCTTCAACTTGTTTCTTCATTTCACTTCAGTTCACCTAACCTTCATATGCAATGTTTGCACCACTCCAGCATTAATTGTGCACCTTTGTGATTCCACAAGAGTGACCCCATTTGGCAGCTCAGCTAATTTCTTTCCAGCTCAACTCTGCAAATCAAAATAATGCAGATCTACTTTTCAGCTGAAATTCTGGAGCTCCATCAAGCTTTGAAGTGGGATATACTCCCAAGGCAGAAGTTCTCACCTCTCAACTCCTTCCCCTCACAGAGCCATGGTTTCCTGATGCCAAGATGTGATCGTTCACCATGCTTTTACATTGTAAACAGATTTATGATATCATGGTTGCTTTCCCTCATTTCAGTGACGAGAGCACATTTTAGCAAACTTCATTCATTTATTCATTCAATTAATTAATCAATTAATTAATATCTATACCATCCATCTTGCCCAAGTGATTTTGAGCATTTTACAGCCAATCATTTAAAAAAATGACTCTAAAATGAGAACTGTGGTATTGTGAGACATTTTTCATGTATTCCCATTGACCATCTGGAAGGCTCAATTCCAAATGTGAGGTTCTTAGTGATTAGAGGTTGTAGTAAAGACAATTGTGAGCCAGTCTGAAAGGATTTCTGAGAGTTTGGGAACTGAAAACAGTGCTGTCGGAAGAGAACTACACTGATTTTTTTCATGGACATTTATCTTAGTGAAACTACAATTATTATTTTTTTCAGTCTATGGGTTTTCTCTTCCTTTTCTTGTCCTTTCACTCTGTTTACTTTTATTGATGCCGTTCCTGTTCCCTAACATCTTCTTTTATATCTTTTCTCCATTCGCATGGAAAATATATGGTGAAAAACCAAGTGATCTACATAGCTTGTTCGTAGATATCTGCTCTTTCACTGTTTCTCCACACTTTTCATGATGGGTTTCTACAAGTGGCATTGGTAAGAACTGGATATTTTCGTTTGTTCAGATCAGTTTGGCATGAGACATAAAACCATTTGAATGTGTATTACAAGGTAGGAGAACATTTTCCTTTCATATATTACTCAACTATAATTTCCAACCGTTACCACTGCCAGTGCTGTCTGGAGTTACTAGAAATACCTGGATGACCACAGGTTCTCCACCTCAGATATAGAAAGATCCCTCCCAAGATAAAGTGTTAATTAGGCCATCTCAGAATGTATGCATGAGGCCCCTCTCCCTTTCTTGTGTTTTAGGAGGTCAGTGAAGATATGCCAGTGTGTCCTGCCAACCTCTCTGTTATGACTGATAATCTGGCTAATGGAGATCAACAGATGCTCTTAGAGACCCTGCAGCAGATAGAAATCATAAACACTCCTTTGCCATTAGTGGCAGTTACCAAAAAGGAGAAAAATGTCCACAAAGATGATAAGTATGACTATGCTGAGGAACAAGAACAACGAAAAGCCAGGCACACACAAACCCATGAAGCTGACAGTGAGATAGAGAGGATGCGGTTGGATTTTGAGCTGACTGTACTGAAGCGGCAGCATGAGGAGAATGATAAGCAACGGCTGCATGAGGAAAAGATGGAGCACATACGCCAGGGATCACCCTCCAGGAGTGGCGCTCATGTGGAAGAGGAACAATTTGGGGGTAAGCTGGACCCCATTACAGAAATTGAACTGGAGAAGTTGCGCATGGAGTTTGAACTGGCCAAACTGAAGCACATCTCTGAGGAGAATGAGAGGCAGCGACAACATGAGAGAAAACTGTATGAAGAAAAGGAGAAACAGAGGCAGCATGACGAGAAGATGGAGCAAATGCGCCAGAAGCAAGGAAACCTCCATATAGTGAGCCAGAAAGTATCTGGGTGTGGCCCAGCAGAAGCCACAGCAGAAACAGCTTCTGTGGCCTTTGCTCAGATGGGTAAGATGAGGATAGAGCTCCAGCTGGCTTTGGAGGTATACACACCAGAGAAAAAAGAAAAGAAGCTCTCCAGTGAGCAAAATGGGCATCAAGAGAGTCCAAAACGTGAACAACAATTGGGGACCACCTCAGAGGTAAAAAAAGCTGAAATGCCCCCAGAGCAACGGAATGATGGGGTGACTGAACACCTGGGCCTGCAGGTGCCACGTGTTGTGGTCAATGGGGCAGAGTCACAGTGGTCAAGCAGCAGGCTGGACCTAGCCATTGAGACCGAATTGGAGAAGAGGCGGATGGAATTTGAACTGACGAGGCTGAGATATGAACATGAAGAGAATGAACGGCAGCGCCAGCATGAGCAGAAAATGGAGCAGCTGCGTCAGCAAGTATCACCCAAGGATATAGCATAAGATATACAGGGTGTGAGTAAGAAAACAAGGGCCTGTGATGCCCATATTTTGCCATCTTTACTTGGGGATCCATGTACTCTGACCAAAAGGAGGATGGAGAATGATAAATAGTTCAATTTTCCAATGGGGATGCTGGGATTAGTGTCCAAGTGCCATTTGGTTTGAAAGGAAACCCCACTAGGCATTTGTTCACTACACAGTGGTATCTCCTAATAGTTAACTAACTAACTTAACTATTGCATGTTAAGAAACTGTCTTTAGCAAAGCATAGATCTAAGCTAATTCAGAGCTTGGGAATGGATGCAAGAATATACAGGTAGTCCTTGACTTACAACAGTTCATTTAGTGACCATTTGAAGTTACAATGGCACTGAAAGCAGTGACTTACGACCATTTTTCACAGTCGCATTGTAGCACCCCCATGGTCCTGTGATCAAAATTCAGATGCTTAACAACTGATTCATATTTATGACGGTTGCAGTGTCCAAGGGTCACGTGATCCCCCTTTGTGACCTTTTGACAAGCAAAGTCAATGGGGAAGCCAGATTCACTTAACAACTCTGTTACTAACCCTAATAACTGCAGTGATTCACTTAACAACTGTGGCAAGAAAGGTTGTAAAATGGGGCAAATCTCACTTAGTAACAGAAATTATGGGCTAAACTGTGATCATAAGTTGACAACAATTTGCACTGTCTGTTAACTTAGCTGGAGCAGTAGAAGTCTAAATCAACAATCAGCAGGAATCCAATAATATTGGTGGCATTGTAAACCCTAGTTCACAAAATGGGAATTTAGCCACACCACAGCTGTTTGCTGGTTTTGAGTCAAGGGGGGCTTTTCTCTTGAATTACAATATGAAAGTGGTTGAATTTATGGGTACCTGTCTGTGCAATCTAACATTCATTCTTTTTCACCCCTACAGTGTGAATGAGGAATCCATGTAATTACTGCTGCACACCTTCCCTTTAAGAGGCTGTGTTATCAGTGGCTGAGGTCACTGTTCTGTATAACTATAATCCTTCACTTTCAATTGCCAAGGAGCATATTATAATTTACTGAAATACTCTGCTGTCTGTGCATTGTGTTTTTCTTCATTAAATTAGTATTATAGAGTGTTTTGGAAGATAAAACCTTGGATTCAAGACTTGTGATGTTTACATCGTCAAAACTGTTTTTAGAAGTTTTATGGGGAATCAACTAATTCTGTGGAACTGCATGCATCAAACTGTAATCCAGGCTCTCTGGAACAATGTTATATGTCCAGAGATGCCATAATGAAAGCATAGGTTTCCTATAATGTATTATTTGATTCGTATCCAGCTGCTACAACATCTTCTTATTAGCCTATTCCATCTGTGGTGTCATCCTGTTCATTCTAGTAGTGACAATCAGTAGATTTTAAAGGCTGTAGTGATCTTAAAAAGATCATGACCAAAGAATAGACATTCAGGTGGTCGGTGAGAAATATTGCTGATCTTAATCTAGTTAGATCACTGAGAATTATAGCCAATGCCTCCTATGGATGACTCATGAACAGTTGTTTGATTCTCATGGGATACAAGTATTAGAAAATAAACAAATAAAAACAAACGAATGAATGAATGGCATAAGTTTTCCAGACTTTTTGTGGGGAGGGGGTGTATGATTTGACACGTGCATCTTTGACCATTTTAGTGTAATTATTGCTAACAGAAATGTGACTGTATGTATTCATCAATTGCAGGGGAAAAGATCAGTGCCAGTCATCTGCTGAAAAGACTGAGGCTTTTTCCTCCCTAGTGTCCCTTAGTGAGATCCAGTCATTGCTGTGTGGAAGTAGAATAAGCTGCCTGCATAAAGTTATCTTGTCCTGCTCACCTCCCTTCTAACATAATATGCAAGGTTACTTTATTTATCGAGATTGTCTTATATTCTATCATTTATCTCCTCATCTGTCAAGTGGCATATTAATTATTATTCTGGTTTATTAATCAGGTATCTTAACGAGGAGGGACGCGGTGGCTCAGTGGGTTAGGACGCTGAACTTGTCGATCGGAAGGTCGGCAGTTTGGCGGGTCGAATCCCGAGTGCCGCGTAGCAGAGTGAGCGCCTGTTACTCGTCCCAGCTTCTGCCCACCTAGCAGTTCGAAAGCACGTAAAAATGCAAGTAGAAAAATGGGGACCACTCCGGTGGGAAGGTAACAGCGTTCCGTGCGCCTTTGGCGTCTAGTCATGCCAGCCACATGACCACGGAGACGTCCTCGGACAAGCGCTGGCTCTTCGGCTACGAAACGGAGATGAGCACCGGCCCCTAGAGTCGGAAACGACTAGCACGCATGTGCGGGGGAACCTTTACCTTTACCTTTTATCTTAACGAGAAATGAACTGTGCATTGGGATATCCAGCTCCAACTTTCAGTTTAACAGTCTTCTCGCAGTGTTCAATTTCTACAGTCATTGTACAGACAATTGAAAGGCAAAGCTTTGAAAGAAAAGCTTAAGACATTGCTAATAGCACAGTGGCAAATCACCCTGTATTTCTAACATGCTAAGCATGTGCAACAATGAAACAAAAATGGAATCACAGGGAATACTGCCTTCTTTTTGGCTATGTGTGGTGTTTGTTCATTTTTATGGATGATATTTAAAATTCATGGGAAATTGTGTTAAATTGCCTCTCCCACACCTGTCTTTGAGTAAAAGTCATTTTATACAGACTACAAACTTTTTTCACTAGAGCAATTGGTTTTGTAAAAATCTGCTTTATTCAAAACTACCATTAGATAAAAAGCTAAAACCCTGCTCATAAAAATACATTTTTTCATGGTCAGAGATAATACTGACAACTAGTCATGTACATACAACATTTTCCAGTTGCATCCCAACTATATTGATGTACGATCAGTGAATTGAAAATATTCTGCACATAGGTAAAGGTAAAGGTTCCCCCGCACATGCATGCTAGTCATTTCCGACTCTAGGGGCCGGTGCTCATCTCCGTTTCAAAGCCAAAGAGCCAGCGCTTGTCCGAGGACGTGTCTGTGGTCATGTGGCCGGCATGACTAGACGCCAAAGGTGCATGGAACGCTGTTACCTTCCCACTGTAGTGGTCCCTATTTTTCTACTTGCATTTTTTACGTGCTTTCGAACTGCTAGGTTGGCAGAAGCTGGGATGAGTAACAGGCGCTCACTCTGTTACGCGGCACTCGGGATTCGACCTGCCAAACTGCCAACCTTCTGATCGACAAGCTCAGCGTCCTAACCCACTGAGCCACCACGTCCTATATTCTGCACATAGGCATCTACAAATACCTATTATTTTCTCTGAAATGTTGAAGTATGATGACCTGGTATATATGAATACAGTGCAATGAACATCACATGCAGTAGAGCATATTTCTACTGTGATTGGTAATATCATCACAAAAAAATATACAGAAAATTGATACAATGACATATTCTGTGATTTATAGAACATAAATGACTATTGGAGGGCCAGTGTGGTATAGTGATTTAAAGCCCCAGGTTAGAAACCAGGAAATAGCCAGCTAGGTGACTTGGGCCAGTCACTCACTCTCTGCCTTAAAAAGGTCAGCGCAAATTATTTTTGAAAATCTTGCCAAGGACCTGTCCGGGCAGTCACCAGGTGTCAAAACTGACACAAAGGCATGAAAAAGAGGCCAAGACAAAACAGAAAGATGGCCATCCTTCCAATGATGATGAGTTTCTAGGCTAACAACATCTGGTCTAATTAACTGGCAACCTAATTTTCACCAGCAACTGTGGCTAGGTGAAAGTCTCCTGCTCTGTAATGTATTTCTCAGCAGCAAATAGCCTAGCCCTAGCCCTAACCCTCCCCCTCAACTCCCCTCATCCCATTGAAACAAGTTGTGACTGACTACACTCACTGTCTTCACTTTTTCAGGCTTTGTCCCTTGCACGGGAGGTCCCTGCTCACTTTAAAAATGATTCATAAATTGTATTATGGATTTTAGCCACAAACCGCCCCTCTCTGCTATTTAGCCTGTTTTCAGGCACCAAGGCAAGCCTGACATTAAAAAGAAAGTTTTTTTATTGAAAAGTTTTATAAAGGTTACAATATTATCCCATCCCCAACCCCCCCAACCCCCTCCCCCTCCCCCACTTCCCAAAGCTGGTTACAGGGTTACAAATATATAGTAATCATAATCTAACTAACATTAATCAACTATATAAATAACCAAATACATAATACACTTTAACCCGCCTATAACATAATTACAAACACTCTAAAATATCCAACTTATAAAAAAAAATTATAACAATCTAAAATTTACTCATAAGATAAATGGAACTTTTTAGTCCCATATTTTTTCTAAATATAATCTATCCATCTTCTCCAAACCGAAATGTATCTTTCTTGTGAATGATCCTTCAAGTAAGCAGAAAACTTAGCCATTTCTGCTAAATTTGACACTTTAAGCGTCCACTCCTCTATAGTAGGCAGACAGTCCTTCTTCCAATATTGCCCTACCAATAACCTTGCAGCTGTTATCAAATTCAACATCAAGTTAAAAAGAAAGTTTTTAAAGTTTCCTTAGTTCAAGGAGAGGATTGTTTAAGGCACAATGTTTTTTTGACAAGTTCACACAGATGTCTAAAAACATTCAGTCTGCATAGATGAATAGCAAAGAGGCACCATGCTTGTCCTAAGGCTTTTGCACTGCACTGCACTGATTTTCAGTGTTCTGCCTGCATCCCCCTCATACGTTGGGACCCGGATCCATATTCTGTCCAGTTAGGGTTATAAATCAGAAAGAATTTATTTTTCCACATATCCTAATCTGCAGATGAAAATGAAGAAGTCAATAAGATGGCATAACTGTAAGAGTTGCACAGGAGAGGGGGGAGAGTGGCAGAAGGAAATTATGATGATTAGCTAAGTTTAGCCATGTAGAACCCAGATTTTACATTAAATTGAATCAGGTTCACAGTGTACCTATAGTTTGGTTGCAACAGCTGTCCTTTTAATGCAGTGGCAGAAAATAATTCATGTCCTGATTTCTGCTACCATACATAGTTTAATTCAACCTTCTCCAAGCTGGCGCCTTCAGATGTACAATATGTTACTGCAACTCTTCACTACTCTTGCAGGGATTGCAATGATAGGTGGCAATGAAATAATCTATGCATTCAAAGTCCTCCAGATATGCTGAGACTGCAATTTCCACAATTCATGACCTTGGAGACCACGATTGAGAAGACTGAAGTAGTCTAACACCACTAGATTGTGTTAAATTGGGAAAATATACAGTACTTCATTTAATGGCACTCAGATGAATAGCCATCCCTGATGATTGGCTGGCCTGATTCACCTACTACATAATTTGAATAAACCACAGTTGATTGAGCTCATAGAACATGGTAACTCATAAACTATGGCTTACAAAATCACACTGGCTAGATGTAGGCAACTTATTAACAGACCAGTAAATTGTATTTTTAGTATGTTTTGTGAATTCCTTCACTATATTTCTATCTGAAGTGCTTGCAGTTTAGTGATAAGGTATCTTTTTTCACTGCTGAGTTGAAGGTGTGTACTCCCACATCTGAGTCAGTAGAAGAAACCTGTAATTGCCGATTCCTGATATATATATTTTTAAAATCTCTGTGGCCTCTATTTGGAGCCATGGCATCCTCTTAACTTTTTTCCAAGGTAACAGATGAAAAAAGCCTAGCAGATGTTATAATATACACGAGGCTGTCCTTCCTGGACAATATTAGAACATGAGGGAAAATATTACTTTTTATACTAGTATAGCTAAAAACTGGTCTGTTGCTCTCACAGACTAGGGACAAGATGAAGGCAATGTCATGGGGACGGAGCAGGAAAATAAATGTTGTCGGGACAAGTTTTTCTATTATTAGATGAAAGATTGAAAAAGGCCATAGCAAGTAGCCTGGAATATGAAATTATTTTCCTGATAGATTTCCTCCTACCCACAGAAACCTACAGAAGAACATAATGGGATTACTTTGATCTTATTCAAAACTGATAGCATAATGACTTTTTTTAAAAAAAAATTTTTTTACTTTTGATTAATATTACCCCGATTAAAAAATAATAATATCCAGTCACCTTAACATCATCCCAAACTAATTGGGTAAACCTATCATCTACGATACAAAGTACTCTTCCGTGGAGCTCTGGGCCAATTGTAACAATAGGCAGGTTAAACATCACAGTGTAGAATCTGTGACATCAGCTTGACAGTTGGATCTGTAAACCTGGCTTTCCTATGAATATATTGTCAGAGACAAGAGTTAAAGAAGTACATGATGGAAAATTGAAAACTAGTGAAATTGAAGGCAGCTCGTTGCATCTTCCAGCCTTTATATTCTTACTTCCTGCTGCCTAAATTCATCATGGTAAGGTTTCTACTTATTCTTGAATAACAGAGAGTGAGAGCTTTTCCTTCTAATGCAAACAGTGGGCCTAAGATCCTAAATCCAGATTGGGATTCCAGAGGGAACAAAGGGTTACACTCTTATTCTTCATGCAATGACTCTGACTCATATTAGGTAAAGGTAAAGGTTCCCCCGCACATGCGTGCTAGTTGTTTCATCTCCGTTTCAAAGCCAAAGAGCCAGCGCTTGTCCGAGGACATCTCCGTGGTCATGTGGCCGGCATGACTAGACGCCAAAGGTGCATGGAACGCTGTTACCTTCCCACTGTAGTGGTCCCTATTTTTCTACTTGCATTTTTACGTGCTTTCGAACTGCTAGGTTGGCAGAAGCTGGGACGAGTAACAGGCGCTCACTCTGTTACGCAGCACTCAGGATTTGACCCGCCAAACTGCCAATCTTCTGTTCGACAAGCTCAGCATCCTAACCCACTGAGCCACCGCGTCCCCTGACTCATATTACAGCTAGCTTAATTGTCATTACAGCTAATTACATTGATGGGACCG
The DNA here is from genome assembly GCF_964194415.1 of Vipera berus. Lineage (NCBI taxonomy): Eukaryota > Metazoa > Chordata > Lepidosauria > Squamata > Viperidae > Vipera > Vipera berus. The sequence goes on from NC_138202.1 coordinate 318,801,675, forward strand.
CTTCCCAAATCACAGTTTTAACATCAAGAGAATAAAAAACTCAACAGTGAAGCAAGATCAATCAACTCAGTAGGTCTCTTTAAATAAATGGATGTTCCCTGGGGGAACAAAGGGATCAGATCAACATTTCATCACCTGAGCAACACCACTGAGAATATCCTTTCTTGTGTACCCAATAAACATACATCCGATGTTAAGAATGACCTGTCCCTTAAAACAAATTTTTTAAAAAATGTTATATACATTGTTTTAGCTATGGCAAAATTTTAAAATAACAGGCAAATGTTATGTATAAACTACCATTTATATAATGACATTGTTTTCTTGAATCATTTTTTGCTTACCTAAAAGAGAAAAATAACAATATTCAATTTATAACTAATAGCAACATGTGCTTAAATAATTCTTTACTGAAAAACAGCACAGAATTCCCAAAGTCTCTGAATGGTTCAAAACTAACTGATATATAACTTTATAAACAAAATCAGCTTGTTTTAGAAAGAACTACACAATTTAGAAACTGAGACTGTTATATGAATTTATGGAATAACAATTTTCATGATAATGCAGACTTTTTACAGTTATAATTCTGCCAATTTTCATATTGTTTTTCTTCTTTTAATCATTAACTACCTAGTTGAGGTAGTCCTTAATTTACGACACAACTGAGCCCAAAATTTCCATTGCTGAGACATTTGTTAAGTGAATTTTGCCCATTTTATGACCTTTTTTTGCTAATGTTGTTAATGAATCAGTACAGTTCCCTGTTGACTTTGCTTGTCAGATCACAAAAGTTGATCACATGACTCCCCGGGACACTGCAACCATCACAAGTCAGTTGCCAAGCATCGGAATTTTGATCATGTGACCATGGGAATGCTGCAACGGTCTTAAGTACGAAAAACTCTCATAAGCCACTTTTTTCAGTGCCGTTATAACTTTGAACAGTCACTAAATGAACTGTTGTAAATCGAGAACTACCTGTATAGGGTTTTGAAAATGATTTCCCTTTTATTGCTTACACTAAATTATATTTAATTTATATAACAGTCATTGTTATATAAATTATGATAAATTATGATAAAATAATTGCCAAATCACAGTAACTGTACTGTAACTGGCTTTATTTTTGAATTATTCAGAGTATTGTTTTCATGTTGCTTTATATAGCTAGTCCATTAAACCTCCCCTACATCCACATGTTGTGCTAGGAGGACAACCCTGAAAATGTGTCTTCGGTGGCTGACAATGCAACTGAGCAAACAACAGGTCCTGATGATTTGACTGAACCACCTTGTACACCTAATGATGTGACTGATCCATTGGACATTAGAGATGAAGAAGCACTGATGAGGACAAAGCCACAGCTGGGGCTGAGCAATCTGCACTCTGGCTTGGCCAACAGAGAGGGTAAAGTGGATGCCTGGGTTCAAGAGGAGCAGTCAAATACCAAGCAGGTCAGTAACTTGGCAACCCAGCTAGAGAAAATGCGCCTTGACATGGAGCTCGCCATGACCAGATACCGTTATGAAGATAAGGAGAAGCAGCGACAACATGAGGAGAAAATGGAGGAAATGAGGTTGCAGTCACCATCAGGACAGGTGAGGTTGGCAGATAAAAAGAAATTCTAAGACGATCAATAGAAAAGGAAATTGCCACATTGTTTTAGATTTAGAAACTGCCATTTATTGTTATGGGTTTCTTCAACAATCCTTGTTTCACTTCTAGTAATCTAGGAACCATAGATGAAGGGATCTTTGGAGAGATACTATCAAAGTTAACTGCCATAACTATTGTGGAACTGATTGACAAACCAGACTTTGCAGAAGAATGGATCTCCTAACATTTGCTAAGAACATTATCAATGCTAAAGATATTAAAATGCAATTGGCTTTGTTAACTTTCCTCATAATAAGCAGGAATAGCAATAGGAAGAATTAATCAGGAAAAATATTACGGGCATATTGCCTACTACAGCTAGTATTTCAGCTTTTCTTCCCAATTAGGAACTCAGGTCACAGAACTCAGGCAATGTAGATTTGGCCATATCATTTGATCTGCTTCTGCCCCATGAGAAGTGGGGCAAGCAATACCATCTTGCTATGTCATCAAGCAAACTGTATCATTTTGCTTGTATCAAATGCCTACCTTTCTTGCTGCCTGTTGGATAATAAATTTAACCTTTTCACTTATTCCCATTCTCTAATTGCTAAGAAAATACCGGTAGTGAGCAAGTGTTGAAATGTACCACATTGGCTAAGAATAGTTGGGAAATATTAAGTGTCCCTTTGTGACCGAACAACACACATTAGCTCAAGAAAGTCCTGAACCCAATGCCTGAGGTAAGGAAGACTTGAATGTGGACTAACAAGTTGAGATTCCTCTAACAAGAAGAGGAAAGAAAAAAGTCACTGTTAGTAAACAGGCATGTTTCCACACACTTTGGAAAATCAGGGTTGCAATTTAGAAATACCCCTGGCTACTCAACCCAGGTTTGTCTTTGCCTAGCTTGATAGCTGTATTCTTTCCCAGGGAAGATTGATCTGGCTGCATCTGATAAATATCAACTTTCTGGTTAGAATTCTTCAATTGTTTTTGGTGGAGTTGTTCCTGAGAAACCTTCTGAAAGTATAGCTGGAACAAAATGCATCATGAAAGTTGCTCTCAGGTGTGCAGCGTATGTCATGCATTACAAATATGCAAAGCTTTCCAACTTGCTTTGTGGCTGGATTCAAGACAGCAGCATCCATGGCAAATCATGATGTGAGCAAAAATGATGACATACATGGTGACATCATCAGGCAAATTATTTACGTACTTGATCTCAGTATCTGGTGAAAATGAGTATGTCATGATATTTTGGTGAAGAGGGCATGCTTGGTACATCATTTACCCCCTTGGCCTTCTCTATCAATCCCAATGAATGCAGCTGTGGTAAAAATTGCCTGACCTTTATTTAAATTATTTATACATTCATTAACAATGTCAGGGAAGGCTCTAAAATAAACATCCAAATTCAAATTCAGTTGACTTGAGTAGAGTATCCATCAACAATGAATAAAGATATGGACTTCAGGGTACAATCTGAGATGATCACTGGGACCAGAGGCTTGTTCTTCCAAGCTTTCAGATTCATGCTGGAGCCCATCTTCACGGAACTTTGTCAACCTCCAGGATGAGACATATTCTGGAGATTAAGAAGTTCCCTGAGGTTGGGCTCCAGCATGAGTCCAAAAGTTTGGAAGAACAAACTTTTTTGGTCCTGGTGACTGACTCAGACTTGATCATGCAACAATATCCTGAGACACCTATTTTTGTCTTCATTCATGAAATATATGGACTTCTTGAGACAAAGGGCAAGATAATTTCATTTCCTATTACATATAAAAATACTGGCTGATGTGGCTATGAAATCTTTAGTATTGAGCATGATACAATGTCTTTCATGCATTTGAAAGAAACTTACTAACCTAGGGGTTGGGTAGACTATTCAGTGCACCCTTCCCTTCCAACATTTTAAAGCCATCTTCTAGCATCTGCTGGATGTATCTGCTTTACTTTGTCTAATGCCAAATTCAGCCCTATCAAATGGAACAGTATTGGTGTAAACATGTTGAAGTACATAAAAACAGAATTAAAGATTCTTAATTAAATGACTGAGCAGTTCTGAAGCATAATTTAGAAATGTAGGAACCATTAAGATAATGGAGTTACTTGAGTAACTAACATGCTGTATACAGTATGGTATGAACACATTCTTCATCTGCTCTTACAGCCAACAAGCAAATAGATACAAAACTAATCATCCCCAAGGACAACTGCAGAATTTACTCTATTCATGCCTCAGTCTAAAAAGTCTTTCATTGTCACCTTCTTAATATAATTAAACAATTATGGAATACTTGTCTGGCTATAAAAATATTCTGAGGATTGAATTTGAAAGTCATATTAAAATGATATTACACAGTCATAATCAATTATGACATTCATGGCTAACTTCCTAAGATAAGCTGACTTGCACTCCATCTTTGGAAATGATATCCTGAGTGGGATCTATGTTAGGATTGCATTGTTAAGAACATTAAAGAAAGGAAAGTTATTATCCTCCTCAATTCCCTGAAGTGATTTATTTATCTCAGGAGGCCTTGCTGAAAACTGCAAGAAAGACCACTTTCCTACAAACCAGAACTGGTGGCTTGACCACAAAACAGACAAAGTAATATTTTTTTTATTTTTATTTTTATTTTAATTCCATTTATATCCCGCCCTTCTCCGAAGACTCAGGGCGGCTTACAAGCTTAGCAGTAGCCTTCATTCTATGTATATGCCTGCTTATTAGGGCTTTCACACACACCCCAAGCGGCATTATTACAAAGTCAGCTTAATTAATAGAAGGCAAAGTGGCTAAACTGCTCTGGGACTTTAAGTAGACACCTGCCATGTAACATCCCAGACTTAACAATTCTTGATAAGAAAGACAAAGAAAGTCTGAATAATGGACTTTGCAGTATCTGGAGACAACAGAAGAGAAGAGAAAGGATTGAAGAAAATCACAAAACATCATTTGCCTGCAGGCAAGAACTGGTAGAACCATAAAATAGAGAAAGTCATACAAAATGAAGAAGCTAAATTGCTCTGGGATTTTAGAATTTAAACAGACAGGAACCTGCTGCAGAATATCCTAGACTTAACAATTGTCAATAAGAAAGATTAAAAAAAGTCTGGATAGTGGATGTGGCAGTACCTGGAGACGGCAGAATAGAAGAAAGAACTATAGAAGATCACAAAATATAAAGACCTGCAAAGAGAAATAGAACAACAATGGCAGAAGCAAACAAAGGTACTCCCAATAGTAATAGGCACTTTGGGTGCAATCCAAAAACAACTGGAGCACAATTTGAACACCGTTGGCTTTGACAAATTCACCATCAGTCAATTGCAAATGGCAGCTTCACTCGGAACAGCTTCTATCCTGCGACAGTATCAGCGACACCTTCAGGCATCTACAACTGTCTATCCCAGGTTCTTGAAAAGGACTCGATAGGTAGACAAAAATGCCAAATCCAGTCTGAACATCTGGCTGACTATGCGACGAACCATAATAAATAAATTGCACTGAATATAATGGGATTTATTTCTGAATAAGATAGAACTGTGTTATAAGAACTGTGGAACAAACACAGAAACCAAAAGTATAAATCATAATTATGCAAATTTCATCCAGAATAAACCCCATATTCTGTTCTTCAGCTTATTGTTAAGCGGTAAAAAAAAGAGGCAATTTGAATCAGACAACTTAAGTATTTTATAACAGAAATAATGTAGGAAGAAGTAAAGCTGCTTGCAAAGAAGGCCAAAAATGTACCTTTGTTCTTTGTATTTTCAGTGACTGATAGGCTACGAAATGTAACTGGAATGTCGTCTTTCTTTTTTCCACAGGCTTCAGGAGGTGGCCGTTATTTCCTCTTACCACATGACCCACTTACTTTATTCTTACACTGTTTCATCTTCATACACCTCATCTACATAGCAAAAGAGCTTATCTTCTTTTTCTTTAAGAAGCATGAGATGTTTGCAATTGGTGCTGTCCTAATATTTGCAATGAAGATATTCTGGAATTAAGAGTCTTTGACCCCTGAGGCTCTCGTTTCATAAGATCCTGACAACAGCCATGCCTTGCATCTGAGCACTTCGTGGACTTAATTGAATGTAACCTCCTTATCATCTCCTTATCTGATGAATAGAAACTGTAAGCCCTTTCCTGCAAGAGCTCTTCGTCAGCTCTATACAGTACATGTATATTCAGATCTACTTTGTGCCACGCAGTAAATTAAAAAATAGACAGATATACCATTGAGTTTGAATAAATTGTTTTAATAACTGAAAATATGGATGGCCTCAAATCTAATCTCTGTTTCTTTTCCCCCAAAGTTCACTAACCTCTTTGTAGTAGTTCTCTAAATAGGGATGCCATTTTTAAAAGCTATCTCAATTACTGTATATTTTGATTGCAATCTAACTTTACAAAATGAATGCAGGCCTGTTTATCATTGGAAAACACATATGGATTTAATTGAGTCAGCTTTAAAATAACTAGGAGCAGATTTATCTCCCTTTAAATTTAACATACAAAAAATGCAATCCTAAGTGAGTTTATGGAGAGGAAAGCAAAATAGCAGATTTCCTAGTATGTAACTAGCTGCTTATTTTTCTATTTATTATATTTAAAACATGTCATTGCCTGGCCAAAATGGATAGGCTTTTGTTCTATCAGTAGTTCCCATATCTATGAAAATTATCATCTGTGGTTTTTGATGAACAAAGCACCCACTTACCATGATGTGGGATGCCACGTATTTATTTTTTCAATGTCTTTCTTGAAAAGTAGCCCATATGGGGTATCTTTTCATTTAATCTACACAGCAATCTATGAGACCTGTTGCATGGGCAAATCATTCAGTGCTTCAGTTTGGACTAAAACCTAAATTTCCCACTCTACAAGTTTAACTTTTTTGTAGTAGATCTACTTCTATCCCAATGTTTCTTAACCTTGGCAGCTTTCAGATGTACGAACTTCAACTCCCAGAATTCTCCAGCCAGGAATTCTGCTATATCCAATTCTGAATGTTTTTCAGAAGCACTTTGAAGGGTCAGATTTTATTATATTGACAAAGGGAGAAAGTGCTACGAAACAGCTTTTCCCAATTTTTTGTTGTTGTTGTTAGCTGCAAAGTCTTTTCCGACCCATCACGACCCCATGGACAACGTTCCTCCAGGCCTTCCTGTCCTCTACCATCTTCTAGAGTCCATTTAAGTTCACACCTACTGCTTCAGTGACTCCATCCAGCTACCTCATTCTCTGTCATCCCCTTCTTCTCTTGCCCTCAATCTTTCCCAGCATTAGGCTCTTCTCCAGTGAGTCCTTCCTTCTCATTAGGTGGCCAAAATATTTGAGTTTCAACTTCAGGATCTGGCCTTCTAAGGAGCAGTCAGGGTTGATCTCCTCTAGGACTGACCGGTTTGATCGCCTTGCAGTCCAAGGGATTCGCAGGAGTCTTCTCCAGCACCATAGTTCAAAGGCTTCAATTCTTTGGCGCTCAGCCTTTCTTATGGTCCAACTTTCACTGCCATACATTGCAACTGGGAAGACCATAGCCTTGACTATACGCACTTTTGTTCGCAGGGTGATGTCTCTGCTTTTTAGTGTGCTGTCTAGATTTGCCATTGCTTTCCTCCCCAGGAGCGTCTTTTAATTTCTTGGCTGCAGTCCCCATCTGCGGTGATCTTGGAGCCCAGGAAAATAAAATCTGTCACTACCTCCATTTCTTCCCCATCTATTTGCCAGGAATTGAGAGGGCTGGATGCCATGATCTTGGTTTTCTTAATGTTTAGTTTCAACCCAAGTTTTGCACTCTCCTTCTTCACTCACAGCAAGAGGCTCTTTAGTTCCTCTTCACTTTCTGCCATTAGAGTGGTATCTTCTGCATATCTTAGGTTGTTGATATTTCTCCCGGCAATCTCAATTCCAACTTTTGATTCATCTAGACCTGCCTTTCTCATGATGTGCTCTGCATATAAGTTAAATAGGCAGGGCGACAGTATACAGCCTTGTCAGGCTCCTTTCCCAATTTTGCACCAATCAGTGGTTCCATGTCCAGTTCTCACTGTTGTTTCTTGACCCGCATATAGGTTTCTCAAGAGACAGATAAGATGGTCTGGTACTCCCATCTCTTTAAGAACTTGCCAGTTTGTTGTGATCCACACAATCAAAGGCTTTAGCATAGTCAATGAACTGAAAGTAGATGTTTTTCTGGAACTCCCTAGCTTTCTCCATGATCCAGCATATGTTGGCAATTTGATGTCTAGTTCCTCTGCCTCTTCGAAATCCTGCCTGTATTTCTGGTAGTTCTCAATCCACATACTGCTGGAGTCTAGCTTGTAGGATTTTAAGCATAACTTTACTAGCATGTGAAATGAGTGCAATGGTGCGATAGTTTGAACATTCTTTGGCACTGCCTTTCTTTGGAATTGGAATGTAAACTGAACTTTTCCAATCCTGTGGCCACTGTTGAGTTTTCCAAATTTGCTAGCAAATTGAGTGTAGCACTTTTACTGCATCGTCTTTTAAGATTTTGAATAGCTCAGCTGGAATACTGTCACCTCCACTAGCTTTGTTGTTGCTCAGCTTTCCTAAGGCCCATTTCACTTCACATTCTAGGATGTCTGGCTCGAGGTCAGTGACCATCTCATCGTGGTTATCAGGGACGTAAAGCCCGTTCTTGTATAGTTCTTCTGTGCAATTTTGCCACCTCTTCTTAATCTCTTCTGCCCTGTTAGGTCCCTGCCATTTTGGTCCTTTATCATGCCCATTTTTGCATGAAACATTCCCTTCACCTCTCCAATTTTCTTGAAGAGATCTCTGGTCCTCCCTATTTTATTATTTTCTTCTATTTCTTTGCACTGTTCATTTAAGAAGGCATTCTTATCTCTTCTAGCTATTCTCTGGAATTCTGCATTCAACTGGGCATATCTTTCTTTTTCTCCCTTGCCTTTCGCTTCCCTCCTTTCCTCAGCTATTTGCAAAGCTTCCTCAGACAGCCATTTTGCTTTCTTGCATTTCTTTTTCTTTGGGATGGTTTTAGTTGCTACCTGTTGTACAATGTCGCGAACCTCTGTCCATAGTTCTTCAGGCACTCTGTCTATCAGATCTAATTCCTTAAATCTATTTGACACCTCTACTGTATATTCAATAGGGATATGATTTAATTCATACCTGACTGGCCTAGTGCTTTTCCCTACTTTCTTCAGTTTAAGCCTAAACTTTGCAACGAGAAGCTCATGGTCTGAGCCAGTCAGCTCCTGGTCTTGTTTTTACTGACTGTATACAGCTTCTCCATCTTTGGCTGCAAAGCACAGAGTCAATCTAATTTCTGTGTTGACCGTCTGGTGGTGTCCATGTGTAGAGCCATCTCTTGGGTTGTTGGAAAAGAGTGTTTGCTATCACCATCATATTCTCTTGACAAAATTCTATCAGCCTGTGCCCTGCTTCATTTTGTACTCCAAGGCCAAACTTGCCTGTTATTCTGGTTATCTTTTGGCTTCCTACTTTAGCATTCCAATCCCCCAAGATGGTAAGGACACCGTTTTTTTGGTGTTAGTTCTATAAGGTGATGTAGGGCTTCATAGAACTGGTCAATTTCATCCTCTTCAGCACTGGTGGTTGGGGCATAGACTTGGACTACTGTGATATTGAATGGTTTGCCTTGGATTCGAACTGAGATCATTCTGTCATGGTAGGGATTGTATCCCAGTAATGTTTTTCCTACTCTTTTATTGACTATGAAGGCTACTCCATTTCTTCTGAGGGATTCTTGCCCGCAGTAGTATACCTGATGGTCATCTGAATTAAATTCACCCATTCCTGTCCATTTTAGTTCACAGATTCCTAAGATGTTGATGTTCAGTCTTGTCATCTCGTTTGACCACGTCCAGTTTTCCTTGATTCATGGATCTCACATTCCAGGTTCCTATGGAGAAAAAATCTTTACAGCATTGGACTTTCCTTTCACCACCAGATACATCCACAGCTGAGTGTCCTTTCGGCTTTGGCCCAGTCACTTCATTCTTCCTGGCGCTACTAGTACTAGCCCTCTGCTCTTCCCCAGTAGCATATTGGACACCTTCCGACCTGAGGGGTTCATCTTCCAGCGTCATATTGTTTTGCCTTTTGGTACTGTCCATAGGATTTTCATGGCAAAGATACTGGAGTGGGTTGCCATTTCCTTCTCCAGTGGATCACGTTTTGTCAGAACTTCTGCTATGACCTGTCCGTCTTGGGTGGCCCTGCACGGCATAGCTCATAGTTTCATTGAATTACGCAAGCCCCTTCACCATGACAAGGCAGTAAGGGGTTTCCCAATTTAGAACTTTCCAAATAAGTCTACCTATGGCTATCTGGGACTGAAGGAAGCTGTAGGCCAATATTCTGAAAGGCTTCAAGGTAGGTGAGACTTAGATAAAGTTCTGTGTTTAGAGCAGTGTTTCTCAACCTCAGTCACTTTAAGATGTGTGAACTCTAACTCCCATAATTCCCCAGTCAGCATGAAGGAATTCTGGGAGCTGGAGTCCACAGATCTTAAAGTCACTGGGATTAAGAAACACAGTTCTAGAGAATGTTACAATGCCAGGAAAAAAGATAAAGCCATTTTTTTAGAGAAAGAAGACTATTATTTAATAAAATTTAGTGTGTTTGCTAGGTGAAATATTTTGACATTTATTTATAGCAAAGGAATAACATTCTGATTTGTAATGCATTTATAATGACATACAAATAGTTCTAAATACAAGAATATATTTTATTTTGTTCTTTCGTCAGTATGAATTGAATTAATATTATGAGTAAAAGAGGATAGTTTCTTGCTCTGGGGACTTTATAGTCTAAAATTCAGGACATACAAAATCACACAAAAAAGGAAGTAGAAGCAGAATAAATAGGGAAGCAACTTGTGATTATTTCACTTGCACGTACATCAGCTTTGTGCAAGCTGACTCATAGAGAGGCACGAGGATGTGCATGTTTTTCTCAACCTCCCTGAGAGAAGAACCAAACTGGACTGGCTGGAAAACGTGAAACAAGGATAAATAAATTTAGAGAGAAAGGTTGAAAAAGGCCAGGGGAAGCCTTAATTATGGCAGACACAAATAAATTGTGCCTGAAAGTCTTTTGAAGCAGGCAATCATAATAAATCTAACAATAATAATAAAAATATTCATCAAACTCACATGTGTTAGTATAGTGTATGTACCTCTTATATGGTGGGATATGGGTGAGAAAAAGTGGGATTGCAAGGTAAGTCTCGAGATCACAGATTTCAGGTTTCATAGAAGGAACATGCCTAGGTAAAACTAAATTTTGTGCTTAAAGGCATTTGGGCCACAATAGATCAGGAATGATGTGCATGTCCTTATTATAAGCAGAGAATTTTATATGTGGTATAGGAATGAACAAAGGCCACCCTGTACTCAACTTCATTGTCCCATGTTGGGATTTACTCCCAATTAACCAAAAGTTAAAAGTTGAGCAAAGCTCAAAAAAATTAATGCTGCCCTGATTTTCCCCCCACCACCATTCTCATGTTGGGCCAGCGTGGTAGTAATGGTTAAGACAGAGTTCCCCAACCTTTCCATGTTGGTGGCCCAGAGGGAAAGAGAAGAGCAGGGAAATATGCGCACACATGTACACGTGCAAGTGGGCCATGCGCACCCATAGCGGTGCTGGTGGCAGCGCTGGCACCTGTACGCATGCATAAACAAGCCACTGGCTCCCATGCATGTGTGCAAATAGGCCACTAGCTCCCATGCATGCACAAATTTAATTAATTAGATTTATATACTGCCCTTTCCCGAAGGACTCAGGGCGGTTTACAGGGTATTTTAAAATCAAACCAATACAAAATACAAAAGTTAAAAAACAATTTAAAAAGATTAAATTTTCCCTAAAAATAAAAACCCCAGTTAAAAATTCTCAGCCTGGGCCGGAGAGCTCAAAGAGCCAGGTCTTCAGGTCCCGGCGGAATGAACGAAGGTCAGGGGCAGTCCTAAGCTCCACGGGCAGCTGGTTCCAGAGGGCAGGCGCACCCACTGAGAAGGCCCTCCCCCTGGGTATTGTCCGCCGGCAATCTTTTACCGGCGGTACCCTGAGAAGACCCTCCCTGTGTGAGCGCACTGGACGAAGGGAGCTTGATGCTGGCAGCAGGTGTTACCTCAAATAACCCGGACCCAAGCCATTCAGGGCTTTATAGGTCATCACCAGCACCTTGAATCTCACCCGGAGGGCAACCGGAAGCCAATGCAGCTCGCGGAGTAGAGGTGTTACATGGGAGTATCAGGAAACCCCCATCACAACTCACGCAGCCGCATTCTGCACCAGTTGAAGCCTCCGAGTGGTCCTCAAGGGCAGCCCCATGTACAGAGCGTTGCAGTAGTCTAAACGGGAGGTCACGAGCGCATGAGTGACTGTACGTAGGGCATCTCGGTCCAGGTAGGGTCGCAACTGGCGCACCAGGCGAACCTGGGCAAAAGCCCCCCTGGTCACGGCTCCTATGTGGTCTTCAAAATTGAGCCGTGAATCCAGGAGGACGCCCAAGTTGCGAGCCCTATCAACGAGGGGTAACACCTCACCCCCCATCGTTAAAGATGGAATAGTCTGGTTGACCCGAGATGCCGGTATGCACAGCCACTCAGTCTTGGCAAGATTGAGACGAAGCCTGTTTCTCCCCATCCAGACCCGAAATGAGCCGCTAATGCTCATGTGTGTGCACAAATGAGCCGCTAGCACCCACATGCATGCCCAAATAAGTCCGCTAGCTCTCGCACGATGGCGGCTTGCACAGTGGCACTAGCCAGCCATTCCGGTGGCCCAGTGGCCAACAATCCATGGCCTGGTACTGGGCTGCGGTCCACAGGTTGGAGATCCCTGGCTTAAGACACTGGGTTTGTTAGCTGTAAAGCCAGCAGCTCAGTTCAAGACCTGAGCGCCACATGACAGGGGTGAGCTTCCATCCTCGCTCCAGCTCCTGCCAACATAACACTTTGAAAGCATGCAAATGCAAGTATATAAATGGGTACCACATCGGTGGGAAGATAACAGCACTCTGTGATGTCATATTGACCACAAAACTGCGGAAATGTCTTTGAACTTTTCCAGGCTCAATGGCCTGGAAACAGAGATGAGCATTACCCACTATAGTTGGCAATGACTAGTGGAGTAAATCTGCAGGGACTCCTATTCTCATAATATTTTTAAAACGTTCTAACCATAGGAATATAGACGTCTTAATAATGGTCTCTTCTAGATGACCAAGAGGTTGATATTTTTATGGGTAGAGCTTCTGAACAATCATTATATAATTTCCAGTTCCAGGAAGAGTGAAAATTCTGAAATGATACCAAGCACTTGTATGCAGTGAGGAAAAGGACTGCCACATGAGCAATGCTATCAGACTATGCTCTTTAGCAATCTGGGATTTTATGACAACTTGGTCAGGTTCCACCAAGGACTAAGGGCATATCCACTCCTATCCAAGTGAATTCACCATTGTGCTCCATAGTTTTTCTATAATCCAGTGGTAGCACATTTGTTTGCCTGCAACTCTGTTTACAGAAAGATTAGGTAAGAGATGATGGGAAAGCGTTCTAGTGTATTCTTTATATCTCAAGAATCATTAACTGAAGTCAATAAAAACTTTCCATTCTTGTTTGAGCTGATAAAACAACAAACAGGAATGTACCAGAAACTGAATCATGTTTTAAGTCTATCCTCATAATTATACTGAAATGAAGATTTTGAAAACCAGGAAATATATATATATATAATGTGATCTTAAGCATCTCTAGCACATATTCATAATGGACACATCTTATTGGGGAGTAAACTCCATTCGTGGGCCTTCAGTCAAGGGACACAAAAAGGTAACATGGAGTCAGATTATTTGTTCTAGGCATTCTTTCACAATGAATTCATCTGTGGGAAGCCAGCCCCCCTCCAGAGAAGGAAATATTTTGGGGGATTTAAAAAGGCAGAGTATTACATTTCCTCACAGGATCTTAAAGGCAGAAAAGCAGGCCCAGTTTTTCTTAATAGCCCCAAGCAGAAACCAGCTTTTAGAAATGCAGATTTGGTGATTCATTCAGGAAGACTGGGACCAGGAAGCTTCCAGCTGATTGGATTAGAAAGACAAAGACCCCTAAAAAATCTACATTCCCCACCCAAAATCTAAAGACATGACTTTTAAGATGTAATAGGATTAACCCACCACCATTAGGATACCAGAAGAGCACAGTCAGGCCCGGGTCAATGTTCATGCCACAGGAACAGGAACAATTCCAAACACAAAAGCCCAAGAAGCTATAAAAACTCACCACTCCCAGCTCCATTTTGTCAGCCACCCCAGAAATACAAGCTGTGTCACTGACACTTCTGGCAACTCAATAAACTGGACCTTCTTTCCTAAAGCAGTCTCCATTTTCTTATTCCCGCCTTGGACTGAACCTAAAGATTTTTCTTTCAACAAGTTGGCACCCAGGATGGCTGTCTCCAAGCTAACCTCACAAATGGACTGGGCCTGGGTAAGCCGCCATCTTGCCGGCAGCAGACCCCTTGTGTCTGTGGATGGGTTTGTCAGACCCTGCCTATTTGGAGTAAGGGTAGAAAAGGGAGTTTTAAGTTTTTGAGCTCAAAGGCTGCTTGGAAAGGTGAGTACCTCCAAATTTTAACTTTAAAAGCACAGGAGATGAAAGATCATAAGTGTGTGGATGCGAGTGTAGGTGGAATCTCTCTGCCACAGCTGGATCCTGCCCCCTCTCTCCTAACAACAAAAGGATCTGTTCAACCAACAGACCCTGGAAAGCAAGAGGGTTTGGCCAGAACACAGGACCTTTTAAGAAAGAGAAGAGAAAGTGTGTGGGAAGTGAGTGCAAAGGAAAGAAAGGGTTTCAATCCTGGGCAACTAGCTAAGAATCACTGAGCAGAGCCCTATTCTGGAAAAAAAGGTGCCTGTATTCTGATTAATTTTGGCGGACAGAGTCCTCACAGGCCATTTGCATGTAAAACCATAAGGCAGCAGACTGAAGGTTGGAAGGTACCTTCACCTGTTGAGAGTGGTGTAGTACCTGTGGTGTAGTACCACAGGTTTGCGGGAGACCCAGAAAAGGAGCCTTTGAGTCTCACCACGGATGGTGGGTGACCCGAAGAATACAGCCCAGAAAATGGGGAACGCAGGGTCAAAGATTCCACCGAGATCTCCTGTAGGGAGATGGATAGAGGCTTGGGGGCAGATGGAGTTGCCCAGTCCAGCCTGACATAAAATTAAGATGAGTGTGCAGATTATGTAAGAAGTGGACTCTGCTCAGGGACGAAGCAGGAAAAACCAGTTTGGCTAAATAAGGGAGCTTAAAAGAAAAGGAATAGTGATTTTTTTCTCTCTCTCTTCTATGCAACCATGTGATATGTTTGTTAAGATTTGTGCCTTCCCTAATTTGAGCTAACTGATTTATGGTGGGAATGACCAACTCCATTTTGTCAGCCACCCCAGAAACACATGCTGTGTCACTGAAGTTTCTGGCAATTCAGTAAACTGGACCTTCTTTCCTAAAGCAGTCTCCATTTTCTTGTTCCCACCTTGGACTTGACCTGAACATTTTTCTTTCAACAGAGAAAGAAAATAAAAGTTTCAAATGTCCAATCTTGCACAATAATACGCCTACAGTTTACTACTAACTTTTTTTAGGATTTCTTTTTTTTACTTCCCATTCTAGCCTACAACTCTGGGCTTCTTCTAGTCAACTGCCATTCTACCTAATCTGTACTGAAATCTGGGCAATAAAAGATTAAGAAAACTCTCTTTTCTCGCCTCTAGTGTTCATCTGGATTTTTGCAATCCAAATATGGAGCCCTAATAGGTCTAACTAGGAGAATTTTTTGCCTGCTATTAGAAGGTAGGCAAGCAGTTAGGGATTTATTTTAATTACCACAGCTTTGCAAGCACTTTTCTGCAGTAGTTGGGGAAACTGCACCAAATGAATAGATGGTACACTATTATAACTAATTACAGAATACTAAGAATATATACAGATTTGGAAGAAAAATTCAAATCCCTTCTTCAAAAGGCATTTTTATACCTCTAATGAGGTTGCTCACATGTGGCTTTTACAATATATAAACCAAGTCATTATAATGACTCTATGCAACATTTGATTCTTGTCATTTACTTAGTTATGATTTTTAATAAGTTCACATGCCCTTACAATCTCTTTAACGGAAAAAAATGCTACCTCCCATACACAAAAATGAAAATAAAGAGACCAGGAATGAGTCCCCTTAGCTCCTTCTTGATCTTAGCCTTCCACTGGGTTATTGTGAACAATTTGTCCCACCACTGAGCAAATGGCATACAACCTGTTTCTTAGTTTCAAAGTGAAATTTGAACCAGGATGCAATGTGACAGTCCCTTGCTGATTCTGTTTGGTTTTATAATGCCCAGGACAAGATGCTGAGTAGGTTCTTCTACTCAGACGTTTTATTACTCTTACTTAGCAAATTTCTTTGAATCTCTCTCTGCAATAATTTCACACCAACACAGTCTCTCATGAAAGATGAAAATACGCTTCATATATTTTTCGCCCATCTTCTTCTAACTTGTGCTCCAAGAGTAGCTTCTCACTCTTGACAGAAAGAAATATAAAAAAGAGCTGCGATCTCTAAACATCACAACAACAACATCGCTTGCAAATCGCACATATGTGATTATCGCAGATGTTGTTTCGGGGTGTCAGGGTTTCATTTACAAACACCAGAATAATTTCGTGCTTAGTGCTGTAGGAGTAAAAAAAAGTGGGATTTTCTGCCTCAAGATTCCAAGCTAGTCAAGGAGAGAAGCAACCTAGAACTAAGGAGAAACTTCCTGACAGTTAGAACAATTAACCAGTGGAACAACCTGCCTCCAGAGGTGGTGAATGCTCCAACACTGGAGGTTTTTAAGAAGAGACTGGACAGCCATTTGCCTGAAATGGTATAGGGTTTCCTGCCTTAGCAGGGGGTTGGACTAGATGACCTCCAAGGTCCCTTCCAACTTTATATTATTATTATTATTATTATTATTAGCTGTCTGTCTAGCTTGGGTAAAACTACTGGACTGACGGTCACTGTCCAGCTGTAGAAATCCTCCCCCCCCCCCGTTTCAAAAAACGCCGGTGGATTCATTGCCTATTAACAAAGCTTTAAAAGCAACAAAACCTGCTACACCCACAATCACCCACTCCACTCCTTCCCTCTCCCCGTGTTCCGAGACAGCGCAAACGTCTTCGGGGATGCCTTCGAGAGACGTGACACGTGCCAGGCTTGTGGAACGGGCTCCCTTTTCGGGACGTGCAGTTTCTGCTGGCCGCTTCCTGAGGCCCTGCCTACTTCCGCAGCCTCTACGTGATTCGGAGCATCCTCTCCGTGAAGGATGGGTCGTTTTCGGGGCTCCCGAATGCTCGGAGTTCCCGGCTGCTCGCTCTGGCCTCTCACTTCCGCAGCGCACCTTTCCTCCCCTCCCCCTCCGCCCCCGCGCTTTTTGGCCCAGCTCCGGCGCTGGCGAGTCCTAATGTCGGGGTCTTTCCTTCGGTCCAGAGCGGGAGGGAGGGGGGGGCTTGAAATTAGCGAACCGATCGCAAGCAGTGGAAGCGGCCAGGGCCCTCAACTCTCACGGGACGGCGGGCTGGGAGCTTTCTTCTTCTTCTTTCTTACTTCTGTCTTCCTCCTCCTCCTCCTCCTCCTCCTCCTCAGGTGTGTGGAGGGTGTCCAAGGAGGGAGGTTCCTTGCGCTGCGGAAATACATTGCCCAGCGTAGGGCAGAGGCATTTGGAGGAAAAAGGACTCCTATCGATTTACGCCGCAGATGGAAACCTAGAAACGTTGACTGATATTTAAAGATATCATCCTTAACATCTGTATAAGTTTATAGACCCGCCTGGCTCTGAGGTATATAAGACAGCTCTGGAAATAAAGCTTCTGATACATTTGAAATTTACACTGGAACAAATTGCCAATCTGAATTTGAGGTGAACTCCTAAACCAGACATTATCAGAGATAAAAGACTGCCCTTCAACTTTGCTCAAATACTGAACAATCTTTTAAGTAGGGTGCATGAGTGCAACAGCTGTTTGCTAAAAACAGATGTTGCACTTATATACCATACTTAACCTGGAACCGTTAGTGCAAATTTAGCAGCTCTATTCACATTACTTTTAACTATTTAATTTATAGCCCAGTATATTTGGTAAGTTCATATACAAACTATTTCAGTAATCAGGTTGAGCATGTTTTGTGAACGCAACCAAAATCTGCTTGCCAAGATGGATGAATTTTGTAAGTGCCAACTAATCAGTTAGAAAATAGTAGCTGGTTTGTTCCTACATCTAAACTACACAATCTACAAAACAGAACTTGGGCCACCCTCAGCCCCATTCCCATTCTGAGTCCGGTAGTGTTCATCAATCTTGTTTTTTGTGTAATTTGAACTTACAGGTGAAACTTGAAAAATTAGAATATCGTGCAAAAGTTCATTTATTTCAGTAATGCAACTTAAAAGGGGAAACTAATATATGAGATAGACTCTTTACATGCAAAGCAAGATAGTTCAAGCCGTGATTTGTCATAATTGTGATGATTATGGTGTACAGCTCATGAAAACCCCAAATCCACAATCAGAAAATTAGAATATTACATGCAATCAATAAAACAAGGAGTTACATAGAACAATATCGGACCTCTGAAAAGTATAAGCATGCATATGTACTCAGTACTTGGTTTGGGCCCCTTTTGCAGCAATTACTGCCTCAATGCAGCGTGGCATGGAAACTATCAGCCTGTGGCACTGCTGAGGAGTTATGGAAGACCAGGATGCTTCAATAGCGGCCTTCAGCTCTTCTGCATTGTTCAGTCTCATGTCTCTCATCTTTCTCTTGGCAATGTCCCATAGATTCTCTATGGGGTTCAGGTCAGGCGAGTTTGCTGGCCAATCAAGCACAGTAATCCCACGGTCATTGAACCAGGTTTTGGTGCTTTTGGCAGTGTGGGCAGGTGCCAAGTCCTGCTGGAAAATGAAGTCAGCATCCCCATAAAGCTCGTCTGCGGAAGGAAGCATGAAGTGCTCCAAAATCTCCTGGTAGATGGCTGTGTTGACCCTGGACTTAATGAAGCACAGTGGACCAACACCAGCAGATGACATGGCTCCCCAAATCAACACAGACTGTGGAAACTTCACACTGGACTTCAAGCATCTTGCAGTGTGTGCCTCTCCATTCTTCCTCCAGACTTTGGGTCCTTGGTTTCCAAATGAGATGCAAAAGTTGGACTTTGGACCACTGAGCAACAGACCAGGTCTGTTTTTCTTTAGCCCAGGTAAGATGCTTCTGATGTTGTTTATTGTTCAGGAGCGGCTTGACAAGAGGAATACAACATTTGAAGCCCATGTCCAGGATCCGTCTGTGTGTGGTGGCTCTTGATGCACTGACTCCACCCTCAGTCCACTCCTTGTGAAAGTCCCCAACACTTTTGAATGGCCTTTTCCTGATAATCCTCTCCAGGCTGTGGTCATCCCTGTTGCTTGTGCACCTTTTTCTTCCACACTTTTCCCTTCCACATAACTTTCTATTAATGTGCTTTGATACAGCACTTTGGGAACATCCAACTTCTTTTGCAATTACCTTTTGAGGCTTTCCCTCCTTATGGGGGGTGTCAATGATGGTTTTCTTCACAACTGTCAGGTCAGCAATCTTCCCCACGATTGTGATTCCTACTGAATGAGACTGAGAGACCATTTAAAGGCTCAGGAACCCTTTGCTGGTGTTATGGCTTAATTAGCTGATTAGAGTGGGACACTTTGAGCCTAGAATATTGCACCTTTTCACAATATTCTAATTTTCTGAGATTGTGGATTTGGGGTTTTCATGAGCTGTACGCCATAATCATCACAATTATGACAAATCACGGCTTGAACTATCTTGCTTTGCATGTAATGAGTCTATCTCATATATTAGTTTCCCCTTTTAAGTTGCATTACTGAAATAAATGAACTTTTGCACGATATTCTAATTTTTTGAGTTTCACCTGTATTCTGGCAGATATTCTCCATCTTTAACAGCAGCTTAATAGAAGAAATTAAGCTGATATGGTTTCCCAGTGAAATGACAGAATAACAAGAGTTGGAAGGGACCCTGGAAGTCTTCTAATCCAATGCCCTGCTTAAGCAGGAAACCCTATACCATTTCAGACAAATGGTTGTCTAATCTCTTCTTAAAAACCTCCAGTGCTTCCTGAGGCAAGTCGTTCCACTGATTAATATTAATATTTCATTATTATTATTTCAGACTGGCTTAATTGCTCTCTGTCATGTACTGTAGCTCATTAAACATGGTTATCATGTGAAAAATAAAGATGGCAGAATATAATTTAAATATAATTTACTGCTAAGCTTGTAAGCCGCCCTGAGTCTTCGGAGAAGGGCGGGATATAAATGGAATTAAAATAAAATAAAATAAATAAATAACTAAATAAAGCAGATGTTAAAATGCCACACTAGAAATAAGATATGTATTTAGTCAAAGAAAAACAATGGTATTGTTCAGTCATGACGTGACAGTTACGGTCTGTCTATTTTAATAAAATAGAGCCAAGAGGATTGTGACCAAAATAGTTTTCTGAAAAACAAGAAGGGTGGTATCTTCAAGTAAGAGGTAGCAGCCTAAAATTGCACAGTGGAAGATCGATTTGGAAGAAATGGAGTTCTGGAGTTGCACTTTGTTATTAGGATTAGATTTACTATGCGGGGTTCTGCATCCAGCACTTCCAGAATAACTTTGCTTATTGTGGAAAAACTATAACTAATTCCAGCTATAATTCCAACATGATAGATAGATAGATAGATAGATAGATAGATAGATAGATAGATAGATAGATAGATAGATAGATAGACAGACAGACAGACAGACAGACAGACAGACAGACAGACAGACAGACAGACACAGCAATTAATTCTGATCGGGGATGCTCCCAGAGAAAACTGTATGGAATGCCCTGCTTCTAGACCAAAATTCTAAGGGTAAGGCCGACATCATAACTTTTTTCCCTTTTTTACAAAAAACTGAAAAGAGAAAGACAAAATAGTCACAATGTAACCCTAAATTTAAATAATTTAGATTTGTAAAACTTTGTCCACTTTTCTTGGTGTAAGACCAACTAACTCATTTGGATTTATTTCTGAATAAATGTATACAGATTTCAGTAGGCATGTTTGTTAGTTTGGATCAACTTAAACATATATTAGTTTGGGTTAGCTGTGCCTTTGTTTTAACTGGTAGAGCACTAGTGTCTCAATTACTGATCATTTAAAAGGTGTGTCTCTAAAGAAAAGGGCATTTTGAGGAATTTATCTCTCTTACATCAGTTTATAAACAGCTACCCTAACGGCATCTGTAAACTTTATAAAAGCCTTTATATATAAAGACACTAGAGGTCCTCAGTAAGCAGTTCTTGGAGTGATCTCAAAATTTTAATTCCCAAGTCTCTTGTAGAACACTGATAATTGTGGTTGTAGATGATTTGTTTCACTTTTTAGGCCCCTATATTTAAAGGAATATATAGTGCAAGTGCAGATCAAAATTTCATGTGTTTTAAGAACATAAAATAACTGGAGCATGTCCAGAGAGAGTGACCAGATTGGTCAGAAGATCTGTGAATTAAGTCCATGAAGGGCTGGCAACTTGGGCTGAAGAAAAATGTTTATAAAGAGAAATATCCAAAATCTTCCAGAAGAGTTGACACACAATGGAAACTGCTTGTTCTCAGCTGCTGTAGGCAGCAGGATTAGTACTAATGAATTACAGAGATTTCAGAGATTATAAAAAATATACAGAAATTATAACTAATCACTAGTAGAAACTCTTAACTTCAATGGGATTTTGACATAAGTTTGCAATACTTTATTTTATTTAATGATTGGAAGGGCCTTGCAAATATCATTCAAATATTAGAAGGGATGAGCAAGCTTGATCTGGGCCCTGATTTTCTAAGCTCCTTTTCAATTCACTTTTGACAAAGAAGAAAAACTACATTTGGAGTAGTGAGGAGAGGAAAATTGGATATCAGGAATAAAGGGTGTCAAAAAGAAGACAAGGAGGTTGCTTTATATAAGGGCATCTATTTTTTAAGTTCCTTGTTTAAAGGAATACATAATCAAAGGGCAGGTCAAAATGTTTTGTTTTAAGGATGGTGCATCTTGCTTAATTGATGTTGTTTTGCTGATATTCTAGATGTAGGATGCATGCACTTAATACAGAGGTCCCCAACCTTTGTGCACCAGGGACCAGTTCCATGGAGAGAGGTTTTTCCGCAGACCGGAGGGTGTGTCATTTTGTGTGCTGCCTACATCTTGTGGATGGGGCTTTGCTTGTTTGTGCAGACTGGTTGCTGGCATGCCACGGCCAAAGCTGGGGACCCCTGGCTTAATATATTGTTGCTTCTGCCTTTAATGTATCTGTAGACTCCTTGATACAATATCATACCTATTGTAATTGAGGAATTATTCTGAATATCTTTTTTATACTTTCCCTTCTCCTGCACCCAAGAATCTCTTCTATCACAGCACTATTTCATCTCTTTTGCTACCTCCTCTGTGTTCCCAGATCTGTTAGACTTCTACCAAAGTGAGATTGAGCCTGGAAAGTACTTAGATGGGTGACTATCAAGATTGCAGATGAAGACTGAAAAGCTGAAAAAAACATCCTACAAGGAAGCAAGGGCCAACCACATGCATATCATCATCAAGAAAAGTGCATGGGCATGTCCATGAATTTACTAGGAGCTGAGGCCAAGACAAATGCTACTTTTACCTTAAAGTAACACCCACAAACATTCAAGATAATGATTTTAATGTTTTAATTGCTTTTCAAATAGAGTTAAAAGGGGGAAAAGTCCTACAAAGATGAAAACACATACATTGTTTCCTCACAACCCCAAAATAACCACACAAAGTAAATTCAAAACAGCATTTTGCTGGAGATGTATTAAGGATAATGCTTTTTAAAACATGTGTTTTTGCAATGCCTTACACTTACTAAGTTTTGGAAGAAAATACTGGATTATCTAAACATAGTTGTGCAACAAAAGCTAAAATTTTCAGATGATACTATTCTTTTGAACTACATAAAAGTGCATTAGAGTTTACGGGAACTGTAAACCCTGGATGACTGCAGAGATACGAACACGCCTGAAAGCCCGGGATTCTGCCTTTAAGGCAGGGGACAGGGACACATACAGAGAGGCCAGGGCAAATCTTAGAAGAGGCATTAGGATGGCGAAACAGCAATATAAACATAAGGTGGAGAACCACTTAGCAGACAACAATCCGAGGCAAGTGTGGCAGGGACTGCAGCAATAAACCAACTACAAGGGCAGTACGAGGAGCATGGTTAACACCGATACCTTGTTGGCTGAGGAGCTGAATATCTTCTTCACTCGCTACGAGGTAAAAAGACCAGACCCCGTAGCCTCTGCTGGCCGTCCTTCTGATTTTCAGCAACTCACCCTATCTGAAGACCAAGTGAGAACTGTATTGAAGGCTGTGAATCCCAACAAAGCCGCAGGCCCAGATGGAGTGCTGGGGATAGTGGTTAGGAGTTGTGCCGACCAATTAGCAGGGGTCCTGACAAGGATTTTTAACATCTCCTTGCAAACGGCATGTGTACCATCGTGCTTGAAAGCAGCTACCATTATCCCAGTCCCCAAGAAAACTGCAGTTGAGTGCCTGAATGACTACAGACCTGTTGCATTAACATCTGTAGTCATGAAATGCTTCGAAAGATTGGTTCTCCAACATCTCAGGACATGCCTCCCACTGGATTTTGATAAACATCAATTTGCCTATAGGGGGAATAGGTCGACAGACGATGCCATAGCTATTGCTTTACACTCTGTAGCAAGTCATCTTGAGAAACCTGGAAGTTATGTCAGGATGCTTTTTGTTGATTATAGCTCAGCTTTCAACACCATTTTGCCGAGCATTCTCATCAAGAAGCTGACTGACTTGAAATTCTCCCCCTCCATCTGCGATTGGATTCAAGACTTTCTTAGGGACCGGTTACAAACAGTGAGGGTCAGGTCTGCTTTGTCCACCCCCCTGAAGCTTTGCACCAGCTCGCCACAGGGCTGCGTGCTTAGCCCCCTACCTGTACTCTTTGTACACATATGACTGTATCATCCGACCCATCTACTGCGATAATTAAGTTCGCAGATGATACGACCATGGTGGGTCTTATTATAGGTGGGGATGAGACAGCATACAGGGTGGAGGTACAAAAACTATTCATATGGTGTTGTAACAACAACTTGCACCTGAACATCGGCAAGACAAAAGAGATGGTGCTAGACTTCCGGAGGAAAAAGGAGGAACCTGCCCCACTTTACAAAAGGGAGGATTGTATGGAGAGAGTTTCCTCCTTTAAATTTCTGGAAGTCTACCTCTGCGAAGATCTGACCTGGAAAGTTAATACAACCCAGGTGGCCAGAAAGGCCCAACAGAGGCTTCACTTTCTCAGGGTCTTGCAGAAGAACAGGGTAGAACAACGGCTTATGACCCTCTTTTACCGGTCTACTATAGTGTCCTCTTGTATGGTATTGTGGTTTGGTATGCTGGTCTGACAGCCACGGATAGGAAGGCATTACAGAGGGTGGTGAGCACAGCACAAGACATTGTGGGCTGTCCCCTGACACCACTGGATGACATTGCCAGGGCTCGCTGCCTTGGAAGAGTGAGGAAAATTTTCAGGGATGACTCATACCCTGGATGGTATCTCTTAACTCTCCTACCATTGGGTAGGTGATATAGGAGTATAGCCAGCCGCACCAACAGGCTGAAAAAAAGCTTTTATCCATGGGCTGTTAGGCTTTTGAACGGGAAATAATTTTTATAAACTTTATGCATAACTGACTTGCGAGGCTGGTGTGTTCTGCAATTAGTTCACATGGTATAATAAGATGGAGGGTTTGTGTCACTGTAAGCTGGGGGGTGGGGGCATGAAGGGAGGCTCAGCCAATCTCAATGTATACATGGTTGTACTTTGACAATAAAGGTGCATTCATTCATATCTAAATCAGAAATTGATAACCTGACAACATAAATGGATACTCTATGCCAGGGGTGTCAAACTGCCAGCTCGCAGGCTGGATGTGTCATGGTGAAACTGCACCCACCCTATTGCTGGCAATGGAAAAAAGTCACGATATATCGTGAGACATCACGTGATGTGAGTTTCATACCCCTGCTCTAGGCCAAAAGACTGATATTGCAGCATTGGAAAGATAAATGTATGGCTACTTTCCCTCAATGGATTGAGTATGGACAAATATAATGAAATATGGGACTCATTTATACAAAATAGGTTAAAACATGATAGTTATATAAATGTATTAGAAATATATAAAAATACGATTTAAAATGAAATGGTAATAAAATAAAATCTAGAATGAAATTGTAATAATGTACAATAATTTAAGATATAGATAAAATATGATAAAATTATATTTCGGAGTCGCCCTTGCAATCTACCCCAATCAGTCCCACATATGCAGATCTCAACTGGACCATTTTGGTTAGGTACTGTGCTATGTTAAAAGTTATTTTCAAGTTCTGGCCGGACATAAGGTAAGTTGTTTTGATATGGGGATCCCAATGGGTTATTTGTTTGGTATATGGACCAAGATACCTGTCTCTCACCCTCTTATACAGGCAACAGTCAAATAGGATGTGAGCCAGGTCTTCTACTTCTGCTGCTCCGCAAATGCAGAGACGTTCATTGTAGGGTATAGCATGAAATCTCCCATATCTGACCATTGTGTCAAGCTGTTCAAATCTCGCTCACGTAAATATCTCCCTAAGAAGTTTTGGGAGTTGTGACTTCAAATAACTATCTACTTGAAAAGTAAGTTTGTATTTATTCAGTCATTTCAAGTTACCCACCTTACCAAGGATAGCTATATCAGTTTGTGCTTCTATATCCTTAATTCTTTGGGCAACTCTTTTTTGGATTATTATTATTATATTTTTATTATTATTATTGTTATGCAAGAGACGGGAAGGCCACAGCTTCTTACAAAATTTGTTAGTTTGGTGATCCAGGAGATTTGTGATTGTAGTTTTATTTGCTCTAGTAGGCATAACTGATTGTAGTTTTATTTGCTCTAGTAGGCATAACTTGGGGAGTTTATCAGTCTCCCATTTCATTAACTTTGCACCAGTAGTTATAAGCTGTAATTTTAGATAATGCATGAATTGTATGAATTCCCAATTCAGCTCTAACTGCTGCAGCAGATGTTCTTGGATCTACACCCAAAATACATCTCAAATGCTGGTACTGTGTTTGTTTTAGGACTGGTTGAGTAAAGGCCCCAAATTTCTGCTCCATACAAGAGCATTGTGGTAACCTTAGCCTTATAAACCTTGATTAATGGGGCTACAGACCCTGGGTAACTATGGTTCTTTAGTTTGAGCAGTAAATTCAAATGGGCTTTTGCTCTAAATGTACTCCGTTGATGATGGCAGGCCCAAGATCCAGTCTTGGAAAAAGTTACACCCAAATATACAAAGGTGTTAACTTGTTCAATTGGTTCACCATCTAATTGCCACTTATATCTCTGATGGTTTCTTCCAAACACCATTATTTTTTATTTAGATTTGCTAATGATTAGGGAGTTATCCTAGCAATAAGAGCTGAATCTTCTTAATAGCCTACGTAATCCTACTTGTGAGTATGATAATAAAATCATATCATCAGCATAAAGCAAGCTGTTCCAATAAGTATTTAGGATCATCGGCATGTGTACCATGGTATCCTTCATTAACCCAGGCAAGTCATTGATGTATAAATTAAATAATAATGGGGCCAGGATACACCCTTGCCTTATCCCTTTATTTGTGTGAATCCTGTTAGTCACGGCCCCATTAACCCCATACCGCATCCTCAAACAGGTACTTGTGTAAAGGGCTTTAATCAAAGCCAGGAGTCTGGGTTCTATTTTAAGGGATGTCAATTTACTCCATAGTACTTCTCTATTTACCATATCAAATGCTGCTGTAAGGTCTATGAAAGCAGCAAATGGGTCTCCTCTTACAGGCATATTTGGCAATTAGATGGTTCAAGACAAAGCAGTTATCAATAGTAGATCTGTTTTGTCTAAAACCTGCTTGTTCTTCTGTGAGGATGTTGTTTTCCTCTACCCAGATTTTTGCTACAATGTCAATCAGGCTGATGGGCCTGTAGTTACTAGGATCTTTTTTATTCCCTTTTTTATATATGGGGAAAACTATTGCCATCTTCCACCTGTCTGGTATATGGCAGGTGTTATTTATGTGTGTAAAAATACCTGCTAATACAGGGCCCCACCAATTGGGAAATTTCTTAAATAATTTTGCTGGTAAAAAATCCTTGCCTGCGGCTTTATTGCTCTTTAAGCTTTCAATGATGGACTGTATCTCCTTTTCTGAGACTGGTGGCCAAGGGGGGGGAGAGAAATATATAGGTACTAGGGCAGGGGTCGGCAACCTAAAAAAGGAAAAGAGCCACTGGGAACCGGTTCCATCACAAATTAAAAAAGTGGGAGCCGCGTGCGTGTGTCCATGCACGCGCATGCGCAAAAAAGTTTTGCGCATGCGCAAAACGGTTTTTTGCTCATGCGCGGACGCACGCAGTTGCCATTTTTTTTAAAAAAGTGAGATGGAACCGGTTCCCGGTTGCCCGACGGCGACGGCCCGTCTGCAAAGCTGCCGCTTTCAGCAGCTTTGCAGACGGGCCGCGGCAGCTTCCTCAAAGAGCAGCGCCCCTGCCCATTCTGAGAGGTGCGCGCGCACCTCTCCGAACGACCGGAGCTGCGCACGAACCTCCCCAAACCTTTGGAGAGGTGCGCGCGTACCTCCGCGCGAACGGGCAGAGGTGCCGCTCTTTGAGGAAGCTGTAGCGGCCCGTCTCCGAAGCTGCCGCTTTCGGCAGCTTTGCAGACGGGCCGCTACAGCTTCCTCAAAGAGCAGCGCCCCTGCCCGTTCGCGCGGAGGTACGCGCGCACCTCTCCAAAGGTTTGGGGAGGTGCACGCGCACCTCCGGTCGTTCGGAGAGGTGCGCGCGCACCTCTCAGAATGGGCAGGGGCGCTGCTCTTTGAGGAAGCTGTAGCGGCCCGTCTGCAAAGCTGCCGAAAGCGGCAGCTTCGGAGACGGGCCGCTACAGCTTCCTCAAAGAGCGGCATCTCTGCCCGTTCACGCGGAGGTACATGCGCACCTCTCCAAAGGTTTGGGAAGGTGCGCGCGCACCTCCGGTCGTTCGGAGAGGTGCGTGCGCACCTCTCAGAATGGGCAGGGGCGCTGCTCTTTGAGGAAGCTGTAGCGGCCCGTCTCCGAAGCTGCCGCTTTCGGCAGCTTCGGAGACGGGCCGCTACAGCTTCCTCAAAGAGCGGCATCTCTGCCCGTTCACACGGAGGTACGCGCGCACCTCTCCAAAGGTTTGGGGAGCCTCCGGTCGTTCGGAGAGGTGCGCGCGCACCTCTCAGAATGGGCAGGGGCGCTGCTCTTTGAGGAAGCTGCCGCGGCCCGTCTGCAAAGCTGCCGAAAGCGGCAGCTTCGGAGATGGGCCGCGACAGCTTCCTCAAAGAGCGGCACCTCTGCCCATTCGCGCGGAGGTACGCGCGCACCTCTCCAAAGGTTTGGAGAGGTGCGCACGCACCTCCGCCCATTCGGGGAGGTGCGCGCGCACCTCTCCAAATGGGCGGTGCCACTCTCCATTTGGAGAGGTGCGCGCGCACCACTGCCCGTTCAAAGAGGTGTGCGCGCACCGGGCAGCTGGGAGCCGCAGGAGACGGCTCAAAGAGCCGCATGCGGCTCCGGAGCCGCGGGTTGCCGACCCGTGTACTAGGGACTTCCGATTAGACTTTCACTTTTGCAGACTGCAGCTGGGAAAAAGGAAAAAAAAATCTTTTGGGCTGCTTATCTGACTTGGGGATCCTATTGGACTATAAAGGCTACATACAAAAACAAAATGAGTGTTTGATACTCAGTCTTAAATGGTAAAAAATCATCTTTAACACCTGTCTCCAAAGCTCCCAGCTTGATATATCAACAAGAAAATGTTAATGAATCTCAGAAAGAAATTCTATGTTGAAATCAATCCAAGAGACAATTGTTTTGTTTCAGGATGAGATTAAAAATAACGCAAATGAGATGAACAATTTTCTAACCTAAACTTACAAATCCAGACAATGACCACAAAAAAGGAACTAATAACCCAGAAAACAGAAGGAAAATTAGAAGAAACGGATCCAAAGATGGAGGACCTAAAGGAAGGAATTAACACAGAGATACAGACAAATGAAAAATTAGAAGATGCAGTGATAACACCAGAAATGGAAAAGATATTTTACTTGTCAAGATCTCAGAACACATTTGAAGATAAAGAAGAAGAGCTGATTGAACGGATGATAAGGCTGTTAGGAGAAATGCTGAATATTAACAAACAAGAAATGAAAAGAAAAACTGAAGAAGGATGTAGACTGTTTAATGAATATAAATGGGTTGAGCATTCTTCCAAAAATACTTCAATAAAATTCTGTTCCTCATTCCAAACAATATATACAAAAACAGAGGAAGAATTACTTGATGAATCAAATGTACTGACTTGGAAAGTTACTTGTCAAAGGAAGAAAGCTAGAGTAAGACTGAAGAAAATACCTTTGACCTATTAGATGGGATATTATACTATTAAACAGATGTTTGAATGTGGTTAAGAAAATAGATAACTGTTAGAAATAAAAGTTATTATAATTAGAAGGATAGGATTTGTAACTAGAATATTATATTTTGTTATGAGATGGGAAATATGAAAATTCTAAAAGAGTTTGAATAAGGGAAGCTTTTGGTTACCCAAATATAATTTATTATGAGAAAATTATAAGCCATAGAGATACTCTGAACATTGATGGGAAATTTTAAAAAGCGGGAAAAACAGAATATTGATTGAACAAATGGATTTTAAATGCAAATGCAATTGAGATATGTTTGGGCTAGAAAAGATATTATAAACTGATAATATTGATATTATGTATAATACCAGAAAAATGTGATGAAGATGTCTATATTTATTTGTATATGTGTTAAAAGTAACAAGAATTGTATTTGCCCAGTATGGAAAAATGCATACCACTGGAAGAAGAGAGGATCAAGGAAGCACTGGATGGTGTAGTATTGGAACTAGACTGAGAAAGTTAATATGACCACTGAATTACTAATAGACCCAGACAACATGTTGCTTATTAAGTACTTATGATTAGAAAATTAATATTGTTGTTGTTGTTAGTTGCAAAGTCGTGTCCGACCCATCGCGACCCTATGGATAATGTTCCTCCAGGCCTTCCTGTCCTCTACCATCTTCTGGAGTCCATCTAGGCTCACACCTACTGCTTCAGTGACTCCTTCCAGCCACCTCATTCTCTGTCGTCCCCTTCTTCTATTGCCCTCAATCTTTCCCAGCATTAGGCTCTTCTCCAGTGAGTCCTTCCTTCTCATTAGGTGGCCAAAGTATTTGAGTTTTAGCTTCAGGATCTGGCCTTCTAAAGAGCAGTCAGGGTTGATCTCCTCTAGGACTGACCGGTTTGATCGCCTGAAAATATATATATATATATATATATATATATATATATATATATATATATATATATATATATATATATATATATATATATATATATATATATATATATATATATATATATATATATATATATATATATATATATATATATATATATATATATATATATATATATATATATATATATATATATATATATATATATATATATATATATATATATATATATATATATATATATATATATATATATATATATATATATAAATTTATATATATATATGGGTACTTGAATAATTACACTAGAGAACTGTATATAGAATTGTAATCATTTACTGTTAAAATGATATCCTTGTGGTTTTTTTTCCTTTATTTTTGCAGTTGTGGCCCTGATATTAGGTTGTAGACAGTTGATCTAACTTTCTCCATCATATGACCTTCCTGAATTCCCAGCCAGTAACACCATTGCTATGAATCTTAGAAACTGAAGACTGTGCTCCTGGAGGATGCCTAGAATATAGAGGGCTGATCTCATCCCATACCTGGATCAGATTTCATTCAAGCAGTGTGACTGAGAGCAGGAAGTAGTGATGGGTTTTTCAAAAATTGTTTCTTTATGTATGAATTAACCTGTGAATCCTCATAACCCTTTAAGATTGAGCCTGTAGTCTTGTGTATACTTGCTTCCACAGTTCCACTGAATGAAACTTGCTTCTGAATAAACTTGTGGTACTTTGAATTATGATAGGTGTTCTGTGGCTCTTAAGTAAATCGGGAAATAGTTTTATGTCATTAAAATGTGAAAGCCAAACATTCTGGACTGTTTCTTTAATGGGACTGCTAAAAATTCAAAAGTGCAGCTACGTTGCAAAGTGACACTTATTGCAGGAGTTGATAAGAAGTATCTCCTGTTTAACACTTTCACTCATACTTTCTAAGAAAGATCAAATTAATTCAGAGTAGAAAATTCTGAGAGTGCAAACATTGCTGTTTGATTATTGGAAGGGCTCGCATTGCCTGCATTTGGGGCATAAGAAAACAGTAATCAACACCCCATTTCTTGTGGCATTGTGTGGCACAAACACAAACTCAATCCTAGGAAGCACTGTTGATTTATCCAATTCAGAATCCAGCTGGAGTCATATTTATTGCTTTTGCAGTGTTCATGAAGATGTATCTCCATAGATGTACATATATTTCATTTTAGCATGGAACAAGAAAGATTATGTGGTGAACTAATTCTTCCTTCATCCAAGCTCCCCGTGTTCTTTTTTTTTCTGTTAATGAGTTAGATGCAGCAAGAGTAATTGCAAATTGTGCTCTTTCTCTATAAGACAAGGGATCATAATTCCAGAAAAAATTTCAGAGGAAGAGCAGTGTTGAAATGCTAAAGCTGTAAAATGATTGACTGACTGACCTCTTTGCTCTGACAAGAGTATGTGCGTGATAGATTAGCATGGACTTTCAGAGACCATATGCTCTCATTCTCACTCTTAATTTTGAAAAACAAATACAAACAAAAATGGTGTTTCCAATTTTGCCAGAAGACAAAGATTGAAGATAGTTTTATCTGTAAATGCTATGTGGCGCCTTCTCTTTCTTTCATGGTATTTGTTTTTTAAGATAGCAGTTTAAATGGTGATATTATTTTACAATACTGGTTTTCTAATTAAAAGTTAAAAGGTTAGAATTCAACTGGCAAAAGATTATTTACAAAGTTCAGTGCATTCTACAAGCTGAATTTCTCCTATTAAAAATAAGCACCATTGAGTTCAAGAGAGATTTATTCCCAAGCAATATGTTCAGTGGAGCTTTCTCTCAATTAATTAGTCACATTTATCCCAATAAATTTGGCATCATACTTTATTCTGTTGGATAAATAGAACTAGACTCAGATGTCATGCTAGGCCACTGGATGTCTACCCAATGTCAGAATTTACGGAATCCACTAAGTCAACCCAAACAACATTTTGGCATTGTGTGGTATGTAAAACCAAGTGCTGTCTTGATGTCCTGATTTTGAATTTAAACCCTTCAGATTTTATTGCAGTATAACTGGATATAATTTATTAAATGAAGGTGTTTAATGTAGAAAATTCTGGAGGATCTAAGTTTGTATTTTAATTTTCCATTTTCCACATTGTCCAGTGCATGAAGCTAACAATTGGAGAAGAAATACCTTCTCTCATCTCATATTCAAATAAGGGAATTGTTCTTATTACATCCAAATTTTTTGGCAACAGAAACAGATTTGAAAAACAGCTTGAAAGTTTAAAAAAAACCTTGTGATCCATAAAAACAAACAGTCTCATAATCATGGTATTGAAATCTGCACAACAATAAGTACTGGCAAAACCAATGCGGAAAAGCATATATAAAATATATTTTATACAACTTGTCTTTCTATGAGTCAAGGTGAAAGGAATTATTTAAGGCATTGAAGTTTATTCTATACTAGTCTGTTAAATATTCCTAGACATTTTCTATCCTCTATCCTCTGGTCCAGAAATATTCCTCCAGGCAGCTTAGGTTGGTTCATTCGTTCATTCATTCAATCAATCAATCAATCATCAATTGATCAAATGGTTGCCCAACTTGCAATGCAACCCTATATGGCCAGCATCAGGTTAAAACAACAAACAAAAACTAACAACCGATCACATCCAAGGTCACTCATTCATCCACTTGATCAACCTCTTAAAGATGGCCTCACAAAACACCCTAGGTCTAGTGCCCAAGATCGGTACACATCGAGTGATCAATACAGAAAATTCCAAGACCATCTAATAAGATTCAAACCTAGAATCCAGAACCAGAAATCCTTTTCGAAGATTTATTCTAAATATATAGTATTAGACCAGACTCACACATTGTGTTCAGCCATCTATGCTTTCATAAATTTATTGGGTACACATATTCCATATACCAGCTTGGGCAACTTGCAGGCAATATACAACCTACTCTGGTCTCTCTTCTACAGACTTCAAAGTAAGACCAGATTATGTTGTCTAAATTCTTCAGAAATAGTATAACTTTCTGCAATAATTGTTGTATTTCATAAAAGGCAGAAAAATATGTATTAAGCTTTTTCAAATCAAAATGTGTTTGCTTCATCTATAAATCTCCTTATTCTGCTCCTTCCTTCCTTCCTCCCCAGTGGCTGGAAATTATCACTACTGTCTCTCCAGTTAAATTACTATATTACCACACCTGCTTCTGGTAAAACAAAGAGTTTTACAGTTTTGCAGATTTACAATTCTTTTTTAAAAAATATTTTTTATTGATTTTCCAATATTACAATTGTATCTTTGAAAAGCAATATGGTGTCTGGGTTACAATAGTTCATTTCATACAGGTACATGTTATTACAAATCTCCAATTTGTTGTAACCAATATTTCCTCTCTCTTTTTCCTTTAATACATATTGTCTCTTATCCAAATTAACATACTTCTTATTCTGTCCATCAGTTATTTAGTGATTTTTTTACATTTGTCAATACTTTTATATATTATAAAATAATATATATTTTAACATTCCATCTTTAAAGCATCAGTCACCTTATAAATTTTCCCAGCTTTAATTTGCATTGATATTAAAATTAAACGTTTGAAGTTTCTCATTTCCATATTTCTGAGTGACCCCATTTCCCTTTATCACAGTTCTCTCCAATATCTAATAATCTGGATATACGTCTTATCTATCTCATTTCCATATCAACAGATTAATAGTACAATATAATATTCTTGTTTTCATTATAATTTCCACATACTGTAAATTCAATAGCCAACATTTCTCCCATTTCAGCATTTAATACATCCTTTCTCTTCTCCTTTATATCTGCTCTCTCGTGCTTAGGCTTATAATTTTATTCTTATCATTACATCCAAGTATATTAGTTACATTATATCACTCTTAACATATATACATCTTAGTCACCTTCATTTAAACTTTATAAACAGCTCACCATTTCAATTTAACTATTGATATTCATACATCTAAGTTTTTTAGTGAGTATCTTTCTTTATCTACACATCAAAACAATCTCTCATATTCAAAATACAATCCTGTATATTTAGATATATTCCGTTTTAGGCCTCTTAGATATGTCCATTCTTCTTCAATCTTATTCTGGCTTTTTTCCTTTGCCATGTCATTTTCTGTTTCCTTGCTTCAGGGTCATCAAAGAGTTCTTGTGTTGTTGTATCATCTTGAAGTGACCCTCCAATCTCCATTTTTGGAGATTGTTTTATGTAACAAGTTTTTTCCTCCATCCATTTTGTCAGATTTTTTTTCCAGGTTTTCTCTTATCTGTGCTTGTTGAGTAGTTAAATTTTCTGTCAGAATATTTGGTTGTTCAATTTCTTCTGTTATGTTCTGTCCCAATGGATTATTAGTTGTAGTCACAATTTGAGTTTGCTTATCCAAGACGCTTTCTAGTTTTTTTCCAAAAGCTCTTATTTCATCACTAGCTGTAGAAATGAACTGGTAAGTTTGGCAGGTTATTTTGATCATAGCAGAGATTTGTTTTTGTATTTCTTCCATGGTGGACTCTCACATCTGGTGTTCAAGGTTAGTCTTATCTTGTTTTTTAAAGTGTCAGCCAAGTCCTCTCTCTCTCTCTCTCTCTCTCTCTCTCTCTCTCTCTCTCTCTCTCTCTCTCTCTCTCTTGTGTCAGATTGCAATTTCAGGTTTAGCCACAAGGTGTTCCCCAAGTGCTTAGGAAGTTCTTTACAATTATTTCTTCTATTTTAGGAGAACAGAGCCAAACTTTCAAATAAGAATAAAAAGTAGAGTAGATAATCAAAAGCTTTTAGTCCACAGGTTTTTTTAAAGAATAAAGTTCTAGTTGAGGTCCAATTGTTTTTTCAATGTTTCTTTAACCCCTGTAAGTTCAATCGCTGCTGTTTCTGAAGGGAAGGTTAAAATCCCCCCTCCCTTGCAGGGGGGAAGGTGCTTAGCAGCTTATTTAGGTGAAAAGAAGAAGGTTGGAGTATAAGAGAGGTAAATCTTACCCTGTCTCTTCTGAACTGCTTTAATGTTGCCTGGTGGTAAGCGTGACTTCGGCTGTCTGCAGCCTAGTGGCCGGCCATTTTGCTATGGCCGGTCTTTTGTCCACTGGTTCGAAGAGAATGCAGGCACCAACGGGAGAGTTGCAGTTCCCCCGCATTTCTGCAAAAGCCCCTTCTTGCTGGTTGCCTCTCCGGGGCCCTTTTAGGGCCCCCCAGTGATGCAAAACTGGACGTGAAAGATGAGAGCCGTCCTCCAAACATCCATAGCGGCTGTGTCAGCAAACCAGAAGTCAGATTTACAATTCTTAATAACTGGATTCATATGCCCAAACCATGTTGTTGATTAGAGTGGTATGCAAACCCAGTTTCATTGGTATTTATCAAACATGGTTTGCAATTAGCCAGCAGTTCAGCTCTCATTGCTCTTGTTCTTGGTTGCTCATCTGGGAAACAAGCCTAACTGGACTGGTGAGGTAGGCACTGAAAAGGATCATTCCCCCCTCCCCCCTCTTTTCCTACTTGAACACTGACAGTTGCCTGGGTTTGCACCTACTAACTAAACCAAACCAAACCAACCAGACCACATAAATAGTTTGGTTGTAATATGCAAAGCTTGATCCATGTTGAACTGTTGCTGTTCACATAGCTTGATTATTAACTTTTCCTGCAGAACTTCTAAAAAGCTTACGTATTGAAACTACTATAAAAAATCATCTTGATCCCAGGAGGTTTTAACATTTGGGCTTCTGTACATTTTTGTTACAGCCAAGATCTGGGTGAATGGCTTTTACATTTCTGAGAACTACTTCTAGGCAATAAAGAAGTGTGCTTCATCTGCAAGATGATTGTTTTTTAAATAACTAGACTTCATAATAAAATTTGCACTACCTTGGTGTAACACATTTGTAGCTGTGGAGCATGTTTTTACACACAGCACATCAGGAATCTTACAGCTGGGTCCATAAAGTGGTTTGTCAGGTTTTGGCTTAGTGAACTGAAAGAATCGAAGCACAATATTTTTTTCTTTCATATCAAGATTCAGCCCTACAAAGCAGTAGCCATGTGACCAACCAACAAGAAATCTGTTAGGAGCACCTGGCTGCTTTCCCATTTTACAGAATAACAGATTTGGAAGGGAACTTAGAGGTCTTCTAGTCCAACCTTCTGCAGGAAACCCTATACCATTTCAGACAAATGTTTGTCTAATCTCTTCTTAAAAACCTCCAGTATTGGAGGACCCTCAAGTTCTGGAGGCAAGTTGTTCCACTAATTAATTGTTCTCACTGTCAGGAAATTTCTTCTTAGTTCTAGGTTGCTTCTCTCCTTGATTAGTTTCCATCCATCATCTGTTCTCAGCTGGGCATCTTGTTTTACAGTAGTGAATACTGGTCAGTTTACCTACCCACAATAGAAGGTCTGCAAGCAGCACAGCCTGGTTGGGTGCAGCTAGGCTGAAGCACCAGGGACAAAATGACTGCATCCAGTTGCCTGGCACTCTTTGGAATGCTGGGCTATTAAAAAACCCTAACAAGTTTCCAGGAAGGCCCATGGAACCTGGTTGCTATCTAAGGACACCAAAAATTGATGCCGGCTGTAACTGGGAACTCAGAAGGGGCATACAGGTAATCTTCAACTTACAACAATTAATTTAGTGAATGAAGTTACAACAGCACTGAAAAAGTGACTTATGACTGTTTTTCACACTTATGACAGTTGCAGCATCCCCATGGACATGTGATCAAAATTCGGACTCTTGGCAACTGGCTCAACTTTTTGACAGTTGCAATGTCCTGGGGTCATGTGATCACCTTTTGCAACTTTCTGACAACCAAAGTCAATGGGGAAGCCAGATTCACTTTACTAACCATGTTACTAACTTAACAACTGCAGAGATTCATATCCAACACACTTTCCTCCTCCTATTTTCCCCACAACAGCAACCCCATAATGTGGATTGGGCTGAGAGAAAGGTCGTAAAATGGGGCAAAACACACTTAACTGTCTTGTTTATCAACAGAAATTTTGGGCTGAATTGCAGTCGTAAGTCAAGGACTACCTGCAGTGGTGGGATTCAAATATGTGAACAACTGGTTCTCTGTGTGGATGCCGCTTCCCGAAGTCCATTCTGGGCCTGGGCAACAAAAAATTAGCTACTGGTTCTGCTGAAGTGGGGCGAACCAGCTGAATCCCACCACTGACTACCTGTATACTCACGTGTAGGAAAATGAATGAAATGGCTGTGAGAAGATTAGAAGAAAAAGGGTGAATAATCAGACTTTCTGGCAAAGATGCAAATTACATGAGCTAATGGAGCTAAGTAGGTCTGTGCTAGTATATCAAAATATATTCTGAAATTTTATTTGTGAGTAATCCAGCAATCCCACAGATACTATAGCAGAAAAGCTGTAAAAACAAGGAAAATGACCAGGCTTTTACCCAATGAAATAAATATTTGAGATATATAGTGAAGCTTAGTAGCTAGATAATCCACTTGCTTTAATGGCTGATGCACCATTCCATTTTTGTTATATGAAGCTGAGTGCTGGAATCATATTTTACATTACATAATCCTGTAAAAAATAGCAGGATAGCAAGTCCCTGGGAAGACATTCAGAGTGCCACAGGTTTCCTCCTTCTGTACTACACCAGAACTACCCTAAGTGCCAGCAAATTATATTATTGTTTATTGCAACATACAGTATGCATTCAGCTCACACTCTTCTGATTCTTCTTGAAGTGCATATTTAAATGTCAATACTTGTAAAAGAGATATTAGAATTATAGTTAGTCAGAAGCTGACTATGAATCAACAGTATCACATGACTTCAAAATATTTTATGTTGGCTTCATTCATGGAAAATAATAGCTTCAGATCTGGACACTATGCTTTAGAGGTCTGGAAAGTAAGGCCAATGAGCAAAGGCCAAGAGTGCTGTATGTTTAGCTTTGGGAAGATACGGCTAAGGAGTAGGACAGGGGACAGCACTTCTCACATAGTGATGTCACATTTAAGAATGCCACAATGTTTCTCTAATCTTTGAAGGAATTATGGAGTAATAGTCTTGGGTTATGGGAATGTAGATTCCATTTGAATGCCTGGAAAGCTACACTGAATGTGTCCTCACATTTTACTAAGCCATAATAATTACTAAACCATAATGTGTTGTGGTTTCTGGATCAATAATTTAACCACAGTAATCCCTATATCCATAACCACAAAATTGTACTGCTGCACATAACATGTTTTACTAGGGCTTCCCTTGAGAGTGGTTTGGAAGGATCAATTAATACAGAATGAGAATCAAAGGTGTTCAATAGATAATGCAAATTGATGTGACCAGAATGAACAATGTATTTTAGGTTGATTATATTTTTTTAACTCCAATGTTGGACTTTATTCCCAGCATTGACTTAATCCCATGCTCATCTAAAAAGACAATATATATATATATCATAAATAGAAAAATAATTGCAATGGTAAATGTACTTCAATAGTAAGTCAATATTAACATACTTAAGCAGAGAAATAGAATGAGAAACAGAAATGGGCAGGCAAAAAAGGAGTGGGAGCAGCAGTAACTTATGAGTTCCTGCCAGCTTCTGCATTGACTGCTTGTGGGAAGCTAACAGGGAGCACCAGAAATTATTATTATTATTATTATTTATTAAATTTATAAACCGCCCTTCTCCCGGAGGACTCAGGGCGGTGAACAGGGCATATAAATAGAAATACAAAAGTTAAAAAAAGGATTAAATAATTGCCCAATTAAAACAATCACAATATAAAACCCATTTAAAACTCTAACATTCCCCCATCAGGCCAGGCCAGCTTGTTCGAATAAATGGGTCTTTAGCCCGCGCCGGAAGGAGCGAAGATCCGGTGCCATCCGGAGCTCAACCGGCAGTTGGTTCCATAAAGCCGGGGCGCCCACAGAGAAGGCCCTCCCCCTGGGGGCCACCAGCCGGCATTCTCTGACCGGAGGCACCCTGAGGAGGCCCTCTCTGTGGGAACGCACAGGGCGGAGGGAAGTCGACGCCGGCAGCAGGTGGTCCCCGAGGTATTCCGGACCCATGCCATGTAAGGATTTAAAAACCATCACCAAGACCTTGAACCTCACCCGGAAGACAACTGGTAACCAATGCAGCTCGCGGAGCAAAGGTGTAACATGGGAGTACCGGGAAACTCCCAAGACAACTCTCGCGGCCGCATTCTGTACCAAATCACAATCAGATGACTTCTGGGATGCTACAGAGGCCACAACTTTGAGAATAAAAATAATCTGAAGATCCTTGAAATGTTAATTCCACAAGTGATGGATGTAAGAGTATTGGATACTAGATATTTTATGCATTTTTAGGTTAGTGAATTTGAGGTACCCTAATTCAAAAATCATTGCACTATGATGCAACATTTGGACTAACAAATAATGAAGCTGTAATTAATATATATAAACACCAGCTATTAATTAAAGCAGCTATTACTTATTACCTCTTTGAGTAAGCGTATTTTCAGAGTTCATTGAAGAAAGGATGGTGAAAGTTTTCTATTTCAATGTTGATTGAAGAAAGGATGGTGAAAATCTTCTTGCTAGCCTTCTTTTCTTGGACATTACCCTCCTTTTATAGGATGTGGAAAATACTGAAACTCTGCCTCTTTAGAGAGACAGGCTGTCGTCGCTCTGTACAGTTAAAGAAAATTCTTCTAGGTCCTGAATTTAGTGTGTGAATCAGGAAATGTTCTAATGATATATTCATCTATCTTACAATTTTTGTTGGAATGATAATGATTCAACTTAATTTTATCAGCTGTGCCATAATATAAATGGGATTACATGGATAACTTGGGTGAATTCAGACCACTCAGTATAATATCAATTTCTTAGAAGTTTTATGCATTGTTTGGGAGTTACTTGCATCCTTCAATAGAATATTTATAACCATAGTAATAATATGTTATTTGGTCCAGAAAAGATATTTTATAAATTACCTGTACAACTGCCTCTTAGGAACAGCTGATTTCATTCCAAGACTGAACATCAAACCCATCCAGCCAATAGATTAGGTCTAATAAATGAAAGAATCAAGAAGGCATGTAGCCATCTGCATTTTTCATTAATACAAAAAATACTTTCTTCAGCCTTAGGCTGAATAAGCTAAAACCAATTTTACAAAATTGGAGAAGACAGAGCATTATACATGTTACTGTTTTCAGCATTCAGATGACTTTGATGTTGAGGAATTTTATCATCAAAGCATCTAGGAAATTCATTATTGCAAGGGATCCAGCGTACTATCTCATAGGACAGATAAAAGCAAATTTCTAATTAGAAAAGCTCCACAACTTTTTGAAGACATATGGACTCAGAAGGTTTTTTTTTACTGTCACAACTTAAGCATGACTATGTCCTAGAGAATACTCCAACATTTATTTAGTCATCCTCACAACATTTCACAAATGCCCCCAACTCAATGCAAAATGTGTTATGGGATTTGCGTATGTCTGAACTATCAGTAACCAATTCTTGTTCTAGTAAGATTTACTTCTGAAAAACTATCACACCACTCATGGAATGGTCTGTATGTCACATCTGGAATTAAAATGAGCTGTTTCATGGCTGCCCGAAGCATTTTTCCTCTCAATGTCAAATGATATATGCATCATAACTAGAAAACCTGCAAAAAAACCATGGATCCTTTTGAACTTTAGAAAGCATTTAGTGATCAGGCCAATGATCCACCTTGTCACATATAGTAAGACAAAGATCTCAAGAATATGGCCAACTGTAACTGTCATGGACTCTCCTAGAGATTCAGTAATCTCATGCCTCTTTAATTACAGATCATTTTATTGGATCCTCAACCTTGTGGCAAAAAGGTATGGGGGAAATAATGTTAGAAAGCCAAACTTCCTCAGGAAGTTGTTAACACTGACAATTGAGGCTATACTTCTGACATAATGCTTAAAGAAACTTAGGACTACACTGTGTGGATTTTCTGATAGTGTTCAATGTACATTAACAGATTCAATTGTATTACAGCCCATATTTTAGCCAATATATATAAGCAAATCATTCTTCCTGCCCCCTTTCAGCCACTACAACATGCAGGAGCTAACCCTTCAGTTGTGCAAGCGCTGGGTTCTGTTGTTTCTGTTTTCCTAATAA
The DNA here is from genome assembly GCF_964194415.1 of Vipera berus. Classification (NCBI taxonomy): domain Eukaryota; kingdom Metazoa; phylum Chordata; class Lepidosauria; order Squamata; family Viperidae; genus Vipera; species Vipera berus. The sequence goes on from NC_138202.1 coordinate 318,843,075, forward strand.
TGAAAAATTTTGGCATTCATGAATATAAATAAAAGCAGTAATTAATTCACTGGTACAATTTTATGCTTGCTAATTGTGGCTATTAAAGTGATCTGTGAACAGACTTCGGTTGGATAAATTTTCTGTATTCTGTTGTTTCAGATGTTTAATTCCATCTCTCCTCCCCAAATGAGAGTTAATTTCTCTTGGGTTAGGATGTTAGCAACTGGAAAAGAATATCTTCAATAACTTGCCTCTGATGTTACCACTAGTAGGTCTTCACCCCCATATTTACATGTTTACTCTTAATCAGTGTAACTGTTGCTGTCAATCTCCCCAAATATAAGATTGAATATCTGATGTTTGTTACCTCTACCAATTGTCATTAGCAGCTTGTTTTTAAAGATGAAATAAATGTTATAATAATGATCCAAAATGTGTCTCTAGGACAAGAACCTGAAGGAAATCATATTCAGATTCCAGATCTCTCTGTAGCCTCCCTAAAGATTTCTTCAGTTAGGCAAGAACATATGTTCTCACATACTTCCACTGTTTATTTTCCTGGTGCATGAAAAAGCCTTGGACTGGGAGATGCGCTGTCCACCTGATCCCCTTATTTACCTGCCTTCGCTATTTAATTAATTAGTTGTATTATTACATAAACATAAGACAAAAGTAAAAGATCAAAATTAGAGATCTGCTAGTCTTTAGCTGCAATAAAGTTGATGTAATTGTCAAGAATACAGATGCAAGAAGTAAGAAGTTATTGCATAATGGCAAAATTTGGTAATAGAAAGCATTTCTCCTTCATTTTTCTTTTCCCTAACCACTATTAGATATAAGATAAGATAACCTTTATTGTTTACTGTTTGTTTCAGAGTTTAATGGTTATTGCTTATATCTCAGTCTTTTGTTTGTTTAATCAATTTCTCTCTTTTTTCCAAAAGCCATATTCTTGTCTGGATGTATATTCCTCCATTACCACATATTCTCTCATTTTTGGTCTCCCAATCCTGTATCATCAACAGGGTTTTTCTTTTTCAGTGTTGTGCCCGATTATTTTTTTTCCTAATGTCAATGTACATCTCAGTATATTATATTTATGCACTCTGGAATCATTCCCATTTTACTTTCAAAATTCCTTGAATATTTGGATGCACTTATTTACAGTAGTTTTGATTTTGATGTTTTTATTTTTTATTTTTTGCATGACATATGATAGTATATTTCTTACTTGTTATGGCATTTCCAGCATCTATTATTACATGATTGATTCATTTCAGCAATAATTGGCAGAGTTGTATATCGTCTATAAAGCTTTTTATATTAATTTTTCTTTAAATTGTAGCTTAGAATAAATTTTACTAATTTTCCCATTGATCCATTGTGATATTTCTTTAAAAATTTGCATCCATTTTTTCATGCAGTGTTTAATTTGTCTCCATATCATATTTCAATAACAGTACAGACACATGACCTAATATGTGACTTTGATTTAGTATATGTGCTTCAAATTCTGTCCTCTTTCTCAAGGATCCTCCTTTTTAAGATTGCTTTTTATCTTTTCAGCTATTTGCAAATACATTAACCGTGGTAGGTTCCTTCCATCCTGTTGTATCTTTAAACTGTTATTTGAATCTGAATATATCACAAATTTACGTTTCAGTAATTTTCTTCAGATGCTAATGTGGCCTCATCTTACTCCACCTCTATATATGAGTGTAAGGCTATGTGTTGAAAAACAACAGTTCTTTTGTGAATTCTTTTTAATTTTTTCTTTAAAAGTTATTTATCAGCACTGATCCTAATTAATGTCTACCTAAGAATAGGTCCTTTGGAGGGCGTGAATGGCTTAGCAAGTAATTTAGCTCATTCATCTTTGGTCGCTTCAGGAAAAGAGACAATAGTAATAATGTTTGGACAAAAGGCAATTTGCAAATAGTGCTATATACTATTCCTGAAATTAATAAAATAATATCAGAAATTATTTCAAAAAGAAGAATGAATCCATTACCATTAGTCAAATATAAAACCTACTCTTTCAACCAAAAATTGTTAATTAAGTATACTTTGGATAAAATGTGCAGTGTGAACAGATCAAATCGCATAGGGGTGTGTATGTGTGTGTGTGTTTGTGTAAAAAAGCAAATGTATGCCAAACCGTGATATTTTCTGCACTGGGACTAGAAGTTGGCAGGTTCAAAACCTTTATCAATCTCTATGCTAATTGTGAGTTTGACTAGGTTTTGGAACTTTTCTTCCTTACGCTGCAAGTTCTTTTCACTATAAAAGGCAGAAAAACAAAATAATCAGTCAAGGGAGTAACACACACCATTTTGCTAATTGCACTGGAAGACATCTGTGCAGACTTTTAATTGGGTGTACCATTACTGGAGGTCTTTTAACATACATATTCTCCAAAAAAAGGATATTTTGTAGCTCTGGGTTGAAATGAGGGGTCCTTGAGCTTGATTGTTTTCTTGCACCAAGGACCCCTCAAAACTATTCTCTGCTGTGTATGTGTGTAAGGGTTGAACTTGTTGATAAATGTTATCTAGGTAGTCCTTGGCCTATAATCACAATTGAGCCCAAAAGTTATGTTGCTAAGTGAGACATTTGTTAAGTGAGTTTTGCCCCATTTTACAACCTTTCTTGCCACAGTTGCAAAGTGAACTGCTGCAAGTCTTAAGTCAGTAACACAGTTAAGTGAATCTGGCTTCCCCATTGACATTGCTTGACAGAAAGTTGCAAAAGGGGATCACATGAAAGAAGAAATAAGGGTGACATGATAGCAGTATTCCAGTATTTGAGGGGCTGCCACCAAAAAGAGGGGGTCAAATTACGGTATTCTCCAAACCACCAGAGGGCAGGACAAGAAACAATGGTTGGAAACTGACCAAAGAGAGAAGCAACCTGGAATTAAGGAGAAACTTAGGTTTTCTTGTAGACATTCCATTACCAAAACAAGGTAACATTATCAGTGCTAGTCATTATCACTAGCATTGATGATGTTACCTAGTTTGGGTAATGAAACATCTGCAAGAAAACAATCAAGCTCAGAGAGCACCAAAGACCCCTTGTTGAAATACATTTGGGATACCTTGCTAGTGGCCATGCTGGCAGGAGCTTCTGTAAATTATAATTAAACAGCACTGGGAAACCACAATATCCTCACCCCATCTCTAGCAGAGACTGCATGTGTTTTAGAAACTTGCTTTGTATCCAATCAGGTTATTTATTCTTTTAGGCAAGCTTTCTGCTTTGGCAGATGGCAGCTTCCAGGCTTTCGGGCACAGAAGTTTCTTTTTGACTGTTCTTTTTAAGCAGAGATGCTGGAAACTGCCTTAAGATTTCCTACATGCTAAGGATGTCTTCTGTCCTTACAAAATTTTAGAGCTTGCCAGACTCCTGATACTATCACCAACCACTATCTGCCATAGGTAAATATCAGCCTTATTTATTTGCCAAACAAAAATCAAGATGTTATCGTAAGTTCCCACATAAGAGTCTCTAAGCACTCACTCAGAACTACTTAGTTGTAGCAAGGTGGCTGCATCATATGCATTCAGGCCTTGTTTCTATCCCTGAGGACGACACATACTTTTTAGTTTATTGTTCCACTGAAACAATATATTTAATCTTGTCACATGATAAATGTTTTGCTAATTTTCTAATTCACTTACACAACAGACATGATTGTGATAATTAATTCATTAATGAGTGCTGGTTTATAGACAGCACTCGACCAAGTTGTACCCATGCGGCCCTTGACCCGACGCAGATCTCAACGGGCCCCATGGTTCTCCATGGAGCTCCGCGAGATGAAGCGTCGGAGACGGGGCCTAGAGAGCTGTTGGCGGTCCAGCCGATCCGAATCCGACCGGTTACGACTAAGGTCGTTTACGAGAACTTATCTCGCAGCGTTGAGGGTGGCTAGGTCTAACCACTTTGCCACCCTCATCGCGTCCACAGATAATCGCCCGCCCGCCCTGTTTAGGGTAACTCGCTCCCTTCTTAATCAGGAGGTGAGGGAGGAACCCTTGCAGGGTCGAGCCGAGGAGTTTAGTCGATTTCTGTCGGACAAAATCGCTCAGATCCGGACCGGTTTGGACTCCGACTGGGCAGAGTCTGACGAAGAGGATACGGGCGGCCTTGTCGATTTAATCTGGGAAGAGTTCGATCCTGTGACTCCTGAAGAAGTGGACAAGATCATGGGGAAGCTGAGCTCCACCACGTGTTTGTTGGACCCGTGCCCCTCCTGGCTGACTTATGCAGCCCGGGATGGGACACGAGGCTGGCTCCAGGCAGTGATTACGGCCTCTCTGAGTCAGGGTAGCTTTCCCGCCGCCTTGAAGGAGGCGGTGGTGAGACCCCTCCTCAAGAAGCCTGCCTTGGACCCAGCAATTTTAAACAACTATCGTCCGGTCTCCAACCTTCGCTTTTTGGCGAAGGTTGTTGAGAGCATGGTGGCGCAGCAGCTCCCTTTGTTCTTGGATGAAGCTGATTACCTAGACCCGTACCAATCGGGTTTCAGGCCCGGGTACAGCACGGAGACGGCATTGGACGCGCTGGTGAATGATCTCTGGCGAGCTCGGGACAGAGGTTGCTCCTCTGTCCTAGTCCTTTTAGACCTCTCAGCGGCTTTTGATACCATCGACCATGGTATCCTGCTGCGACGTCTCAGAGGGTTAGGAGTGGGAGGCACAGTTCTCCAGTGGTTCTCCTCTTACCTTCTGGGACGTTCGCAGTCGGTGTTGGCAGGGGGGCAGAGATCGACCTTGAGACCTCTCATTTGTGGAGTCCCTCAGGGATCGGTTCTCTCGCCTCTCCTGTTCAACATCTATATGAAGCCGCTGGGTGAGATCATTCGTGGTTTTGGAGTTGGGTATCACCAATATGCTGATGATACCCAACTTTTTATTTCTACCCCAAACCACCCCAGCGATGCCCTCGACGTGATGTCCCGTTGCCTGGAGGCGGTCCGGGTCTGGATGGGGAGGAACAGGCTTCGACTCAACCCTGACAAGACTGAGTGGCTGTTCATGCCGGCATCCCGGGAAATTCCGATCATTCCATCATTGGCCATGGGGGGTGAGCTATTACCCCCCGTAGATAGGGCTCGCAACTTGGGGGTCCTTCTAGATTCACAGCTCTCTTTGGAAGAGCATATTGGAGCTGTGACTAGGGGGGCCTTTGCCCAGGTTCGCCTGGTGCGCCAGTTGCGGCCCTATCTAGACCGGGATGCCTTGCGTACAGTCACTCATGCGCTCGTGACCTCTCGTCTGGACTACTGTAATGCTCTCTACATGGGGCTGCCCTTGAGGTCCACCCGGAGACTTCAACTGATGCAAAATGCAGCCGTGCGAGTTGTCTTGGGGGTTTCCCGATACTCCCATGTTACACCTTTGCTCCGCGAGCTGCATTGGCTACCGGTTGCTCTCCGGGTGAGGTTCAAGGTCCTAGTGATGACTTACAAAGCCCTTCATGGCATGGGTCCGGACTACCTACGGCAACACCTGCGGCCGGCGTCAACTTCCCTCCGTCCAGTGCGCTCCCACAGAGAGGGCCTCCTCAGGGTGCCGCCGATCAAAGAATGCCGATTGGTGACCCCCAGGGGGAGAGCGTTCTCTGTGGGCGCGCCAGACCTTTGGAACCGCTTACCGGTTGAGCTCCGGATGGCCCCCGACCTTCGCTCCTTCCGGCGCGATCTTAAAACCTTCTTTTTCGAACAAGCTGGCCTGATCTGATGGGATGGGGTTGGGTTTTTATAAATAGCTCTAATTTTAAGATGTATTAATTATTATGGGCATAATGGTTTAATCGCTTTTAATTTTTGTATTCGGTTTTTTACTATGTATTGCCCTGTTCACCGCCCTGAGTCCCTCGGGAGAAGGGCGGTATACAAATTAAATTATTAAATTAAATTAAATTAAAGTTTCCGTCAGATTTATACATCCTTTGAGATGATAACTAAGGCACTATGATTTATCTGTCTTGGTTTGGAAGTGGGTCATGTAGAGAGCCTAGTAAGGTGGTCCTTTTGTGCAGATCATGTCATAAAAAAGTGTTGGATCAGACTACAATAATTACATTTTCGATGCCAGACATGTCAAACACAAGGCCCGGGGGCCGGATCCGGCCCGCGAAGTGGTTTCATGTGGCCCGTGAAGCCATCCTGGAAACAGTGAGGGAACGGCCCCCGCTGCCTTGGCCCTGGCCCAGAGACCCTCCTTCTGCCAGAGACCCTCAGATCTGTCCCACTCCTGCCCAGGCCCCCATAGGGACCCTTGATGCCAACGATGTAGAGTTGGCCACACCCACCCAGCAGGCCATACGCACTCTAGCCACGCCCACCCGGTAGGCCACGCCCACCCAGGCCACACCCACCCGGCCCCCTGAGGGCAACCGCAATGCTGATGCGGCCCTCAATGAAATTCAGTTTGACACCCCTGTTCTATGCAACTGTTCTTAGCTTTTGTTATTCGAAAGCCAGATTTTAAATTCTCTTTTTAAAAACAACAGCTTACCCTGTAATAACTGGAAGTAATTTACATGTGCAAATGGAAGAGTGCTGTCTATAAGTGTTTCAGCAACACAACTTTTAAACCACGGGGGCTTTGGGGACCCAATGGATGCCTTCAGATTCTCCAAAGATTATGGCAACTATTCTAAATTTTAAAATCTAAAAATGCAAAAACATAACTCTAGAAATTTAGGCCACATCCATCCCGATGTTCTGGAGACCACAAAGAAGATACAGGTAATCCTCGACTTACAACAGTTTATTTAGTGACTGTTCAAAGTTACAATGGCACTGAAAAAAGTGACATGACTGCTTTTCACACTTACAACTGTTGCAGCATCCCCATGGTCACAAGATCAAAATTTGGATGCTTGGCAACTGGTTCATATTTATGACAGCTGCAGTGTCCTGGGATCATGTGATCACTTTTTGTGATCTTCTGACAAATAAAGTCAATGGTGAAGCCAGATTCACTTAATATCCACGTTACTAACATAATGACTCCAGTGATTCACTTAACAACTGTGGCAAGATAGGTCGTAAAATGGGGCAAAATTCACTTAACAACTGTCTCGTTTAGCAACAGAAATTTTGGGCTCAATTGTAGTTGTAAGTTGAAGGACTACTTGTATTGGAAACTAACAGCGATTTGCAGATAATCTTTTCCTTCCTTCCTTCCTTCCTTTTCTTCCTTTCTTTCCACTGATTCCTCAATTCCTCAAAGTGCACTATAGCAAAAAATGGTTTATTTAATTATGTCTTCATATGATGATGAATTTAGCTGATGTCCATAAAACTAGTCTTATTACCATTATGAAACAGCAATAACCTATTTGTCAAAACACAACCCACCCTAATGTATGAATCCTAAAGCCATTCTTTCTGAAATTCTTTCCTTCAAGATCTGAAATTCTTTCCTTCAAGATCTGAAATTCTTTCCTTCAAGATCCGAAATTCTTTCCTTCAAGATCAACATAGGGATACTTCAGTGATCTTCACAGGTAGATAAACTTTATTACACATTTTAAAGAGACTGAAGACCTGCTCACTCTCACAATGAGGGCTAACTACAATTTTTCCTGGACAGAGATAACTTAGCCTTAGTTACCAGTGCTTTGGTAATGGAGATTATTGCTGTAAGTGCTCTCTGGGGCTGTATTTGAAGGCTGTCCAAAAGCTTTGCTGTTATCAAATCTCACTTTCATTCAGCTCAATTCAAATGGTTGTTAGCTTACTTTCCAAAACTTCACAGCATGAGACTCTGATATTTGCTTAACAAATCTCAGCCATCTCAATAGCATCGCTGTCCATGCATAGGATAAGAGGCAAACAGCAAAATGACTTTAATGATACAAGCCCCAGAACTTTTGTATGTGTGCTGCAATGTTTTACATGTGTATGGAAGAAATGGAGTTTGCATAATAACATTAGTTTTCTTCATTCTGACCAAACTGTCACATTCTAGTAATATTTCTGCACAAAAGTACGTAATCTGCAAAGCTGAATGACCTACCAGTATGGTACATATGTACATACATTCATGCATATCATCATACTGTTTACCTTTCATGGTAAGGAACATTATGCAAAGGGAAAAAAGGGAGAAAAAACAATAACCAATAGAATAAAAGCCCTGTCACAATAAAAGAAACATCATCAAAATTATTTACTCCAACACTATTCTCTGTATCACATCATACCTTTCTGTCCTTGTAAACTATCCTTCTTCCACTGCCTCCATACATTGATTTGTACATTGCCTTTGTATATTAAAATTCTCCTTTCTTTTTGAGATTCTCATTGATTCTGTCCAACTATAATTTTCTCTTATTTGTTAAGAATTCCATTTATTTTGAAGGATGCTTCACTTCCATCGTATGGTGCTTTTTATTGCATCCAGCAACAAATTTTCAGCTCAGCATCTGTGCAAAATGTTCTCTTTTACAGGTAGTTCTGACTGATGACTGGAAATGAGTATGGATTTATAGTCATTGCAGTTATTAAGCGAGTCACTGTGACTGAACTTGTTTTTATGATATTTTTTTTGCAGTGGTTGTTAAACAAATTCATTTTCCCCAGTGACACTAGAATTAAATGCCAGAAACCAGCAAAAAAAATAATAATCAAAAATTGCAGTCATGTGACTGTGGGACACTATAGACAGCTGTAAATGTGAATTGGTTGCCTTGGTGGAACAGTGGGCTAATGCCTCCTTAAGTAACACCAGCTGCCTGCAATTAGTGCAGGTTCGCATCCCACCAGGCTCAAGGTTGACTCAGCCTTCCATCCTTCCGAGGTAGGTAAAATGAGGACCCAGATTGTTGGGGGCAATTAAGCTGACTTTGTAATAATGCCGCTTGTGGGTGTGTGTGAAAGCCCTAATAAGCAGGCATATACATAGAATGAAGGCTACTGCTAAGCTTGTAAGCCGCCCTGAGTCTTCGGAGAAGGGCAGGATATAAATGGATTTTTTTAAAAAAAATTCAATCATATGACCGAATGGGTAGGAGTGGCCATTGTAACTTCAAAATCAGCTTTGGGAGGGGAGGGGTCTGTTATCGAACAGTCACTAAATGACCAGTTGTAACTCAAGGACTACCTATACTGCTATTACAATGCCACTTACTTCTCTTATTTTCCTTAGCTTTTAAAACTTTTAATACTTTTGTTTTGTCCTTTACTTCTGTTTCATTATTTAAATGTTACTGTAAGTTTAGACATTGCAAGGTATATAACAGTTTAATCAACAAACGCCAGTTCTCCAGTATGCAAACTATAGCCATTTTACCCCATAAACCAGTAACACTGTTATGAGTTTGGTCATCTTGATTACTGTGAAACAGTCTATCGCTAGGCAACTGATGGATGGTCAGGGATTAAACAAAGAATATTAATGTTCCTTAATGGCTTAAAAACTCTTTTCTATGCCTTTGGGATGGAGAATGACACCATTGGGTTACTAAGGAGGAAGGAAAGAGATTATTTTAGAAAATCTGAATGTGGACAAAGGAAGTATTTAGATAAATTAGTTAAAAATGAAGGCACTTTTTGTTCTAATGTTTTCTCAGGAGCCTAAAGCAAGGTAATGCTTTATGCTTCTTCTTTTTAGGAATGTTTTTTGCTTCCATTAGTTCTTAGCATTTCTAAGAAGATTTCTGCTACTAATTAGCCCAAATGTCTTGCTTTTTGATAAAACAGCAAAGAGCACATGCTCACAATCATGATTCTTGATGCCATCCTTGAATTCATGCTTTAATGAATACCACTGCAATGTATGGCAGTGAAAGCTGGACCATAAGAAAGGCTGAGCGCCAAAGAATTGAAGTCTTTGAACTATGGTGCTGGAGAAGACTCCTGCGAGTTCCTTGGACTGCAAGGCGATCAAACCGGTCAGTCCTAGAGGAAATCAACCCTGACTGCTCTTTAGAAGGCCAGATCCTGAAGCTAAAACTCAAATACTTTGGCCACCTAATGAGAAGGAAGGACTCACTGGAGAAGAGCCTAATAGTGGGAAAGATTGAGGGCAATAGAAGAATGGGACGACAGAGAATGAGGTGGCTGGATGGAGTCACTGAAGCAGTAGGCGTGAGCTTAGATGGACTCCAGAAGATGGTAGAGGACAGGAAGGCCTGGAGGAACATTGTCCATAGGGTCGCGATGGGTCGGACACGACTTCGCAACTAACAACAACAATTTTCAATTTTCTTCAAGTCAAGGAGTTGAGAGACTTGGCACATAAGAGGAGATTAGAAATATTGTTCCAGTATGTTAAATTTAGTCACCACACTGTTTCATGTCATCAAACAACCCAAAAAAATGGCCAGAGACCTTTCTACTTCTATAAGTATACTTAGAGACACCATCCTTAATTTACAATACTAACCAAGAATTTGGGCCTGGTGAACAAATTATGAGCTTGCATTGGTAGAACATCTTTAGAATCATTTTCTTGTTCTGGAATATGCTACAGATGATTGTTGTTAATTTAAGGTAGATGTGAATAAGATCAAATTGATTTTGCCTTCATTTGTGTTAGATGTGAATAAGTTAGTGAATGGGAATAAATATGGGTTTGAAATGTTTTTCCTAATATTAGCAAAGTTGAGATGCATGTACTTTAACTCCCAGAACTTTCTGCAATGGCCATGCTTGTCTGGGAAATTCTTGGAGGTTAGGTCAACTTATTTGGAAGTTACCAAGATTGGGAAACACTAAAGATCCATTTCTTTCTTAACCATGAAGATGACAAGTTGATGCTGGACCAATCATATTAAAGCCTGGTTGTTGGGAGATCCCTAATATAAAGGTTGTATCTTTTAATTTTTTGAAAAAATAGTGGACTGAATGATGAAATTGGATCTTAGAGATTTTGACAAAAGCAGCCTTTCCCAACCTGAGGGCTCCCAGATGTGTTACTCTGTGTTACTACTGTCTTGTGTATAATGTATGGATTCTACCCATTCTGTCAGGCCATCTAGAGAGGGCTTACTTAGGGTCTCAACTCCACTTGAAGTAAGAGGATATGAGAAAGAAAGGCAGAGTTTTTCAATACATTGAAAATACAATGACCCCTACATTGAATCCAGATACATACTTAGCCTTCTTACTTCTAACTTTCAGAAAAACTTTTTAAAAAATCTTTTCCTTTTAAGCATTCTTTTGGCAAATTTTCAACTCTAGTACATACGAATGGCGAAAATCTACATTTATTTTAATCTGTTTCAATTAGTTTTGAATTATTCTCTGGGAGATTGCTATTTAGGATTCTTTTGTTAATAGCCCAGAATCGCCTGATGGGGCAATGTAAAATTATTAATATATTGTTATGTTATCTATACTATAGTTTACTATACTATACCTATAAATTGATGTGTTCAGTTATTATTATCACACACACACACACACACACACACTACTTTGCCTGCTATATTAGATTGTATCAGTTTGGAAGAAAGCTGCCTTAGATTTTCTGCTTAGCAATAAAGATTTCTCAGTGACCTATCTCACAGACTGATTTTATCACACAGTGCTGTTATGAAAATAGACGTTTGAGTTGGCATAAATATGAAAAGTTAATACAGTATACCAAAATAGAACAACTTTGCTAACATCAATTCCATTTTGCTGATGCTATCTAAAGAATTTTAAATTGACATTGATATTTTCCCGATCATATAGTTATATCCCAGCGTTCAATTTTTTTAAAAAAAAAGTGCTTCCAAATACATATAAAGTTACATGACGCACCCCCCCCTCCTTCCCCTTCTGCACTTAACCAATAGAAGGAAATAATTTTAGGAGCAGTTCGTCACTCACAATCAAGAACGATTTGTAAAAACGTTTTGCTAATAGAAAATGCGAAAGAGAATACTCTGCCTCTAAGAATCGGGAGGAGGGAGCCCGGAATCACATTCAATTATTTACTATATTTTGATTATTTACACATCATCGCTCAAAGCAGGAAGGCACTTCGCAAAAGCCGTCGACGTTTCTGGGCGCTGCGGGCTCTTTGGAGAGGAGCCCTCAACTGAACTACAGTACAGGATTTGGCTTCGCCCCGCCTTTCTCCTCCCGAGCGAAGGCGGAGGTGGTGGGGCTGCCCCGCTATTTTCCTGCTTTCTGCGCGTGTTGGAAAAGTGGTGCCTGAAGCCAAGGAAGGGGAGGGGAGGGGAGAGAGAAGGGAAGAGAAGGAAAGTAAAGCAGGATCCCACTCCCAGCCTCGCTCTGGAAGGGAGCCTGGGCCTTCTTCTTTTCCTCCTCCCTTCGGAAAGCGACAGAGGGAGGGCGGGAGGAGGGCTTACCCAGCACTTGCGAAGCAGTTTGGATTCTAAGAGGAGGGGGAAGAGGAGGAGGAGGAGGAGGAGGAGGAGTTGGATGAAAGTGGTGCCCGTCTCGGTGCGGGTTTTGCTGCTCTAAGTTCCTCTTCCAAGCCTGCTGCTGCTGCCGCCGCCGCTGCTGGTCTTATGAAAGCCTGTGTCATCGCTCCTAACTGGGGCGAGAGTAGGGGAGGGAAATCCCCGCCAGCCAAATTTGGCACTGTGGAAGGAGGAGGAGGAGGAGGAGGAGAAGGACTTCGACCACGGCCAGGGACAGAAGAAATGCCATCTTCAGTGATTTGTGGCGCCTGCTGAAACGGGCGAGCCAGCCAAGCTCTGCTGCCAGGCGCAGTCTGACGCTGCCCAACTCCGGAGTGGCTGAGCTCGAAATGCCACCGAAGGAGCGGCGCCTTTGCCGACTCGGCGCGTGAACGGCCCTCCCAATCCTCCTCCTCTCTCTCTCTCTCTCTCTCTCTCTCTCTCTCTCTCTCTCTCTCTCTCTCTCTCTCCCCCCCCCGCCGCACCTCCTTTTCCCTGCTCGGCTCTCCCTCTCTCTAAAATGACGATCGGCTCGGAAACCTCATCATGGCCAACGGGACGGGGGCGGCGGCGACAGTCATGCTGAAGTGCGTGGTGATCGGCGACGGAGCGGTGGGCAAAACTTGCCTGCTCATGAGCTATGCCAACGACGCCTTCCCGGAGGAGTACGTGCCCACAGTCTTTGACCATTACGCAGGTAAAGGGTGGGGGGGAAGACCGATGGTGTCTTGTTTGCAAATGCTGAGTAAGTGTTTCCCTGTCATCTTTTCCCGAAACCCCCCCCCCCTCCGTCCCCCATTGCCTCTCCCCGGCTCTCTCGCTCGCTCCCACCCCTTCGGCAGGAAAAGCAAGGAACTTAAGCAAAAACTTTGCTCTCCCCCTCCACGTTTTCCTCTCTCCCCCTCTCTCTTCTCATTTCTCCCATCTGCCGCCCTTCCACGAAAACCCGGCTCGGCCTTTCCCAACTGGGATTCTTCCAGATGTGTAACGCTGTCAAACGAGTTTTGAGAATATCTGGGCAGCGAGTTAGGGAAAGTCGTGCTGGAATTTATAATGTCTTGAATTGTCTTTTGCTCCTGGAGAGTTTGTAGTAGCTCCTCAAAATGGCTTATTTACAGCGTCCCCCACCCCCAACTCCCTTGGAGGGCTTCCCCTCTGCATTATGGTTGTCGGGTTAGTTATGGCAGGTGGGAAACGGAAAGGGAAGAGTGATGGGATCTTTCAACTGTACTCGGGGTTGTTATGAACCAGAAGTATCCTGCCTGCCCTCTCCCCAGTGACAAAGCCCCTGGAAGAGAGAGCAAAGTGGTAAAAGTTATTTTATTAGCAGGAAAGATCTTTAGTCATACTAAGTGGGACCCTGCATATAATGACAAAAACCTTTATGAGCACAAGGAGAAATATTTCTTTAGGTGCACTTTGATCAGTTGCAGTAGTTTGATCTTGTGAGCACATGCGTGTTAATGTGGACTGAGAAACATGCACTCACATGGACATCTTTCCTAGATGCTGTGACATTGAAAAAGTGTTTCTGTACTCTTTCGTGCTATCAAAGAAACTAGCAGCCTGTGTATATTTTTGTATTTTCAATGCCCGATTCCCCTCCCCCATCCCTCCTCCCCCATTTTCCCACTGAATTATGGTGAGTGATTGAAATTGATCCTTTGCTTGTCCTCTTCTAGAGAGAAAAGAGCAAATATGCTGATCCTCCTTCCCCACTTCATCTTCTCTTTCTTTTTGCAGTCAGTGTGACAGTTGGGGGCAAGCAATACCTTCTTGGGCTTTATGACACTGCTGGACAGGTAAGTACCTTTCTGATCCAATAGAACCAGACAAGGGTTGCATTGAAGAAGAAGAAAAATGTTCGGCTTAGTGTGGACTTAAAAATAAATCCAGCTTAGAGTCTAAAGCTTTAGTTGTTTTTATGCTCACTTGCACATGTTGAATTATTCAAAGATTCTGTTGAGAAGTCTCACCACAGCAGCTTCTGCTAATCGCCTCATTTGCTGTCTTGCTACAGAGCTTTCAGAATGAACCTGCTTCCCCTCTTGTTTGCTCTGCTCTCATTAAAAGACGTTACAAACAGCTCTGTTAATGTGATGATCTGACTCTGGCCTTACAGTGAAAACTGTAGCTGTTTGCACTGCCCCTATGCCTGGGCTGACTTTTGAGTTGCCTGTTGTTTTCTCATTGGTGAATGGGCAACCAGAACTGCTGCCTCTGATTGGTGAATAATGGCATCATCTAATTTGGTAGGAAGGCATCTTGTCTGTTTATTGCAGCCCATTGCTTTCTGTCTTGAAAGAAATCCTTTGAATTGAAACATTTGCAAGGAATGATTGAATAATTTGAGAGTATAGAAGTCTAGGAAGAATGTGTCTCTCCCTTCCTTGGGACACATCTACGTGGAGGCAAGAGGAGCAAAATAAGAAGGGAATCCTAAACTATTGCTTTTGTATCCAGAACTGTGAATTGCCATTGATTCTTGCAGTTTGTCTTCTTTTAATATATATTGGTATGGGCCCTTAAACAATATCTCTCAGAGAATTAACCTAATATTTATTGTGCCAGAATGCTTTAAATGAAGACATTCATAGTCATGATGCTACTAGAATTAAAGATTTAATCAAAATATACTTGGGAAATGGTTATGCAGTCCATGACTCACTTCCTTAATGACTGTGCATCTGAGAAGCATCAAATACAATTCATAAAAAGAATTATGCCTCATCATATACAAAGTTTGTCTTAATCTGCCTTCTCTAAACTGCATGAGTCTATTAAATCCCCAACTGCTATAATTCCCTAGGCAGCATTTTAGGAAAGCACTGGGTCTGGAAGGGCTAAAACTAACCTTTACTTTTTGTCTCACAGTAGCCAGTCAATAGCAGGATTTAAGTATTAAGTGTTCTTCCACCCATATTTCCCATAGATTAGTACTAAAAGGCAAGCTGCTTCTGGTTTAATGTCCAGTAAACATTGAGAAGCTTACTCGTTTTTAAAGCAATTTAAGTTGGGGCCCCCATCTCATCCTGAAGTGGAGGCTGATTTATTTATTTAGAAAATTTAGGTCACTCAATTCACTTACAGTAAGTTTATGAAGATAAAACCCCAGTGAAAAAGCCAATAAATCCCCACCTCCCTGGTGACAGCAATCAGACCAGCTACTTGATGGGTCCATATCACTCTGGGGTCCCCAGGCCCATTGGCACAATCATGTCTCATAATGCTGTGCTCAAATTGATTCATTGTAAATAGTTTGAGAATGTTTGAATACACAGAATCAGGCCTGTAATCTGAATTTTTGTGCTTCAAAGATTTATATCAGGATCTAATGCATGAATTGTGACTTATGTTTGGGTAATAAGATTTTATTCTTAAAGTCACAGAGAATCAAGTTATGACATATGTAGAACTGGACATTTGGCTAGTAGTTCCACATTAATATGGCAATTCAATCTGTAATTTAAAGTTCTTTAGCACATGTTGCAATATACTATCAACTTTTCTCTAGAGCCGTTCTGACTCCAAAGGCTTTGTTTTAAAAGCTAAAGCATTAATTAAATATCTAAAAAAAATAGGGATAAAATTTCAAGGACCCAGACTCTAATTAGAATTAAATATAGTAAATTCTATAATTAATCTTATATCAAGCCTTTCAGATCCCCTCCTTTTTTACAAGGCAGCAGAGTCTTAATAACCCACATAAAATATCCCAAATGCCAATTAGAGATTTGCAGTGCTGGATTTGTGTTTGTTTTTGGTGCTCTTAGGGGCCTAGAGGCTCAAGAAAGCAATACAACGTAATAGTGGAATATTTATCTAAAATGCTTGTAGCTGCAATAGCTATTGATTTAGGATTTCATACAGGGTTCGAGTAGATGGCATACTTGGTGGAAGGCATAAAAAGCAATAAAGATTCCCGTGACATCTCAAAAATGAAGGCTTTCATTGTGATAAATCTCAGGAGGTGGGAGCAATTGGTTTATCTTCTTTGGGTTCAGAAACTAAACAGGTTTGGGTCTGGTTAATACTTTAATGGGAGAATCCCAAAGAATCCTAAGCCTATAGGCATACTGGAAATAAAAACAAATAAAAACATACTGGAAATAAATAAAAAAATAAGTAAAAACAAGGCTCTGGAAGAAAATACTGTAATGTATTTG
The DNA here is from genome assembly GCF_964194415.1 of Vipera berus. Taxonomy (NCBI): domain Eukaryota; kingdom Metazoa; phylum Chordata; class Lepidosauria; order Squamata; family Viperidae; genus Vipera; species Vipera berus. The sequence continues at coordinate 318,859,598 of NC_138202.1, forward strand.
TGCCAAGGAAATTTTATCTATATATCTACCTAGAAACAATGAGTTAAGCTTGATTAGAAGGCATCTTTATTTTCCTTTGTTACTATAGCATACAATGAAGAAATTTAATGCTATAATAAATCTCTTAGTCTTAAACTTGCTGCAAGTTTTGTTTTGTTGCAATGACTAACATGTTAACTGATGTTTCAGAAGTTATATTTGAAATGTGATAAATATCTCGAGGACTGAAAAAATAAACCCATCTGGGCAATAGATGATTATAAATTTTACTTTTAAAATCTAAATTGAAATAGTCCTACAAGGTAGGTATTTGGTGGATCTCTCTACAGTTGAGATATTCCTCAGTTGGGAGAGTGCCACAGGAGAAGGTTGTTCCTGAGGAACTATAGCTCTAATTCTAGAAGATGATTACCATGTTTCCTCGAAAATAAGACCCGGTCTTTTTTTTTTTGCCTCCAAAAGAGGCACCACGTCTTATTTTTTTTGGGGGGAGGTGTCTTTTCCATGGTCTCACCTTATGGCAGCAACGACAGCCCCACCCAGCTGGCCCACTTCGTCTGTGGCTGCTCGCCGCTACTCGAGCACATCGCCCCTGGCCTCCATTTTGCCGCCAGAGGTTTCAGGAAATGCCTCTGCAGCTGAGAATGGAGCTCTGGATTGACATGTATGCCATCAGAGGCCTTCCGGAAAGGCCTCTGCAGCCGAGAATCAAGCTATGGATTGAATCTATAGCTCGGTTGTCAGCTGCAGAGGCCTTTGCAGGCATTCCTTCTTATACGGTATCCCAAAGCTACGAAGGGTTTTTGAAGGTCAAAATCACAGGTGCTACTAGCCAGAGAATTACTAACATTTATTAATAATGATCTTATTCAGTGTTATTTCATGAGTACATTGCAAAGCTTTTTTGATCAGTGTTTGGATTTGTAATATTTGGAGAGTGTTATATAATATAGGTGGGTATTCCACAGGGCAACCTTCTTCAACATCACGCCCTCTGGATGTATTGGGACACTTCTCAGGCAGCATTGTCAATAGCCACGTTGTAGCATACTATATAGTACTTTATCTTTGCAGTCCAAATCTTTGTATTCTGAAGCAGTTATAGCAAACCTGTAAAATAAACCAGACTGACTATATTACAGATGGGAACAGATAAAATATTACTTGTATAATGCACTCCCACTGAACCCAGGGCAGAAAGATGACTTAGAAAATTATGAAACATTTCACCATTAAGTCAGGGCTGATTTCAAAATTTTCTGTTTTATCAACACATGAGAGGTGTCAAAGAAATACCGTATTTTTCCGTCTATAAGACGCACCCTTGTATAAGACGCTCTGGCATGCGAGTTTCTCCGTGCCAATCAGCTGTTCAGCGGAGCACCAAACAGCTGAGCTGGCAAATCCGGAAGTTCAGCCAGCCGACGATCTTGCCCCCTCCTCCCTCCCGTTAGTGGCAAGTCCACAGGGGCTTGACACCTGCACCAGGTGGCACGGCAACCCACATAGGCATGCCCTGGGCCGCGGAGTTTACCATTATTTTTTTGTGTATAAGACGCTGCACTTGTATAAGACGCACCTGATTTTTGAACAGAGTGTTTGCAGGAAAAAATAGTGTCTTATACACAGAAAAATACAGTAAGTTGAAGGTTTCAGAGAATTAACTGATGAGTATTTATAGCCTATCCTAAGGACCTAGGAGTTGCATGTATAATAACAGATCATTTGTCAGGAACAATGCTGCTAAGGAAAGTGTGTTGTAAGTTGAAAAGCTTGAAGTTAGCTGTCTTGCAAAAGAAAGGAAATTTAAACTATTGAGGTCAAACAATCTGATCTGTAAAATCACAAGTCAGTCTTTTGATGACCGAGATTTCCTGTACAGTTCTAGAGTACAGCTCAGAGGTGCCCAGACACTTATTTGTCATAAGGTTTTTTTTGGCTTGAGGCTATATGACATTTTCATAGCCTTATGGACATCTCTTACTAATTATTCTTGTTTCTATAACAAAATTAGGGATTTTTAAGTATCAACTCATGTAGTGGGAAAACAGAAATATTTGCACTTAATTGCATACCTCAGAAAAGTAGTTGTTTTAGGATATCATATCAAACTTCATTAGACCTTCTGCTAAAGTTACTCTGACATATATGATGCCAGACTTCTCAATTTGATGACCACTGGAAGCCATAGACTACATATTGAGGAAGGCTGTAAGCAGAAGGATTTCTAACATGCTGCTGTTCATCTTAGTGCAAGACATTCAAGACAGAGGAAACTTGTTAATGCTTAAGGTAGAGATTGAGGACATATGGCCCTTTAGTAATAAATATTTCTTTGCATGAGTGTGCATAGTAAACAGGAATTAGAACAATTTCTGAGGAAGATGCATGTATCAAAGCGTGCCATAATGTAATTTATTTGATTTTAGCTTAGTATAGTTTAAGATACTGCAAATGTTGCATAGTTACAATTCAGTATCTCTCAGTCTCGGCCACACTGACATGGGATGTTGGAAATTGTAATTTAGCAATCTCTGGATGGTCACAGATTGCTTTCATCAGTGCTTTGAGCTGAAATGAGTATCTGGCCTTATCTATGGTAAGTGAAACTCATTATCTGATGTTTAAATTAGGAATCAGTAGTAAATAGTCTTTCCTAATTTTCAAATGCTTTCAGAAGAGTAAATTCTCCCTCTCCCTTCAAATTTTTAATGTATAAACATTCACAGTGGTGATGTTTTCTGCCCTGTTGTTTTTGTATTATGTCTCCTAAGAATATCTCTGCTTCTCATTTCATCAGATGTCATGAATTTCATGGTGAAGTAATCTTTTAATTGCTTACGGCTGTACGGTAATCCCTGATCCCTGATATCAACAAGACAAATTGAGACTGAAGATGATACTATTGCCTGGACTGCTCACATGGAAAGCTTAATCAATTGGGGGGGGGTTGTCATATAATGAACCCCATCGTGTTATTGAGAGCAAACAAAATTTATTCAGGGTAACTCTTCTTGAAGAGGTGTAGACTTTCAGTTTTTTGAGTGGTAATTTCTGTAGAACAATGCTTTCTATTCTATTTTTGATGCTGAGAAATATTTGGTAGTTTTCCATTATTTTCTTCTTACCGTCTGACAATGGAATGTGGCAATTGAGTATGTTCAGTCCTCTCTGGAATGTTCTGTTCCTCCAACCTTATCTATAGAAGTTCTCTTTGTTAATGTCAGTTTGCCCCAGCTGTTGACACCTTTGTCCAATGAATGGAAGGTCCTGTTTCAGTTGCTTAAAAATTGTAATTCAGCAGATTCATGTCTTGAGTTATGTTTGTTTCTAATTTTATATATTGATCCAATGGGGCTGTCCCTTCTTTGCCATATTTCTTTAGAGGAATCCATAATTCCTTAGAGTTTAGGATTTAGGGAAGGTGCTGAAGAAAAGAGGTGAGATCTATTCTACTGTCAGATGATGTTCCCATCTGCAGATGAACTTTGTAGAATAAAACTCTTCCACTACTTTTTTGAGAACACAAAATTGGTTATGGCTGATATGGCAGATACTAATTTGTAATGTTTATTACATTTATTAATTATTACTTATATTGAAAAAATAGTGTTTGCGTGTGTCAGTTCACACATATACAGATGCACATCCAAAAAACCCAGCAAACTATTGTATTTGAAAATGCCCCAAATATCCTATTTTTTTAGATTGATGAAAACTGGAAAATAAAGAATGTGAATCTGAAATTATTAATGTTGTAGTAAATAAAATGTACCTTTGCTTATTTAAATATTGAAACATTATCTAGAAGAAAACATTTTTAAAAATTGTGTGGCATCAACTAGATGACTGCAGACTCTATAAGAATCTAGCTTGTTTTTTTTTTTTAAAAAAAATCAGCTATCATAAAAATAGTCTCTTCAGAAAAAATGGTTTTGAATAAGAAGTGTGATTTCCTAATTCTGTAGAATTATTTCTTCCATAGTTACAAAACATTTTTAAGGAATAAACTTCTACTAACACAATTATTTGGGGCACTGACTTGAGGATATTATTCCATATTTTCAAAGAAGAAAGGTCTTCTACTGGAATAGAATTGAAAGTGGGGATTCAAGAATGGGTTGGTGGGAAGAAAAACACCTTTAATCTCCCAAATAGATTTCTCTTAGATTTTAACATTTTTCTGAGGCTTTTTTCTTTAATTTTTAATGAAATCAAATTATGACTAGTATATATTATAAGTGCAAAGCATTATGTTCATTGCTTCCAATTTTGCTCAATTGTGCATCTGTAAATGTGTTCTATTTAGTTTGAACTTTGTAGAATGCTTTAGGATTGACTTGCAGATTTTTAAAACAAGCAAGAGAAATCATGTATTTCATGCTTTGTTTGTTTTGGAAATGTTATTATAACTTCAGTTCAGAAGATGTTATCAAAATATGTAAGATGTAAGAATATACATCTATATCACTGACCAGTTTTGGATACAGCAGTTTGGGACTGTGAATGAAATGTGTGTGGGTGGATAAATATGTGCATGCATACACATGTATGCACAAAAGTTCATTTTGTTGCTAGGTCTGCTGCTTTATAGTTTGAAATATTCAAGGCTCTGTGGAGCAAAAAATAGCCACTTGCACATACACTTGCTGGTCAAGGAATCCTTATTTCATTCTGCAGCTGACTAGCTCCTATTTCTAGGAAGTGGGTGGAAAATGCCACTCTTTAGCAGACATAGCATTCTATCATCAGTTCCTACAGAGGCAATTTTTCTTTTCTGTTACCCAAATAAAGTACGGTAGAATTAAGGATTTTTTTTAGCTTTTCTTGATTGTATAAGAAAACCTATAATACATTTCGAGGTGGAATTAAAAATTAAAAGTCTGCAGTGGTCCACAAGAACAAAACTTCAAAAACTACTTGGGTGTTACTTTTTGAGGAATCGATCAATATGTCACAAACTAGTGAACAAAATGGTTCCCTAAAATTCATCAGTAGGCTAGTTGGTACTCAACAAGTGCAGAGTGAGGGGAGGAAAATAATAATATGCAAGGATTTGGCCAGATGTCGTGACTGTGAGGTCTATACTTTAGATTGCATCTCAAAATTCAAATTGCAGACATGCATTTCTAGGTTGTGTTCAAGTTTATAGAAGTGCTTTCAGATAACCAATACCCTGTTATGTTTCCTAAATTGTATAATTTGGGGTATGATCAGCTTCTATTTGAATTGTTTGTCCACTCCTTCCTCCTTGATATATATTTTTTGCAGAAAAATCTGTTAGCGGTGAACAGAATAACTGCAAAATATGTGGGTTAGGAAAACTCCGATTTAAAAATGCCCTAGAACCAGGAATCAGTCAACTCACTGCTACTGGTCTTATTATTTTCATAAGTAGTTTACATTAATTTGAAAACCATTTTTGTGATAAACTGTAAAGACAGAAACACTTAAAAAGAGTTGTCAATATGAAATTGGTGGAAAACATGGATTTTTTTAAAGAAATATATCAGCCAGGCAGATTACAGTATGAATTCTGTGTTTCATTACAGAGTCATCAACATACCAATAAGATATAAACTTGTGTGATCTGCGCTAGGAAATTTGGGGTTCAGTAAAGGAAAATCAAGTGACCAAGAAGGACATTTTGTAAACTGGAAAAGATTCATCAGGAATTATTTAGTGCACATGAAGATGCAATAACTATGAATAATTAGTCCGCTTTGGTTACACAATTAAGTCTCTAAAGCCACTTGCAGGAGGTTGAATATCTACAAGGCTTTAGCTCAAGTGCATGTTTTCAATACACAGACTGTAGAAGTAAATAATAATAATAATAATAATAATAATAATAATAATAATAATAATAATTAGTAGTAGTAGTAGTAGTAGTTGTTGTTGTTGTTGTTTAGGGAGTTCCCTATGCTTAGGAAATAAATTGCTTACATGACCACCGTGTTCTTGAGCTGATTAACTCATACAGGAGGGTTGTTTGGAAGCACAAACTATGGCTCAATGTATGAAATACTGCTAGTACAAACTGGACTTTGAATATGATATCTGAATTATTTTTTCATCGGATGATTAGAAAGCAGGCCTGCACACAAGGGAAAAGGACATTGATAAATTAAAAATAATTGCAGTTCGCAAAGGAATAGCTGTTTGGTGGCTAGCAGGGCAGCAGCGGAGACAGAGCTAGTGGTGTCAGTGAGGCATTGGAAGTGCCTGGCAGCAGTTTTTTTGGGGTGGTGACATTTGGCAGTGATGAATTTAGAGAATGGAACAGGCTGGTGAAGTTCTTCGCAGGCTGCATGTTCTGCCGTACTTACGCTATGGCTCTCAAAAGAAAAATAAATTACCCCCAATAATAAAGTAGAATGATCTTATGTTCCATTGCATAATCCAGAGCTTTTTTGTTATAAATTGTTTAATGTAGGAGTGTTGTGCATGTTATTTTTGTAGGCGTGTATGTTGAGATTATTACAGTCCATTTTCTTCTTTTTTAGACTTGCCATAGTCTCCAACTTTGTCTTTATTTGAGTTGCAGCTTTAAAATTTTTGCATTCATTGTGTTTTACCTGTAGAAGATTATATACTCTTTATTCTCCCTGGCCTTTCTGCAACACATCAAAAAGCAATTTTAAAGCACTCAACTTCAGAATACCATAAAAAGAGAGGGGTTGGATGAATCATCTTCTGGGAGATTTTGCAGGTCCTCATTACTGAGATGTGCTGTGGAAAGAGATTATAATGTGGATCCAGGACAGGGACTGTACCTCTCTTAAGCCGGCAATTTTGAGTATAGAGGAGTGTTTCCACGTACCATTTTTAGCAGCACTAATGTCTACCCTTCAGCACAGGCTGGCTGGCTTTTTTCACCAGCTTTGACCAATTGCTATTTTTGGTTCTATTTCTAAAAACAGATGGTTCTGATTGAGAACCTTTGTTCCCTACAATTCATTCCTACAATTCTAAGCAATAGATGGTTGGCAGTTCAGCAATTACAAAATCTAGAGACGTTTCTCAAGAGTGTGAAGCCTTATGTAATTTTTAATAAGATGTGCCCAACCCAATGTGTTGATCCTTTGACTTTTCGAAGACATTACCATGGTATAAAATAACACATTTAGAACATTGAAAGAAACAGGAGGGGAAAGGAGAGATTTTTATCATTTGGTGTGGGTTGGAAGGGGATGGAAACAAGGTTGTAACCATTCATTCATTCTTTTAGACAGGTTCTTAATTTAACACCAGCCACACTTTTCAGAGAATATAACCAACTATTCTGTACTGACTCATGGAATGATCATTCTATTGACTGATTGGTACCTTCTGGAATATTGAAAAAGTTTTTCTCTATGCTGTTTCTTCGTTGTCCTGTGGAAGTCTTGGATAATTAGACATATGCCAAGACCCTACCTTTCCAGGGAAGCCACTGTCAATCCCTAGTTTATCCTAGCTGTATGCCTTCCATTTTACAAATTTTGCCTGCTGTCTCTTCTAAGTAGGCAAGTAGAAGGTTTATGGAAGATATTTTGTCTATTCTATCTGAACCTAAAACTAAGATAATCTCTGTTTGCTGTTCCTTATATTCTGTCTACCCTGAAACTTATTTTAGGGGCTCTAGAACTCTATTTCATACTGCAGAATTTCTGGAAATTATAGTTCCAATGCATCTGAAATTTGCAAAAGTGAGGAAAAGTAGTATAAGAAATGTAATTCAGCCTTTTTCCTAATCACCCTAATTATTTTATTTATTTATTTATTTATTTTATTATATTTATATATTAAGAATTGTATTACAATACTGTAACACAAAATAAAAGCAGAAGCCTAAAAACAGGAAGAAAGAAAAGAAATTGGAATTCTAGAATTGGTGCCTAACAATGAAGGGTATCTTTAAAAACGTTTAGTTTAGTTGCTTTTTTCCACATTAACCAACATAATTCATTTGTATTTTTCTAGAGTATACAGGAACTCTTAAAAGACCTCAGGAAAAGGATGTGTATGAATGTGCATCTATCTATTTGAATATTAAGAAATTATTTTTTCTGTGTTTCATCGTCATCCTTCCATATTAAGAATGAAGGACCTCCCCCAAAAATGAAAAAAAAATGGAATTCACATTAATCAGTAGTCAGATTCAATTGGGAACAATACAGTTAGTTTTGAATGTCTGCAAATTAGTTTTGAATGTCTGCAAAATAAAGGAACTATTTACCATTGCAGTAGTTAGTGATAACACAGTCATCTTTGCATAGCTAAGTTAATTGCTTTAGTGACCCAAATGAACAAATAGCTTTAACTGTTTCACACTGGGATCTTGCTTTAAAAAATGTCTAAAGAGAATGGAAATAGGGAACCAAAGGCAGTGAAAGCTGTTGGGAAACACAGAATGTTTGGGTGAGTGTGTGTGGGTGGGTGGGGGTACCTTCAAGGCAGTGTTGACTCATGCTGATTGCCTGGACAAGTAACTTGAACGGAGACGGCAACAGCAGCGACATGACACCAGGGACTCCCATACCTCTGGGAGGCCACGCTCCGGACGGTCCCCAACCAATAGGGGCCTATGGAGTTGCTGCCGGGAACAACGCCCAGAGGATCAGGGAGGGAACTGTTTGGGCGGCTGAACCACCAGAGCTGACGCCAATTAAGGAATCCCTCCACCTTGCCTTCTGCCCACTCTCAACCACCCTTGCCCATTCTCTCCCCACAGGACATAACGGGCCTGGGTGCAAGCCACGGTGGCAGAGTGGCTTGGCCTTACACCTGCAACCCCATAGAGGTGAGAGCTCTATGGGGTATGCTTCACCCAGAGTACGTTCTGGACCACCCCCGGAAGCAGAGACACAACCCATCGTGAGAGGATGAGGAGTGGCCTGCTTCTGGGGGTTCGCCCGGCCAAGTGGCAGTGGCAGGGCGACGATCCAGAAACGCACCTACCCGACTCGACCCTCCTGCAAACTCACCATCCAGGGGACTGCCTTCCCGGAACCCCTTGTGACTATGCTCGTTCAATACTCCAGCACAGTACTACACGCCCTCAGGGGTTCCCCACTCTCCTGGGTGCGACCCGCCTGCACCACATCCAATCTCGATGACGGGCCCAACCACTGGGCCTCTGAGAGATGGCCGGGCAGGGTCAGGGGCCTCCAGCATAAGCCCAACAAGAGGCCCCTGATTAAGTTCTTAGTTAAGTTTTTTGTGGGGTTAGGGAGGGGGGAGGGAGAAGACTATGGTTGCACGGGAAAGGCACGCCTTCCACCCACCATAACACATGCCAGGCCCACGACCATTCGCGACGGTGTACAACGAGGACCAGTCGCCGATAATACCCAGTGGCGTACTGACAAACATCCCATTCCCAGGATGGTGGGGAATGGCAGAAGGTGCACAGACAGAGGGCCGTATCGTCACCGGGAGTGTCATCTCCGCTCTGTACAAGCGGTGAGACGCTCCGACCCTCTGTACTCCCCCGGAGGACCCGGGAGCGAAGGTGTGCACCCTCCCATGCTAAGGCTGGTCTACCTGAATGCAAGGTCCGTAGCTAACAAAGCTCACCTCATTCGTGACCTAGTGGAGAGCGAGCATGCGGACCTGGCTTGCATCACGGAAACCTGGCTGGGCCCAGAGGGTGGTGTCCCTCTGGTTGACCTCTGCCCGCCAGGTTTCCAGGTGCTGCACCAGCCTCGGGCCCATGGGAGGGGCGGGGGAGTGGCAGTTATCATCAGGGAATCCCTTAGCCCGCGAGAGACCACCGTCCCTCAGATGGTCGGGTGTGAGTCTCTCCTACTGAGATACGGCCCAGGGGCGCAGTTGGGCCTGCTGCTGGCGTACCTACCACCTAATCGTGCAGCGGCGGCCCTGCCCGAGCTACTCGATGCCCTCTCAGGGTTGGTGGTTGAATTCCCAAGACTCATGGTCTTGGGCGACTTTAATCTACCGTCCCTGGGAGGATCGTCCGAACTGGCTCGGGAGTTCATGGCTTCCATGGCGGCCATGGACCTGTCGCAAATAATTTCTGGACCGACTCATGAGAGAGGCCACACCCCAGACTTGGTGTTCTTGTCTGGACGGTGGCGTGATGATATCGGTGGGGGTGCCACAACTGTTACGCCCCTGTCATGGACCGATCACCACCTCTTGCGGCTAGACTTCCCCCTTGCCACCCCCCACCGTGGGTGCATGGTGCCAGTCAGATGGTACCGCCCTAGGCGCCTAATGGACCCTGATAAGTTCCAGGCAGCGCTTAGGGACACACATGCACTCCCTGCTCACAGCTCGGCAGATGCCTTAGTGGAAGCCTGGGAAAAGGCAGCCACGGAGGCTCTGGACCGAGTTGTACCCTTGCGGCCTCTGACCCGGCGCAGATCCCAGCGAGCCCCATGGTTCACCGAGGAGCTCCGGGAGATGAAGCGTCGGAGACGGGGCCTAGAGAGCCGTTGGAGATCCAGTCGATCCGAATCCGACCGATTGCGACTAAGAATCCTCACCAGGTCTTATCTCGCTGCGATAAGGGTGGCAAAATCCAACTACTTTTCCACCCTCATCGCGTCCGCAGATAATCGCCCGGCTGCCTTGTTCAGGGTAACTCGCTCCCTATTAAACCAAGAGGTGAGGGAGGAACCCTTGCAGGGTCGAGCCGAGGAATTCGGTCAATATCTGCTGGATAAAATTGCTCGGATTCGAACTGGCCTGGACTCCAACTGGGCTGAGATGGAAGAACAAGACATGGACAGTCTTGTCGACGTCATCTGGGAGGAATTTGATCCTGTAACTCCTAAGGAAGTGGACAGGATTATGAGAAGGCTGAGCGCCTCCACATGCTTACTGGACCCGTGCCCTTCCTGGCTGGCCTATGCAGCTCGAGAGGGGACATGAGGCTGGTTCCTAGCGGTCATCTCTGCTTCTCTGAGTGAGGGCCACTTCCCCACCGCCTTGAAGGAGGCGGTGGTGAGACCTCTCCTCAAGAAGCCCACCTTGGACCCATCCTCTTTGAATAACTTTCGTCCTGTCTCCAATCTTCGCTTCCTTGCGAAGGTTGTTGAGAGCGTGGTGGCGCACCAACTTCCTCAGATCCTGGATGAAGCGGTTTATCTAGACCCGTACCAATCGGGTTTCAGGCCGGGCTACAGCACGGAGACGGCATTGGTCGCTCTGATGAATGATCTCTGGAGAGCCCGGGACAGGGGCCATTCCTCTGTCCTAGTCTTATTAGACCTCTCGGCGGCTTTCGATACCATCGACCATGGTATCTTGCTGCGACGCCTCAGGGGACTGGGAGTGGGAGGCACGGTTCTGCGTTGGTTCTCCTCCTTTCTCCAGGGTCGCTCGCAGTCGGTGCTGACAGGGGGACAGAGGTCGACCCCGAGGCCTCTCGCTTGCGGAGTCCCTCAGGGGTCGGTCCTCTCGCCTCTCCTGTTCAACATCTACATGAAACCGCTGGGTGAGATCATTCGCAGCTTTGGAGTAGGGTACCATCAGTATGCTGATGACACCCAGCTTTTTATCTCAACTCCAAACAATATCAGTGATGCCCTCGACGTGATGTCCCGCTGCCTGAAAGCGGTCCGGGAATGGATGGGGAGGAACAGGCTTCAACTGAACCCGGACAAGACTGAATGGCTGTACGTACCGGCAAGCCAGGATATTCAGAACGTCCCATTGCTTAACATCGGGGACAAGTTACTACCCCCTGTTGATAGGGCCCGCAACCTGGGTGTCCTCCTAGACTCGCAGCTCTCCCTGGAAGATCACATAGGAGCTGTGACCAAGGGGGCCTTCTCCCGGGTTCGACTAGTTCACCAACTACGGCCTTATCTGGACCTGGATTCCTTACGTACAGTCACCCATGCCCTTGTGACCTCTCGCCTAGACTACTGTAACGCTCTCTACATGGGGCTGCCCTTGAGATCCACTCGGAAGCTTCAACTGGTGCAAAGTGCAGCGGCACGGACACTCTTGGGAGCCTCCCGATACTCCCATATCACACCTCTCCTCCGTGCGCTGCACTGGCTTCCGGTTGCCTTCCGTGTGAAGTTCAAGGTGCTAACAATGACATACAAAGCCCTACATGGCATGGGTCCGGACTACCTACGGGAGCACCTTCTGCCAATGTCAGCACCCCACCGTCCTGTGCGCTCCCACAGAGAGGGCCTCCTCAGGGTGCCACCGCTCAAGGAATGTCGGCTGGTGGCCCCCAGGGGGAGGGCATTCTCAGTGGGTGCGCCAGCCCTCTGGAACAGCTTACCAACCGAAATCCGGATGGCCCCCGACCTCCGCACCTTCCGACGCGACGTAAAAACTTTCCTGTTCCAGCAGTCCGGCCTGGCATGATAGCTTTAATTGGGGTCACAGTTTTGTTTTTACTATTGTTTTTTATTGTTTTTTATTGTTCAATCTGTATACCTTCCTTCCTCTGTACACCGCCCCGAGTCCCTCGGGAGAAGGGCGGTTTATAAAAACAAATAAATAAATAAATAAACTGCAGTTTTCTTGACAAGATTTTTCAGAAGTGGTTTGTCTTCTTCCTAAGGCTGAGAGAGAATTACTAGCCCAAGGTCACCCAGCAGGCCTGGTGCCTTAACCACTACACCAAACTGACTCTACACATATACGCCATACTTAGGACACTAGGTCCTAGGACCTTTCTATGGCATGTATCAGTTCCACTCCTGAAACAAAATTTAAGAATTATAAAATCCATGAAGAATTTCAGAATAATCAGATTTTGGAAATCTCCTAGGTCAATATCTGACTTGTTGCTATCATTCTGAAAATGTGACTTTTTAAACAAGGTGCAGGAACCAGTCTTATAACAAAGCTATTAGAACATGGAGATTAAAGAATCTGAGGGGTCCTTGCTGCTCTCTCAGCTTGGTTGTTTTGTTGCAGATGTTTCATTACCCAGACTAGGTAATATCATCAGTACTAAATAGTTTGGATAATGAAACATCTGCAACAAAACAACCAAACTCAAAAGAGTACCAAGGACCCCTCATTTCAGCCCTGAGCTACAAATATTGTCCTTTATCGATTAAAATAACTCTTTTAATTGCCAAGTGGTCATGATATTCTGGCAAACTGTCTTCCAAATCTCAGCATGTTTGCCCTTTTCTGATATATACAGAGAAAATAATGAGTTCTATGTTTTTTTTACAGAAAGTCTTTATGTGGTATGCTTAATGGCTATGAGAGATTATTTGAACCTTATGATGCTATGGGTGTTTTGTCCAAGCTAACATTGGAAGTTGCAAGACAGCTTTTAAAAGTAAACATGTTGAAGCACATACTTAAAGGCAAAAGCATATATAGTTTAAAATATAGCTAGGTGTTACAACCTAAGCATTTTCTGGGTTCCTTGTTACTTCCCAGCAAGTGGCAACAACTGGCTGATTATGTCTAGGAAGTTAAGCAGGGTTCAGCTAGGGGAGTATTTGGATGAGGGAATTCTAACGACAGTATATTAGAGCTGTTGAACAAACTGGAAAAGTAGGTAAAAATAAACATCCTGGAAGCCAGTAGTAGCTACTTACTTTTATGCATTATTGTCAAAAGAATTATGTAGAACTATCCATGAAGTGACCAGAAGAAATACAACTTGAAGGAGACATAACTGAGTTTTTCAGATTTCCTGTTGTTTGAAAATTCAGAAATAACAGTACATTATATGTTACCAAACAGCTATCCAGTTTTCATTTAAATATGAACCGTACATGTTGGTATATAACAAAATATGAAATAAATTTTCTGTTCAAATTCCGTATCTCCAATACCTGCTTCCTCTTCCTTTCTATGTGGATTTTGCTGTGGATACAACAACAACAAAGCTGGAAGAGACCTTGGAGGTCATCTAGTCCAACCCCCTGCTCAGGCAGGAAACCCTATGCCCATCGAGCACTGGACCTAGAACAGAGCCCTGGGGCACCCCACTACACACTTCCCTCCATGTAGATGCAGTTCCATTGAGGACCACACGCTGAGTACGGCCGGTCAGCCAGCTACAAATCCATCTGGTAGTGATGCTGTCTAACCCACATTTTTCTATCTAATGGTAAGTGAGCACCTGTCACCGTAGATGAGTTCAAATCATTAGGACCAGGTGGCCTACACCCCAAGGTTCTGAAGGAACTGGCAGATGTGATCTCAGAAGCACTGAACTATATCTTTCAAAGATCCTGGAGCACTGGGGAACTACCAGAGGAATGGAAAAGAGCTGATGTAGTTCCCATCTTCAAAAAAGGGAAAAAAATCCATCCAGGAAACTACAGACCTATCAGCCTGACCTCAATACCTGGGAAGATTCTGGAAAAGATAATCCAGCAATGAATCAGCGAACCGCTAGAGCAGACTTGTCAAACACAAGGCCCGGGGGCTGGATGTGGCCCACGAAGTGGTTTCATGTGGCCCGCGAAGCCATCCTGGAAACAGTAAGGGAACGGCCCCCGCTGTCTTGGCCCCAGCCCAGGCTGGCCAGGAGCCAATGTACAATTTCATGGTGGTCATCTATGCTGAAATACATTCAGTCTTAGCTCCACAAGGCCATCTGGCAAAAGTGAGGGACCGGCCCGTGCTGTGTCGGCACTGCCCCCTCGGCGCATGCTGGGGAGGTTTCACCCTTTGTGAGGAATTAAGAAATGCACCATTGCCTGGAAGTGGCCAGCACATGGCTCTGCCTACTTCGGGCAGGCTAGGGGTTGGGCAGCATTGTGCTTCTCTTCAGATTCATGCCACCCGGCTCAGCCTCTCGGCACTGTGAGTAGAGCACCCCGCTACCTGCCAAAACCTTGGGGTGTAGGCCACCTGGTCCTAATGATTTGAACTCATCTACGGTGGACAGGTGCTCACTTACCATTATGTTGCCTATCTTGTGTTTCTAATCTGTCTTTTACGGTACTGTTTTTGATAGGTTGAGCTGTTTTTTCCCTTTGTGTAAATACGGATGCAAAAAACGAATTGTGTAGTTCTGCTTTCTTCCTGTCACCTTCTAGCCATTTTCTCCCACTAATCAACCAATCATTGCCTTAATTTTTTTTCTTGTTTTTTACATGTTGAAAGAAGCTTTTTTTGTTATTTTTTACTTTTGTTGCAAGCCTTAGTTCATTTTGAGCCTTAGCTTTCCTCACTTCATCTTTGCAGCCTTGGGCTATTTGCTGATATTCTGCCTTAATTATGTACCCCTCTTCCACATTTTATACTTGTCCTTTTTGTCAAAGAGTTCTTTATGCAGCCATACTGGTTTCTTTTGAGAGCTGTTATTTTTCTTCTTCGTTGGTATTGCGCTTTTATAATCTCACTTTTCAAAATTTCCCAAGCTTCTTGAGTTGTTTTCCCCTTGAGGATTCTCATCCATGGAATCCTTCCCAAGCTGTCTCTAAGTTTATTGAAATTAGCTCTCTTAAAGTCCAAGACTCTAGTTTGACTATGTTCTATTGCTTATGCTTTCATAATGTTGAATTCCAATATTGCATGATCACTCCCCCCCCAAGGTTCCTATGGCTTCAACACCTTCTATCATTTCATCTCTTTCACTATCCCAGGACCACGTGAAATGAAAGTGAAAAATACCTATCCCACATATCTCCAGAGTGGTCTGGAGTGCACTTTATCCCTTTCCCCAATTCCCCAGCTTTTTCCTTCTCCTGCACCATTTAAGGATGGTCTGATATATTCTAGGTAATTTTCCTCAGAAAGACAGATGACATATACTGAGCTGATCTATGCACAGGTGCTTCCCTATGTAATATTTCTACTTCTACTTAGAAGAACAGTATTGAGTAGTTTATCATTTTTCTCTTATGAATTTGTTTTGGAAAAACGGATGAATTAAGTATGGGGGACTATGGGAGGATGGGTTCCAACAGAGAAACACCATCATTTTGGGTTTGATACAGGATGAGTGAACTGTAAATACTTTGTCTTCAAACATCCCGGCTTGGTACTGCAATGTGATGTTGGACTTGGGTTGTAGTGATTGGACTAGGGCAGGGGTATCAAACTGCTGGCCCACGGGCCAGTTGCATCATGTGGAGGCTGCGCGCACCCCAGCTCT
This sequence comes from Vipera berus, assembly GCF_964194415.1. NCBI lineage: Eukaryota > Metazoa > Chordata > Lepidosauria > Squamata > Viperidae > Vipera > Vipera berus. The sequence goes on from NC_138202.1 coordinate 318,875,649, forward strand.
GGCAATGCAAAAAAAGTTGTGATACATCGTGACACGTCACGTGACACAGCGAGTTTGACATCCATGGACTAGAGGAAGTTAAGCAGTGATGTTTTTTCATATCTTGTGATTTTAAAAAAATATTGATAATACTGTGGATTGGAATGGAACTTTCTACTTCAAAGCATGTGCTTTATCAGAGTTCTTTGCCAGTTTAGGATTACCATACTTCCTCCACAGAATTAATAAATTCTTCCATAGAATTATGTGTTTCAGATATCTAGTGGCATTGAGAAAATTCAATACAAATCAGGCTACACACTGATTTCCAGAATTGTGACTGAGGAGACAACTATTTAATCCTTTTGATTTTTAAAACAACCTCCCTATATTGGAGCACAGTTTAATTTTTTCCCCTGAGAAAAAACAGGGGTATAGATTGAAATTCACTGAGCAGTTTGTCATTGTTTCTGTAGGCTTTTTTGGCTCTCAGTTATTGATTGTAGTTTCTGGGTGAGTATAATATTCTATGGGATCATACTTGGAAGACCATGTAGCTGCAGTGATAAAAATGGATGCTGCTTTACCCAGGTAAAAGCTAGTATTCATATTTCCCCAACAACTTGCATGTGTGTTTTATCAGCAGAGGAATTTGACATTATGTACCAGGGCTTTTCAACCTTTTCACCCATTGTACCACTTTTAGGATAAGGCAATGTCTAAGTACCACCAGTCACCCAGCAAGGTGTCAAAAACTTGACCAAAAAAAAGGAAAAAAATGATAAAGTACAGGTAGTCCTGGACTTACAACAATTCGCTTAGTGACTGTTCAAAGTTACGACAGCACTGAAAAAAGTGACTTATGACCATTTTTCACAATTATGACCATTGCAGCATCCACAGGGTCATGTGATTTACATTTGGATGCTTGGCAATCGATTCATATTTATGATGGTCACATTGTTCCAGGGTCATGTGATTGCCTTTTGCAACCTTCTGACAAGGAAAGTTAGTGGGGAAACCAGATTCACTTAACAACCATGTTACTAATTTAATTTATTTCTCTCCCTCTCTCCCCCTCTCTCTTTCTCTCTCTCCCTTTCTTTCTCTCTCCTTCTCTCTCTGTCTCTCTCCCTCACTCTATTTCTCTCTTTTCCCTTTCTCTATTTCTCCCTTTCTCTCTCTCCCTCTATTTCCCTCCCTTTTCTTCCTTCTCTCTCTCTCTCTCCCTCTCTCTCTCTTTCTCTCCCTCTCTATTTCTCTCTTTCCCTCTTTCTCCTTTCTCTCCCTCTATTTTCCTCCCTCTTTCTTTCTCCTTCTCTCTCCCTCTCTCTCTTTCTCTCCTTCTCTCTATTTCTCTCTCTCCCTCCCTCCCTCTCCCATTGTCCCTTCCTTCCTTTCTTCTTTCCCTCCCTCTTTGTCGTTTCCTCCTTCCCTCCCTCCCTCCCATTGTCATTTCCTTCCTTCCTTCCTTCCAAATCCATTTTTACCAAGAAACCTGATGCCCACTTAACTCTTTATGAAGCACTGAAGGAAAGTTGGGGAAGATCTATCAACAATACGTGGAGGTTGCTAGCTCATTTAATAAGCTTTATTCCAGCAACAGAAACACCTCGTATTCACTCAGAGTCGATCCACGCATGCCAACAATGCTGCTGTGGACTGCGGGGCAGGAAGGCACACTTCACACGGGAGGGATGGAAGACGCACCAAAACGCCCTTTGCCCCGTTCGCCTTCTGCAGACGCAGCCGGAGTCCCGGGTAGGGGGAGATCTGGGGCTGAGGTGCACTCAGGGAAGCGCACGCTAGCAACTCACAACCAGCTACTCTTGGGGGACGGGGGCACAAAGTCAGCCAGACAGGGCTCGGAGCGGTTGACCATCCCGAACTACAGCTGTGCTTCCACCTTTCCCAGGGTGGCCTCTGCAGCGGAGCACAGCGCAGGGCACCAGCATGCCCTACTGCCACAGAAGCGGCCCACCAGAGCAGCCCCGATTCCTTCAACTCCGACAGGCCCTCATCCCGAAGCCTCCCGCTGCTGGAAACCTGCGGCGGTGGCATAGCAGGGCTTGCGAAAAGCGGGGCGAGTGGCGGTGGCTGCTCCCAGCACCAGCCAAGGGCAAGCAGGGTAAGGCCACTCCTGCTCAAAAGCCAGGGTTTGGTGGCTGACGAGGCGCTCGCACGGGACTCTCCCAGGACTGGTGGCCCGAACGGGGACCGGCCTCCCCCTCTCCGCGCTAGAGTGGCACCGGCTTTCTCTTGCAGAAAGCAAGCTGAAACCGAGTGAGGGAGATTGCAGGAGCGCGAGATCGGCGTTTCTCAGCATGTGCCGATTTGCGTTCCTGGCAATCTCCCTCGCTCGGTTTCAGCTTGCTTTCTCTTGCAGCAAGGCAAGCTGAAACTGAGCAAGGGAGATTGCAGCAGCGCAAGATCGGCATTTCTCAGCACGCGCCAATTTGCATTCCTGGCAATCTCTCTCGCTCGGTTTCAGCTTGCCTTGCTGCAAGAGAAAGCAAGCTGAAACCGAGCAAGGGAGATTGCAGCAACGCGAGATCGGCATTTCTCAGCACACGCCGATTTGCGTTCTTGGCAATCTCCCTCGCTCGGTTTCAGCTTGCTTTCTCTTGCAGCAAGGCAAGCTGAAACCGAGCGAGGGAGATTGCAGCAGCACGAGATCGGCATTTCTCAGCACGCGCCAATTTGCATTCCTGGCAATCTCTCTCGCTCGGTTTCAGCTTGCCTTGCTGCAAGAGAAAGCAAGCTGAAACCGAGCAAGGGAGATTGCAGCAACGCGAGATCGGCGTTTCTCAGCACACGCCGATTTGCGTTCTTGGCAATCTCCCTCGCTCGGTTTCAGCTTGCTTTCTCTTGCAGCAAGGCAAGCTGAAACCGAGCGAGGGAGATTGCAGCAGCACGAGATTGGCGTTTCTCAGCATGCGCCAATTCACGCTCCTGGCAATCTCCCTCGCTTTCCACTTGTGAAGGTCGGGCCCGTACATACGGATCAGCTGATGATTCCGTACGGCCGGCCCCGAGCTCCACCAATGGGCTCCAGTCGGTGGAGGTCAGGGCCAGCTGTACAGAGTTGCCAACAGTGGGGGAGGGAGGGAGTCGGGCGCATTTTTCCCTCCACACCCGCGTTCTGATGGCTTGGCCTGCCCTGGTGCGCATCAGGAAAACAAACTTGGGCCTCGATTCCCATCTGCTGCCGCAGGATGAATCCTCAGGGAGGGTGTGCGCCATGTGGCCGCTTTGCTTTCCCCTTTGCTTTGCACATTGGGAAGAGGAGAGGGGGAAATCTCTCGAGCCCCGGGAGGGAGGCAACATGAGGGCCATGAGGGGTATCGCAAGCTTGCGGGGGGGGGGAGGAAAAGAAGATGGACGCGAGCGGACGCAAACACCTACCTGCCGAGGGAGTGGATGGCTCCGTTCCCTTCAGGCTTGCGCTTGCTTCTGGGGGAAGGATGACAGGGTTGCTGCACAATGAGTCCGGCCTGGTAGGTTCCTGCAGCAGCATGTTTTCCAGCAGCAAGTAAGCTGGGAAGGAGCAGGAGGGAGGTGGGGGGAGGCGGGGGGGAGGAAAGCGACACCACGTACCACCAGCCAAGTGCTCGCGTACCACCAGTGGTACAGGTACCACCGGTTGAAAAGCCCTGTTTTATACTAACAAGCATATATTTGACTATACATACTCCTGGAACCCTTATGTTGTAGATATTTTACTTTTATCAGTATATTTAATCACTGGTCAGGATTGGTGAGACAACATCTAGGTTTTCTGACAATTAGACTTGAGCATATTCTTGAACTAGAAGCTTGAATAACTTCTCATACTTTGTGTATTACTGGAATTGAATTCCAATACATAACTGTCAGGGCCCCATCAGAGCCCAAGGAGGAAGAGGGGCTGGCTCAGGGGGGTGGTGCAGTCTCTATGGCTCAGGAGGAACAACCTGAGAATTAGGACAAGGCAGTCCTGGGCCCATCAGGCCCTGAAAGAGTAGGCAAGGAGGAAGAGAGGTCTCAGGCTGGTCAAGAAAGACCAGAAGAGCTCCAGAGCTGTGGAGAAGAGCAAATGCCTTGCCCGCCTGGTCCCCGAGTGTGAAGAATGGAAAGAAACTAGAGTCAGTGCAGGACGACCTGCCCTCCTCATGAGGTTCACCTGGAGAGTAATATTTAAGGAGACGCCATGAGGAACACTTGCCAGGAACAAGTTTTGTTTTCAGATTACAGTCCCTCAGTTTTGCCTGCTTTCGCCTTGCTTTAAGAACTGTTTTTGTCTGCATCAAAGACTGCCTTTTGCTTTGCTTCAAGAACTGTGTTTGCTCTGCGAGGACTGTTTTTGGCTTGCCCTAGGCCTGAAGATTTTCCCTTCAGACCTGCCTTGCCTTGGACCCTGTCTTGTTTTGAGAAGTGCTCCTTGCCTTGGACCTTTGTCTGGCTTTGAAAACTGCCCTGGCTTTCTGTCCAGACTTTTGCCTTGTGGACTTACCAAGTAATTAAGGGCTGTTGTTTGGGGGGACTGGGGGTGGAGCCTGCCAGGTTAACTCTTACCAAGAGCAATAAAGAACTCTCTGGAGGCCTGCCTGGTCTTGCCTATCTGGGTCATAACAATAATAACAGAAGGCAGCTTTCAGAAATGAAGTCCTTCTTACAAGACTTTTAGTTCCTTAAACATGACTTTATCTTCATTCTAATAACAGTGTGAAGACAGTACACTCTGAAAACAGATTTAATTTGCAAGTATGGAGTTACTTTCAGATTTTGCTGTGGTTTCCATCCAGAAAAGATCGTGTTTACTGGATATGACGACGTGAATACAGAAAGCTAGTATAATAGTAATAATAAGTTGGAAGGGACCTTGGAGGTCATCTAGTCCAACCCCCTGCTCAGGCAGGAAACCCTATACCATTTCAGACAAATGGCTGGCCAGTCTCTTCTTTAAAACTTCCAGTGTTGGAGCATTCACCACTTCTGGAGGCAGGTTGTTCCACTGGTTAGTTGTTCTAACTGTCAGGAAGTTTCTCCTTAGTTCTAGGTTGCTTCTCTCCTTGACTAGTTTCCATCCGTTGCTTCTTGTCCTGCTTTCAGCTGCTTTGGAGAATATGACTCCCTCTTCTTTGTGGCAGCCCCTGAGATATTGGAACACTGCTATCATGTCACCCCTCACTCTTCTCTTCATTAAACTACACATACCCAATTCAAGCAACCGTTTCCTATATGTTTTAGCCTCCAGTCCCCCAATCATCTTTGTTGCTCTTCTCTGTACTCTTTCTAGATTCTCAACATCTTTTTTACATCGTGGTGACCAAAATGATGCAGTATTCCAGGTGTGGCCTTACCAAGGCATTGTAAAGTGGTATTAGTACTTCACGTGATCTTGATTCTATCCCTCTGTTAATGCAGCCTAGCACTGTGTTGGCTTTTTTGGCAGCTGCAGCACACTGCTGGCTCATATTTAAGTGATTGTCCACTAGGACTCTGAGATCTCTCTCACAGTTACTACTATTGAGCAAGGTACCACCTATACTATACCTGTGCATTTGATTTTTCCTGCCTAAATGTAGAACCTTACTTTTTTCACAGTTGAATTTCATTTTGTTAGATAGTGCCCAGTGTTCGAGTCTGTCCAGATCCTCCTGTATCTTAAGCCTATCTTCTGGAGTATTGGCTATTCCTGCTAGCTTGGTGTCGTCTGCAAATTTGATGACTTCCCCATCTATCCCCTCATCCAAATCGTTGATGAAGATGTTGAAGAGCACTGGGCCCTGGGGCATCCCACTACACACTTCCTTCCATGTAGATGCAGTTCCATTGAGGACCATGTCACTGCGTTTTTTCTGTTTTGTCAGCTCAGCATGTCTCACTCTGTTTTTCTGCCAGCTGCATTGTACCCTTATCATTGTAACCTAGGTAGTTGTCACATGTCCAGCCATGTTTTGGTTTCATGTCTGGATCTACTATGTTGTGCGCATGTTCAGCCACAAAAAGTTTACTTCTCTCCTTCTCTTTGTGCTGTCTTGTGAGAGAGAGCATGTAGTCAGTTAAGTCTTTCTTTCATTTTCTGATTAAAGTTTTTTACAGTAGAATATATGTTTCGGGGTTTCTTTATTTTTACCTGATGTTCATCATGCATCAAATGAACCACAGTCCACTAGTTTTGTCACTTGATCAAAGAATGCAATAAGATTTGTCTGGCATGATCTGTTTTTGACAAACCCATGTTGGCTTTTAGTGATAACTTTGTTCGCATCAAGGTGTTCGCGGATTTGTTGTTTGATTATCTTTTCCAGAATCTTCCCAGGTATTGAGGTCAGGCTAATAGGTCTGTAGTTTCCTGGATCTATTTTTTTCCCTTTTTTGAATATGCGAACTACATCAGCTCTCTTCCAGTCCTCTGGTAGTTCCCCAGTGCTCCAGGATCTTTGAAAAATATAGTTCAGTGGTTCTGAGATCACGTCTGCCAGTTCTTTGAGAACCTTGGGGTGTAATCCATCTGGTCCTGGTGATTTGAACTCATCTAGGCTGGACAGGTGCTCACTTACCATTTTCTTGCCTATCTTAACTTGCGTTTCTATTCTGTTTTTTATGGCACTGGTTTTGGTAGGTTGGACTGTTTATTCCCTTTGTGTAAAGACAGATGCAAAAAAGGAGTTAAATAATTCTGCTTTCTCCCTGTTGCTTGTCACCTTCTTGCCACTTTCCCCCACTAATGGACCAATCATTTCCTTAACTTTTTTCTTGTTTCTTATATGTTGAAAGAAGCTTTTTTTGTTATTTTTGACTTTGGTCGCAAGCCTTAGTTCATTTTGAGCCTTAGCTTCCCTCACTTCATCTTTGCAGGCACGGGCTGTTTGCTGATATTCTGCCTTAGTTATGTGCCCCTCTTTCCACTTCTTATACTTGTCCTTTTTATCTTTCAGTTTATCAGAGAGTTCTTTATGCAGCCATGCTGGTTTCTTTTGAAAGCAGTTATTTTTCTTCTTTGTTGGTATTGTGCTAGACTGGGCCTTTATTATCTCACTTTTCAAAATTTCCCAAGCTTCTTGAGTTGTTTTCCCCTTTAGGATTCTCATCCATGGAATTCTTCCCAAGGTCTCTCTAAGTTTATTGAAATTAGCTCTTTTAATGTCCAAGACTCTAGTTTGGCTGTATTCTATTGCTTGTGCTTCCATAATGTTGAATTCCAATATTGCATGATCGCTTTCCCCCAAGGTTCCTGTGGCTTGCTTGTAGTCTTAAAACCATAAAGATTACAATGTTCCAGGCGGCTTGCTTGTCACATTAGAGGTTAACTGTCTTTTGTACATGAAAGTTATGTTTTTTGGTGTTCATGGCTAGTAAGCTCCATGAAATGATATAATGTTTAAAATGCTACTAGCTTTCAGCACACCCAGTAACAGTAAAGTTTATAGACTGATTGTGTTGTATGAATTTTTGCTGTTTGAAATCTGTTCTAGTTAATTGTTTCATTGGATAATCTTGAAAGTACTGTATTTTAAGAGAAATAATTATTAATAATAATAATAATAATAATAACAATAACAATAACAACAATAATAAATAAATTAATTATTATTATTATTATTATTATTATTATTATTATTATTATTATTATTATTATTATTATTATTATTTAATTTCTATACCACCCTTCTCCCAAAGGACTCAGGGCGGTGTACAGGGCAATAAATACAATGAAATACAATGTATAAATGTTAAAAAAGAATTAAATAAGTAGCCCAATTACAATAAAAATTAATAAAATTAATATTAAAATACCCCAAACCCATATATTCTTATCAGCCACAGATTTTACATATTTTTATCCTCTGTGACTTTTTTAAAAACAAAACTAACATGAAAAACCACATAAAGTTTTTCTTTAAAACATACTCCATTCTTGCTATACATAATCACAGGTCTCGTTACTCTTACTAGTTTTATTTCTTTTAGGCCAGGAGATCCAAAACTGAGATTCATTATGATGCATTGGCAATCTTAGCTCTAAAAATACGTTTCAAAGACTGGAAGCAAGGACTTTCTCTCTGCCTTATTAATTAGTAAGATAAAATACATAGTTATGGCAGTGTGCTATCCATTTCACAGTACTACTTCATTTGAGAAATACTCAAAAAAGTAGGTATTCTTAAATATAGGTTTGTAAACAGTGAGATTCCCCAAGAATCTGTTAGCAAGACACTAGTTTCGATGCAATGAAGAATAATCTAGAATTAGGAATGAATAGTCAGGCTGTACAAATAATGGATAACCTCATATTATTTTGACTAATTAACAAAAAAGGGACACTGAAGGGTTCTCAAAGGATCTGTGCATATTGGGCTTTAAAATGTCAAATATCAGTGTGAGCAAGTGATACATATTAAGACAAAAAATCTTAACTTGACATTATGCTACTAGAGTCAGAACTACAAGTGCTTCCCAAACAGGGAAGAGAACCTGCAGTTGTCATTGAGATGTTCCAATAGAAGAGAATATATGCAGGGTTGAACTGTGCTGTTCTTGATGCTTCTGAGCTTGGTTGTTTGATTAAAGCCATTTCATTACCAACTAATATCACACTGATGATATTACCTAGTTGGGTAATGAAACCAAGCTCAAACAGCACCAAGGACAGCAGAGTAGAGAGGTTAACATCCAGCTGCTGTGAAAAAAGGAAATTCCATCCTTATGGAAGGAAGTAGTAGTAAGTCTTTCAATATATGTCTATTACTTCTATTGTAATAGAAGTAAACATGTAAAAGAAGTGAAGCCAATGAGCAAAGGCTACAGTATTTGAGATGTATAAGATTATGAATGGAGCTGAAAAAGTGGACAGGGATTAGTTTTTATGCCATATAATAAGAATATCCAATCCCTTGCAGGGAAGCTGCATAATGAAACAGTCGAGACAGATATATGGTATGACAGATATATGATGTCAGAAATTCAAACAATTATCACAAGATGTTGTGGCTGCTAATGTGAACTACTTCAAAGAAGACTTAAATAAAGTACAGCTAATGGTTGTGACAGCTGTTTTAGGCTATTTCCAGGATCAGAGGCAGCAAATCCTGGATATCCAATTGAGCCCTGCAGGTGGACTTTCTATTGGCATCTGATTGGCCTTTATGGATAACATATTCCTAAATGTTTGATCCAATTCAGAAAAAATGCTTTTAAATCTTTTTGGTGAGGACCTCACCAAATAAACAAGTAGTTCAATTCAGGTTTTTTTTGTTTTGTTTTGTTTTGTTTGACGCTCCACAAAAATATTAAAATCAAGCAACATCCACAGCTTGGCTTAATGTCTTGAAAAATAAGACATTTTTTTCTTATTTGCTGTGTGTGAAATAATTCTTAAAAATATATCCATTATTCCATATATTGTAGAAACCGACTGGGAAGGTAACTGTCTGATTTTTATAGTAATACTACCACCCAAATGGACCAAAAGTAGGAGGAAAGGATAATCTGCAATTCATTGGAAAAAGCTTTTAATTTTCAGTTTATTTAGAATACTGAAATAGTGATCGCTTAGAAACACCAGCATCTGTATCCATTAGAAATGACTCTGATCGAAATTCACATTTTTAGTGAAAAGTAATATATATGTCTGTGTCTGTCTGTCTGTCTGTCTTCAGGAAGACTATGATCGCCTCAGACCGCTGTCATACCCCATGACTGATGTTTTCCTCATCTGTTTCTCTGTGGTAAATCCGGCTTCTTTTCAGAATGTGAAGGAGGAATGGGTACCAGAACTTAAAGAATATGCACCAAATGTACCTTATTTATTGGTTGGAACCCAGGTACGTGGCTTAAACTGTCTGTCTGTCTGTTTGTCTATCTGTCTATACCTACCTACCTACCTATCTGTCCATCCATCCATCCAAAATAGCAAGATATTTTCTTCTTTTACAAAAAGCACATGCACTGCTCGTTTTTGCCTTTGAAATGTTCTCAGAACCTTTAAAGATTAGTGAAGTTCCTTCCTGTGATCTTTACTTCTCTAACTCTATTACTATCAGCTATTAAACAGATTCCTAAGTTCTTCAAGGGCTGTGCCCATTCTAATTGTTTCCTGTGTCATGATGCCCTTCTGAGAATAGTGCCATTTTTTTTTATTTTTCCCTGAAAATTCTTTTCAAATTCATCCTTTCCCATAAAATCTTTGGCTTAACCACTTATAATTCAAATGAAGTCTAAATACCCATAATTTCCTCCTTGTCAGATAAATGTAGCTTCTCCCTCTTTCTAGATCAAGCAACAGTTTCCTCACCCCTTGGTCTTTCCAAGCATGTAGGCTTACATTTCTAGTTTGCAACTAAAATAACAAGAAATGCATCCAAAGCAATCTAATTTTAGAGCCAGAAGGGACAACTGGAGCCCTGTAGTCCTTCTGTGATTAACACCATTAGTTGTAAACAGGCCTTGAAAGATTAACTATGGAATGGAGAAACTGTCCCAATGAAGAGAGAAAACAAAACTGCATCTTAATCTACTTTTGTTGCTCTTGTTAGGGAACGACAGGGCTTTTTTTCTCATAGAACGCTCAGAACGGAGTTCCGGCACCTTTTTTGGATGGAACCTTGTAGGATAGGCAAGGCGGGTTGTATGACACGTATGAGTTCTGGCACCTTTTTCTTATACAAAAAAGCACTGGGGAACGAAGTCCTTTGACAATACCCTCCCCCCCTTTGACCTCTTTATGAATTTTTAAAACCTCTTTCAGCATTTAAATTGAAAGCAAAGCTCTGAACAAAAAGGATGTTTGCTCATAAACAATAAAGCAGCAGTTATAGGATCCAAACAGCTGATTCTGACAAGCGTGGGTATCACATGCTGTAGCTGGATGGAAAGAAGAGTCTTGTGGTCACTAACGAGTCTCCTTTGCTGATAAATATATAGACACACATCTCTGTGTACTCTGGGTGAGAATAATTGGTTCACCCATTTTTACCCATGTGACTGTGGCAGTCTGGGCTCAGTGCCCACCACTGGTTTTCCAAATAGAAATGTGGGGGTATCCTGTTAGTAAGGAAGTACCATTTTCCTTTTCAACCACTCCATATATGGTTTCAAGTATATATTACTGCAAAATCAAACCCTGCTTCCCCCCCCCCGTTTTTATTCACAATTTATGCATCTTACCATTTCCCTGTTGAAAAGTTAACCATGAAATTAATTCTGATATTCAAGATGGAGCTAGGCGCTGAGGACATATCATTGGTAATCCTACTCCCTAATCTCTGAAAATCAGGTAGACTTCATGCATTAAAAACAGTGAGCAAATATTTTCATGTATTTACTGCCCTGCCACTGATGCTAGAAAACTGGAAATCCCTGAATTCATTTTCTGCACTAAGGAAATTTAAAAATTGCTTGTATTCCCCACCCCCACCTATCAGTTTGTCTCTATGCAATATATCTAAATGATTTCTATGAACGAGTTGGCTGCAAATCCCATCAGCTCACTCTTACCTTGAAAGGCCTGCTTGAATCAGCAATAGGGAACTCACAAATATAGAAGCAAGCTAGCTCCATAGAGCTGCAGCAATTCTAAAAGGCAAGTTTTATTATGGCTTCAAGTATGCCACAGTTGAGCCTGAAATAAATTTGCTTGACTCTCGACACCTGAATCCATGAAACCACAAAGGTCCAGAGTTTATTCTGAAGCTGCAAAGAGTAGTTGTGTCTATGAAATAACTGTTTCGCAATTATCCGTTTACCAGTAGCCATGCAGAGACACTTTCAAGCTCCCACTCAGATAATGTTCTACAGGCCTTGAAAACCTGGCTTTTTTTCTCAGGTTCTGGCTTAGATGGATGAAGCCTCTTGCTGGGTGCATGATATATGTTTTGGCCCTTTGGCTGGATTTGCCATTTTACTTTTTTTTTTTAAAAAAATGTAATTTGTACATCCGTTATGTTTTCTGCAGTTGGTGGTGCCTAAGTGAAATAAATCAATAAACAAATATGTACGTAGCTGCAAATGGTTTGGGGAACAATTAGCCTTTCTTTCTTCCAGCTACCAATTTTCTTCTGCAAATTTCCTCCAAACTTTTTCTTAATTGATTTCTAGTCTCAGAATAAGCAGAAGAAAGAAAATAAGTAGAAAGATAAAACAATCCCTGCCTCTCATATTCAAATTATTGACTTCTTGTGTGCTCTTCGCTTCTTGTATGTGGAGCTAAAATTTTGGGAGGATGCCTTTTGAAGGCTTTCTCTGGAAATGTCATAGGGCCTTTTAATTTGCACACGGTTATTTGAACCACAGTACCATACGGAAATAGGCTTAAGATTAGGTTAAAGCAAAAGTTTATAGATTGAATAGCCTGAGTTAGCTGTGGTTAAATCTCACCAAGTTCAATATTAATCATGCCTAATTCAAATCCCAAAGTGTTCAGTGAGATATCAGCATTGTCACCGTGTATTGGAGCCACTTCTGTTTTCTTTTTTTATAAAGTCTGTGATGTAAAGTTTGATTCGTAACAGAAGAACTACATATCTTCTGTAACTTTCCTAACAGATTGATCTTCGTGATGATCCTAAAACATTAGCAAGGCTAAATGACATGAAAGAAAAACCAGTATCTATGGAACAAGGTGTTAAATTAGCAAAAGAGGTAAGCTGGAGATTTAGAATTCAAATCTTGCTTGGTATTATGTGTACTGGTATTATGTGGACTTGCAGCAGCCATAGAAAAGGATCAGCCCAAGCTACAGGTAATCCTTGACTTAAGTCTATTCATTCAGCAACTGCTCAGAGTTACAGCGGTGCTGAAGAAATGGGCTTATGACCAGTCCTCCAAGTTCCAACAGGTCCTGTGGTCCTGTGAGTACAATTCAGAGGCTCAGGTGCCCAGCTGCAATTACAGTGTCACAGTGTGCCACGTCACATGATTGCAATTTGCAACCTCCTGTCATCTTCCCACAAGCAAAGTCAATGTGGAAACCACCAGGGAAGGTTGCACGTCGTCCCTATAAGTTAGTCCTGCAGCTTTTTCTCCTGAGAAGCCCACTGAAGAGTACAAGAGTACTTGTATTCCGTAGCACATCTGCACGTGGTAGCTCCTGCCCACTACACAGTGCGCACCCTACCCAGCACTCCTCACCTGACCCACTATGTAGCACACTCCCTCCCCCCCGCACTTAAAAATCCAAACATCCTGAGGTTGCAATGGCTGACAGGAATGCCGTCATAACTCAAGGACTATCTGTGTTTTAGAAGTTGCTGTTCATGGCAACAAGAAAGTGTATTTCTATGTATATCCCTTTGAGTCCTTGGATATAGGATATAGAGGACATAACTCTTAACAAGTAAATAAAAATATAAAATCAGTAGACCTTAGTATAGCATTTTCATGTAAAAAAAAGAGTCAAAGAAATTTGGGGGGGGGAGGGACAATTGCCCTTTAGTTCAATTATTCCCAGATAAACTATATAACGACAATTCTAACCAAATGCCCTCCTGATGATTTGTTATGCTATACATCACATTAACTGTGGACAACAAGGGCCATAAGGAAGCTGATGTGGAGGATTTGCATAAATTACAAACAGATTTTTCTGCATATGGGTTCTTTCACCTTTCTTACATTAAATTATCCCTAAAATTTAATACTGCATTGCTGTACCATTTTCCTCCATATGTGACTTCTTTCCAGACTTCCTGCATGGCCAGCTGTCAATATTGTCTGGCATGGGCAGGATGTGCTCCCAAAATCCTAGCTGTGCCCACAATCTCAGGGAATAAACTAGATTTTCTGTTTTCCAAATGGACCAGTGCTACTTTTTGTCTCTTTCAGTGAGAAGGAGCAGCAAGAATGCAGATTTTTATATTACATTTTAAAAGCAGCGATGTTAGAATTAAGCAGTACATAATCTTATCTGTTAATATAGCTGTTTTGTTTGTGAATAAAATATAGAATTAGATGTTATAAGTAAGAGTTCATTTAGTATTTTTCAATAATTAAAAGATAACTTACTTCAATACAAGGCAATGGAACACAGTGAGAATACGTTTGAGAAAATTAAAACAATCACCTGAATTTTTAAGTCTCCAAAGTATAATATTTATATCAGGTGTGATAATGTTTTTAACTATAGAAATTTTTATGTTTGATGGTAATCTCTGTGTGTGCGTTAAAATATTGGTACGCTTCATTTGCTCTTTAAACTTTCCTAAAATGGCTCAGATACAGATATACTACCAAAAGTAAAACAAACTGAAAACTCCAGTGTATTTAATGTGTTTTTTTTAAAACCCTGAATGAAAGGAAAAGAATTCTAAATCTGTCACCAAAAGACAAACTTCTTTTTCTGGAAGGTAAAGTGCTGAAATGTTTTTCTCAGGGCAAAGACGAATCAAAAAACAAACACTGATGTTTCAATAAAAAATGAAAGCCCCCTGAGTTCACTAACAGAGTTTGGGGAAGATGCCCACTGTCTATGTAGCTATTAAATGCATTTGTTTTTTTGACAGATAGGAGCCTATTGTTATGTGGAATGCTCAGCTTTGACACAGAAAGGATTGAAGACTGTTTTTGATGAAGCCATTATAGCCATTCTAACTCCAAAGAAACACACAATGAAAAAGAGAATAGGTTCAAGATGCATTAATTGCTGCTTGATTACATGAGAGCTGCTGGACAATGGCCACGAGTACTGTGAAACTTCTGACACTGTGCAAATGTACACTTCAAGACAGCAACAGCTTATTGAGAAATCCACTGACTGACAGGGAAGCGGATTTTAGGAACTGGCATTTGGTGAAACCCAGAGGGGGAGGGAGAAAATCACAAACATGTAAAGAAGCAGGCACCATCTACTGTGAAGATTTTATTCATACGGGAAGGAATGTACAATCTCTCAGGGGTAATGTAGTTTAGGACATACAACAAATGTATGATCAAATTGCCAGTGCATGTTGACCATGCTGTAAAAAAAAGAAGAGTAAAGCCCAACAATGCTCTGAAAAGATTTGGAAAGCCTTTTGTTTTGGCCGTACCCCTGTGCAGTCTTCATGGAATCTCACAATCAAAATGCCTTTATTCCTTGCGCCAGTTATCTGCTTTTGTATGTAAGCTGCTTCCTATTCCAATATATCCACAAAGATGCAATAAAGAGACCGGCCACATACCCAAAGGTGGCTCCAAGTGAACACGAAATGGGCCACACCTGAAAGAGGAAAATGCTGCATTAGAAGAAGAAAAGGATGATCTTCAATGAGCACAAGTTTTTGGTATAACTGAAAGACACCAAAATGGGGCACAGAATCCTTTGCAAGGCTTGACATGCTTTTACCGAAAATGGTTAAAAAAATGGTAATAGCCATCAAACATTTGTTAGGAATATGAACAATTGTACAGTTTTAAAACTTCTGTGCATTAAAGTGTAACTAGCTGGTGGCTATTCCATATGACGCTTGATGAAAATCAGGTAAGAAATACGTGGTGCATCTGTGGTCAGAGCAGTTAATGTGTTCTTATTTTCCAGTTAATTTGCTGTTGTTTTTTTTTTAAAGCTTCTCTCTCTCCTTTCCCTACTGTATTCTTTCAGTCCTAGGTTAGCTGGGTAACAGATTTGATATTGAAGCACAACTGAATGAAACATTAAAGGAGACCATAAATCAAAGGGAAGGGCAGGGGCACAAATCATAATGACTGCTTCATGCAATGACCTTTCATTGCAATAGCAATGAATATTTGCAAGGTAAAGTTCTGCTATCGTGCTAGAAAGCAAATTGAATTAGATCTAAGCATCTATCTTCTGTGGATAGAAGATTCTCCATCACTGGCGACTTCTGATCCAGGAGAAGAATGGAAGAACGGCTGGTCTTTCCCAATTCACCGCTTTTCCTATAGTCTTCTGAAGCTGCTTAGGGTCCACAATATTAGGGGGATGGAAATGGGTTCTATACTGAAATGCCCCATTATACCAGCAAGAGAAATCTGAGCAGAAGTTAGTTCAGAGAAAGTTCCCATGGTTGGAACGAGATCCAGCCATCGCAAAACAGTTGATTTCTCTTTTTTAACTCTTCCTACCTCTCGGTGCTGTTCTCAAATGAAACTAATTGGCATTAATTCTGAAGTATTTTTGCTGCTTGTGTATTACACACGCACTTGGAATTCCAAGTTGGGTAGATGAGGTGGAGCTGCAGTTAATATCCCAATATCCCTGTGTGTTTAGTCAATATCTGAAAAATGTAAGGATGAAAATTCTGGGAGCATTGCCGAATGTGGAATTCAGTAGTTAGTATTACACAGCTGAAACATGGCAGCAAAACTCCCCATTTATGCAGCACTAACTGAATTTAAGCCTTAAAACTATACTCCAAATCTGTTTGTGATGGGTGAAATCAGAAGTAGCTAGCCAGATTCATTCAGAACAAAATAAAGACACTATTCCACTTGTATGTAAGAACTCAGGCTATCAGTCAGGGACTTAAACAAGCCAGCTAACTGATCAACTGAAATGGAATCTGAATTAAAAAAAATAACTTTACAGAGAAAAAGCATACTTGTTATTTTCAAAAAAAAAATAAACATCATAGAGAAGAAAGCTTCAGAATGTGAAAAAAATAAATGCTTCTTCCAAGATAGTGCCTGCTTTCTAATATATATATATATATATATATATATATATATATATATATATATATATATATATATATATATATATATATATATATATATATATATATATATATATATATATATATATATATATATATATATATATATACACATATACATATACACACACACACACACACACACACACACACACAAAAGTTAAAATTAAAAAGTTGGTCAATTATCCAGGGTACCTTTTTAGCCAATAAAATAGTTTTGATTGGTTTTACTGATTAACTCACAAAATGTCAGTGTAATAAAAATGAATCCATTGCAAATGAATGCTGCTTTAAATTCCAGTGGATATGCAATCAAATGAGTTCCTCAGTTAGGGTTAGGGCATTATTTTGATCACTTTTCTCTCTTGAAGTGAAATCCAGTCCAAGCTATCTTTATTGGGCAAGACAGGAAATATTTGCTGCTTAACATAGGTGGAATTATAAAAAGAGAATTTTTATATGTAGCTCTATGGAGTTTTCCTCTTTCATTTTTGCTGCTCAACCATGGCAAGAGGAATGGGTCACTGGCACAGAAGGAATGGATGGGTTGAGGTTCAGCAGGACTCCATTTTTACAATTATGAATGTGTCCTGCAGCTGCAAATTCATTGTTAAAGCACATTGAAAATGATTTAAATTTTAAAATGGGTTAAGAGTTTATTAAGGCCTGGTTCAGATTTGAAATCGACAAGCTATAAATATAAAATAAAGACATTTCAGTGAGCATTTTTAAGAACATTAGCCTCGAGCAGGCTACTTACCCCCATTTTGATATAAAAGATAAAATTAATTGCAGATGGGAATATTAACAGAAAAATAGACAAGGGATATGAAAGCTCATTAAGAGGCATTGGCTCATAGTTCTTTTGTCTGAGCTTTTATGTGTGAGAAAAAAGAGGAATAGGGGCTAGCTAGTTCTACTCTTCCTTCATGCTCTTGTTGCTTCCTCCACACTGAAGTCAATTGTTCAAAGATTCTGTAACCCAGGGAAGAGTCTTGCTCTACAGCTGTCCTTCCCATATAGAAGGTTGTGAGAATGGGGAAGGAAGGGTTTGTTCATGCCACCTGTACACACACACACACACACACACACACACACACACACACACACCCCTACATAAGGGCCATTGAATAGGGCTACTACTTTCATAGCAAGCCTATATTTATTTCCACTCTGCTGATTGCTGAGCCTCTTGTAGCAAAGGGACTCTTAACCTGTGAATGCAAACTGCTGGCACAATGGCCTTTCTTGGCATGATTCACATTCTGCTCTAAGCTAGTTACTCTAAAATGAATGGAACGGATGATGAACTTGTGGCCAAAAACCAACTTTGTGCAAAGACACAGCTCCTGCATGCACATAGTGTAAATAATCTGACCTGAAGAACTGGGAATGTCTTGCACTCACTTTTAGAGTTACAGATATAACATTGCAGCAATCTTAGTTATCTGTTCCAATCTAAAAGTTATCATTGTGTATTCTTAATATGGACAATATACAGTGATCCATACTATTTCTATGGTATTAAAAGTATGCACAGAAATTTTCAACAATCATCCCAATGTCAGAGGACCCCTTAGTACACAGGTGTCAAACTCTCCATGTCACATGATGTGTTGCGACGTATCGCAACACTCTTTGCATTGCCAGCAATGGGGTGGGCGCGGCTTCGGTATGATGAAAGCTGCCCGTGGGCCAGCAGTTTGACACCCTTGCCTTAGTACATCAGTGGGCTGGCCTGTAGATTTATTTCAGCTATTTTCATGTAATACTCTACAATTAAATTTCTTAGGACAACAATTCTCATGGTTCTCAACTATTGTGATCAGGAATTTGGCTCTTGCATATTGAAGTACATCCAAAGAATTGTACATCCAGGCGTGAAAACTGATATACTTGCTTGGAGGTTTGCACAGACAACCATTTACTAGAATTTATTTTATATACGTGTAAGGCAATGCCCAGTTAGACAAATCAGAAAACTATCCAATTGCATGAACTTTAACTTACTTGAACCACTCTTTGTTCAAGTAAAAGGTAAAACAAGTAAATGGCTTGAGAAAATTTTCTCGATACCAATGGTTTACTTTGATAAACATTTTTAAACATTGAGGGAAAATTAAAGACTAAATTATTTGATTAATGAATTGACTTCAGTACCAAAACCTGTTGGCCCAGATAGCATAACAGAGGTCATATTCTAATTTAAGAAATTAAATTAATAAAAACACTATGTTGCAGTTTATCTCTCCTCTTTTGTACAATGCTATAGGTCCAGGCTATCTTTACAGTGCTATGCTAAGCTACAGGTATACACTATGTATATTTCCTTAATTGCACAATTTACAATCCTTTGTCCTTCATCTTGTTTTTTATTCATCTCCCGGACTACAAATGAAATGTGTTCCAGGCAATATAATGCAAAACAGTTTGTGTGAGGGTGGCATTTAGCTCCTGTCTCCAGCTTGCAATATCCATGCATACCAACAAATTCTAAAATATCTTTCCTTACTGTTGTTTTGGAAACACAATTGACAGATATTTGAGATATCGTCCTATTCAACCTGGGGGGGAGGGGAGGGCTCCAGGTTGATGAAACATATTTCAGTTTTGAAAAGAACAGGCAGGAAAATGAGTCAACCTATTCCACATGTTCTCCTATCTGTTAAAATTTTCCATCATATTATGCAGGTAGTCCTCAATTAATGATCACAATTGAGACTAGGAAATTTCTCGTTGTGGTATGGTTCTTAAGTGAATAGTGACTGCAACCAATTTTTCTATTATTATTTTTTTTTGCCATGGTTGTTAAGCGAGCTATCACATGATGGCAATTTGCAACCTTCCCTGCCAACTTTCCTATTGACCTTGCTTGTTGGAAGCCAGCTGAGAAAGTCACAAATTATCGTCACTTGACTCCGGACCACTGCAACCATTGTAAATACATGATGGTTGACAAATGCCCAAATCGCGATCATGTGATTTTTGGGATACTGCAATGGTCATGAGTGTGAGGACTGGTTGTAAGTCACTTTTTTCACTTGTAACTTTGAACAGTTGCTAAACAAATGATGATTAAGTCAAGGACTACCTGTAATGCATCAAACCAGCTCCTTTGTTGTTTGTAATCTGTTTTGATTTGATCTTGTGCGTTTAATCTTCATATCACTAAATGTGCATTTAGTGTTTTATATATAGCATTATTTGGAGGTCTTCAGAAGAGCAGTCAAAATAATAATATGTTCATGAGGTGCCTTAGGGACTCTTATTGACCTTGCTTTGACCTTTTATTTACAGCCTGAGAAAGGTCACCATTTCAATTTGTCATGCCTGCTTTTCAAACCAAAGATTTACTTATTCATGTTCGGTAACATGGCACTGCGTATTTTCTGCAGAATGTTAAATAGTGTATATTCAGTACTAACAAACTGCATTATTTGGTCTGGTGAAGGCTGAATTTCTAATGGACATTTTCTTTCAAAATAAATTTAATTCCTTCAGGAATTAATCAGACATTAAACAATAATAAAAAATAATCAAGGCAATGGTGTACTAGTCTCTGTATGCAAAACTGGCATCATTCATTCCCTTTATGTCCAACATACTTAAACCTGCAGGGTCCAATCTGGGTCAGTCACCGGGATCAGAGGCTTTGTCTTCTGAGCTTTCAGACTCAGAAGCTGTTCCTACCTATCACTTTGATTACATCTTCCTTCTCAGAAGTCTACTTAAAGGTACAGACCAGATTTCCTGACACAACTCAGGAGCCAAGGCAAATAGGTTCATACAACCAGATTTAATGAGATTAATACTGCTAAAGACTGTTTCTTGTTCCTTGCATAACCAGGATTCTTTGGGGACCAAAGTCTAGTTAAATTGGAAATGAGACTATTTAGGCTCAGGGTATTTTTTTCCCCCACTTAGGTCAGGAAAGAAAATATAGTCATGGAAGAAGAGGGTTGCATAGCATCCTTGGGCTCGTTTTCCATCACTTAGATTCAAGACTACCTTAAAACATCTACTGAATTACAGAGGTTAGCACTACCAGTACAGACAAACTGCATGGGAATTAATTTAGGATTAACTCAAAAAGTTGTCACTCCAACTCACTCTATCCTGCCAAATGCCTCTGCTACAAAAATTGTTTTCTAAACTAGGAATACAAAAATAACTCCCTCTCTCTAAGCATTCTTCTGCTTCTCATACTGTGCAACACTTTTCCATTCTCCCACCCTTTTTCTTTATTAAATATTTTAGAGGCATTGTAAGAACTACAGAGTCCACTGCTTCTCTCACGGATACTGCAGAAATGTTTTTAGAGGATTGGTATGATCTCGAAATAAGCGCAGGGAACAAATGTAACAAACTAATTTTGCACCAGCTTAAAGCAAATCCAAAGAACTAGAAAAGAGCTAAAAAGGTAAAGGCTCCCCCGCACATGCGCGCTAGTCGTTTCCAACTCTAGGGGTCGGTGCTCATCTCCGTTTCAAAGCCGAAGAGCCAGCGCTTGTCTGAGGATGTCTCCGTGGTCATGTGGCCGGCATGACTAGACGCCAAAGGCGCACGGAACGCTGTTACCTTCCCACCGTAGTGGTCCCTATTTTTCTACTTGCATTTTTACGTGCTTTCCAACTGCTAGTTTGGCAGAAGCTGGGACGAGTAACAGGCGCTCACTCTGTTACACGGCACTTGGGATTCGACCCACCAAACTGCCGACTGTCGGGCCCGGCACGCCCGACATTCAGCGGGGCCGTGGAGCGACCCACCGGGCCCCGAAATCCACCGCCGGCGCCCGCGGTCTCCCGAAAAGCCGGGAAAGTGCACGACCGCCGCGACGGCCCAGCAACCGCCCGCCCGACGCCCAGGGAGGCCACGGAGCAACCTACCGGCCTCCGGGAACAGCCGCCAGCGCCCGCGCCTTCCCAACAACCCGGAAAGGAGAGCAGCCAAGGAGACGGCGCAGCGGCCACCCGCCCATCAGCTGGGGAGGCCGCAGAGCAACCCGCCAGCCCCCGGAAGCAGCCGACGAGCCAGGGAGGAGTGCGGCCGCCGAGTTGGCTCAGCAGCCACCCGCCCGGCACCTGGAGAGGCCACAGGGTGTCTCGCCGGGCCCCGGGAACAAGCCAGGGAAGGGCGCGGCCGCCGATGCAGCCCAGCAGCCTCCGGGGCCGTCCAGAAGGCCGGGGAGCGGCCGTACGGTGGAGCAGCCGGTAGTTGTCCAGCGCCCGAGCAGCAGAACAAGGACGGGCGCCAGGGTGGACCAGGAGGCGGCGGAGTCTACCGGCGGGACGGGGAGGGGCTCAGGACACGCACCAACATTGCATCCCCCATTCCCGCAGAGGCCACGTCCCAACGCTCTGCCAGCCTCCTTGCCCGTGACAGGCACCAGCGGCGGATGGTCCGAGCGGCGCAACTCACGGCGGTCTGGGGACCTGAGGGGGGAGGCGAAGATGTGCGGAGCTCTGGGGGAAAGGAGGATGGTTTGGGCTGGGGGGTGGCTTACCGGCTGCAATGGTGGTGGGACGGGGCCAGGGAGGATACGTACCTGGGGGCGGGTGCCAAAGGGTGGGAACCAAGGGGGGCGGTAGTTAAGTAGGGTGAGGGCGTGGTGCAGCAATTAAGGGTGTGGTGGTGGGTGTCGGCTTTGCCGGCTATTTAACAGCGTTGATTGTGCTGTGGGATCAACGCTGACTTCGTTTGTCTTTGAGCAGCTGTTTGTGAAGATAATAAACGTGGCTCAGGAGAACCAGCTCCCGTTCCGGATTCATTCTTTTTGGTGATTCGTCGGACGGGGGGCTGAAACCGACCTTCTGATTGACAAGCTCAGCGTCCTAACCCACCGAGCCACCGCGTCCCTTATAAATATGTTATTATATAATCCAGGACCTGCAGATTTCAAGACTTCAGAAGCTCTCAAAGTGCATACCTTCCTTTCTAATCAATGCGAAGAAGCAGCACCAAATACCTGAACTACTCTGTATAGGTCTTCCAAATTTCTGCACAGGATATGAATGAACCTTTATTGTCAAAGTACAACCATGTATGAGCCACCCTTCGTGCTCCCACCCCCCAACTCACAGTGACAACCAACCCTCCATCTTATTACACCATGTGAACTAATTGCACCACACACATACCACACACCGGCCTCGCAAGTCAATTCTGCATAAAGTTTATATGCTATATGCTATTACATGATATACCATAGTAGACTGCAACATCCAAGGCTTATACTTTCTTTCATTCATAAAATTATTTCTTTTTCTATGAGTCAATTCTCTATTTTTTTAAAAACATTTGTTCTTAAAACAATATAAATTATCCAGGTGATTATTTCTTGAGACCTATTTCTCCAGCACAATCCCAGTGACTCATCTGTTTGATATAGTTTACAGGCTCATTTACTGTATAAACTGCTTTTGCAACATTAATCTAAATACATGTACAAACACACACTTTCATTCAATGTCCCTTATTAAGAGGGTGATAAAATAAAGCCTGGTAGTGAATTGGAAAGCTCTGCCCATTTGTACCACGCCTATAATTACATTTGCTGCTATGTGCCTAATCATTTCTAATGGCTTCCAAAAGGAGAAATGGCAAAACAAAATATTGCTGACAGGATGCTTTCTAAAACTTCCTGGAGACTAGAGCCATCTTAAGGTTATCAGTTATTATGTAGATTTAATGAACTAAAACCTATTTCATCCACAAATTTAGCTCTAATACATGAAAAGTGATATCCCAGTAAATCTGTTCAAAGACCCCATGCTCAACAAAGTCCTCTTCCTGTCAAGCATTTTGCTGGTGGAAGATTAGCTCTGAGCTTCCAGGTACATAAAGATGCTGAAAGCAGCTTTTAAAGTCTTCCTCTGAAAATGGAGGGGGGGGGGGCAGCCTTGCCTCTTAAGGGGAACTCTACCTCATCCTGTTTCTTGCGATTCTCCCGTCCTTCTCACAGCCATAGCATGTTTGGAAATGGGACACTGGTGTGCCCCTTTAATAACTTGGTTTTAGGGGGCTTGTCCTCAATTTGCTTTATATTTTGATACATGTTACTTATGATAGATCTATCTAATGTAAAAATATGTGGGAATATAATTAGATGTATGCTTTTTTTAAAAAAAAGGAAGAAACCAATGTCCCAAATTTCCATTATTATTTCTGACTTATATAGCAAGTTCATTGGCATTTAATCTGAGACAAAAATGATACAAGAATAGTAATTAAAACTGGACTACATTTATTTACATCAGACATTTTGTTCAATCTAGCAAGATTCAGAATGCTTTTAATGCCAAATACCTTTATTCTCTGGCTGCGGGTTTTTCTGCTTTGAGAACATTTTAATCCACTTTACATTATTAGCAGATCACTTTATTCTCTCCACCCTTCCCCAACAGTAATGTTGGCAGATGAATGTACAGTTGGTCCTGCAATCCTGCCAGCTTCTCATTTTTCCTACAAGCAGCAAAATGCTTAAGGCCTTGTTGGAAAACTACAAAACATGTTTTCGGCACAGGGTGGCTCAGCTAAGGCTGTTTCAAAGATCAATCTGAAGCCAATAGCCATTTCAAATGCATTTTGTTAAGTGCTTTTAATGGAAGGTAGCAGCACACCACAGGACACATTCTCAGATGGCATAAGTGGGGATGGCCTCCCATCACATTAATGGGCTGGATGCTGACTGGCTACTGCTTGAACTTGAAAAAAGTCATTAACTGTACATTAGCAAGCAGCAAGGCCTTGTTTGCACTGAGTACATCTTGAAGTATTCTGGCAACCACGTAACTCACACTGAGGAAGTGGCTTCATCCACTTCCAGCTTGTTAGAGAAAATATTCTACCATGTTGTTTTCAACATTCTTTACAATGGAATTACAATTAAATCTTAAAGACCACCAGTGTATGAAAAGAAAATGCTAGAAGGAAAAATAGAAAAGACCCTTTGTACTTTGCTGATAAGCTTTTATAAGGGAGTAAGGTAATTGCAAACTAAATGTGGTACTGGATGGAGCTGGTCTGATCAGTTTTATGCAATTTATATAAAACAGACAGAGCAACCAACCTGCCATGGACGGTCCCAGTCCAGTGGAATAGGAAATGCTCCAAGCCATGCTCCCACCACACTGCATATTGTGGTAATCTGGAGATTGTTATCCCAGATAGACATAGCCCTAAAAAAGAAAGAAGGTTAATCTTTAAAAGTGTGTATTCTTTAGTAGTTGATTTGTTTACTCTCCCATAGCTTTGACTTATCTATGCAAGACTGTAATGTTACAAAATATGTACTACTCTTTTGCAGATTCCCATCTATTACTGTACTTCAAAATTAGATTTTAATATTCCATCACCACTCATCTTTAATGGGATGTTTTTTAGATGGATTCATCAGTCAGGATAATCTGCCAAAGAATAATAATAAACTCCCTCTATTTTTTCTCTAGTCATATTAATTTATAAGTTATGTTTTTGATGAAGTCCAAAATATGGACTTCATAGGAAATCTGAAGTCTTCATATGCTTCTAGATTGAACTATAATTTGTTTTGTTGCTGATAATTAAAAAAATAGTTTTACTTTTTAATGTTACTTATAAACATTATAAAATTCATTAACTATCTGTCACAATATAAACTACCATCCTGGCAAAATATCTATTCTGAAGTGCTTTAAGGAGCACTTCTACTTCTGCTGATTATGGAAATGTTTTTTTCCTCCTGCAGCATGAAAACTTTGTATCTCCCTCAGGATAATTTCTGCAATATCTCTTTTTTCTTACTAACTCTGAATCTATTCAATTCTATGTTGATAATAAGATAATGAAAGTGCTAGCAAGGGAGTCAAGTGGTAATTATGTAATTTAAGTATGATTTTTTTTCCATACTGAAAATGTAATTGTTCAAATAGTATTCTATATATCCGGTGCGGCTCATTATTTTCTAAAAAAGGATAAAATGGTCGGAGATTTTGTTTTTTTTTATTTTTAATAAAAAATTTCCATATGCACCTACTGTTTTATTGGATCTTCCTGAGGAAATAAATCATGCAATATATGCAATTAAGAACCATATCATTTTATTGTTAAAATACTTCTGCGTTGCTGATCATTAAAATAATCCTTCTGTATATTCCCAGCTTTTTTTCTTTTTGGCTTAAGGCAAGCTTTAAAGTCTGGCATTTTGTTCAATTGTATAGGCAGGAAAAAAGGGAAGGAACTGCCACTTGGGAAAAAAGAGACAATATATGAACCATATACTAAATGTTGGTTTGATGTAATGACTGTACTACGTTATAGAAAATTATTCCAGAGATTGCCTTGAAGGGTAAAATTTTAGTTATCCTTATGCTTAGATTGGCTCAATAACTAATGCATGGTTAACTGAATAAAAACAACTTTTATTTGGGTTTGTACAATGCAGTAAACCATAAACCAGACAACACCCTGCCCCCAATTGTGCTGCCTCATTGTGATGGTGTTTTTGTGAGGGATGAGGACAGGAAGTCAGAAATGTATGCCAAGAATATATATTGCCAGCAGGGACACTCAAAGCCTGAAGGTCATGTTAACTGTGGAGCTAAAGCAAACAGACACTTATTTGAGGTAGCAAAGATTTATTATTTTTTCCATTTGTTTATTAATTTGTTCATTCACTTGTTCATCCATTTATTTTTTTTATGGCTGCTTATCTCAAACATATGACTCTGGGCAGTTAACAGAGAATAAAAACAAGACTGAAAACATCAGAGCAAAACAATAAATTTTAAAAAGTATGAGCTGAAATAAAACCAACAACACTAAACATAACCAAGTTACCAGGTCAACCACATAGGAAGATGCTGGAGGAGGAGGATCATCAGAATAAAGACATCAATTCATACTGTGTGGGAGAAGGCAATAAAAAGCCCTTCCTGTATTTAACCAAGAAAACAACACGGATAGGATATATAAAATGATTGACAAATGGGGAAAATATAGCTAAATGTCGCTAAGAGTCAACATTGACTTGATGGATCAAAATTTTTGATAGATCAAAATCACAAATTTTATATTCATTACTTACAATTCTGAGGAAAAAAAGTAAAAAATGTGCCTTAGTTGAAAACCGTATTGCAAAAATGCTGCATCATAAATACTGGGACACATATTCTGTTCAGCAAAACTACTGGAACAGAATCTGTCAACTGGATGAGAATCCCATCCTCAGAGGCACTGATGCAATGTAGGAATTCCACATGCATAGCAAGATTCACTAATTAATTTTAGATTTGGTCAGGAGCCATTTGGACTATACTGCAATTTCTTCATTATGTTAGCAGTTATGTTCAGCTGGGAACAAAAGACTCACAAGCTGAGAATTTAAATTCACAACTGAGAAATAATTCAAATCACGTACTTTTACACAGGTGAAACCTATATTCTTGTCAGATGTTATGGAAACTGTGAATAGCACTTATGTGAAGAAGCAACAGAGTTGTTGCTTTCTGCAATTGTCTCCCTCCTCAGGTCTGAGGGGATTTCTGCTTATTTAACAGCAGCCGTTGGGTTTTTAATTAAAATTGGTTGAGTTTTATTCCACCCACTCCAGAGAAAATAGCTGGTTAGGAAAACATATTGGGTAGGCAGGAAGAAACTTTGGTAACTCTGTGCCTCCGGCCCAAAAGATGAGATGCAATCTGTACCATATATAAGCTGACTTTCTGGAGCCAGCACAGCTGTCACAAAATACACCCGTACAAGCATTGAGTATGTTCTTCTCTATATTAATATAAAATGATGCTATTTGCCTATGATGAATAAGGACCTCTCTCTTGAATTAGCTGGAAAAACTCTTATGTACATCCCTTATTAAGGTGCTTATGATGGAATATATGAAGGACCCTGACTTGCTCCAATGCCAAGTAGTGGAACTCCCAGCTCCAAGAAGACTTAGGAGATCATGTCTACTAGTGTTCCAAGAAGTTTCAAAGCATGATTGCTTTTTTAAACTCTCTTCACTTATATAGTTTTTCACTTTTGCTTTACTATGCTCTCAATGCCATTTGTTTTTGAACTTTTTAAAGTGCTTTATCACTTGCAGAAATTAGATGACCAAATACATATAAAATACAAGGACTGAGTCAGGCACCAATATTTTTGTCCTTAAACACTCTGCAGGTGCTTTAATTCAATCTGTATATGTGATAAACAAAACTACCACCACAATGCTTAGTTGACTCAAAAAAGAGATGCTTCTCACTTAAGTGTTTGATGTTTTGTAGGAGTGGTTCTCAAAATGTGGTCTCCAGATCCCTGGAAATCCCCAAGATCTTTCAGAAGTTCCATGAAGCCAAAACTATTTGCCTAATAATACTAAGATGTTATTTGCCTTTTTTCACTATCATACTCTCACAAATGTACAAGGGAGTTTTCCAGAGGCTACATGTCATGCCACTGTGTGATGGCTAATGGAATGTGTGCTTGTGTAACCCTGCATTTTTAGATTCTTCTAAGGTTCAGGTTTAAGGAAAAATGTGTTTTCAGAAATTAACTCAGTTCATCTTAATACTTAAACTGTATTATACGTATACTGCTATTACTAGCTATCTTTGGTTACACATGCTATAATCTTTGTAATCTCATTATCATCCAACCAACCATTACTTTGAAATCCCAAAGCTATGCCTACACAGAAATACAAAAAAGTACATTTGTTATCCTCTTTGCAATATTTTTTTTAAATCTAGATGTTTAAATTTTATTTCAAGTTGATATTGTTTTAGAATTTAATATTTTATAAAAGAAAATGTATATTATATCTTTCTTATACTTAAGGATGGACTTGGCTTAAAGCAAAAAGATTATGCAACTTGCTTTCTCAACCCACACCTCCATCTTCTAGGTCTAAAGATGCTGAAAAAAATGAATCTGACATATCACAGAGTTCTCTGACTCATGGAACAAAGGAACCTATTCCACGGAAACTGGGAAAAATGCAAATGAGAATCAAAATGTGACAAAAAATGTCTTTCCCTGAAATATATAGATATTAACAATATATTACATTAATTGTTATGAACGAAAACATACCATAATATTATAGTGCCAGTTAAGCAGTAGTATCATTTCAGACCAAACTTGCAGAGTTAAAAAGAAATCAAGTATTTTAAAAATAGATGTGATGAGCTTTTTAGAAGTCAACATTATTTTTTATAGCTTTTCAAACTATAAATGAAAAAGCCACTGAAGCTTTTTATAGGGTAAATTATCATCTTGCATTGGCTGAAGAAGCATACAAAATAATTGAGAGACTAATTAAGGGTTGTATAGTTGACATGGGTGAATGCCGTCTAGATGAAAAGTCACTAAAGAAATCACTGCAGTGCTACTTTCCAGCATACAGTAACATGTGGATGCTTGTCCACAACACAAATAGCGATGAAATGTACAAAGTGCTGAACAGGGTTTTTGTTTATTTCATGATTTATTCTTATGGTGGAATGTAGTCCAGATTCCCAGGAGGGAGAGGATGTATTCCAGAAGAGCAAGAAACTGCGAAGTTTAGATAGTTTGGTTGGGAGGAAGAGGATCAAGACAGCTTCTTCCTAAAAGTTCCCTGAATATATCTTTAATGATGCAAGTAGTTTGCTTTAGTTTGGTAAGACTAATGTCTGGCTCCCCAAAACAAGAAAGACACACTGGGTTTCTTTTAAGCAATTTCCTCACCTATAGACAGAAATCCCAAGAGAGTAACTCTCTTGATTAAAGACTGCACATGTCTTGAAAAAGGTAGGCACGTGAAAAGATGCTGGGACTGCTGTCACAGTCACATGACATCGTAACTCCTGAGCTATCTACACAGACCAGCACCTCCAAGCTAGCTGGGTAAATGTGGAAGGCATAGCCATCACATCTACTCAAGGAAGAGTATATAAACTTTTAAGGAAATCTTTCCATTTTAATCAGGTGAATTGGGAGGAGGAATGGGTTGCCTTATGATAAATGGGTTCAGCACATGAAAGAGATGATCAGAGAAGATCCAACAAGCTGAATTTCAAGGCTCATTTAACCAAATTGTTTCTACACCAAGATCTGACCTTTTCAACTGAATGTCAAGTTGCTAAGAACAGGGCATTTGAGGTACTTTAGCATATACCTAGCTTTACATGTTTATGTTTAACAGGAGACTATTAACAAAATATATAAAAATTATTAAATTTCATCCCCAAAGACAGTTATTACTGAAAGGATGCAAGATACAAACCCAAACTCTTAGGAACAATTTTTCAAACAGTAGATTTTTTTAAAAGGAAAACAAAATATATTAAATAAACAATGAGTACATACTGGAATTAATTAGCATAGTATAAAGCTATTTAGACTGTTATCTTATGAGCCAATGTCTTGTTTCCACTTCTGGCTAAATTTGCAAAGAATGAGAATGTTTAGAATTAAGAAAAAAATGGTGCAAAAACCCTCAGCTTGTGGATTCCACCTGTCCAGTATGACCATGCAACTAGATGTATTCATTGTCGTTAATCAGGATAGGATAGGATAGGATGGGATGGGATGGGATGGGATGGGATGGGATGGGATAGGATAGGATAGGATAGGATAGGACTTTGTAGGTCTTCTAGTCCAGGCCCCTGCTCAGGCAGGAGAACCTATATCATCTCAGACAGGTAACTGTCTAGTCTCTTCCTAAAAATCTCCAGTGATGAAGCACCCACAATTTCTGGCGGCAAGCTGTTCCACTGGTTAATTGTCCTCACTGTCAGGAAGTTTCTCCCTAATTCAGGTTGCTTCTCTCTTTGATCAGTTTCCAACCATTGTTTCTCGTCCTTCTCTCTGGTGCTCTGGTGAATGTGACCCCCCTCTGCCTTGTGGCAGCCCTCAAATACTGGAGTACTGCTCCCATGTCTCCACTATTTTTCTTTAGACTAGCCAAACCCATGTCCCACAGCCGTTCTTCATATGTTTTAGTCTCCAGGCCTTTGATCATCTTAGTTGCTCTTCTCTGAATTTTTTTCCAAACTCTGAACATCTTTTTTGTGATATGGTTACCAAAATTGGTGGCAGTATTCCAGGTGTACTCTTACAAGGGTTTTATAAAGCGGTACTAGTACTTTGCGTGATCTTGATTCTATGCCTCTGTTTATACAACCCAGGACTGTATTAGCCTTTTTGGTTGCTGCTGCACACTACTACCTCATAGTCAACTGATCGTCTACTAGGACTCCAAGGTCCCTCTCACAGTTACTGTTTTTAAGTCAGGTTCTTGTCCAGTCTGTACTTGTACCTTTGATTTTTCCTGCTTAAATGTAAAACTAACTTTGCCTTTCTCCACACTGAAACTCATTTTGTTGGATAGGGCCCATTGTTCAAGTTTGTCAAGATCTTTTTGGATCCTGAGTTTGTCTTCTGAGGTGTTGGCTACTCTTGTCAGTTTGGTGTCATCTGCAAATCTGATGACTTCCCTTTCAATTCCCTCATCTAAGTCATTTATGAAGATACTGAAGAGTACTGGACCTAAAACGGAACGTTGTGATATCCCACTGCTTACTTCCCTCCATGCCATTGAAGACTACTCATTGAGTACGGTTTGCCAGCCAGCTATAGATCCATCTGCTGGTGTTGTCTATTCCACCTTTTTCTAGCTTACCAAGGAGTAGGTTGTGGTCTACTTTATCAAATGCCTTACTAAAATCTAAGTATACTATGTCCACAGTATTTTGCTGGTCTACTAGTTTAGTCACTTTATCAAAGAATGAAGACTGGTTTGGCATGATCTGTTTTTAACAAACCCATGCTGGCTACTAGTTATGATTTTGTTTGCTTCTAGTTGTTTGCATATCTGTTTTTTGATTATCTTTTCTAGGATCTTCCCAGGTATTGATGTTAAACTGATTGGTCTGTAGTTTCCTGGGTCCATTTTTCCCCCTTTCTTGAAGATGGGAACCACATCAGCCCTTTTCCAATCCTCAGGTATTTCTCCGGTGCTCCAGGATTTTTGAAGGATATGGTTCAATGGTTCTGAGGTAACATCTGCCAGCTCCTTCAGAACTCTGGGATGTAAACAGTTGTAATCTTACATGTGGTTAGTAAAAAGAAGCCAGTCATATCCAAAATTATGATGCACTTTTGTTCTTGCATCACAATTTAAGGTTTGAATGCTAAAGCCTAATTCAAATACCGCACTAAACTGATTTCTGCAGTTTGGTGCCTCCTGTTGGTGGAACTAGCTTGTTTTTTTAAAAACTCAGAACTGGAACCCAGCAATAAACTCTGGCTTGTTAAGATAAAAAAAAGGCAGAGATTCTACTTCAAATAAATGATGGAGAAGAGGAATCACAATTGTAATTACTTCTGATGGCAGAAGGAGGAACCACTGAGCAGATCTGCATTAGATTACTTCTTGGATCTGCTAAGCCAGGGCTTTTCAACCAGTGGTATGCATGGTCACTTTAGCTCATTCCCTCTCCCCGCTAAACTTGTCTAGGCTGGGCAGGGTCGTGTACCGCCTGCCAGGTGCCAGTGTACCACTGGTGGTACATTCGCACCTGGCAAGTGGTACACGACCCTTCCCAGCCTAGACAAGTGTAGCGGGGGGAGGGAACGAGCTAAGATGGCGCAGCACAGGACTTGCCGTGAGAGAATCATCAGGAACTGCAGGGCTGCTGGGCCGAGACAAAGGATCAGGATCAGCACTTCTGGCACATCCGGAAGAGAAAGGAGGAGAGGATATAAAAGGAGGCAGTTTTGGCAGGAGAGGGAAAGGGGGGAAAAAAGATGTCGAAGAAAGAGTCAGAAGACAAAGCTTTTGTCAGAGAAGCGGTGAGAGAGAGAAGAAAGGCTTTTGGGGAGGTGTGTGTGAGAGGCAAAGAGGAAAGGCTTTTGGGGGGAAGTGTGTGTATGCGAGAGAAAGAGGGGCTTTTGCAAGCAAAGGATGAGGGGAGGGAGGGAGGGAGAGAGAGAGAGAGAGAGAGGGGGGGGGGGGGAGAGGGAGGGTCGAGCAGCCACATGACCATCAAGGTAGTGCTACATATTAATAAGTATTGAGAAATTCATTATACATTTGTCAGTGTAAAGGAAAAGTGATTCAGCAAAGGAACTGCCACCGAATAAATTAAAAATGGTACTTTTCCCCCTTTTTTTACAGTTTGTAACATTTTATTAGATTATAGAATAAAATACAAAAGTACAAAAACAAATAGTAGGACACAGTGGGGAGGAAAAAAGGAAAAAAAAGTGAGGTGGAGAAGGGAAAAAGAAAAGGCATTGACTTCCGACTTCCTCTGTTGCAGTAGAAGGAAGCATTAACATTGAACTTCAACTTTTTACTTTTCCATAATATTATAAACTAGCCATTTCTATAACAACAAATGAATCTAACTAGTAAAACCCAAAATCCACCCCCCGTTTTTTTCCCAGTCATCAAGTTTTTGACACCTTGCTAAGCACTGGTGGTACTCAAATGCTGTCATCTCCTAAAAGTGGTACAATCTGTGATAAGGTTGAAAAAGCCCTGTGCTAAGCCAGAATGTAGAAGCCTTCTATGCAATGTCTCAGATAAAAATATGGCCATTATTTCACTATGATTAAACTATTAAAGAAGTACCTAATCTCAACTGCACCAATGGCATTGCAAATTCCAACTGCATGTAACTTACCCATTTTTACTGAACACTCTCAGCCATATTTGAAAGTTTGGTCCCAGCAAACATAAGCAGGGCAAAGTAGTAAAGGTGGATAAAAGAACTGCAAATAAAAAGGTCTCCCAGACTGACCTGGAAAAAAAAGTGAAGCTATTTTAAAGGCCTATCTTGATAACCATATTGAAAAAGTAAGAATGATAAACTGTAAAGCCTTTGTGTTCAGACGCCATGTGAAAAGTGGTTACAGTAGGCATGAACCTAGCCTTTCTCTGGGTTTGCCCAATCCTTATTTTCTTCCTCTGGAAAAGTTATCAAAAGACTGGGAACCTTTGCTTTGAAGTTCAATTAATCACAACATACTAGTATGCTTAAACAGTAACCAACATTCATTCTGCTTTTTGGAGATCATTCAGTTGCATAAATGAAAGCCATTATAACCTGAGACCTCTGAGCCCCAGGATAGCTCCAGAAATTTCTAAAATTTGTGGCTAAATGATAACTTAAACATAATAAGAGAAATAGGGATAGGAAATTATTGAAAAATGACTAATATATTAACTACATTAAATTCTAATTAAAATTAAAAGTCAATCAGACACAAAACGTTCTATTGGAAGATGTGGGGAGAATCTGGAATACAATTACTTTGTAATGCTTAAATATTTTTTTTACTTCTCTCTAATTCACAACAGTGGTGATACAATCAACTTAAGCATATTTTAACATGTTAATGTGGACCAGATACTTGATGGATTTGATGTTTGAAATATAATTTTTATATTTAAAATGAATGTTTTTAAAGTTGACATTAAGGACATTGATGGTTCACATTTTACAGAACTGGAACATCTAATAAGGAAATATTTTAAAAATGTAAAATTTGATACAATGGATGTAAAATTAAAATGGATTCATCAAAGAATCTTAGTTCAAGTTTACTCAGTTTACTGAACAGAGAATGCATTTGAAATGCATTCTGTTGACCACAAAAAAAAGTTATTGACTCATAATTTAATCTTGTGAATAAATGACATCCTTTAGAAATAGCATTTTAATGTACATTAATAGCTTTATAGGGACATTATTTAATTATTAAAGAAGTTAATTAAAGAAAAGAAATTTGGGGTTTGTTCTAGCTTAGCTTTTAGTTTTTAGAAAGTAGTCCCGAACATCCCATTTAATTCAACTATGGCTTTTGGCCTAGAAAAAGTTGTGTATCGCTGTCACCCAAAATGAAGATCTAAACAAATCACAGTAGAGATTTATCCATGTTTACCAAATTTTAATACCATAGCAGGCTGTAATAAATACAAAATAAAAGCAAATGTCTCTGATCTCCTTCTGAATTCATAATCTGGGGCATGTGTGATTAATGTTTAATGTGACATCCGAACACAAACAGTGTCAGATTCTGAAGCAGTTTATACCTCTTATATAAAAACTGGGTTTTCGTAACCCTGAAACTCAAAACTTCTACCTAGTGATTATCACACTACTCAAAAGTGCTTTTCTGATTTTATTACTTTGCTGTAAATATAGTGATCATCAGTAGCAATTTGAAGAAGGAACATCGCTGGAACATTTTGCCTCAGAACCCATCAAAAATTAAGATGTATGGTGTAACACTGACATTTGGATGATCACATATGAAAAAACCCATCCCACAACCCTGATTTTTTTCTTATTTAAAATAGTTCAAATCTTGCTATTTTTCACTACAGTACAAAGTTTCCAGTGATTGAAGACAGGATTAGAAATCAGGAAACTGTGAGCTCTAGTTTCACTTTTGACATACAAACCTGTTTGGGTGACACCCCCACATCTGCTCAGAAACAAGTTTCCAGTTTTGGCTTGTTCTACCTTTTCAGATTGCATGCTAAAGACAGAACATTTTAATGCTTCTCTATAGAAAACAAATAAACAAATAAATATCCTACGGAGACAACTTGAAGGTTTGGGGAAAGGAGGGGGGAATTTGTGTCTAGTGTTTTCTTTGTCATATCACTCTTTCTTGCAATGCTAGTGCATATTTACTTATTTTGAGACAGAGCAACTTTCAAAAGTGGAATTTAGTTTGATTAAATTCACCTTAAACTGACCTCATTATGATCAGGTCTCAATAACACATTTGTTTGCTTTTTTCACTTTTCACTTTTTCATTTTCCTTAATTCTCTAAAATGAGCTGAAAATGACACATAAATGCTCAGCTGTATATGTACACTTTACATATTTTATGATTTAATATGTATCCTGTGGCATCACGTTCATGAACTGTTTTCACTTGTTCATCTTTCAATATTTTGCAACCTTGAGCTGTTTATAAAAATAATAAAGATGGGATAAAACGTTTGTTTGATTTGTTAAGGCCACCAAAGTCTCTGGAATCTTTTTATATTTTGCCTATTCAACTTTATGCTACAATGGATTATCATGGATTTATAGCAGTAAAATAGAGAACTGGACTACCTACAATTGAATTACAATTTCAGTACACTATTAAGAGCTTGGCAATAATATATTAAAATAAACCAGGTTCCTACAATAAATAGTATTTCTATCAATATGTCATTTTGATCAATGGAGCCAAAGTCAAATTCAAACTGACTCTGGGCTAAGTACTCATTCATAGTGCAACCCATCTTATGGGGTGGTTATTGATGGGGATAAAATTAGGGGAGACTCCGGTATAAATTATCTTGAGTTCCTTAGGAAATGTCAGAGGTAAAAATCATGAATAATAATTATGTACCTCTATTATAGAGTCATCTATACTATCCTCATTTCACAACTTTGTGAATTGCTGCATCGTTTTGATCACATATAGCCAGGTTATCTGTTCTCTACTTCTTTGATTGCTCTCAACTTTGCTAAACATACTTATTTCTCTTTTCTAGACCATCAGTTCCTTGTCCCACATGTCTATATAGTTATCCTATTTGGGATAGAATTGATTAGTTGCTGCTATTTGCGATCCATGGTAATCTTACTACATGTCATTTGGTCCATAATTTGTCCTCTTTCTCATTATCTTGTCTAACATTGTGCTTCTTCCTTAGAATTAGTGCCTTCTTTAATTCACCAAAAGGGACACGGTGGCTCAGTGGGTTAGGACGCTGAGCTTGTCGATCAGAAGATCGGCAGTTTGGCAGGTGAAATCCCGAGTGCCGTGTAGCAGAGTGAGCGCCTGTTACTCATCCCAGCTTCTGCCAACCTAGCAGTTCGAAAGCACGTAAAAATACAAGTAGAAAAATAGGGACCACTACGGTGGGAAGGTAACAGCGTTCCGTGTGTCTTTGGTGTCGTCATGCCGGCCACATGACTACGGAGGCATCCTCGGACAAGCGCTGGCTCTTCAGCTTTGAAACGGAGATGAGCACCAGCCCCTAGAGTCGGAAACGACTAGCATGCATGTGCGGGGGAACCTTTACCTTTACCTTAATTCACCAGCAAACTGTCATCTTTATTCTTGAAGCTAGGAAAACAAAACTATCTGTCATTGACTTTTTTTTATTATCAACTCTAAGTTCACTAAGCAGATGAGTCATATCATTTTTGTCTTCATTATTAATATTTAATATTATCCCAGAACCACATATTTAAAAGCAAATCCACATTACCTTTCCCTACTAGAGGGTCTTATGTGGAACACTATAAATCCAGACTGATTCATAGTTCAAATTTCTAAAATTTAACTTTCTGATTTACCAGGTGGAATTATAAGAGACATACTTACTCTAGTAATGGTGCTCCATAAAGAACAATAATTCCATGGAAGAGGATACAAGATATGAAGAAATATACACAGCATCTTACAAATCTTGTCACCTTTTAAAGAGAATGAATACATATCTATATAATGCCATCAATATACATAATTTTTTTACCGAAGACAAGCACTTGTACATAAAGTATATGATTAGTTATTCTTAGATTAAATTAAAACCCTTGTAAACCTTTTCTAGATCATTAACACTGAACTAGTATTTGAATTCTTAGTCTCTCGATAGCAGAACCAAAACTGACAATGATTTACCATATCCTCTTCTCCCTTTCTGCTTGACCCCCAACCCCATCACCATCCTGCAGCCTCCTAGGCAGGAATATATCTCTCTTGCCAGAAGTCCTATCTGATTTCTAGTAAGACGTTTAAAACAAGGCTGAGTTGCATAGCGCAAGTGGTTGCTCATTGTTGAACTGTAAATTATTTAAAAACTGAGTTTTAATATTAAACTAAAGTGCTTGTTTAAACATGTTCAACTGAAACAAAATGCCCAGATTGAAACTCTTTTAAGTTTATATAAAGAGGTTTAATAATGTGTTTCTATCTCCTGTTGAAACTGGTAAAACTGAAATGCTATAATTTGAATTAGTTTTATACCATAGTGAATATTGTGATACTCTCAAAGTTAGGAAGATGCTCTGGTAGCAGCTATTGTATTGCACATTCACAGCTGATTCAATATGTCTGAATCAGATTTACAAGCTAAGGATAGCTTTGCAAGCAAATTTCACAAAATCAGTCACGTGTCCTAATCAATTTTATGACAGTTGTTAAACATAATTGTTAAAAAGTTCTTAAGTTTACTTTTGTTTTTTTTATAAGCTCCACAACAATATTCTGACTATTGAACTGTTGCAAGATAAATCTACACACAAGCTTACACACATGGGCTTGGAAAATTTCCTACAAGAGTGCACTATCATAACTCCTAAAATATTGTGGCCAGGCACAATGCCAGGAAAACCTGTTTATAAAGGACCACCACTTCTCTCTCCATTTGTTGCCATTCTTTG
Source organism: Vipera berus (assembly GCF_964194415.1). Classification (NCBI taxonomy): domain Eukaryota; kingdom Metazoa; phylum Chordata; class Lepidosauria; order Squamata; family Viperidae; genus Vipera; species Vipera berus. The sequence continues at coordinate 318,913,691 of NC_138202.1, forward strand.
GGAAATATGATTGGAGTCCTTTTAACACTTAAAATGCAATTTCATTTGATATGCAGTTTCACTTGATATGATTGTTCCTTTTAAAACTTTAAATGAAATATAACACAGACTTTTATAAAGTAAAGTTTTATAAGATTATATCACTACAATTCAAATATTGTTCTATAGTCAAAATACTGAAAAATATATTTAAATAGCAGCAAGGTATGCCTCATTATTTAGAGGAAGAAAAATCAGCCTCCTTATAGCAGAAATATTAAGAGAGCAATTACTTATAGAATATTTTATCTTTTTAGTTAGAGAAATGGTATGGAATAATACTGAAGACATGGAGCTTTGAGTGTTATTCTGATTGCAACCACAATGTTCCTAAAGAGCTGAAAGCATACAATCATTCATTCAATTTTACTCTTTCATATGATCTTCCATGTAGCATTGGAACAAATACAAAATTACTGAGAATCAAAAAATGCCAAATAAAGTTATCCATGCCTCATACCAATAATTAAATTTTATCAAACATAACATACCTTGTGGGCAAGAGAATATCTTCTTGTAGATAAATATGGCTTTAAAATCATATGTAAGATTATATTTATACTACCAACGCTTGCTGAACAGATGCACAGCCATGTCAAGTGTGTGTCCAAGATTGAGAAATTCTTCAAGAACAAAGAAGGAACAATAGTAGTTACGATAACAGAAAATATACAGATGACATTGGCAGTCAGCAGTCTCTTTATTTCTGTATCTTTCATGTTGTCTTATTTTTATTTCCACCTGTTGAGAAGCAAATTAAGGTATTTATATTAATATTGGTAGTAAAGGCAATTCTCCTTTGTATAGAAGGGAATGCATACCTGCAGAAATTAAATGTGTTTATACAGTGCTTTTTTTGTAAAAGAAAAAGGTGCCGGAACTCACACATGTCATACAACCCGCCTTGCCTATCCTACAAGGTTCCATCCAAAAAAGGTGCCGGAACTCCGTTCTGAGCATTCTATGAGAAAAAAAGCCCTGTGTTTATAGCATATTCCTGCAATAACATTTAGGGAAATGAAAAAAACAAGTAAGCTCCAAAGTTAAAATTTGCTGTATGAAAGAAAAATATATATTTAAAATAGTTGATAAGAATGGATGCCACTCCACATTAATTACTCCAGGTCTTTCCAACTTCTCATATGCGCTGGATTGGTTTAGTTGCAAACATCTCAATTCTAAATGAAGAGAACTGGAAGTAGAAGTACATCCTCTTACCCTCAGAAAAAGGATGTATCTGTCTAAGTTACTGTTCAGATCTGATCTCCTTCCAAGCAACCAGCACCAGTGAAGAATGGAACAGATACACCCATCGATACAGGTAGTCCTCGACTTACAACAGTTTAATGATGACCATTCAAAGTTACAATGTCACTGGAAAAACCTGACATGACCATTTTTCACACTTATCACTGTTGCAGCATTCCAACTGCCACATGATTTACATTCGGATGCTTAACAACTGACTCACATTTATGATGGCTGCAGTGTCCTGTGGACATACGATTCGCCCCTTGCGACCTTCTGACAAGCAAAGTCAATGGGGAAAACCAGATTGACTCCACAACCAGGCGATGAATTTAACAACTGCAGCCCTTCACTTATTAACAAATGTGGCACGGGGAGTCATAAAATACGGTAAGTCATAAGCAGGCATATACATAGAATGAAGGCTACTGCTAAGCTTGTAAGCCGCCCTGAGTCTTCGGAGAAGGGTGGGATATAAAATGGAATTAAAAATAAAAATAAAATAAAACGGGGCAAAAACTCATTTAACACATTTCTCATTTAGCAACATAAATTTTGGGCTCAACTGTGCTGGTAAGTTGAGGAGTACTTGTACAGGTTTTTATTCCAAACGGAGCACCGAAAGGTACTTCAGGCCGCCTTTGTAAGGTTTGTTTAAATAAGTTGTTTTCCCTATCGCAGGGGTAGGCAACCTCGGCTCTTTTATGACTCATGGACTTCAACTCCCAGAATTCCTGAGCCAGCATAGCTGAGGTTGCCTACCCCTGCCCTATCGAGATGCGTTCGGATGGGTAGGGGTTGAAAATGTCGATTAGGGGACTTGTCATCGACAGAAGGCCACCATTGACAGAAGTCTCTCCCAGTTTCCCTTCCTTCACCTACCTGCCTGCTTTTAGGAGACCGCTCTCCGGCAAAACATCGGGGCCAGGTGGCGGCAGGGTCGCCCCTACGAGAGGCAGGGAACAAGGCTTCTGAGACAACGGCGCCGACCCAGCTTACCTGCCGTTTCCCCCGGATGCTAGCAGGGGAAGCTTCGCAAATACGTCATAGCCTCACCTCGAAACAACCTCCGCTCTCCTTGAGCCCGCAACTGGCCGCACTCAACCCCACCCCCCACCCCGCCCCACCCGCAGGCTCTGACGTCACGACTGCTTCCGTACCGCAATCCGCCGGTTCGTTAAGGCGCTCTCGTGCCCTGGAGATCACGAGGGAGCCGGAAGCGGAAGTGTGGAAGCTCAGAGGGGTTCGGCGCTGGAACGTTGTTGTGGTGGGGAGGTTGGAGCCTCTCTAGGCCGGCTGAGGCGGCGGGGGGGGGGTGTCTTTTCTTCCGGTTTCGGTTCGGTGTTTCAGGCCTTGGCCATGGTGTGCGAGAAATGTGAGTTGAAGGGGATATGGTGGGAGAGCGCGCGGTGTAAAGTGAGAAGGCTCGTTTGACAACTAAGGTGCAAGTTTGTGGGAGGGAGGGAGGGGGGGCTCGTCCTGAGAAAAGAGTAACATTCGGGTTGCCCGACGCTTCTAGTTTTGGGTCCCGGGATTGCCCTCCAAAGAACGGCTCCTTCCCCCAGGAAGGAAGTCCAGCTGTACGTCTGAAAGGAGTCGGGACCCGGTGTGTATCAGATCAGTTGTTGTTCAGTCGCGAAGTGGAAACCGACTCTTCCGCAATCCTATGGGCCGTAGCACGCACGCCTTCCCCCCCCATCCTCCACCGTCTCCCGGAGTTGGCCCAAATTCATGTTGATTGCGACGATGACACTATCAAACGCAGATACACAGATCAGTGCCACAAGCGAAAATGGAGGACTGCTTGCTGTAAAAAGAGTTGTTATTTCTTTGTGTAACGAGGACCCAGATTGTTGGGGGCAATAAGCTGACTTTGTAAAAATGCCGCTTGGGGGGGGGGGCGAAAGCCCTAATAAGCAGGCATATACATAGAATGAAGGCTATTCCTAAGCACATTTTTTTAAAAAAATTCCATTTATATCCTGCTCTTCTCTGAAGACTCAGGGCGGCTTACAAATTTAGCATTGTGCTTCTTAGATTGTAAGCCGCCCTGACAGAAATTTGTGTCTGCTGCTTTATATTGCTGTTCTGAGTGCACTTAATGGGATTTTGGTCTTTGAGTACATGTGCTTAAGATTATTCTGTTTGGAGATATGGAATCAGATGTATTGTGAATTTACTATGAAGGAGGGTTCAGAACACTTAAAGTGACTTAAAGGAGCAAGTATTTTGAGGTTGCTGCTTATTTGATGTTTTGATTCCCAAAATAGTGAATACTGTAAAGTTTTCAGTAAATCCTAGCAGTGATGGCTGTTTGCTGTTCTGGTAACAAAATGCCTAGAATGCATTGATCAGATAAAACAGTAGAAGTTTGTTACACTATAGGTTTTTTTGTCAGCTTTTGGGATTATTAGTTACAAATAATATACATGTCAACTCTACAACGAACCTGGCTGAAGCCATCTTGCTCGTTCTAGATTGCCACAAGAATGGGAGGGAGAAGTGGAGGTTTTCTGCTAGTCTAAACAATTCTCTGTCCCATGGGAACCAAGGTCATTTCTATAGATCGAATTGAGGGTGGGGGTAGAGCATTTTGTCAGAAAGCCTGCCAAACTATTCTATTGGGAAACGTTAATTGCATAGTAGGGGGAGTTTAACTTTGTAATATTACAACTCTTTGGAGGGAATTTCAGTCTTGGTTTCACTTTTGACTGTGCCTATACTATGGAGGTTGATTAGGCACCTGGTGCAGCCTGAGTCAATTAGAACATTTAAGTTCATTTGGGCACCTGACTTGGGTACTACGATCTTGACAGGGATAGCAAAAGATGGGTCGTCTTTGCCCTCCTCATCACTGTCATAAGGAGCTGGCATCGGCAGGCGCTCAGGTGGACTTTCTCCTTCTCCCTGGGAAGGAGAAGTGACTTGAATGGCTTGCTCTTGACGGACCCAATTTGATTTCTCCCGTCGAGGTCATGGGTTCCTCTTTGGCTTTGGGGTGGCAGCAGATGCACTCTTGGCCTGGGGCACAGGGACTGGACAATCCGCAGCACGATGACCTGATTGCCCAAACCTGAAACATTTGATCCGGCAGATGCTCGGCGAAAGCTATGTCATGGTTCCAATAGATGAGACCAAACAAATCAGAACTCCGAGGCTGGAAGTTTCTATTTTAGAAAGAGAGAACTGAACCTGAAAGATACCAGCTGAGCTCATTACAAAAATAAGATTCAATGTTATCATTACATCTTTTCTCAGCCCCAAGGACTTTGTAATGGTGCATAGGGATTAAAAGTTTTACAATTCTTACTGTCTCTTAGTCACTTGACTACATAAAGGTTATGGCATCTAAATAATTATTTTAGTGAGTATAAGAATTTTCTCTTTTTCCTCAAAAATTGTAATATACTGCTCAAAAAAAAAGAAAACACTTAAACAACACAATGTACTGTATTTAATAGTAGGATGTCTTATCTTGTGTTCACTTTATTTTTTGAGCAGTATATTAATGTTAATATATATAATATGATAAGGGACGCGGTGCCTCAATGGGTTAGGACGCTGAGCTTGTCGATTAGAAGATCGGCAGTTTGGCGGGTCGAATCCCAAGTGCCGCGTAACAGAGTGAGAACCTGTTACTCATCCCAGCTTCTGCCAACCTAGCAGTTCGAAAGCACATAAAAATGCAAGTAGAAAAATAGGGACCACTACAGTGGGAAGGTAACAGCGTTCTGTACGCCTTTGGCGTCTAGTCATGCCGGCCACATGACCACGGAGACGTCCTTGGACAAGCGCTGGCTCTTCGGCTTTGAAACGGAGATGAGCACCGGTCCCTAGAGTTGGAAACGACTAGCACGCATGTGCGGGGGAAACTTTACCTTTTTATATATAATATGATCTGCATAAAAATATATCCCAAGCTATCTTTGTTTACATATACAGTAGATAAGCTGTGTCTCATCAGGTCTTTTCATAAATATTTTCTTGCCTTACAAAAATGGCAGAGCTTTTAATATAGGAAGATATTCAGAGATGTATATCTGCCTTGAAAATAGTCCATGTCGAATTATATAACATAATCAAACATCAGAAGTTGATCACAGGAAATAATGTATGTCATTTATAAAAATGTTTTATAAAATTTGCCAAATTTCAATTCCACAAAAGTCATGGGGTCTAGATTTTGGATCCATTCTATAAGTTATCTGATTTGTGGTACATTGTTTCAAAAATTTATATCCTACGATGCATCATTTCAGCCAGTTAAAGATGACATACAAACATGAGAGTTTTAGTAGTATATACATAGATATCAACTGCAAATATTAGTTGATTTAAATAGGCGTCGTTGGTTTTTATACCATCTTTTGCCCAGTCTAGTTTGTGAAATACTTCTTCAAGTCACGTTGAGAAAAGGATAGGTGATATTGTATTGCCTTGTACACCTCGTTCTACGTTGATTTCCACTTTAAATTGTTGCTATTGTTTTTCATATATTGATTGTAGTAAGTTTATGTAAGCAGCATCTATGCCTTGTTTGAGCAATTCCTTAATTATTGCTTGGTAGAATACTGAGACAAACACCCTTTCATAATTAATGAAACTCACAAGACCAGAAAAGCTATGAAGACAAATACAAGAGCTGCACAAAGCAGGAGATCCATTTGGCTTGAAAAATCTGAAAAAGAGCCAAGTTGTGTTTAATAAATTTACCAAAGACAGAAAAAAAATAACTGGAGAAGAACTACACGTAGTAGATCACTACATATACCACATGGACCTTGGCCAATGGATCTCAAAGGAAGGTGATACAATAAAGGAAATTGAGCAGTATGTTAAATGTGATTGACAGGCATTTGGCAAGCTAAGCATAATTTTCAAGAACAACATCCCCCTATGCCTGAAAAGTTTTTGTTCAGTGTGTGTTACCTGCTCTAACATGCCAGCGAAATATGGACACTAACCTCAGAATCGATACAAAAGCTAAAAGTGCTGGAAAGAGTCATGGAAAGATACATACTCGGCATTACAAGAAAAGATAGAAAGACCTGCACATGGATTAGAGAACAAACAAAAGTATACGATATCAAGAGAGTAAAAGAATGGAAATGGAAATGGGCTGGTCACATAGCAAGAAGAACTGAAGAACTGGCAGGTAGGATTCCACTTGATAAAAAGCATCACAAGAGAGACCTAAAACAAGATGGATTGATATCAGCAAGTATTGTAGGCCCAATTGGCAAAAGAAAGCTCAGACCGTATTGGAAACATGCGGAAAAGGCCTTCATCCTGCAGTGGATAGACAAAGGCAAAAAATGATGAATGAATGATGATAGATAATTCCTGTAAACGATATAATTCAGTGATATACATATCACTTGCAGATTTTCTATAAACCGAGTACTGGAAATAAAATTAGCACAATCCCATGAATGTCAGTTTAGAAAGCAGTAAAGATTTCAGTGACTATAAGGTTGCAGCTTTACATGGATTTCTCTGTAAAAAGTGCTATACTGACAACATAGCTATACATTCTTATTCCTAGGACATATGAAACCAGAAACCAGCTTATTTTCTTTTATAAAAATATACACTTTTCAAAATATCAATTGGTAAATTGGCAAAATTACATATCCAGCACTGGACTACTATATTATGATAGAACAGTGGTGGCAAACCTATGGCACGTCTGCCAGAGGGGGCATTCAGAGCCCTCTCTGTGGGCACATGTGCCTTGCTCTTTGGCTAAGTTTTTGCAGGAAAAAGCCATTTCTCAAGCCCCTTCCTGGTGAAAATGGAGCCAAAGTGCACCTCACTCTTATTGAGAGTGAAGCTGCGAAAACAAAGATGACAAAGGACAGCACAGTTAGTTCTGAAAATGAAATCCTTAAAATGTGGAATTCTCTGCCAAATAATTTTAAGTCAATGAAAGCACCTGGGATTGCTTTCCTTACTTTGTTTGGATCATCTTATGCTTGTGAGCAGCTGTTTTCAGCTTTGAATTTTATCAAACCTGACACCAGAAACAGACTGACAGATGACTTGAGTGCTTCATGTGTTGCTCTCAAACTTACAAAGTATGAACCAAGGTTAGACAAATTATCTGCATGCATACAACAGCAAAATAACATTAATTATTCAAAAGCATGCCAATGCAAACTTTTACCTTTCAATAAAAAGTTGTTTGTATCATTGAAAGCTTTGTTATTGTGTTTTTCTTTTAAGACAAAAGATGTTAATGTGTGAGTTGTTTTTTCTAAACTAAAACCTCAGTATTTAGGTTAAATTGCCATGTTGCCACTGCAATAAATAGGTTTTGGGTTGCAATTTGGGCACTCAGTCTCTACAAGGTTTGCCATCACTGTGATAGAAGTTTCATTCATTAGAGCAATCCTTATCTTTTCTAGACTCAAGGAGTTTATGTGGTGATTACACAGCAAGAAGCAACGTATGTGATTATGGGAATTTCTGCTACTTCAATCAATTGACCCAGATTGTTGGGGGCAATTAAGCTGACTTTGTAATAATGCCGCTTGGGGTTTGTGTGAAAGCCCTAATAAGCAGGCATATACATAGAATGAAGGCTACTGCTAAGCTTGTAAGCCGCCCTGAGTCTTCGGAGAAGGGCAGGATATAAATGGAATTAAAATTAAATTAAAATTAAAATTAAATTAAATTTGCTATATATGTCTTAAAATCTGCAAACTACTATTTGTTTGCATTCACATTTGTTATTTTTACATTTATGTCCTGTTTTAATCATAATTTCTTGTAATTATTAACACATGTCAGAGATCTGTCATAGTTATTGATAAGTAATCCCTACTGGATTTAGAAGGACTGATACCTCACAGCTTTAAAAATATGTGTTGGCATCAAAAGTCACTGAATCCCAAAGGACAATTTGTTGAGTCACATGACAGATTCCATACATTTCATGCATCAACAATGGCTTCCAATTTTCCTAGAATCATAGTTATAGAAAAAATAAGCTATATGGACCGCGGTACTTCATATTACTAATATTTTTATTATCAGTTCTGTGAAATGATATGGCCTGAACATATACTGTGCTGTTGTAATCTATTATCATAATTTTTATTCTGTTGTTTCTATGCTGCTTCGTAGGTGAAAGAAAACTTGGTACAGTAATTACACCTGATACCTGGAAAGATGGTGCAAGAAACACAACAGGTATTCTCACAAGAACTGCTATTTTTGATCATTTCTCATTTCTTGATCAGGAAAGCATAAAGAAAATGTCAGTGGAAAAACTGCAGATCTTCATGTCAAGCTATATGTTCTTTATTGTCTCTATAATTATTGCTTCAATAATCCCATTTCTTTTACCTTTGTTCAGAAAAGCAGTGTTGCTCATAAATGTAGAATTCTGAAAGAACTTCATAATCCACTTATTATTAAGCAATAGGCAATCTAAATCTGGCACTGCCATGTATAATATTTAAGCAGGTTTTCTTTCTAGCATGTGAACATTACAGAGACATTTGTAAATTAATCTTCCTTTAAGTACTAATGCTAAAAACCTTTACAACTTGAAAATTGCAACATGCCTGACGTTTTTATGGTTGAACCTAGTTTAAAAGACTCAGCATTTCTAGTTGAATCATTGTCGCATATTTAGTATTCCAGTTGTAGTCAAAATGTGGCTCATTTAAATCAATGAAATCAATTTAAAGATGCAACATAGCAATAGCACTTAGACTTATATAATGCTGCACAGTGCTTTATAGACCTCTCTAAGCAGCTTAGAGAGCCAGAATATTGCCCATAATAACCTGGGTCCTCATGTTACCGACCTCAGAAGGATGGAAGGCTGAGTCAACCTTGAGTCAGAGAGAATCGAACTGCTGACTGTTGGCAGAATTAGCCTCCAATGTTGCATTTTAACCACTGCGCCACCCTGGCTCATAATTATATTTGCATGCATACAGCCAATAATACAGTGTATCTTGGACCCCCAACAATGCTTTGATACTTAATTGAGCTACCCTGAGCAAAAGCAGAAACAGGATTTATATATCTTTGGCCCAGTACATTGCAAATCCAAGGGAAAAAAGGCAGACACAGTGGAAATTACGGCATGATGTTGAAATATTTCAAATAAACCCAGACGTTTGACATTATTATCCCTGCCTACTAGGTGAATAGAAACAATTTGATTAGGTCACATGTTCCTGTCTGATTATTCCACCTGTCACAGCTACGCATATTAAGAAAGCTTTGAAGGGCACTTTAAGCAGTTCATACGTATTGGGGATTCTCAGATGATTGGCAATGCAGCTTATATGTGTAAGGGGGAGGGCATCTTTAACCACTACAGTATATTCATATATAATTTAGGTCTGCATTAGTCTTCTATTGACTTAAGTGCTTGTACAAACACTTAAGAAGTATTGATAGCAATATTACATGTCCTATGATGCAGACATTCTTAATCAGATTAGAGAAACCTGTTGAATATCTTTCCCATAGATACACACAGTCCTGGTTTTAGACAAGTATTTTCCTGTTTTGAAGTAGTTTTTAAAGGAAGACAACTCACCATGCTGTTCTGTTTTGATCTTTAGCAATATACACTTTCTGTTTTGGCTGTTCAAATTGCTAGAGAGAACAGGAGCTACTACTGAGATTTGCAGGAAAAAAATCAATCACAGGAATAAAATATAATAACAACAACAAAAGTTGGAAGGGACCTTGGAGGTCCTCTAGTCCAACCCCCTGCTCAGGCAGGAAACCCTATACCATTTCAGACAAATGGCTGTCCAGTCTCTTCTTAAAAACTTCCAGTGTTGGAGCATTCACAGCTTCTGGAGGCAGATTGGTCCACTGATTAATTGTTCTAACTGTCAGAAAATTTCTCCTTAGTTCTAGGTTGCTTCTTTCTTTGGTTAGTTTCCATCCGCTGCTTCTTGTCTTGCCTTCAGGTGCTTTAGATAATAGCTTGACTCCCTCTTCTTTATGGCAGCCCCTGAGATATTGGAACACTGCTATCATGTCACCCCTTGTCCTTCTCTTCATTAAACTAGACATACCCAATTCCAGCAACTGCTCCTTATATGTTTTAGCCTCCAGTCCCCTGATCATCTTTGTTGCTCTTCTCTGCACTCTTTCTAGAGTCTCAACATCTTTTTTACATCGTGGTGACCAAAACTGGAAGCAGTATTCCAAGTGTGGCCTTACCCAGGCATTGTAAAGTGATATTAACACTTCTTGATTCTATCCCTCTGTTAATGCAGCCTAGCACTGTGTTGGCTTTTTTGGCAGATGCAGCACACTGCTGGCTCATATTTAAGTGTTTGTCAACTAGGACTCCGAGATCCCTCTCACAGTTACTACTTATTGAGCAAGGTACCATCTATACTATACCTGTGCATTTGATTTTTCTTGCCTAAGTGTAGAACCTTACTTTTTTCACCATTGAATATCATTTTGTTAAATAGTGCCCAATGTTTGAGTCTGTCAATATCCTCCTGTATCTTAAGCCTATCTTCTGGAGTGTTGGTTATTCCTGCCAACTTAGTGTTGTCTGCAAATTTGATGAGTTCCCCATCTATCCCCTCGTCCAAATCGTTGATGAAGATGTTGAAGAGCACTGGGCCCAGAACAGAGCCCTGGGGCACCCCACTACACACTTCCCTCCATGTAGATACGGTTCCATTGAGGACCACACGCTGAGTACAGCTGGTCAGCCAGCTACGAATCCATCTGGTGGTGATGCTGTCTAACCCATATTTTTCTGTCTTATCAAGTAGTAGGTTGTGGTCTACTTTATCACATGCCTTACTGAAGTCCAAGTAAATTATATCCACAGCATTCCTCTGGTCCACTAATTTTGTCACCTGGTCAAAGAATGCAATAAGATTTGTTTGGTGTGGTCTGTTTTTGACAAACCCATGTTGGCTTTTGGTAATGACTTTGTTTGCCTCTTTTGGCTTTTGGTAATGATTTTGTTTGCCTCTAGGGGTTCGCTGATTTGTTGTTCATTATCTTTTTCAGAATCTTCCCAGGTATTGAGATCAGGCTGTTAGGTCTGCAGTTTTCTGGATCCATTTTTTTCCTTTATTGAAGATGGGAACTACATCAGCTCTTTTCCAGTCCTCTGGTAGTTCCCCAGTGCTCCAGGATCTTTGAAAGTTGAGGAAGGAAGATGAATACAAAATATGTTGCATCCAATGATGTGTCACACAGCAGAATCAAAACCAAATTCCCTCAGTTCATATATATCCTTGAAACTTAGGAGAGAAGATTTGTGGTCTTATATGGATACAGAAGGAAGACAAATCCCATTGTATGTGTAGAAGTCTACCTATATAGTGTTAGATAGGTCTCACAAGTAGTTAGGTGGTAATAAAAAATAAAAGGGATATAACTAAGATGTAGTTGGCAAAAGTGGCACAATTTTAGCATTCTCAGAAGGCCTTGTTAAACTGCTCATTTTCATGTTTATTGTTAGGTACTCTGGACATTCATTTTTTTTCTTTTTAATGGCTTCAACTTTAATTTGAAATGGTTTCAAAATTATATCTTTTCATTTATAGAAAGTGGTGGGAGAAAACTAAATGAAAACAAGGCATTGACATCAAAAAAGGCAAGGTAATTAAAAACTTAATTCAGTTATCAAATGTTAGAAAAATTGTTAACTTGTCTATTCTACATTCTTCTGAATTTTACTCTTCCATATTTCCACATATAGTCATTCCTACTTCCTCCAGCCAAGAGTTGGCATAGAAACCTTCTCCCACCCCCATTACATTGTACTTTTGGCACCTATAACTCTTTACCAACATCACTATATCCTGAGAAACATTGGCTAAATTAGTGTTTTTCGAACTTGTCAGTTTTAAGAAATGTGGACTTCAACTCTCAGAATTCCCTAAAGTCCATCTTGTAGTTGCCAAGTTTGAAAAACATTGGCGTAGATCATGGTAATTCTGTAAGACACTTAACAAATAAATGAAGGACTGGGAAATTTATCATCCATATGTTGTCTGGTCTGATTTACTCTAAGTAGAAGAGAAGAGGTGTAAGACAAAACATGGACACATGGATCATTTATATACATTATGTTGTGCAAATATATAGTGGTAGTTCAAAATGTCAAATTGCATTTTGATAATTTTATGCAAATGCAACAAATAAAGTCTCTTCAGTCATTTGTTAGCTTTCTTGGGGAATTTGTGTCCAACTCTGCCCCGCTTACTGCAAATATATAAAAGTAAACAAATTATTTTTATAAACATCTAATTCACTTGTTTTATCTTCTTAGATTTGATCCTTATGGCAAAAACAAATTTGCAATATGCCGAATTTGTAAAAGTTCAGTTCATCAGCCAGGCTCTCATTACTGCCAGGGATGTGCATACAAAAAAGGTGAGATATTTACCTTAAATCCAGTTTCTTCCCTTTAAAGTATATTTGGTTACTGAGAAATAAGTTATACTGGATGATCAAAAGTAATTTCAGTATTCCTGTGCTTTTTATTAACAGGTATCTGTGCAATGTGTGGAAAGAAAGTCTTGGATACCAAAAACTACAAGCAAACATCAGTTTAATTATTGTGGATTTTTTTTTATAATTGACCACTTTGAACTTTGAAGCAATTGCTGAACATCATCATTACTGATAATGCGATGAGAAACCTCTAAAGAACTTGCATAGGATAATTGTGCTATTTTATATCTAAGTTTAAATCTGCATTAATGGCTATATTAATTTAGAATAAGACATATTTGTTCACCATAATTTGATTAGTCAGAATTTTCGTTTGGAATTTGATAGATATGGTTAGTGCCAACTGGGGAAAAAATAAAGTAAAATGAATACATAAGTGCTTAGAGGACATTCAAAATTTCTTTTAGAGAAACTTGAGGGTTAGCAAATAGTTTAACTTTCTCAATGACTAAGCTACTCTTACATTAAGAATAAGGATTGCTGAATGCACCAGCAAAACTTTAATAAAATTGGCATATGATTTATAGGGTAAATGAATATTTAAATGTAATACTATGTAATTTTAGCAATTCATCTACACCAATAGGCAATTCTTCAGTTTATTTGTGTTACATGCTTAGAATTGCTTGCAACAAGAGCTTTCAAAGCATCTGACAAATAACAATATATGAATATTGAATTTCATTCTGCTGGATTGGTTGCACATTCTAAATAGTGTACCTCGGTTGATAACTGAACTTTTACTTAAAATTGGCATTATTTTAAATGTTAAACTTGTAGTGGCTTAAATTTAAGATAGCATTAATATTTCTAAAATATATCTCTAGCTTGATGTTGTACAATTAGTGTTCAAGAAATAGAATGCAGAGTTCCTAATTTGTTGCGCTCATATTTTGGATTTTATGAGTCTCTTATATGCGGTACTACAATATTCAATAATAATATGTTTGTACATTTTTATCAGAGTTGCAGAAAAGTAGCAAGTATTTCATTAGAGAAGGAATTACATTGGCCTGTGTTACTATGGACTACCTGACTGGATAGTTATATTGGTTTGATGCTTTTCTAGCAATTTGTAGGTGCAATGTCAGAATTTTTTAAAAAATGGTTCGAAAGGGGCAATCAACATAATTCCAGTCACGTTTGTTTAATAGTTTTTATGAACTTTAAAATTTTATTGTGATAGTATTCAGTTTGTTTGTTTTGAGGCTCTATCCTAGTGCCGATGTGATTTTTTAAAAAAAATTCACAAATGCCAATGGCTTTGGGGTTTAATAGAAATGTTACCTTGAGTTGAGTATCTGAAAAATGGACAGCTATATGAATGTGCTACTTAACTTTGATCCTTATAACTGAACCATGGAATATAATTGTGGCCTAATCACAATGTGATAAGATATACCTACACACACACACACACTCATACACACATGAATTGCATTCAGTACCAAACCTATGAGATTCCCCCATCCCCAACCCAATACCTTGCAAGAAAACATTTACAGCAAGCGGAATTGACTCTGAAAGCAATAGGGAGAAAAATCAGACAGGCGTCTATAGCCCAGTAAACCAAATTTTTATTAACCATATATCAGATAGTATAGCCAACATGCAAACCTAGTAGGAAATGATAAACTGCAAAGTTTAGCTCATCAAAAACATTCCAATGTCATTTTATTATTTATTTATTTGTATCCCATCTTTATTATTAATTTAAGAAATAACTCAAGCTGGAGAGCATATCCAACACACTTCGCTTCTCCTATTTACCTGACAGCAGCCACTCTGTAAGGTGGGTTGAGCTGAGAGAGAATGCCTGGTCCAAAATCATCCAGCTTTAATTTATCCTATGTCTTTTTCCTTTTCCTTGTCTTTGAAATGTAAAAAGCCAAAAGCATGTAAGTTATGGTTCTGCTTTTGGTCAAGGCTGCCCAACTGGGCAATGAGCCCAGTGTACATTGGGTGATTGTTTTTATGCTAATAAATTTATGTCATACCTTCAGTGTGATTTGGTTACTTTAAGGGAGCCTGGTTTTGGCCACAACACCTATACAAATTATTTATTAGGGTTAACATGGACTTACCAAAGGTATATTTAAGACATAGTTTGCTCAGCTCAGCTAATTCAGCTAAAATGGCTATCTCAGATCTATATTATTGGTAGCCATCCTTTCCCAAAGATGCTTTTTCACGAGGCCACTGGACTTTCTTGTCTTTCTTTGAAGACATTTCGCTTTGCATCCAAGAAGCTTTTTCAGCTCTGACTAGGTGGTGGGGAATGGAAAGTTTATACTCCTGGAGACAGATTCGCATTCTTTTACCGAGTCGTTAAAGCTACCTGGAGTTTTATGTGTCTTCAGGGTCACTTGGTGGAGCAGTGGGCTAATGCCTCCTTAAGTAACACCAGCTGCCTGCAATTAGTGCAGGTTCGCATCCCACCAGGCTCAAGGTTGACTCAGCCTTCCATCCTTCCGAGGTAGGTAAAATGAGGACCCAGATTGTTGGGGGCAATAAGCTGACTTTGTAAAAATGCCGCTTGGGCCCCCCCGAAAGCCCTAATAAGCAGGCATATGCGTAGAATGAAGGCTATTGCTAAGCACATTGATTTGTGCTTCTTAGATTGTAAGCCGCCCTGAGTCTAGCTTGATGGTGAGAAGGGCGGGATATAAATAGGAATAAAAAATAAATTAAAAAAACTTGAATAGTGCAAATGGGTGTGGAGCCTTCTTGGAACTGTTGAAAGGACTGGACATAGATGATATTGGTTTCCTCCCCCTCTGTTGAGAGAAGGCTGTTCAATTCTGACATAGATGGTCTCTTTGACCCCTCTTTCAAAGGGCATCTATGGGCATCTGTGTCAAAATTGAACAGCCGTCTCTCAACAGAGGGGAAAGAGATCTAACATCTCAGGTCCCAGGGTTTTGTGTTTTTTTTTGAAAATGCGTTCTGCAGAATTCTGGGATTCTGCAAGATCTTGATGGGGTTCTATGAGATTAAGAGCCAAATAAATTTCAATTGAATATAGCCAAGTTTCTATCACAAAAGTGTTGCTCCTTGATCAGGGATGTTGAGATTTTTAAAATTAAATTACAGGCCCTATGGCCTGAAAAAGTTTGAAGACCTGTATTATGCCACTCCAGGCTCTTCTGTTCTTTGAAACCATTTTTATTTCTACAATATTATTTTTTCAATTTCATATCACATTGCCTTGAAATTTCTCACTTGCTTTACAGGATCTCCATCCAACCACATTTTTCTTATTTTCCCTTTTCTCTTGTCTTATTTAGTTTTATTTTCATTTTGTAATTTAATCCTTATACAATTTCCTTATGAAGCATTTCAACATACCAATATCTTTGTATTCAGTCCATATTGTATTCAGTCACAAAGGTGAATGTCCACCATTCTCATTCTATTTAACTTATTTAATGTTGATATGATATATCCAAGTTTTGCTTCCATATAAAAAAAGATGAAAGCATGTCCTGGTGCTACTATGTTTATTTCTTTAGACAAAATTTATTTCTTATAACAGATCACATACTTCTCACTATTTTTCTCCCAGCGTTTACATTTTTAAAATAGCTCCATCCATATCATCATTGTTAGTAAACTCTGTATTGAGAAACAAATTCCTATACTTTATGCATAATTTGCAATAGTTCATTCCATTTTCCTGGTCAAAATAACCTTAGTCCAGGATACATTAAATTTCAAAACTTTATTCCCATTTGTGTAATATAATTTTAGATTCACTGCAAATAACATTTACTGTAATAGCAAGACATGCTTTTACTATAGCATTGCTGGCTTGGGAAAGCAATTTTAATATAAATTGGGAAGAGGAGGAATAACAATAATGTAATCTAAAGGTCAGAGTGGAGAGATGGTTTGGTAATGGGAAGATTTATTTTCACATTCTCATTCATATATAACTGAGCCATCCTGCAAGCTAATCTACCTCTGAGATTGAAAGGGAGAAGGAAATAATACACATTATTCTGTCTCGGACAAGCTGAGTACAATAAAATAAAAATTCAAAATAATTAATAAAATAAATTATTCATTTAATATTTAGAAAGACTTGGACATGCTTTTCAGTTTACTCAGACCTACTATATTTTTAAAAGCCATTGAGAAAGGAAATATTACAGGTGCAGGGTGGAATCAAAGTTCTATCTGCCATATGTCATAGTCTGGTAATTCAGAGGCTTCTTTACAGACTGTTTAGTCTGTATAAATTGTACAGAAACATCCTGCAATAAAATAGCACTTAACTGATTTGATCTTATGCTAGTTTAATGTAATTATATTATAATACAGCTAAAAATAAAAGTCAAAGAAACACAGCAATATGTGATGAGATTTTTATCATTTGAATACAATGGCACTGCTTAATAAACTATTTTTAAAGATGACAAATCAAGCAGAAATGAAAAACAGGTTTTGTATTACAAACATTTTATACATGCAAAATATGACCTAAATAAAGTAGTTTTGTGCATTTTAGTATCACATTGATGCAATCATATTAATAAAACTATTTTAAACAACTTGGTAGCTAACAGGAAAAAAGGGCCTCACATTTATGAATAGGACAAATGTTTCTGCTGCTAACATGGAGTTCCCGGTGTGTGGCTGTGTAGGCAGACACTAAAAAAATCATAACACAGTAGCCCTTTTCCCCTCTGGTGAGTAAATTGTAAAAATATAATTATATATTGAGAGCCCTCCCTTTCCCACAGACAACACAGTTTTGCATTTACGAAATGTCAACATTTTCTGCATCTTCAAGTTATTGGAGTCTATAAGGCACATTTCAAGTTGTATGACAGTTTTTCTGCAAACAATGCAGTAATGTTTACAGTACTTTATAGCACAAAGATCCAAAGGTCAAAATGAGGCAACAAAAATCCTTACTATTTTTGTTCCTATTGATGTTTTTTAATGCCATTATGCAAAAAGTAATTGCAGTTAAAAACTTTTCAAACCAAAAATCAATATTCAGCACTCTCCAATATGTCTTAGAAGACCTCTATGTCCTCTAAATCTAAGACATACAGTATAACATGTTTCCTTCTGCCTGTTCTCAGCAAAAGACTACATACTAGCACAATTTGCTTCCCAAACTTATCTCCTAAATTACAGTACTCAGCATTGCTAACCATTAGTCATTGTGACTGAGCACAGAAGCATAGCAGATATCTTAGTTTCAACCACGAAGGAATACCCTTCCCAATACTTGTTCAATAACATGTGAGAGTATGCTGTTGGATTCATGTTCTGCTGATGGCCTCTACAGATATATTTGGATGGCTATTGTCAGAAAGAAAAGCTGGACCAGACAGTTTTTTTTAATTTGATCTGGTCTGACTCTTACATTCTTAACATAAATACTGTAGCTCTACCACATTTGAAAAATTGAATTTCACTTGATTGAATAAATTGGTGACTTAGTGACCAAGGTTTGTACTGACAACATAGCGTAACTCAAAATATGTCTTGGTAAATTCAAAAGAATTTTTTAAAGCTGCTGCAGTCATTCACTCTCTACAATTTTTAACATCCTTCTCTTAAAATTCCCAAGGTTTTTTAATCCTAAATCATTAGCTTAAGTTGCCAATAAAAAAAATCTTACTGAAAGACAGATGTATTCTTTTGACATCAATAAGGAATGCCACTATAAATGATCAATCTCTCATTTAAAAAATTATACATTTAGATTCCCATACACTCCTTTCCCCTTCATGGATTACTGCCTTGTCGTGGCGAAGGGGCTTGCGTAATTCTATGAAGCTATGAGCTATGCCATGCAGGGCCACCCAAGACGGACAGGTCATAGCAGAGAGTTCTGACAAAACGTGATCCACTGGAGAAGGAAATGGCAACCCACTCCAGTATCTTTGCCATGAAAACCCTATGGACAGTACCAAAAGGCAAAACGATATGGTGCTGGAAGATGAGCCCCTCAGGTCGGAAGGCGTCCAATATGCTACTGGGGAAGAGCAGAGGGCTAGTACTAGTAGCGCCAGAAAGAATGAAGCGACTGGGCCAAAGCCAAAAGGACGCTCAGCTGTGGATATGTCTGGTGGTGAAAGGAAAGTCCGATGCTGTAAAGATTTTTTCTCCATAGGAACCTGGAATGTAAGATCCATGAATCAAGGAAAGCTGGACGTGGTCAAACAAGAGATGACAAGACTAAACATTGACATCTTAGGTATCAGCGAACTAAAATGGACAGGAATGGGTGAATTTAATTCAGATGACCATCAGGTATACTACTGCGGGCAAGAATCCCTCAGAAGAAATGGAGTAGCCTTCATAGTCAATAAAAAAATAGGAAAAGCAATACTGGGATACAATCCTCAAAATGACAGAATGATCTCAGTTCGAATCCAAGGCAAACCATTCAATATCACAGTAGTCCAAGTCTATGCCCCAACCACCAGTGCTGAAGAGGATGAAATTGACCGGTTCTATGAAGCCCTACAGCACCTTATAGAACTAACACCCAGAAATGATGTCCTTATCATCATGGGGGATTGGAATGCTAAAGTAGGAAGCCAAAAGATAACTGGAATAACAGGCAAGTTTGGCCTTGGAGTACAAAATGAAGCAGGGCACAGGCTGATAGAATTTTGTCAAGAGAATACGATGGTCATAGCAAACACTCTTTTCCAACAACCCAAGAGACGGCTTTACACATGGACATCACCAGACGGTCAACACAGAAATCAGATTGACTATATGCTCTGCAGCCAAAGATGGAGAAGCTCTATACAGTCAGTAAAAACAAGACCAGGAGCTGACTGTGGCTCAGACCATGAGCTTCTCCTTGCAAAGTTTAGGCTTAAATTAAAGAAAGTAGGGAAAAGCGCTAGGCCAGTCAAGTATGAATTAAATTATATCCCTGTAGAATATACAGTAAAGGTGACAAATAGATTTAAGGAATTAGATCTGATAGACAGAGTGCCTGAAGAACAGAGGTTCGCAAGATTGTACAACAGGTAGCAACTAAAACCATCCGAAAGAAAAAGAAATGCAAGAAAGCAAAATGGCTGTCTGAGGAAGCTTTGCAAATAGCTGAGGAAAGGAGGGAAGCGAAAGGCAAGGGAGAAAAAG
This sequence comes from Vipera berus, assembly GCF_964194415.1. Taxonomy (NCBI): domain Eukaryota; kingdom Metazoa; phylum Chordata; class Lepidosauria; order Squamata; family Viperidae; genus Vipera; species Vipera berus. The sequence goes on from NC_138202.1 coordinate 318,933,572, forward strand.
AAAGATATACCCAATTAAATGCAGAATTCCAAAGAATAGCTAGAAGAGATAAGAATGCCTTCTTAAATGAACAATGCAAAGAAATAGAATCAAACAATAGAATAGGGAGGACCAGAGATCTTTTCAAGAAAATTGGAGAGATGAAAGGAACGTTTCATGCAAAAATGGGCATGATAAAGGACCAAAATGGCAGGGACCTAACAGAGGCAGAAGAGATTAAGAAGAGGTGGCAAAATTACACAGAAGAACTATACAAGAATGAGCTTAACGTCCCTGATAATCACAATGAGATGGTCACTGACCTCGAGCCAGACATCCTAGAATGTGAAGTGAAGTGGGCCTTAGAAAAGCTGAGCAACAACAAAGCTAGTGGAGGTGACAGTATTCCAGCTGAGCTATTCAAAATCTTAAAAGACGATGCAGTAAAAGTGCTACACTCAATTTGCCAGCAAATTTGGAAAACTCAACAGTGGCCACAGGATTGGAAAAGATCAGTTTACATTCCAATTCCAAAGAAAGGCAGTGCCAAAGAATGTTCAAACTATCGCACCATTGCACTCATTTCTCATGCTAGTAAAGTTATGCTTAAAATTCTACAAGCTAGACTCCAGCAGTATGTGGATCGAGAACTACCAGAAGTACAGGCAGGATTTCGAAGAGGCAGAGGAACTAGAGATCAAATTGCTAACATACGCTGGATCATGGAGAAAGCTAGAGAGTTCCAGAAAAACATCTACTTCTGCTTCATTGACTATGCTAAAGCCTTTGATTGTGTGGATCATAACAAACTCTGGCAAGTCCTTAAAGAGATGGGCATACCAGACCATCTTATTTGTCTCTTGAGAAATCTATATGTGGGCCAAGAAGCAACAGTGAGAACTGGACACGGAAACACTGATTGGTTCAAAATTGGGAAAGGAGTCCGGCAAGGCTGTATACTGTCGCCTTGCCTATTTAACTTATATGCAGAGCACATCATGAGAAAGGCAGGGCTAGATGAATCAAAAGTTGGAATTAAGATTGCCGGAAGAAACATCAACAACCTAAGATATGCAGATGATACCACTCTAATGGCAGAAAGTGAAGAAGAACTAAAGAGCCTCTTGTTGCGGGTGAAGAACTAGAGTGCAAAACGTGGGTTGAAACTAAACATTAAGAAAACCAAGATCATGGTATATGGCCCTCTCAATTCCTGGCAAATAGATGGGGAAGAAATGGAGGTAGTGACAGATTTTATTTTCCTGGGCTCCAAGATCACTGCAGATGGGGACTGTAGCCAAGAAATTAAAAGACGCTTGCTCCTCGGGAGGAAAGCCATGACAAATCTAGACAGCACACTAAAAAGCAGAGACATCACCCTGTCAACAAAGGTGCGTATAGTCAAGGCTATAGTCTTCCCAGTTGCAATGTATGGCAGTGAAAGCTGGACCATAAGAAAGGCTGAGCGCCAAAGAATTGAAGCCTTTGAACTATGGTGCTGGAGAAGACTCCTGTGAGTTCTTTGGACTGCAAGGCGATCAAACCGGTCAGTCCTAGAGGAGATCAACCCTGACTGCTCTTTAGGCGGCCAGATCCTGAAGCTAAAACTCAAATACTTTGGCCACCTAATGAGAAGGAAGGACTCACTGGAGAAGAGCCTAATGCTGGGAAAGATTGAGGGCAATAGAAGAAGGGGACGACAGAGAATGAGGTGGCTGGATGGAGTCATTGAAGCAGTAGGCGTGAGCTTAGATGGACTCCAGAAGATGGTAGAGGACAGGAAGGCCTGGAGGAACATTGTCCATAGGGTCACGATGGGTCGGACACGACTTCGCAACTAACAACAAAAACACTCCTTTTCCACAAGCCTGGCCTCTAAACTGGAACATTAAACCTAGAACCAATGCATAGTCTGAAGTTCCAGGACAAGCCTACCTTTAAAACCTTCATATAGAGAAGACTATAAATAATAGCTAATTGCCTAGGTCAGTCAAAATATGTGGAACTGTGAATAGAAGAAACCACAATGTAAAACAGCTGCCTTGAATTAGACTAAGGGTCTGCTTTGTTCATCAGTATTTATAGAAACAATTTAGTATTGGAACTATATATATATATAAAACAACTGGAATCCTAACACCTATCAGCCAATGAGGCTGATAGTAGATATAGTCAGTATATCTGGAAGTCACCAAGATGAGGAAGGCTGGTATCTAGGAACTTGCTTTACCCAAGGCAGCTTATTATACATCTAGTCAAATACACCTTTTCAGTCTCAAACAGAGAAAATGCTTCTTGCCTAATATCTGATATTTACACTGAACATGTTGCAGTTCAGACGATTTACTTACAAAAAAAATGTTTTTCCCTGCTCTCTTTTTCATATTTGAAGTCATTATATCAAGGTCTTAAGCCGGAAGCCTTTTTCAATCAGCGCTATCATAGGGAGGAAATGGACTGATCATCTTATTAATATATATAAACTTTTACCAGGCATAGATATAAATCTCAGCAATCCAAACACTCACCCTTTTTTGGAAACTTGGCATGATTAATCTTTTTATTAAAGAAAAAAATAAAACCATATATTGTGCAGCACACAATAAATGAAATAAATCTCTTGCATAAGTCAATATTCTAGGGTTTAAGGCTTTCTCCTCCCTCAGCGGTTATTTGACTGTTTTTGTTTTGTTTTAACAGACTTGGAAGGCACCATATTAATTTATGGTTCTGTTTAGTCAGGAAAACACTGGGTCCTGTCTAATCAGTTTCATTCTTTGCACCAAATATGAAATGATAGCTTTTCTTTTTAATTAGCTTCTAAAACAATGGCTACACAGCTTCTAAAACAATAATCATCAGTTGTGTATGCTCCAAATCATTGATATAACCACAAGCTGCTGCTGTTTAATTCTTGATCAAGGCAAGAAATTCCTCCCTTGTTTTTGAATCTTCTTGGAGGATGCCGAGCATAGTGCTAGTGACTGTTGTGCTGTTCATTTTCTGAACCCCCCTCATGATCATGCACATGTGTCTGTCAAAAAAATGTTAAAAGAAGCATTTTTAGAACATAAGCAAATACTATGGGTGCATCAGCATTCAAATTATAAATATAATCTGATTTAAAATAATAATAAAAACAACAAAATTAAATATAAATTCTAGTACAACATTATTCCAGAATGTAGAAGCATGCATTTATTTTAATAATCTTCCCAATAGCAAATGTTTTTAAAAATCCACATATCCTAGGAAATCTACATTATCTCAATGACACTACAGTTCATATGTAAAGGTAAAGGTAAAGGCTCCCCCGCACATGCGTGCTAGTTGTTTCCAACTCTAGGGGCCGGTGCTCATCTCCATTTCAAAGCCGAAGAGCCAGCGCTTGTCCGAGGACGTCTCCGTGGTCATGTGGCCGGCATGACTAGACGCCAAAGGCGCACGGAACGGTGTTACCTTCCCACCGTAGCAGTCCCTATTTTTCTACTTGCATTTTTACGACTACTTAAAAACAAAGTTGAGTTTGATAGAATTCAATGGAAGTCATTCATAGATGACTTATTTTCTTAACATCAGATATAATAATAAAAAAGGGATAATTTCTCTCAATACTCTTATTTTCATAGTAGAAGCCTATTCTGGATCAAAGTGTTTCCTTCAGAAGGAACACCAGATGAAGCAAAATCACTTGCGAAAATGTTGAGATTTGCAGTTCAGGAACATTTGGATTGCGTGGTAATACCAGGCTACACACTCATTGAATACACATAGTGTCCCACAAGTAAATATATTTCTACTTTTGTGCTTTTAAGGTACTATTGCATTACTTTTCAACAGCAATGGAAAAGAAATGGAAAGGAGAATAAACAATTGACAGCAGAGGGAAAGAATTACAAATTCAACTAAACCGAATAAGGAATGATGAACTTACGAAGCTTCTATCACCACAGCTACTCCAACAGGGTTCAGAACTTCAGTAATTGCTAAAGCAATCTGTTTTGTAAGCCGCTCCTGGACTAGAAAAACAATTAGTGTTTTATGAAAAATTAGGTTAGTCAGAATGAATTGACAAAGTAAATGCAAAATTGTTCTTTAAGGATAAGACGACACAAAAGTTTTTTCATAAATAATTTTAATCCAATAAAAGAAAGGTCTTTGAAGGAAGGGAGAGACTTCCCTTCTTGCATATTTTGTGGTGGAAACAAAACTCATCTATTACAAATTTTCAGTTTTTAAATAAAATTATTGATTTAAACTTACCGTATATGACCTCCTATTCTATGGCACATATATCTGGGTAGCTAACAATAGTAAATCACAAGCAATAAAATCAATACAAAAATTAAAAATCCCTGGGACCTTTGCCACAGGCTAGCACAAGATTATGTCCTGCCTAGGTTACTTGTTTTTGAAATGAAAATTGAATTCTCAGTTTCTTTGCACACAGATCAACGTCTGGTTTTTACACTGCAATGAGCAAGAACAAACATACAATTTTACAGCTACTAAGATTGTTGGACAAGCAGACACAAAAACAGCCAGAAAACAATTGAAGCCTGGGAAACAGGCCCCCTCATCAATCAACAGGAGTGCTGATTTAGCACCAGCTATTTACCGCTATCAAGTACCTAGAAGGTGAGGGCTGGGCAGCACAGGCAAACAACAGCTTAATGACTTAAAAGCCAGCCATCAACACACCCCAATCAACATCTAAAAAGCCACATACAACAGACACTATAAATACCACACATACAACAGCACACATGCTGCTAGAGAGAAATTCCCTAAGATGGCCTCCAGCACAAGTCCGAAAGCTGAAATCTCTGGTCCCGGTGATCCACCCAGATTGGAACCTGCAACATTATCTTGGGACACATATATTTGCCTTCATTCTGGATTTCCCTCCAAATAGGCTAATTGCAGAATGGAGCCTTTCTCCTGGTCAGGTAAACTTTCCAGAGAAATATCAGTGTGTCCTGTTTTGCCTTTAGCTCATCCTGTTATATGAACTGAAAAATATATTAAGCAGATCACAGTGCCAGAAAAAGTACTAACCTTGGAGCCTTCGGCTAAACATTTCAACAATTCTGGAAAAAAGAGGAAAAGGATACACTAATGAGAGAGGAAGGTGGCATTGATGGAAATGCAAATAAGAAAGTGGCTAAGTTTGTTTATAATTGATCTCAGACAATAGTCATCAAACTTTTTTTTTACTTCAGTGATATCCCAGTGATATATATATATATATATATATATATATATATATATATATATATATATATATATATATATATATATATAGAGAGAGAGAGAGAGAGAGAGAGAGAGAGAGAATATATATCTGCAACCATGTTTTTGACTGCAGTTTAATATTTTTCCTAATCTCTGCCAGCTCATAGCTGCAATTTCAATGCTAAAATTCCCTGTAATGACACTATAGCTCATTTCAGGCATTTGCCTGAATGAATATTTGAAAACCAGTCAAGAATAAGGCTGTGCACATAGCTATACCCATTTGTCTCACATGTGCCTAATGTTCTACCAGGAAGTATGAAGGATTGTAGTATCCTACCTGTAGAACCTTAAAACAAGTTATTATCCATGTGAGTTCCATATAACAAGGTTCAGAATCAGAAAGACGTATTGATATTCAAATAACCAATAGAAGAGAATATTTGTAGCTCAAAATTGAACTGCGGGGTCCTTGATGCTCTCTGAGCTTGGTAATGAAATATCTGCAAGAAAACAACCAAGCTCAGAGAGCACCACGGACCCCACATTCAAGTAATACATGTACTATTCTACTTTTGACTCCCAAACAATGTATGCAGGTTTCTATCCATTTTTGAAACCTTCACACATTCAGACAAGTGTCTATACAGGGTTTCATCATTGTGCTATTCTGGTTTTTAAACAGATGAACTCACATAAGGTCTTGCACCATTAAATAGCTGTGATGCAATTGCATGGCTGTCATCTATTATCTGTGACAGTGCATTTAAACAGTTGTATATGATGAAGTATTATGTGATGTAAGTATTCCTCCCCAACGTCTACCCTCATTTACCTTTAGATATGACAGTTGTTTATTTTAAACAACTGTCACATCTAATAGCTACTCTCTATAAAGAAAATCAGGCACACTCATATGGTAATCTAAGCTATCTTTTACTGTTGCCTTACTGAATCCATAACATAAAATAGTAATTTATTACTCAGAAGAAGAGTAATAAATACCTTGCAAGTTTACTTAATCCAACTACTTTCTTCCTTGGTAAATATCCAATGTGTACCTGCAGACATTAAAGGAAGATGAAGAATTATTAATGTATACAGTAATATTCAATCCAGGACTGCCTCTATTTCAAGCTTTTTCCAGTTGAACTTAGAAATCAGTTTTCCACCCACATTATATTATTATATTCAACATTCAGTTTCTCAGCACTGCAGTGAGGAAGCTGAATATGCAGTATAACTGCCCAACTCGGCTGAAGTCAGCTCCCGGTTATATTTCATTTGGGGGGAAAATGCTGCTGATAATGCTGTAAAAAATTAGTCAAATAGATTATTATCCAGTTATTCTGCAAGGCATCTTAAAATTAGCAACAAATTTGTTCCACTGGTTATATGGTTCAACCTTATGACACTAGAATTCAAAATAAATCTATGTTTCCACTGTCATTACCTTGCCAAAGAAAGGAACCAAGTGATGTTCACAAAGAGAAAACATATCAATGCCTTTTACGATAACCAGCTCATCATGGTCTTCATCAAAAACAGCATCATTGAGTATCTCTAGAAAAAAACAAAAAAGAAATGGAAGATCTCTCAATCTAGTTTTATCCTTTACTACAGAATAACTAAACAAATAAACTGCCCAATAGCAATCTATAGAATCTATAGCCCTATAGATTCTTTACAAACTATTTTGTCTTGTCAACACTTTATTTGGGCACTTAATTCATATGTAAACTTCATTTTTTCCTCACTTATTTGCTTTATCAATTTTTTCCCGATTCCCTGTCTGGTTGAAGTATAAACTGGCATCACGACTTAATCCTATATGCAGCAAAATTTGAATACGACTCTTATACTTTTCTGGGCCTGATAAAAAAAATACATCCATGAATCTTTATTTCTGCTATTGACACCTGTAGTTTTAATATTTATCTGAGGGACTGTTATGAAGTTACATTATACCAGAGGTCCCCAACCTTTTGGGCACCAGAGATCGATTCTGTGGAGAGGTTTTTCTGCGGATTGGAGGGTGCACTGTTTTGTGTGCTGCCTGCATCCCATGGATGGGGCTTTTCTTGTTTGTGTGGACCGGTTGCTGGCATGCCACGGCCCAGTATTGGTCCACATACTGGGGGTTGGGGACCCATGTGTTACATGGAAGTTAAGCTAATTATAGGCTATTTAGAATTTTTAAATAATTTTAACCAAATTATTTGGTTCTCCAGGATATTTTCTATTTGACTTACCAATGAAACTAAAAATATTATTCCCTTAAATGAAATTTGTATTTTCCTGGCCATTACAGTTTTGAGATCATATAAACTAGTCTTGAGGTGTTTACCCCACTTATGTTTTGTACATGTTTGATTACTGGAAGCAGAATGTACAGAGTAATTCATGAACAGACAATTACTAATATTCTTTGGGTTTTTTATTTTCCAGAATAGGCAATTCTAATGCATTTGTTTTATTTCCATTATTGCAGCACTCCCTAGCATCTGACAAATCAGCAGTAAGCAAAGGCAATTTTAAAAATCATGTGAAAGTGTTCAAGTGGTGCAAGTAAAAAAGTGTTTTATTTTATTTATTTACTTCCATTTTGGTACAGCCTGACTCTATACAATTCAGGGCTGTTCACGATATAAAAACAAATGCAATAAGATGACTTTAAAAACACAATGTGAAATATAAATCAAATGACAAATTTGGACTGCTAGAGTCAAGCATACTTGATGAACACCCTACACTTTTTCTAGAATGACATCATAATCGGAGCCATCTAGCTCTCATGAAGGACCTCATTCCAGAGCACAGGCCGGAATAATTACATTTTTGCAATTATTGAAAAATAATTTAAAAACATTACAAAAATGTACAAACCAGTATATTGATATTTTTTATGAAATTGTGTTTTGAGTTAGGAGGCATGTTTTATAGCAAGTCAGACAACTGAAGTTCCCTGTTTTGGAATGAAAAAATTAAAAACAATATACATTTATATATTTTGCAATGATATTATATTATATGATAATAGTCAAGATGTATCAAATCAGCCATGTTTCAGTTTTTCTAGTTCATTACATGGTACAATATATGGCATGGTATTCTTCTTAAAACAGAGTTCCCCAACCTTTTGGCGTTGGCAGCCCGGAGTGGGGGGAGGAGGGAAAGAAGGGATGGTTTTGTGGGAGGGGTAAATGCATGCACGCACACAAACACCCATTCCTCATGCGAGTGGGGCTGCGAATGCCTGCAACACTCACAGCAATGCTCGCTGAGTGGGGCTGTGCACACACGCATTGGCCAGTCACTCACGTGGTCCGGTGGCCAGTAGGCCACAGCCTGGTAGTGGGCCATAGCCCACAGGTTGGGGACCCCTGTGTTTAAATGTAAGCTTGTAGTGTAAAGTGTTTATCACATTTATCACACAGGAAAATCCACCACTAAAAAAATATGCCAGCAAATTCAGAAGACAATTTTCTGGATGTCTACTCAGATGTTCTGTTATCAGAATGCTTATTTCTGTACAGACCTGCTGTACAGAGCTCTAGCAGAGGTGAGCGCTGGGACGAATGGCTATAAAGCAGCCTATGAACCAGAGTGGGTATATGGACTACAGCAGGTGGAAATCTAGGAGTCCATCAGAGCAGATGGAAGTCATGAGTTAGGAGGAACATGCCTAGCTCTGCCTGGTGCACCATGCAGCCATTCATAGAAAAGAATGCGGTAAAGACAGACATGGATGCAAATGCTATTTCTCAAACGGTGTACCGTGTTCTACATGAGCTGTCCTAAAAAGCTTCCTGCAAACTTCAAATGGTGCAAAATGCGATGGCCTATGTGTTTACAAGTCAGACCCATTACTGTCATATAATTGCATTATTATGGAAAATGTACTGGCTATCAGTTAATCTCCAAATGCAATTCAAGACAGAGACTGGCTATTCTGGGTAGAAACCAACATGCATAAAAAGATAAGTGAGGGCAACCAACTTATTAACATGTTTGGCAGGAGGGAGAATGCAAGTGGGCACTCTCTTTGGGTGAACCCTTCCTATGGAATAGCTTGCATCTGAAAGCAAATAGCCCTTCTCTAACAGCCTTCCAAAAACTTGTTAAGACATGATTAATTCAGAAGACCTTTGGTCATTAGCCTGATACAAGATTTTGTTATAAGAAACAGGCAGCATCTTAGTATTGAATCAGCATACTAGAATTACTTATTGTTATTGTTTATGCTTATTACTTTATTATATATTGTATGCCGGTATTTTGAATGTAAACTGTTTAGAAGTGAGTCAAATGAAGTAATAAGAAAGTTCCACAATAAAGGAAAAGGAACACTGGCAATGTTCGGTGACTTTTACCCAGTGCTTTTTTTGTAAAAGAAAAAGGTGCCGGAACTCACACATGTCATACAACCTGCCTTGCCTACCCTACAAGGTTCCATCCAAAAAAGGTGCCGGAATTCCGTTCTGAACGTTTTATGAGAAAAAAAGCCCATCATCAACTTGAGCCTGGGATTTTGAATTATTGCCAAAAAGACCTATAGGAAAATTATGCATCATCAGGAGATTTCTATTTAGTTATATCTAACAAAATTAATAATTCCTTAAACTACACTATCTATCTTATAAAGTTTAAATGCCAAATCATCAGGCCCACACTGAAGGAGTAATGTACTAAACACAGAACAGAAAACTACAGAACACAGTTTGCTATCATCTGTAAGTCCAAACTAAAATCATTCAAGTACATCATAAATGATCTTCAGCCATTCCTGTTATGTCCATGTATTTGCTGACAGGCACCTGGCTGATCTAAAACAGCTGTTAACCACCAACAATAACATTTCACACTGATAAAGATGCAAGAAACAAATGATGTGGTGAATCCACATCCCAATCTCCTACCTACTCTGACAATATTAGCAACAGCAATAGCACGTAGACTTATATACCACTTCATAGTGCTTTACACAGCCCTTTCTAAGCGGTTTACAGAGTCGGCATATTGGTTCCATCACTACAATTATTAATTATATCCCTAGCATCAGAGGTGCATTGACCTGTTCATCCTTCTGCATGCTATATGCAATCATCTGTAATAACTCACTGCTATTGATTGGACAAACTATCTAATCTCTACATAGAAGAATGAATGGATACAAATATGTCATTGGGAATGGCAATCATCAAAAATCAATGTGTACTCTGCCATTCTCCAGGATACTCTGCTGCTAACCTCAAGGTAAAAATTAATGAGGAAAGGAATAATGATTTCAGCATCAAACAGCACAGTTAGAATTGATTAGAAGATGTAACACTACTTCTCAAGGAACTGAACAAAGATTATTGTCTCATAAATGCTAACTAGCTGCTTCATGAAAGAATATCTGTACTATACCCAACTGCTGCTCTGTGGTCATTGGAGATAATTTTTACTATTTTCTTTTTCTTATGTCTCTCTCCCTATCTGATTCTCTTCTTTCCAACAACAGCAGGAGGCGGAAAACGCTATTTTTGATGGAAAGCAAAAAAAACTCAGGCGAGATAATCTCTCCAGCAACCTAGGGTTTGGCTGAGGATATTGTCCATTCTGCCTTCTCAAAATGATTGATGGCCAGTTATTGTACAATAAGCAGGAAATGCAAATCAGCCCATATAAATGCAAATCAGCCCATATAAATACATTTCAGATACACCTAAATTACTCAAGTCTCCAACCGCTTACATAGCATTATGATGAGACAGTCATTTACCAAGAAAGATTGAGGTTGCATGCTTAAATATGTTGACTGGATTCACAAATTGCACAAAGTTATAATGCAGCTTGTTTGTCAGTAACTTGAATTAATCCAGCCAAATAGGATCAATTCAGCAAACCATGGTTAAGCAAATTATAATTTAGAAGGATGTGCAAACCTAGCCACTTTTCTAGGAACTAAAACTTTTTGATGATTGTATGGCTTATGAATAAGACGAGACCTACCCAGGAATGCATGTGAAGTGATTGCTGTGTTTCATTACACAAATCCTACTTGTTCTATCTTATTTGGGCACAGTATATAGTTATTTGTGTCTTATGAAATGAATACTTTGATCTGTCATTCTAAAAAATCATTAGCTATCTTGTTTTCTAGTCTCTTTGTCTTACTTATGAAGAATTAGCTGTTTCTTGGCTGGCACCTTATACTTTTATATGAGATGAACCATTTATACTATATATATATATATATATATATATATATATATATATATATATATATATATATATATATATATATATATATATATATATGTGTGTGTGTGTGTATGTACGTGTACATGTATATATATTTGATGGGTGGGATTAGGAAAACATCAATCTTAACTATGCTGTTGTTTATTTAAATGCAATTTCAAACCATGGGATAGTGGGTTTTACATTTTTTTTTAAATTCCATTTATATCCCGCCCTTCTCCGAAGACTCAGGGCGGCTTACAAGCTTAGCAGTAGCCTTCATTCTATGTATATGCCTGCTTATTAGGGCTTTTGGGCTCCCCCAAGTGGCATTTTACAAAGTCAGCTTATTGCCCCCAACAATCTGGGTCCTCATTTTACCTACCTCGGAAGGATGGAAGGCTGAGTCAACCTTGAGCCTGGTGGGATGCGAACCTGCACTAATTGCAGGCAGCTGGTGTTACTTAAGGAGGCATTAGCCCACTGCTCCACCAAGGCTCTTACATTCTGTATTTCATCTAATTCACATTTGTGTTGAAAGAGTTGAAGGACTAGGACAAGGGTAGGCAACCTCGGCTCTTTTATGACTCATGGACTTCAACTCCCAGAATTCCTGAGCCAGCATAGCTGGCTCAGGAATTCTGGGAGTTGAAGTCCATGAGTCATAAAAGAGCCGAGGTTGCCTACCCCTGGACTAGGATCTAGAACTGCCAGCTTCATTTTTTTTACCTGAACACTTTCAAGAGTGCTTCTAGAAGCCACCCTGCTGAAAGCACTTTGCCTTCATTCTGCCCAAAAAAAGGCACTTTAAAACGCCTGTTCTGAGTAGAGATGGAATGGAGATTTTAGGACTATTTAGACGTCCCTCGGAAGGACCCGAAACCCACTTTCGGATAATGGATTGAAAGTGTCCTGTTTCACTAAAACAGGAAAGGGAACTCGTGGCCCGAAGGAGACTCACCTTCGACGGATTCATAGTAGCCCTTGGTGAGAAACTGCATGGCTTTAGCCGCCCTCCGAGGCGTCAGCAACAGTCCTTGCCTACCCGGGTTTTCGCCCAAACCCTGTAGGATGGCGGCGTAGGCGGCCTCCAGAACCGGGAGGCGCTCTATTTCTTCCGCTTCTGGAGCGCAGTGGCCCTTCTCGTCCAGCGCCGGACGCTGGAACTTCAGAGACGCTCTCCGCATCTGGCCGCCGCTCTGCACCTCGAAGAGGCAACTGGGATGGAAGTCCCCGTTTTGGCAGCCCTGCAGGTTCAGCTGGAGCGGTTCCATGGCCCGGCGCTGGCGGCGGACGCGTGACAAGGGAGCGAGGCGCGAAAAACAGCTGAGACGGCGAGCAGTTCTTTGGGGCTCTTCGGGCTTTGCCACAGCAGGCGCCGGTCGGAGGCGGCGAGCAGCGGGCGTCTAGAACAGGTGAAGCGCTTGCTCGGCGCTTTGGCGGCAGGAGGAGCAGATTCGGAAGGGCTGCAATGGGGGTTTGGCGTGAGCTTTGAGGCGGGAAGGCTGCGTCTCTCTTTCTTTCTCTCGGCTCTTCTCTCAGGCTGGGGTGACTGAGCGCCAGGCTTCTGGTATTTATGGAGCCCCTCGGTCTTGTTGATCAGCTCTTCTCCGTCAGAGGGGGGTCATCTTGGGACTGTCAGCTGGGCGAGATCCACTGAAGCGCCCTTTGTCACCTGGCGCCCCCCCTATTCCTGCTTGCTCTAATCGGAGGAAACAAGCATAGGTCACGAATATTAGTCACGCTGTACACGCGGAGAACACACGCAACCTTTCGCCTGTACCGACCAGTGAGGCAGCCAGCAGTCTCTCCCCCCCACCACCACCACCACCACCACCACCCCCCAGCCCTTCACAATAACTCTTTCCTCTCGAGATTTTATTCTCATTTCTTAGCTCCGACGTGCTGACTGCTCGGCCTGCAATCACGTCGGCTGCAGGGCTAGATGAATCCAAAATTGGAATTAAGATTGCCTGGAGAAATATCAACAACCTAAGATGTGCAGATGATACCACTCTAATGGCAGAAAGTGAAGAAGAACTAAAGAGCCTCTTGTTGCGGGTGAAGAAGGAGAGTGCAAAACGTGGGTTGAAACTAAACATTAAGAAAACTAAGATCATGGCATCCAGCTCTCTCAATTCCTGGTAAATAAATGGGGAAGAAATGGAGGTAGTGACAGATTTTATTTTCCTGGGCTCCAAGATCACCGCAGACGGGGACTGCAGCCAAGAAATTAAAAGACGCTTGCTCCTGGGGAAAGCTATGGCAAATCTAGACAGCATACTAAAAAGCAGAGACGACACCTTGCTTACAAAGGTGCGTATAGTCAAGGCTATGGTCTTCCCAGTTGCAATGTATGGCAGTGAAAGTTGGACCATAAGAAAGGCTGAGAGCCAAAAAATTGAGGACTTTGAACTATGGTGCTGGAGAAGACTCCTGCGAGTCCCTTGGACTGCAAGGCGATCAAATCGGTCAGTCCTAGAGGAGATCAACCCTGTCTACTCTTTAGAAGGCCAGATCCTGAAGTTGAAACTCAAATACTGTGGCCACCTAATGAGAAGGAAGGACTCACTGGAGAAGAGCATAATGCTGGGAAAGATTGAGGGTAATAGAAAAAGGGGATGACAGAGAATGAAGTGGTTGGATGGAGTCACTGAAGCAGTAGGCATGAGCTTAAATGGACTCCAGAAGATGGTAGAGGACAGGAAGGCCTGGAGGAATGTTGTCCATAGGGTCGTGATGGGTCAGACACGACTTCGCAACTAACAACAATAAAGATAAAGGTTTCACCTATGCCAGGGATGTCAAACTGCTGGCCCATGGGCCGGTTGTATCATATTGAGGCCACGCCCTCTGCAGCTCCAGCAATGCAAAAAAGTTGCAATACATCGCGTCATGTGATGTAGTGAGTTTGACACCCGTGACCTATGCAGTCATGTGGGACTCTAGAGGGCAGAACTCACATCTCTGTTTTTTAGCCAAGGGAGCCAGTGTTGTCTGAAGACACTTTGATGGTCATGTAGCCAGCATGATTATACGGCAAGGGGCAGGGAATACTGTTATCTACCCACCAAAGTGGTACCTATTCATCTACTCACATTTGCATGCTTTCAAACTGCTAAGTTGTCAGGAGCTGGAGCAAGTAATGGGAACTCACCTGTTACACAGCGTTCAGGTCTCAAAACGGGCTGTCAGCTTTCCAACTTACAAACTCAGCGTCTTTAACTGCTGAGCCATTGCACCCCCTTTGAACAGTACTTACTGATGATTAATCACAATGTCTTTTTATGTATAAACATTCTTGCTTTCATCACTGGTGCTCTCCAACTGACCATCCCTTTTTCAGTTTTCACATTTATTCCGAAGCATGTGCTACTACAGCATGTTGAGCGTAAAATCTCTTGACATTATCCGGGTTGAAAATACATTTCCTAAACTTTTTATAACCATTTTAATAGAGCTGTTGTCTAGAAAATCTCAGTTACTACAATAGTAATTCTGGGAACTCAATTTATGTTTTAAAGCAACTTTTCCAATCGAAGTTCTATTAAGGGCATTGGTGCTACAGGGTTTCAAATTATTTAGCTTTATCACCAATTATTATACGTATTGTAGGATGGAGAATTGTGGGAGTTGGACTAAGCAAAGGAACTGCTGGGCTCAAATTTGCCACCTCCTAAAGTACTTTTGTCACTTAAATAATGGGCCCCAGATTACCATATGATTTTAAAATGGAGAAATTAAAGGAGGCCCAACTTGATGTATTTCTCATCCAAAATGGATGTACTCTGATTTGTGTCCCCTTTGAACACACAAATATGGGCTGCAAGCTACAGTATCTACAAGATTAGATAATGCAGGTAGCACCCTGATCAAAAGATTAGGTTCATATTTCCATAAATTAATGTGGTCTGAAATGGTTTTATATTGAATCTGCCTTTCAGCATATGATACATGTGTGTAAAATTAGTAACTTATATTTTCAGAAACCCTACATCAGTCCCCCCACATTGTTCTTCATAGGGCTTATGCATCTGTCCTCAATCATCATGGACTGCCACCTGTGGCAATGACTGATACCCACTGGGGCTATAGGCTTTTCTACTTTATCAGAAAGGCTGTAAAGACATGAGCTTCCACAGGGAAAAGTCTCACAGATGAAAGATCTTTTCTTGTAGTACAGGGGTCTTCAAACTTGGCCCTTTTATGACTTGTGGACTTCAACTCCCAGAATTCCTCAGCTAGACACACTGGCTGAGGAATTCTGGGCATTGAAGTCCACAAGTCATAAAAGGGCCACGTTTGAAGACCCCCTGATGTAGGAGGTAATAGCAACATTTCAGAAGAGATAAATATTTGGCAACTTTACAGTGAAGCACTTTTCTCTGCTCCATGCAAGCACACTCTTTGCTGCCGATTATGAAGGCTTTTTTTCCCATTGAGAAGACAAAAGAGAGGTTCTCGAACATTTAATAAAATAAGCCACAATTCCCTAGCTAATAGATTTGCTTTTATTTAACAGTTCACATGTTGTGGCAGCCTACACTCATGTAAGTCAGCTTTGTGTGCCAGATTTCACTTTATCTTTCAAATGCACTGGCTCTGGAAATGGCACAAATAAGCAAATTGATTTATGTCTAAAAAGTCATCCAGAACACATTATGCATGTCTTCAAATAAGCACAGTTTTTTTTCAAGTTCAGCATGTTTTACCAAAAACTTCAGCTAAATTTCCATAAGATTGCCACCCCTCAAATCACAAGTCAATAAATGTTTTTATCCATAAAGACTCCTATTGATTGAATGAAAGGCTGTGAAATTGTGATTTCCCCCCCAAAATAACTTAAAGTTCAATTATAGAATGGTACATAATACAGGTCTTTTTCACTCTGATGTATTCCAAATAACAAGAGAAAGGAGGATATACAGATAGCTCTCATTTAATGACTGTTTCAAAGTTATGTTGCTGCTGAACGAGTGGTACTTACAACCAGTGCAAGCTAGAAGTTCTGGTTGTCCCAGCACTCCCACAGTTATGTGACCACTTGGAAACCAGCTTGCACGTATGATGGTTACTGTAGCTTTTGGTCAGGTGATCACCAATTGCAATCTTTCCTGCTAGCTTTCAACAATCAACACTGGCAGAGAAAATTGCAAGTTGCTCTGGTAAGATCCTCACACTTTCCCCCTCCTGGCAACAGTCCCCCTCCACCCCTCTACACTCATGCCATACCAGCCACCCATGTGCCCTCTCCCACCCAACAGCAGCCACCCCTGGCCCCACCATGCCTTACAGGCCACCCATGCACCTTCCCCGACACAACAGCAGCCACCTCTGGGCCCTCTGCACCTGCACTGTGCCATATCTTGTGGGCCATCTGCATATCTTCCTTTGCTTGGCAGCAGCCACCCCCAGGTTTGCCATGCCAGCAACCCATGCACCCTCCCCTGCCTGGCAGTAATCACTTACCCACCTGCCTGTTTGCAAGCCAGCTGGGACTTGCTTAATGACTCACAATCTTTGCTTAATGATGGCACCAGACATGCTAGGATTGCTATCGTTAGTAATATGGTCACCTGATGTTGCACTTTACAACTGCAGCAATTAGCAATGGAAATACTGTTCCCTGTTACTGTTGCTAACTGAGGACTATCTATAATTTTTAAAAAAATTAAACATTGCTTCCTTTAAAATCTAAAAACATCCTACACACAGGTTGCAATTAATGCAAGTTTGATTAATGTGATACTCAATTTAGTGTGAATTGTAAATTGATACCAAGTTGCATTTAATGCAACTCCAAATTCAGTTAATACAGGGCTAGCTTGTGCATAATTGAGGCTTCTGCATGCACAGTTGCAATTAGGATTTTACATAATGCTCATCTTCACATGTGTGCAAACTGGAGAAAAGGAAGGCTTCGTCATAGAAAACAATAGAAGGTTAAAAAAGAAGAGGCTTGTTATTACATTAGAGCAAAAATGTAATGAAATGAATAAATGTGATCATAGCAACACTAAAATAAAACGTTGGAATGCCTGAATCTACAGTAGAATTTTTTTTTGTTTTTATTTTGTTTTGTATAACTCCTCTGTAACTTTGTTAATCAAATGATATAACCTCAGAATCAGAGTGGCTGCATGTTATTGGAATTCAGTTTAAGCTTATTTTATTCCATCTCATTTTCCACAGCGTCTGGACACCATAAGGAGCTCCATTACATCGCTGGACTGGACTGGGATGGTGATGCATAACTTAGCATTATCAGCTGTCAGATTTTGGCAGTTGCTTCAACATGAAAGCCATTCTTTCTAAGCAAGGTTCTCACAGGGTTTTTTAGCAGGTTTTTGAGACACAACGGATAGTGCTACAATAATTTCAACAGCTCAGCTATGCCCCATCTACAGCCATTTTTTTTCCTAATAGAAAGAAACTAAAAAAAAAAATCTCCATTCTAAACTAAGAGTCTTCCTGAGATCTGGCAGGGAGATCGATCTTTTCACTGGTAACAGGTAAGTTTGTAATAGACTGTTTACAAAACCATTTCCTCAATCTGGGAATTAACCATTATCTCAGTTTACTGAAGATGCCTCGCCTCAAATCAGTGGATTACCTCCTCCAGCAGTTTCTTAACAGATAGTAATGGTGCTTCACAATAGACTATTCACTGGCTTAAACATTGCTTCTCCACAATCACCAGCTGAAACTGCCTATTCAGGAAAAGCAGACCTCAATGCTGCTCCTGATCCTGAAGCCTCACATGCCCCCCACACCCGCCCCTCATAAGGATGCCATAGTCGATGATACTGAATGCCACCAAGAGGTCTAACAGAACTAGAAAGAATGCACTCTCCATCACTGGAGGCTTTTAAGAAGAGACTGGACAGCCTCTTTATCTGGAAAGGTACTGTATAGGGTCTCCTGCTTGAGCAGGGGGTTAGACTAGATCAGGGGTAGGCAACCTTGGCTCTTTTATGACTCGTGGACCTCAACTCCCAGAATTCCTCAGCCAGCCATGCTGAGGGGAAAGGGAGGTTTCCAAGCTGAGCCAGGCTGGCTCAGGAATTCTGGGAGTTGAAGTCCACGAGTCACAAAAGAGCCAAGGTTGCCTACCCCTGGACTAGATGATCTCCTAGGCGACTCTTCCACCTCTGTATTCTGTTCTGTTCACTCTCTTTGTCCAAATGTCATGCAAGTCACACTCCAGAGGGGCCAAAGTGAGTCTGGTCTCTTGCATAGGTCTGAGCCTTGATGTAAGACATCTGGTGTGTTAAAAGAAAGACAATAAAGTCTAACAAAGAGTGAAAACATCTCTTTTACACTGAACTATATCCTCCTCTTCCCTCCATTGGGGCCAAATAGTTTTGCCTATTCTACTGACACCAATGCATCAGGAACTAAGTCTTCTCACTGCTCTGCCCAATGTGGACTCTAAATGCAAAAAAACCAGCAACAGATTCATTATGTAATTGGCATTAATTGCAATGGCAATCAGAATAGTATACGACCCACTTGTTTTTGAGTATGAATCTCTCCCTATATTACATATCCTAGATCAGTGATGGCGAACCTTTTAGAGACCGAGTGCCCAAACTGCAACCCAAAGCCCACTTATGTATCGTCGGGTGCCGGGTGGGCATGGCCCATTGGGTGGGTGTGGCGATTTGGGTGGGCGTGGCCCATTGGGTGGGTGTGGCTGCGGTGATAATGGCAGACTGGGTGGGACTAAAAAGTTCAATCAATGAATTCCAACTTTGCGAGACCTTTTTTTTCCCCACGAGAAGTTGAAAGTGACTGATTGATTGAACTTTTTTTTTGCACACAGCGGCGGAGGCCTAAAGCGAAAAGGTTTTATAAAACCCAGCTGAAGGTCTAGGACTGGGGCGACGGTGCAGGTGCCCCCAGAGAGGGCTCTGCGTGCCACCTGTGGCACACGTGCCATAGGTTCACCACCACGGTCCCAGATTAAAGGCAACATGCTGTCTATCTGAAAAGGCTGAAAATGGCTTGAAATGTTTTTCTCTCTCAGCATCTTATTGGAACCTCTGCATTATAAGCAGACTCCCTCACTGGGACTCTTGTCCGTAAATTGTAAATACAGCAAAGATTAAGACAACATGTCTTCAAAGAGTCTTCACCAGAATGATGCAAAGTTCTTGGCCACCTTCCTATTGGAAGCTTCATCACTGGGGAAGTTGAAAGGGTACAATAATAATACCATTAATCCCACCCTTGATGTAAGAGCAACAACACAGAAAATTCATACTGATCAATGCTATCCAAACTACAAAAGCACAATACAGGTAGTCCTCGATTTACAACAGTTCGTTTAGTGACCATTTGAAGTTACAACGGCACTGAAAAAAGTGACTGACGTTTGTTTTTCACACATACACAAGGCAGCATCCCCATGGTCACGTGATCAAAATTCAGAGGCTGGACAACTGGTCACGTGATCCCCTTTTGCGACCTTCTGACAAGCAAAGTCAATGCAGAAGCCAGGTTCATTTAAAACTGTGTTACTAGCTTAACAACTGCAGCGATTCACTTAACAGCTGTGGTAAAAAAAGATTGTGAAATGGGACAAAGCTCAATTAACAACTGACTCGCTTAGCAACAGAAATTTTGGGCTCAGTTGTGATTGTATTTTGAGAACTACATTTGTATTGCAAATATGATGGTATGTGGAAGAAAAATAGTTATAGTGAGAGAAGGCTGGGATTCTTACATGTTTTTATAGTGGTCTGGGGGAACAAGGCAGTTCTTCTTTTCAGCCTAATAGCTTTAATACTATGAAGGACAGTATTGCCTAGCAGTCACAATAGCAGATTAATCTTTTGGAAATATTTGTCTTTATTACTAGTAATAAGGGAATGAGAAGCACAGATATGTAATGCTTTTACATATTCTTATGAATTTAAAAAACACATTTTTTACAGACTTGGCCTTATTCAATTTATGGAAAATAAACCAAGCCAATTTAAGGTGACCAAGGACAGATAGAATGAATTATAGTCATTTCTTTTCATATTTCTGAAATCACAGGAGTACGAATCACAATCACATGATATCAACCCTGAGAAACCATCGTTGCTTATGGCAGCTTCACCCTATCTGAAGCCTTCCCTGTATGCTTGGAGTACAGTCCTCAGGGAAAGGGCGGTATATAAATGCAATAAATAATAATAATAATAATAACTCCCCAAATTCCCATTTACTATGTCTTTTTTTTAAAAAAAATGTAATTTTCTTTTTATACCTTGTTAGTTGCCCAGAGTTATTTGATTAAGGTGGGTAATCGTATAAATGTTCCTAAATAAAATAAATAAATACCGGGGGAGAAGGTATTTTATTTTCCTTCTGAGCATTCCAGAAGAAAGTCTATAATTTTATATTAGAAGCTTCCAAATGACATAACTGCACAACTAGCTTTGAAATGAAGTTCATTCAATATTCTCCAGTTAGAATCAATGAAGGGAGGGAGGGAGGGAGGGAGGGAGGGAGGAAGGAAGGAAGGAAGGAAGGAAGGAAGGAAGGAAGGAAGGAAGGAAGGAAGGAAGGAAGGAAGGAAGGAAGGAAGGATCTTCTAATCTCAGAATTCCCTTACAGGCTGTTCTACCAATACAGCAAAAAGTTGCATTTTTCCTTTTTTTTTTATAGATGCCTGCATGTCTGTCTGTTTATATCTCTGTGTTGTAGGTGAGTTATATTTTTTCAACTGTTGAAAAGTACACAGCACCACAAAAATCAATGAAATTTTAATTACTTAATGTCACATATCTGAGAAAGCAAAAAGAACACCAGAATTTTAAGCATGAAGTCAGCTGGCAGGATTGAGAAGTCGAATGATTCCGTGCTTGGAATTACAGAAAGTAGAGTCAAATCTGTACTTTTTTTCTTCTATATTTTTATGTTAATCAGTTTAGGCTCAATAAATGAAACAAATGTTAATTTATGTGCTCCAGAAGGGACAAAAAGTCTTTTTTTATTATTCAATACATTTATTGGCCTCCCATCTTACCACAGGGTAACTGGGCGGCTTACAATATTAAGCTCTTCATTGAATATATACTCTATATTTAGGAAATCTAGCCCAGTAAAGAAAATTGAGCAATAGAGATGGGGATGGAAGAATCTGCAGTATAAGAATTGCATCATCTAGAACTCTGGTACATTTGCATTGTCAAAACAAAAGAGTAGCATATTTCCCTTTTACTTATTTCTTTCTATGACTAGAGTTTGTCTCTGAAATTGGGGTGAGTAGATGAGAGGGATTTGCAGCGGGATGATTCAGAACCTCCAATGAACCATCCCTGGCTTAATAAACTCCTAGTAAATTTAAAAATGCTTTACATCTTAAAAATCGGGCAAATGTATGTACCTAGGTCACTGAGAGCTTTAAACCAGAATATTTGATTCAATCTGGAATTCAGCTGGTGTGGTTGTCTCAGAACTTCCTTTCCTTTTTTATTTAGGTGTGTTCCACTTTATGCCAACTGATGATTGGGGGACTGGAGGATGATTGGGGGACCAGAGGCTAAAACATATAGGAAACAGTTGCTGGAATTGGGTATGTGTAGTTTAACGAAGAGAAGGGTGAGGGGTGACATGATAGCAATGTTCCAATATCTCAGGGGCTGCCACAAAGAAGAGGGAGTCAAGCTATTCTCCAAAGCACCTGAAAGCAGGACAAGAAGCAACGGATGGAAACTAGTCAAGGAGAGAAGCAACCTAGAACTAAGGAGAAACGTCCTGACAGAACAACTAACCAGTGGAACAACCTGCCTCCAGAAGTGGTGAATGCTCCAACACTGGGTGTTTTTAAGAGGAGACTGGACAGCCATTTGCCTGAAATGGTATAGGGTTTCCTGCCTGAGCAGGGGGTTGGACTAGATGACCTCCAAGGTCCCTTCCAACTTATTTATTTATTATTATTATTATTATTATTATTATTATTATTATTATTATTATTATTATTATTATTATTATTATTATTATTATTATTATTATTATTATTATTATACCATGATCATCATCATCATAGTAACGGGGTCCTCCTGATGAGTTTTCTGATGATAGAAAACAAGAACAGCAATGTTTGGGCTTGATGTTTCTTTCTTCCTCTCTTGATTGCGTGTTCTCTGTGTATTTGCTTGCAATAACTCATAGTGTTTTGCTTTTCTCCGTGTAGAACTGCTCAAGGTCCACCTTGCTAGGCTCTATTCCTTCACCTCATAGTGCTGTGGGCTAATACACAAATGCCACTGCCACACTTCCCCTATTCTGTTTCTTCTTTCCATGGTTGCAGAAAGTCATCAGTAGTATAAGTACATACAAACTTTTAATGAAAATTATCAGTAGTTTTAATCAGTGACGTCATCAAAGTAAACAAAGCCACGTGCTGATTACGTCACCAGGCCATGCCCATAAACAGAAGTGATGTGCGCAGCCCTCCTCCCCGGATGTGATCTGCATAATCCTCCCCCCATGTGGTACAGTACTCACAAGGTCATAACCCTAGCCGGATATGATGTGTTGGCCTAACCCCATCAAAATAAGCATGGGTAACCCTAACAGATAAGGTATGGTGCAAGGTCATAACCCTATTTTCAGATGGTGCTTGCTGAACCTAATCTCATCAAGAAACATGTGGCAGTCACGCTTCTGTGTACTTGAATACATTAACCCTAGACTAATTCTATGGACATGCAAATCGGTTTTAGGAAACAAAACCCTGCTTTTTGGGGGGGGGGGTAATTAAAAAAAGGCTTTTTATTTCTAATCATTCTAGCCTAATGATGCTTTTAATTTTTGTGGAGTTTTAAAAATCAATACCTCAAAAGCAGGGGGTGGGGGGAGAAAGGAGCACCTAAAAGGCGGCCAGGGTTTGCATTTAAACCAGGCAATTTTAAAAACATTTTCCCTGAATGTAGGGGGGAAAAACCACAGACTTTTTAAAGCCCACAGCCGGTTTTTACCTTTGTAAAAATCTAAAGACATATATTTTGGCATTTGCAACCCCCTCGAATCCATATGTACGCGTAACCGTTCACAGCAGATTTAATAAATTTTATTCTAACCCTACAGCAAAAGACAAGGAATATTAACAGGAATTTAAATAAATAAATAAATAAATAAATAAATAAATAAAAAAAATAATTTTTAAAAAATGCTCACAAGAGGTGGACAGCCAGGAACGCAGCTCCGGGTATGTGTGTTTGAATCTGCTAGTAAAAAAATGGGGTTAGGCCTTGTTCAGGACATGCCTGGACATGTCATTCCCCGTGATTCTGGACAGGCGCAAGGCTCAAGGACGTGTCATAGCATGCGCAGGGGAGATTGTACAGGCAGGTCTGAACAGCTAGCAAATTAATTCCAGCAGTCTTTTGAAGATGACAGATACTGATGGAGATTTGTTTGATGTAAATTTGACCCCCAAACCTCCCAAGCGTAGACGTAGAAGAAGAAGAAAAGGACCTGAGCTATATGGCTTTGTGGAAGACAACAAACTTATAAAGCCTTGTTGTTGCAGATTCTGCAAAACATCAAATGGTAAGCAAATATAAAAATTAAGAAAACAGTATTTTGATTAGTTGAAACAGCTAGACTAATTCTACCTTATTTCCTGTTTTAGAAACGGTGGAATCTCAAAATGTCAGCATGTCTCAGATTCTGAAAGCGTGTATCATTAAAATATTACACCATTGTTTAATGGGGTGTCTACAATCAGATGAAGACCATACGGATGGAACCAGTGAAACAGAGCTTATTAGCAGTTTATGCTTTAGACTTTCTATGCCTCATGTTCTCTGGGTCATCATCAGTATTTCTGACAAAGTGAATAACTTATATTTCACCAGGGATTCCCTTGGGGAGCTCAAGAAATTTATACATCGTATAGCGCTTATGCGTAATCCGCTGTCATTAATGTCAAAGATTGAAGCCAAATTACCATTATCTCTGAAGAGGTTCATATGTCAGAATGTAACAGAAATTGATTACAAGAAACTGTTAACGCTATGAAATTTATAATAAAATGTGCTTTACAAATCGCATGAAAGTTGTATTATATTTTTTTCTTGATATGGGGTGGACTGGTCAAAAGAGGTGAAGAACTCACCAGAATTATTCACAAGAAACTATTAACACTATGAAATTTACATTTGCTGATCTCGTTTAATCCTATCAGGTGCTAGACACAGATATATAATCTAATCATTGTTCGTGTGATTCAGCTGGGGGGAATTACCTGATTGGTGGGCGATGTGATTTTTGACATCGCCAGAGTGTACAAAAAGTAGGACTCATACTGACCCCAGACATGTTTGCCAGTTTCTGGCATATTCATACCTCTGGACCCCTGTGATCTGCCAAGAAGACCCTCTTTACAGAACGGATGCTACAAATGTAAGCAATTTTATTGCTAATTTTTGAAACATTGTTCCTCTTAGCTATAAAAAATGTGTTTATAATATTCATGGCCTGTTTGTTTTCTTTTACTAGATGAAATTAACTGATTCCGAATGTGTAAGGGGGGCAGCTCTTGTAAGTAATTTTATTGCTAAATTTTGAAACACTGCCCCTCTTAGATATAAAAAAGAATGTATTTATAATATTCATGGCCTGTTTGTTTTCTTTTACTAGATGGAATTAACTGATTCCGAATGTGTAAGGGGTGCAGATCTTGTAAGTAGTTTTATTGCTAAATTTTGAAACACTGCCCCTCTTAGATATAAAAAGAATGTATTTATAATATTCATGGCCTGTTTGTTTTCTTTTACTAGATGGAATTAACTGATTCCGAATGTGTAAGGGGTGCGGATCTTGTAAGTAGTTTTATTGCTAAATTTTGAAACACTGTCCCTCTTAGATATAAAAAAGAATGTGTTTATAATATTCTTGGCATGTTTGTTTTCTTTTACTAGATGGAACTGACTGATTCCGAATGTCTGGGGTTTTATAATGGTATTTGTTTTTCATACCTTCATACATTCAGATTCTTACAAACATTTCTGCAACATTTCTGACCATTGGGTTTTTCTTTTCCTTCAGAATGGGAAGATGATCAACCATTTGTGGATCTCGCTATACCCACAGAGCAGGAAGGACCCTGGCATGGCATGACCCCTCAACCATGCACAAGCCACACAGCACAAGAGTTAGGAGGTATAACATCTAGCATTTTATCCAACTACAAAACCATTATTATTTTATAATCTAAAAAGGGGTGCATTTGTATTACATTATTAGGAATGTTGGCGATAACATTTTGTTTGTTTGATTAACCAGGACCATCCTGCAAAAAAGCAAAAATGCATGGAGGTGAACTCCCCGCATCCCCAGCAGACAGTGATAGTAGTGAACATACGCCTGTATCTCAACCAGAAGAGGAGATATATCATTCTGTGCCCCAGCTACAAAGCCCTAACTCTGCAAACTCTCAGAATATGAACAATGTTTATCTGGATTTGGTGCAAGAGTGGGAGCATCCTATCCGAAATTTCATGGTTGTGGAATACTATCAGCGATATAGATTTGTTAATGTTGACCAAATTCGGTCTTTTGTACATGCTATAGAGGCTATTCATAATGCTATACAGAATCTTTTGAATAATGTTGCTAGAGACATAGGACCAAATGATTTTGTCCAACTCCGGTTGGATGCAGATGGGTTAAATCATCCTCTCTTTTCTCTGAGGAGGAATATGGATGGTTTAAATGCTGATGATTTTCTGACCAGTATTGAAAATCTGCTTCAAAGTAAGGCAGAGATATTGTGTGTGTATGGGGGGGGGGGTGTGATTTACAATTAGTGGTTACCATTGTGAGGAACAATGAGGGGGAGGGCTTAGGAAGTTAAGCACTGTGCTGCTCACCAAAGTACTGGAGAAAAAAAAACGGCACCTAGTAGATTTCAATGTGGAACGCGCATTTCTGTGTTTTGCTAGCTGTTTGCTCTGGCTCATTGGTGGGGGTGTTAGTAATGAAGAAATTATTACCAGGGCTAGGGAACTTCACATCAGACTGGGTATTTCCACAGAAAACATGATTAACTTTTCTCAGATACACCTCTTTGAAAAAGATTTAGGGGTTACTATAAAGATCTTGTTTTATCTGCAGGACGGATGGAGGTTTTTTGTTACAGGCCTCCCACAGCAAGAAAAAATAGTGTTTATATTGTTACACAACAATCATTACTATGCCATCAAAAATATCAAGGGTTTCCTGGGCGAACGCTATTTCTGTAAATTTTGCCACACCCACTATCACCATAAATTTAGTCATGGTTGTCAATATATCTGCAGAGCATGTCTCAAGCAAGAATGCCAGCAGGTAGAGAAGGAAAAGATGTGCTGCTATAGGTACAAAGTGGTTTGTCGTTCTAAGGTATGTCTTGAAACTCACACACAGTTAGCTATGGAGGGAAAAGTTGACTGTAAGAGTAAAGAATATTGTGAAAAGTGTGGGGTTTACGTCTTTACTCCCCACATAAAATGCAAGGAACACAAGTGTGGGCAGTGTTCTGAGAAGGTTGAAAGTTTGGAATATCATTTATGTTTTCTAAAAGAGCTGGACCGGCCACGAATTGGCCAAAGGTACATTATTTATGATTTTGAATGCTGCCAAGAGACAGGCACACATATACCTAATTATGCATGCACCAGGGATATGTTGAAGGATGATGATGATGAAGATGTTGTGAGCTGGGATTGTTATGGTGTTAGATGTCTGGATCAGTTTGTAAAGACATTTATAAATGATAAGTTTAAAGGATGCACTTTTATCGCTCATAATGCCAAAGGTTATGACGGGTACCTAGTACTGAGGCAGTTGATCCAGGAAAAGGTTAGGGTTCAGCTTATAAGCCTGGGAGGAAAACTTCCGTGTATCACTCTGCCGGCTTACAAGATCCAGTTTATTGATAGCCTCTCATTTTTGCCCCTTAAATTAAATAAATTACCCAAAGCTATGGGGTTTTGAAGGCTGCAAAGGATATTTCCCCCACTTGTTCAATACAATGGCCAATCAAGACTACGTTGGGCCGCTCCCTGAAACCAAGTATTATAGCCCTGAAATCATGATGCCTGGGGAGAGAGAAGTATTCCTGAAATGGCACGCTGCTAATACAGGTACTGTATTTAAACTAAAGAAAGCTCTGGCTTACTATTGCAGGCAGGATGTAGATATATTAAGAGAAGCATGTATTCGATTTAGGGAGCAGGTAATGGAAATGACTGAGTGCGAGTTCATCAGGAGGGGCGGTGCGCTGCATCTGGGAACAAGCATGGAGGGCCATGGTTGAGGATGACACCTCTTTGAAGCAGTTTCTGGTTGAGAATAAGCTCCCAACATCTTTGATACCTCAAGATGCTTTTTTTTGGTGGTAGAACAAATGCCACGTCTTTACTACAAACCAAAACCTGGTGAGCAAATCTTATATTACGATTTCACCAGTTTGTACCCCTTTGTGAATAAGACCAAGGAGTACCCAATTGGCCATCCACATATTATCTACCAAGATTTTGGGGACATAAAACAATATTTTGGGTTAGCCAAAGTCAAAGTGTACCCGCCAAGGAATCTCTATTTCCCTGTCCTACCCCACAAATCAGGGGGCAAATTAATTTTTAGTTTGTGTGCAACCTGCACAGAAAAACTGCAAACCACCCCCTGTAAACACAGTGGTGAGGAAAGAGCTCTGACTGGGACATGGTGTACTGTTGAATTGAATGTAGCTTTAGAAAAAGGTTACAGAATTGTTGAAATCTATGAGATCTGGCATTTTGAAAGTACATCAAATGGGCTATTTTCAGATTATATTAACACACATCTCAGACAGAAACAGGAGGCCAGCGGCTACCCTGACTGGTGCAAAACAGAACAGGATAAAGAGCAATATATTCGCGATTATGAAAAGATGGAAGGTGTCCGCTTACGCCATGAACACATTGAGGTAAATCCTGCTAAAAGGCAGATTGCCAAACTCTTTTTAAACTCGCTGTGGGGCAAGTTTGGCCAGAGCACCAATCACCTGATAACCTCTGTGGTGACAAACCCTGAGGATTTATTCAAATATCTTTTTGTGCCCTATTATGATGTTTCCTCCTGTGAGTTTGTGGATAGTGAGACAGCTGTTGTGACGTGGAAAACTGCCAAGAACCATCCCACCAAAGCCTCCTGTACTAACGTATTCATTGCCAGCTTTACTACAGCGTATGCACGGCTGGAATTATATAGGCTGCTGGATGGGCTGGGCGATAGATGCCTGTATCATGACACCGATTCAGTCATTTTTGTAAGTAGAGTGGGGGCGTGGACTCCACCTTTGGGTGATTATTTAGGACAGCTGACAAGTGAGATTCCTCCAAACACTACAATAACAGAGTTTGTTGCGGCCAGTCCCAAAACGTATGCCTATGCTTTGTCCAACGGTGAAGCGGTGCTAAAGGTGAAGGGAATCACACTAAACTGCAGTAATAGCAAAAAGGTTAATTTTGACAGCTTGAAAGATTTGGTAGATGATTATTGTCTGTCTGGTGCAGAGAGAAAAAAAGAGATCAGGGTAGAACAGTTGGGGATTGTTAGGGTTACGAAACAGTGGACCCTAGAAACGAGAGTCCTCCGTAAAACTCTAAAAGTAGTATATAATAAAAGTTTATTAAAGAACGAAGATTACTGTACGGTGCCTTACGGCTATTAAGGATGGTGGAAAATATTGCACAATTTGTACACCCCTTCTGTATTATAAGCGGTCCGTCCAATTCTGGCAAATCTTTTTTTATCAAACAAATGTTAGAACATGGTGATGTCGTGTTGTCTCAATTGCCTCAAAATATTGTATGGTTTTATAGCTGTTGGCAACCGCTGTACAAAGAACTGCTTAATAAATTCCCTTATATTAAGTTTATGGAGAGGCTTCCGTCTTCTTTTGAAGATGATGATTTGTTTCCGCCAAATCAAATTACTCTAGCTGTGATAGATGATCTCATGACATCGGCCAGTGAGAGCGATCAAATAGAGAAGGCATTTACACAATACGTTCATCACAGAAACCTGAGCATTATTCTCATACTACAAAACCTGTTTTTTCAAGGTAAGAAAATGAGAACAATAGCTCTGAATTCCAAATATTTGGTTTTATTCAGCAACCCCCGTGATCAGATGCAAATTGTCACACTGGCCAGGCAGATGTACCCCAGTAACACAAAGTATTTTTTAGAAGTATTCCAAGATGCCACTTGCAAACCACACGGGTACCTTTTGGTAGATTTGGCAGCCACCACTCCAGAATCCTACAGGTTGAGAACAGGCCTCTTCCCACCTGATTGGCCTGCTGTTTACACAATGAAAAAGAAGTGTAAAAAGCAGTAGCCCGGCTGCCTTAGCACTAGTACATTTAAGATGTCAGAGAGGGTACGTAGAAATTGGGGGCTTTTAAAAATCTTAGTAAAGGCTGGACCAAGACAGAGAAAAGCCATCTTCTGCAATGCTAATAATGACCTGGTGGGGGCAATAGCAGAAATAGCTTTGAACACCCTAAAAGGAAACCTTCCTCTGAAACCTTCACAATTCCGGTCTCTAAAGAGAAAGAAAGGTGTCATTAAAAAGTTGAGTGATAGAAAGGTCTCACTCAAAAAGAAGAAGCAGGTCATACTTCAGTCGGGTGGTTTTATCGGTCCCTTACTAGGGGCAGCTATACCGCTATTGACTAGCCTGTTAGCTGGATAAGCCATGGATCATGCCGAGAAAATGTATCTGGTATCGCGTCATCAGATGGAGCAACTACAGGGCAGGCCCCCTACTATGGGGGCTACAGCCGCTAACCGGTTGGATGCTGAGATGCGTTCCATTTTTCAGAGAGCTGATTTGTGTGAGGATGACAAGATTAAGCTCTACAGTTCTGCATTGCAGAGGTATCTAAGACTAACCAGGCAAAATGAGTCTGAAAAGGACAGACTGAATCTCATTTACCCACTGGAAGAACCTCGGCCACTTCCAACATTACCAGAACAGCCACCACAGCCATCTCTGCAGGACACAGCGATGGCCGAGATCCTAAGCGGTGTGAGCACCCATTACAGGAAAAATGCGGAACTTTTGCTGAACAAAATGAAACAGCATCAGGACGTCTCAACCTGGGATGATCGCGGTACCTTTTTATACAAAGGGGTCCCTATTCCTGGTACTAATATTTTAGACTTGGTGAAAGGAGCCTCGCAGCACTGAGCCCCTACTGAGAAGCGGAAACCTAAAGTCTGGGATGACTTTATGAATGCTATGGCTAAGGTGAATGTTCCGACCTCTGTGTTTGGGTCTACAGCTGTTAAAGAGCAAATAGAAAAGTTGAAAGATTCTCTGGTTGTTAAGGATGAAACTGCTACTAGCCCCGACTCTGTTATGACAGCCCCTTTTGGGGCTCAGAAGCCTCTGTTTACCAGTGCCCCTTCTAGCCCTTGTACATTAAACTGTAGAGGTAGGCTCAGGTTTGGTGACTGGCTCAATTTGTAAAATGAATAAAAACACAGTGAAACAAGTAAAAATGTTTAAGTTTTTTTCTTTATTTTACAGTAAGGCAGGCATGTCTGCATGCACTGGTGACGGTTACAGGTTCCAAGTCCCCTTCCCACCTTTATAGTTTTTACAAACAGCTTTACCATTTGATCATTTTTAATATCGACATTGGAGTACATCTTTAAAATATTTTCATAGTCTACTCCTTTAGTCCGGTTCAGTAGAAAAAACGCACAGTGTTGCCCGCAGGTCACAGCGCTGGGGTGCTGCAGTTGACATTGGTGAAATGTGTACTTCTCAGCTTGCTGCTCTAAAAACGTCGCTATGGAGCCAGGAAAGTCAGGGCTATCTGGCAGTCTTCCATAAGAATCAAAAAATTCGCCATATCCGGGAGATGGGAAGTAGAGGGCCAGCCAGTGTTCACCAGGCAGAGTGTGAGGGTGGGTATTTACAATTAATCCAAAAGGTCTTTTGGAGATTTGTCTCTGGGGTAGCAGGTTACAAGGGTAGACCCCTAGAAAGGCTTTATTTCCAGAGAACAAGTGGCAGAGTTGCAGTGTGTCTATACTCACATATAATCAAAGAGCACATTCCTTGTGTGACTTATTTCAATAAGGTTTTCAAAGATTGCATAGAGAATCATGTTGATGGTGTTGGGGAGGGGTTGTGCAAATCTAATTTCGGCTCTGAGGTTACCGTTCCTGATCAAAGAATAGTGCTCAGAGCACCCCTGATCAGGACTCAAGTCAAAACAATACAAAGTATACCCTCGGTTAAACTCTTCCCTACTGATTAACAGCAGCCTGTCTTTCATGCCTTTGCCTGTGGCCTGCACCATCTGCATGTACTCTCTCACAAAAAGACCGTGCTCATAATCAGGCTGAAGAGGCTTTGCAGGAATTTGCTCGCCATCACAATGCAAGGCAGAAAAATTGACATTGCAGTGTTGAAAATTGAACGGATTTCTTTCATAATCCCCACTAAAAGATGCATTGTCCACAAACCCAATCACTAATTGTTTAGGTAGCAGACCCAGAAATAGATTTTCCTGATTACACACAAGGCTACCTGCAGGAATGCTGTAAACCTTCATTCCCACTCGATCAATGGGGTATTTGGCATTGGAGGACAGCAAAGCTTCTGCATGACCAAGGCGCACTCCTGGGGCTACTTTTACACATTTTACAAAAAGAGAAGCCGCCAAGAGTTGCACTTTGTAATTCTCGTTGCCATCCTTCATCACACAAAATTCATTTCTGCTTCTTGTGAGTTTGACTTTCACATCAACACCATTAATTAGCAGTCTGTCTTGAAAAAACAGATTGCTATGCAGAGGCCCTAGCAGGTCCCATTTATGACTACCGGCCGTGTGTCTTGCTCTCGCTTTGAAACTGGAGTTCCCAGCGGCTGTCAGTAGAATACTCTCCATGAGGTCCGAGTCATCTTTGTAAAAACCGCCAGCTGTAAATTGAGTACCCAGCGCATCACCACCAAAGTTCAGAATCAGTTCAATCATGGCCCGGTAAGAATAGCAATGATGGCTCTGTGTAATGAGCCCATCTCCCAAGGTAACATCCAGCTGATTAAACAGTGATGCTATGGGGTAGTTGGTCAGGGCCACCCTAGCCCTGTCATCAATATCCGAACCGTCAGCCTTTACAATCTTGCAACTCACAGCAGGGTGTTGTTTAAATCCGTGTAATGTTCACCATGCCCCGTGATAAAAAATTCCAGGGGAGCATTGGGTGTCAGCGCTGATAAAGGTGGGATCTTGACATAAGTACTGTTTTCAATACTGGTCTGAGTAGGTGCCAGTTGAAAAAGGTCCAGTTCTGATTTAACACATTCCTCTGAAGCAGAATGAATAAGTGCTATATCATATTAGAATATGTCTTCCTTGTCACAGGGCTTCCTCTTCTGTGCACGTCTCCTCTTGGTATGGCGGGTCTATTTCACAAGTCTTCTCTTTTTAAATGGAATAGGTGGGCCCAATGCATAATTCTTCTTGGTTATGATCATCCCTGATCCATCCTGCCCCCTCTCAACAACACGAGATACAAGATGACCCGCAACATCTCTGGCAATGTTTTTGGCAGCAGATTTCACATGTGGCTTAATGATTTCTAATCCTCGCCTCAAAAAGGCATTGCTTTTTGAAAAAGCCCATGGAACAGACCCCCTAAACCTGTCCCGTACATAATGGGGGCTCCTCGGAAGCCTGGAAGGCCACCACCAGCTTGTTCCCTGTAGTAAGCCACGTAATCTTGAGGGTTCCTGTACTCCTTGATCACAACCATCCTTCACTTTTCCGAGGCCTAAAATGAAGCTTGACAATCACCTTCCCGTGATAAAAATGCACATTTTTGTCCTGATCGGTTTTGATTTCTATGGTAATGGTATCGATGTGATGTTTGCTGACCGGTACATAATGTGGATGGTCATAGGTCATTGTGATGAAATCATTGTTTTGCCCTCACACAGGCACACAGTGCAGTAACGGCACATAGAAATAGCCCACTATCTGGAGCTCTACAATGTCTGTGTAAACATATAATGTGCTGAATCCAGGGAACATACCTAACAGATGTCTGAGTTCTCTGCTAACTAGAATGGTGTGCGGTTCATCTCCTTTAAGATTAATTTTTCGACCCACTGAATCATAATGTAGGGTTGTCTTAGGTCCATCCTGGACGTTTGATATAAGCTTGTTCATATTTTCTAACAGATGTCGGATGCTGTTATAGTACCCGCTTCTCAAAGAAAAATGCCATCTCTTTCTCTCGTTAGCAATTTCAAAATATCCAGGTGAAGTTAATGTGTGCCAACTATGCGGATACTGTATCTCTGCTAGCGCTACTTCCCATGATCCTGGAAGATCCAGCAATCTCACTAATTGTATGGTAAAATTAGAATTTTTGTTTTGGGGGGAAATTGCTGCTGATGCATTGCTGGGTAGGGTGATGTAAAACTCCTCCATATCAAAGATGTTGTACTTCAGACTCCCTAATCCAACTGTTGAACTTTTCTGGCCAACCCTGCCATTTAACCAGGAATTCTCTTTGTTTGCCCCTCCCTCTTTTCCGTAATATTTTTTTCAATTCTGTAGACGCGTTCTTGATCACTAGGAAATTTTTGCAGCTCTTCTGGGTAAAAAGACCCACGTACCGGCTCTTCTGCATAATCCATTAATCTATATACATCCCTTTCTCTCCGCCTAACCCTTTCTTTGACGATAAATATTTCATCTGTAAAGGTTTGCTGATATCCCTTTTCAAACTTCCCCTTTAGCCTGGATATCCTAACGTGATACCCCACCTTAAAGTTTTCTGACTTTCTGTCCGCTTTTAAAATATTCCTGTATAGACGCATCCACGCATATTTTTCATTAGATTGTTTCACCATGTTGGGAGCTGTCCGGATACTGCGATGGTAAGCGCTATTGTAACTCCGCATGAGAGCTGGTAATACATCCACATACCTGTGTGTATTTTTAGCTGTGAAAAATCTCCAGAGCTTGTTTTTCAGAGTTCTATTAAACCTCTCTATAACCGCTGCTTTAGTTTCACTATATGTGACAAAGTGATGTATGCCATAGCGTTCAAAAAGCTTCTTTACAGGCTTGTTTAAAAACTCTTTCCCGGCATCCGACTGCAGCTTTCTGGGTGCCCTTCCTGATTGGAATATACTTTGGAAGGCACCAGCAATCCCTCGTCCAGACTTATCAGTTAAACAGACTGCCCAAGCATATTTGGAAAGTACATCGATTACCATTAAAATAAATTTTGTGCCGCTGTTTTCAGAGGCAAATCCTGATAAATCCACAAGGTCAGCCTGCCATTGGCAATCTATGCAGGAAACTATTGTCGCGTTCCTGGAGAATTTTATTCTTGCAGGCTTATGCAGGGTATAAGCTTCTTGACCGGAAAGCCATGTCTTGACTTGCCTCAAGGTTAAGTTTTTAAAGCGTTTCCTCCCAGCCTCAAATAGGGGTTTTACTCCACCATAGCTACCTGGACCTTCCGGCGTATAATACAGTTCCTTTAGTACATTTTCACACTTCATTCTGCACCGTTCAAACCTTACAATAAACACACATTGCGCTTTAGCACAAACCTTTTATTTGTAATTTAGATGCAATTATCATCACGTTCATTTACAGAATAATATCCTTCATCATTACTATCATTACGGGGGTCATGTGTATCATCAGTATCTTCATTCTCTGTAGGCATTGTACATATACAATTGGATGCACCACAATCACATTCTATATAGCAGTCATTTGGGGTATCTCTTTTGAGATCAAGCTGTAGACAATCTGGACAATCAGACGGACACGGGTCTAGGTAATATCCGGGGAACTCACCTGTTTAAAAACACAAAAATAAACCGTTAGTAAAACCCTCTTTAACTCTCCATTTATTATATAAAATTAATGGTAGCATGCATAGTAAAAAGACAATTCATTTACCTAGATCAGGGGTAGGCAACCTCGGCTCTTTGATGACTCATGGACTTCAACTCCCAGAATTCCTGAGTCAGCTATGCTGACTCAGGAATTCTGGGAGTTGAAGTCCATGAGTCATCAAAGAGCCGAGGTTGCCTACCCCTGACCTAGATCGACCTCTGCATCCTCTTCATCACTTGAGACGTTTGTTATTAAGGAGGCACTGGCATTATAGCTATACCCCGGAACAGAACCTGGAAAATGTATTTAGCCATTAGCAATCACATCGTTAACAGGAGTTATTGCGCTTTACACATTTGAACACATAACAGGTTTTTACTTACTCGGTTCTGCCCCCCGACCCTGCTGTAAAGAGCCTCTCTTACACGCTCCACAGCTTTCCAGGTAAGATCTGTCACTGTTGGCCTCATCTTCACGACACGCCATCTCCCGCACGTTACAACAGGGCAAGCGACATCCAAACAAGATAGACCAGAAGTAGTCTGGGGTTTCATCACGAACATCACAGCACATCTTATGGCAATCTTTCAAAAGAGATCGTGTCGCCAATCAAGATGGAGCAGGTTCTACATCCTTTTTATTATTTCCTTCACAAGTTCCCATGACACTGTTAAAATAGATCTACGCTTTAAAGTTGCCAAGTTGTCTGTGGCCACGCACATGCTCTATAGCAAGAGCTTATAGGTCATGTCCAGACATGCCCACAACACACATACCTAAAACATCAATCTGTTCTGATCAGTCAGAAACGCTTCGCTTTTGCTGTAAGGTTAGAATAAAATTTATTAAATCTGTGCTTTGAACGGTTACGCATACATATGGATTCGAGGGGGTTACAAATGCCAAAATATATGTCTTTAGATTTTTACAAAGGTAAAAACCGGCTGTGGGCTTTAAAAGGTCTGCGGTTTTTTCCCCCTACATTCAGGGAAAATGTTTTTAAAATTGCCTGGTTTAAATGCAAACCCTTTTGTTTTTGTAAAACTCTTTAATAAAAAATAAATAAATAAATGCAAACCCTGGCCGCCTTTTAGGTGCTCCTGGGATTAGGTTCAGCAAGCACCATCTGAAAATAGGGTTATGACCTTGCACCACACCTTATCTGTTAGGGTTACCCATGCTTATTTTGATGGGATTAGGCCAACACATCATATCCGGCTAGGGTTATGACCTTGTGAGTCCTGTACCACGTGGGGGAGGATTATGCAGATCACATCCTTGGAGGAGGGCTGCGCACATCACTTCCGTTTATGGGCATGGCCTGGTGACGTAATCAGCACGTGGCTTTGTTTACTTTGATGACGTCACTGATCAAAACTACTGATAATTTCCATTAAAAGTTTGTATGGCACTCTTCAAAATAGTAGTTTGCGCATGCCCAAGATGGCGGACGTGCTGGGCTGAGCTCCGTGGAGAGTTCCCAGTTTTTGGCGTCCTTGGTGGTCTTTCGGGGGTCCGACGGGTCTGCAGAGATGTTTTTCTCTGTGTCGAAGTTTCGGAGTGACGTTTGATCTGAGAAGAAAGAAAGGTCAGCATTTTGTTGGAGTTGCAGCCCTCCATTTCGAATTCCATCTGAGAGCTTCGGCATTTTTTCGGAGGTCCCGATGGAGCTGGGAGGAGCCGCGGCTTGGAGGGCTCCGAGCAGCTGATCTTCGGAGCCGATAGAGCCGCGGCCTAGAGTGGCCTCCAGAATTGCCGTATGCCTGTGAAATGGAGAATGGCCCGGCGTTGCTGTGGAGCGGCGGGCAGTGAGTTGAATGGGAGCATCATGCCGGTTTATGGTTTCTTTGCGGTCTGCTTTTGGTGGTTATCTGAGGCTGTTACGCCCGTTTTTGGTGGGGGAGACCTACGGCTGGCGTGGACTGTTGGACTGTTGGCGCTGTGTGTCGCTGGCCGGACGACACGGGTTAGCTCATGCCTTCTATGTTCTGGCCATTTGGTCTTCAGTTGCCTGCTCTGGGGTCCATCCATCTGCTGTTCAGCCTCTCTTGTTCTCCCCGCTTTGAGAAGAACTGTGCTCTCCAACTTGAACATTGTCATCTCCAGGTTGTTATGCCTGATAATTGCTGCTCTTTTTTCTCTTTTCCCCCATGAACCCACTGGACTTAGAAGGTCTTGGATGAGCCCCTGTGAGAGGGTGGCTCGGATGCACCATCATCTATACCAACCTATACCATCTGGTGCCTCCCTAGAGGTGAGAGATCTAGGGAGGTATGCCTTATTTGGGTTGGTATTCCGTCCGCTCCAAGATGGATTTGGGCCCTCCGTGAGAGGGAGGTGCCCGTTCTACTTTGGAAGTTACCTGAAAGGTACCCAGCTCAGTGGCAGGGAGCTGGTGGACTGGACATTTTCGACCTTCTATTTTTCATCTTCCTGACTGACTGACCATGGGACTGCCTGACTGGACCTACCCGGACAATGGTCCATTTATCCTATTCTAGCACAGACTTATTTGCGCTCAGGGGTGCCCCCCTTCCTGGGCGTGACCCGCCTTTGTTTCCATTGCTCCTCTTGATGACGGGCCCAATTATTGGGACCCCGAGAGATGGTTGGGCAGGGACAGGCGCCTCTATCACAAATTTAATAAGAGGCCCCTGGTGTGCTTTTTAGCAAAACATTTTGTAGGGTTAGGGAGGGGGTGGGTTCACAGGTTTGGTTGGAAACTGGGGGGGTTCCACAAACCGTTTTTCAGACCAGGCCTGGGATTGATCACACCGTGACGGGGCTTGGGTTGGGTGCCTACGGGGCCCCGGAGCAGGGTGTGGGATTACCTATTCCCACGGCGGTAGGGAATGGCCGCAGGTGCATGAACAGAGGGCCGTATCAATATCTGGGAGTGCGTCCCCGCTGTCTTCAAGCGGTGATGCGCTCCGACCCTGATTTCGGCCCGAGGTACCAGGAGTGAGGATGAGCAGCCACCTGAGCTCAGGCTCGTGTATTTCAATGCCAGGTCCGTAATGAATAAGGCTCCTCTCATTCGCGAGTTGGTTGAGGAGGAGCATGCGGACCTGGCTTGCATTACGGAGACCTGGTTGGGCCCAGAGGGTGGTGTCCCCCTGGCTGATCTTTGCCCATCAGGTTTCCGGGTGCTGCACCCAGGGTAGGGGCGGTGGAGTGGCAGTAGTTGCGAGGGAGACCTTATGTCCGCAGGAAGCCACCATGGTCCAGATAGTCGGGTGTGAGTCCCTCCTCCTGAGATGTGGCCCTAGAGCTCAGTTGGGCTTGCTGCTGGTGTACTTTTCGCCTAGTCGCGTAGCAGCAGCCCTGCCTGAGCTTCTCGATATCCTCTCAGGGTTGGTGATTAAGTTCCCCAAATTTATGGTTTTGGGTGACTTCAATCTACCATCCCTGGGGGGATCATCTGAGTTAGCTCGGGAGTTCATGGCTTCCATGGCGGCCATGGACCTGATGCAGGTTATTCAGGGTACAACTCATGGGGGGGGGTCACATGCTCGATTTGGTTTTTCTATCCGGACGGTGGTTAGATGATCTGGGTGGGGGCTCTCCAATTGTTACACCCCTGTCATGGACTGATCATCATCTCCTGCAGCTGGTCTTCCGTTTTGCCACTCCCCGTCGTGGGGTTGTTGAGCCAATGAGATGGTTCCGCCCTAGGCGCTTGATGGACCCTGAGCGGTTCCAGGTGGCGCTTGGGTCCCCACCTGCCTCCTTTGCCCACAGCTCAGCCGATGCCCTTGTGGAAGCCTGGGAAAGGGCGGCTACAGAGGCACTCGACCGAGTTGTACCCATGCGGCCCTTGACCCGGCGCAGATCCCAATGGGCTCCATGGTTCTCCATGGAGCTCCGGGAGATGAAGCGTCGGAGACGGGGCCTAGAGAGCTGTTGGAGGTCCAG
Organism: Vipera berus; assembly: GCF_964194415.1. Lineage (NCBI taxonomy): Eukaryota > Metazoa > Chordata > Lepidosauria > Squamata > Viperidae > Vipera > Vipera berus. Next base: position 318,972,849 of record NC_138202.1, read on the forward strand.
CCGATCCAAATCCAACCGGTTGCGACTAAGGTCGTTTACGAGAACTTATCTCGCGGCGATGAGGTTGGCAAGGTCTAACCACTTTGCCACCCTCATCGCGTCCGCAGATAATCGCCCGGCCGCCCTGTTTAGAGTAACTCGCTCCCTCCTTAATCAGGAGGTGAGGGAGGAGCCCTTGCAGGGTCGTGCCGAGGAGTTTAGCCAATATCTGTCGGACAAAATCGCTCAGATCCGGACCGGTTTGGACTCCGACTGGGCAGAGTCTGACGATGAGGACACGGGCAGTCTTGTCGAAGTTATCTGGGAGGAGTTCGACCCTGTGACTCCTGAAGACGTGGACAGGATCATGGGGAAGCTGAGCTCCACCACGTGTTTGTTGGACCCGTGTCCCTCCTGGCTGATCTATGCGACCTGGGATGGGACATGAGGCTGGTTCCAGGCAGTGATAACTGCTTCTTTGAGTGAGGGTAGTTTTCCCGCTCCTCAAGAAGCCTGCCTTGGACCCAGCAATATTAAACAACTTTCGTCCGGTCTCCAACCTTCGCTTCCTTGCGAAGGTTGTTGAGAGTGTGGTGGCGCATCAGCTCCCTTTGTTCTTGGATGAAGCTGATTATCTAGAACCGTACCAATCGGGCTTCAGGCCCGGGTACAGCACAGAGACGGCATTGGTCGTGCTGGTGAATGATCTCTGGCGGGCTCGGGACAGGGGTTGTTCCTCTGTCCTAATCCTGTTAGACCTCTCAGCGGCTTTTGATACCATCGACCATGGTATCCTGCTGCGACGTCTCAGGGGGTTGGGAGTGGGAGGCACAGTTTTTCAGTGGTTCTCCTCCTACCTTCTGGGATGTTCGCAGTCGGTGTTGGCAGGAGGGCAGAGGTCGACCTTGAGGCCTCTCATTTGTGGAGTCCCTCAGGGATCGGTCCTCTCACCTCTCCTGTTCAACATCTATATGAAGCCACTGGGCGAGATCATTCGTGGTTTTGGAGTTGGGTATCATCAGTATGCTGATGATACCCAGCTTTTCATTTCGACCCCAAACCACCCGAGTGATGCCCTCGACGTGATGTCCCATTGCCTGGAGGCGGTCCGGGTATGGATGGGGAGGAAAAGGCTTCGGCTCAACCCTGACAAGACTGAGTGGCTGTTCGTGCCGGCATCCCGGGAAATTCAGTTTACTCCATCTCTTGCCATGGGGGGTGAGTTATTGCCCCCCGTAGATAGGGCGCGCAACTTGGGGGTCCTCCTAGACTCACAGCTTTCTTTAGAAGATCATATTGGAGGTGTGACTAGGGGGGCCTTTGCCCAGGTTCACCTGGTGCACCAGTTGCACCCCTATCTGGACCGGGATGCCTTGCGTACAGTCACTCATGCGCTCGTGACCTCTCGTTTGGACTACTGTAATGCTCTCTACATGGGGCTGCCCTTGAAGACCACTCGGAGGCTCCAACTGGTGCAGAATGCAGCCACGCGAGTTGTGTTGGGAGTCTCCCGATACTGCCATGTTACACCTCTGCTCCGCGAGCTGCATTGGCTGCCGGTTGCCCTCCAGGTGAGATTCAAGGTGTTGGTAATGACTTACAAAGCCCTACATGGCATGGGTCCAGATTACCTACGGCAACACCTGCGGCCGGCGTCAACTTCCCTCCGTCCAGTGCACTCCCACAGAGAGGGCCTCCTCAGGGTGCCTCCGATCAAAGAATGTCGACTGGTGGCCCCCAGGGGGAGGGCGTTCTCTGTGGGCGCGCCAGACCTGTGGAACTGCTTGCCGGTTGAGCTCCGGATGGCCCCCGACCTTCGCTCCTTCCGGCGGGATCTAAAAACTTACTTATTTGAGCAATCCGGCCTGGTTTGATGGGTTTGGGGGTTGGGGTTTTAACATGGTTTTTTAATTATTGTATATATCGGGCATAATATTTAATTGTTTTTTAACTTTTGTATTTTGTCTTTTAGTATTTATTGCCCTGTACACCGCTCTGAGTCCTTCGGGAGAAGGGTGGTATAAAAATTTAATAAATAGCCCAAAACCTAAGAGAGAACTTTTATAAAATGTTTTATAGATGGCATTTAGATCCTAAAAAGCTTGCAAGTATGTATCCGAACTATCAACCTAAATGTTGGAGATGTGGTGGCGAAGATGCAACGTATTTTCATATATGGTGGACCTGCAAAAAGGTTAAGGCTTTTTGGATAAAAATTTGGTGGAATATGCAGAAGATCTTCAAGCAAAGGATAAAGTTTTGTCCGCAATTGTTTTTATTGGGTATAATTACAGATGCTACTGTTGTGGACATTAAGTTGATGTTGAATTTAATCACAGCAGCAAGACTCTTAATAGGTCAATATTGGAAGAAGGAGGAACTGCCGACTATAGAAGAATGGACTCTTAAAGTTTCTGACCTGGCGGAAATGGCAAAGATTTCGGCTCATTTGAAGGATCATTCGCAAGAACGTTATATTATGGAGTGGAAAAAGTGGATTGATTATATCCAGAACAAATATGGGACTAAAAAGTTTCATTTAGCATTTGAATAAGTTTTCTTTTCTTTTCTTTTTTTATGTAATATCAGTATTGCTTGTAGTCATTTTATATGAGCTAGAGTGCGATAGACTTAATAGTTTATTGTTGTTAGCATATGGATGTTTATGATTGTTCTTTGTTTTTATACCTTGTACTTAGCTCTGGGAAGTCGGGGGGGGGGGGAGGGGGGAATGGGGGGGAGGGATAGGGAGGGTTAGGTAGGGGTGGGTGGAGGGAGGGGGGGATTGTTAAAGATAAAATGTACTGTAAAACTTTTCAATAAAAAAATTAATAAATATAAATATATGTATGTACTTATACTACTGTCATCTACTGACTAAAAGGGTAACTGTTACATTTTCAAATTACTTGTTGCAAATTATGGGAATCCACCTCCTATGAAGTCATATGATCCGTTTTGCCTTTTGTTACTATCAGCTGCTTCAGCCATAACTGATTCTAAATGGCATGTACTCCAGTACAATAAATAGTTTAAAATAATACAGTAACAAATGATACCAACAGTGTAATTCAAACCGTACTATGCCAAAGAATAATTATCAACGTCACATGAACAATTGCTTATTCAGGAGATTAGGGGGAGTTTGTAGGATCTTTTCCAATTAATTTGATTAAAAAATATAAACTTTCATAAACTGCAGCTCACTTCTTCAAAAACATAGAGGTCTGTCACTAATTAGTCTGCATCCATCTTGTTAGATATTGTTGTGCAGAGGTCTCCTTGTGCTACCAAGGAGTTGCACAGACAAGGAAGGGTATTCAGAGCAGTAAAAGATCACAGTAACCACAAGATACACTGAGTTGTGAAAATAGAAAGTAGTTTACTTTAAGGTGGTGTAAAATCAAAAATGCACAGTCAAAAATAATCAGTCCAGGTCATACACAAAAATAACAGTCCAAGTACAAATCCTAATACAAAGTCTTCTTACCAGTCCAGAGGTCAAAAACACAGTTATGCAGATACAGAGAAAAAAAGCAATAATAGAGCGATCAGCAAATTCAGATATTCAGAGAGATCCGGTGAGAGAGAGAATCTACGTTTCTAGCTCCCTTTTATGGCCATGAGCAACCTCACACGCCCATGGATCAATTACCTTCTTAAAGTTACAACATCATCATGGCTTATATATTTCCAACCCAATATGTAGGCTATCATAATATGCCTAACACATCTGATTAAGCAAGCTGCAGTTTACAAAAACTAATGCATATGAATAAAGTTGGTTAGTCGAAAAAGATGTCACAGACTTCTGCTTTTTTGCTACTATGCTACATTCTCCTTCTATAATTACTACAAGGCGAAATCTTAAATTTTATATCAAATGCCAAAGGCTTCCTGGAATCTACAGGTCTAGACAACTTTTCTAAACACCAGCACAGCTGGTGCTGAGTTAATTCCAAAGGGAAGCAGCATTAAAAAAAGGTAATAAGAATTATTTTTGTTAGGAATAACAGGAGCTAATTATGAGAAAGACTGCAGATATCTAATGCTACACATATTAACGGCAACAAGAATTGTATTTGCCCAACATTGAAAAAATGAAAACTTACCAACTGATGAAGTACTAATTAAGAAAATTCTAGAGTGTGCAGAAATGGATAGATAGGCTTTAAAGATTAAAGAGAAAGAAGACTCAGCGCACTTTAGAACAGAGATAATTTCTATCAATGGCTAGAAAAATGAGTCAGAGAAAAAGGAACGTGATATGTATTTTTGAATATATATTAGCAAGAAGAAGACTATTGAGTGATTAATTAACATATTGTTTATGATAATTAACTATATCTATTATTGTTAGTTAAATACATGTACCCAGACATTATGCTGTTTGCTAAATATTGAAAATGTTATTTGGAAAAGCCCCAATCCCAAACCCAATCCCAACCTTAACCCTAACCCTAACCCAAATCCCAACCCTAATCCGGACCCCACCTTATCCCTAATCCTATAAAAACTAAATACACACACACACACACACACACACACACACACATTAAAGATATACAAAATTCTCGAACTCTGGGATAAATAAAAAAGCTGTTTATTGTTAAAAACAATAAAACAATAAAAACAACCATTCGTAAAAAACAACTATTGCCTTAGCTTTCGCCGGTACTCTGTGGCGTCATCAGAGTAAACACTGGAAGCTGAAGAGTGCTTATAAGCCTAACCGGCTCTGCGCTCTACTCATCGACCACGTAATAGGTCTGTCTGCTCTAGCCAACCATAATTGCTCTGACTGCCTCGCATCTCCTTGTTCGCAGATAGGCCTATTATGCGCTCGATGAGGAGAGTGCAGAGTCGGTTAGTCTGATGACGCTGGCAGAGGACCGGTGAAAGCTATAGCAAGAGATAGTTGTTTTTTACAACGGTTGTTTTTATTCTTTTATTGTTTTTAATAATAAACAGCTGTTTTTATTTATCCCAGAGTTTGAGGATTTTGTATATCTTTAATGTAAATATGCCTGGGATTCGCATCTTTAAAATTATTAGGGATGTGTGTGTATGTGTGTGTGTGTGTGTGTGTGTGTGTGTGTGTGTGTAAGGGCCCAAACGAAACTCTTATTGGATGGATAGATACAGTTGGAAGCATCTTTCTAAGAAAACTGAAATCCATTGAAACCTCCCTACCACTACCGTTTTAGCTATCATGGATATTGAGGCCTGACACATCAACATTGCCAACATGGACTTCAAGCCATCATGAACATCGTCACAGCATGCCTTGTTAATAGAATATGTGACTTTTTTCACGTACCAACAATTATTTCAACTATATCTGCTAATCAGTGGCATACCATGAGCACACGTGACTCCACAATATTCCAACTTCAAATGTACTCTAAAATAATGCTTTCTAAACTCTGAAACTCCTCCTTCACTTGAGTTTTATTGATGCAATTTTCATCACCAGAACCCTTGAAACACAATGATCAAATTCAAAAATAAATTCAACAACTCCCACCCCATCATCTTTCTCCTTTCTACAAAACAGGTCCATTTCCTTGATGTTACCACAAAATTGCACAATAAATACATTATATAAGAGGTCTATACATTGGCATACATGCTTACATGCTTGTAATTTTTAACAAGAACATACTGTACCATCAAATTTATTATATATAATCAGGTTCTACATATTAGTTCTGACCCACTTGACAGAGATGCTGAACCAATGGAATTAAATCAATTAATTCTGGACATTGAACTATCTGGCTAATGAAATAATAAAGACATCAACATAGTCAGATCATTTCCCAGGAATAACTTATTTAAAAAAGAATACAAGAGCGCTATTGGTTATCACCCATAACTTACAGTTCAAGCCATCTTGGGCAAACAGGTCAGACTTTGCACAATAACATCAGTGAACACATGTTTGACAATAGGACTTAAAACTAACACAGTACAGGTAGTTCTCAACTTACAACTGTTGATTTAGTGACTGTTCAAGATTACAACGGCACTTTAAAAAGTGACTTATGATCATTTTCCTCATGACCACTGCAGCATCCCCATGGTCATGTGATCCAAATTCAGACATTTGGCAACTGGTTCATATTTATGATGGTTGCGGTATCCTGGGGTCATGTGATCCCCTTTTGCAACCTTCTGACAAGCAAAGTCAGTGGAGAAGCCAGATTCACTTAATAACCGTGTTCCTAACTTAACTACAGATTCACTTAGGAACTGTGGCAAAAAAAGGTTGTAAAATGGGGCAAAATCCAATTAACAACTGTCTCACTTAGCAACAGAAAGGTTGGCCTCAATTGTGGTCGTTTGTCAAGGACTATATGTATTGCAAACATGACAGTAAAATGTGCAAGAAAAAAATACAGTGAGGCTTGCATGTTTTTATAGTGATCTGGGGGACAAGGCAGTTATTCTTTTGAGCCTAACAACTTTTAACACTATAAAGGACAGTACGGCTTATAGCACTCACAACAGTAACAGCGTAAGACCTGTTGTCCTAGCTTCAGCATCTGTTGTTATACATACACATAAGCACACATGCTGATGGGTCAAAGGTTTGGGCCCATGGTAGCTTTTGTGGAATTGCCACAGCTGGAAAGGCTAAGTAAATTGAGATAAGGAATTTAAAAAGGTGATAAGGTGTCCTGCCATTCTGTTGGAGGGAGGGGGGAAGAAAGCTTCTAGCATTCTTTGTATACTTTCACTTTTTCTGTAGCTGCTTGGGAATTAGGGAGGGGGACTGTCTTTGGGGAAGAAGCAGACTCCTTCTCAGCCAGTTCCAGCCTGGTTCCAAGGTTGTTGTGCCCTGAAAGTGACCTGTTATCTACCCAGTACCTCAGTGTTCTCATAACATCTCTGCAGCATCATATTGGTTGCTGGTGGACTGGTCAGGGGGATTGGGTTTGGGAGAAAATAAATAATTGCTTTGCGTTTTCTGCGGATTTTCAGACTCCACCTGATTTTCTGCATCCACTATCTCTCAGTAAAAATTCTTTTGATTAACCCCAATGGAGTCAAGAATTTTGCTTTCCTGAGGGACCAGCTTGGGCAGGTCCTTACATAAGGCTTCCCACACAGACCAAGTGTCAGACCTCTCTATTTTACCTATCTGTTTTTTTATTACTGCTTTGCTTGTGTACTTATCTTTGGGGTCTGCCATTCTGCGGGGAGGGGGGCTGATTGCTAGGGAATGTATTTGTCTTGCCCTGCTCTGTCCTCTGAGAAGATGCCACCCTCCGTGAGAAAGACCTTATCTCCAGACAACAGAGCCTGGGACCATTGGGAAACGAAACCAAGAGAGACCTTGAGACGGGCGCTAAATCACCAGGTTCTCAAAATAACATAATACCTATGGATTGACTGGATTTCAACCAGATGGTTGGACACTGGAGGGAGGAGTTTTGCTTGGGTATTATGATGTAACCTTTCGTGCATGAATTCTTCAGACTTTGCTTTGTTCTACTGCTATCACTAACTCTCAATAAAGGTTCGTTTTGAAACAATGCCTGTTTCAAGAGTCCTGCTTTCTTGGGAGATCTAGTTGAGGCAGATCCTTACACCAAGACTCTAACTAAAGCTAAATGTAAATAACTTTACAGTGCAATAATTACACATTCTGGTTTCAGTGCAATACATGTTGAAGGACCCAGATTGTTGGGGGCAATTAAGCTGACTTTGTAATAATGCCGCTTGGGGTGTGTGTGAAAGCCCTAATAAGCAGGCATATACATAGAATGAAGGCTACTGCTAAGCTTGTAAGCCGCCCTGAGTCTTCGGAGAAGGGCGGGATATAAATGGAATTAAAATAAAATAAAATAAATAAATAAATGGATCGGAAGAAAATTCAAAAAATGTGCTTCATCAGATAACATTTGTCCCTAACAAGAGCTATTAACTCAGCAGTACCATTGCAAGAGGCAAATTATGTGCTTGGGTTCACACTCTAAATCCTAACACACTATATTTGGTTTTGACTTTATATTTTCTAAGGATCCAACTTCTGGAGCTTATAGACTCTGGCTTACAGTTTAGTGTGCTATATGACCGTTAGCAATTCTAATCTTTCAATTAAACAGTTCCCCCTCCATTAAAGAGGTTACCATTTTTGTACTGCTCTATTGGCCGAATAGGAACTCTATTGCTTTCTGCACTTTAGTCTTGCTACAGAAAAAAAAAAATATCTGCAAAGGATTCGCTAACCCTCAGAGCCTTTAGCTTGAATCCCTACTCAGGTTTCCTCAAGAGATTTGCACAACTACCATTGCTGTACACCTGTCTTGGTCAGCTGTAAGAGAGGCCTGGTTTTGATTCCCTGGGGATTATTAAGAATCATTCCACTGACAGACCTCGCATTTCAACAGCATTTAGCACAACATAATGCAAAAATGTAGGAATCTAATATGGGAAAGGGAGAACAGGGGCTGTCACAAATGTCTGATCACAGAAGACAAAGAAAAAGATCAGGTGGACAGTGGGAAAAAAGTCATGAGGTAGACCCAAAGATTTGGATTAATAAATTAAAGTTACAATATTACATAAGCTAACTTCGATCTATCTTAGTTCTAAGTTTATGCCTGGTGCCTCAGGCACAGTGTCTGCAAGAGACCCTTTTCAGGGTCTGACAATCTTCCTAATTTATAGCACTGATAGGGAAGTGCAAATTAGCAGTTGAAGGAAAACTAAGAGGTCACTGCACTGAATGAACTTTATATCTGTTCCTTATGATTCTTAAGATACCAATGCTGTATTAGGAACATTGAGATGGGAGAGATATCTTGCTAAGTTAAGCCCTGTCAGTAAATCAAATTTGAGGAGAAAGTTGGCAAAATGCCATTTGGAGAGTCTCTTTCTTCATCACTGGGCTCCAGCAAACTTTTCTGGTACAGTATTTCTAATACAACTGGTACAACTAATACCATTTTTATTTTCTATAAAACTCAGAAAGATGCTGGAAAGAGGAAGCATTGTGGAAAAATTAAAATGGAGGCCTAGGATATAATGGTGCCTCTCTCTGGAAGATAGTGCCCTGATACCTGACTAAGAATATCACACATTGATTTCAACTGATTTCACAGAGGGTGATTAACATGAATAGATTATGCTATCTAAGGACTATCTTCCTTCTTTGACTGTCACAAGCAAATTAATAGACATGGGGGAAGCATACAAAACAATGGCCTAAGTCAGATCTGAAGGTATATGCATTAAATCTCTCTCTCTCTCTCTCTCTCTCTCTCTCTCTCTCTCTCTCTCTCTCTCTCTCTCTCTCTCTCTCACTCTCTCTCTCTCTCTCTCTCTCACACACACACACACATCTATCATAGCAGAATAGTAACGTATGAAAGTATATAAATACCAATAGCCAAACACATAGCTTTGCTTATATACTCTGGAGTCAAAACATAAAGTAATAATTAATTTCTTTATACTATAATCCACATTACGCATACATACTACGCATATTCATTTTAACCTAAGGTATGTTTAATCCTCTTCGCTATTAAATCCAAGGAAGAACATGTTATTTTGTGGTGACTGGTGAGCTTAAAATGGACATAAATTGTACAAGGAAGATGAAAAAAATATTCCTAATATCCCTCCAGTCTCTGACCTTAGATGGCAGGATGTAGTTTGGCCTCCTTCCCCCCTCCCCACCAGGCCTGGCTGATTCAGCATGAAATACTTGGAGACAAAAATTTATTGTTCAATTTGCAGCCTGGTAATTGAAGAGCAACTGTATTCATTTCAGGAGCAAGCTCTAATTTTAGAGCACAGCTAAATGTGCTGATGAGAACAACAGGCAGGCCCTGGAGAACCATTCTGGAAAGCAAACTGAGCTTTAGCATCTCCATTTGGGGCTATAAAAAAGACCAGGCCTTTCCCGATTCTCTATCCTAGCTAGATTTGTTGTAATGACTATGAAAACATTCTGGGTTGCAGAAGTTAGGCAATGAGGCACATGAATGTCCTTTTATAGAATGTAGTTTTGCTTCCTGAGTGTAATTTTGGGGGGGAAAGGTGGGGTGGTATATAAGTTTGTACTGCCCTCATCCCCTTGTAAGTTGCCCTCCAGGAAACTGATTTTCTACAGTGGAAAACTCAGGGCCATGACATCTCCTGCCTGAGATCAAGTTATTTCCAAACCCTCTGTAACAAGGGTGTCAAACTGCCGGCCCATGGGCCGGGTGCGTCATGGCAAAACCACGCCCACCCCATTGCCAGCAATGGGGAAAAAAGTCACAATATGTCATGTCACGTGATGTTGCGAATTTGACACCCCCGCTCTACAACTTCTCTAGAGTTGTAGAGAAACAACTCTATCGTTTCTCAACTTTGCAACTTTACGATGTGTGGACTTCAACTCCCAGAATTCACCATCATGAAGAAATTCTAGGAGTTGAAGTCTACACTTCTTAAAGTTGCCAAAGTTAAGAGGCACTGTTCAGAGACTGGATTGGCTCTCTAAAAGGCAGCACATACACTTAGTGAGTTCAAGGCAGAATGGTATGCTAGCCACAGCTCTGTCATCCAATGGTGATCACGTGACCCCAAGATGCGGCAACTATTGGCTTAGGTCCGGGATACTTGCAGGACCATCTGCTGCCGGGAACAAATTCCCATCGTCCAGTACGCTCACACAGAGAAGGCCTCCTCAGGGTACCGTCAGCTAGGCAATGTCGGCTGGCGACCCCCAGGGGGAGGGCCTTCTCTGTGGGAGCACCAACCCTATGGAATCAGCTCCCCCCTGAGCTTCGGATAGCCCAAAACCTCCAATCCTTTCGCCGCGGCCTCAAAACACACCTGTTCCACCAAGCTGACCTAGACTGACAGGCATCTTAATTAATTTATATTTAGTATTTTTAATTCATTTTTAAATTCTCTAATTTTTTATTGCACTGATGTTCTCAATTTCATTTATCTTGATTTATGCACTTATTATATGTTTTATTGTGAGCCGCCCTGAGTCCTTCAGGAGATAGGGCGGGATATAAATCCCATCAATAAATAAATAAATAAATACCAAGTTGCCAAGTGCCTGAATTTTGATCAAAAGACTATGGGGATGCTACAAGTGTGAGACAGGTTGTAAGTCACTTTTTTTCAGTGCCACTGTAATTTTAAATAGTCGCTAAAAGAATGGTTGAGGATTATCTGTAGAGCTAAATGAGTAATTACATCAGGACTGGTCCCCCCTGCCTTGAAAGAGGGGATGATACAACTCCTCCTAAAGTGGATATCCTTGGACAATGAGGTACTTCGCATCTATTTTCTATCAAATATCGCTTTCTTAGGCAAAGTCCTTGAAAAAGTGGTGAAAGTTTATCAGCTTTACATTTTTGGGAGACTATGGATTATCTGGACTCATTCAAAGCAGCTTACAGACTTGGTTTTGGCATCAATACTGCCTTAGTCACCCTGCCAGATGTCAATTTCCCCCAGTGCACTATTGATGTGGCCAGGGTGTCAAACTGCTGGCCCATGGGCTGGTTGCATCATACGGAGGCCACGGCCACCCCAACTCCGGCAATGGAAAAAAAGTCGCAATATGACATGTGATGTGGCAAGTTTGACACCCTTGATGTAGCCCATAGTGTGTTCTACAGTAAAAACATCTTTGAACTTGTTGGTTTTTGGTCTTAATGTGTTTGCTGCAGTTTTTATTTAGTACTAAGTATAAAAAAGTTCTGCAGAAGAACAGTGTTATGACTCATAATTAGTTGTTCATTTGTTCTGTGCTATTGAGCACTGACAATTACAGGGAATTTTGTGTTTCCAGAGGTAAGCTTATTTCCTGGGTAGCAGCTGTGTCTTCTTTCATTTTACCACCTAAATATGTAATTGTTTCTGGCATGAAAAAAGGCCAAATCTACAAATAATGTTTAAAAAGAGATGCATAGTTCTCATTAACTGCAAATTAGCCTTAAATGAGACAATATTGATTTATAAGATTTTTATTTCAATACTTAATACTTTAGTAATATTTTCTACCAAGTGCTCTCCTGATCTGGAAGTAGTAATAAATAACAGGGGTTTTGTTTTTGAGAGGTCATGTTTTTTGCAATTGCTTCATCAATAACCTCAGGGCAAATAGCTGCTCTAAGCATAAGGAAAGCCAGGCTACCACATTTGGGTTCAAATCTCATGACCTCCTTCCTTTTGAACCACAGCTTTTGGCTTTATTGGTAGGGATGATATCTGATCTCCATTCTGAAAGTTTGTTTTGCTTTGTAACACAATGATAGGGAAGGGATAAAATGGCATGCAAAAGCTTTCTGCGTAATGGTGCTACACTTCTTTTAGGAAAATTTGCTTGACATGTCTTTCCTGTATCAATTTACATTTATTTAACTTCTGTCTGATACTGTTTGTTGTGTAATAGCATTGTTGAGTTTTCATGATTTATTGAGTAGAATATTGATGTGATTTTTAAATAACTTAGTAAGCTATTCTGATCATGTTTCAGAACAAGTGTTACCGACTTGGTTAATAAAACTGGCAGTTAATTTTCCAGATTAATTACTAACTTATATACCGTTTTAATAAGAACACCAGAAGCCAAAGAATTGAGAAAAATCAACACAAAGGGTTAACACCATTATCTTTACTACCCATGTATGAGTTTATTAAACAATATGACTTGAAAGCAGCAAAGAAAGTACAGTTCAAGGATACAATACTATATAAATACCTTTTCCTGATATGAATCTAACAGTTCAGTGTGATTTACTTCTGATTAGATATGCAAAGCATAACTCTAATTAGATGAATTAGGAGAATCCCAAGTTGAATCATACTTCAACATATACTGGACTTTTTTGGCAAACCACTCACATTTCAATTTCTCCCTGACCCTATTTGCAATTAGATAATATTTTAAGTCTAATTGTTCAGTAACAAGTCTAATTGCTTCAGTATGTGAAGGGATATGACTTATTGAAATACTGCATCCATCCATCCAGTATTGTAATCCATACATCAACCTTCCCCAATCTGATTGATCCTGTTGGTTAACAATTCTGGAAACTGAGATCTTAGCACAACTAGAAAATAGCAGATTGGCAAAAGCTGCTACAAAAACTTGTTAGCAATATGTAACATTTATCTTGGAAACCGCTACTGGACTTTGTGCTTGAGGAGGAAAAAAAATGATATTTTGATTTTAGATTTTATTGATTAGATTGATTTGTTGACATAGAAATGGCTAGTTCACATTACTATAAAAATGTAAAAAGTTGAGGTTCGATGTTAATGCCTTATTTTACTGCAACAGAGAGGGTCGGAAGTCAATGCCTCTCCCCCCCCCCTTTTCCACACTTCTCTTTTTCTTTTTCCCTTACCTTTGTTCCCTATTATTTGCTTTTTATTTTCGTATTTTATAAGTGAAAAAAATAAAAAATGTAAAACAAATACAAATAAAAAAGAAATATGTAACACTTACCTTAATAGAACTTACTTTTGAATGGATATGCAAAGAATTGCCTTTAAACAGTTGTTACTCTTATTAAGATACGATATGAACATTTAATTGTACAAATGACGGAGTAACATACTTCAGAGGATAAAATGTTATTCCGTCGTTTTTACTGAATAACCATACAAAACCATACCTGTTATGGGTACAACATTCTGGAGATTTGGCAACATGTACATTTACCTCACCCTGCCAACAGACTTCTCTATTCTAAGGGCACACTAAGGTCAATCTGCATTGGTCTCCATCAAAATGAAATACGGTAGTTCTGATCTTCTACTTAACTTACAATTGTTCATGATATCCAATTACGGAGAAAAAGTGTTACAATTGAAGACAGTTCACATAGTGTGGTGGGATGGTTTGTTGTCACTGTGTGTTGGGGGGAGAGAGCACGGGGGGGGAGGCTCAGCTAATCTCAATGTACACATGTACTTTGACAATAAAGGTTTATTATTATTAAACAATGTTTCCTTTAATTATATAACTATATGGGAAAAGTAGTGTGTCTCTGCCTTAACTGGAAAAAACCCCATGAAAATTACTCAATCTTGCTGTATATGAACACGTAAGCAATTGTCCTAAAAATGAAGCAATCATGTTTAAGAATTGACTGATCAGTAATATTTATTCAATACATTTGTATACTGCAAGAATCAAAGACTACCCTCAACAGTGCTCCTGAAAGATACAATATAACAAATACATTTCAAAATTACTACTCTGGAGCTCTCCTATCAAATTATGTGAAATTCTTGACCAAAGGTACAGAAGATGCTTATATAAATAAGCAGAAGAAAGGGGAAAGAACACATTCTTATTGCCAAGAGCTTTCTATTTAGATTCCTTAATACCTAAGTCATTATTTAGAACAATTATTATAGGTAAACTGCATTCCATACATAAATAGTAAATACACGTTTTGTTCCACTAGATGGCACCATAATAATTGTCTTTTAAACACTGGCCTGATTTAAACTATGGACAAACACAAGATTAAAAACCTATATATTATTAAAGATTAAAACTGTTTGAAATATAAAATTCCATCCTTAGACAGATGCCATCCCATCTACAGAAGCTGAATGAATTGGCAATTAAATATTACTTCATCACAATTAGATGAGCATTCTCCACTGTAGCTAAGGGCAGAAGGCTAGTTTGTGGGGAAAAACTAGAGCAGCTAGGAATAGCACAGGTCTGCCCTCCAATACCTCATCACTACTACATATCCTCCAGTATCTTACACTTGAGGTAGCTGGCTCAATCTGCTTCACGATATGGCTCACCCTAACATAATCTCTTGTATTTTCATCACATTAAAGTTTAGAGTTACTAGTGCTAAGAATGATTCCCACGAAGGTTGCTGTTGTGTAGCCTGTTCTTTGCAGGCAGATGGAAGGTTCAAAACAGCAACAGGCTTTATTGAAGGTCAGAACATAACAGAAGCAACAAAGAAGCTGCTGCGCAGCAATTTTACGGTTGGCCGATAGGCTGCGACCAATAGGTTTAAAGCAGTGGTTTCCCGCCTAAAGACCTACTTAGCCGGCTGGAGACAACCAGTCTGGGCCGGCTAGCAACCGTTACAAGCATACATGTGAACTAGCACTTAGCAATTGAACTTACGCAATTATCAAGCAGTGCAACATAAGCAAACAGTGCATATAAAAAACCCAATACATTACAGCCCTTCCCCCTGGATGGTACACACATTTATTTATTTATTTTATTATTTAAATTTATATACCGCCCTATTCCCGTAGGACTCAGGGCGGTTTACAAGGAAAATTAAAATACATAGTATACAAAATTAAAATCAATTAAAACTATTAATTAAATTACAGTCCCTGAAGTTAAACTAAAACCCAATTAAATTAAATTAAATTAAAACCCCTCAGTCTGGGCCAAACAGCTCGAAGAACCAGGTTTTCAAGTCCCGGCGAAATGAGCGAAGGTTGGGGGCAGTCCTGAGTTCCGTGGGAAGTTGGTTCCATAGGGCCGGCGCGCCCACAGAGAACGCCCTTCCCCTGGGAATAACCCGCCGGCATTCCTTAACCGGCGGTACCCTGAGAAGGCCCTCCCTGTGGGAGCGCACAGGACAATGGGAAGTTGGTTACAAAATCTTGTAGATATCTGGGGGGTCTTCAGCCTTGCTCAGAGCATTGGGGGATTGCCGGAATCTCCCAGTCTACCGGTTCGTCTGCCGTGCTGGGTAGACCCGGGCTCTGTGGTTTGGTGAAGTCTAAACAACTCAAGTCCCTTTGGCTGACCTGTCCCGGTCAGCCCAGCCCAAAGTCTAACGGTGCTGCGAAGTTGGCAAGGCTGCTGCTGGGTGCCGGGTGACTGCTGGGCTGCTGAGGTTCAGTCAGGGGAAGCGCTTTTATGCCCCCGTCCCCGTTCTCTTTTGCACAAAATGTTTCAGAGCGTCCGAACTGCTCTGCTGAAGTATGAGGTTGTAGACTCCAAGTCTGCCCTCCTTGGGAGTCCTGAGCCAACAACTGCTGTTAGTCGCCAATGCAACTGACCGACATGTCGGCAAATGACTCGCCCATCTTCCAGGACCACCTTGTAGGAGAGTGGTCCTGACACTTTAACAACTTCCGCTGCCACCCACAACTGCCCTTGCCCTTAGTTCCGAGTCCAAACCCAGTCCCCCACCTGTAAATTCCTAAGTGCGTTCGGATGTGCCGTGTCGAAGGCTACTCTATCGGGGTGCAGTCTGTCCAGTTTGGTTATTAGCCTCTTGCCCCAGCGAAGCTCTGTGGGGCTCTTGCCTGTAGCTGTGCAAGGCGTTGTATGCTGGCATAAGAAGAAATCAGCCAGGCTGGGGTGCCAGTCCCATGTAGTAATGCACTTGAGGGACTCTTTGGTTGTATGTAGCAAGAAAATTCAAGAAAAAGATTCAGATATCTATGGCATTATCTGCAGACTGAATTGAAAAAATCTGATCTCTCATATCCATCTCACCGTTACATGTGTTAATCATACTGCTTGTTGGTAAACTACTGGTAGTCATCAATTTACAACAGTTCATTTAGTTACTGTTCAAAGTTACAATGGCATGGGAAAGAGTGACTTATGATCATTTTTCACACTTATGACTGTTGCAGAATCCCCATAGTCATGTGATTTACATTTGGATGTTTGACAACTGGTTTATATTTATGATGGGGTCACACGATCACCTTTTACAACCTTCTGACAAGCAAAATCAATGGGGAAGCCAGATTCACTTGTGTTACTAGCAAGTACAGTGATTCACTTAACAAATGTGGCATGGAAAATCATAAAATGGGGCAAAACTCACTTTACAAATTTCTCACTTAGCAACATAAATTTTGGGCTCAATTGTAATAAGTCATTTTATAGTATTTTATAGTGTGCTTCATGAATATAATTTTGGATTTTTCCCCCTGAAAAATGCATTAGGAAAACAAGGTAGCTTTTGCTTTTTTTTCTTCCAATGCATGGTATCTTTGGAGTTCCTCAAGCAGGAGGTGAGAACAATTTCTTCTTGTCCTCAATTTAGATATAAGAAACTGAATCCTACTGATGCATATTATAATATAGCCACAAGACCTACTTTTAGGGGGACATTCTCAGGATTTTTTTAATGATCTGCTTGGACAATTGAAGCATAATAAATCATAACATAACCTTAGTTTAGTGATAACTAAAAATGCAAATGTAAAAAAAGGGGCTATGATTAAATATCAAGACCAAATTAATGACAGCAGATATAAAAACTAGCCTTAAAATTGACAACGAAGATAGAATCAACTATACAGGAACCAACAGTCAAGACACTGCACACTAGCATTTCCAAATGCCTTTGGAAAAAATAAAAATATTCAAATTGTGCCATCACACCTTCTTTTAATGTAGCTTTACCTCTACAAATCAAAACAAAATTGACACTAATGAATAATGAAACTTTTGGGAAAGTTGGATGTATTTATAATAGAATTAAACTTTTCTTCACAGCCGTGGACTCTGCACCTCTGCATTGTCTGGGAACCCCTGCTCTAGCAAAATCTTTCAAAATTATCTTATTGTTGTTGTTGTTAGTTGCGAAGTCGTGTCCGACCCATCGCGACCCTATGGACAATGTTCCTCCAGGCCTTCCTGTCCTCTACCATCTTCTGGAGTCCATTTAAGCTCACGCCTACTGCTTCAGTGACGCCATCCAGCCACCTCATTCTGTCGTCCCCTTCTTCTATTGCCCTCGACCTTTCCCAGCATTAGGCTCTTCTCCAGTGAGTCCTTCCTTCTCATTAGGTGGCCAAAGTATTTGAGTTTTAGCTTCAGGATCTGGCCTTCTAAAGAGCAGTCAGGGTTGATCTCCTCTAGGACTGACCGGTTTGATCGCCTTGCAGTCCAAGGGACTCGCAGGAGTCTTCTCCAGCACCACAGTTCAAAGGCTTCAGTTCTTTGGCGCTCAGCCTTTCTTATGGTCCATACCTTGCGGCAATAAAATAAGTCTTCATATTTTGTGTTTTGAATTTTCTCAGCTTAAGGAAATCAATGCAAAAATAATACAGTAATCAGATTTTTTTGGGAGGGGAACTGGGAAATTCCACTTTTACGGAGAACAGAATGCTTTTCTCTTAAAAGCAAAAAACACATTCTCAATAGAATCTGGATCTCAATAAATTTCCCAGCATTAACGGAGAAAAATGGCTTTCTACTCGAGAACAGTCCCGCGCTCCGCACAAAGAAGACGAAACCCACTTTTTTCCCTGCAAGCGACCTTTCCTGACGTTACAGCAACTCTCCCTCCCGACTTCTTTAATAGCACCAGCTCGGTACTGAGCTTATCTTAATGCCAACCACGTGCACGAAGGAAGGAGAAAGGGCGACGTTTAGCGGGGTTAAAGAAACATTTTTCCTTTCTCTTCCTACCCGCACTGCATCACGGGCTTTATGCAAATGAACTCCGCCCTCCGCCACGCTATTCCTAAGACGCCTGCGCGGCGAGGCCGTTTTCGCCGCGATTTCCTCAGCTTCGCTAAGTTCGCTGAGGGCCTATTTTTGCTGGAAACAGCAACAACTACGTCGACTCCATTTGCTTTCTTTTTTTTTTTACCCGAGACCTCGGGTTAATCCGAGACTGAAAAGTCACTGTCTTCAGTAGAGCTTGCAAACAAATGCAAAGGTTTTCGCGGACATAGGACGATAGGAACCAACTTCACTGAAGGCACCGCATCCGAGTGAAAACACGTCGCCTTTACAATTATTACTGTATCTCCAGAAGGCATATGGCAAACCGTCTTCCCTGTTTCAAGATGGCCGCCCCGGCAGCCTCCGTTCCACTGCTGGGAATCCCGCCCTCCGGCTCACTGACGCAGCTGCCAAGAGAGAAAGAGAAATGCCGTCGGCCTATGGGAGCGGCTTACCTATCTTCGCCAGGATTGGCTCTCCGGTTTCTAACGGGGGAATGATGAGGGGCCTGCGTTGCTAATAGGCTGCGCTGAGACTGCACCGTTCCCCGCTACCGAGGGTAACGGTTGGACGGAGGAGTGAGGTAGCCGCTTTGTGCGATTGGCTGCGCCGCTGTCACTCCTCCCCGCCCCTCCCCCGTCAGTGCTGGTGGTGCGCTCTCGGTTTCTGGGCCTGAGGCGGGACTGCTGGTCAGGCCGTGCGAGGAAGGGTCCACAGTATCTTCGCGGCAAGAGACGGAGGAAGAGGTGGGAGCTTGCGCGGAGAGCCCGCGAGGTAATGCCGGGACCCAGGAGGGAGCTGGCGTGGCGCTGAGAGAACGAGGCTAACGGGGAGAGAGAGAGATGCGCTGGCCTTGCAGGTCCGCACCTCCGGTTGCTGCCTCCGACCCTGTGCAGCTGCAGCTTAGGTGGGTGAATTTGGTTAGCTCGAGCTGAGCAGCCGGGAGAGGAGGGAAGCTTCCCTTCCCGGCCCCTTTTCTTTGAAAGGCTCGTCGTCAGGAGAGGGGGAAGCGAGTGACATTCCTCGGCTGCCGCTTCCCGCCCCCGGAATTTAAGGAAAAGGGACAGGAGGATGACCCGCAAAATGGGGGAGTGAAATGTACGCTCGGTTTTATTTTATAAAGCCCAGTTGGAGGACTGCGAAATGAGTAGTGGTTTTTTTTTTTATTCCTTGGGGAGATTTATATTAGTAGCTAAATGCGGTATGCAGTATTTCTTCTTTGAAGCACTTTTCGTTTCCCCCCCCCGCCCCTCTGGAAAGCTCAAAAAGCCAGGTCGTAAACTCTTGTTCTAGCTGTCTCGTTTTAAGTTTTGCGAAGGTATTGGCGATTTAAAGGAGAGAAACGAGAAATTAATAATTTTAACGATAATCTTAACTGGGAGGGGAAAAGTGAAATGTATGATGGATCAAAGCACTTGGAATTTGTGCCTTGCATTATTTTGCAAGTTAAAGCTGTAGTAGCAGATGGGCGCCTTAAATACAAGTTCAGGATGGTGGGCAGCTAGGGCTAAAGATGAATTAAATAGCATATTGAATGTTTGCATAGAAAAATATATTTTCAGCGTTCTTATTGATGATAGAAGTTTCTGTTTTATGGCCTTGATGGTCTATTGTAGTCAGGATGAAGACAATTACAAGCAAATACTTGAAAAACATAGGTCTGAAAACTACTTTAGAGTTCAGTAATCAGTAGAGTTCTGTCACAGATTTGCTGGCATCTTTTTCTGTTGGACAGGGATTCCAGTTAACTGGTTCAGTTATTCATAGCTTCAAAAGTCTTATGCCACTAATCTTTGAATATGAAGAATGTTGTACAATACCTGGAAGCTATTCTATGTATGATAGATAGGCAAAGGTGGATGTATAAACTTAAACTGATGAAGTTGTGGCATTGATTATTCCTTCAGTCTATAATTCTTGTATAGGAGTACATGAAGTTGCTTGTTTTTACCTGTATTGCACTACTGAGTACAGTTTTGGGCATATTGGAGTCAGCTCTGTTCTTTGGATCATCATATTTCCCGTGCCAAAGACGGAGGTCAGTCTGTCTCACAGAATTGTTTTAAATGGATGGCAAATATTGTATCTTAAGTTCACTAAAGATACTAGTACATACATAAGAATGACCAGTCAAGAAAACAAACAAGTGAATCATTGAATAAATCATCTCAGAATTCTCACTCAAGGTACAAATGTCAGCCTTATGAGGTAGACCTGAAACACAACCAGATGAGCTAATTCTAATTTATTGTAAAGCTGTATTAACCAAAACTTGGAAGTCTGAAATTACATTGCCCTACTCCTGTCTCCTTTACAGCCCAAGAAACACTGTTGTGGGCCTCTTGCCCCACTCACATTCCTGCTTCAGGTCTTTTATTTGATACTCCCTTGCTCTCATTTCTTTGCCTTGTCTCCCAAGGTCTTTCCCATTATATTATACAAATGACCAGCTCCAATTATCTTATTTTCACACATTTTGTGAAGACCTAGTTTTCTATAGAAAGATTTAATGCTGGGAAAGGTAGAAGGAAAGAGAGGAGGATGACTAGCAGCATTGTTGAGCTAATGGACCAGGTTGATAGATCATCCTGGAGGAAAACTGTATGGTCTCTTAAGATTCAAAGCATAGAACTTCTGTTCAGTTGATCAGAAGTTCTATATTCTTATGCATTGACTTACTGTTATTGTCTTCATAAATGCTGATAATTTTCCTCTTTACTTTTGGAATCTACAATTTATATAATAAAGTTATTCCTTAAATCTTAAATCAACATTTCTAAACCAGGTCTAAAATAGGCTCTTTAATTTCATTGTGAGTTATTTACATCTGTAGACATGAAACTGTTTGTTAACATTGGTCTATCTTGCTCAGTATTACCTGTTCTGATTACTAATTTCTATTGAGGATACAGATGTGAATTAGATAAAAAATTTAGAAACATAAAAATATTCATTGAATAATATTAGAATCTCCTTCTTGCTTTTCTCTGCAGTAGTAGGTATAATTCATTACAAAATCACTGGGTGGAGAATACTACTTAGTTGAGCCAAGTAGCTTTTCTTATTGTGATATGGCGATTACAGTACAGACTTATTTACACAGAACAACCTCACTGGATTAACCTTGTGCTGTATTAAACTATATTTCTAGGATAAAAAATATAAAGGAAATGCTAGAATCTGATGACAAGTATGGTATTTTGCTTATCTTGCAAATCAGTATTGCACTAAATTATGATTTAAGAGCAACACTTGAAATTTTTATGGATGGTTATGTCTATGGTGGACAAGGTAATGAAAGATGCAAAATGGGATAGATGGAGTTTTAAGTTTTTACAGAGAATTTGTTTTGTGTTTATACTGTAGTTTTCATGTAGTTTCCACCTTGAAATAGTGGAACATGAAACCAGGTTTTACCCTTGGGACCACAAAAAAAGATTAAAGGAATTGAGGATTGCTCACTGATTTTGCTGAACTTAATATTACTTGGTTTTAAGGTATAGTAAAGCTATTGAAAGGGAAGTAGCGTTAACAATCTCTGAATTAACTAGATTTCCGAAAACTTAGGCTTACTTTACATAGTACAAATTGTATTTTCCCCTTAGTTCTTAAATGACATGCAGATAATTTATAGATAAAACCACTTCTAGAAACACTGCAATTAACTGACTGAATCCATGAGATGCAAATATTATAATGTTAAGTAAAACAAGAAACTTTAATATTTATATTGGAAAATCAGGTGGTAATTATGGAGAGAAAAATGCTGTTTGACATTCATGTAATTTGATTTTATTGTGATATTTCAAAATCACTATTTGTTATGGTCACACAAACCCTGCAATTCAAATACTCAAACAATCACGATTTAGATTTTTGATTTTATTAACAGTCTACTTTTTTTTTTACTGGAAATTGGAAAAAAACTATCCAAGTGTTTGGTCTTGATTCAGTATAAATCAGACTTGAATTTATACTTCATAATTGCCTACATGCTACTTGGTTTCTCAAAGAATCATGCTACGCCATTACTTTTTTTGCGTAAAACCATTATCCTCTGAACTCAAGTAGTTTTGTCAGCAACTTTAAGGATGAGATTAATTCTGATATTTTTGAATATAGATGTGCAACAGGGAAGGTTTGAGTATGACTGAGAAACATTTTGAATTATATCTAACATGTTATATAATATATATAACATATAAAGAGGGTTGATTGTGATGTAGAGATTTACAGCAACCACAATTCAAGGGATACAAGATGATTCAGATCATGTGAGGGCATTTATGTATAGTGGTTATGAATATATTTTGATTAATAAAATCAGATTTGCCCTTCTACAGGATTGCTTGTCAATGGCAGAGAATAGCTGTACAAACCCCAGGAAAGATGCAGTTGCTCTAAGGCAGGGGTCTCCAACCTTGGTCACTTTAAGACATGTGGACTTCAACTCCCAGAATTCCTCAGCCAGCAAAGCTGGTTGAGGAATTCTGGGAGTTGAAGTCCACATGTCTTAAAATGGTCAAGGTTGGTGATCCCTGCTCTAAGGTGTTCCAAAACACCTTGGCCTTGAAATACGGTTTTCTGCACAGTCTTAACAGTTTCCAACTTGCTAGTAATAGATTTAGAGCCAAAGTGGTCCAGTGCCAGCATTTCACTAGTAATGCCAGGCAGATGGGTTGAGGAAGTTTTGTCCTCAGTTGACTCAGCTGCACTTCTTACTATTTTGGTGTTGCTGAGTCTGTACTGGCTAGACAAATTGTTACATTTTACAATATTCAGTTTTTGTAGGTGATAATAGCATGCATTTAAAAATAGCCAGGATAAATGCTGATTCTTTAAATGTTCACAGTGCATTGTAGTTCTGTGTAAATCTAAAGTCCTAACAAGCACTCCAACGTATTTGTGCAAGACTGTAATCCTAACACTATAACCTGGGGAAAAAAGTAATTCTAAATAAGCAGGCAGAATCCACAGTTGATAATATTACTTATTGTTTGTCACTTTGGCTAATTAAGAGAGTAGATTAGAAGAAAAGAGAAAGGAAGAAAATGTTTTGGTTAATGTTAGGGTCATGTCTGTACTAATTATGGTGTGGAAAGAAGTGAAGGACAGACTTCAGTTATGCAGTCGGAGGGGTTCTTAATTAGTACAGGATAGTATGTTGTTTCAAAATGCTGAAAAGAAACAAGGAAAAAGAAAATTGTGCTCTCTAGCTCTAAATTCAAAGACAATTAACTTCCATACTATTTCTAATATTTAACAAAATATAGCCAAGAGACAAATTCTTGAACTTACTTGCATACTTTATTGTTTCATTTTTGCTAGTCCTAATAAATGTATTACCCAATTTGCGGATTTGGGATTTTTTTTTTCATTTTTGCTAGTCCTAATAAATGTATTATCCAATTTGGGGATTTTGGATTTTTTTTGTTAGTACCATTAAAATTGTAATTTACTGCAAAACTAATGTTTAATTTGCATTTTCCTTGACATTTACCTTCCAACACATTCAATTTAATGTATACTTGGCCTGCTCATATATGATTTTTAAATGTGCAATTTTTGTGATTTTTTTTTGCAAGAGCAGTTGGACACATTCAGCAACTTTTTATTCTTGGGCAATACTGATAACATTTATTTATTTTATTAAGATTTGTCATAGTTTTTTAGCAAAAATGGAAAATTTGGGCCTTTGCATAGTATTAAGAAACATATTTGTTTAGAGACTTTATCAGTTCTGTATTTCAAAAAAAAAACCTTGTAGTTTAGATATGTTTTAGTTTTCTGAAACCTCAATTTTCAGATGAAGTTTTAGCTTTCTTCAGTTAATGTTTTAGTTGGATAATCTTATTTTAATAAATAAGAATCATATCTGTGTGTTTTATGCATTAGATTTAAGTACTAGGCCAGAATTATGGTATTCATAGAATTTTATTTATTACAGATAATGCTTGACTTATGACTGGTCATTTTATGACCATTCAAAGTTATGATGGCTTTGGAACAGGTGGTATAGGACCTGTAAAACTAACTTGGAAAGCTGTCGTCCCCACCCACGGTTTCCCAACCTCATTTTGGATGCTTGGAAACTCACTTTATCTCATCTCGCCTCACCTTGCCTGGCCTTATTTTACCCATTTTTCATATTTGTATGGCTGCCCACCTCACAAAAGAGTGACTTTGGGCAGCTTACAACAAAACCAATACATATATAAAGACAGTCTTCTCATCTGATGGGTCCTGCCCCTCTTGGAGTGGATAGTAGAGCTGAAGAAACCCAGTTATCTGACCATAACAAAGGAGATACCCAAAAACTCCCCCAATTTCAGGTTGCATTGCCATTGCTTCAACAGGAACACCAGATCCAGTGTATGGCTATTGTGCCATGTCAGGCTCTGGTTGATCTGGGATAGACCCATGGCTGTGATGGTGGCCATGCATCCCTGAGCCACTTCAGATCCCACTCTTATAGAAGGCAGATTGAAGTTTCCCAAAACTATAAATCTCAAGAACTCAACTGCCCGCCCAGAAATGTAGTCAAGAAGCTCAAGCTGGAAAGTTACTGTGCTGGAGGGAGGCTGGTATAACAGCTGCAATTCTGACTGATTCCTAAAACCCAGCTTAATGAACACACATCTGATGACCTGTAATGCAGTGCTCCCAAAGGCTGTAAGAGATTCCTGGATGACATTCACCACTCCTGCCCCAGCTCATGACATGCCCAAAACTCAGCTGGGGGTATCTGCAAATGGATTAGCTCCTCTTCTTGGCCCAACTAGGTCTCAGTGATACCATATCAGGAAGGCCTTCTCATCAGTGATTAAATAATTAAATTTATAGGTAAAAAAGGCTATGCAGGGCAAGGAAGTTCACAGTAGTCTGCCACTCTACTGCAACCTCCCTACTGCCTGGTGCTGCCCACACTTTCAAAGCCACAGCATCCCCAACAAAACAGATGGAGAAACTGGAGACTATCTCCACAGCACCAGTGAGCTCCCTAAACATCTTCTGTCTTAGTCTGGCCTCCAGACCACTCCTCCAGGAAGCAGCCCAAACAGGTTCTTTCAATAGCAGATCCCTTAGGAGCAGCCAGACTAGTCTGAGAAAGCTATTGTCAGTTTTTTAAAAAACCACCTAGATCACAAACGTGGTAAACAAGATTGGCACAGTAGGCATGGCCAGCACCATAAAACAGCCATGCCCTGCCAACCTCTAGCACAGTTCTCCAGCCCAAAAAATCCGAAGTGAGTCAAGTGATCCAGCTTCAGCAATTCCAACTTCCCTTCAGGCAAATGCCACTCCAAAAAATGCAGAATACAGCTCACACAGCAAGAACCATCGCTCCAAAGTTTCCACACTCTCCACAGTCTCCACCATCTTAACCACTCATCTCTTTTCCCAATTTTACATATTTATCTTGATAAGACGCTGTTAAGTCTAACCAAATGTTTTACCCTTAAATGCTGATAGGGAAGGGATTCTAATGAAAAAGCACACACTTTTTTCACTGTATTTTCTGATGCAT
The DNA here is from genome assembly GCF_964194415.1 of Vipera berus. NCBI lineage: Eukaryota > Metazoa > Chordata > Lepidosauria > Squamata > Viperidae > Vipera > Vipera berus. Next base: position 318,998,807 of record NC_138202.1, read on the forward strand.
AAGCTGGAGAGTAGAAATTTGCTGAGGTTTTTGTTTTCTTAAATGGCTTCTCTTCCCGCTTAGTCTTTTTTGGTCAGATTTTATAACAGCTGAAACTTGGAACGCTAAAAGTGAAGAAGACTGATAGGAGAAAAAGCAGGAAGGGAACAAAGAATTCAAAGGATTCAGGGAGAAGTTGAACAACGGGAAAATAAATTTAAGCAGACTGTTTAAATATATGGTTTTGTTTAAATAGTTATGTATGTGCAAATATAATTGAAATGAATTAACAATAAGGCATAGAGTTACTGGCCCCAGTGCTTACTTAATTGGTAACTATACCTGTCAAACTTCATTTTAAGCCTATAAACAAACAATTTTTAAAATTGACGCTGGTCACTGTTAGTTTTTAACCATATTTTTGACAGGTTTGAAGACAGTATGTCTTTTAAATATATATAGAAAATAGTTTATAAATTTCAGGGCAAATTGCCTGATTTGTACTAAAAATGGTTGTAATGCTTATTGGAAAAGATTTCTACTCAGTACTGTCAACACTGGTGCATGTCTGAATTTTAAAAATTAACAGAATTACATTGTGTGGAATGGGCACTTGGAAGTTCTAATTCTATGTTAGAGGATTTAGTCACTTAATCTATAATAATGGATACTTTTCAGCAAGGTTAGAAAACTTCTCTATTCAAAGTTTATTAATTCCTACAGTTACAAATATATTTAGGCAAATAAGCTTTTCTATTAAAATGCAATGCAGAATTCTGTGATAATTGAAATCATTTTTTCAGTTGTGTACATACTAGAATTTATTAAAAATTAAAGTATTGACTGTGCCCGGAATTAGCTGTTTGAAGCTTTTCATATTAAAATATTTGAACAAGTTTTAAAATTTTTGAATATTTTAAATCCTGCCAATTGAAGCCTAATTGAACCCAATAATTCCAGTGAGAATACATCTGTATTTTTTAAACACCCCTCCCCCCCCAAGAAGACAGTTGCAAAGCATTTTCTTACATGTTAAGAAACCTGGCATGGAAGCATTTATTTAAGTCACTAGTGGGCAAGGTTGTTTTGAAGATTTCTTTAAATAAATTCATAGATAATCTTGAGCACTAAGGGTATATGAAAGTTGGTAGTCTTTAAACAATTTTATCAGTTTTGTTCATAATCCCTGTTTGTAAGTCTGTCACCAGTAAGAACTAAAGTTATTTGTTTTATACTGTTTTGACTTATCCAATAGCATAACAGATGAGTAAAAAATTCCTTAGTTATCCAATTAGTGGATGTTGACACCTGATAAGGAACAACTAAAATAAAAATGGTATATGATGCTGAACCTAATGTAGGTGATAATATATATGTTCTTGCAGTCTTTGGCAGCTATATTAATAAAATGTAGAGGAAATAGTTTTAAGGTTCATTGGCTGTAAAGCATTCAGAAATTGGAAAAAGAGTCTATATTCATCTCTTAACAAAAAAGATATACAGGTAATCCTTGGTTAACAATCACATATTCAGTGACTGTTTGAAGTTATGACAACACTGAACAAGGGGGTCTTGTGACTTGTCCTCGAAGTTCCGGCTGTTCCAGTACCCATACAGTTACATGATCGCAATCTGGGTTGTACTTAATAAGAGTTGCAGCATTCCACAGTCACATGATCACCATTTGCAGCCTTCTCTGTTGGCTTCCCTTAAGCAAAATCAATGAGGAAGCTGGAAGGTTGCAGGTCACTCCCATAAGTCTCCCTTGGCTGGCAGCAACCATCCCTAGACCAGCTACATTGGTTTCATTGGCCACTTGCATACCCTCTCCAGCCCAGTAACAACCATTCTTAGTTCTGCCATGCCTCACCACTCATCAGCACATTATCCCCACCTGGCAGCAGCCACTTACCTATTTGCCAGCCTGCTTGTGAACATCTGGGACTTGCAACTTCCTGCCAGCTTCCCCAGTGATTTGCTTGTTGGAAGCAAAGTTGCAAAGAAATCCTCACCTGTGATCCTTGCTTAACAGTGGCAGCAGAGGTTGCCAGGATTGTATTATTAAGGAATGTACTCATACGATATTGTGCTTTACAACCACATTACATTGTAATAGAAATTCTGGTCCTGGTTACTGTTGTTAACCGAGGACTATCTGTACCAACATCAGTGAAAGAATGCAACTGAAAATCATAGATTTTCTAAAATACAATTCAGCACTTTTTTCAAAGCATTAAAAGAATCTTACAGCAGCGATGCAATAAATGTACAGTATACATGAGTAAATGTACAATGTACATCATCCAGAGTCACTTGTTGAGATGGGCAGCTATAGAAATCACATAAAATATTATTGTCATACACAGATATCAGAATAGGTCCTGGAAGTATCTCTTACATCTGTCTAATGATGCTATCTCCTTCACCTCCTTATATGTTCTGGTAAGGCATATTGGATTATTGTTCTTGCTCCTTGTCTTATAGAAGCAATTTCTTCAGAGTCTGCATCTACAAAAAAGACATGCCCTTATCCATGTACAGTCTGATTCCCTCTGCTAAAAATAGTGTTTTAAGATCAAAGCATAGTTCATTTGGAACAAATCTAGAAATGGAGGCTAGATACGTTTGGGGTTACTATCTCCTTTGCAACCTTTGATTAAAGTGAAATCTACCCCAAAACCTGGAAGTAAGTGAAACAATAGAACTGTTGCTTCAGAAAACTCTGTTAAATTAAAATAATATTAGAAAAGCTATTTATGGGAAAAAGAATTGAAACCTGTAGTTATATGCCTTTAAGCTGCTTGGCTAAGGAAAATTATTACAGAATTATTCTCTTATAAAAAATTTATTTTTATTTCTTAAAAAATACCTTATTAGGCCATGCAGGAGATGAGAGAGACCTTACCCACCCACATATCAGAGTTAGAGGAAGGATGAGGCAATTCCTACAAAGGCGGTACAGTGCGAGCAATTATCCATTGCCCCAGAACACAAGGCAAGTCCAAGGTGTGAAGACCAGAGGACCTTTTGGAAACCTCCAGCTTTCCTTCTTGTGGGGTTCAGCCATTTGATTGGAGACAGATACATGCATATATGATATCAGCAAGAAATACAGTAAAACCTCAATGTAACATTTAATGAGGGGAGGAAGTGTTTGTTAAAGCAAAATGTCTTTTAAATTTATGCATGTACTGAAGCAGATTTTGTCATTAATCCAAAGTCTGCTATATTAAGTCCATTAAATTGAAGGCTTATTGTAAAAATATTTTCTGTTTGTATGTTTGTATTTCTCTGTACATATGAAGATGATCTTCATCCATTTATCAGGAAGCAAATTCATGCATTCCCTTTGGAATCCTTAAGATACTCTTTACTGTATCACTTACTTTCACATTTCTCAGACAGATTTGTATATTTCTAAACAAACCATAGTGTAACAAACTACTAGTTTATGTGGGGTCTGGAAGTATTCTGGGAAATCAAGATGATGACTGAGGGTGGTACTTTATTTCATAGTATGCTAGCTCTGCATCCAAAAAGAAGAATAAAGTAGACATAATTTTCAGTAACGCCCAGCATCCCTAAGATTCTCAACAGTCACTGAAACACCTTTGGAAATTTCTTTTTCCATGATAAAAGGGAAGATGTGCCACATTGCCATATTTTTGTGTCCATATTTGTATGTGTGAACCTATACCAAACAGAACATACACCAAAAAAGGAGGATCAGGATCAAAAAAAATGATACCTGGAAGTTGAGTTATTCTAAAATTGATTCCCTGTATTTTTTCTCATTCATACATAATATAATAATAATAATAATAATAATAATAATAATAATAATAATAATAATAATAATAATAATAATAATAATTAGTAGTAGTAGTTGGAAGGGACCTTGGAAGTCATCTAGTCCAACCCCCTGCTCAGGCAGGAAACCTTATACCATATCTTAGAACCTTGCCCATTTTTTTAGTAATGAGATGAGAATTGTTTGTCATTCTTGCATTCATATGGTGATTTTATCAATAAAATAGATTTTGAATACAGTCCAATATATACTGCTCAAAAAAATAAAGGGAACACTTAAACAACACAATGTACTGTATTTAATAGTCTTATCTTGTGTTCCCTTTATTTTTTTGAGCAGTATATATTTACCTGGAAATAAAATTTGTTGAGTAAAGTTGCTCTATGGATACACAATCAAAAAGGTTTGAATTGATTAACAAAATACTTCTGTGCATTCATGTTCAGAAGTGTATCCTGCTAAACTTTGTAAGGAGGCTCAGAATTATAATGTCAGGTTTGCTTATAACTTAGTTTAAGTAATAGGTATTTCTGATACCTTGAATACAGTAATAACTATTGCTTTCCATTTGGAGTTCTTTTCCATCTGAACATCTAGAAGGTACCATTCTTGGGGTAGAAACAAGGCCACAGATTATTTTGCAGTGGCTGTTTGGTACATGACTGCAGCTTCTCATGGCTTTCTTGTTTTAAATGTGGTCTGTAAGAACTGTATTCATTATGTGTATCGTGGCTGTTATTTGAGGGAACACCTGCTGCCAGCATCAAGTTCCCTTCGTCCAGTGCGCTCGCAGAGGGAGGGTCTTCTCGGTGCCGCCGGTAAAAGATTGCCGGCTGATAACACCCAGGGAGAGGGCCTTTTCTGTGGGTGCGCCTGCCCTCTGGAACCAGCTGCCCGTAGAGCTCAGGACTGCCCCTGACCTATGCTCATTCCGCCGGGACCTGAAGACTTGGCTCTTTGAGCTCTCTGACCCAGGCTGAGAATTTTAACTGGGGTTTTATTTTCAGAGAGGGACGCGGTGGCTCAGTGGGTTAGGACGCTGAGCTTGTCGATCAGAAGGTCGGCAGTTTGGCGGGTCGAATCCCGAGTGCCGCGGAACAGAGTGAGCGCCTGTTACTCGTCCCAGCTTCTGCCAACCTAGCAGTTCGAAAGCACGTAAAAAATGCAAGTAGAAAAATAGGGACCACTACGGTGGGAAGGTAACAGCGTTCCGTGCGCCTTTGGTGTCTAGTCATGCCTGCCACATGACCACGGAGAGGTCCTCGGACAAGCGCTGGCTCTTCGGCTTTGAAACGGAGATGAGCACCGGCCCCTAGAGTCGGAAACGACTAGCACACATGTGCGGGGGAACCTTTACCTTTACCTTTACCTTTATTTTCAGGGATAATTTAATCTTTTTAATTGTCTTTTAACTTTTGTATTTTGTATTGGTGTGATTTTAAAATGCCCTGTAAACTGCCCTGAGTCCTTCAGGAAAGGGCGGTATATAAATCTAATAAAATCTAAAATCTAAATTTGGCTTTGAGATACTAATTTTTGGCTGTGCATGGTTATGAATATTTGATGATTGAACTACTTAGTAATTAATAGCTTAATAATGCATCATACATGAGAAAATAATGCAACTTCACTGCTTTAAACAAATGGATTGGCTGAATGGATTGGCTTATAAATCAGTAACACAAATTTGAAGAATAAATATGTCAATATTTATACTATACTATACTATTTCCTCTTATATTCTAGTTCCCTTTATAAAGGTAAAAATTTCCCTGTCCAGTCGTATCTGTCTCGGGCACAGAGTTCTTCGCCGTTTCTTGGCCAGTGTTGTGGGAAGACATTTTCCATGGTCATGTGGCCAGTATGGCTATACGCCAAAGACGCACAGGATGCTGTTACCCTCCCACTGAGTGTTGCCTATTAATCTACTTGGATTTGCATGCTTTCCAAGGGCTAGGTGGGCAGGAGCTGGGGCAGGAACAGGAGCTCACTCCATTGTGCAGCACTTGGATCTTTATATGGGACCCTAATTATTCCATAAATTGGCAGTAGAAACCTTAATGCACACCGAGACTCCTTTCCAATTTAACCCAAAATTGTTCTGGCATTTTATGTATGATATGCCTAGCTTATTTTGTTTTCAGTTATAATAGTTACAAATGAACGAAGATTTTTTTCCAGAATGAAATGCTAGCCTTTATTTCTTAGAACATTTGATCCCAAATGTATTCAGAGACATTACTTGGAAGTAAAAGCGATGGACAGCTGAAAATAACTGCTTCATTTTGAAGTGGTCTGGAGGTGAGATAGAGGATGGAAGAAGGCTTGAATTGGAAATGTGACCAAACAACAAAAGGGATAAAGAGACAAGGAATAGCAAGTGTGTGGATGATTTCCACTCTTCATAAATTAGTTGTTAAGTGTAAATAGAAAAATTGTGGACCATTGACAATTGACACTGTCATAGGAAGTGCCATTGTTTCACTGTATTATGCTTGTATATTATGTTTTGTTTTGTTTTGCTTTTGTTGCTATGTTGAGCCTTAGGCAACTTTTTTTTAAAGAGTTTTCTCCTTTTCAACTAAACTGTGAATAAGAGCTCATATTAACTGAAGGTGATATTGAAGAATTGTTAAGTGTTAGGGCCTGGAAGTATGTTTAGTTAACAGTGTAATGAAGATTGCCTTTTGAGTTGCAATCTAAGAAATTGGAAACATTCAGGTGCAGTTCTTAGGACAAAATCTGTGATAGAATAAACAACTAAAATAGAATACATAGTAGCAAATGTGTGTTACAGTGTCAGGTGGAATACAGCACATAATTACAATATATTGATACCGTAGGTTGATGTTAAGCAGAGTAGTTGATTAATGTCTGTTAAATAATAGTCTAAATTTAATGCGAGCTAATAATACTTGTGAACTGAAAATAAATTCTACTCTTTCAAAGTGTTCTATCATTTGTTCTATCATTTAATGGCAACCATAAAAATTACTTACCTGGAAAACTAATATTAGAAAAGAGATATATATTTAGTAGCCTTTTGATGTTAAGCAGCAGCTGGGGGAAAAAGCAGGCAGCCTGCTCAAATGATCAGCCAACTCCTCAGATCATCAACCACTTTGTGGGTCATCGTTCAGAATTCTTGCTTTACTGTACTTGCAGATGAATAGAACACTTTTTACAGGGTTTTGCTAATAGTTATCTTTTAGGAATATTGCAGATTTTAGCATTTAAGCTCCCATCAGTGGGTTTTCAGGGAGCTTTTTAAAATGTCCAATGATCCAGAATTGTCTAAAATTATTTTTAATAGAAGATTTCTTTTAGTTCATTAGTATGAAATACTTTGTTAATAAACATATCAAGTGAATGGTCTACACAACCATTATAACATCATTATAAGTATTTTTTAGTATAGATGTATTTTTTATCATTGAAATCAAACTGAAAATTCAACTCTAATATGATTAATAGCTGTGGTTAAATAAAGTAAATCTTGAAAGCATGTGACCATATTTTTATACCAATTTATTTGCATCCATATTTGTGTCATTTATCAGTAAAAAGAAAATACTGAGGGTTCAGCGTTGAAATCTCAGTCTAAATTTTACACACGCTCCCACATGCACATACACACAGAGATGTAGATGTTCAAAGTCTGTCACATCTAAACTCTGTGACATGCTTAGAGTTCTTTTGAGAGGACTTGAAATCTTACTTTCATCTGGAAAGTTCTCACCTTAAACTGCATACTAACGTGAAAACCAACTGCACTCCAGTAGTGAAGTTAGGCCTGAACATTTGTAACAAAGTCCTCTTGTCATTTGGGAACTTTCTGCTATGGTCACCCAGAAATTGACATGACAAGGACAATAGTAATACATATCTTGTATCTGTACCTGACAACATGATATTTATATATCCAACGGAGCCAGATACTGGCTAGTTAGGCATGTGTGTACAATTACTGTTGCTTATTTTAGTAGCTCTAATTATTAACTCTTTCCTGCAACAATGATTGGTGCTTATGATATGTCTCAAGTCAATATAAATGTAAAACTGCACACATTTGGAATTATTTATATATTTATTTACAGATAGCCATATGGAAACAGTAGTAAAGCATTGGAATGCTGGGAGGAAAAAAATTAGTGTTCTTCCCAATTAAAGTAATATAGCCGATTTGTATTAAAGTACAATTATTTCAGTTGCTTAATCTTTTATTGATAGATATAAACTGAAAGTGAGATGAATTACTTTCATTTTATTCATGAATTAAATATTCAGCTATTTATTCTTTATTCAATAAGTGACTCTCCTAAATTAATTGTCTTTCTGTCTTTGTGATGTAGGTAACATAATCCATGGGTAAAGTTGGGAAAATGTGGAACAGCTTCAAGTACAGATGCCAAAGTCTCTTTAATCCTGAAGGTGGAAATAGAAATGAAAATGTAGACATAAATTTCAATAGTGCATCTGTTAGAGATAAAAGTGTTTACATGCCTGGTCCAACTCAGCAGCAACCTACCAGTCCTTTGCAACTTAATCTAAATACTTCAAAAGGCTTTTCGAGGAAGAATCAAAACTGTGCCACAGAAATCCCTCAGATTGTTGAAATAAGCATTGAGAAAGAGATTGACTTGAATGTTGCCTCGGGAGCTAAATTTGCACGTAGGGATTCCTACTCAAGGCATGCTCCATGGGGTGGGAAAAAGAAACATTCCTGCTCTACAAAAACCCAGAGCTCTTTGGAAAGTGATAAAAGATTTGGCTGTTCTCACTTGCAAAGGAGGGAAAGAAGATACGGTGTGAGCTCAGTTAACGATACCGATAGCATCTCGAGCAGAACCATAGGAAATCGTTCTCTGAGGCAAAGATTGCAGGAAACTGTAGGCTTATGTTTCCCTATGAGAACATACTGCAAACAATCTAAGCCTCTTTTTTCCAACAAAAGGAAGATCCATCTTTCTGAACTAATGTTAGAAAAATGTCCTTTTCCTGCTGGGTCAGATCTGGCCCAAAAGTGGCATTTAATTAAGCAGCACACAGCTCCAGTGAGCCCACATTCTGCTATTTTTGATGCATTTGACTCCTCCTTGGCTTCTACAGAAGATGAGGAAGACAGGCTGAGAGAGAGACGAAGGCTCAGTATAGAAGAAGGGGTGGATCCTCCTCCCAATGCTCAGATACATACTTTTGAAGCTACTGCACAGGTTAATCCATTATATAAATTAGGGCCAAAGCTGCCCCCTGGCATGTCTGAACTGATGGGAGACTGCAATTCAACAACGCAAGGAAGTTGTGATTTGGAGGAAGACACAACTACTCTCTGCTTGCAGTCACGTAGACAAAAGCAGCGCCAAATATCTGGTGAGAGCCATAGCCACATCAGTAGACAAGGAGCTTGGAAAGTACATACTCAGATTGATTATATTCACTGTCTAGTGCCAGACTTGCTTCAGATTACCAGTAATCCATGCTACTGGGGTGTGATGGACCGTTATGAAGCAGAAGCACTTCTAGAAGGAAAACCTGAAGGCACTTTTTTGCTCAGGGACTCTGCTCAGGAAGACTACCTCTTCTCAGTGAGTTTCCGACGTTATAACCGGTCTTTACATGCACGCATCGAGCAATGGAATCACAACTTCAGTTTTGATGCTCATGATCCCTGTGTGTTTCACTCCTCCACTGTAACAGGGCTTCTGGAACACTACAAAGATCCTATTTCTTGTATGTTTTTTGAACCGCTACTTACAGTTTCTCTAAATAGGACTTTTCCTTTCAGCTTGCAATATATCTGCCGGGCAGTAATTTGCAGGTACACTTCATATGATGGGATTGATTGTCTTCCTTTGCCAACAATGTTGCAGGACTTTCTGAAGGAATATCATTATAAGCAAAAGGTTAGAGTACGATGGTTGGAGCGGGAACCAATTAAGGCAAAGTGAATAGAGTTCAGAATCCCTAGTAAACTCACATTGTGATTTTTTGGTGTATTTGTTACAGTATACCCACGGTAAGCACATCAGTGTTCAGCTTTTAATGTACTTTGAGCTTATTGTGTTTATGATGCTGCCTCCAGTTAGTTGTGAATACCTCTTGAAACATGAACAGAACACAAAGTCACATTTTTCATCCATTATAATTTGTCACTTACAAAATATGTCCACTTTCTAATATAATATTAATATAAGAAAGCTATTGGGCATTAACTTTTAAATTCTAATCAGTTTCATAATTTACAATTAAGTAGCTTGCTAGCTTTTCTTCTTCTTGATTAATATGAGCACTTAGATACCAAAAATTGATTCAGTATAACTGCATTTGCAACAAAAAAAGTACTACTTTTCACAGTTCAGTATCTCCTAGGCCACTTTTTTATATCAGAACTGTTTTAAGAGGAAAAATCATAAGTAACGGGAAATCACTGTAACATGTCATTTCTGTATTTTTAAATCACATGCATTAAGAGGTTCTTATACCAAGAGTTGGTTCCAGGATTGTCTCCAAATTATTTTAATAGATTGATCATGTGGGAATAATTAGATAATTAAATTTGCCAAAAAAGAATGTAAATCAAAAATAATTCTAAAACAGGAAAAAAATACTTTCAGGTATATTGACAGTAGATGAAACTTATAGTGTGGTATAGAGGTCCCCAATTCTTAGGCTGCAGACTGGCACCGGTCCGTGGTCTGCCAGGAACCATGCTGTGCAAGCAAGTGAAGCTCCATCCACGCACATGCAGGATCCAGGCAGCGCATGAAACCATGCCCTGCCAGTCTGTGGAAAAGCCGCCCTCCACAGAACCAGTCCCTGGTGCCCCAAAGCTTGGGGCTCTCTGGTCTAGCAGGTCTGATGGGTGCAAGGGAAGGTTGCCCTATCACTACAGCAAAGGAAAAATACCTCTTCAGAAAAGCCATTTCTTACTTGTTTCATTAATCAGAGTCATCCTCACTCTGCCTTTTTTAAAAATTAACATTTTAGTATTTTAAAAAATCCAGTGGCTTTGAATTAATCACTGCAATAAATATAGTGGTTAAGCTGAACCTTGCCCTAGAATTAACAGCTGGATTTTTTATTAACTCAGAAGTTCTTAGTCTGATCTGCAAGTTCTGTTTCAGGAGGCTTGTGGAAACTTAGTGTAACAGTGAAGAATACCCGTCCGATCTTGCATTTGATTTATATTTTCTGATCATGGTGATCAAGGCCATTTTAATCTGGGTTGGATTATGAAACAAGCTAACACGACCTTGTTCCGGGTTTCTGCTTTTCAAAATAGAATGCCGCTACAGGCTGCTGCATTTAGTAATTAAAGGGACTCTTAACAGCCTAACCTTATGCCCATTATTTGTAAAAGCATTGTTTCCGAGGATGCTAGTACTAAAGAAAAAAGGTTTATTCAAATATGGGTTATGTGCTTCAGTTGGTAGAAAATTAATTGGAATCTTATGAACCATTTATTTCAATTCGTGTAGCTTGTCAAATATAAATTAAAAAACATACTACTCTGGTTTGTTTTTTTTACTTCTTCAGAAAAATATTTTACATATCTGCTACAAACTGCAATACCATCTAGATTAGTTAGTTTAAACTGACCCAGAACAATTAATATTCTATCCCACTTCTGTTTTCCTCTGATTCCTCTTTGATGCATCAGAACTGTTGTATTTGTAAATCGTATAGCAGCTTTTTTATAATTTGCCTATTGTGTTCCTGCTTAAGTGAAATAATTTGGAAAATGTGCTCTTTTCCTTCCTTTCTCCTTTGGGAACAGAACATATCTTGTTTTGTTCTAGCTGTGTTTGCACTAAAATTTGTCTTGGAATACAGAGTCCCTTAGTTTTGCTTATGTGTCTTGTATCAGTGGGTAGTTTTCTTAGTTTCTTAACCAGTTGCGACAGTATATTCTTCTCCATAGCAGCAAATGTGAGGTGAGAAACTTCAAAGCTGCATATACAAGAAAGTTATATTGTATGTCAACAGTAACCAGTTTATCCACATATATGTTTTTCTTCTGCTTGGTGTGCCTTGTTACAGCTTTTTGTGTGCGTGTGTGCAAATAAAGTACAATATTTTCAATTTTATTCTTGTACAATTACTCTTACATTTGCATAACACCTCCTGGAGCTATTAACATTTTTAGAACCTTGGAAACGGTCAAATCTGCTTGCAGCTATATATTCCATTACTTTGCTACTGATGTGTTTACACTTTTTATTTCTGTTTTTATTGTTGTAAGCCACCTAGAATAGCCTCATGGTGAAATGGACGGCAAATAAATTTAACAAATATAAATTAATTAGACAACAGCTGCAACACTTGCAAGCCAACTTATTCCATAGGGTGGTTGTGGTGAGACAAGAGTGCTTAATAGGTAACTACCACCTTGAGCTTTTGGAGGAGAGGCAGGATACAGACCAAACAAACTTTTTAAATAATTTGCATCTGTTTGCTGGTCAGGACACTAGGCCACCAAATCTCAACATCAATGTAATTATCAAAAATTCAAAAGACAACCATTTCCAAGTATTGATGATATTCAGGTACTAAAATTTTCACAGTATAGTCATCAGAGTTAGAGAACATGATATTCTCTTACTGAATGTATGCATATATTATCTTAGCGGGCTCCATTTATATCACACCATATATTTTTAGGCATGCAGCTACATTTTAGCAATACTTCATTTTGTGGAAGAAATTGATACATTTCTTTAACCATCCATTATTGATTGTTAATTGATCCTCAAGGTTTAAATACCTTTCCAGTTATAAATCTACTTCAACTTGGTACAGGCAGGAATGTTGCATTTTATTTTCCCAAACTCATTGAAATACTAGTTGCTGCAGAGATGTAGGATACCTTTCCTTGAGGTAAGGTCATTGCTCTAGGGTTGAGAAATTTTACCCTTCAAAGTGATCTGTAGCACTATTAAAATAGGGTGGGTTGTTTTTTTATAACATTTTGTTGTTCATTTCATTTAAAAAACATGCAGCACTGGCTCCATTTTTAGCAACTGGGAATTGCATATTCTTCCAGAAAATTCATATTTATTTTATACTGAATCAGAAAAAGAAATATTCAGTTGAGTTGAAACTGGAATGCTATAAAAACTCTGGAGTTCTAAATTTTAAAACCAGTATGTATTTTTATTTCTTACCATAAAAACAAAATATTGCTCCATTCAAATCTCAGCTTTTATTCAGAATTATTTCTACTGTGAATTTCTGGCAATAATATTACTGTGAGATCCTAGTGATGAGTTGAAATGCTTTTACTGATAAACCTTTACTTATTAAGTTTCTGTTTGATCTGTTAATACAGTGATTTCACTAAAACACTCTTGCATCTGATTTGGATTTTATAGTATTTGATGGTGTTTATTCTTACTTCTATTTTTTGAGACAGATTTTTTCCTTTTACCATGTTTCCCTGAAAATAAGACCCAGTCTTTTTTTGCCTCCAAAAGAGGCACCAGGTCTTATTTTGGGGGGATGTCTTTTCCACGGTCTTACAGCGGCGGCACCGATAGCCCCGCCCAGTTCTTCTGTAGCCACTTGTGCACATTGCCCCCGGCCTCCATTTCACCATCTGAGGCCATCAGGAAATGCCTCTGCAGCTGAGAATGCAACTCCAGATTGATAATGCGCAGCACACCCTCACCCCCACCACCCACGCCTGCATTTCACCATCAGGGGCCTTCCAGAAAGGCCTCTGCAGCCAAGAACTGAGCAACAAGCAGCTGGAGAAGTGGGCCAGCGAGGGAGGTGTTGATTCATGGGAGGCCTGGCTGCAATGGTAAGTGGGTGTGGGGTGCATGGGGCAGCTCCATCCACCACCCCTGCCCTAGCTTGATTTTTAGGTGTGTGCCTCACCCCAAAACTAGGGTTTATTTTGGGGGTAGGGCTTATATTAGGCCCACCCCCACCCCCCCAAATCAAGCTAGGGCTTATTTTCAGGGTAGGTCTTCCAGGGAAACGTAATAGCCTCAACTTGTTTGAAGTCAAATTTCTTTTTAAATATGGCATTCGTTTCCAAGAATGATGACATTGCTTTTTCGTTTTAGTACATATATTTCTTCATAACAAATGCTCAAATAAACACAACACATGCTGAAATTATCCTTAAAACAGCTGGCTATATTAGGAAAAGTGGTAAAACCTAGAAGCAAATATCACCTACTGAATTCATAGTAAGGAGGCAAGTTACTATTGGGTCTCCAGAATTTGAGTAGCTATTTCATGTTTAGATGTACCGGTATCATACAATTTGATATCTTTTGCATAATAGTGCCACTGAACTGCATTGCTCAATACAACCTCTCCTTGTTACATTGATATAGATGAGCATTTGTTAAATAGTGAAGAAAGTAAAACTAAAAATTAAGCCCCACTATAATGGAACTTTTTTTATTCATACAAGTAGGCTTGCACTATGAAATAGGCAAGTCTGATATTTATATGTGTCTGTATATGTGTGTATATATGTATATGCGCGCACACATTCTGTGTATGTTATGTATTGTTAATATGTATTTCAAAACTTGCCGGAGTGATCTAGGTAAAATTAAAGTTAATAAGACCATCTATCCTAAATACAACAAATTAAATGTATTGCAGTGTGTGTTGGAGACATTTGAGTAAACAGGCATGCTTTTTTGTGATTTAAGAGGAGGGGGTTTTATCCACCAAGAAACCCTCCTCCTGACTATTTTCCTGTAAGAGTTATGTTTTCCTTATAGTGGGTAAGATGGTATTGGACATGGCAATGTCAGCACCTTAAATTGGGCTTGATAGCTTACAAACAGCCAGTCCAGTACTTTCAGGCCCAGAGGTCCTAATAATTGGATAATTGTATTTTGTGCTCATTGCAGAACCCAGACTAAGCTCAACAGGACCCCAGTGCACTGTCCATTGCAATAAAGAGATTATTAATAGAAGATCTATAGAGCCACTTCCAGTTTTGAACAGTGACTTAGTTTGTTGAAGCCACACACAGCACCAAGTTGAGCTGTTCTAATTGGCACAGGCAGATATAAAGGGTAGGAGTGGGGAGAACCCATCACATTGATAGATTGAAGACAACTAATCCAAACTGATGATCTGCTTTGGAAAATGAATTCTGATATACAATTTAATCTGAAAAGTGACAGTGAAGTCATTATTATGGCATAGACTACTGAGATTACTGAGCCTGGTCTGTCTCAGTCTCCATAGTATCATAGCTTATAAGAACCAGCAAAGTTGGCTATGAGCTTTCTTGCCACTTGCCATCATGTGAGCTCCAGTGACACAATAGAATCAGGTACAGCCCTCCCAAATATATATATTTTCCTTCAGAAGGAATATTGTCTCATCCAAAACAAACTACCTTTCTAATTGTTGGACTTGAAAAATGACCAGGCAAATAAACTTTATGTATTACATTTGATGTCTGCATTAAAAATACAGAAGAGCTCATTAATTTGCCATACATTTTTATTTTGATAATCAGAAAAAGAAAGGCAATGATTTGCTCTCCCACTAAGCAGTTTATTAAGAACCCTTCTCTGAATAGTGTAGAATATTCTCCTATCCCAAAATAACTTCACAGCAATGTACAGGGCATAAGGGAAAGCATGTTTAACAATATTTCAACAGCAGCAGAAAGGTACCTAATGATATCTTAAGAAGTATTAAAATGGTGATTATAATGAGTTGTTGCCAAGATGGAATGTTGAAGAATCAGGAAAAATCATTAGGTATCTTTCAACAAAATTTGTTAATGTAGAAATAGAAGTTCAACCTAATGTTTTTATGTGTTATGTTATTATCAACCTACTCTAATGCAAGAACTGCATATAGATGGAAACTGAACTGATATCCTTCATCTGGCTGAGCTGCTACCACAAAAATGTGGCTGGGATACATAAGTAATAGGGAATGAATATTGTAAATGTTATTGTACTCCATGCAGAAAATACTCTGATGATGGTCAACCAGAAGTTCATTTGCATGCAGAAGTGAATTGGAGTTTTTGCAAATTGGTTACCCAAGATGCTAGGTAACAGGCTCCACTGCAAGTAAGCTTCTACCTTTTTTCTATTCTGGAACATGTACCGATAGTCCTTGACTTACAACAGTTAATTTAGTGACCGAAGTTACAACAGGACTGAAAAAAGTGACTTACGACCATTATTCACACTTAACGACCGTTGCAGCATCCCCGTGAACAAAACTGAACAAAATTCAGAAGCTTGGCAACTGACTCATATTTGCAATGCCTTGAGGTCGTATGATCAGCTTCTGCGTCCGTCTGACAAGCAAAGTCAATGAGGAAACCAGATTCTCTTAATAACTGTGTTACTAACAACAGCTGCAGTGATTCACTTAACAACTGTGGCAAGAAAGGTCGTAAAATGGAACAAAACTCAAATATTTCACTTAGCAATAGAAATTTTGGTCATAAGTTGAGAACTACATGTACACTGAAATTTGTTCTGGAATAATTATTATTACACTTTTATACTCAATGTTTGTTATCTCAAGCTGTTTATTATTTTCAATATTTTGTTGATCATTGTGTTCAAATAAAATTGTAACGTGTGGCATTCCTCCAGAGTAGATTTTGAAGACACGCAGAGGTCTAGGAGGTACATGAGGCATTTTGTCTCCAGTTCTTTCAAACAAAATCATGTGAAAATTAATTGTCTGATTTCATTGTGCTTTGTGCCAGTTAAGTCAATTTTTATTCTCTTCTTTGCCCTGTAAGTGATAGTAATAGTCCTTTTTGATTCACTATCTTATTATTTTCTTAATGTGCTTGTGTTTATCTGTTTTTTAATGATCATACTTTTGTAATTTCTGCCTTCAAAGTCTTTTATTTTGGCAGTAGCTTGTATTTTTTCCCCTTGTAAGCAGTTGCTGCTTTAATCCTAATACATTTTCCTGCCTGCTTACCATATTTGGGCAAAGAACATGTTTTTACCAAGGTCAAGACTAAGTTGTAATCAGTGGGTGACTTGGCTTTAGTGATAGCATATATATATTCCAGAATAATGTGCTTAGCTGCATTTTCTCTTCCCCTCTCCCATTTTGTTGGCTTGGTGAATTAAGAAAGTGAAGACATACAGAACTGACCCACATTTCAGAAGGTGTCCTTGGATCCTTTCAACTTTATCATGCACATTTATAGGGACTGAGACTGCTGGCTCAAGTTGGATGTTTCAGTAAGGAGACCAAACAAAACAAGCGAATGGAACCTTTGGGACAGAAATAGACTTTAATGCAGAAAGCCAAAGAAACAAAATGCTTAGAGAGGTATCCAGTGTTTGAAGCACCGGGATTGGGTTTAATGCATCACTGCCATAACAATGCAAATGGGCTTCAGTTCCAAAATGACAAATTTCTGTTCCAAAGATAGACCCTATTATGTCACAATATGGTCTTTGGCATGTTGCAGTACTGTTGACATGGTTCTGCTTGAATCCTGAAAATTATTCTCCAAAGCACCTGAAGGCAGGACAAGAAGCAACGGATGGAAACTAATCAAGGAGAGAAGCAACCTAGAACTAAGGAGAAACTTCCTGACAGTTAGAACAATTAACCAGTGGAACAACCTGCCTCCAGAAGTGGTGAATGCTCCAACACTGAAGTTTTTAAGAAGAGACTGGACAGCCATTTGTCTGAAATGGTATAGGGTTTCCTGCCTGAGCAGGGGGTTGGACTAGATGATCTCCAAGGTCCCTTCCAACTTAGATTGTTGTTGTTGTTGTTATTATTATTATCTTGCATTTAAAAATAATTTGTAGCAAGATATTGGAACATTTAACTGTAACAGTCCTACCATATGAAATGCATCTGTACCAGGTGCCACATTTAATTACTTCAGCTACATTATATGCTTTCTATTTTAGATGAATTTATTGATGCAAAGAAGAATTTGGGCAACAGTACTCTGAACTCCACTGAAATACTGTACCATATGATGCTACTAAACTGTTAGTTCCTTCCAAGTTTGTTGAGAAAAGTCTTAACAGCAGTGAGAGAACAGTGATAATTCCCTTGCACAAATCTGAGGATTCACATTAGCAGTAGCCAGTATAGTCTCTCCAGCATTATGAGCTGGAAAATACAGCATTACAATAATGATGCACTCGTACCCTAGAGCAGGGGTCCCCAACCCTCAGTCCATGCACCAGTACTGGGCCATGGCATGCCACACATATACATACACACACACACACACACACACATATACAGTATATATATACAGTGTATATATTTTGTTGTTAGTTGCGAAGTCGTGTCCGACCCATCGCGACCCTATGGACAATGTTCCTCCAAGCCTTCCTGTCCTCTACCATCTTCTAGAGTCCATCTAGGCTCACGCCTACTGCTTCAGTGCTCATTCTCTGTTGTCCCCTTCTTCTATTGCCCTCAATCTTTCCCAGCATTAGGCTCTTCTCCAGTGAGTCCTTCCTTCTCATTAGGTGGCCAAAGTATTTAGCTTCAGGATCTGGCCTTCTAAAGAGCAGTCAGGGTTGATCTCCTCTAGGACTGACCGGTTTGATCGCCTTGCAGTCGAAGGAACTCGCAGGAGTCTTTTCCAGCACCATAGTTCAAAGGCCTCAATTCTTTGGCGCTCAGCCTTTCTTATGGTCCAACTTTCACAGCCATACATTGCAACTGGGAAGACCATAGCCTTGACTATATGCACTTTTGTTGACAGGGTGATGTCTCTGCTTTTTAGTGTGCTGTCTAGATTTGCCATGGCTTTTCTCCCCAGGAGCAAGCGTCTTTTAATTTCTTGGCTACAGTCCCCATCTGCAGTGATCTTGGAGCCCAGGAAAATAAAATCTGTCACTACCTCCATTTCTTCCCCATCTATTTGCCAGGAATTGAGAGGGCCGGATGCCATGATCTTGGTTTTCTTAATGTTAAGTTTCAACCCAACTTTTGCACTCAACAAGAGGCTCTTTAGTTCTTCACTTTTTGCCATTAGAGTGGTATCATCTGCATATCTTAGGTTGTTGATATTTCTCCTGGCAATCTTTTGATTCATCTAGCCCTGCCTTTCTCATGATGTGCTCTGCATATAGGTTAAATACGCAGGGCGACAGTATACAGCCTTGCCAGACTCCTTTCTCAATTTTGAACCAATCAGTGGTTCCGTGTCCAGTTCTCACTGTTGCTTCTTGACCCGCATATAGGTTTCTCAAGAGACAAATAAGATGGTCTGGTACTCCCATCTCTTTAAGAACTTGCCACAGTTTGTTGTGATCCACACAATCAAAGGCTTTAGCATAATCAATGAAGCAGAAGTAGATGTTTTTCTGAAACTCCCTAGCTTTCTCCATGATCCAGCGTATGTTGGCAATTTGATCTCTAGTTCCTCTGCCTCTTCGAAATCCTCCCTGTACTTCTGGTAGTTCTTGATCCACATACTGCTGGAGTCTAGTTTGTAGGATTTTAAGCATAACTTTACTAGCATGTGAAATGAGTGCAATGGTGCGATAGTTTGAACATTATTTGGCACTGCCTTTCTTTGGAATTGGAATGTAAACTGATCTTTTCCAATCCTGTGGCCACTGTTTTTTCCAAATTTGCTGGCAAATTGAGTGTAGCACTTTTACTGCATCGTCTTTAAGATTTTGAATAGCTCAGCTGGAATACTGTCACCTCCACTAGCTTTGTTGTTGCTCAGCTGACTGTATAGAGCTTCTCTATCTTTGGCTGCAGAGCACAGAGTCAATCTGATTTCTGTGTTGACCGTCTGGTGATGTCCATGTGTACAGCCGTCTCTTGGGTTGTTGGAAAAGAGTGTTTGCTATCACCATAGTATTCTCTTGACAAAATTCTATCAGCCTGTGCCCTGCTTCATTTTGTACTCCAAGGCCAAACTTGCCTGTTATTCTGGTTATCTTTTGGCTTCCTACTTTAGCATTCCAATCCCCCATGATGACAAGGACATCATTTTTTGGTGTTAGTTCTATAAGGTGCTGTAGGGCTTCATAGAACCGGTAAATTTCATCCTCTTCAGCACCGGTGGTTGGGGCATAGACTTGGAATGGTTTGCCTTGGATTTGAACAGATCATTCTGTCATTTTGGGGATTGTATCCCAGTTTTGCTTTTCCTACTTTTTTATTGACTATGAAGGATACTCCATTTTTTCTGAGGGATTCTTGCCCACAGTAGTATACCTGATGGTCATCTGAATTAAATTCACCCATTCCTGTCCATTTTAGTTTGCTGATTCCTATGATGTCGTTGTTCAGTCTTATCTCTTGTTTGACCACGTCCAGCTTGCCTTGATTCATGGATCTTACATTCCAGGTTCCTATGGAGAAAAAATCTTTACAGCATCGGACTTTCCTTTCACCACCAGACACATCTACAGCTGAGCGTCCTTTCGGCTTTGGCCCAGTCGCTTCATTCTTTCTGGCGCTACTAGTACTAGCCCTCTGCTCTTCCCCAGTAGCATATTGGACGCCTTCCGACCTGAGGGGCTCATCTTCCAGTGTCATATTGTTTTGCCTTTTGGTACTGTCCATAGGGTTTTCATGGCAAAGATACTGGAGTGGGTTGCCATTTCCTTCTCCAGTGGATCACGTTTTTTCAGAACTCTCTGCTATGACCTGTCCATCTTGGGTGGCCCTGCACGGCATAGCTCATAGCTTCATTGAATTACGCAAGCCCCTTCGCCACGACAAGGCAGTAATCCATGAAGGGGCAATATTATGTAGATATGCCTTATAAGACTATTTCATAGCTTCAAATGTAATAGGACATCTTTTATTCAAAGAGAGAGTGCTAAAGTTGGTGATATATTTATAATGAATCACGTTCCTTTCCATTTTCCAATAGAAAGTGTTAGTACATGAGCCATTCTCTCATTAAAATGAATGATGCTTAAAATGTTATCTGCAGCTTGTTCCATGAAGTTTTAATGGTTCAATGTTAATTTTACTTTCCCAGGTCTATTTCTTAACTACAAAAATAGATGTGTATAAGTGCCAATCTGCTCTTTATGCATTGGATGGAAGGAGAATTATCAGTCTGAAAGCAAGCCAGGTTTCAAATCTCTTATCGTGGCCCCCAAAAAAGTGGTACTGCCAAAAAGGGTTTAGGATAATGGCCACTTCTTTGCAACTTTAATAATCTATGATAATCATCTGAATAAATCTTTTTTCATCATGTCCAAAACTTGGTTTATTCTTCAAACTGGAATCTGATAGCAAGAAGTCTTGTGAACATCAAGTCAAGGAAGAAAATAATAAGTTTTTTATGGTACAACACAGCCTGCCAATGAGGCTTTTACTTGTTTTGCAAGTACAACAACGCCTGCAATAGATCTTTGGATTAGGTATAACAAGTGTAGATATATCCTTTGCTTAAATGGCATAACTGATGATCATGGCAGGTGATTTGGCTTCCTTTTTTCTTGTTCATTTTGTAAACATGCTTCTATTTTGATATAAATATTTTGCAGACATACGTCATTAAGTCTACCCTTCTGGTCATGTATGTTCAAACAAGATAGTCTTTGAGAATTGGCTTGTTTATATTATAAGAGCAAATCTGATCACACATCCACTAAAGTGTCCACTTCCTCTTCTCATAGATTGGATGACTTTCTGCTCCTGCTTCATGCATCAGCAAGGATTGCATAACAAGTTGACATGTAGTATGGGGCACAATGTAGTTTGTTTTCCATAATAGTGCAAATATAAATTAAGAACAAACCCCACTCCTTACTAGCACTGATGATGTTACTTAGTGTGGATTATGAAACGTGCAAGAAAACAACCAAGCTCAGCACCAAGGTTCCTTCATTTCAACCATGAG